>NC_092707.1:283999696-285282534 GCF_047496885.1 Scyliorhinus torazame | reverse complement strand
TTAACTATATTAACATACTTGAACTGTGGGTAAATGCAACACCAGCTTTAACTGTTGACCCTTGCCTAATCCTAACCAGGTGATGCACTCAGCACATGGTGAATGTCTGTGTTGCAGGCTGTGAGCTCTGTGCTCCGAGCTGGCTGCTACTAGAATGAGCGGGAACTCTCCTGTCCCCTGTCTTTATAATGCGTGTGCTCTCACTGGTGATTGGCTGCGGTGTTGTGTATGCTGATTGGCCCCCACTGCATGTCCATCAGTGTGTGTGTGTGTGTCTGCACCATGATATACTGGTGTATATTATTACACACGGTAGGAGCAGCATGGTAGCATAGTGGTTAGCACAATTGCTTCACAGCTCCAGGGTCCCAGGTTTGATTCCCGGCTTGGGTCACTGTCTGTGCGGAGTCTGCACGTTCTCCCCGTGTGTGCGTGGGTTTCCTCCGGGTGCTCTGGTTTCCTCCCATAGTCCAAAGATGTGCAAGTTAGGTAGATTGGCCATGCTAAATTGCCTTTAGTGTCCAAAATTGCCCTTAGTGTTGGTTGGGGTTACTGGGTTATGGGAATAGGGTGGATGTGTGGGCTTGGGTAGGCTGCTCTTTCAAAGAGCTTGTGCAGACTCGATGGGCTGAATGGCCTTCTTCTGCACTGTAAATTCTATGATTCTACGGTGGGAATGGAGAAAAGTCAAAAGTGTAGTTCACTTTGACCAGTAAATATCTAATTTGATTAGAATATTCAATTTACTCTGCGAAAGTGTTATCAATTGAATGTAAAATAAAAATCAGTTCTATTCTACATATTACCATTCAGGAGTGTGAATACAATAAAGTAATATCTTCTTCAGTCACTCGCTGTTAAAATGTGTTTGATAAACCTCCTGTGAGGCACCTTTGGATGTTTTATTGTGGTAGAGGTGCTATATAAAAACAAGTTGTTGTTGGCCCCGCACCCTATCACCATAACCATGCACCTTTCCAGTGAAAGTTATAATTAAAGTAGCAGGCACTGTAAATCGTGGTCATAGATCTGTTGAAACACAGGTACGGTTGCCATCGTCCCAAATGACCATAGGTTGCTTTCCCCTTTGAGGGGGGAGAGCTGAATGATGGTGATTTAACGTGCGGATCGCCACACCTCAGGCGAGGGGCAAGGTTGAGAAGGTGGGGCAGGACCTTCATGAATGGCCTCAGCCGGTACAGGAATTTGAACCTGCGCTGTTGGCCTTGCCCTGCATCACGAACCAGCTGTCCAGCCAAGTGAGCTAAACCGGCCCCCACCAGTGATGAAACACAACGGGATTATTGTCACCTCATCTTAAGACGCTCCATTATTTTTCCACCCTGTCCCAGATTCCAATCATGTATTAAAAGGTTTCTTTTTCTCTAAACTGCAGTGCATATGCTTTGGACCTCTTTTGTTCAGCTCCAATGCTTTAGTGATCATGCCAGGGACCATCTCCTTGTTTTCACAGCCTACACTGAACCATGAAAAATGCTCCCTGTTTTGTGAGTTCTGGAACACAGATGCCTTCTTGCTTTGATCATTGAGTGGCACCAAAAGGGAGTGAGGTCTTGATTTTCCCGTTGCCAGGACTATCCGACACAGCTATTGTGGATTGCCATGGAGAGGAGCCGTACTGGAATGGTCAGGTCTGAATATTGAATGCCTGGCTTCAAAACAATGCATACAATGCCTTGTATAAACTTCCTATCTGAGCATCAGCCTTTCTGGGCCAAAGTCAATTTCACGGCAACTGAAATGCTGCACGGTTTTAGTCTAACTCCTTAACTCTTTATTTGCAGCAGGCCGGTCGACTTCAGCGTGCAGACATGTTTTATTTTGTGAACTGCCTTCTGAGGCAGACACTGCATAAAATCTCCATAAGATAAACTAGTAATTGGCCGGTGCTGTGCTTTGCAACAAAATAAGTGTTACCTTTACGTCAAAAAAAACATTCCAGCAGACTTGGGTTTTTAGAAAATGCATTATGCCTCATCGCACAGACCAATTTAAGAGCCATCAGTGATGTGTCGTACAAAACCCCTGCTGAATGCGATGCCAGCAATTTTGTTGGCATTTTAAAGTCCACAGCTGACAGCAGAATCTTTAAGTACTGTCTCAAACCAGTTACGTCGTTGCTTCCCCGGTTTCAGCCATTTTCTTTTCAAAAAATATACAGATTTGATTGTGATCATTCTGTGAAGCTCGCCTCCAAGGATCGGACAAGAAGAGTGAGAACAGAATTTAATCGCAGGTCATTCAGCATCAGCTATTGAGATGTCATTTCAAAAAGAAATGTAAACATATCGTAAACAAAATCACCCTCAGCTTAATGAGAGACATTGAATTCACCCCTTTGACTTGCTAATTTCATCAGTCTCCACAAGTTTCCGAAATTTCATTGTGGATTTGTACGTTTCAAAGCATTGATGCCATTTGTGTTCGCCGCACCGTATTTAAACTTCTGGATGTCTGGTGACCTTTGAAACTTCTATAATATTGTCATGTTTTCTGTAATAGAACATCTGCAAAAATGATTCTCTGCTTGTTTCCAATACGACAGTGCTAGAAAGTAAAGCAAGAAAATACCGAACTCTTTCTGTTTTTTCATTGCCATTTCCCTTACAGGTAGGACGCCCCCACCACCCCCTCCAACAGTAGCTTTCTATTCTCCTGGTATAATTACTGTTTCCATGTTGTTACCTGGGGATATCATCAATGGTTTCTCACGTGGTGTCGATACTGAAATATTAATAACTGCTGGGTTGAAAAAAGGAGACATGGGAATTTACAGCAACGACTTAAGATCACCGTCGATCCATCACATCAGCCCTGGAGTTTGGAATATACCCTGAAATTCCAATACGATAAGGGAAGCAAAATATTGCAGATATTGGAGATCTGAAATAAAAACAGGAAGTGCTGGGAAAGTTCAGCATGTCGGGCAGCATCTATGGGGAAAGAAACAGCGGTGAAGTTTCGAGTTCAATATGACTCTTGTTCGGAATTGAAGAGATGTAGACATGTGATGGGTCTTTTGCTGTTGAAAACGGGAGCATAAGAAAAGGCCAGGGATAGGTTGGAGGGTGTGGGGGGAGCTGGGGCATTAAATGACAAAGCTGTCATGGAACCAAAGGCAAGGGGAATGATAAGGATGGTATTAAAGACATAAAGGATTGCCTCCAGAGTAGGTTTGAATAGCAGAATAAAGATCAGCACTGTCTGAAAGCAAAATAGCAGAATGTGTTAATCACAGACTAAAAGATTCCCGGCTGGGTCACTGTCTGTGTGGAGTCTGCACGTTCTCCCCGTGTGTGCGTGGGTTTCCTCCGGGTGCTCCGATTTCCTCCCACAGTCCAAAGATGTGCGGGTTAGGTGGATTGGCCATGCTAAATTGCCCTTAGTGTCCAAAAATTGCCCTTAGTGTTGGGTGGGGTTACTGGGTTATGGGGATAGGGTGGTATGGGCTTGGGTAGGGTGCTCTTTCCAAGAGCCGGTGCAGACTCGATGGGCCGAATGGCCTCCTTCTGCACTGTAAATTCTATGAAATCTATGAAGACAGTACTAAATGAAAGCCAAAATCAAGACTGGGCGAAATTTAATGACTGGCGCGGATCCGGGCACAACGGGTGAGTTCCGCAAGAGCCCCAAATCGGCTCCGCGCCGGGCTGGTTGCAAGGCATCCGAATCACTTTGCCTGGCGTGATCTGGATCTCGCCATCGCTGGACGTGATTCAGATCAACATAGTTAAATGAACTATTAGACTCATTGAAATATTCGGATGCCACTTTCACCCGTCGCCCAGGAGTCAACGGCCGGGCCTGCGAAATGTCGAACGGGTGCCTTTTAGCACTGGTTTCCACAAATGTGGACCAGTTGTGACAGCACTTTTGGAGGTCTCGCATTCCATTCGGGTCTCGAGTGGTCGGGGACAGGGCAGGGTAGTACCCTGGCAGTGCCACCCTTGCACCCTAGCAGTGCCTGGATTGGTACTTCCAGCGGGAAAGGGCACTGCCAGGGTGCCAGGCTGGCAGTGCCAAGGTGCCCAGGTGCCAAATTAGCACCACCGGGGGTTGGGCCCAGGGAGGGCCTAGCTCATTAGAGGGGGGGTAAAGGGGTTTCCATGGGCCTCAAGAAGGTTGGGAGGGTGAAGGGGGAGTCCTGAAAGCCGTGAAGGGGTCTGAAAGGGCAGGGTCTAGAGGTTGGGGCAGCCCTCCAAAATGGCGCCCCAACCTGCGAGGAGGTGTTCCTGCTGGCGAGTTCAGCTCCCCAGTGCATGACAGCTGTTTAAGTGTGGCCTCGACGGGGAGAAACTCCCTGAGGCCAAAACAATGGCAAAGAGCTGGTGAATAGTGGGGTTATTCTCGGTGCTGCAGCCATAAGACCATAAGTCATAGAAGTAGAATTAGGCCACTCGGCCCATCGAGTCTGCTCCGCCATTCAATCATGGCTGATATTTTTCTCATCCCCATTCTCCTGCCTTCTCCCCATAACCCCTGATCCCCTGATTGATCAAAAACCTATCTATCTCTGTCTTAAAGACACTCAGTGATTTGGCCTCCACAGCCTTCTGCGGCAAAGAGTTACACAGATTCACCACCCTCTGGCTGAAGAAATTCCTCCTCATCTTTGTTTTAAAGGATCGTCCCTTTAGTCTGAGATTGTGACCACTGGTTCTAATTTTTCCTACAATTCGAAACATCCTCTCCGCGGCCACTCCAGGCCTTGCAGTATCTTGTACGTTTCAATAAGATTCCCCCTCATCCTTCTAAACTCCAATGAGAACATACCCAGAGTCCTCAACCATTCCTCACACGACAAGCTGTTCATTCCAGGGATCATTCTTCTGAACCTCCTCTGGACCCTTTCCAAGGTCAGCACACCCTTCCTTAGATACGGGGTCCAAAACTGCTCACAATACTCTAATTGGGGTCTGACTAGGCCCTTATACAGCCTCAGACGTACATCCTTGATCTTGTATTCTAGCCCTCTTGACATGAATGCTAACATGGGCCGAAGGGCCTGTACTGCGCTGTATCGTTCTATGTTCTATTACATTTGCCGTCCTAACTGCTGACTGAACCTGCACATTAATCTTAAGAGAATCGTGAACAAGGACTCCAAAGTCCCTTTGTGCTTCTGATTTGCTAAGAATTTCCCCATTTAGAAAATAGTCTATGCCTCCATTCCTCCTTCCAAAGTGCATATCCTCACACTTTTCCACATTGTATTTCATCTGACACTTCATTGCCCACTCTCCTAGCCTACCCAAATCCTTCTGCAGCCCCCTTGCTTCCTCAATACTACCTGTCCCTCTACAGATCTTTGTATCATCTGCAAACTTAGTAACAGTGCCTTCAGTTCCTTCTTCCAGATCATTAATGTATATTGTGAAAAGTTGTGGTCCCAGCACAGACCCCTGAGGCACAGCACGAGTCACCGGCTGCCACTTAAAAAAGACCCCTTTATCCCCACTCTCTGCCTTCTGCCAGTCAGCCAATCCTCTATCCATGCCAGGATCTTACCCTTAACACCATGGGTTCTTAACTTATTTAACAATCTCTTATGCGGCACCTTGTCAAAGGCCTTCTGGAAATCAAATAATAACGTCCACTGGTTCTCCTTTGTCTAGCTTCCTTGTTACCTCCCCAAAGAACTCAAACAGATTTTTCAGACGTGACCTCCCTTTGACAAAGCCGTGCTGACTCAGTCCTATTTTATCATGCACTTCTAAGTACTCCGCGACTCTAAAATCTTACCAATGACCAAAGTCAGGGTAACCGGCCTATAATTTCCCGACTTCTGCCTCCCTCCCTTCTTAAACAGGGGTGTTACATTAGCCACCTTCCAGTCCTCTGGAACCCTTCCTGCCTCCAGTGATTCCTGAAAGATCATCATCAATGCCTCCACAATCTCCTCAGCTATCTCTTTTAGAACTCTGGGGTGTAGTCTATCCAGTCCAGGTGACTTATCCACCTTCAGACCTTTCAGTTTTCCCAGAAACTTCTCCTTAGT
Organism: Scyliorhinus torazame; assembly: GCF_047496885.1. Taxonomy (NCBI): domain Eukaryota; kingdom Metazoa; phylum Chordata; class Chondrichthyes; order Carcharhiniformes; family Scyliorhinidae; genus Scyliorhinus; species Scyliorhinus torazame. The sequence continues at coordinate 285,276,515 of NC_092707.1, read as the reverse complement.
AATGGTCACTGCACTTATCTCTGCCCCCTGATTCTCCTGGAGCTCTGGCATCCCACTGGTGTCTTCCATCGTGAAGACTGATGCAAAGTAACTATTCAGTTCGTCTGCCATTTCTTTTTTTCCTATTATTACTTCTCCAGCTATATTTTCCAGTGGCCCAATGTCTATTTTTGCCTCTCTCTTACCTTTTATATGTTGAAAAAAACTCTTCCTATCTTCTTTTCTTGTTAGCTAGCTTGCACTCATATTTCATCTTCGCTTCCCTTATTGCTTTTTTAGTTGTCCTCTGCTCGCTTTTAAAGGCTTCCCAATCCTCTGGCTTCTCACTAATCCTCGCCACTGTGTCTGCATTTTCTTTAGCTTTTATGCTGTCCTTGACTTCCCTCGTCAACCATGGATGCCTTGTCCTCCCCTTAACATGTTTCCTCCTCCTTGGGATGAATTTCTGCTGTGCCTCCTGAATAACCCCCAAAAACTCCTGCCATTGCTGTTCCACTGTCTTCCCTGCTAAGCTCCTTTTCCAATCAACTCTGGCCAACTCCTCCCTCATGTCTTTGCAGTTACCCTTATTTAATTGTAATACCGTTGCATCTGATTCCAGCTTCTCCCTCTGAAGCTGCATGGTAAATTCTATCATATTGTGGTCACTGCTCCCTAATGGTTCCTTCACCTTAAGATCCCTAATCAAGTCTGCCTCATTACACATCACCAAATCCAGAATTGCCTGTTCCCTAGTAGGCTCTGTCACAAGCTGCTCCAAAAAACTATCTCTTAGACATTCCACAAATTCCTTTTCTTGGGATCCACTACCAACCTAATTTTCCCTGTCGACCTGCATATTGAAGTCCCCCATGATTAATGCGATATTGCTTTTTTTACATGCCTTTTCTATCTCCTGACTTATTTTCTGCCCCACATCCTGACTACTGCTGGTGGGCCTGTACATAACTCCCATCAGGGTCTTTTTACCATTGCGATTCCTTAACTCTACCCACAGAGATTCTATACCTTCTGAAGCTATATCGCTCCTTGCTAACAATTTCACTTCATTCCTTCCTAACAATGCAACCCCGCCCCCTTTGCCCATCTGCCTGTCCTTTCGATAGGACACAGATCCTTGAATATTTAGATCCCCTTGCAGCCATGTCCCTGTGATGCCCACAATGTTGTACCGGCCAATTTCAATGTGCACAAGCTCATTTACCTTGTTCCGTATACTACGCGAATTAAGGTACAACACCCTCAATCCTGCATTGACCACCTCCCTTCTCACACTTGTCACCTTTTTGGCTCTGCCTGAGGGTGATGTTGTTCTCTTATTTTTGTTCTCTATTTCCCCTTCAGTTATGACACCTTCTGAGCTAACGCTCTGGTTCCCACCCCCCTGCCATATTAGTTTAAGTCCTCCCGAGTGACACCAGCAAAACTCCCAGACAGGATATTGGTGCCCCTCGTGTTTAGATGCAACCCATCCTTCTTGTACAGGTCCCACCTGCCCCGGAAGAGATCCCAATGGTCCAGAAATCTGAAACCCTCCCTCCTACCCACTGGTTTAGCCACGTGTTTAGATGCACTATCCTCCTATTTCTAGCCTCAGTGGCACGTGGCACAGGGAGTTATCCTGAGATTACAATCCTAGAGGTCCTGCTTTTTAACTTACTGCCTAGCTCCCTGAACTCCCTCTGCAGAACCTCGTTGCTCTTCCTGCCTATGTCATCAGCCACTGAGAAACATCCTGCCAAACGTGCCCGCAAGCAGACTTTACCTTTTTTGCGCTGAATCGCGAACATTGACTGCCACTTGGGGGAAAATAATTCAAAAAGGAGGACAGTGCTCGTGACTTGAAGTTGTTGAACTCAATATGGAGACCAGAGGTTATAACGTGCCTCAGCAGAAGATGCAGTGCTCTTCCTCCAGTTTCCGTTGGGCTTCACTGGAGCATTGCAGCTGATCTAGGATAGAAATGTGGGCATGATCGCCAAATGGTGAGCTGATATTCCAAATAACCCGAAAGTCAGGATCAGGCTTATCGACTGAGCAAAGTTTTTCTGCAAAGCAGGAACCCTGAAAATGGCTCCCCGATCTCTGAGGACCCGGTCTCACCAGTGAGTTCTGTTCCCCACTGCTGAAAAAATTTCAAGGCGCGATCTACCAATCGCGTTACGCCTGAATGGGAGCGCAAGGTGGCTGGTAGATGGCAGGAGAGGCCTCCCGTGGGCTTCCCGACAGCCAGTTGCCTTGCGAGATCTACCCAGATCTTGTAAGGCTTCATGATCAGGATCCCCCCACAATGGGCAGGGATCAAGCCTCACAAGCCTTAGTAGGTTTAAAACCCACTTAGGCATGCTGACCCAGGATCTATTGGGCCTACAGCCGACCTCTCCAGGGAGTCCCCAACCGGGCACCGAACTGTACTGGTCCACACAAATATGGATCAGGCGGAATGGCACCCAGGGGGTCTCCTGGCCATTGAAAGTCCCTGGGTAGTCTGGGAAAGGGGAAGGTGGTCCGCTGCCCCCCCCCCCCTTGAATGTGGAAACCTTAGCACTTCCAGCCTAGCACCTTGGCACTGCACCCTGGCACCCTGGTGCCCACATGCCAGGTGGTACTGCCAAGGAGGATGGAGGAGGGTATGAAGGCTGGGGAAAGTGTTGGGCGGGTATGAAGGGGCCTCCGGAAGGTTGGAGGTGATAAAGGGTATGGGTCCTGGAAGTGGGTTATTTCCCCAAAGTGGGTGTGGGAAGGCCTGAAAACAGGGACGGGGGTGGGTAGGGATGGGGGGGGGGGGTGCCTGGGCCTCAATGACCCCATAGCGGGGCAACATCACTTGGGGAGATGTGGGGCAAATCTGCATATTAAAGCAAGACAACTAGTCTTTGGGCAGCCTGGCACCCTGGCAGTGCCACCTGGGTGATGGTTGGTCACTGCCAAGGTGCCCAAGTGGCACTGCCAGCTGGTAGGGGAACTGCCAGTGTGACCAATTGGCACTGCTCAGGTGGCCAGTAGCCATTTTCTGTGCTGGTGCAATTGGGCTGGGGGTGCCTTGCGCAGATGTTGGGGGGGGGGGGGTGAGCGTTAGAGCTGGGGACCCTCCCGTAATGCTTTGGGGCCGGGGGATGGGGGGTGGGGGGGGGGGGGGGGGGGTCAGGGACCTTAGAGATCAGGATGCCATTTAAAAATGGCGTCCCGGTATCTCGCTACGCTAAGGATTTATGGCGAGCGGAGCTCCTGAGATTACAAAACGGGGCTATTGTGCGGCCTCGTCCGTGCATTCCACGTTGAGGTCCTTTATCAAATGCGCGTCACGTTTTATAGCCTTGTGTGTCTCGCCGCTGCGAGTGCCAGGAAACACGCAGCTAAACGTGCTCGCTACGGGACTTTGTTCCCATTCCGTTAAATCGCGCCCTAAGTGTGGGCTTGACCTGGGAGAAAATCCACTGGGCCAAAAAAGTGACTATTGGTGGGGAACTCGCTGACAGAGCTGGGGTGGAACTCTCAGAACAACCAGCCACAAATAACACTTCGAGGGCGCGAGCTAACGGAAAGGTTTCTAAGTGTCACAATGGTAGAGACTGTCCGAGCAGCCCAACCCCCCCACACCGCAAATTGGCCCAAACACCATCCCCCCACCCCCAAGTACACCCCGTCCCGCCCCCCCTCAGGGACCCCTGTCATAGGGAGACCCCTCAAAGGGACCCCTATAATAGGGAGACCTCGTCAGGGATCCCTGTAATGGAAGTTTTCCCACAGGGACCCTTGTAATAGGGACCCCCACATAGACCCCTGTGATAGGGTGACACCCAAAGGGACCGCTATGATGGTGGGACCACCCACAGGGACCTTTGTGTTAGGTAGAGCCCCCACAAGGACCGCTGCAATTGGGAGACCCCCACAGGAACCCTGTAACTAAGGGGGGTCCTGTGGGGGGTCCTGTGGTGGGAGGGGGGGGGGGGGTTCCCACTGACTCCTCCACCCCCCCCCCCAGAAAAAAGACCCCTATCTGGAAGCTAGAGAGCAGCTCAGACAGGGGCTGTGGGAAGCATCATGTAATATTTAACCTTGCAGCTCCACGTGTCAATTCCTCGATGGAGAACAACTGTGCCTGCATCTGGTTCCCACAGATCCAATGTCTGCAAGCTATTCAGAACTTTTGAGTAGTGGTCTGTGATTGACCGCTTCTAAAAACCATCTACAGCTTTGATCCGTTCATATCCTTTGACACTTCAGTGGCATAACTGGTGGAACCCCAATACTTATAAACATTGACCACATCAAAGAGAGTGAAGTCTAGAGAAATCACAGGCTTCAGTGATTGGAATGCACTTAGTGCTTGGAATGGGAAACCTGGGGGTGGGGAGCTGCTGGGATATGGCGGTGGAGGGGGAGGGGCAGGTGTCAGGGCTGATTTGTGGAGGGGGGGCATCGGGGCCGATTCATGGTGGGAGGGGTTCAGGACCGATTTGCTGTGCGGGGGGAGGGGTGGCCCGCCGCAGGACCTTGTTATTGGGCCGCTCACTCAAGATGGCAGCCCGATAGCGGGATTCCCTGGGAATCCATTGTATTCCATGCCATACATAAATTTGCATGACGTGGAACACTGAATTACATCTCGCTTTACGACCGCAAGGGGATCAATTCAGCTCTGGCCGGAGAACATGGGACTTAATTGTCCGTCGGTGGGATACTCCATTTTGCTGGCAGCACACTCACACCCGGGGATTCCTCGACGGTGTGTGGGTGCCCACAATGGAAACCCCATTGGCTGGCTGCTGGGATGGAGAATCCCGCTGCCAGTGTGGGGGTGCCACACCAGAAAATGGGTGTGCCAGGATGGAGAATCCCACCCATAGTCTCCCAAATGGAGAATCCAACTTAATTAGTACATCCAGAAAAACCCCATGCGCCCCCGATAATTGTCTCCCAATTCCAGGGTTTCTACCTCGACCACTTTACCCCGAGTGTTGGTCCTATTGTCTTCATCATTTTCTGGATGAAGAATGTATTGGTAGTAGTTACTGTTCACTATTTTGAACTTTTCCGAATGTTCTAATCCCACATTTTTGCAGGGGTCTTCCAGCCCGTCATGATGCGACCAGCCGCAGGAGATTCGGTGGCCCAGCCAAAAGTCCATTGATTTTTGGTGGGACTGGACAGGACTGGAAAATTCCCTCCTTTCACTTGAAGTGATATTTTTCATTGGGCGCGATCTACCAGCTGCTTCAGTCCCATGCCGGCGCACGGGTTTCCTGGCGACGAGGGGTGCAGTCACCGGGAAATCCTGTAGACTAAAGCGGGGTCGATAAATCCTGTTGGCGGGCCGCCTCTACCGCTGGAAAACACACGGCGGGCTGGTCAGTAAATCCCGCCCATTAACCTTCCCATGCCATTTGATATCTTAAACATCTTGATAAGATCACTTGCAAGATGTTTCCCTTCCAGTTCTAAAACTCCAAGTTCCTTGACTCAGACCGCTGATATTTTGCAGGAAAGTTGATATCTAGAGGGGAGAGATTTAAGGTTATTATTCGTAAAGGAACCAGATGGGTCATGAGGAGAATATTTCTTTGCAGTAATTTGTTGTGCCTAGGAATGCAGTGCCCAAAAGGACACGGGAAGTAGATTCAATTGGAACTTTAGAGAGGGAATTGGTTAAATGCTTGAAGAAGAATAAAAAAGCAGCAGTGTGATGGGGACAGAGCAAAGCAGTGGGATTAATTGGATAGTTCTTTTAAAGAGCTAGCATATTCATGATGGGCCAAATAGCCTACTTCTGTGCCACATCAATCTATGGTAATTTAGACAACAAACAAGCCTGTGATTTGAATACATGAGTTGTGTCAAGTAATTAACTGCTTGAATTATCCAATCATTAACATAAATTATGGACTTTTCCTGGATTTTATCCTGGCCCCGGGTCACTGTCTGTGTGGAGTTTGCACTTTCTCCCTGTGTCTGCATGGGTTTCACCCCCACAACCCAAAGATGTGCAGGGTAGGTGGATTGGCCAAGCTAAATTGCCCCTTAATTGGAAAAAAATAATTGGATACTCTAAAAAAAAATTTAAATCATGGACTTTTGTACATTCCCTCATGAAAACTAGTTTGCCAGAGAATGCACAATAAGGTACATAATACAATTTTGTTCATATCTGGCAGCAAATGACACTAAATTGTTAACCTAACTCTAAGAAGCCACAAAGGCTGTGAGCGTCAGTTGGAAATGCAGCATAGTTGGTATATTCTTCAGGTGGGTACTTTGTTAAACTGAGCTAGGGGAAACTTTGCATTGTATCTGACCCATGCAGGATCTTGCGCTTGATGTTATCACCAGGAGCAAAGTTGAGAAATGTTCCATTCCCTAGCTGTTAACAACAGGCAGACATACAAACAAAACCGAGACCATTACACAGTCTTCCAGTCAGACGGTGATCTATAAAGTTAAAAGAAAACTCCAGGTACCGACACAACTTCTATTCAATGCACCTCAAGCTCCTGTAGTATTTAACCCCTACTACAGATTTACTTTTATCATTTCATCGACAGAGCAGAAACAGGTTTCAAAGTCTCCAGTTACTGAAGGTAGCCATTAGCTGTTCAGAGTGATTGCTTACAGTTCTGCAGCAAGCTGGTGGGCCACACCACTTACTGCTAGCTGCAATTACATGGAAATCTTAGAAGTTCCAAGTCATTTTTAGCAGCAGCAGATGGTCAGCATATGAACAACTCACACTCTCCTTCATACCAAAGAGTTTGCTACGAAACCTAAAGATTTTGATTCTGACCCAATTGAAGCGCAAATTGCACCCAAAGTAGCGGTAACTTTCACAAATGAATCTTTCGCTAAAGTTTCCGTTCAAGCTCATTCGTGTACAAAATAGCGCGAGTGAAATCAGCTTCCACGAACCACCATCTTCAAATATAAGTTTTTAAAAGTTTTGCATTAAAATATATATATTTTTAAAATGTAATTAAAATATGTTCTTTAATATATTTGAGGATGGTAACTTGGTGCAGTTTGATTGATAGAGCTGAAAAAGGTTCATCGCAAAAAATAAGCATTTTTAATCAGAGTAGCAACCCACCACTTGTGAGTAACCCAAATTAAAATAATTGAAAATGATGTTAACTGAACAACGCATAGACTCATTTATAAGTTCCATTGGGGGAGATCTAATTCAGTTTAAAAAATGGTCAGATTTCAAAAGTAATCAGTGGGATTCTCCAAGTTGACGGAGGGCAGGATTTGTGCACTTCTATGCCAGCAAAACTGGCGCCGCACCTGGACCGAATCAGCGACCGTTGAGGAGCTGGCACCGGCGCAACGTGGAACATGGCTGATTCCAATGGAAAATTATGTCAGATTCGCTGGGGTCGGGATTGACACTCGGAAGGCTGACAAGTTGCATATTAGCACTCCATTCCCCACACACACTCATTCCAGCCAATGAGATGGCACTGGTTGCGCTGCAGCGAGCCCATCCTGCTGATGGGTCAGCTGAGGCCATAAGGCATCTCGGAGGATGGTCTGGGGGGATACCCATACGACCCATAGCACTAAGTTCACAGTGGGCAGTCAGCAGCATGCGCAGCCACATGGCTGCCTGACAGGCTGCGGCAAAAGTGTTCTGTGCCCGCCTGTCCACACCAACCCCAGAGCCCACCTCCTGGTCACCCCATGTACTCCCCCCGGCCCTGGCCAGCGGTACATCTGTCAGCAAACTATGACGTGTTGGACACTTTCTGTACCCCCTCTCTCTCTCCCTTATCAGCCACGGCGCCTGTTTCACGATGTTTAAACGCACAAGTGAACCTCACCACCAGGAAACCCCCCCCCCCCGTGGAGGTGGAGAATCACGGAGGCCCGGAGGAATACTGGGTCAGGCCCGTTAATGATATGCCAACGCGTTTACTGCACATGCGGAGTGGAACACATTGACACCGCTGTCGAGGCAACGGAGAATTGTGATTTAGTGTGAAACCGGCGCCCGCATCGTTTTCACTGTCAAAATTGATTCTCCGCCCAATTGCGCTTCCCAATTTCTGCACTGGCCATCGGAGAATCCCGTCCAATGTTTTATAAACCCATGCAAAAGATCCTGGAACTTGACTTGTAATATAACATATGTAATTTACAGTTGAAATTCCTTGATTTTTTAACATTAGTTTGGACAGATTTGGGCAGACTGCATGCATGTAGAAAATCCAAGCCTTGATGTTTTGTCATAACACCCCAAGAAGTAGGAGCATTTGGCCCATTGAGCCTGTTCCACCATTCAGAACAATCATGTTTGATCTTGTGCTTCAACCCCACTTTCCTGCCCATCTCTGTTCCCTTAATTCCCGGAGAGTCCAAAAGTCTGTTAAGCCCAACCTTAAATGTATTTAATGGTGGAACATCCACAACCCTCTGGAGGTAGAGAATTCCAAAGATTCACAACACTTTGAGTGAAGACATTTCTCCTAATCTCAGTTCGAAATGATTGACTCCTTGGGCGAAATTCTCCAGAAACGGCGCGATGTCCGCTGACTGGCGCCCAAAACGGCGCAAATCAGACGGGCATCGCGCCGCCCCAAAGGTGCGGAATCCTCCGCATCTTTGGGGGCCGAGCCCCAACCTTGAGGGGCTAGGTCAGCGCCGGACGAATTTCCGCCCCGCCAGCTGGCGGGAAAGGCTTTTGGTGCCCCGCCAGCTGGCGTGGAAATGACATCTCCGGGCGGCGCATGCGTGGGAGCGTCAGCGGCCGCTGACGGCATTCCCGCGCATGCGCATTGGAGGGAGTCTCTTCTGCCTCCGCCATGGTGGAGACCGTGGCGGAGGCGGAAGGGAAAGAGTGCCCCCAAGGCACAGGCCTGCCCGCGGATCGGTGGGCCCCGATCGCGGGCCAGGCCGCCGTGGGGGCACCCCCCGGGGCCAGATCGCCCCGCGCCCCCCCCAGGACCCCGGAGCCCGCCCTCGCCATCTTGTCCCGCCGGTAAGGTAGGTGGTTTAATTTACGCCGGCGGGACAGGCATTTTAGCGGCGGGACTTCGGCCCATCCGGGCCGGAGAATTGCGGGGGGTGGCCCGCCAACCGGCGCAGCGCGATTCCCACCCCCGCCGAATATCCGGTGCCGGAGACTTCGGCAACTGGAGGGGGCGGGATTCACGCCAGCCCCCGGCGATTCTCCGACCTGGTGGGGGGTCGGAGAATCTCGCCCTTATTCTGAGACTCTGCTCCCATGTTTTAGGTTCTCTGACCAGTGGAAACAATCTCTGTGTCCACCCTGTCAAAATCCCTCAGAATCTAATACATTTCAATGAGATTGCCTCTCATTCCTCTAAATTCCAGGGAATATAGGTCCAATTTACTCAGCTTCTCATCAAAGGACAACCCCTTATCCCAAATTAAACCTAGACATTCCCAACTTAGTCAAAAATGAACAAGAGTTGTAGTTCTGGAACTTTCAAATGCATACAAAAGTCAGAATGGCTGTGTAACTGCCTGACAAACCAATATTACCCTTTTCGCAACACTGCTGAATACCATTCTCCCGTTCTGATACCACTCAATGACAAATATTTAATTTCAACCTCAATATTTCATTCTTAAAAATCAATGCATGTGAATAGGTTTTTTCTCAGTGAAAGTGAGGAGATTAAACGACGAAAGATGCTGGAAATAGACAACAATCTAGTTCGCATCGTGAGAAAGAAAGGACATAGGCGTGATCTACCAGCCGCGTTGCATCAACAAGGTGGTACGACACGCCCGGAAAATGCCAGGTGATCCCTTTTCCGGGATCTGCCCAGCTCGGCACACCTCGCGAGATCTAACGCGATCTCGCGAGATGTCGCGATGTGAATTCCACCCATTGTGGGTGGATCACTTTGTAACAAATCTGCATATTAGAGTGAGATAGCTAGTCTCACTCTAATATGCTCTCCCATGATCTAACCAAGGCGTCGGGATTTAACCTCGGAGCGCAGTTCAGTGCTGCTCTACACAAACGGGAACCAGATGGAACGGCACATGTGGGGTCTCCCAGGGGATTAGAAGCTCCCAGGTGTTTGCCCTCTGGGCAGGATGGCAACATGGCACTGCCAAACTGGCACCCTGGCTCTGCCACCTGAGTGCCAGCCTGGCACTGCTACGGTACCCAGGTGGCACTGCCAGGGAGCCAGTCTGACTGTGTCAAGGTGCCAAGCTGCCATTTTTCCCACGCCGGGATTATTGAAATAATCAGTTTTACCCAGCAGTTTAGGCTGAATCTGAAAAGCTCCAAAGGTAAATTGTGCGAATCCGCAAATCTATTCCTCCAGTGTGTAGTGCATGTACCTCTGAGTCAGAAGGTCGTGGGTCCAAGTCCTGCCCCAGCAACTGGAGAACGGGAATCTAGGCTGAGTCGCATTGAGGGAGAGCTACACTGTCAGATGTGTTGTGTTTCAGCCGGAGATGTTAAAACTAAGGGTTCTATCTGCTTTCTTAAGTTGACATGAAAGACCAAATGAAAAATGAATGAAAATTAAATGGAAATCGCTTATTGTCACAAGTAGGCTACAAATGAAGTTACTGTGAAAAGCCCCTCGTCGCCACATTCCGGCGCCGATTCGGGGAGGCTGGTAAGGAATTGACCCCATGCTGCTGGCCTGCCATGGTCTGCTTTAAAAGCCAGCTATTTAGCCCTGTGCTAAACCAGCCCAAATGGTCATAATTCAAAGAAGAACAAGGGAGGCACCTTTCACAACCTGTTCAATATTGATTCGTCAATCAACATCACCTAAAAAATGTATCTGGTCATTATCACATTGCTGTGCAAGCGAGCTTGCTGCGTGCAAATTGTTTGCAAACAGTGACTACACTTTAAAAGTACTTTCACTGTAAAATGCTTTTGGCCCATAATATTTATATTTTTTCTCAGCCCTGTTAAAGGAAATAATTTATTATTTTTACAAGATTCAGTGTCACTGGTAAGGGCGGCATTTGCTCCCCACTCCTAATTGCCCTTGGGCTGAGTGGCTGGCGGGGCTATTTCAGAGGGCAGTTAAGAGTTGATTACTCACCCAGTGAAATGAGCACTGTACCACCGTCTCTCCTTGAAATGATATTTCTTCCCAGTCGTTTTATTTCTGCCCTTACGACGACTAATAAGCTGTTGTTTACTGCGGCTGAAAATTGTGACATGAGCTCCTTTGTAAAGTGGTTGTGACTGGGGAAAATGGGAAACCTTTCGCAAAGACAGCAGTGAGACTTGGCAACAGGTAACAGAACCATTGTGTGTATGAGTTTTCAGCTCACAGGTTTAAAAATGCAGCTTGCGCTGTGTAATCATAATTGGTAAATTAAATCAATTAATCAGCTTGACATTGAGCTTGTTAATTTGATCACAGTACAGTATCGCATAGATCCCTCATTTGCCTGTTTGGTCAGAAGTATCCTTGTAGAACCCTAATAAGATACAACACATTTTATTCACTGAAGGGCAGGCAAAGGGAGGATGCATGTCTCTATAATCCACATGAACAGGGATGTAACCATTATGATGCAACCAGCTTTGTACAAAACACAAAGACTCATCTGGTCACAAAGCCGTGCTGTTAGGTTAGGATTTTTTTGTGATTATAGAAGGTGCCCAGAATTATTTTGATAGAACGTGGAAATTTACAGCATTGAGGAACACTAGTTTTTTTTGTATTTAAAAGATCAAAGACTTATATTTGGCTTGTTTGAGGTCTTTAAAATTCTAATGGGGCAGGGTCGATTTCGAGAGAATGTTTCTACTTTGAGAGAATCTAAACTGGGGACCATAAATACAAGGCCGTTACTAATAAATAAAGTAGGTAAATATAGAGACATTTCTTTATTCAGAGTGATTAGAATGTGGAAATTGTTGAGGCAAGTAGCTTAGCTACTTTCAAAAGGAAACTAGGCGACTACGTGAGAGACTAGAAAGATTTTCTGAAAGACCGAGGCTGGGGCTCCCGATCACCCCGTGGTAGGACCCACTGCATGGGATGCGGCAAGCCAGCCAGCCATTGGCTGAGATTTTCTGATCGCATTTCTTTGGGGTGGGTTTGGTGACGGGAGCAGAAAATCTCATGAGAGGCCCAAATCGTGTTCTACATCGATGGGAAGTCTCTCCACGATTGTTCATTCTCCCCCCCCACCAGTGACATAACGGGAATCCCTATGATCAACGTCGGGAACATCAAAATAATAAATTTGAATCCCATTAACAGGCTTCTATGCCTGATCATCACCCCCCTCACCCCTGGGGCAGCATGGTGGTACAGCGGTTAGCACAGCTGCCACACAGCGCCAGGGAACCAGATTCAATTAAGACCTTGGCCGACTGTGCGGAGTTTTCACGTTCTCCTCGTGTCTGCATGGGTTTCCTCCGGGTGCTCCGGTTTCCTCCCACAGTCCAAAGATGGGAAGGTTAGATGGATTGGTCATGCCAAATTGCCCCTTGGTGTCCAGGGATGTGCAGGTTAGGTGGGGTTATGGGGATAGGACGGGAGAGTGGGCCTAGGTAGGGTGCTCTTTCAGAGGGCCGGTGCAGACACGATGGGCAGAATGGCCTCTTTCTGCACTGTAGGGATTCTATGAGGCTTCTTCTAAGAGACCGCGGTGAGATAATTGATTTGCAGTGGTCTCACTCAGGTGAGTGCACCATTCATTGCAGGAGAGGGTCAAGCCCGGACAATGCCATGGGTCAATGCCAAGGGGCAGTGACAGGGCGCAGTGCCCAGGACGTGCAGGGGGCAGTGCTCAGTCAGTGTCACAGGGCAGTGCCAGGGGCAGTGCCGGGGGTGGGGTTGTGTGGGGTTGTGTGGGGATATGTGGGAGGGGAGGGCTTCCATTTTAACTTTTGTGCACTGTGGCAGCCTGTAAAAATGGCTTTAAAAAATTAAGTTGCTGATGAGGAGGGATAATCAGAGCCTGCCTCTCCAGCATAATGTTGTGAGACCTACCCATTGAAGTTTTTCGCACCATATGTTTCTAACAAAGCGGCAGAGAAAGCTGCCGTTTGTACTAACAGCTTCAACACTGCTTTTCCCTCCCGCTCTCACACTCTGCGAAAAAAAGGTAACATTCTGCCCACTTTCAGTGGGATTGGAAGATCCTGGAGGCAGGAGGAGCCAGAATATCCCAGCCCGAGGTCAGGCAGATGGGGTTGGGGGAGACTGGTGTGAAATATTAACACCAGCACAGACTAATTTGGCCAAATGACCTGTTTCTCAGCTGTATGCTCTCTGTAATCCCATGTAATTTGATAGAAATATAGGGGGCGATTCTCCGAGCCCCGCGCCGGGCCAGAGAATCGGCGCAACCGCGCCACGGTGCCCCGACGCCGGCGCGCGAATCTCCGAGGTGCGGAGAATCGCCGCCATTTGCGCCAGCGCGTTTGGCACGGCGCCGGCCGCGGGCCGCTGGAAACAGCAGGACTGCCGATTCTCCGGCCCGGATGGGTCGAGCAGCCGTGCCGATACTACAGAGTCCCGCTGGCACCGTTCACCCCTGGTCGCTGCCAGCGGGAACTCTGCGGGAACGGTCGGGGGGCAGCCTGTGGGGGGTGGGGGGTAGGGTGGGGAGGCTCCTTCACCGGGGCCCACCGATCGGCGGGCCGGCCTCTCCCCCCCCCGGGCCTACTTTCTGGTGGGCCGGCCCCTGAGCACCAACTCCATCTTGAGTCGGGGCCTGCGCGCTAAAGAAGTCCCCTGCGCATGCACAGGATGGCACGGCCCAACTGCGCATGCGCACGATGGAGCTGGCCCAACTACGCATACACGGGTTGGCGGGGCGCCCATTTGGCGCTACGAAAGGAGGCTGGAGCGGCGTGAACCACCCTGTGGGGGCCAGAATCGTACGTAACTGGGCCTGTGACGGCGTTCACGACGGCGTAAACTCTTGAGCCCGATATTGGAGAATCGCCCCCTTAGAATCCCTACAGTGCAGAAGAAGGCCATCAGCCCATCGAGTCTACGCCAACCCTTTCAAAGAGCTCTCTACCTAGGCCCACTTCCTTGCCCTCGTCCCATAGTCTAGACAGCTGGTTTGTAATGCAGAACAAGGCCAGCAGCGCAGGTTCAATTCCCATATCACCTTACCCGAACAGGCGTCGGAATGTGGCGACTAGGGGCTTTTCACAGTAACTTCATACTTGTGGCAATGAAAGATTATTATTATTACCTAACCTCTTGATCACTAAGGGGAAATTTAGCATGGCCAATTCATCTAACCTGCACATCTTTGGGCTGTGAGAGGAATCGGGAGTACCCGGAGGAAACCCATGCAGACACGGGGAGAACATGCAAACTCCGCACAGTCACCCAAGACCAGTATTGAACCCGGGTCCCTGGCACTGTGAGGCAGACGTATTAACCACTGTGCCACCGTACCACCCCAAATAATTGGTTGTAACAGCCCCACTGAAATCTTGAATCAGACTGTATTTACATTATTGCTTTAAACATTGCTTTTAATTTCTTTATGGTAATTTATGGGACTAACATCGTCCTGACATGGTTGTAATTTGGAACATGTTGAAACATTCATCTTTAAAGTCAGTCTGAAGGGATAATATGCCTACAAATTATGATTTTCCTTCAAATCATAAAAGTTCTTCATAATTCAGACATTGCCTTTTTAATAAATAATATAGGCTGGTGCAATACTGCTGAGCAAATCTGCACTGCCAGTGCCAGTAATTATATTTGCTTTATTAAATTTATTTATTTTAGAACTTGCAAGGGCCTGTCTTACTTACTTTATTCACTGTGATCAGTTAAGCAGAAAGTGTTCAGCACTTTGGAGTGTGACAGTGGCATTCATTGCAAGCATTAAAAGAAAACTTGCAGGAAACAAAACACTAGGTTTCTCATATTTCAAACACTCAGACAGAACCTTTCTAAATGAACATTCATTGTTAATCTGATTGTTGGCCAAATGTCACTTGTACACAATCAACTTAAACTCCTCGGTGTTTTTTCTTGCACGTGGATGCACACATACTTTTTAAATGTTTTGAAGCTGCAGGAATGTTTGTTACATTTATAATGCAGCTGAATGAAGAACAGCAAGGGAATGTAATACGACATCTGAACTCTGCTGCTATGGACCTCAGAGGTTATAAGAACGATAGTGGAAATTGCTTCAGTTTCAATAGGTCAGCCTTGCCTGTTTAGTTCACAAGGGTTACAGCAACATCTTTAGTCCAGAGCCAATCTTTGAAAAGCTGCATTTTTTAAAAGTCTGCTTCAAGAACGATAGAATTCCATGTCCCGACATTAGTTCTAGAATGTTATGTTCAACGTTGTCTTTTATAAGGCTCATTGTACCAGGGCTATGAAGATTATTACATGGGCGCAGTATCTGGATAACTCTTTCCTCTTCTGATGCTGACACAAAACTCTTTGCCTGGTGATACAAAGGTGGTAATGGCCTTGAAATGGCACCAGGAGACTCACAGGACTAGTGACACCATTCTGGAGTACAGCAGCAGAGCGATTATGTTACTCGACTAGTAATCCAGAAGCCTGGATAATGCTCCAGAGACATGAGTTCAAATCCCACCACAGCTTCTGTGGAATTTACATTCAGTTAATTAGATAACATCTTGAATGAAAAGCTATTCCTTGTAATGGTGACAATAAAACTACCAAATTTTCATAAAAACCCAACTGGTTCACTAATGTCCTTTTGGAAAGGAAAACTGCTGTTCTTAGTCAGTTTGGCCTATAAATGACTTCAGACCCACAGTAATGTGGTTGACTCTTAATGAACCTCAGAAATGGCCTCACAAGTCACTCAGTTATATCTCAAGGGCAATTAGGAATGAGCAATAAAATGCTGGCCTTGTCAGCAATGCCCACATCCTGAGAATGAATTGAACTAACACCTGGCTCCCATTTGAAAAGGGTTTAGAGCCCAGGGGCGCAATTCTCCAGAAACGGCGCGATGTCCGCCGACTGGCGCCCAAAACGGTGCAAATCAGACGGGCATCGCGCCGCCCCAAAGGTGCGGAATGCTCCGCATCTTTGGGGGCCGAGCCCCAACCTTGAGGGGCTAGGTTAGCGCCGGACGAATTTCCGCCCCGCCAGCTGGCGGAAAAGGCTTTTGGTGCCCCGCCAGCTGGCGCGGAAATGACATCTCCGGGCGACGCATGCGCAGGAGCGTCAGCGGCCGCTGACAGCATTCCCGCGCATGCGCAGTGGAGGGAGTCTCTTCTGCCTCCGCCATGGTGGAGACCGTGGCGGAGGCGGAAGGGAAAGAGTACCCCCACGGCACAGGCCCGCCCGCGGATCGGTGGGCCCCGATCGCGGGCCAGGCCACCGTGGGGGCACCCCCCCCCCCCCCCCCCCGGGGCCAGATCGCCCCGCGCCCCCCCCAGGACCCCGGAGCCCGCCCGCGCCGCCTTGTCCCGCCGGTAAGGTAGGTGGTTTAATTTACGCCGGCGGGACAGGCAATTTAGCAGTGGGACTTCGTCCCATCCAGGCCAGAGAATCGCGCGGGGGGGCCCGCCAACCGGCGCGGCGCGATTCCCGCCCCGCCTAATCTCAGGTGCCGGAGACTTTGGCAACCGGCGGGGGCAGGATTCACGGCAGCCCCCGGCGATTCTCCGACCCGGCGGGGGGTCGGAGAATCTCGCCCCGATCCCTCACTTTGCTCCCGACGATTCATTTGTTTGTTGGTGTCTTCTTCTTCCCAGAAAGTTGACTGCCATGGACCTTCTCTGTCGGCCGTGTGCTGCCCTTGCAAACTCCACAGTGGTCAACTGCACCCAGTCCATTATATCCATCATCCATTTTCTCCTCTGCTTCCCTCTCCTACATTTTCCATCAATCTGGATTGGTTTATTGTCACGTGTACCGAGGTATAGTGAAAAGTATTTTTCGGCAAGCAGCTCAACAGATTGTTAAGTACATGAAAAGAAAATAAAATAAAAAGAAAAGATTAGTACGATTATAAGATAAGTAAAAAGAGGATCTGTTTGGGAGAACTCGCAGAGAGT
The DNA here is from genome assembly GCF_047496885.1 of Scyliorhinus torazame. Taxonomy (NCBI): domain Eukaryota; kingdom Metazoa; phylum Chordata; class Chondrichthyes; order Carcharhiniformes; family Scyliorhinidae; genus Scyliorhinus; species Scyliorhinus torazame. The sequence continues at coordinate 285,259,525 of NC_092707.1, read as the reverse complement.
CGCCACGCTTCGGCGCCATCTTTTGTAAGTTTGCCCTATAAATCTTCCCCTCCAATGAGATTAGGTAGTTGAATGGGAGGAGGCTCGTGTGGAGTACAAGCATTGGTATACTAGTAATGCTGATAATCTTCATGTACCAATCAGCAGAACGCTTTAATTTCAATTGGTGCACTCTGAGTGAAAACATGTGCTACTGTCCATTCTTAGCAGCACCAGTGTTGTTGCCCAGTTACAATCAACAAGGCATTTGCTTATGATGAACTTTTGAAGGGTGTGCTTGGCCCCCAATACCCGGTGGTTTGATTGGGATTGCGCATTCAGCACAAAAAATTTTCTTTCATCTCATACCCTCATCTAACTAGAGTATTTCACCCAGCAACTCCAGTTGTCTCGGTCACGCAATATTACAAACTTGAGACATTCATCGTGAAAATCTGCTGGAAATGCTCATAAATTCTGTGACAGATTATTTTGAGAATGTGTGGGGTATATTTAACTTGGTCCACTTCCAGACACACTGGATCCGATAATCAGACAGGTTCTTGTCATGGTATGCACTCTGAATCACCACTCTGACCAATGTGGGATTTACTTGGGGCAGGAAGGTGGCACAGGGGGCTACACGGTGGCACAGTGGTTAGCACTGCTGTCTCACAGCACCAGGGATACGGGTTCAATTCCAACCTCAGATAACTGCCTCTGTGGAGTTTGCACATTCTCCCCGTGTGTGCGTGGTTTTCCTCCGGATGCTCCGGTTTCCTCCCACAGTTCAAAGATGTGCAAGTTAGGTGGATTGCCCATGCAAAGATTAGGTGGAGTGACAGGGGAGTGGGCATAAGTAGGGTGCTCTTTCAGAGGGGGGGGTGCAGACTTGATGGGCCGAATGGCCTCCTTCTGCATTGTCGTGATTCTATGATTCTGACCAGCAAAAAGCTTTGCGGTATCTTTGGAAATTTGGGAGGCAGTTTTTGCTCACTTCAATGGCTGCATTACAAGAACTGTTACATGTACCTTTATTTATTTATTTTGCCACCCAAGTGGAGTTACTCGAATAACAAATTAGTAACAGCTTATTTGGAAGAGTCACGTAGACCTTTGGAATGCTTAACATGCCCTTCATAAAGTAGCGTTGGTGAAACCAGGAACAAGGCTCCGTCCTACCATCAACTTATAGAATAACAATGTGTGGTATTGTCAAATATTAATAAGCAACAACAAAACAAGAGCTCGGAGCCCATTTTTCTTTTAAAAACGACAGCAGTTAATAAATATTCATTTAAAAATTAAACTTTGATCAGGATAAGAAAGGGCATAATGTTTATTATTTGTTCTTTGGGTTTTCAGTAGAGTTCTTCCTAAAGGTTGGCACAGACCCAAAGAGTTGAACGCACTCCTCCTTTGCTGTTCTGTTCCATGATTCCACCTAAAAGGAAGGCTCTCAGTTTTACAAAGCAGACGCCAAATGTGTCTCTTGGCTTCGAGTACAGCAGTTAGAGAGCAATCTGTATGTTCTTGTGCTGTGCAAACCATTCATTATTTTAATACTATGGGGTGTAGGAAGAAGTGGATGGTCAATGTTCAGAATGGGAAGCTATTTTTCCACAGTGGCATTCTGTTTGTTTCAGACAGCACTGAGCTTTCAACAGCTCCCAACTGCATTACACTTATTATACACTAACGAGGCAGGGGGAAGTGCAACTGCCACAATTGTTAAGTGAATTGTCAAATATTTTCAGTGTTGAATTGACACAGCAAACAGGTCAAGGACACCTACCTCATTTTCTTTATGGCAGAGTGACAGGAACCATTGATTCTCTCACAGAGTTTAGTATCCTCAATAGCTTTTACTCACTGCTGCACTTTTACTAGTTGATTGCTTGTATTCACTAGTCAAAATATGACAGTGATCTATGGATTTGCAGACCTCAGCTATACAGTACACCATCTCACTAACACACAACGAACAAGCTAAAGAAAGGGCATATCATAATAAGCATCTTTGAGATCCTTTTCCCATTAAAGAGAAAGACGACTTTTAGTGATTATTTTCAGCTGTAAGTACTTGCCCCCATCCACTTCTCGCTTTTTAATAAACCTACATGGATAGTGGAACTGATACACTCTGTGAACCAAAGCTAACAGAATCCTCTTGGAGACTGTATGCTCCCTATCACTGGTGTCAAGAGGATTGGTCCATTACAGACAGTTTACTGACTATCCTTTCCCTTCTCCAGTCTTTCAAGCGTAAAAATTCTGCGGACACTGGAGATGTAGAAATGCTGGAAATATTCAGCAGGTCAGGCAGCTCCTGTGGAGAAAGAAACGCAGTTAACAATTGCGGCCGATGATCATTTTTTAGAATTGGGAAAAAATAGAGATGTAACATGGGGCCGGATTTTCCTGCACTTCGAGGTCCGGCTGAAGGCGGCTCCCTACCCCCCCATTGTGGCGGATTCCCGGGATGCAAAATGGATGAGCCACGGAAAACATCAGCGGGACCGGAACATCCTGCCAGCACCAATGGCAAGCCGTCTCCATCGCCAGACAACACGCTGTTTGGGGGAGGGAGGGGGGGGGGGCATGTTTTACGTGAGTACAGAGACAGGGAAAGAGGAGGAAAGAGCAAACGGGAATGTCTGTAATGAGGTGGAAGGCAGGAAGAGTTAATGACAAAAGGGATGATGATGTAAAACAGAAAGAGATGGAAAGGGACAAGGAACAAAACAAAATATGGGCCGAGAGACAGACTCTACACAATCGTCTCAGTGAGGTCGAACCAAGGTTCTTATGTTTAACATAAATAATTTGGAAATGTGAAGGAAAATTAACACTTTGAATGCTTTATCTTAAAGATTAACGTGATAAAAATGAAATGATTTATTCACAATTTATTTTCTGCAATTTTAAGACTTGCCCAATAGTGAGATATTTACACCAGGCGCTAAGTGAAAAAGCTTTATACTATTGCCCCTAACTCCTGACTTAATTTCTATATCACAAAACCGCCATATTGGAGATAGCTGGTGAAAATGTGGATAACCAGTGAAGCTTCTGCACACTGTCAAAACTCAGTCTGGATTGATGGTATCAATGTGGGCAGATTTACCACTGATTGTGCGTCTAACATTCAGCTCTCTCAGCTGGAAGAACTTCAAAAAGATTGCAACTTTTGTTGAATAATTATTGTTGGTCCACAATTAACCAAATTAAGTGGAACTATGATCAAATGAACACAAATTCACATGTAAAAATTAGCTTAGTAGCATTGTGTGTTGCTTTAGCTTATCTACTGCTGAATCCTCATCCATGTCTCTGTTACCTCGAGATCAGACTATTCCTCTGATGCAGCCCAGACCAACCTCCCAATTCGGCCCTCCATAAACTTGACATCATCCAAAGGTCTGCTGCCTGTGTCGTAACTCACACTCAATCCTGTTCACTTATCACCCTGAGCTCAGTGACCTATATTGACTCCTCATTCAGCAACGTCTCGATTTTAAAATTCTCACCCTTGTTCTCCAATCTCTCCAGGGCCTGAACCGTCCCTATCTCTATGACCCCCTACAGCCCAACAACCCTCTGAGATCTCTGCATTTTCCTAATCCTGCTCTCTTGAGAATCCCTGATCTCAAACGATCCAACATTGGTGGTTGTGCCTTCAGTTACCTGGTCCCTAAGCTCTGGAATTCCCTCTCTAAAATTCCCTCTCTGATATTCCCTCTCTAAAACCTCTCCACCTCACTCTCTTCCTTTAAAAGATGCCACTTAAAACTTATCTCTCTGACCAAGCTTCTGGCTATCTGCCCCGAACTCTCACTGGCCTGGTGTCATAACTTGTTTTATAACCCTCATGTGAAGCATCTTGGGCTGTTTCATTACACAAAAGGCTTTATATAAACACAAGTTGATGTTGTTGATGTCGATGAAGAAATGGCTACATTTGATTTGCTAGCCACCATCCAGGAGAGACCGTGATGGTTAAATTGTGGGTTTCTAAAAGCCAAACTACTTTGGTGTATAGGATTTGTTCTTCAGTGTGCTGAATGAGCTGGAATATATTGGTGCTGGGCACCTTTGAGGCATCTGCTCTCAAATCTAGAAAGTCACTGCAGAATAAGACCATCTCCACTTGGTCGGGTCATGTGCCTGAGCCCAAAAACCATGAACAGTAACCACCTATAGCACCTAAGTGTGGCTTGAATATATCTTCCACTGGCCCTACTTGTGGTACCTGTGAAGCAGACCTTGCCATCTGAAAAGTGGTTTTGTGCCATGTTCCTGAGATCAGGGGCTGGTATGAATTGGTCACCTTGCCACTTTTCATGTCGGACCTAGACAGCTGGAGTGAGCCAGCTGAGCTGAACCAGCCCCAAGTGAAAGTCGCCATAGTTCCAGAGGACCATAGGTTGCTCTCCCCTTTTCTGAGAGGGCTGACTGGTGGTGATTCTACCTGAGCGTCAACACACCTCAGGTGAGGGGCAAGGTTGAGATGGCGGGGTTTTCAGCCAGTACGGGAATTGAACCCGCACTGTTGCCGTCACTCTGCATCACGGACCAGCCGTCCAACCAACTGAGCTAAGGCAGCAAGATGACTCATTGCATTCACCAGTTCCAATTGGGGTTTGATTTTTGTTGGAGTTGCTGAATTAACAATTAAACAGGATGTGAATCAAAGATTTTCAAATTGGCCTATTTGATCTGTGCTTTGTAATCCTTTGCCAAGTATAACACTTCTTGGCAAATGAGTTACAAGTTTATCAGGAATAAAATGTACCTGAATAAACCATTTTCCCCCAGTCCCCAGGATCCACACAGGACATGATTGGAACTGCATCCTTTCATCTTTCACGTCCTTAATTTTGTGCTAACCAGCAAGAGTTCAACTTCAAATTCTCATTCCATTCCATTTTAATCGATGTTGTGCTATTTTGAAACAGGAACCTGGGGTTGCTCTTCTCTCATGTAACTCTATATCAAAAATTTAACTAATATGTAATCCTCAGCAATGGGATTTAGATTTTGTGAAGCAAGACTGATCCAGCAGCTATCTGATAAACTCCAGGAGATTCACATAGTCGTAAAATGTCTTTGAAATGAATTCTTATTTTATTTAAGTAGAGTGCACTTAAAAAATACGCTTTCTTTTGTTAATGTATTGAAGTCTGTGGTGACACAGGAGAGGATGTGCTGATAAAAATGCGGATTTAACAAGTCCCCGTCTGTATGGAAGTAGATTCCGCAAGGGAGTAATGCCTTACATTATGAGGAACAATCAACGGCAGACCACATACCTTTCAATTCTCCAGCAAGAAAATGGGAACTGGGACAATGTTTAGGATTTAACATCACAGTAAATATACATGGGAATTCAGTAAAATGTGACAGTCCTCGCAATTCTTTCAGACAGAGGCTCAAAAATACAGTTACACATCCATTTGAGCCAGAATGCCAACCACTTGTTAACTTGAATCTGAATTGACCAGATTTAGACAAGGGGAAAGTAATACATTTGTCAAAATACGTAGAGCATCTACCATTCATCTCTATTGAGGGTTGGACCTCTGACCCTTATAGGGAGCAAACCCCATTCTCAGGAGCTACCAGACAATCTGATTGGCCAGCAGCACTAGCCAGCCCAGCAATAGCAGATCTCGGGCAGCACATTAGCACAGTGGTTAGCACTGTGGCTTCACAGCGCCAGGGCCCCAGTTCGATTCCCAGCTAGGGCACTGTCTGTGCAGAGTCTACATGTTCTCCCCGTGTCGGCGTGGGTTTCCTCCTGATGCTCCAGTTTCCTCCCACTAGTCCCGAAAGACATGCTGTTAGGTCATTTGGACATTCTGAATTCGCCCTCTGTGGACCCGAATAGGTGCCAGATTGTGGAAACCAGGGGCTTTTCACAGTAACTTCATTGTAATGTAGGCCTACTTGTGACAATAAAGATTATTATTATTAAAACTCAGTAGTGAACACTGCCGGGACTTTCAAGGAGGCCCCAGGATGAAGAGGAAATGGCCACCTGAGAGCGTATGTCTGTGATTTGAGTGGGGAGGTTGTCAGGCACCCGAGGGATTGGGGCCAGAGGTATTGTCTCATAATCCTGAGCCAGTATTAATATAAAGGGGGGCGTTTCCTTCATTTTAATAACGTTTGCAAAAATCTCTATATTGTGCCTTATCTGAGAGGATAATGCTCATAGAGGTGGTATTAGCATAATAGGGAGGGATGACGGAAGTTTAGATAACGAGGCTGTAGAAACGGTTTGGGTAGTAATGAAAAATGATAAAGGCAAGAATTCACCTGTGGGAGCTGCAGATAGGTCCCCTAACAGTACCCACATGGCCAGGTGGAGTATAAAGGAATAAATAATGGGAGCTTGTTGGAAAGCTACGGTGATATTCATGGGAGATTTTAATCTACTTGTAGACTGGAAAAATCAAATGGACAAAGGTAGAGTAGATGAAGATTTCATTGAATGTTTTTGGGATAGTTTCTGAGAACAGCACATTCTGGAGCTCACCAGTGAGCAGGCTATAATAGACCCGGTATTGTGCAATGAGATCGGATTAATAAATGACCTCATAGTGAAGGCGTCCCTAGGTAGCAGTGATCATAATATGATGAATTTTACATTCAGTTTGAAGGAGAGAAGACTGGTTCCAAGACAAGTATTTTAAACTTAAATAAGGGCGATTATGGAGATTGGGGAGGTTGGGATTGTTCTCCCACCCCCAGCATGCTTGGCCCCATTCCCGGCAGTGTTCATTACTGAGCTCTGCTGCTGCTGGGATGGCTAGAGCTGCTGGCCAATCAGATTGTCTGGTAGGTCTCGAGAATGGGACTTGCTCCCAATAAGGAGCAGAGACCTGACTCTCAGCTCATTTAGGTCGCCTGGAACATGATGTCATGAAGGGGTGGCTTTTTATAAAGTTGGTCGGTTTGGGATCAACTTTCCCTCCACCTCCTCCATAAAATCTAACTCATTATTTATAATAAAATATTCCAACGTACTTCACACAAACATTTAAAAACAAAATATGACATTGAGTCACATAAAGAGATATTGGGTCGGATGAACAAAGGGTTGGCTAAAGAGGTAGTTTTTAAAGAGCATCTTAAAGGAGAAAACTGAGACATGGGGAGGCGACAGAGGGAATTTCAGAATATAGGGCCAAGGCTGTTGAGGGTACGGCCAACAATGTAGGAATTATTAAAATTGAGGATGTTCAAGAGACCGGAATTAGAGGAACATCGATATCTCTGGGGGTTGTAGGGATTTGAAAACCAGGTGAGAATTTTAAAATCAAGACATTGCTTGAGCGGGAGACAATGTAGGTCAGCGATTGTAGGAGTGAGAGGTGAATGGGTCTTGGTGCCAGTTAAGACACGGGGAGGGATTTTATGGTCATTCCGGCCAGTGGGATTGTCGAGTTCTGCCGAGGGCAAGCCCCCGACGCAGGTCCCCTGGCAGCGGAGGTTGCGAAAAATAGGAAACCCTGTTGACAGCGGTGGGACCGGACGATCCTACGACCGGCAATTGCGGGCCGCCCCTGCTGCCGCAAAACACGCCATGGGTGGAAAATCCGGCCATTGGGCGTAGTTTAATATGACATTGAATTTGTAGAGTTCCAGAGACCAGCCAGGAGGATGATGTAATGGTCACATGTGGAGGACTCAGTATATAAAATATATCTAAACTAGAATAATCAGGCTTCTAATGAGGTGCCTCTGCTCCGGTCTGTCTTGTTCAACAAATCAGAGACAAGACAAGCCCCCAAATCAGATGCAGATGATAAAATTTAAAACCAGATCCAAATACAAATATAGTGCATCTGTAATTTTACACTTCCAAAGACATAAACTATATTTGTGTTTGCATAAATGAATAATACATGAAGACCATTATGCTTTAATTAGAGCATCTGTAATGGGGCGTACACATTTCTCATATTACTCACATTTATTCTTGTTACTTCTCCGTCTCTTCAATTCTTCTGCCCTTGGTTATATCTCTTCTTGAATCCGTAGATTTTTCCTACTTTATATCCTTTTCCTTTAAAGAAACTTGCTAATAACCTGGCAGTTGTATGTGTCAATTACAGAAAAGCTTATAGGTTGCTCTTGGTGTATTGTTATACTGATATATAGGCATCAGTTACTTATACGGGATTATGCAAACATGTTGTGGGTTTATTCATTTATATGAGGCACATGAGAAAATTTATTTAAAGGTTGATGACATCAGTAGCAGAGCTGTGTGTGTGTGTGCGCCTGTGCAAATGTGCTCTGCCCAAAAGCAAATGTGAAACTAAGACTGAATCACATGACACATTTTCCTTCTAGCGATGTCAAGTTGCTATCCCTTAAAAGCATATCACCTCATCCCCTTTCTTTTTAAAGATACTTTTCCCCCCTTTCAAAGAATATAACTATTGACAATACATGTTCATTCGATAAGTGTATAGGACAGGTTAATCTATGAGTCTCTAATGCGAAGAGGCACACCCAGATTTTGTAATGGTGACCTTGTCTGGAGGTTTTTTATTTGCTCACATGGATCTGTGGGTTTGTCATTCTTGGATGCTGTTCCTGGTTGCAGCTGGGATCTTGTCCTCGATGCGATAGGACTGTACAGTTGTGGAACTGCAATAGATCAGACTTTTCCTCAGTTATATCTCATTGTGCGCCTTTATGTGTAATGAAATCATAGGATCTGTGGAGTAACAGGTTTCACCATGGTTTTCCATGTCTGTGAATATATATCCTTTAGAATCCGCAGAGGTAACATGTTGCCACTTGCCCCTGTGTCAACCTTGGTCAATAATGAATAACTATCAACTTTCTGAGGACAAATAATTCTAATCTTGACCGCTTTGGATGTGCAGCATTGTCTATGTTTTCGACAAAATTGAGTGTGAACACGTGTTCATCGCTCATCATCTCGTTATGCACATCGTGGTATTTTCTGGTTTGTTAATCTGGTTTGTATATGTTTCTGACAGGATAGTGAATGGCCATTCTTGTTGCTGGAAGGTTGTGTACGGTCTGTATGGATCAGTGTTCTTTATAGCTGCATCAGCCTTTGTTCTCATGCACTGCCACTGCCATACCTTGCAGTATTGATGGAAAGTTGAGGAAGCAGAAAGCCATATCTTCATACCTCTTCGAGATTTGGGTATTCTAATGAGTGCATCAACAATTGGGATTTTATTAGGACCTGTAAGCTTCATCAACCTGTGAGGCTCGCTTTGTACTGATGTCCGTCCTTGAGTAATTCTTTGATGCTCGCAGGATCTTTCTGGAAGGCATCCATGGGAGTGGATGCAATCACCAACTCAGCAATTCCGTCTGCTAGCTTTGCGTTCTTTCCATTTTCTCTCCTTTGCCGAACAAATTGGTTCATGGATTCTGCAGGCTCTTCTCGAAATGACGTGGGGCGAAATTCTCCGGTATCGGCGCGATATCCGCTGACCGGCGCCCAAACCGGCGCAAATCTGTCAGGCATCGCTCCTCCGCACCTTGGGGGGCCAAGCCCCAACCTTGAGGGGCTAGGCCCGCGCCGGACTGATTTCCGCCCCGCCAGGGCGCGGAAATGACATTGCCGGGCGGCGCATGCGCAGGAGCGTTAGCGGCCGCTCACGGCATCCCCGCGCATGCGCTGTGGAGGGAGTCTCTTCCGCCTCCGCCATGGTGGAGACCGTGGCGAAGGCGGAAGGAAAAGAGTGCCCCCACGGCACAGGCCCGCCTGCGGATCGGTGGGCCCCGATCGCGGGCCAGGCCGGTAAGAGAGGTGGTTTAATCCACGCCGGCGGGACAGGCATTCTAGCAGCGGGACTTCGGCCCATACGGGCCGGAGAACCGCGGGGGGGGGGGGGGGGGGGGCACCAACCAGCGCGGCGCGATTCCTGCTCCCGCCGAATCTCCGGTGCCGGAGAATTCGGCAACCGGCGGGGGCGGGGTTCACGCCAGCCCCCGGCAATTCTCCGACCCGGCAGGGGGGTCAGAGAATCTCGCCCGAGGTCACTCGCTATTCCCGACTGAGCTAACCTGGTGTTGGTCCTCCAGAGACGCTATCACCCTCACTGAACTGATAGGCTATGCATTGGGATCTGACCACAAGGGATCTGCCTGCATCCCAGCTCTATCTCAACATTGTGTCTTCAGAGCCTTTCAGTACAATCACCATGCTGCATTTTTACATACTCTGATGCTGTGGCAGGGTCTAGAGGAGGTGTGAATGGAAGGGTTCAGAGGAGGTGTGAATGGCAAAGTCAACGGGAGGTGTAAATGGTGGAGTCTAGAGGAGGTGTGAAATGCAGAGTCTAGAGGAGGTCTGAAAGGCAGCATCTAGAAGAGTTGTGAATGGCGGGACCGGGAGGAGATGTGAATGGCACGGTCTAGAGGGGGTGTGATTGGCGCGGTCTAGAGGAGGTGTGATTGGCACGGTCTAGAGGAGGTGTGATTGGCAGGGTGTAGAGGAGGTGTGAATGGCACGGTCTAGAGGAGGTGTGAATGGCAGGGTGTAGAGGAGATGTGATTGGCAGGGCGTAAAGGAGGTGTGATTGGCTGGGCGTAGAGGAGGTGTGAATGGCAGGGTGTAGAGGAGGTGTGAATGGCACGGTCTAGAGGAGGTATGATTGGCAGGGTGTAGAGGAGGTGTGAATGGCAGGGTGTAGAGGAGGTGTGATTGGCACGGTCTAGAGGAGGTGTGAATGGCAGGGTGTAGAGGAGGTGTGATTGGCAGGGTATAGGGGAGGTGTGATTGGCAGGGTGTAGAGGAGGTGTGATTGGCTGGGCGTAGAGGAGGTGTGATTGGCAGGGTGTAGAGGGGGTGTGAATGGCACGGTCTAGAGGAGGTATGATTGGCAGGGTGTAGAGGAGGTGTGATTGGCAGGGTGTAGAGGAGGTGTGATTGGCTGGGCGTAGAGGAGGTGTGAATGGCACGGTCTAGAGGAGGTGTGATTGGCAGTGTGTAGAGGAGGTATGATTGGCAGGGTGTAGAGGAGATGTGATTGGCAGGGTGTAAAGGAGGTGTGATTGGCAGGGTCTAGAGGAGGTGTGAATGGCACGGTCAAGAGGAGGTGTGATTGGCAGGGTGTAGAGGAGGTATGATTGGCAGGGTGTAGAGGAGGTGTGATTGGCAGGGTGTAGAGGAGGTGTGAATGGCACGGTCTAGAGGAGGTGTGATTGGCAGGGTGTAGAGGAGGTATGATTGGCAGGGTGTAGAGGAGATGTGATTGGCAGGGTGTAGAGGAGGTGTGATTGGCAGGGTCTAGAGGAGGTGTGAATGGCACGGTCAAGAGGAGGTGTGATTGGCAGGGTGTAGAGGAGGTATGATTGGCAGGGTGTAGAGGAGGTGTGAATGGCACGGTCTAGAGGAGGTGTGATTGGCAGGGTGTAGAGGAGGTATGATTGGCAGGGTGTAGAGGAGATGTGATTGGCAGGGTGTAGAGGAGGTGTGATTGGCAGGGTCTAGAGGAGGTGTGAATGGCACGGTCAAGAGGAGGTGTGATTGGCAGGGTGTAGAGGAGGTATGATTGGCAGGGTGTAGAGGAGGTGTGATTGGCAGGGTGTAGAGGAGGTGTGATTGGCAGGGTGTAGAGGAGGTGTGAATGGCACGGTCTAGAGGAGGTGTGATTGGCAGGGTGTAGAGGATGTGTGAATGCCACGGTCTAGAGGAGGTGTGAATGGCACGGTCAAGAGGAGGTGTGATTGGCAGGGTGTAGAGGAGGTGTGAATGGCACGGTCTAGAGGAGGTGTGAATGGCACGGTCAAGAGGAGGTGTGATTGGCAGGGTGTAGAGGAGGTGTGATTGGCAGGGCGTAGAGGAAGTGTGAATGGCAGGGCGTAGAGGAAGTGTGAATGGCAGGGTGTAGAGGAGGTGTGAATGGCAGGGTGTAGAGGAGGTGTGAATGGCAGGGTCTAGAGGAGGTGTGAATGGCACGGTCTAGAGGAGGTGTGATTGGCAGGGTGTAGAGGAGGTGTGATTGGCAGGGTGTAGAGGAGGTGTGAATGGCAGGGTCTAGAGGAGGTGTGAATGGCACGGTCTAGAAGAGGTGTGATTGGCAGGGTCTAGAGGAGGTGTGAATGGCAGGGTCTAGAGGAGGTGTGAATGGCAGGGTCTAGAGGAGGTGTGAATGGCAGGGTCTAGAGGAGGTATGAATGGCACGGTCCAGAGGAGGTGTGATTGGCAGGGTCTAGAGGAGGTGTGAATGGCAGGGTGTAGAGGAGGTGTGAATGGCAGGGTCTAGAGGAGGTGTGAATGGCAGGGTGTAGAGGAGGTGTGAATGGCAGGGTGTAGAGGAGGTATGATTGGCAGGGTGTAGAGGAGGTGTGATTGGCAGGGTGTAGAGGAGGTGTGAATGTCATGGCGTAGAGGAGGTGTGAATGGCAGAGTGTAGAGGAGGTGTGATTGGCAGGGTGTAGAGGAGGTGTGAATGGCACGGCTAGAGGAGGTATGATTGGCAGGGTGTAGAGGAGGTGTGAATGGCAGGGTCTAGAGGAGGTGTGATTGGCAGGGCGTAGAGGAGGTGTGATTGGCAGGGTCTAGAGGAGGTGTGATTGGCAGGGTCTCGAGGAGGTGTGAATGGCAGGGTGTAGAGGAGGTGTGATTGGCAGGGTGTAGAGGAGGTGTGATTGGCAGGGCGTAGAGGAGGTGTGATTGGCAGGGTGTAGAGGAGGTGTGAATGTCAGGGTGTAGAGGAGGTGTGAATGGCAGGGTGGAGAGGAGGTGTGAATGGCACGGACTAGAGGAGGTGTGATTGGCAGGGTGTAGAGGAGGTGTGATTGGCACGGTCTAGAGGAGGTGTGAATGGCAGGGTGTAGAGGAGGTGTGATTGGCAGAGTGTAGAGGAGGTGTGATTGGCAGGGCGTAGAGGAGGTGTGATTGGCAGGGTGTAGAGGAGGTGTGAATGGCAGGGTGTAGAGGAGGTGTGATTGGCAGGGTGTAGAGGAGGTGTGAATGGCAGGGTGTAGAGGAGGTGTGAATGGCAGGGTGTAGAGGAGGTGTGAATGGCACGGTCTAGAGGAGGTGTGAATGGCAGGGTGTAGAGGAGGTGTGAATGGCACGGTCTAGAGGAGGTGTGAATGGCAGGGTGTAGAGGAGGTGTGATTGGCAGGGTGTAGAGGAGGTGTGAATGGCACGGTCTAGAGGAGGTGTGATTGGCAGGGTGCAGAGGAGGTGTGATTGGCAGGGTGTAGAGGAGGTGTGAATGGCAGGGTGTAGAGGAGGTGTGATTGGCACGGTCTAGAGGAGGTGTGGTTGGCAGGGTGTAGAGGAGGTGTGAATGGCAGGGTGTAGAGGAGATGTGATTGGCAGGGTGTAGAGGAGGTGTGAATGGCAGGGTCTAGAGGAGGTGTGAATGGCAGGGTCTAGAGGAGGTGTGAATGGCAGGGCGTAGAGGAGATGTGATTGGCAGGGCGTAGAGGAGGTGTGATTGGCAGGGCGTAGAGGAGGTGTGAATGGCAGGGTCTAGAGGAGGTGTGAATGGCAGGGTGTAGAGGAGATGTTATTGGCAGGGTGTAGAGGAGGTGTGAATGGCAGGGCGTAGAGGAGATGTGATTGGCAGGGCGTAGAGGAGGTGTGATTGGCAGGGCGTAGAGGAGGTGTGAATGGCAGGGTCTAGAGGAGGTGTGAATGGCAGGGTCTAGAGGAGGTGTGATTGGCATGGTCTAGAGGAGGTGTGGTTGGCAGGGTGTAGTGGAGGTGTGAATGGCAGGGCGTAGAGGAGATGTGATTGGCAGGGCGTAGAGGAGGTGTGATTGGCAGGGCGTAGAGGAGGTGTGAATGGCAGGGTCTAGAGGAGGTGTGAATGGCAGGGTGTAGAGGAGGTGTGATTGGCACGGTCTAGAGGAGGTGTGGTTGGCAGGGTGTAGAGGAGGTGTGAATGGCAGGGCGTAGAGGAGATGTGATTGGCAGGGCGTAGAGGAGGTGTGATTGGCAGGGCGTAGAGGAGTTGTGAATGGCAGGGTCTAGAGGAGGTGTGAATGGCAGGGTGTAGAGGAGGTGTGATTGGCACGGTCTAGAGGAGGTGTGAATGGCAGGGTGTAGAGGAGGTGTGATTGGCAGGGCGTAGAGGAGGTGTGAATGGCAGGGTCTAGAGGAGGTGTGAATGGCAGGGTGTAGAGGAGGTGTGAATGGCAGGGTGTAGAGGAGGTGTGATTGGCAGGGCGTAGAGGAGGTGTGATTGGCAGGGCGTAGAGGAGGTGTGAATGGCAGGGCGTAGAGGAGGTGTGATTGGCAGGGCGTAGAGGAGGTGTGATTGGCAGGGCGTAGAGGAGGTGTGATTGGCAGGGCGTAGAGGAGGTGTGATTGGCAGGGCGTAGAGGAGGTGTGAATGGCAGGGCGTAGAGGAGGTATGATTGGCAGGGCGTAGACGAGGTGTGAATGGCACAGTCTAGAGGAGGTGTGATTGGCAAGTGTAGAGGAGGTGTGATTGCCACGGTCTAGAGGAGGTGTGATTGGCACGGTCTAGAGGAGGTGTGAATGGCACGGACTAGAGGAGGTGTGATTGGCTGGGTGTAGAGGAGGTGTGAATGATAGGGTGTAGAGGAGGTGTGAATGGCACGGTCTAGAGGAGGTGTGAATGGCAGGGCGTAGAGGAGGTGTGATTGGCAGGGTGTAGAGGAGATGTGATTGGCAGGGCGTAGAGGAGGTGTGATAGGCACGGTCTAGAGGAGGTGTGAATGGCAGGGTGTAGAGGAGGTGTGAATGGATGGGCGTAGAGGAGGTGTGAATGGCAGGGCATAGAGGAGGTGTGAATGGATGGGCGTAGAGGAGGTGTGAATGGCAGGGTCTAGAGGAGGTGTGAATGTCATGGCGTAGAGGAGGTGTGAATGGCAGGGTGTAGAGGAGGTGTGATTGGCAGTGTTTAGAGGAAGTGTGAATGGCACGGCTAGAGGAGGTGTGAATGTCATGGCGTAGAGGAGGTGTGATTGTCAGGGTGTAGAGGAGGTGTGAATGGCAGGGCGTAGAGGAGGTGTGAATGGCTGGGCGTAGAGGAGGTGTGAATGGCAGGGCGTAGAGTAGATGTGATTGGCAGGGCGTAGAGGAGGTGTGAATGGCACGGACTAGAGGAGGTGTGAATGGCAGGGCGTAGAGGAGGTGTGATTGGCAGGGCGTAGAGGAGGTGTGATTGGCAGGGCATAGAGGAGGTGTGAATGGCAGGGTGTAGAGGAGGTGTGAATGGCACGGTCTAGAGGAGGTGTGAATGGCAGGGTGTAGAGCAGGTGTGATTGGCAGGGTGTAGAGGAGGTATGATTGGCAGGGTGTAGAGGAGGTGTGATTGGCAGGGTCTAGAGGAGGTGTGATTGGCAGGGCGTAGAGGAGGTGTGATTGGCAGGGCTTAGAGGAGGTGTGAATGGCTGGGCGGAGAGGAGGTGTGATTGGCAGGGTGTAGAGGAGGTGTGAATGGCACGGACTAGAGGAGGTGTGAATGGCAGGGCGTAGAGGAGGTGTGATTGGCAGGGTGTAGAGGAGGTGTGAATGGCAGTTAAGGGATTCTCCGAAAACTGGCGCGATGTCCGGGATCCGGCGCCAAAAACAGCACGGATCACTCCGGCGTCGGGCCCCCCAAACAACGCATGGCGTGACGGCTCAAAAGATGCGCCCCACCCACCCCGGAAGACCCGACAAGATGGCTGCCTGCCGCACTGCCCCGAGGTTCCAGGACCGTGTCATCGAGGTGCTCCTGGACGCAGTGGAGGAGAAGAGGGAGGCCCTGTACACCGGATACGGCCGCAGGGTCGCCCCACACCTCAGCCGGCGTCTGTGGAGGTAGGTGGCAGAGGCCGTCAGTGCTGTGGCTCTGACACCACGGACAGGCACCCAGTGCCACAAGAAGGTGAACGACCTCATCAGGGCAGCCAGGGTGAGTCCCCCCCCCTCCCTGCCCGATGTGCGGCACCCCCCCAGGTAAAACCAACCCTAACCCTAACCTCTGCACTAGATGCGCAACCGATGGCGTGCATTCATATACCTGTCTAACACTGTTGCCCTTTACCCCTGCCACCCAACCACCCCCCACAGGAGAAGCGTGCACACAACAATAGGGAGCATGAGAGGACTGGAGGGGGCCCAGCTGATGAGAGGCCACTCACTGTACATGAGGAAAGGGCCCTGGAACTGGCTGGCGGACCGGAGGAACGGGAGGTTGCCAATGCAGAGGTCGGGGGCCCACCAGCAAGTGAGCCACCGACAGCCCCTCCCCCATTTCTCCCCTCCCCCATATCCCACCTCCCCCATATCCACCATATCCCCCCTCCCCCATATCCCTCCTCCCCCATATCACCTGATCACCGCCTGCGTGTCTAACCATGCATGCTTCATTGTGTATCGCAGGAGCAAACGTCGAGGCACCCATCCCCGCAGATGCCGACTGCCCGCAGGATGCCCCAGGGCGACCACAGGATATGGAGAGACCCGGACCCTCTGGCATGCGATGCCCGCAGGATGCCCCAGGGCGACCACAGGAGACGGAGAGACCTGGAGCAATAGGGAGATGACGCCCCCATCTCGTGCAGGTGCGACGACGCAGGCGTGTGCCACCCAGCGACGAGGGGTGCAGCCACAGGCCCCCGTCGCAGCCGAGCCACGAAACCACTACCCAGGACAGCCCTACCCAGGACTGCCCTACCGACGACACCACTACCCAGGACACCCCTACCCAGGACACCCCTACCCAGGACACCCCTACCCAGGACACCCCTACCCAGGAAGACGAAATACCGGACAGTGACACAGATTGGATGGGTGGAGACGAACCCCCACCCCAAAGTGCCATGGACTCAGAGTCGCACGATGCGCACGACACAACGCCACTGCTGTCACCAACACCCTCCACCATCGCAGAGACACTCAAGTCGATTGGGCACTTTAGTGATGAGGCGTCTGGTACACTCACTGGTGCGCACAACACAGCCGTACAGGAGCAGCAGAGGGGCAGCGAGGTCGGAGGGCATCCTGGCGCAAGCGAACATCTACCGCCCAGATGGATCCCGGGTTCCTGGAGTTACCACACCCACCCATAGCCCCGATGCAACCACCGAACCTGGGACGAGCGAAGAGGGTGACGGCCAGGAGTCCACCCGCGTCCAGGAGCTGGGAGTGGTGCCGGTCATGCGTGCCACCCAGGCCGACACCGCACGGGTGGCTTCTGTGGTGGAGGCAATGGGTGCGACGGTGTCAGACATGGGGAACGGTTTGCGAGGCCTGGGGCTTTCCATGCAGGCGGCGTCTGTGGCCCAGGACATGGCTGCCCTCTCACAGGAGGCCATGAGCCAGCACCAGCGGCAGATGACAGAGGCGCCCAATGCCGTGGCCCTGTCTCAGCAGGCAATGGCCCAGTCTCTGCAGGCCATAGCCCAGTCTCAGCAGGCCATGGCCCTGTCTCAGCAGGCAATGGCCCAGTCTCTGCAGGCCATAGCTGAGGGCATCGGCGCCATTGCCCATGTGCTAGCTGGCGTCGCACAGTCACAGACAGGGATGGCCAACTCCCTGAGCTCCATGGCTGCAAACCTGCAGACCCTTGTCGATACCAGCACGGGCCTCCAGGACTGGCAGCGGTGTCGGAGGGGCATCGGATGGCCGGTCCGTTCGCACCCCCGACCCATGTAGAGCCCTGGGGGCCATTGGGCACCCCGAGGGAGGAGGAGGTGCTGGCGCCCGTCCCTGGTCCTCCTGGAGGGGAGGTCCAGGAACAGTGCAACACCTTGGACTCCCCCCCCTTCCGTCCCAGGTGCATCGGGTGGGCAACGGGCAGGACAGGCTGGTAGCTCGCCATCCCAGTCGCCCGGGCCGCAGCCTGGCCCATCTAGGCCAGGACGCCCCAGGAAACGGCCGCCAAAGGGATCCCGAGTCATAGAATCATAGAATCATAGAATTTATAGTGCAGAAGGAGGCCATTCGGCCCATCACGTCTGCACCGGCTCTCAGAAAGTGCACCCTACCCAAGGTCAACACCGCCACCCTATCCCAACCAAATTCCAGCTAGCCGGGGGGAACGAGCTAAGGTACCTGCAACTCAGAAACTTCTTACGAAAGGAGACAAGGACTTACCCACAACCGCCACGACAGACATTACTGGACGAGTTACTGGATGCAAGCATATTAGAGAGAGGAAACTGTAGCGACATGTACGACCGACTGGTAGAAGGGGTCGACACCGTACTGGACGCAACAAGAATGAACTGGGAGGAGGACCTGGGGATCGAGATAGGGTGGGGACTCTGGAGTGAAGCACTGCATAGGGTCAACTCCACCTCCACGTGCGCAAGGCTCAGCCTGACGCAACTAAAAGTGGTACATAGAGCCCACTTAACAAGAACCCGTTTGAGTAGGTTCTTCCCGGAGGTGGAGGACAGATGTGAGCGGTGCCAAGGAGGCCCAGCCAACCACGCCCACATGTTCTGGTCTTGCCCCAGACTTCATAGATCATAGAATTTACAGTGCAGAAGGAGGTCATTCGGCCCATCGAGTCTGCGCCAGCTCTTGGAAAGAGCACCCTACCCAAGCCCACACCTCCACCCTATCCCCATAACCCAGTAACCCCACCCAACACTAAGGGCAATTTTGGACACTAAGGGCAATTTATCATGGTCAATCCACCTAACCTGCACATCTTTGGACTGTGGGAGGAAACCGGAGCACCCGGAGGAAACCCACGCACACATGGGGAGGATGTCAGAGGGGAGGAATCTCAGGAGTCCACCTCCAGTTCTGCTGTCCCGTCTGGGGAACCACCTAGGCGTAGTCAAAGGGACCGTAAGGCCAAACAATTTGATACTGAATAAGTTGGCACGGGTGCAGGGCACAGACGAGTTTTAGGGGCTAGGGCACGTGTATGCACTGTTTGTTATTAAAATCACTTTAACACCTACAGAAGCTGCCTTTGTGCTCTGTCCGAAGTGCGCGGGGGTGTCATGTACGTTGAGCGCCAGTGTGTGTGTGAGGGGTGGTCTTACCTCAGCCCCAGGTGAGTCTGCCCCCTTCACCCTGGGCCGCCCACACCATCCCCCCGGGCAGAAGACGGGACCGTGCGCTGCAGTGTCACAGCCGCATGCAGGGATGGTTCGGGTGGATGGTGGTACTGTGGCCATGGGTCAGACATAGTCCAACGATGTAGAGCCAGGAGCTCATCGCAGATCAGATTGTCATCATCCTGCATGGCCTGCAATAGACACGCTTCCACCGGCGCCCGTGAGAACCCGGCCGTCGTGCCGCAGGTGGATCTGCAATGGAGGGGTGGTGTGCATGCGGGTGGGGTGGGTGTGGTTGGGGGGGGGAGGGTGAGGGTGCTGGGTGGGTGGATGGGTGGAGGGGGTGAGGGTGTTCTGGTGTTGCCATGGTGTGTGGTAGGTGGCCATACTCGCCGATTCCCACGCCCCCTAGTCAGTGAAGCGGGCGGCTATCAGCCTGTCCCGTGCCCGCTGGCCCAGCCGGTAACGGTGGACAGCCACCCGCCCATGTCTAGCCAGTCTGCCCTGACCATTGCCCCCATCCCCCTCATCTGGGGAGGACTGCGCCTCTTCCTGCTGCTCCTCCACTCTGCCCTCCTCTGCCTACGGAACATCGCCCCTCTGCTGGGCTATGTTGTGCAGGACGCAGCACACCACAATGATGCAGCCGACCCTATCTGACGAATACTGGAGGGCGCCCCCAGAGAGGTCCAGGCACCTGAAACGCATTTTGAGCACGCCAAAGCACCTCTCTATCACTCCCCTTGTCGCTGCATGGGCATCATTGTAGCGGTTCTCTGCGTCATTCTGTGGCCTCCGTATAGGCGTAATCAGCCACGACCGCAACGGGTAACCCCTGTCGCCCAGCAATCAGCCCCTCAGCGGGGGGTGGCGTCCCTCGTACATGCCGGGGATGTAGGACCTCACGTATGAGTCGTGTACACTTGCCGGGTAACGGGCGCAGACGTGCAGGATAATCATGCGGTGGTCGCAGACCACCTGGATGATCATGGAATAGGTTCCCTTCCCATTGGTGAACAAGGCCCTGTTATCCGCAGCTGGCGACGTGCATCCCATCGATCGCGCCCTGGACCATGGGAAACCCAGCCACGGCAGAGAAGCCCACGGCCCGGGCATCTTGGCTGGCCCGGTACACAGGGAAGCGGATGTAGCGGTCCGCGATGGCATATAGGGCTTCTGTCACTGCCCGGATGCACCGGTGAACCGATGTCTGCGAGATGCCGGACAGATCCCCACCTGGCGTCTGGAATGACCCCGAGGAAAGGTTGAGGGTGCTAGGCCTTTTCTCATTAGAACGGAGAAGGATGAAGGGCGACTTGATAGAGGTTTATAAGATGATCAGGGGAATAGATAGAGTAGACAGTCAGAGACTTTTCCCCGGGTGGAACAAACCATTACAAGGGGACATAAATTTAAGGTGAATGGTGGAAGATATAGGGGGGTGTCAGAGTAGTGGGGGCATGGAATGCACTGCCTGTGGAAGTAGTTGAGTCGGAAACATTAGGGATCTTCAAGCAGCTATTGGATAGGTACATGGATTACGGTAAAATGATGTAGTGTAGATTTATTTGTTCTTAAGGGCAGCACGGTAGCATTGTGGATAGCACAATTGCTTCACAGCTACAGGGTCCCAGGTTCGATTCCGGCTTGGGTCACTGTCTGTGCGGAGTCTGCACATCCTCCCCGTGTCTGCGTGGGTTTCCTCCGGGTGCTCCGGTTTCCTCCCACTGTCCAAAGATGTGCAGGTTAGGTGGATTGGCCATGATAAATTGCCCTTAGTGTCCAAAATTGCCCTTAGTGTTGGGTGGAGGTGTTGATTTTGGGTAGGGTGCTCTTTCCAAGAGCTGGTGCAGGCTCAATGGGCCGAATGGCCTCCTTCTGCACTGTAAATTCAATGATAATCTAGGATTAATCTAGGACAAAGGTTCGGCACAACATCGTGGGCCGAAGGGCCTGTTCTGTGCTGTATTTTTCTCTGTTCTATGTTCTATGTCCCTCCACTGCGCATGTGCGGGGATGCCGTGAGCGGCCGCTGACGCTCCCGCGCATGCGCCGCCCGGCAATGTCATTTCCGCGCCAGCTGGCGGGGCACCAAAGGCCTTTCCCGCCAGCTGGCGGGGCGGAAATCAGTCCGGCGCGGGCCTAGCCCCTCAAGGTTAGGGCTCGGCCGGTCAAGATGCGGAGGCTTCCGCACCTTTGGGGCGGCGCGATGCCGGACTGATTTGCGCTGTTTCTGGCGCCGGTCGGCGGACATCGCGCCGATTACGGAGAATTTCGCCCCAGGACTGCAACTGGAACTTCCCCCATTATACAGCACCATGGTGTAAATGCATTTGGGGAATGATGTCAGGATTTTCCTGGGGAGGTGCAATTTGGTGACTGGTGTCATTTTGTAATTTCAAAGGACGATTGGCTGAAACCTTGGGCACATGCCTGAACAGGGTTTAGAATAAGTTTCAAGTTTCTGCTGAAGTTACACCAGTCATTTGGAAGAAGGTTCCTGGCATAAAAGTCTAAACAAATTTTTTGCTCTCAGGAGTTTTGTTTACATTTTTAACTGTAAGGTTAGGGTCATTATCATTTTGCGGTGCCTGAGTTAAATACACTGACATTGGTAAAACTAAGCAGGCTATACATTGGCACGTCTCAGTGGCAGTAATGGATGGAACTTTGCGATTTATGGAATTCCCGCATTGATGGAGAAATAGAGATTAACTTAAAAATAGTAGCAATAGATGAACAACAGGATTTGGGCAGCACGGTAGCACAGGGGTTAGCATTATTGCTTCACAGCTCCAGGGTCCCAGGTTCGATTCCCAGATTGGCCGCTGTCTGTGCGGAGTCTGCACGTTCTCCCCGTGTCTGCGTGGGTTTCCTCCGGGTGCTCCAATTTCCTCCCACAATCCAAAGATGTGCAGGTTAAGTGGATTGGCCATTCTAAATTGTCCTTAGTGTCCAAAGGGGTTGCTGGGTTACGGGTATGGGGCGGAGTTGTGGGCTCAAGTGGGGTGCTCTTTCCAAGGGCCGGTGTAGGCTCGATGGGCCGAATGGCCTCCTTCTGCACTATTCAGGCAGCTTTAGAATATCACTCGGTGAGCAGGAAAACTATAGAATGAAAGTCATCTCCAGAGAAGCTGAAGGGCAGTTAGCTCTGAAGCTCAAAGTTTCCAGGAAGTTCCAGGAACAGGGCATTGGAACACTGAAGTTAAAAACAGAGCTGTAAGTGCAGACTTGGGGATATTGACAAGAGAAAAGCCAGAGATCAGAATCAATCATAAGTTTGGTGTCCTTATTTCCAGCCTTTGGAAACAATAATATTCTGTGCAGACGTTTGGGTGCAGTGGCAATTCAAGACAAAGGGGGTGGGATTCTGCCGTGATCGGTGGGGCAGGCTACTCGGGCGGGACGCAGTGGTGTGACCACTCCGTCGTCGGGCCGCCCCAAAGGTGCGGAACCCTCCGCATCTTCAGGGGCAAGGCCCGCCCCGGAGTGGTTTGCGCCCCGCCGCCCAGCGGGAAAGGTGCTTGGCACCGCGCCAACCGGTGCCGAAGGGCCTCCGCCGGCCGGCGCGAGTTGGCGCATGTGTGAGAGCACCAGCGTGTGCTGGTGTCATCCCCGCACACATCAGAGGGCTTTGTTTCCGCACCGGCAATGGCGGACTGCTACAGCCGCTGGTGCGGAACAATAGAGTGCCCCCACGGCACAGGTCTGCCTGCGGATCGGTGGGCCCCGATCGCAGGCCAGGCCACCGTGGGGGCACCTCCCAGGGCCAGATCCCCCCGCACCCCCCCCAAGAACCCTGGGTGCCGCCAGGTCCCGCCGGTAAGGACCTACTCCAATTTACGCCGGTGGGACTGGCAAAAAATGAGCGGGACTTCGGCCCATCGCGGGCTGGAGAATTCGGGCAGCCCCGGGGTCCATTGAGTCACGCCGGTCCCCGCCATTCTCCGAGGCGGGCGGCGTGATTCACACCGGGCCGATTTTTTTGGGGGGCCGGAGAATTTGGAGGATGGCGGGGGCGGGATTCACGGCAACCCCCGGCGATTCTCCGACCCGGCGGGTGTCGAAGAATCCTGCCCAGGAATACTGAAAGGAGAGTTGTAAAACCTGGAGGTGGATCCTTGTTAAACAGCGGAAAGAAAGCTGGATCCTTGATGAAGACAGCTAATGGAAAGCATTGGTTGAAAGAAGATTTTGAAGCTTTTTGAGAATGAAATTTGGAAATACTTGTGTAACAATCATCTAGGGGAATTTGAGAAGAGATACATGTAAGATTGATTAAATGGCATTTGCTACTGGGATTCAGAGTGGGGTGTGTCTGACCACAGTCAGCCTGTGGGATTAAAGGGTCTGTGTGTTTACTGAGACCATTATAGCATGAGACATATTTTGTCACCCATGATACCCTTTAAATTTGTGTATGTTTGTAAAATAATTGGGAGGGCATGAGTATTATATTATTGTTAAATTTCCCATGTTTAATTATTTTGTTGTTAAAAGCTAATTAGCAGTCCTGTGACTCTGTTCTTCCACGTATTATAAAAACAAAAGGTGTTACAATCTTTTGAGCCAGGGTTCCATTCTGGGATCTTCCCGTCCAGTTATAACATTAATTGGGATCATAACCATCAACCTTCTGACTTAGAGGCAAGAGTGCAGCCCCCATTGTCAAGGCTGCTGCACTGAGTCCTAATTCTCTGGGACTCTCAAAGAACAAAGAACAACGAACAAAGAAAAATACAGCACAGGAACAGGCCCTTTGGCCCTCCAAGCCTGCGCCGACCATGCTGCCTGTCTAAACTAACATCTTCTACACTTCCGGGGTCCGTATCCCTCTATTCCCATCCTATTCATGTATTTGCCAAGGTGCCCCTTAAACGTCACTATCGTCCCTGCTTCCACCGCGTCCTCTGGCAGCGAGTTCCAGGTACCCACTACCCTCTGTGTAAAAAACTTGCCTGGTACATCTCCTCTAAACCTTCCCCCTCACACCTTAAACCTATGCCCCCGAGTAATTGTCCCCTCTACCCTGGGAAAAAGTCTCTGACTATCCACTCTGTCGATACCCCTCATAATTTTGTAGATCTCTATCAAGTCATCCCTCAAACTCCTTCATTCCAGTGAGAACAAACCAAGTTTATTCAACCGCTCCTCATAGCTAATGCCCTCCATACCAGGTAACATCCTGGTAAATCTCTTCTGCACCCTCTCCAAAGCCTCCACGTCCTTCTGGTAGTGTGGTGATCAGAATTGAACACTATACTCCAAGTGTGGCCTAACTAAGGTTCTATACAGCTGCAACATGATTTGCCAATTTTTATACTCAATGCCCCAGCATGCCGTATGCCTTCTTGACTACCTTCTCCAACTGTGTTGCCCCTTTCAGACCTGTAGACCTGTACACCTAGACCTCTCTGACTGTCAATACTCTTGAGGATTCTACCATTCACTGTATATTCCCTACCTATATTAAACCTTCCAAATGCATTGCCTCACATTTGTCCGGATTAAACTCCATCTGCCATCTCTCTACCCAAATCTCCAAACAATCTAAATCCTGCTGTATCCCCTGACAGTCCTCATCGCTATCCGCAATTCCACCAACCTTTGTGTCGTCTTCAAACTTACTAATCAGACCAGTTACATTTTCCTCCAAATCATTGATATATACTACAAACAGCAAAGGTCCCAGCACTGATCCCTGTGGAACACCACTGGTCACAGCGCTCCAATCAGAAAAGCACACTTCCATTGCTACTCTCTGCCTTCTATGACCTAGCCAGTTCTGTATCCATCTGGCTAGCTCACCTCTGATCCCGTGTGACTTCACCTTTTGTGCCAGTCTGCCATGAGGGACCTTGTCAAAGGCCTTACTAAGTCTATACAGGCAACATCCACTGCCCTACCTGCATCAATCTTCTTCATGACCTCCCCGAAAAACTCTATCAAGTTAGTGAGACACAACCTCCCCTTCACAAAACCATTCTGCTTCTCATTAATACGTCCACTTGCTTCCAAATGGGAGTAGATCTTGTCTCAAAGAATTCTCTCCAGTAATTTCCCTACTACTGACGTAAGGCTCACCGGCCTGTAGTTCCCTGGATTATCCTTGTTACCTTCTTAAACAAAGGAACAACATTGGATACTCTCCAGTCCTCCGGGACATCACCTGAAGACAGTGAGGATCCAAAGATTTCTGTCAAGGCTTCAGTAATTTCCTCTCTTGCTTCCTTCAGTATTCTGGGGTAGATCCCATCAGGCCCTGGGGATTTATCCACCTTAATATTTTTCAAGACGCCCAACACCTCGTCTTTTTGGATCTCAATGTGACCCAGGCAATCTACACACCCTTCTCCAGACTCAACATCCACCAATTCCTTCTCTTTGGTGAATTGTGATGCAAAGTGTTCATTTAGTACCTCGCCCATTTCCTCTGGCTTCACACATACATTCCCTCCCCTGTCCTTCAGTGGGCCAACCCTTTCCCTGGCTACCCTCTTGCTTTTTATGTACATGTTAAAAGCCTTGGGATTTTCCTTAACCCTATTTGCCAATGACATTTGGTGGCCCCTATTAGCCCTCCTGACTCCTTGCTTAAGTTCCTTCCTACTTTCCTTATATTCCACACAGGCTTTGTCTGTTCCCAGCCTTCTAGCCCTGACAAATGCTTCCTTTTTCTTTTTGACGAGTCCCATTTTTTTCTACACCTTGAAGTAACTTTTAAAAAACAAAAACCTTTTAATCTAGGAATCCATGTTACAGCATCTGTTTCCCTGTGTCATGCCACCTGTTAATTACCTTGAGATTTTTAAAAATATTAAATGCTTTATTTAAATGCAAGTTACTATTGTCAGTCTCTTGCTTTGATTAACTCTCTTAAAACGTAAGGATATTTAGATTGGACAACACATCACTCAAGACCTGGCAAAGATCAAGAGCTCAGCACACGGGGACCTGACGTATAAACTCTCTTTTGTTGTAAACCCACGAACAGAACATTGGTACGGGAATGAACAATGCTATTTAAATGCTTCTTTTAAATAACCAGTTTCTGTCTGTACTTGCACCCTGGATTAGTATAAGGTCAGACACATTGCCTGAGAATAATCACAGCTAATTATCTCTGATACTGAATCAACATTAATGAGATGTCTCTATATGGATTTTATTTTAAAATCAACTTTGCCATACTTTAGAAAAAAAAACAAAGTTGTGTCTAGGAAGTAAGAACAGTTTTAAATTTTGGGAGATACAAACAAAATTAGGCAAATTTGAAAGGATAACTTAATACTGCAAAAATGTTTGAAAACTTTTGGTTCCTCCACAGAGACACAACATGGGGACTAAAATTGCGCTGGATCATATTATTGCAACGCCTTGCAGGCAGCATTATTTAAGAATACTTTTCTTTTTGGACACTGCCCTTCCACAAGTGAGGAAAGGTTTGGAAAAGGCCTGTAGTTCCAAGGGCTCTTTATGTCCAACAGTGCACTCAACCCTCCTCTAATTGCAGAATCAGTAAATTAATCAAAAGTCACTCCTGCTCCTTCAGTGAAAAAAAACATTTTAAATGTTCCCTTTAAAAGGAACACCTGGGTGAGAAAAGGAAGGGTTAAAAGAAGCTTTGTGAAGACAGATAACAGTGGAACATTACAAACCGTGCACCCTTGTTTTAGCTGATAATTATGGAGAATTTCTCAGTTGGCTACTGATGCCAATTACTGTGTTATTGCCTCTTTTTATACCTTGCACAGTAGGGATGCCTTTGGATAATGACTTACATGGAGAGTTAATCACTGTGGTGGCTCTCGCAGTGCTCCAAGCAATTGAAACCTTGATTTTCCCATATAAAAGACTGCAGCTTGAATCATCATTGATGAATCTGAAGTGCAGCCCATGAGGTTTCTCAGTAAATCAAACACCAGTATTTGATAAATCCAATTACTGCTTGTTGCAAATGCTGGGATAATATTTAAAACAGATGAGACCTTTACACGTAGAGTATTGTTGTTACATGCTCTTATGAAATGCAAAGTCTGCAACAACAGTTCCTTCAGGTGGATGCGTCCTATATTCTAGTTAAACACTTGAATTTCTGCAGCAAGCTTTTGTCACTACATCTGGTTGACGTGGAAGTGATGTAGGCATTTCCTATAACTACTTTAAAGTAATCCAAGTATCACACGCAGGCTGTATCCATGGAAGGATTGCAAGGCCCATTTAGACCAAAGCAGGTCCTTTTAAAAATAAGAGGGTTAAGGAAACTCCACTGACCCCCACTCCCGTACCATTTACAAGGATGCTACCAAGACATGATGGTCTGAGTTATAAGGAGAGGCTGGATAGGCTGGGACTTTTTTCCCTGGAGCATAGGAGGCTTAGGGGTGAACTTATAGAGGTCCATAAAATAATGAGGAGCATCGATAAGGTAGATAATCAACATCTTTCCCAAAGGTAGAGGAGTCGAGAACTAGAGGGCATAGGTTTAAGGTGAGAGGAGAGAGATACAAAAGAGACCAGAGGGAAAATTTCTTCACACAGAGGGTGGTGAGCAACTGGAACAGCTGCCAGAGGCAGTGGTAGAGGCAGGTACAATTTTGTCCTTTAAAAAGCAGTTAGACAGTTACATGGGCAGGGTGGGTATAGAGGGATATGGGCCAAATACAGGCAAGTGGGACTAAGTTAGTGATAGAAACTGGATGGCATGGACCAGCTGGGCAGAAGCGTCTTTTCCATGCTGTAAATATCTATGACTCTATGACTCATTGCCTCTGGTGTCACCCCAGGATCTATCATTGGCTCCCTCCTATTTCTCATTTACTTACTGCCCTTGATAAAATCATCCAAAAACACAGCATCAGATTTCACACTTACAGACTGACAACACTCAGCTCTACCTCACCACCATCTCTCCCAATTCTTCCACACCCAGCACCCTCCACCATCCCAGTTTCTCATCCAGCGCTGGATATTGTATGCTGTTCCCACTGCAAACTCTATTCTCTATAGCCACCACCCCCAGCCCTCGACATTGCAAATCTTTGAAGCTGTACCAGATTGTCGCAACCTTGGTTTCATACTTGATGCTGGAATGAGCTTCCAGCCACATATCTTTGTCATCACTAAGATTGCGTCATCACTGTTTGCGTCTCTGAATCATTGCCTGACTCCACCCTTGTCTGAGCTCATCTGCCAGCAAGGCCCTCATCAATGCATTGGTCACCCGTGGACTTAACTATTCCAAATCATTCCTGGTTAGCCTCCCACATCCAAAGCTCTGCTCCTCGTGTTCATACTCACACCTAGTTCTGTCCATGAACACTCCTGTTCTCACTGACCTACATTGGCTCCTGGTTAATCAGTTTACAATTCTCACCCTTGTTTTCAATGTCATTCTTGCGCTCACTCTTCCCTATCTCTGTAATCTCCTCCAGACCCACATTTCCAAGATAACTGCACTCCTTTAGTTCTGGCCTCTTGAGTATCCCGAGTTTAATCGCTTCACCTTTGGTAGCTTTGCGTTCAATCTCAAGGAATAACTGGGAGCCAGGTCCAGGCCAATAGAAGTAAAATCCAAAACCACTAAAACCATCATTCCTGCCTCCAGCACAACAGTAAATATAAACCTTGGCCCATCTTCAACTTGCCAATGATTCATCTAAGGAAGGAAATTCTCTTCTGAACTTCTCAGAATCTGATACACTGAAGCTGGTGTTTTGACTCACTTCCACTAATACCCCAAAATTCAGGTCAACGTTGACTCAGGATTAATTGGTAAATGGCCCGAACAATTAGCTGTACATAAAAACTGCGTTGTTTCCTTAGCCTCCTGAGCCGGTTGATGCAGCTTTGACGTGGTGAATACTTGGCGCCAGTTCCCAATGTATGGGTTATATGTAAAGGTTTCCCTCTCTTCTTGCCCTCGCTAAACAGGTTGTATTTTTCTAGTCACATTAGCAACAACAATCTGATATATGGGTTTGTTATAGAATCCCTGCAGTGCAGAAGGAGACCATTCAGCCCACCGAGTCTGCACCGACCCTCTGAAAGAGCACCCTACCTAGGCCAATTCCCCCACCCTATCCTCATAACCCCAACTAACCTTTGGACACGAAGGGGCAATATAGCATGGCCAATCTACCTGACCTACATATCTTTGGACTGTGGGAGGAAACCGGAGCACCCGGAGGAAACCCATGCAGACACAGGGAGAACGTGCAAACTACACAGGCAATCACCCAAGGTCAGAATTGAACCCGGGACCCCAGCGCTGTGAGGCAGCAGTGTTAACCACTGTGCCACCCCATATTTATGTGAAATCTTTGGATAAAAGTCTTTTCATACATAGAGACCCGTTCACAGTTTAGAACCAGGGTAATGATGAAATGGGCAGCAGAACACACAAATTAATGACTCAATCTATTTGCATGTGGCAATGGCTTCACAGATGGTGCTGCTAATATTCTGACATTATTTTTGATGAGGAATGGGGAATTTGATGCAATTTCTGTTGCAATCCCTTAATTTGCTCCATGACAGTAAACCAAATCAATTGGGATTCCTGTGAGAATTTGCTCTGTTGTCAGTCAAACAAGAGCTTATGGCATAATAAAAATTTTAAAGTTTAATTTAAGAAATTAATTGTACACAAACTGAGGCAAGCTGATTTAGATCAATAACATGTTAACTGTTTTAACGTGTCGAACAGCCTACCTCATATATATCCCTCATGTCCTCATTCTTCCTTTGTCCACTGCTCTTCAGACTGTGAAAATACTGATCCTTTTCGCTATCTTTTTACTCATTTGTTTATTTTTTTAGTTCAAGATTTATTACACTCAAAGAGATCAGGCTAGATTCTCAACCCAAACCCCCCCCCCGCCCCCCCCCATCTCCCACGACTCCAAGGAGATTTTTGGGAGACCCTTTAATGAGGAGTCTGTGGATCGTCTCATCATCTCAGTGGAGGGCAGGGCCATCGTGAGGTGGGCCTCATTAAATTAGTCTCAAGTTAAAAAGCTGGAAGCCAAACAGACTTGCATTTATATAGCGCCTTTCACGACCACAGGATGTTCCAAAGCACTTTACAGCCAATCGCGTACTTTTGCAGTGTTATCACTATTGCATTTTCCACTGCGCAGCAGCTAATTTCTCACGGCAAGCTCCCACAGACAGCAATGTATTAATGAGTGGATAATTTGTTTTTTGCGATATTGACTGAGGGCGAAATATTACCCAAGACACCAGGGAGAAACCTCCTGCTCTTCTTTGAAATAATATCTAGGGAATTTCTCACATATCCCTTAGAGGGCAGTGGGAACTTTAGTTTAACAGCTCATCCAAAAGCTGGCACTTCTGCCAGTGTGGCACTCCCTTCAGTCTGCTCTAGAGCGTAGGCCTGGACTTTTGTGCATTAGGACAGAATCTTACCACCTTCATTTTTGGTAGTGTTCGGACCATTTTCTGATCAGGAATGCAAATATAGGAGCGGCAGGTCTTCCAGTTGCTCTTTCCAAGGTCACCATGTCAAAGGTGCTCCCTGACCAACTGGCAAGGCTAGTGGAATGACATAGGCATTTCGCCAGAGGAAGGATTTCTGCTTAAAGGAACCACAGCATGTTTAGAGAATCTCACCAACAGTTCAATTGTTGAGGCCACAGCAATTATTGGAATTGAGAAGAGACCTGGGTGATATTTTGCTTGGGTTTTTCTCACATTTACCTGAAAGTCCAGCTGAGGGAGTCACCCTCCACAATGGTTGCCTTCACTCTGCGTACCAACCTTCCAAGTAGCTGGCAATCACCTGTCACGCTTCAATAATGCCCACTGACCAAAGGAATGCTTTGCGCACAAGCAGTGGGAGAGAGGTCACATCCGGAGTGAGGCCATAGGCAGAGTGAGTTTTAAACTTTAAACTTGGGAATTTGAAGCAGAGCGGGGATTCGCTGCAGAGCGGGAAGAGGTACTCTTTGCTTTTTCTCCTTGCTTTGTAACTTTCAAATTTTCAGAGAGTGGTCTTGCCCTGCTGTAGATGAGGATACAAGGAAGAGAGCTGATTGGTAAGTCTTACAACTTTCATCAATTATAATTTGAAAATATGTTTTTTTTTCAAATCTTTTTATTGACATTTTCCAAATTTATAAACAGTTATATACATTGTTAGCCACCTTATTTTATTGTATTGTACAGAAAGGTTTGTCTTGTCCTTCCCTTAATTTACCCTGTGTACATTTTGCCGCCCTCTGGCTCGTCTTGTGGCCCCTCCTGCCTGTCCCCCCTCATCCCATCCCTCCCTGCCCCCGGTCCCCTCCACCTTGTATCGCCCCCCCCCTTTCTACGGTCGGGGCCTCAGAGTACTTTCTGTCGACTTCCAGAATGGAGTCCACTAGCTGCAGCCTGGCCACCCTCTCTTCCCTATCTCTGCTTGCCTTGTAGGCTATGATCTCACCTCTAATCATGGCCTTCAGTGCCTCCCAAAACATGGAGGGTGAGACCTCCCCGTTTTGATTGTGACTAACGTAATCGCCTACGGCCCGCGATGTTTTTTGGCAGAAGACTTTGTCGGCCAGGAGGTCCATATCAAGCCTTCACGCAGGGCACTTGGCACGGCCCGTCTCCAACCTCACGTCCATGTCATGTGGAGCATGGTCGGTGATAATGATTGCAGAATATTCCGCTCCTATGATCCCTGGAAGCACCGATTACCCCACTGCAAAGAAGTCGATGCAAGTGTACACCTTGTGCACTTGTGAAAAGAACGAAAACTCCTTTTCTCCCGGGTGTAGGAACCTCCACGGGCTACTGCCCCCATCTGCTCCATAATTTCTCCCAGTTCCCTAGCCATGCCAGTCTTTTTCCCTGTTCTGGGGTTTGATCGGTTGCTCAGTGGGTCCTGCATGCAGTTAAAGTTGCCCCCCCATAATCAGTTGATGTGTGTCAAAGTCGGGGATTTCCGTCATGGTCTACTTTATGAATTCTGTGTCATCCCAGTTGAGAGTACGACCGGTGCCCCTTCCAGGACACCGCTGACCATGACGTACCGTCCCTCTGGGTCCATAATCGTCTTGGTCTCCGTAAATCTCGCCCTCTTGCTGATCAGTATGGCTACTCCCTTAGCCCTTGTCCCGTAACATGAATGGTCCGTCTGTCCCATCCAGCCCTTCCTTACCAGCAGTCGGTCCTTCTCCCTCAGGTGCGTCTCTTGTAGGTAGATTATGTTGGCCTTTAGGTTTCTAAAGTGGGCAAAGACTCTGGATCTTTTCACCGGGCCGTTAAGTCCCCTTATGTTCCAGTTAACAATCCTGGTGGGGGGTATCTGACCTCCCAAGTCCAGAGAACCATGGATGACCAGAGACATTCAGGATGCGATAAGAAGGAAAAGAGAGGCTTTTAACAAGTTTAAGGGGAGCAAGTCTGCAGAGGCATTGGTGGAGTACAGAAAGTGCAGGATGGAGCTTAAGAAATCAATTAGGACAGCAAAGAGGGGATATGAGAAAGCTCTGGCTGGTAAAAGTAGGGAAAATCCCAAGATATTCTATAAGAACATCATTGAGAAGAGGATAACCAGGGAAAGAGTAGGGCCCATTAAGGACCAAGGGGGAAATCTGTGGATGGAGCCAGAGGACATTGGTAGGGTGTTGAACAAATATTTCACATCTGTCTTCACCGAAGAGAATGAGGAGGTTGTTATGGAACTCGGGGAGAAAGATTGTGAGGTCCTTGAGCAAATTGTCAAAGGGAGTGACAACATATTAGAGGTATTGGCGGGCTTAAAGGTGGACAAATCTCCAGGTCCAGATGAATTGTGTGGTAGAGGTGGAATGCCTCACATCCTTTAAAAATTACCTGGATGAGTACTTGGTACGCCATAACATTCAAGGATATGGGCCAAGTGCTGGCAAGTGGGATTAGGTGGACAGGTCAGGGCCTTTCATGCATCAGTGTAGACTCGATGGGCTGAATGGCCTCTTCTGCACTGCAGTATTCTGTGATTTTACTTTGCAAAGCAATCTCTCACCAGTGTCATGAGAATGTCGCTTTAAGAAATGTTTGGCCGCTCATGTTACTGCAGTGATGTCAGAGAGTGGGTGGAGCTGGGCTATCTGTCAGCTTTTTACTTTTGTTTTAGGCTGTTTGCTGCAGGGTGTGTTTCAGTTTAAGTGGAGAGTGTGTTGTGGACAATGGCTCTTTCAGAGGCTCTAATGTTTTTGGGGGTGGAGATGGTCACACGCAGTACCTTACGGACAGAGACTAAAAGCACACTGTCAGATTTGGCAAAAACATTGCAGTTAACAGTACCTGACAAAATGCGAAAAGCTGAGGTAATTATGGCAGTGGTTAAGCATTTAAAGTTGCCTGAGATACAGTTTGACTCATTGGAAATGGCAACATTTCAGTTACAAATTAAACAAATGGAACATAAGAAAGAATTAAAGCAGCTTGAATGCGAAAGAGAGAGAGAGGAAAAAGAAAGAGAGAGAGAAGAAAAAGAGAGAGAAGAAAGGAAAACAGAAAGAATAGCCCGAGCAGAACAAAAAGAAAGAGAAAGGGAGATACAGATCAGGGAAAAAGATAAAGGGAGAGAGTTTGAACTTCAGAAAATGGCCATGAAACATGACAGTCAGTTAAAATTGGCAGGCGTAAAGGGAAACGTACAGTTGGATGATAGTGATAAGGATAGTGAGAAAAAGCGTCATAGTCGAAGGCTTGGTGGAGATCTATTTAAATGTGTCCAAGCATTGCCAAGGTTTGACAAGAAGGAGGTAGAAGCCTTTTTCATTTCATTTGAGAAGGTAGCTAAACAAATGAAATGGCCTCAGGACATGTGGGTATTACTGATTCAAACAAAGCTGGTAGGTAGGGCTAGTGAAGTGTTTGCATCACTACCGGAGGAGGGATCTGAGACGTATGAGGAGGTGAAAAAATCCATCTTAGGTGCTTATGACCTAGTGCCTGAAGCCTACAGACATAGGTTTAGAAATTTAAGAAAAGAATTTGGTCAAACATACATGGAGTTTGAAAGGATCAAACAGAATAATTTTGATAGGTGGATAAGGGCTTTGAAAATAGACCAAACGTATGAAGCTCTCAGAGAAATTATGCTTTTGGAGGAGTTAAAAAATTCAACTCCTGATGTAGTGAGTACTCATGTGGAAGAGCAGAGGGTTAAAACTGCGAGATTAGCAGCAGAAATGACAGAAGATTATGAATTAGTTTATAAATCAAAGCTTGGTTTCCGACATCAGTTTCAACCTCTGAGG
Source organism: Scyliorhinus torazame (assembly GCF_047496885.1). Lineage (NCBI taxonomy): Eukaryota > Metazoa > Chordata > Chondrichthyes > Carcharhiniformes > Scyliorhinidae > Scyliorhinus > Scyliorhinus torazame. The sequence goes on along the minus strand of NC_092707.1, from coordinate 285,225,290 downwards.
GATAGAAACTGGGGACATGAGAAATACTCAAGTGGTAAAGGTAAAGGTGATCTGATGGGAGATAATAAGGAGAGTGTACCTCAGATTAAAAAAGAAATCCAGGAGGGTGGAAAGGAAAAGAAAAGTTTCAAATGTTTTCACTGTAATAAACAAGGCCATGTAAAGTCACAGTGTTGCAGTGTTGGTGGTTGAAGAAAAGCACTGGGAAGGCTGATGTGGTAAAACAGTGGGGTTTGTTAAAGTGGTAAAGGAAAGCCCAAGTGAAGCGAAGGAGGTGCAAAAGATTGTATAGCCTGATCAAGAGGTGATTGATAAGAAGGTGCCAGATCTCTTTAAAGAATTTACTTGTATGGGTAAAGTTTACTCATGTGTATCAGGAGGAGCAGGTAAATAAGTCACAATTTTAAGAGATACGGGAGCTAGTCAATCTTTAATGGTAAGAGATGAGGGGTTATGTAGTTTGGGAAGAATGTTGCCAGAAAAGGTGGTAATATGTGGAATTCCGAGTGAGAGGAGTATTGTTCCATTATATAAGGTAAGGTTGGAAAGTCCAGTGAAGAGTGGTGAAGTGGTAGTAGGAGTAATAGAGAAACTATCTTGTCCAGGAATACAGTTTATCTTGGGTAATGATATCGCTGGATCGCAGGTGGGAGTGATGCCTACTGTGGTTGATAAGCCAGTGGAAAATCAGACAACTGAAGTGTTGAAGGACGAATATCCTGGGTTTTTTCCGGATTGTGTAGTAACAAGGTTGCAAAGTCACAGGTTAAGACAAGAGGAGAAATCAAAGAGTGAAGATGATGTTGAAGTGCAATTGCCACAAACAATTTTTGATCAGATGGTTGAAAAAGAACAAGAACAGGTGGAGGATGAGGTGGATATTTTTAGTTCAGGAAAATTGGTGGAGTTACAACAAAAAGATATAGAAATAAAATGGATGTATCAGAAAGCATACACGGAAGAGGTATCTGAGTGTACACCAGAGTGTTCTGATCGTAAAAGTAATGGCTTGATGAGCAAATGGAGACCTTTACATATGCAGGCGGATGAAAAGTGGGCAGAAGTTCATCAAGTAGTATTGCCAGTAGGGTATAGAAAGGAAGTGTTGCGAGTTGCACATGAGGTACCAGTGGGAGGTCATTTGGGAATGTAGATGTAGTTAACTTTTGTCAATCATGTCACACGTGTCAAGTGATAGGGAAACCTCAAGCAGTGATAAAACCAGCGCCCTTAATACCCATTCCAGCATTTGAGGAACCTTTTACAAGGGTCCTAATTGATTGCGTAGGACCGCTTCCGAAAACAAAAAGTGGGAATCAATATCTTTTGAAGATAATGGATGTGTCTGCTAGGTTTCCAGGGGCCATTTCAGTACATAATATTACAGCTAAAAAATTGTGAAGGAGTTATTTAAATTCTTTACTAGATATGGACTACCCACAGAAATACAATCGGATGAAGGATCGAATTTTACCTCAAGGTTATTCAATGAAGTTATGGATAGCTTAGGAATAAAACAATTTAAATCAAGTGCGTACCATCCAGAATTGCAGGGAGCGTTAGAAAGGTGGCATCAGACTCTAAAGACAATGTTGACGGCTTATTGTCACGATTATCCAGAGGATTGGGATAAAGGAATTCCATTCGTACTGTTTGCAATTAGGGATGCACCTAATGAGTCAACATAATTTTGTCCTTTTGAACACATTTTTGGTCATGAGGCAAGAGGACCACTTAAATTGATTAAGGAAAAATTGGTGAGTGAGAAATCGGAAATTACAATATTGGATTCCGTGTCAAATTTTAGGAAACGAATAAATAGAGCAGGTGAATTGGCTAGACAACATTTAAAAGTTGCACAAAATGTGATGAGACGGGTAGCGGATAAGAAATCCAAAGTTCGGAGTTTTGCCAGTGGAGATAAAGTTTTAGTATTGTTACCAGTGGTAGAGGAACCTTTAAAAGCAAGGCTTGGTGGACCTTATCAGATTGAAAGGAAATTAAGTGAGGTGAATTATGCGATAAAAACGCCGGATAGAAGGAAAACTCACCGAGTGTGTCATGTGAATCTGCTTAAAAGATACTTTGAAAGGGAAGGAGAGAAAAAGGAGGAGGTTTTAATGATTCTAACGCAAAGTGACGAATCAAATCCAGATGACTGTGAATTTGACATACCTCAAATTAAATTGGAAAACGAGGATGTTCTTAAAAATTGGGATAAATTGTTGAGTTACCTTCCAGAGGAAAAGCAAACTGGCCTGAAAGAGTTATTGATGTCACATGGGCAAGTTTGTGGAGATAAATTGGGAAGTACTAAAATGGCTATACATGATGTAGATGTGGGAAATGCTGTTCCAATCAAACAACATCCATATAGACTTAGCCCTTTAAAATTGACACAGGTTAACAAAGCGATTGAGTGTAGGCTTAACAACAGCATAATTGAAGTGGGTTGCAGCCAATGGAGCTCACCCATAGTGATGGTACCTAAACCAGATGGTACCCAACAGTTGTGTGTGGACAATAGAAAGGTTAATGCAGTTACAAGAATGGACTCTTATCCTATCCCACGTTTGGAGTATTACATTGAGAATGTGGGACAATCAGCTTTTATTTCCAAACTGAATTTACTTAAAGGTTACTGGCAGGTACCTTAATCCAAAAGGGCGAAGGAGATTTCAGCTTTTGCGACTCCAGATGGTACATACCAATTCAAAGTTATGCCATTTGGCATGAAAAACACCCCAGCCACATTTCAATGGTTAACTAACAAAGTTGTTTCAGGATTATCCAATTGTGCAGTATGCATCGACAATCTGGTAATTTTCAGCCAGACATGGAAAGAACATTTAAAACATCTGATGGAGTTACTCAATTGACTTCAGGAGCGGGTTTGGTGATAAACCTAGCCAAAAGTGAGTTTGGAAAAGCCCAAGTCACTTTCCTTGGCCATACAATCGGACAGGGTCGAATGGTCCCACGGGATGTGAAAACAAAAGTTATTGGGGAGTTTCCGATACCCTCTAGATGACGGGAAATAATGCGATTTCTTGGCATGAGTGGATTTGATCGAACATTTGTGCAAAAGTATTGTAGCGTGACTGCTCCGCTGATGGACTTGCTGAAGAAACGTCGAAAATTTCAATGGACAGCAGACTTTCAACAGGCATTTGATTGCCTGAAAGCTGTGATAACCAATACTCCTGTGTTGGAGAATTGCAAGGGACTCTGTGATCAGATTGAATTAAAGTATCTGAATTTAAAGAGAAATGCCGAGGCATAGAGAAATGGACGGATCTTGCAGAGACCTTCTTGTTCAAAGAGACTGTCAATCGAGAAGGATTTCGGTTGGAGGAAGAAGAACGGGAAAAAATGGACTCTATTATTATACCTGTTTGCGTGTGTTGTTTTTTTGAAATAAAAAAGTCTGTTTACTGTGTGCATTTCTGAAAGGATAGTGAAAAGGTGAAAAATGAAACCATCTTGAAGTTGATGGTTTATTTTTTTTTCTTGGGGGGAGGTGTCATGAGAATGTCACTTCAAGAAATGCTTGGCTGCTCATGTTACTGCAGTGATGTCAGAGAGTGGGTGGAGCTGGGCTGTCGGTCAGCTTTTTACTTTCGATTTAGGCTGTTTGCTGCAGGGTGTGTTTTAGTTTCGTATCAGAGCTGGATAGCTCCAGAAGGTGTATTAGAGTCTCCCTCAGTAATCTAAAGAATGTAAATCGATCCTTTGGTGATTTAAAACTAATAACTGCTCACAGTAGTGACTTTAAACTGATGTGCTTCTGTTTAAAGGTTTTATTTTAAGTCTTCTGGATGTTAAAAGGACAGCATACAGATTACTTAGTGTTGTATTCTTTGTCGGTTATATTTGAATTAATGGTTGCTAAGATGTTCACTGTTTGTTTTAAAAAGGTTAACTTGAATTCATATAATAAACATTGTCTTGCTTTACAAAATACTTTTCCATTTCTGCTGTACCACACCTGTAGAGTGGGCCGTGTGCTCCCCATACCACAATCCAGTAAACGTTTTTTGGGTCAGGTGAACTCCATGATGCACTTTGGGGTTCTCTAAACCCTGGCCCATAACACCAGACCATAAGCGGGATTCTCCGACCCCCCCCCCCCGCCGGGTCGGAGAATCACCGGAGGGGCAGCGTGAATCCTGCCCCACTGCCACGACGCCGGCTGCTGAATTCTCTGGAACCGGGGTTTTGGCAGTAATCGCGCCGGTCGGCGGCCGCTAGCAGCAGCCCCCCCCCCCCCCCCCGGGCGATTCTCCGCCCCGCGATGGGCCAAGCAGCCGCCCGTTTTCGGCCAGATCTGCTGGCATAAATCAAACCAAGTCCGTACCGGCGGGACCTGGCTCTGCGGGTGGCCTGCTGAGTCCTCGGGGGTGGTCCGGGGGGATCTGGCCCCAGGGGGGGCCCCCACGGTGGTCTGGTCCGCGATCAGGGCCCACTGATCCGCGGACGGGCCTGTGCGTGGGGGCATTCTTTCCCTCCGTGCCGGCTGTTGTCAACCTCCACCATGGTCGGCGCGGAGAAGAACCCCCATGCGCATGCGTTGGGATGAGGCGGTGCGGTTGGCGTGGCGCCAAGCCCTTCCGCGCCGGCTGGCGAGGCGCCAACCCCGCCGGCGCCGGCCTAGCCCCTGAAGGTGCGGAGGATTCCGCACCTTCTGGGCGGCCCGACGCCGGAGTGGTTCATGCCACTCCTCGGCGCCGGTACGGCCCGCCCCGCCGGGTAGGGGAGAATCCCGCCCATGTCTGCAACTCTTCAGTGCAACTCATCAAAGCCTTTGTACTTCGTCAGTTTCACTGAGGTAGTTCCCCCTGCTGTGCTCTTGCCTTTGGCAACCTGCTGTTTTAAACACATAGCTCCCTTGTTGGGAAAGAGGGAATCTATGTGCAAAATTTCACCTAATTGCCCCTTTGAAAATTTAATAATCGCCTTCCCACATCACCAACAGAGGTTCCCAACTCAACCCCACCTCCAACGCCGAAGAAAGGCAAACGGAGATGGGAAAATGCTCCAAAGACCCTCTATTTTGCTATTTTTCTGGTTCTCCTCTTTTTTTGCTACCCCCCTTGAACCTCTCCCCTCCCGCTAACCCACCTTCACCAACCTGGGAACCTCGCACCCATAGCCTCCTGATTCAAAGAGAAAGTGGCAGCCTCTGAGCAATGAACAGAATTGCTTGCCATAGGAATGATGACCCAAACAGTTGGGATTTGATTCTCTGGATTAGTAAAATAGTAATTATTTTCATGTGGCGTACTGTAAGTGATTATTCCGAAGTGAACAGAAGCAGCAAGTTCAAAATCAATTGTTTCTGTTTTTTTCAAACGGAGAAGCACAGGCAGGGAATGAGTTGGTGACAGTTTCAAATTCCTTTCCGCATTGGTTAGATGCTATATTGGCTTTCACCTTGCAACTATACTGAATGCTTGTGATTCAATGGAAATTTTAAGAGATTACGAAAACGTGTAAGAAAATGAGAAGTAGAAGCTGGCCTAGGTAATTCAGCCCCTCGAGCCTGCTCCACCATTCAATATGGTGATGGCTGATCTTCTCTCAGCCTCAACTCCACTTTCCTGCCCATTCTCCATAATCCTTCAACCGATTACTAATTAAAAATATGTCTATCTCCTCCTCAGTTACTCAATGTCCCGGCATTCACCACAATCTGCGGTAGAGAATGCCATAGATTCATGACCCTTTGAGAAGTAATTTCTCCTCATCTCAGAATATAAAAACAGATAGCAAACATTTCTCCAAATATATAAAAGGAAAAAGAGTGGCTAAGGTAAACATTGGTCCTTTCGAGGATAAGAAGGGGGGATTTAATAATGGGAAATGAGGAAACGGCCGAGGCACTGAACAGGTATTTTGTGTCTTCACAGTGGAAGAGACAAATAACATGCCGATAATTGATGGCAAGGAGGCTATGGCAGGTGAGGATTTAAAACCAATTATTATCACTAAGGAGGTAATGTTGTACAAGCTAATGGGGCTAAAGGTAGACAAGTCCCCTGGCCCTGCTCAAATGCATCTCAGGGTACTTAAAGAGATGGCGGGGGAATAGCAAATGCTCGTGGTAATTTACCAAAATTTGCTGGTCTCTGCGGCAGTTCCAGCAGATTGGAAAATAGCAAATGTGAAGTCACTGCTTTAAAAATGAGGTAGACGAAAGGCGGGCAACTATAGACAGGTTAGCTTAACTTCTGTAGTGGGGAAAATGCTTGAATCTATCGTCAAGGAAGAAATAGCAAGACATCTGGATAGAAATTGTCCCATTGGGCAGACGCAACATGGGTTCATGAAAGGCAGGTCATGTTTAACTAATTTTGTGAAATCCTTTGAGGACATTACGAGCACAGTGGGCAACAGGGAACCAGTGGATGTGATGTGTCTGGATTTCCAGAAGGCATTTTACAAGGTGCTGGACAAAAGGTTGTTGCATAAAATAAGGTTGAACAGCATTATGGGTAATGTATTAGCATGGATAGAGGATTGGTTAACTAACAGAAAGCAAAGAGTGGGAATAAATGGGTGTTTTTCTGGTTGGTGATCGATGGCTAGTGGTGTGCCTCAGGGATCAGTTTTGGGACCACAATTGTTTACAATTCACATAGATGATTTGGAGTTGGTGACCAAGTGTAATGTGTCAAAGTTTGCAGATGACACTAAGATGAGTTGTAGAGCCAAGTGTGCAGAGGACACTGAAAGTCTACAGAGGGATATAGATAGTTTAAGCGAGTGAGCAAGGGTCTGGCAGATGGAGTAAAATGTTGATAAATGTGAGGTCATCCATTTTGGTAGGAATAACAGCAAAATGGACTATTACTTAAATGGTAAAAAATTGCAGCATGCTGCTATGTAGGGGGACCTGGGTGTCCTTGTGCATAAATCGCAAAATGTTGGTTTGCAGGTGCAGCAGATAATTAGGAGGCAAATTAGTCAGCACTGCTGCTTCACAGCGCCAGGGACCCGGGTTCGATTCTCGGCTTGGGTCACTGTCTGTGTGGAGTCTGCACGTTCTCCCAATGCCTGTGTGGGTTTCCTCCGGGTGCTCCGGGTTCCTCCCACAAGTCCCGAAAGACGTGCTTGTTAGGTGAATTGGACATTCTGAATTCTGTCTCAGTGTACCCGAACAGGCGCCGGAGTGTGGCGACAAGGGGATTTTCTTAGTAACTTCATTGCAGTGTTAATGTAAGCCTACTTGTGACATTATCATCATTATAATTATTGTTAAATGAAATGTTGTCCATCATTGCTAGAGGGATGGAGTTTATAAACATGGAGGTTATGTTGCAGCTGTCTGGGGTGCCGGTGTGGCCACACCTGGAGTACTGTGTACAGTTTTAGTCTCCTCACTTGAGAAAGGATGTACTGGCACTGGAGGGGGTGCAGAGGAAATTCACTTGGTTGATTCCAGAGTTGAGAAGATTGGCTTATGAGGAGAGACTGAGTAGACTGGGACTATACTCATTGGAATTTAGAAGAATGAGGAAGGATCTGAAAGAAAGATAATATTATGAAGGGAATAGTTAAGATAGAGCAGGGAGGTTGTTTCCATTGGAGGTGAAACTAGAACTAGGAGGCATAGTCTCAAAATAAGGGGGAGCAGATTTGGGAGTGAGTTGAGGAGGAATTTCTTCACCCAAAGGATTGTAAATCTATGAAATTCCCTTCCCAGTGAAGCAGTTGAGGCTACATCGTTGAATGTTTTAAGGCAAAGATAGATAGATTTTTGAACAGTAAAGGAATTAAGGGCTATGTTGAGTGGGCGTACTTGATCTCATCCTCACCAATTTGCCTGCTGCAGATGCACCATGATAGTATTGATAGAAGTGACCACCGCACAGTCCTTGTGGAGACAAAGTCCCGACTTCACATTGAGGATACCCTCCATTGTGTTGTGTGGCACTATCACCGTGCTGCATGGGATAGACTTTGAAAAGATCCAGCAACTCAAGACTGGGCATCCATGAGGCACCATGGGCCATTAGCAGCAGAATTGTATTCAACCACAATCTGCAACCTCATGGCCCAGCATATCCCCCACTCTACCATTACCACCTAGCCAGAGGATCAACCCTGGTTCATGAAGAGTGAAGGAGAGCATGCCAGGAGCAACATCAGGCATACCGAAAAATGAGGTGTCAACCTGGTGAAGCTACAACACAGGACTACTTGTGTGCCAAACAGCATAAGCAGCAAATAATAGACAGAGCTAAACGATTCCACAACCAACACATCAGATCTAAGCTCTGCAGTCTTGCCACATCCAGCCGTGAATGGTGGTGGACAATTAAACAACTCACTGGAGGAGGAGGCTCCACGAATATCCCCATCATCAATGCTGGAGGAATCCAACACATATGTGCAAAAGACAAGGCTGAGGGATTCGCAACAATCTTCAGCCAGAAGTGCCGAGTGGATGATCCATCTCGGTCTCCTCCGGTGGTCCCCAATATCACAGATGTCAGTCTTCAGCCAATACCATTCACTCCAGATGATATCAAGATATGGCTGAAGGCATTGGATACTGCAAAGGCTAAGGGCCCTGACAATATCCCAGCAATAGTACTGAAGACTTGTGCTCCAGAAATGGTCCTACTGCTCGTCAAGCTGTTCCAGTACAGCTACAACACTGGCTTTTAACCGACAATGTGGAAAATTGCCCAGGTGTGTCCTGTATACAAGAAACATGACCAAGCCAATTACCACCCAATCAGTCTACTCTCCATCATCAGCAAAGTGGTGGAAGGGGTCAGCAACAGTGCTGTCAAGTGGCACTTACTCAGCAATAACCGCTCATGGACGCTCAGTTTGGGTTCCGCCAGGGTCACTCAGCTCCTGACATCATTACAACCTTGGTTCAAACATGGACAGAAGAGCTGAATGCCAGAGGTGAGGTGAGAGTGACTGTCTGACATCAAGGCAGCATTTGACCGAGTGTGGCATCAAGGAGCCCTAGCTAAACTGGAGTCAATGGGAATCGGAGGAAAACTCTCCATTGGTTGGAGTTATACCTGGCACAAAGGACGATGGTTGTGGTGGTCGGAGGTCAATCCTCTCAGCTCCAGTACTTCACTGCAGGAGTTCCTCAGGGTAGTGTCCTAGGCCCAACCATCTTCAGCTGCTTTACCATTGATCTCCCTTCCATCATAAGGTCAGAAGTGGGGATGTTTGCAGATGACTGCACAATGTTCAGCACCATTTACGACTCCTCAGATAATGAAGCAGTCCATGTTAAAATTCAGCAATACTTGGACAATATCCAGGCTTGGGCTGACAAGAGGCAAGTTGCATTGACGCCACACAAGTGCCAGGCAATGACCACCTTCTACAAGGGGAGATTGACATTCAATGGCATTGCCATCACTGAATCCCCCACAATCAACATCCTGGGGGTCACCATTGATCAGAATCTGAACTGGACTAGCAATATTAATACTGTGGCAACAGTACAGGTCAAAGACTAGGAATCCTATGGCGAGTAACTCACCTCCTAACCCCCAAACACCTATCTACAAGGCACAAGTCAGGAGTGTAATGGAATATTCTCCACTTGCCTGGATGAGTGCAGCTCCAACAACATTCAAGAAGGTTGACACCATCTAGGACAAAGCAGCCTGCTTGATTGCTCCCCCTTCCACAAGCATTCAAACCTTCCACCACCGACGAACAGTGGAAGCCATGTGTACCATCTACAAGATGCAATGCAGTAACGCGCCAAGGTTCTTCCGACAGACCTTCCAAACCCACGACCACTACCATCTAGAAGGACAAGAGCAGCAGATATCTGGGAACCCCACCACCTTGCGGTTCCCCTCCAAGTCACTCACCACCCTGACTTGGACACATATCACCGTTCCTTCACCGTCACTGGGGCAACAGCCTGGAACTCCCTCCCTAACTGCACAGTGGTTGTACCTACACCTCAAGGACTGCAGCGGTTCAAGAAGGCAAATCACCACCACCTTCTGAAGGCCAACCAGGGATGGGCAATAAATGTTGACTTAACCAGCGACGCCCAGATCCCATAAATTAATTTTTTAAAAGGGTGGGTAAGTGGAGCTGAGTCCACAAATAGATCAGCCATGATCTTATTGAATCGCAGAGGAGGCTCGAGGGGCCGATGGCTTACTCCTGCTCCTAGTTCTTATGTTCATAGAATCATAGAATTTACAGTGCAGAACGAGGCCATTCGGCCAATGAAGTCTGCACCAGCACTTGGAAAAAGCACCTTACCTAAGCCCACACCTCCACCCAATCCCCATAACCCAGGAACCCCACCTAATCTTTTTGGACACGAAGGGCAATTTAGCATGGCCAATCCACCTAACCTGCACATCTTTGGACTGTGGGAGGAAACCGGAGCACTCGGAGGAAACCCACGCACACACGAGGAGAACGTGCAGACTCCGCACAGACGGTGACCCAAGCCGGAAATCAAACCTGGGCCCCTGGAGCCGTGATGCTACTGTGCTAACCACTGTGCTACCGTGCCGCCCAAACCATTCTTATGTTGACCCGTTGTGTATGTCTCAATCATCTATTTTTCTCTCTGTAATGAAAAGTGAAGAAAATCAGTGCATTTCACTTCCTGATTTGCTGTCTGGGCATTTTTCAATGTGATTGGCTACATAGCCTGCTTGATGATATCACTGTTGCCACATGATTGGAAATCCCCTTGACTTGGCATCAGGTTCAAACTTTTGCTGAGGAAATCCATGTCACAGATTTTTGTGGGCAGCATTCCTGGTGATGGGGAATTGAGCTCTTGGTTTTATTACAGATAATGTATCACTGTATTAAACTGTCCAATCAAAATTCAAGATCTTTGATACACATTAGCAAAGTTAAACAAATCAAAGACTCCCACAAAATATATATGATTTGTAACAATTCATTTTTTAAAAAGTATTTTTATTGAGGTTTTTCATTTTAACAAATAATGCATAAAAACCTTAGGAATGGTACAGCTCAGCAAGTAAAACAAAAGTCTCAACATACAAGGATACAGAGGGGAACAGGAGACCAGCAATATAACTGGCTCAGTACAATCATTGCACTCAACTTGGTGCCTTAATCCGCACAACCAGGGAGCAAGGGAGAGAAGGATAATGCCATGAAAACAGGGTAAAACTGTGCACACCTTCCCCCGCGGCGATTGCTCGCAATGAGCACTGGAATTCAGGGTAAGTTTTTTGTGCCATATTTGTGTGTACACCAGCACACATTTCCCTCACCTTCAGCAACACCAGAGGCATCGGTGACAAACTATAATCTCCTCGCCTCAGATACCAAACTGTCTGTATACCTGCAGGAGCCAATCACGATTCTTCAACCCCATTACAACAAAAATGAAAAATTAAATGAAATATGTAAGAACCCCAGTTCTAAAGGCATGTTGTACATATATAACACCATGCAACATAACCCCAACCTCAGGTACAATACAGCACGATTGTCATCTCACATGTTTATACAGAGAGGACCGACAGCTATCTATTCGGATTATGGTCAGTGCAGTCAGCACCTCCCAACAAACTAATTGAGACAGGATTAAAAGAAGAAGAACTGCCAGGATCAGAAGGTGACAGGATAAAAGGGAACCAGGAGACAGCCAAAGGTCCGTCCGTATTCCTCGGGCGCACGCCCATCACCTACTGATGAAGAAGAGAAAAAGCTGCTCGTTCAGACAAGGGGACGTCCCAATCATAATAGGGCAACAGGATATCATCCACCATACAGGACGCAGCTCAACCCCATGAACCTGTACACATAAGAGTTAATAATCCAAGGATATTCAATCATATCAAAAAACACAGTCTCTCAGGATGTCCCTAGTAAGTGCCTTCGAGAAGAGAAGTCCCAAGTATAAGGGGACAACAGAATACCAAAGCACGAGACCTAGCCTAGGCCAATGGCACAATGGAGTCATTACCCCCCCCCCCCCCCCCCCCCCCCCCCCCCAGGACACCCAGAACACATCAAGACCCACCACCGAGCCGGCCCTGCACCTCACCAACCACACCCAGGGCAGTGTACCAACACCACCGACACTAGAGGAATCACACCGACAACAGGGGAGACCCCATGACAGAAGAGAAGAAGAATCATCAAGGCTCCCGACAACTGGGCATCTTGGGAGAGGGGTTGATCCCCCCTCCTGTAATGATAAGGGGAACCCCCCCATAACCCACTGAACCATAACAGGGTTTATAACAGCATGCTGCTCACCCAGATGAAGAGGAGAAGGACCCCCCTTTAGTGAGCAAGTCTGAATTAACGCAGGGTCCTTAGCCACAGGCCAGCACTGTACGTCATTGCAAGAAGGATACCAGAAGACAGAGCAGCGCTGCCTCAACAGAGATAGAAACACTGCCTCCCCATGGAAGCCCTAACCACAATGAGGTGGGTACTCAGGAAACCATTGTACCAGACCATTTGGAGGAGGATGATACCACCCCCATCAAACCTAGCCCCAGATCAGAGAAGGGCACAGCAGACAGACCCTCACTTCAACAAAAGAACAAGGATTAACCAACACCACCCTGGCGTGTGATCCTTCTCATTTCCCCCGACTGCAATAGCTCCAAACAAAATCACCAACCTCACAGAAGAATCAGAAGGAACCCAGTCCTCTCCACGTTCTGTCTGGGCCTTCAATAGAGACTAGCACGATTGTCAAAATTCAAAATTCTTCACTATAAACGAGATAAGGGGTGTCTAAAATGCACTCCCTTCTCATAATTGCAAGGATTACAACACATAAAAAAACCAGGAGCCAGTCTGTGCATGAACCACATGTCACTAGACGGATTTAATATGGCTTTTGCTTAAACAGAAAAACAGATGATCCTCACCTTCGTTCTCACACATGAAATCAACAGCACAATCACAAGGGAATAAAGTCCAGGATTATTAATAAACTGCAGGATAATAACACCACCTACATCGCTTGGGAAGCCCAAAGCCATGACAGGATCATCGAACAACCCTCAGGATCTCTCAAAAGTTCCATCGAACAAAGCACCTTCACCTCTGCCACACTATCGTCCCAACGCCCAGGCGACCAGGAACCGAAGCCCCAGCCGGGGAGGGGTGACTCGACACGACCAGCCACCTCCAACCACTCATGAGGAGCATCGAGAACAGGTTAACATAAGACCAGTGGTCGGGGCCTCCAACCGACCCCAGGCCTCACAGACCGGATACGATGGCTCCATGGAACCTGATGCACCCAGCCTTTAAATCAAGTTGTGAAAGAGTGGCAGATAATTTTCAAACTCAGTTGGGAAACTGCCTCCTACACCTCACAAGAGGATGGGCTCAAGAACAGTGCTTGGATGGTCCCTACTCCCCGGGTCGGTCAGGATGGACGACACACCATGCAGCAGGATTTCTAAAGACTGAATGTGAGCCCCCACCAGGATTCTCCCCTGTGCTCCCACCATTCTCTCAAGGATACTTTGCAGTTCCTCAAATCGAGCACCAAAAATCTGCACCACAGAGCCGAGATCATCCTCTGAAACATAATTTGCAATGGCAGCCATCATCCTGATGCAAACAGCATCGCCGAGGCTTGAGCCCACTCACCAGCAACACCACCGCTGCAAACTGGGCCCCACCCTAGCCACTCCGACCCCCCCCTCCCCCCCCCCACCCCCACCCCCAAATCAGTCATGGATTCTCTTTGATTTAACTCGGATCTTCGCCAACAAACTCCAACCACGATCATCCAGGGACATAATGCAAGACATATATCCCAAAATAAGATAATGATGGAATGTGCATTAGAATGAAATAAAGACGAGCAGACCCAGAGCTCGCGAAAACCAGCAATTAATGTTTAAAACTTAAATCAAATTTTGTAATGAAATTTAACGCCATTATTATGCTTCGTGATTTGTTTTGCAAATATATCTATTTCTTACCAACTAACACCTTGCAGCAAATAAAGTCCAACATCAACAGTCAGAATTAATTAACGTATATATCACCTGCTTTAGACTACAGTTCTGTTAAAACAACTTGAATCACAAGAAATAAATGATGATGCATATCAACTATAAACATCATTCCCACCCCTAACATACAAGGCACAGATCTAATTGTTTATCAGTTACAAACTTCAGTGACTCCGACAAACGTCATTAAAATATAGGATATGAAAAAGTAAATATGATTGTATGATTTTATATCTCAAAGCAGTTACATGCCAGTCATATGTTTAACAAGGATCAAAGTCTGTACAAGCTGGTCCAAAGGACCTGCTTCCATGCTGTTTCCATGCTGCAAAATGGTGCAATCCAGGCTCTTTGCCTAAGCCTGGCTGAATTCCTCAGTCAACAGCACTGCCAAGTTTTAATTTCTTCCCATTTATTAGATCCACAGATTTAAATGTTGCTCTGCTCCTGTGTCAGCTAACTATACCCTCCAGTGAGCTTGCCTCCGATTCCCTTTTCGGTGTGTCTGCTTTCAGCTTCGACTGAAACACTGGAGTTTGCTCCTCCCTGAATAATTCAGTCTGTTTGTCTTCACTTTCCAATTCAGCAACAGCTGCCTCGTGTCATTGAGTCTACCGCCATCCCTTTGGTCCAATTAGGTGTGCAACGTCTGTGCTGATACTTGAAGCAAGTCCCTTTTACCTAGACAATGAGAGACAGAGCAAAGGAACAATATTAAAGTGCCGGACTTATCAGAGACTCCATAGCAGAAATGTAAAGACGTTTCTGAGTGGCGAGTGGGCATTAACATTGAATTCCTGCCAAGCTGCTGACAGGCAATTTTCAGTTTTACTCTTCACAGCTTAGCACTTAAGTTACTTAACAACTTAGATTGCATTATCCAGTGAGAACAAAGCTGAACTAATTCAATGCTGAGTGTATATTTTAAATTCAGTTTACAGGATTTGGGCATCGCTGGTTAGGCCAGCATTTATTCCCCATCCCTAGTTGCCCTTCAGAAGGTGATGGTGAGCAGCCTTCTTGAACCGCTGCAGTCCCTGAGGTGTAGGTACAGCCACAGTGCTGTTAGGGAGGGAATTTCAGTATTTTGACCCAGTGACAGCGAAAGAACGTCGATATCTTTCCAAGTCAGGATGGTGAGTGACTTGAAGAAGAACATCTAGCTGGGGGGATCAGTGTCTCTTGTCCTTCTAGATGGTAGTGGTCATGGGTTTGGAAGGTGCTGTCCAAGGAACCTTGGCAAGTTCCTGTAGTGCATCATGTAGATGGTACACATGGCTGCTACTGTTCGTTGATGGTGTATTGATTGAATGTTTGTGGAAGGGGGAGCAGTCAAGCGGGGGTGCTCTGTCCTGGATGGTGTCAAACTCCTTGAGTGTTGTTGGAGCTGCACTCATCCAGACAAGTGGGGAGTATTCCATCACACTCCTGACTTGTGACTTGTAAATGGTGAACCTCAGACCTACCTTGCAGCAGCAGTATTCATACGGCTAGTGCAGTTCAGTTTCTGGTCAGTGGTAAATCCCAAAATATTTATAAGGGGGATTTAGTGATGGTAATCCCATTGAATGATGGTTAGATCCTCTCTTGTTGGAGATGGCCATTGCCTGGCACTTGAATGTACCATTCAACAAACAGAAATTAGCTACTTGGCCTGGGCAAATGGATGGCCTTTACTTCTCTCCGGCACAGCCCTGACTCATTTCACTGAGAACAAATCACATGCTCCAGGGAAGGAATCTAGAAACCAGAACAATGTGTATCTAGATCGTAAACCAAAACCTCAGTTTCTGTTAAAAGGCAAAACGACTCGCAATGAGCGAAATTTAAGTTTGAAATTTATTTGAAAAAGAAAGACTTACATTTATATAGCGCCTTAACAACCAGTGCATGCCCCAAAGATCATAACATCCAATAAATCACTTTTTGAAGTGCAGTCACTGCTATATTGCAGGAAACCTGGCCACCGATTTGCACACAGCAAGCTCCCATATGCAACATTGTGATAAATGCCAGATGATCTGTTTTTGTGACCTTGATTGAGGGATAAATATTGACCAGGACAGGGAGGCTTCTCATGCTTTCATTCAAAATACTGTCAAGGGATATTTTATGTCTCTCCAAGAAGGCAGAGAGGGTGTTGGTTTATCACCTCGGCTGACAGATGTTTTTGTAGACCACTTGACAAGGTTACCCCCAAAACTGTTTCTCTTAATCTGTAACTTTATCCCAAAGTCGTCCTAAAATAGAAAATATTTGCATAGTGTTTATATTGTACTTAAACCTTGCTGGAAAAGGTTTGGGGCTGGATTCTCCATTCCAGAGACTAAGTGCTGCCGCTGGTGGAGAATGGCGGTAACTGCGCGCTGTCGCCAGGAGCACCGGCGAGGAGTGATTCAAGTCATGGAAATGGGCAGCATGCAGCCCATAATAATAATGATAATCATCAGCAGCCAGCCAGAATCCCAGCTCCGCTGGCATCTGATTCGCCTGAGTCAGGATTTGCGTTCTGAGCCTGGCAAGCTGAAGAAGTGTTTAAATGCTCCACTCAGCTCAGACTGTCATTCAAGCTAAGAAGATGGCTGCTAAAAGACCTGCTGCGGGATTCTCCATTGGCAGGATCCTCCGCCCCGCTGGCAGTGCACCCATGCCCATGCATTTTCCGACGGCGTGGAGTGGCCCACGATGGGAAACCCCATTGGCCGACTGCGGGAACAAAGATCGTGCTACCGGCGGGGGCACGCTGCTCTGGAAAGCGGGGCTGGTGGAACAGAGAATCCCGCCCCGGGGTGCGATTCAGCAATCTTGTTGCACCTGCCGTGGATCCGAGTGGAATGGCTGAATCGGCATGAGCCCCAAATTGGGCTCCCCGCTGGGTGCAAAACCTTGTGTGAGTCACCCAACACGTAACACACGGCGCAATCTGGATCTCGCCCTCGCTGGGTGAGATCCAAGCATTACGGCTCATTAAAATACCTAGACGCCAGATTCATCTAGCGCCCTGGACTCACCGACCGTGCCTGGGAGACCTTGCCAGGGCGCCGTTTAGTACTGGTCTGTATAAACGTGGACCATTCATAACGGCACCTGGCGGAATTTCCCATGCCATTGAAGACCCTGGATGGTCAGGGACAGGGCAGGGTGGCACCATGCCACTCCCATAGCAGCTGGGCACATTGGCGCTGCCAGTGTGACAGGGGCACTGCCAGGCTGTTAGTCTGGCATTGCCAGGTTAACCAGTGTTGTGTTTGTTCCTTTGTATTTCACGAAGGAACTCATCAAACACTTTGACTTGTCCAAGCCAGAATCTTTTATTGGCTCTCGTGTGGTAAGGTCGCAATCTGATACAGAGCACATTATCATGGAGTCTGCTAACTACTCATCTGGAACTTGCACCTAGCACTGACCATTCACTTGTACGTCTTATTACCCTTTCAATCTTCTTCTGAAGATGGCCGGATGTGTCTCCCTTTAAATCCGAGTCACAGGTCAAATGACCTTAGTCGAGAGACTGCATGGCGTATCTGTACCGCCACCTGCTGGGTGGAGGTCGCACACCATCCAACTATGATCTCGCTAAAGGTATATCATCACAACCTTGTTGTGCTAGCTTTCTCATTTGCATGTGTTTCATGCTATTTATTTTGAAGCTTTTCTTTGCCCCTTTCAAGATTGTGGACATTCTAAACTAAACATTCAAAACATCTTTCTGAAGGAAAAATAAATGACATTACGTACTTCTTGTGATTGAAGGCTGACAGGTGGAGCTTTAAAATTTTCTGCACAACATAATTTAAGGTTAAAGTAGATGTCTGTGGCAATTTCAAATTTATGCAACCTCCATATTTTATCTTTTGTGTACAGTAACATGTCAAAACAGAGTGTATGAACAAAATACAGCGTCAACACTTCTCCACAATCGAGGCATTCTTGACAGATTCACTGTTTTTCAAGTTGCCAATTCACTTAAATTGACAGATTTCATCAAATATTAGGACACATTGTAATACCAGATTTCAATTGATTGTCCTCTTAATTTTTCTATTATTCACCTAATTTCCATTCAATGTGAGATTAACTGCAAGGTTAATCAATCTTGTAGTGCATCTCTAAAACATCTGGCTGTAAATTAAAGCAAGTTATTCTAATATTATATTGACCATAGACTTTGGAATACTATGTAGTTTTAAGCACTTCAAAAATAAGTTGATGAATTTTGAGAGTTCAGCAAAGGACAAAATAAGCAATCTTGGATATTGAACCTAAACGCAATGCTGCACTGATTAATATCTTTTTAAAATCTTGCTGCATGAATATCTAGTTAAGAATGGAATTCAATTTCCAAGGAGGAATATAGAGATAAATGAACCTAGGTTCTACAAATATGACAGACATGTCATGCCAAGGAGGGTTAGCAGGGGCGGCATGGTAGCACAATGGTTAGCACAGTTGCTTCACAACTCCAGGGTCCCAGGTTCGATTCCCGGCTTGGGTTACCATCTGTGCGGAGTCTGCATGTTCTCCTCGTGTCTGCGGTGGTTTCCTCCGAGTGCTCCGGTTTCCTCCCACAGTCCAAAGATGTGCAGGCTGGGTGGATTGACCATGCTAAATTGCCCTTAGTGTCCAGAAACGTTAGGTTGGGCTACTGAGTTATGGAGATAGGGTGGAGGTGTGGGCTTGGGTGTGGTGCTCTTTCTAAGGGCCGGTGCAGACTCGATGGGCCGAATGGCCTCCTTCTGTACTGTAAATTCCACGTAGTAATATAATTAAAGTGGAATATTGGACAAATATTCTGGAATTTTTGCTCACTGACTCTGGAAGAGCAAAGACAATGACACAACTTTCATCTGTATATTAAGTGGCTTGAGTGAAATCCATGATAATGAATTAGATTGATGAAGGAACCGACGGTGTTGTTGTAAATTTGCTGATGACACAAAGATAGGTAAGAAAGTAAGTTGTGAAAAGGACATAAGGAGGCTACAAAAAGATGTAGATTGGTTATATGAGTGGGCAAAGATCTGGCAAATAGATTATAATATGGGCAAATGTGAAATTGTCCATTTTGTCAGGAAGAATAAAAACGACACTTATTATCTAAATGGTAAGAGATTGCAGAGCTTTGAGATTCAGAGGGACCTGGGTGTCTTAGTGCATGAATGACTAAAGGCTAATAGACAGGTATAGCAAGTAATTTGGAAAACTAATAGAATGTTATTATTTATTGGGAAGGGAATTGAATTCAATCGTAGGGGGGTTACGCTTCAGTTGTACGGGGTATTGATGAGACCACTGTGTACAATACTGATCCCCTTATTTAAAGAAGGATGTGAATGCATCAGTATAAGTTCAGAGAAGGTTTACTGGACTAATACCTGGAATGGGTGGGTTGTCATATGAGGAATGGTTGGACAGGCTAAGAGGTAACTTGATTGAAATCTTTAAGATCCTGAGGGGTCTTGACAAGGTGGATATGGAGAGGATGTTTCCCAGTGTGGGAAAATCTAGAATTAGGGGAGGAATGTTCCCATTTTGAGACTAGGTCCTGTAGCGGGGGCGGGAACATGGAGTGTCACCTGCAGCAGAGGCTGACAGGAAACCACTCCATATCATCCAGTTGCGACCACATTAATTGGGTGAGATCCAGATCCGCATACTTAAATGAGCCATATAAATGAGAATTCGACTGGGCACCGTTTAGCATTGGTTTGCACAAACATGGACCAGGCGTAATGGCACCTCTACTGGTCGCGCAGGCCATTAGAGATCCCTGGGTGTTCTGGACAGGGCAGAATGGTAGCCTGTCACACCTCCGGTACCTGGGAACCTTGGCACTGCCAGGGTGCCCAGTTGGCACTGTCAATGTGCCAGGGGCACTGCCAGGCTGGCAGTGCCAGGATGCCCAGGTTCCATGTTGACACTGCCAGGCTTCAGGCTTGGGGTGCCCTTGCCCATTGGGATGAGGGGGTGGGGGGGGGTTCCTGGTGCCTTGGGAAGGTTGAGGGGGTGAAGGCGGGGGTTAATAAAACAGGGTTCTGAAAGAGTAGGGGGGAGATTGGGGCTGCCATTCAAAATGGCGCCCTGATCTACGAGGAGCCATTCTAGCAGGAAAGTGTGGCCTCAGCAGTGAGAAATTCCCTGAGGCCCAAAAAGCAGGGTGAATCTCGGCGCTGCAACCACCGAGAAACAATCCGCCAAACGGGCCCGAAAGCAGACTTTAACTTTTGTCTGCTGAATCACGCTCAGAGTCAGCGCGCAGTGAGAGGTTGAGAGACAAATTTCTGAACATTGAGCCAAGGCAGATAAAAGCACGGCTATCAAGCGTGAACTGGTTAAAATTGAGAACGTGCAAATGACCAGAATTGGAAGAGCTTGGAGATGTTGGAGGGTTGTGGGGTTGGAAGAGATAACAGAGGGAGGGAGGGGTGAGGCCATGACAGGATTTCAAAAGAAAGTTGAGGATTTTGCACTCAGGAAATCAAATCTATTTCAAATCAATGATATCCACAGAATATAAGCAGAAGAATTGTTATATACCTACCGAGCAGGTCAACCACAATCGTAAAACTTAGCAACTTCATCACTGCTGTCTTTGCTTATCCCTGGGAAAAAAGAACACCTGTCTATCCTTTACATCTGGATGACAATGCTGTCATTTTTACCACTTACTAAAAGTCCTTTTTCCAAGAAACATAATAAGGGGAACTGATGAGTTTGAAAGTTGTGGGCGGGATTCACCCTTGGCTGAGCCGAAATCGGGAACGCGATTGGGTGGAGAATAGGTTCCGACGCTAAAATCGTGGCGGGCGCCGATTTGACGCCAAATCGCAATTCTCCATCACCTCGACAGCGGCGTCAATGCAGTCTGGAACGCATGTGCAGTAAACACCGTTTGCATATGATTAGCAGGCCTGACCCAGTATTTTCCGGGGGCCTCCGCGATTCTCCGCCTCCGATGGGCCGAGTTCCCGACGGCGCGGTTCACTTGTCCTTTTGAAAATCGGGGAACCAGCATCGTGGCTGCTGAGGGAGAGAGAGGGGGTACGGGCGGTGTCCAACATCACCATAGTTTGCTGACAGTTGTGCCGCTGGCCAGGGGGCTTCTGCCAGGACCTGGGGAGTAGTGGGGGGTAGCCAGAAGGTGGGCTGTGAGGTCGGGGCGGACGGGCATGGAACACCATTGCCGCAGAAGGAAAGGCAGCCATGCAGCTGCGCACACCGCTGACAGTCCACTGTGAACTTAGGGCCATGGGTCGTATGGTTGTCCCCCCAGGCCACCCCCTGAGGTGCCCTCTGGCCGCAGCCGACTCACCAGCTGTATGGGCGCGCTCCAGCTCAACCTGTGCCATCTTCTTGGCTGGGATGGTGTGTGTGGGGATTGTAATTGTGAATATGCAGATGCAGCTTGTCAGCCTCCCGAGTGTCAATCACGGATCCGGCGAATCCAGCACAGTTTATCATTGGAAACAATTGTGTTCCACGTAGCTAGCCCTCCCACTGTCGCTGAATTGGTTCAGGTTCAGCGGCAGTTTTGCTGTCATGAAAATTCACGAATTCTGCTACGGCTTCAACACATAGGGCTGGATTCATCATTTTTCAGACTAAGTGCCGTTGCCGGTGTGGGAGCTGTGGCGTTTTACGAAGCCAAAATCGGCGCCAAACCCTCACCGATCCTACGACCGGTGAGGGGCTAGCAGCCGCGCCAAGTAAAACTCCCGGCTCCCACGGTATTAACGGCTGGAGAATGGCCGGGTCCGTTGCCGGGCATGCGCAAGGTGATGACCTGCAGCGCTCGCGCCATAAAACCTGGCGCCAGCTGTGCGTGGAACCGACCTGCCACCCCCTGGCCACCCCTTGGCCACTCCCCACCAGTCTCCCCCAGCCCTTGCAGAAGCCCCCCAGCCAGCAGCACAGTTCCTGAGCGACTGTGGTGCCACTGGACACATTTGCAGCCGCCACGCCGGCTTCTCGCCCGCTGAGTCCACCTTCCAAAATGCATTACCTCACATTTGTCCGGATTAAACTCCATCTGTCATCTCTCCGCCCAAGTCTCCAAACAATCTAAATCCTGCTGTATCCTCTGACAGTCCTCATCGCTATCCGCAATTCCACCAACCTTTGTGTCGTCCCCAAACTTACAAATCAGACCAGTTACATTTTCCTCCAAATCATTTATATATATTACAAACAGCAAAGGTCCCAGCACTGATCCCTGTGGAACACCACTGGTCACAGCCCTCCAATTAGAAAAGCACCCTTCCATTGCTACTCTCTGCCTTCTATGACCTAGCCAGTTCTGTATCCATCTTGCCAGCTCACCCCGATTCCATGTGACTTCAGCCTGTGCCAGTCTGCCATGAGGGACCTTGTTAAAGGCCTGACTGAAGTCCATATAGACAACATCCACTGCCCTACCTGCATCAATCATCTTTGTGATGATCACCACTGATGTATATACTAGGTGATTTGTGGTAAGGCCCTGTACTACAGGTACGGGGCTAGTTCCCTGCCTGCTGGCTCCGCCCAGTAGGTGGAGTATAAATATGTGTGCTCCCCATACAGCAGCCATTTCGCCAGCTGCTGTAGGAAGCCACACATTTAGTGTAATAAAGCCTCAGTTGCATTCAACTCTCGTCTTTGTGTAATTGATAGTGCATGAATTTATTGCACTAAAGTTTTCAGAAGATGGACCTCTGCATCAAGACGGAACGCCTGCAGCTGGATCTGCAATCAGGCAATGCCAAAAAGGACTTTGAACATTGGCTAGCCTGTTTCGAAGCTTACATCAGGTCTGCACCAGACCCAATTCCAGAAGCTCAGAAGATTCAGATCCTCTACACGCGGCTGAGCTCCAACATCTTTCCACTTATCCAGGAGGTGCCGAACGATGACAAAGTCATGGCTCTGCTGAAAGAAAACTACGCTCAGCGGACTAACACGCTTGACGCCAGACGCATCCTCTCCACGTGCAGTCAACTCCCTGGTGAGTCAGTAGAAGACTTCTGGCGTGCTCTAATTCCCCTAGTCAGGGACTGTGACTGTCAGGCCGTCACAGCCACGGAACACTTGAACTTGCTTATGAGGGCTGCTTTTGTTTATGGGGATAGGGTCAGATTACATCCGCCAACGCCTTTTAGAAGGGGCCGCGCTCGATCTCGCGGCAACTAAAAAGCTTGCGTCTCGCTGACGGTCGCCTCGCGCAACATCCAGGCCTACACCCCCGGCCGCGCGGCCCACCCCTCCTACGCATCATGGACTCCGCAGACAGCAGCCCCATCGGGGACCCCACTCAGTCAACAACACGCCTGTGCCGCGTGGCAGCCAACCAACCCCGGGGCCCCAAACGTTACTTCTGTGGGCAGCCAAAACACCCTCGACAACGCTTTCCGGCCCGGAGCGCCCTTTGCAAGGCCTGCGGCAAGAAGGGGCACTTCGCGGCGGTGTGCCAAGTCCGTTCAGTCGCTGCTATTGTTCCGACCCCCCCCCCCCGTACGGCCAGTGGGCGCCGCCATCTTCCCCTCCTCGGACTACGCACGGCCAGTGGGCGCCGCCACCTTCTCCTCCTCGGACCACGTGCGGCCCGTGGGTGCCGCAATCTTGTTCAACCCCCACCACGTGCGGCTCATGGGCTCCGCCATCTTGTCCTCCCCAGGAACATCAAGCACCGCCATCTTGTCTCCCCCACGGCACGTGCGCCCGTGGGTGCCGCCATCTTACCAGGACCCATGCCCCCCCAGGCACCCCATCGTCTGCCACCATCGACGATCAGCCGCGTCTCGCCTCGGTCACGATTGACCAGTCTCGCCCACAAAACCTAGAAACCGCCTCTACAAACTTGAAAATCGATGGGCACGAGATCTCCTGCCTGCTGGACTCCGGGAGCACCGAGAGCTTCATTCATCCCGATACGGTAAGGTGCTGCTCCCTCGTGGTACACCCCGCTAACCAGAGAATCTCCCTGGCCTCCGGGTCCCACTCCGTGGCGATCCGGGGGTACTGCATAGCCACTCTCACTGTCCAGGGCGTGGAGTTTACCGGCTTCCGCCTCTACGTCCTCCCCAACCTCTGCACTGCCTTACTACTCGGCTTGGACTTCCAGTGCAACCTCCAGAGCCTAACATTGAAATTTGGCGGGCCCCTACCACCCCTTATTGTGTGCAGCCTCACGACACTAAAGGTCGCCCCACCTTCCCTATTTCCAAACTTAACCCCAGATTGCAAACCCGTCGCCACCTGGAGCAGATGGTACAGCGCCCAGGACAGGACCTTCATCAGGTCCGAAGTCCAGCGACTGCTTCGGGAAGGCATCATCGAGGCCAGCAACAGCCCCTGGAGAGCCCAAGTGGGTAGTGGTGAAAACTGAATGGTCGTGGACTACAGCCAGACCATCAATCGGTACATGCAGCTCGACGCGTACCCCCTCCCACACATATCTGATATGGTCAATCAGATTGCACAGTACCGGGTCTTCTCAACAGTGGACCTTAAATCCGCCTACCACCAGCTCCCCATCCGTAAGGCGGACCGCCCATACACCGCCTTTGAGGCAGATGGCCACCTTTACCACTTTCTCAGGGTTCCTTTCGGCGTCACCTACGGGGTCTCGGTTTTCCAACGGGAAATAGACTGAATGGTCAACCGGTATGGGCTGCGGGCCACTTTCCCGTACCTTGACAATGTCACCATCTGCGGCCACGATCAGCAGGACCACGATGCCAACCTTGCCAAATTTCTCCGCACCACCACTCTCCTCAACCTCACTTACAACAAGGAGAAGTGTGGTTCAGCACGAACCGCTTAGCCATCCTCGGCTATGTGGTCCAGAACGGAGTTCTGGGGCCCGATCCCGATCGCATGCGCTCCCTCATGGAACTCCCCCTCCCCCACTACCCCAAGGCCCTCAAACGTTGCCTGGGGTTCTTTTCTTACTACGCCCAGTGGGTCCCAAATTATGCGGACAAGGCCCGCCCACTCATCCAATCCACTCTTTTTCCCCTAACGGCCGAGGCTCACGAGGCCTTCAACAGTATTAAAGCCAACATCGCCAAGGCCGCGATGCACGCAGTCGACGAAACGCTCCCTTTCCAAGTCGCGAGTGATGCATCAGACATCGCTCTGGCCGCCACCCTCAACCAGGCAGGCAGGCCCGTGGCATTTTTTTCATGAACCCTTCATGCCTCCGAAATTCGGCACTCCTCCGTCGAAAAAGAGGCCCAAGCCATCGTTGAAGCTGTGCGGCATTGGAGGCATTACCTGGCCGGCAGGAGATTCACTCTCCTCACTGACCAATGGTCCCTAGCTTTCATGTTTAACAAAACACAGCGGGGCAAGATCAAAAACGATAAAATCTTGAGGTGGAGGATCGAGCTGCGAGATTTTGTATCGCCCCGGTAAGCTCAACGAGCCCCCCTGATGCCCTATCCCGAGGTACATGTGCCAGTGCACAGGTGGACCGACTCCGGACTCTGCACGACAACCGTTGTCACCCGGGAGTCACACATTTGTACCACTTTATCAAGGACTGCAATCTGCCCTACTCCTTCGAGGAAGTCAGGGCAATCACCAGAGACTTCCAGGTCTGTGCGGAGTGCAAACAACACTTCTACCAGCCAGACTGTGCGCGCCTGGTGAAGGCCTCCCGCTCCTTTGAACACCTCAGCGTGGACTTCAAAGGGCCGCTCCCCTCCACCGACCGTAACACGTACTTCCTCAGTGTGGTCGATGAGTACTCCAGATTCCCCTTTGCCATCCCATGCCCTGATATGACGTCTGCCACCGTCATTAAAGCCCTCAACACCATCTTCGCTCTATTCGGCTTCCCCGTCTACGTCCACAGCGACAGTGGATCCTCATTCATGAGCGATGAGCTGCATCAGTTCCTGCTCAACAAAGGTATCGCCTCGAGCAGGACGACCAGCTATGACCCCCGGGGAAACAGGCAGGTGGAGAGGGAGAATGGGACGATCTGGAGGGCAGTCCAACTGGCCCTATGGTCCAGAAATCTCCCGGCCTCCCGTTGGCAGGAGGTCCTCCCCGACGGACTGCACTCCATTCGGTCGCTCCTCTGCACTGCGACTAATGACACACCCCATGAATGTCTCTTTGCCTTCCCCAGGATGTCCACCTCTGGGGTGTCGCTCCCGGCTTGGCTTGCAGCTCCAGGACCCGTACTCCTCAGTTAGCCTGTATGATTCCACAAGGCGGACCCGTTGGTTGAAAGGGTACAGCTACTCCATGCCAACCCGCAGTACGCCTACGTAGTGTACCCTGATGGCCGCTAAGATACTGTCTCCCTCTGGGACCTAGCACCAGCTGGTTCCACACACACACACACCCCTCCGGCCCGGCGCCACCCTCCCCTTCCCCGGCGCACCCCACCGCAGCTCCCGCCCATGACAATCCGTCCTCCCCCTGCCCATGCCAGAGGATGATGAGGATTTCGGCACGCTCCCGGAGTCACCGAGGACCAGACCGACACCTGAATCGCCGCCACCACTGTGGCGCTCCCAACGGCAGATCAAGGCCCCGGACTGACTGAACTTGCAACTTGATCGGGACTCCATTTTTTCTCTGTAGTTAAAACATGTACTTGTATATAGTTCTCCACCACCCCCGCCGGACTCAATTTTAACAGGGGGTGAATGTGGTAGTCACCATTGAAGTATATATTAGGTGATTTGTGGTAAGGCCCTGTACTACAGGTATGGTGGTAGTTCCCTGCCTGCTGGCTCCGCCCAGTAGGCAGAGTATAAATATGTGTGCTCCCCAAACAGCAGCCATTTTGCCAGCTGCTGTAGGAGGCCACACATCTTAGTGTAATAAAGCCTCAGTTGCATTCAACTCTCGTCTTTGTGTAATTGATCGTGCATCAGTGACCTCCTTTAAAAACTCTATCAAGTTAGTGAGACACGACCTCCCCTTCACAAAACCGTGCTGCCTCTAGCTAATACGTCCATTTGCTTCCAAATAGGAGTAGATCCTGTCTCGAAGAATTCTCTCCAGTAATTTCCCTACAATTGACGTAAGGCTCACCGGCATTAGTTCCCTGGATTATCCTTGCTACCCTTCTTAAACAAAGGAACAACATTGGCTATTCTCCAGTCCTCCAGAACATCACCTGAAGACAGTGAGGATCCAAAGATTTCTGTCAAGGCCTCAGCAATTTCCTCTCTTGCCTCCTTCAGTATTCTGGGGTAGATCCCATCAGGCCCTGGGGACTTATCTACCTTAATATTTTTCAAGACGCCCAATACCTCATCTTTTTGGACCTCAATGTGACCCAGGCTATCTATACACCCTTCTCCAGACTCAACATCCACCAATTCCTTCTCTTTGATGAATACTCATGCAAAGTATTCATTTAGTACCTCGCTCATTTCCTCTGTCTCCACACATAGATTCCCTTGCCTCTCCTTCAGTGGGCCAACCCTTTCCCTGGCTACCCTCTTGCTTTTTATGCACGTGTAAAAAGCCTTGGGATTTTCCTTAACCCTATTTGCCAATGACTTTTCGTGACCCCTTTTAGCCCTCCTGACTCCTTGCTTCAGTTCCTTCCTACTTTCCTTATATTCCACACAGGCTTCGTCTGTTCCCAGCCTTCTAGCCCTGACAAATGCCTCCTTTTTCTTTTTGATGAGG
The DNA here is from genome assembly GCF_047496885.1 of Scyliorhinus torazame. Classification (NCBI taxonomy): domain Eukaryota; kingdom Metazoa; phylum Chordata; class Chondrichthyes; order Carcharhiniformes; family Scyliorhinidae; genus Scyliorhinus; species Scyliorhinus torazame. The sequence continues at coordinate 285,197,661 of NC_092707.1, read as the reverse complement.
CCTACAATATCTCTCGTTATCCAAGGTTCCTGAAATTTGGTGGTGGAGGATAGAAAACCGCCGCCGCCCCCAATTTCGGCGTCGGAAGGGATTCTGTGCCCAATCACCGATTACGATATCTGAGACGGGGAACGGCGAATCCTGCACTTAGTCTCAGAAACGGAGCATCCCGCCCATGATATATTTTAGAAGCATCACTTTGTTACTGTATGTTTGACCTTGTGTCACAGGTTTGTTTCTAGTTACTGAATGTTTCTCGCTATTGTTTTGCATTGTACATTCCCATTTCAGAATATCTTATGAAATTCCAAATGTAAAGCCAGATTGGCAGATCCACTCCTTAACAACCTCACAGCATTCCTGCATAGTTCAACTTCACAGATCAGCTGTTGTGTTCTATCATCACAAACGAATGTTCTGTTATTCAAATTGCACTAAAAATATTGGCATGAATCTTCCAAGACAGAGAATAAGGGGTATGTGCTGGAAGTCCCAAAGTGAACATCAACTTATTTTCTTTTTTTAAATAATGTTTAGTGTACCCAATTCATTTATTTTCCAATTAAGGGGCAATTTAGCATGTTCAATCCACCTACCTTGCACATCTTTGGGTTGTGGGGGCGAAACCCACGCAAACACGGGGAGAATGGGCAAACTCCACGCAGACAGTGACCCAGAGCCGGGATCGAACCTGGGACCTCGGCGTCGTGTGGCAGCAGGGTTAACCCACTGCGCCACCGTGCTGCCCCAGCAACTTATTTTCTAACAACGACCTGCTCGTTCTCTAAGATACTATGCCAGTTTTAAATTGCACTGACGTATAATGTGGCTGAGCCCATATCTAAAACTGAATGTAGGCAAATATAAAACAATTGTAATCAATTGCTTGTCCATGTTCTCCCCTGGTTTTGTACACTGTCCTGGGAAATAACTGCAATGTAGGTTGAAGGAATCCCCAGAAAACCGACCCCTCAGGCACTACTCTAATTTACAAGGTTGTGACATGTGTAAACTAATAGTTTACTGGAGCTTTTGTACATTTAATGTCAGATATTCCCAGTATTAGTTTATTCCTTTTCAGAACAAAACTAAAACATGTGGAACCCAAAAGGTACAACCACAAATGTTGAAAGTACAAAATCGATCATGCATTTCTGGGGGAGGGCCGTGGGACCACAGTTCACTGCAAAATTTAGAATTTTTACATTAAATGTGATGCATTCTGGTGAATTCCATATTTACATTTCATAATAGATCAATGTTATGTTCTTAAAAAATGATGACTGGGTTTTCAATCAAACCTCTATTCCCCTAAAATGATCTCAACATTCACCCAACACTCGCCATCCAAATTAAGCTGTATTCCTTACAATTTCCCACCCTCTCACGTGGATAGTTTGTCCTTTAAGTGTCCTCCACCTTTACTCAATTCAACCTGGCATTTCACCCTTCCCTAATTCAATCTGGTACTCTTCTTTCACTCTCACTATTCAAACTGGCACTCTCTTGCATTTCCTCCCTATTTAATGTTGCCACTCTCCCTCCCTTTTTTAGTCCATCACCTGCTGACACTCGTCCCCCAAACCGTCCCCACTCACAAGTTCTCCTGCCTCACGTTGTAATCTCCCACCCGTGTTAACACTCGTGCCTTCCTTTCTCCTTCCTCACCTTTTATAGCAATGAATTAACAATCCTGCTAATGAGCCTTCGCCTTTCAGCGAGGTATCTCGTACTCCATGGGGCTCACAGGGTGATTAATCGGGTCGACCCGGTGGGTCTTGTGGGGGTTATAACCTTTCTATAGTCATCCAATTCCCACCTTTCCCTCATTACTGTCCATTTCCCTGTTTCTTTTTGGTGTTTTCTTCTGGAAAAGGATAGCTTCTGACTGACGGAAGCAGAAATTCTCAGAAGCTACACCAGGAGTTCTCACCTATAGAGTTGGGATCCATTTCATCTAGCCAGAGATTCCTGGAGTGTCATTGTCTCAGTAACATTTTGTTGGCAAATATTGACACACGAGTTGAACTCCCAAAACGCTGAGTGTCAGTTTGAAATGCTGATATCTGCTGCTTGGGTCTATTTCGGAAGTTTCATATTCACCCCAATGGAAGACATTCCTCTGCTATGTGTAACAGAATTGAAAGGCTATTGCTTATAAATGTGTTTATGATTTTACCACACATATCTTGGATTCGTTCCAATGAGGTAATTTTTGTTTCTGTTATTGTTGTTTCTGTATTTAAAGTCCTTTCTGCTAAGAAGATGAAGGTGTCCCCATAAAAGATTTTTGCTTTTGCATCTTTAATATGGAATACCCTTTGTACCTGCTATTTATTGCCTCACCTACCAGAAGAACACTAAGGACAGAACTTTAGATCAAAACAATTACTATATTGACCAAGAGACAGTTTTAAGGTTTCAGTGGAAATAAAAACTCATCATAAAACTTTGTCTCAGTCTTGATCTCCTGGACTAGTTTTGTTCACCTATCTGTATTGGAGAGGAATTTCCTAGATTTTGCGCACATTGGCTTGGGTTTTTACCTGGTTTTACATTCATCCAGGAGTTGGCATTGTTCTGGGTGGTGTGGAAAGTACAGATATGACACAAAAGGTATCACGATTATGGACAAGAGGATCTTTATCTGCTTGTGACCGCACGGTGGTTAGCACTGCTGCCTCAAAGCGCCAGGGACCCCGGTTCGATTCCGGCCTTGGGTGACTGTCTGTGTGGAGTTTGCACGTTCTCCCCGTGTCTGCGTGGGTTACCTTCGGGTGCGCCGGTTTCCTCCCACAGTCCAAAGGTGCGCAGGTTAGGTGGATTGGTCATGATCAATGTGCGGGGATAGGGCATGGGATTGAACCTAGGGCGGGTGCTCTTTCGGTGGGCCGGTGCAGACTCAATGGGCCAATTGGCCTCCTTCTGCACTGTTGGGATTCTAATCATTCTTTTTTAAAGAAAGGAGTTCCTAATCTTGAGATAGGCAAGGAGAGGATTCGGTTTGGGCTTCGTGGCTGATGTTTGTTTAGCACTTGAACTTCTGTTTGTTTTTTTAATCTGGCGACAGTGGGTGTGAGTCTCAACTGAATAACGGAATTATTGAGATCATTTGGACAAGAGCTAAAAAGAAGCTGTGATACTAGAAATAGAACCTAGAAAAGTCAGAAAATATCCAAAGTTTTAAGGAGAAACAGAAGGGTGGAAGAAAATAGTCATTTTTGCAGTTGTTCAACTCCACAAAATGTAAAGAAATAGAATAACAGGAAGATAAATTGTATGACAATTCAGAGAAGTAAATACTCTGAAACTAAAACCACCATGAGCCTAGGAAGCTTCAAGAGTGTACTTTCAATCAGTTCAATAAACCAGGGCAGTTAATTATTACCCTCTTTTAAATGAAAAATAACTTGTACAATATGTTCTGTGGTACTTTAATTATGGATTTGATACTGTGCTTGCTTGAACTAAATCCAGATAATGTTCTGCAATTGTAATGACAGAGGGTGGAAAGAATTTTATGAAGCCAACACAAAGTAGATAGAATTTACAGAACTGGGATAGGCCATTGGGCCCAATAAGTCGATGCTGGATTAGGCTCCACACAGGCCTCCTACCAGCCTTTTACACCTCAGCATATTCTTCAATTCCTTTTCTCACTAATACTTGTTGCTTCAACGACTCCCTGTTCGTAATGGGTTCCACATTAGTCTCTGAGTTATTCCTACGTACCCTGCTAGATTAATCAGTGACTGTTATATTTCTGGCACCTAATTCTGCTCTTTTATTTTACATAATTTAATTACTTAATTTTAGTGCAACTGTCCTGCAGTTCATATGCAATCTATGCAAATGGTGTGGAGAGTGTATGTGCAACACTGTCTGCCATTGTACAAGGTCCTGGCAGATCATAGAACCTCTATTATATAGCTTAATGAGGCCCCCACACCCAGAAATATTTACACAGGCAATAGATCGGCTGAATTAAAATATAGCGATAATGTCCTGTTGAAAGCAAGGGAATTCTCCAACTCTTCCTGCCGGTGGGATCTTACAATTCCGCTGAAGACAACCCCTGATGCAGGTTCCCGATGGCAGCATGGACGAGGAATATAAATCGCCATTGGCTTCGGCGGCATCGGGAGATCCCGCCAGCGGCCAATGGTGAGCTGCCTCCACCATGGGAAGGCTGGAGAATTCCACCCAGGGTAAATTGGCGCGATTCAACGGGACAAAAACAGAGTTCCATTTCGGGTGCAGTGAGTAGGGTGTTTCTTGGCGCCTGCAGCGTTGGGAATGGCCCGGCTATCTAATGGGACTCTGCTTTTTTTAGGCCTCGGTCGGGATCACCCAGCTGAGGGCGCATTTACATAATTTCCTCCACTGGCAAGCTCAGCTCGCCAGTGCAGGAAGAGTTCTCACGGATCAGGAAACCATTTGAAAAGGCCACCCTGATCTTTCGACGGCCCACCCCCACCCTAATTTAACCCACCACGGCCTCCGGATCCCCCCTCCCCCCATCTCCACTGCATCCAACAGGATCTTCAAGTCTCCCCTCACCCCACCTCTTATGGGCATGGCACACCGGGCTCCACCCCTGGCATGGACAACCTGGTAACATAGCACTGCCTAGCACTGCCATGATACCCAAGTGGCAGTGCTAAAGTGCCTGGGTGCCAGTGGGTGTTCCAGGTTACCACCCTGCCCAGAGGCAGACCACACAGGAGGGGTCTCCAATGGCCTGGGAGATCCCCCCCCTGCCCCCCCCCCCCACCAGGTACCGTTATGCCTGGTCCACGTTTGTGTGGACCAATGCTAAAAGTTGCCCTGGCGTGGTCTCCCAGATGAGATTGTTAGGCCCCGGGCGCAGACATATTTAAAAGAGTCCTCTAGCGAAATTCAACAGCCTCGTCGTGTCAACCAAATCGAGTGTGACTAGGCCAAGATGTTGCTATACCTGAGTAAAGGAAGGAATTGCTTAGAGAGAATAGACATCCTTTTCTAAAATATTTTGTGGCCAAAGAAATATTGCTGGGATTCCCCGTTGCGAGTCTGCCCGCTACGCTGCCAGCGAGAACAGGAAATTTGACGCTCAGCCAATACTCCATTCACTGCAGCGGAAACGGAGAATCCTGTCCATTGTTTGAAGTGCATTCACTGTTGTAATGTAGGAAATTCAGTTGCCAATTTGCACACAGTAAGCCCCCATACACAGTAGTGTGATAAGGACCAAATAATCTAGTTTTGTGATGTTGATTAAAGGTATAAATGTTAGCCAAGATGCCAGGGCTGCTCTTAGTGCCATGCGACCTTCAACACCCACCCAAGATAAACTGTTTCCACTGGTTAGAGATTCTAGGTCTAGGGGGCATAGTGTAAAACGTAGGGCCAGATCATTCAGAAGAGATGTTAGGAAGCACTTCTAAACACAAGGAGTGATAGAGGTTTGAAACTCTCTTCCACAACTGGCCATTGATGCTAGATCAATTAATAATTTTAAACCTGAGACAGATAATTTTTTGTTAAGCAAAGATATTAAGGGATATGGGCAAAAGGCAGGTACATGGAGTCAGGCACAGATCAGCCATGATCTCATTGAATGGCAGGACAGGCTTGAGCGGCTGAATGGCCCACTCCTGTTCATATGTAGTGAGACAAAGTTTCAATTCAATATCTCATTCACAAAACGGCACCCCTGACGGTGCAATGCTCCCTCAGTACTGCACTGGGCTGTCAGTCCTGATTTTTATGCTTCAGGCTTGAAGTAGGACTTGAACCTAGATCCTTGAAATTCAGGGACAGGTGTGCTACCAACTGAGCCATCAATTACTCCTTTGGCATGTGTAGTAAGCTAGCATTCCTGTTTGGCAATATTCCATTTCAGAGCTCTGCTGTCCAGTCTGTAAACTTGAAAGCTCGTAAGAAGGCAGGGAAATTATCTCTCTATGCTTCGCCCATAAGATCTTTAGATAAAGGAGCAGAATTTAGGCCATTTGGCCCATCGGGTCTGCTCCACCATTCGATCATGACTGATATGTTCCTCATCACCATTCTCCTGCCTTCTCCCCATAACCCCTGATCTCCATCAGTACTGCACTGGACTGTCAGTCCTGATTATTATCCTTAAGCCTTAAGTGGGACTTGCGCATGCACAATTATACTGAGCAGCCTGTTCACAAGACAGTACTGTCCCTTTTAAGATGCCATGTACATACATCGCTGCTCAGAAAATAATGAAAGACACTCCACACAACAAAGAAAGTTGAGTTACCATTGATGGCAGGTTTGTTAAAGGGCTGCTGATTGTAATAATTGGGTTTGTCCTGCCTGCTGACCCAGGTCAGCCAGAAGAGGGCATTCACAACCTTTTGAAGCAGTTTGTTAGTTCAGGGCACAGTAACACAGTCGGCAGTTCAAGAGGATTGCGAGACCCCAACTAATAATAAGCTGTCAGACAATTAAAGGGCCAACAGATCACACTGTTCAATCTGATTCTCCAGTCACTTACTGGTTACAAATAGGAAGCTCTGGGGGTGGATTCTCCCATTTTGAGGCTAAGTGCTGATGCCGGTGAGGAAACAGGGGCGACATTCTCCGACCCCCCGCCGGGTCGGAGAATCGGCGGGGGTTGGCGTGAATCCCGCCCCCGCCGGTTGCTGAAGTCTCCGGCACCGGAGATTCAGCAGGGGCGGGAATCGCGCCGCACCGGTTGGCGGGCCCCCCCGCTCGATTCTCCGGCCCGGATGGGCCGAAGTCCCGCCGATAAATTGCCTGTCCCGCCGGCGTAAATGAAAGCACCTACCTTACCGGCGGGACAAGGCAGTGTGGGCGGGCTCCGGGGTCCTGGGGGGGGGCGCGGGGCGATCTGACCCCGGGGGGTGCCCCCACGGTGGCCTGGCCCGCGATCGGGGCCCACCGATCCGCGGGCGGGCCTGTGCCGTGGGGGCACTCTTTCCCTTCCGCCTCCACCACGGTCTCCACCATGGCGGAGGCGGAAGAGACTCCCTCCACTGCGCATGCATGGGAAACTGTCAGTGGCCGCTGACGCTCCCGCGCATGCGCCGCCCCGAGATGTCATTTCCGCGCCAGCTAGCGGGGCAACAAAGGCCGTTTCCGCCAGCTGGCGGGGCGGAAATTCCTCCGGCGCCGGCCTAGCCCCTCAATGTTGGGGCTCGGCCCACAAAGATGCGGAGCATTCCGCACCTTTGGGGCGGCGCGGTGCCCATCAGATTGGCGCCGTTTTGGGCGCCAGTCGGCGGACATCGCGCCGTTTTCGGAGAATTTCGCCCCTGGTGTTTTATGACAGCAAAACCGGCGCAACAGGTGCACCGATGCAGCAACCCGAAATAGGCTAGCACCATTGCCACGTGGAATGCAACCGGTTCCAAGCAAAATGCCGCCGGATTAGCCGGGTCCATAATTGGCGCACATGAGACTCACACGCCGCAGCCGCACTTAAACGACCTTTCCCCCCACACACACCGTCCCAGTCAACAGGATGGCTGGAAGGATAACCGCGCCATGGTTCAGGGATGCTGGGGACCCTCCTGAATGCCGTGGAGGAGAGAAGGATGACCCTGTACCCCAGCCCGGGAGGAAGGTGGTCAGGCGCCGTCGTTCGCCGTGCCTGGGCGCAGTTGGCAGACGCGGTCAGCACCGTTGGCTACGTTGCAGAAAGAAACTCCATGACCTCCTCAGGGCGGCCAGGGTGAGTAGGCAACGCTGTGCCCCTGGCACTAACCCTGCCCCCCCCCCACATACCCGTAATTCGGACCCACCCCCCGGGGATGGCCGAACCCCCACCCTGCCCCACATGCCAGCACCCATGCCAGCCGCAGTAGCCAGATGCCCTGGCCACTGATGCCATCATCTACCCAGCCCCTGGACTGCATGCGTCGGAATGTCTAACACTGTCGTTGTTTGTGTTTGTTCCCCCGCCCCCAGGAGAAGGTCGCGCACAACTGCCAGGAGTGGGAAAAGACTGCAGGGGAGCACCAGACCTGCGGCCCCTCACCATTCCCGAGCAGAGGGCACTGGACGTGGTCGGTGGCCCGGAGGAAAGGGAGGTCGCCGACGCAGAGGTCAGCAGCGGGCGAGCAAGTGAGACCCTGCTTTGTTGCTGATCCCTTTGAGAAATATGTGGGCACCCCCCCTCACCCTCTCACCCCTCACCACTCCACCCCCTCCCACATCCCCCAATCCCCCCTCACCCCCTCACCCCCTCACACCCCACACACTACACCCCCCTCAACCCCCTCTCCACACCCCCTTCTCCCCACCCAACCCCCTCTCCTCCCCCCGTCCCCCTGTCCCGCTGTCTAAACATACATGCCATCTTGTGCCTTACAGGACCTGCCGGAGATGGGCCCGGTCCATCCAGAGACCCCGCCCCCAGCCAGTGCCAGAGCTGTTGCCCCCCCAGGCGGCTGAGCACTGACGGGGAGAGCAGCCCGAACACCAGCCGTATTCCCAAGTTTGGGTTGGTGGAGGTCACAGACCTTCCATCAAAGCTGTCTCCAACACTCTCCACCATCTCAGAGACACTCACCTCGGTTGGGCACTTCAGTGAAGAGACTCCTGGGACACTATCTGGTGTGCACCACACAGCTGCTCCGGTACAGCAGGTGGAGGTAGGAGGGGCCGGATGGTCGGAGGGCAGGCCGGCCCAGGAACCAGCTGCCGCCCAGACGGGTGCCGGGCTCCTGGAACATCCAGTCCCAGCCACAGTGGAGATGCAGGCAGAGAGCCAGGGGCTCAAGAGGGGATGACGGCCAGCTTCCAGCACCTGAAGGGTGAAGAGTCCATCCGCGTGCAGGAGCAGGGAGTGGTGCCAGTCATGCGTGCCACCCAAGCCGACACTGCATAGGTGGCGTCTGCGGTAGAGGCAATGGGGAGGGCGATGGTGTCAGATATGGGTCAGCGTGTACAAGGCCTGGGGCATTCTGTGCAGGTGGGGGCCGAGGCCCAGGACAGAGCTGCCCTCTCACAGGCAGCTATGTGCCAGAGCCACCTGGACATTGCAGCGGCGCTCCTCAGCGCGGCCCAGGTACGGCATTGCCCAGGCGCTGGCCGGTGTGGCACAGACTCAGAAGGCGTGGCCCACACCCAGGGGGACGAGATCCCAGACACTGACCGACGTGACCCACACCCAGAGGGGTGCGGCCCAGTCACTGGCTGATGTGGCCCAGAACCTTAGTGTGGTGGCACAGTCCCAGCAGAGATGGGCCACTCCCTGTGCTCCATGGCGACAAACTTGCAGACCCTGGTCAAGACCAGAGCAGGCCTCCAAGACTGGCAGCGCCAAGTGGCGGGGTGGCCTCAGGGGGCAACCCCACTCGCACCCTCATGCCATGGAGTAGCCCGGGGGCTATTGAGCACCCCGAGAGAGGAAGAGGTGCTGGGGCCTATGCCGGTAACTCCCGCAGGGGAGGTGCCAGAATAGCGCAGCACCTCGGACTCCCCTCCTCCTGTCCCTGGTGCATCTGGTGGGCAGCGAGCAGAACAGGGCAGCACCACGCCACCAGGGTCCCCTGAGCAGCAGCCTAGCTCATCCAGGCCGGGTCACCCCAGGAGATGTGCGCCACCTCCACTCCTGCTGTATCATTTGGGGAACCACCTAGGTGTAGTGTTAGGGCTCTTAAGACCAGAAAGTTAGGCACCAGTTAAGGTGGCATAGGTGCAGGGCACAGTTGAGTTATAGGTGCGAGGACACAGACTGTGTACATTTGTTCACAATAAACACCTGTTAACACCGTTCAAACCTGCCCCGTGCTCCGTCTGATGGGTGTGGGGGTGGTGCGGTCAGTGCTGGCCAGTGGGAGTGGGGGTGGGGGACGAGTGAAGGCCCTATGTGTGGACCGTGCTTCCCCACCCCCTCCGCCTCGACCGTCCCCAGCACCCCTACCCAGGGATTCGACGGGACCATGTTGTGGACTGGCCAGCTCGCATGCAGGGATCATCCAGGTGGAAGGTGCTACTGTGGACATGAGTCAGACATTGTCGTACGATGTGGAGCACAGAGATCATCGCAGAGCGGGTTGCCATCATCCTCCATCCCATGGACCAGACCCGCTGTCACTGCCAACCCAATGCCCCCAGCTCATCGTGCCGCAGGTATGCGTCATGGAGGGGATGTGCATGCGGGTGGTTTGGTGGTGTGGGAGCTGAGGGGGTGTGCGTCTGGGTTGGTGACGCCTATCCTGGTAACCGTTGTTGCCCAGCAACCAGCCCCGCAGCCGGTGGAGTGCCCATCAAACATGTCGGGGATCACCGAGTGTGCCAGTATGAATGCATCGTGCACACTGCCCGGGTATCGAGCGCCGATGTGCGTAATGCGCATCTGTTGGTCGCAGACCAGCTGGATGTTGATGGAATGGTAGCCCTTCCTGTTTAAGTGTAGTGGCCTGTTATCTGCCGGTGACCATAGGGCGACTAACGTCCTATCGATCACCTCCTGGACCCGGGGCATCCCGGCGACGGCAGCGAACCCTGCTACCCGGGCATCCTGGTGGGCGCGGTCCACATGGTACTGGATGTACTGGGCCACCTGGGCATATAGGGCGTCCGTGACAGCACCTGAGCGCCGATGTCTGTGAAATACCGGACAGGTCACCACTCGGCGACTGGAAGCACCCCATGGCATAAAAGCTGAGGGCGACCGTCACCTTGACAGTCACCGGGTGCTGGTGTCCTCCCCCATACCCTCGCAGTGCCAGGTGCGCCATCATCTGGCAGATGTGTCTGACAGTCTTTCTGCTCGTCTGCAGTTTCCACTGGCATGCCGGACCGGCAGGTCCTCAAACAACACGCGGTTGCAGTAACCTCTCTGAGTGGCCTCCGCTCACGCTGCCACAGGGCATCATGCAGATCTGCAGCCATCGAGCCAGCATCGCAGGCTGGTGTCGGAATGCCGTTGTCTGCAGGGGATCAAAGGCCAACATGTTAGCATGGCGCATACTCCCGTGCCCAACCAGGTACCATGGGCTACATGGTGGCACCGGTTGGCACTGCGGGCCCCACCCACGCATGTCCCCACCCCCACCCCCTCACTCCGGCCCCGCTGGCGCCCCCGATCCTGGCACCCATCCCTGCTGCAAGGGGCACCGTTGGCTGGCACTGCCCTCACTGGGGGCTGCCATGGGTTTGGCCCTGAGTGGTCCCCCGGTGGGTGGATGCCGGTTGGGCGGGGTGGTGGGGTGGGTGCACCCATACAGTGTCACTGTGTAGAACCAGGGGCAGGGCTGGGCGGTCAGCAAGGTGGCCGCTTTAATGGCGGTCGGTGCCTGGGCACTGCCCCAATCCTGTGGGGTGGGGGGGGGGGCTCTCCGGATGCTCGACCTGCCCTCTACTCCCTCCCCCTCCCCTCCCCCAGCTCTGTCAGAGGCCCCCCCGCCGCAGCCAGCACGGCCGGTGTCCGGGCCGGCAGCCCGCAGTCACTCCACGCCATTTCCTACCTCCTCTCTCTCGCTCAGTAGCCAGGACGCCAGGTTCACAATTTTTATAACCATGCCGTCGGGATTTCGGCCCATCGGAGGCGCTGAATCGCGGGGGTCTTGGAGCATCAGGCGTCAGGCCCGCTAATGATATACCTACTGTACGTTCAGCCTGCACAACGAGTGCCGCATTTACGCCATTTTAAGTGTGCCGAAGCATCCGATTTGGCGTCAAACCAGCGTCTACCGCGATTTCGGTGTCGGAAGCGTTTCACGATTTTGGCGTCGGCAAATGGAGAATCCAGCCCCTGGTTTTTAAGTTGAGCTGTTGGGGTAATACACTATTGGGGTAAAGTGTTACTGGAGTAATTAATTATTGGGGTAATACACTATTCGGGTAATGTGTTACTGGAGTAATTAATTATTGGGGTAATACACTATTGAGGTAATGTGTTACTGGAGTCATTAATTATTGGGGTAATACTCTATTGGGGTAATGTGTTACTGGAGTAATTAATTATTGGGGTAATACTCTATTGGGGTAATGTGCTACAGGAGTAATTAATTATTGGGGTAATGCACTATTGGGGTAATGTGTTACTGGAGTAATTAATTATTGGGGTAATGAGCTATTGGGGTAATGTGTTACTGGAGTAATTAATTATTGGGGTAATACACTATTGGGGTAATGTGTTACTGGAGTAATTAATTATTGGGGTAATACACTATTGGGGTAATGTGTTACTGGAGTAATTAATTATTGGGGTAATACACTATTGGGGTAATGTGTTACTGGAGTAATTAATTATTGGGGTAATACTCTATTGGGGTAATGTGCTACTGGAGTAATTAATTATTGGGGTAATACTCTATTGGGGTAATGTGTTACTGGAGTAATTAATTATTGGGGTAATGAGCTATTGGGGTAATGTGTTACTGGAGTAATTAATTATTGGGGTAATACACTATTGGGGTAATGTGTTACTGGAGTAATTAATTATTGGGGTAATACACTATTGGGGTAATGTGTTACTGGAGTAATTAATTATTGGGGTAATACACTATTGGGGTAATGTGTTACTGGAGTAATTAATTATTGGGGTAATACACTATTGGGGTAATGTGTTACTGGAGTAATTAATTGTTGGGGTAATACGCTATTGGGGTAATGTGTTACTGGAGTAATTAATTATTGGGGTAATACACTATTGGGGTAATGTGTTACTGGAGTAATTAATTATTGGGGTAATGAGCTATTGGGGTAATGTGTTACTGGAGTAATTAATTATTGGGGTAATACACTATTGGGGTAATGTGTTACTGGAGTAATTAATTATTGGGGTAATACACTATTGGGGTAATGTGTTACTGGAGTAATTAATTATTGGGGTAATACACTATTGGGGTAATGTGTTACTGGAGTAATTAATTATTGGGGTAATACACTATTGGGGTAATGTGTTACTGGAGTAATTAATTATTGGGGTAATACACTATTGGGGTAATGTGTTACTGGAGTAATTAATTATTGGGGTAATACAATATTGGGGTAATGTGTTACTGGAGTAATTAATTATTGGGGTAATACACTATTGGGGTAATGTGTTACTGGAGTAATTAATTATTGGGGTAATACACTATTGGGGTAATGTGTTACTGGAGTAATTAATTATTGGGGTAATACACTATTGGGGTAATGTGTTACTGGAGTAATTAATTATTGGGGTAATACACTATTGGGGTAATGTGTTACTGGAGTAATTAATTATTGGGGTAATACTCTATTGGGGTAATGTGTTACTGGAGTAATTAATTATTGGGGTAATACACTATTGGGGTAATGTGTTACTGGAGTAATTAATTATTGGGGTAATACACTATTGGGGTAATGTGTTACTGGAGTCATTAATTATTGGGGTAATACACTATTGGGGTAATGTGTTACTGGAGTAATTAATTATTGGGGTAATACACTATTGGGGTAATGTGTTACTGGAGTAATTAATTATTGGGGTAATACACTATTGGGGTAATGTGTTACTGGAGTAATTAATTATTGGGGTAATACACTATTGGGGTAATGTGTTACTGGAGTAATTAATTATTGGGGTAATACACTATTGAGGTAATGTGTTACTGGAGTCATTAATTATTGGGTAATGAGCTATTGGGGTAATGTGTTACTGGAGTAATTAATTATTCGGGTAATACACTATTGGGGTAATGTGTTACTGGAGTAATTAATTATTGGGGTAATACACTATTGGGGTAATGTGTTACTGGAGTAATTAATTATTGGGGTAATACACTATTGGGGTAATGTGTTACTGGAGTCATTAATTATTGGGTAATGAGCTATTGGGGTAATGTGTTACTGGAGTAATTAATTATTGGGGTAATACGCTTTTGAGGTAATGTGTTACTGGAGTCATTAATTATTGGGTAATGAGCTATTGGGGTAATGTGTTACTGGAGTAATTAATTATTGGGGTAATACACTATTGGGGTAATGTGTTACTGGAGTAATTAATTATTGGGGTAATACACTATTGGGGTAATGTGTTACTGGAGTAATTAATTATTGGGGTAATACACTATTGGGGTAATGTGTTACTGGAGTAATTAATTATTGGGGTAATACACTGTTGGGGTAATGTGTTACTGGAGTAATTAATTATTGGGGTAATACACTATTGGGGTAATGTGTTACTGGAGTAATTAATTATTGGGGTAATACACTATTGGGATAATGTGTTACTGGAGTAATTAATTATTGGGGTAATCCACTATTGGGGTAATGTGTTACTGGAGTAATTAATTATTGGGGTAATACACTATTGGGGTAATGTGTTGCTGGAGTAATTAATTATTGGGGTAATGAGCTATTGGGGTCATGTGTTACTGGTGTAATTAATTATTGGGGTAATGAGCTATTGGGGTAATGAAATGAAAAATGAAAAATGAAAATCGCTTATTGTCACAAGTAGGCTTCAAATTAAGTTACTATGAAAAGCCCCTTGTCGCCACATTCCGGTGCCTGTTCGGGGAGGCTGGTACGGGAATTGAATCCGCGCCGCTGGCCTGGCATGGTCTGCTTTAAAAGCCAGCTATTTAGCCCTGTGCTAAACCAGCCCCTGAGCTATTGGGGTAATGAGCTATAGGGGTACTGAGCTAGTGGGGTAATGGGCTACTAGGGTATTGTGTTATTGGGGTAATGCACCATTGGGGTAATGGGCATGTGGGATAATGGGTTTTTGGGGTAATTCACTATTGGGGTAATGTGCTTTTGGGGTAATGGTGTTTTGAGGCAATGGCATTTTGGGGTAATTCACTATTGGGGTAATGCACCTTTGGGATAATGAGCTATTGGGGTAATGCACTATTGGGGTAATGCACTATTGGGGTAATGCACTATTAGGGTAATGGACTATTGGGGTAATGAGCTATTGGAGCAATGCACTATTGAGGTAATGAGCTATTAGGGCAGTGAGCCTTTTACGTAATGGGTTTTGGTGTAATGCACTATTGGTGTAATGCACTGTTGGGTAATGCACTATTGGGTTAATACGCTTTTGGGGTAATGGGCTTTTGGGGATTGCACTATTGGGGTAATAAGCTATTGAGTGAATGCGTTATTGGGGTAATGAGCTGTTGGGCTAATGAATGCCAGCTGACACTTTAATTTCCTTTCCCAAGCCCAGAAACAGTCCCAAAAAGGAGATTCTCTTACTAGACCCCATCTCTCTCTGCACAGTTAACATGGCATTGTCCCTTTGTTATTTGTGCATCCTTTTAGGTGGATGACGCTATAACCTTTCATTTCATCTGACTGATTCTATTATGGAAGAGGCATGTTGTCTCGCTGCAGTACTTCATTCAACAGCCCCAAGAACCTTTCCTGGTCAGTGCGTTGCTAGTTTCCAGTATATAAGCCAGCCACTTCTGGAACTGTGGTGACTACCAGGGACTGGTTGCTTTAAGCTACCTCCATCCAGAGCCCATGTACCACATGAATATGGGGGAGGCACTGAGTATCAGTTCCATTGGGCAGAATTTTCCCATTTTTTGGCAGAGTGGCACAGCCAGCTGGTAAAACACCATGGAAATTGTTGGCCCCAACGACAGCTTTCTCTCCTGTACTGTTCATCTGATAGCCGGAAAGAAGTGAGAGTGTTGGCCCAGCAACATAGGTTTTAAAGGATCGGGACCCCCTTTTTGAAGGGCTCCTGGAAATAAAAAATTAAAATTGAACACCCCCCTCAACTCAAACACCTCCCTCCCCCCTGGGCACACATCCCACTGAACACCCACTCCTCCTCCTGAACAACCCCCCACCTCCAAAGGAACCCCCCCCAACCCTCCGGAATACCACTTCACCCCTGGAACACCCTCCCGGCATTGCCCCCAGGGGGCAGTGTCCAGGCATGACTCCCCCCCGAGTGATGCACTCACTTGAAGTCCTCTGGCGGATTCTACATGCCACGTGCACGGCATGGGAGACCTGTGGTAATTCATGGCAACATACCCTCACGCTGACATGAATGGACGATGTAACGGGGAAGATTAGCAGGCATAGAAGCCTGATACTGAAATGCTAAATTTATTGTCACGGGTTTCATAATGTTGAATGTTATATTAGTGGTGGAGGGGGAGCGGCGACAATTGCACGGGAAATCCCATTGGCGTAAATCATGTTTGGTACCTCTTTGCGCTCTCATTCCCATTCACGCCTGTTGCGAATGGTGTGCAAAATCCCGGCCATCGCCTTTCACTTCTTGAATCCAGACTCTAACCAATCCAGTTTATTATGTTTTGGGACTGTCTGTGTAAGTTAGGATAAAATGAAGGAATGACCTGTTCTGAATTTTGCCCGACAGCAGGCTTTGTTGTTGAAGAAATTCTCAGCTGTAAACGATAACCAGGGCAGCTGTGCTGACATTGGATAAATTGTTAGTATCCGAATCCTAGTTTGAAGAGACCGAGTTTGTGAGGATTTAAATTGGACTGGAAGAGTCGCCTAACTTTGCTTTGAGGGAGGAATCCCGATTTCATCCATCACAGTTAAAGTCAGTTCTGGAATTAGGGGTTGTGTGGCTGGGAAAAGAAAAGTAAGGATGGAAGCGCACAGGAGCTATGAATAATTTTGGGCTGGTTCCTGGAGCACAAAGTGTCCACTTAAGAGACTGAGTAAAGCATAACCATGGTGGGAGATCATTGGCTGTTTAAAAAGTTAATGGGAAACTTTTATGTAGTTTACAGTATACGGAAATAGTGCCCAGACAATATTGTTTTTAGTTTGTTTGCTGCAGTAAAAGTTTTAAAGCTTGAAATGTTGCCATGTGATCCTTTCAGTCAGTCACTGGAAGTTTGAATTTCTTTTTATAATATTTGCGGTCTCTATGGGGATCTCAACAAGTTGCTTATTTTCAGTCAGCCGAACTTAGGTCTCTAGCAATCCATGAAGCACCAGTTATTCTCGCTCGAGTGCTATTTCAGGTACTTAACCAATTTCTAATTTCAGTTTACCGCTGATTTAAAAGGTTGTTAATGCTGTTTTTTCCTCGTTGGCTGGCTCGCCTTGCAAGGGTGATTACTCACATTTGAGACCACAGGCTGAAAACAGTAAATTCTACATTAACCAGAGGGGTACACACACTCCTAGAAATGTTTAATCGTCCAAAGTTACCCTACAACTAGTACATAAATAGTGATTTCCAGGCTAATAAAGCTGATTCTCAGACCCACACAAGGAGCACATTCGGCAGTATTACGTTTGCAGCAGTTCAACACCCTGGGAGAGCAGTGTCAATATGATCTTGTTGTGTTGCTCGCCTGTTATTAGATTTAAATCTGCTGCTCCTTTCCTTGGAGAAGGAAAGAAAAGAACTTGTGTTTATATGAGGGGACATTTTTCGATCATAAAGCCCAGGAACAGAGCAGGCAATGGAGGGTCCATATAGCTGGATCTGCACCATTTCAGTGCTGATTTCTGATTTTCCATCAGGATTGTTCAATCAGCCAACAGTAAATTTTATAAAACATTTAGTACAGACTTCTGCTCCTAATCTTGATGAGTAAACTGTCTTTTTTGATAGCTTTGTCCTTTAATTCGACACGTAACATCAAAAAGGCTAGGGAGTAGTAACAGGGTGGTTGTATTACTGGACTAGTAATCCAGAGGCCTGGAATAATGAACTTGAGATACAAGTTCAAATCCCATCAAGGCAAGCGGGGAATTTAAATTTAGTTTGCTACATAAATCTGGAATAAAGTGCTTGTATCAGTAATGGTGATCATGTGATCATCAGATTGCTGTACAATCCATCTGGCCCAATAATGTTCTTTCGGGAGGGCAGTCTGCCCTCCTTACCTGGCCTGACCTACATGTGACTCTTGGCTGCCCTTTGAAATGACCCAGCTACTCAGTTAAGGGCAATTATGGACAGTAAAGGCTGGCCTTTTCAGCAACACGCAGCCACTGTGAAGGAATAATGGAAGTCCTGTCATCTGCTCATTCACAGGGAGCCGAACAATTGAAGTAAGCTCTTAAACAATGTAAAGAAGAAATATGGGATGCAAAAAGGATCAGTTGCAAGAATCCCATAGGGGTCAGCAATTTGAGATTATATTGCTTAACTGCAATAGAGAATTTACAGAAACAGACCTGCTACTCTACTGTATGGCGGCACGGTAGCACAGTGGATAGCACTGTTGCTTCACAGCGCCAGGGTCCCATGTTCGATTCCGGGCTTGGGTCACTGTCTTTGTGGAGTCTGCACGTTCTCCCTGTGTCTGCGTGGGTTTCCTCCGGGTGCACCGGTCTCGTCCCACAAGTCCCGAAAGACATGCATGTTAGGTCATTTGGACATTCTGAATTCTGCCTCAGTGTACCTGAACAGGTGCTGGTGTGTTGCAACTAGGGGATTTTCACAGTAACTTCATTACAGTGTTAATGCAAGCCTACTTGTGACATTAATAAATATTATTAACAATTACCGAGGCAATGCCCTTACAGAGGGAGCTTGCAATTTCTCTCTACTCTTGAGGCCTCCTTAAGGGAGGTGGGTGCACTGGATTACACAGTTGACATTGGCAACAACATCTTGATTTGGCAAATTTTCTTTTGCTTTCATTTCAATATGAAGATTTTTTTTTAAAAATGTGCTCTTTTGTTCATTTGATTTGCAGAGAGTACACCTCATGCTAATTGGCACTTTAAAAGAGTCGGAACATTCTGCCCAACTGGTCCACGCTGCTGTTAAGCCCTACATGAACGTCCTCCTAACTCTCTTCATCAAAGCCCATCAGCATAACCGTCTCACTCCTATTCCTTCTTATTCTTATCCCTCATCCACTTAACAGGCTTTCCTGTCATTTAAGTTGGGTTGAAACACCACAATTTCTTGTGTCACAGATAAAAGAACATGGAGTAAAGGCATTGGGGAAGAGCTGGCAGCCCAGCTGATGGGACACTTAACCAACACACACATTTGCAGTATCCAGGCACACCTACCTGCTGAAGCCCATGAAGAACGGGTCTCCATGTGGCTGGGGCAACACACAAACAGTTGCTGATTGATACCTGCAGCCATGTCCCATCATAAAGACAGCATTGTTAAAGAAAGAAAGACTTGCATTTATACCATGCCTTTCATGACTTCAGGAGATCCTGAAGAAGCATTTTACAATCAATCAAGTACTCTTGAAGTATTGTCACTGTTGCAGTATAGGAAACACCGGAGCCGATTAGTGCACAGCAAGCTCCCACACACAGCAATGTGACGATGACCAGATAACCTGATTTTGTGATGTTGATTGACGGATACATTTTAGCCCCAAAATACCGGGGAGAATTTCCCTCTGTTCTTCTTCAACGTGGTGGCTGTGGAACCTCTTGGGCTAGATTGTCCGTTTGGGGGACTAAGTTCCCACGCCGGCATGAAAAGCGGTGGTGTTTTAAGCCAGGAAAACTGACGCAAAACGGCCACTGATTCGCTGTTTTGCTGGAGGCAAGCAGCCAGCAGTAGAGCTCCCAGCTCTAGCTGCCGATACGGCCCTGAGCATTTTGGGATCCGTGGCCGCAGATGCGCACGGCAGCGACCTGCAACGGCCGTGCTGTGCTTCATGGCGGACTCAGCCCACGGACCCGGACCGCAAAATAGACCCCCCCTTAGGCCACCCCTGCAGCCCGATCTCCCGACCACAGTGCCCCCAGCCTCCCCTGCCCGCGGATCCTCCCCCGGCTGTGGCGGCGCTGGACTGAATCCGCAGCCGCCATGCTAAGTTCATGATGGGTGAGACCACACGTGTTCTACGCCATCGGGATCTCGGCCGGTCGGGGACGGAGCATCGCGGGGCAGGCCTCAGGCAATGGCCTGAGGCCGTGGATTCATGGCGCGGCGTACTAATGGAATACGCCGCTTTTCAGGGGACGGAGCATCACGGTAGTGGCGTCGCCCCCAATTTTGCCATCATCGGGAATTCTCTGCCCCCTCGCCGAACGCGATTTCGGCGTTGGGGAGCGGAAAATTCAGCCCCTAATATCCATCCCAGAGGACAGATTAAACTTCTAACAGTGCAGCACATCCACAATACTGCAATGGGAGTGGCAGGCTAGATTTTTGTATTCAACTCTCTCGGGCGTGATTCAGTAACCCAGTTGCACCCACGTAAATTCGGTGAATTGCGCACAAGGCCAAAATCGGGCTCTGCGCCCAGCTCCCAACTCGCTCCATTTGGCTCAATCTGGATCTCGCTCTCGCTGGGCGACACCCAGATCTGCATATTTAAATGAGCCACACAAACATGCACCATTCATAACGGTGCCTGGGGTACGAATTCTGGTGGCGACATGTCAGTGGAGGTCGCACGTTAGATAGCTCCTGCTAGAGTTTCTGGTTTTGGGACTTTTTTGCCCAGTTTCAGGGATAGTTTATAAATGACTTGGTGTGCGAAGTTCTAAGGAAGACGTGAAGTGTCGAAGACCCAGGAGGAGGGTGCTGGAAAGAAGGGGGCAAGCGAATGTCAGCTGTTGAATGTGGCTTTGAGTCCTGCAGGAAGAAAGATGGTAGGGGTTGGGTCGACGGGTAGGGCCGCTGACCTAGAGACTCTGACCGAGGGTGCTGTCGGTAGAATACGAGAGGCTGTTTGCCAAGTTGCTTCGGAGGGAGATGATGACTGTGATGAATGAATGAGTGGAGGAGGCGATTGCCCTGGTAAAGGCGGCAGGGATGAAGATGTCGGTCGAGATGCGGGAGGAAGGAAAGAAGTTGAAGGGGATGGAGGAGGCATTGTCGCAACATAGTGACCATTTAATCTCGATGCTTGAGGAGCTGCGGAGGGTGGTGGAGGCAAACAAAGAGCTCAGAGCTAAGGTGGAGGTCCTGGAGAACAGGTCAACGAGGCAAAATCTGACAATCGTGGGCCTGCCTGAGGGGGTGGAGGGCCTGAAGCCGACTGAGTACTTTGCAAAGATGTTTGTAGAGTGATGGGCGAGGGGGAAGAATCTCCCGCTATGGGTTGGATAGGGCACATCGGTCGCTCAGGCCGAAGCCTAAAAAGAACAAGCCACCAAGGGCGATTATAGTTTGTTTCCCAGGTTCCACGTGAAGGAGACGGTCTTGAGTTGGGCGAAGCAGAAATGATGAATGGTGAAGTGGGAAGGCATTGATATACAAATATACCAAGACCTGACTGGGATGTAAAGAGTTAACAAGTTAATGATAATGATTGATACCACTAGAGAGAGCCACAGAACACTCATATATATCATGTGACTTTGGGGATTCTGGGAGTTGAGAGTTAGGAGAGAGCTGGAAGAATGTCAGGCATAAAAAGCAGTTGCATACTTGAGAGTTTTGTAAGTTAGAGATAGCATAGTTTTATATAATAACCTTCTGCATTAGGAAAGTGAACGAATCTTGGGCGGGATTCTCCTACGCCCCGTAGGGCCAGAGACTCACCGGGGAGCAGCGTGAATCCCGCTCCGCCACCCCACCACCCCGACGCCGGCTGCCGGATTCTCTGGCGCTGGATTTTCGGCGGTGGACGGGAGTCACGGCGCGCCGGCCATGGGTCGTTGGCAGCAGCCCCTCGGCGATTCTCCGGCCCGCGATGGGCCAAGTGGCCGCTCGTTTTTGGCGGGACCTGGCTCTGTGGGTGACCTGCGGAGTCCTCGGGGCGCCATGAGGGGATCTGGCCCCGGAGGGGCCCACCGATCCGCGGGCGGGCCTGTGCCGTGGGGGTACTCTTTCCCTCCGCGCTGGCAGGTGTAACGGTCCGCCATGGCCGGCACGGAGATGAACCCCCCTGCGCAGGTGCTGGGGCGACGGCAGCACACGCTGGCGCTCCCGTGCATGCGCCAACACGCGCTGGCCGGCGGAGGCCTTTTGGCGCCGGTTGGCGCGGCACCAAGCCCTTCGGCGCTGGCCTAGCCCGTGAAGGTGAGGAGGATTCTGCACCTTCCGGGCGGCCCGAAGTCAGAGTGGTTCACGCCATTCCTCACCGCCGGTACGGCCCGCCCCGCCGGTTAGGGGAGAATCCCGCCCCTTAGTTAGTAGTGTAAATAAATTTATAGTTTTGTTTGTTAACAAAGCTTTGTGTTCTTTATTCAACACTACACACCCAAGCCATCCAGGTAAAGCAGAATAGAGAACACAACACTGACGTCAGAGATGGTGAGGAGGCGGGTGGCCCATGGACGGGCAAAGGCGGCGTTGTACGGCAACGGAGTGCGATTTGGAGTGGGCTATCCTGCGAAGTTGAGAGTGACGCACAATTCAAGGAATTTCTATTTTG
Source organism: Scyliorhinus torazame (assembly GCF_047496885.1). NCBI lineage: Eukaryota > Metazoa > Chordata > Chondrichthyes > Carcharhiniformes > Scyliorhinidae > Scyliorhinus > Scyliorhinus torazame. Next base: position 285,175,432 of record NC_092707.1, on the reverse strand, counting down.
AGACAGTGGAATTGGCAATGGCGTTCGTTAAGGCTGAAGAACTGGAACTGAGATGAGAGTTGGGATTTGGACTTGGTTGGTGGGGACGGGGATGGTGTTTTTCTTATGGAGGGTTTTCTATTTGATTAGGGTTTTGTTTCTCTGTTGTTGAATGGGGGGTGGTTATTTACATTTGTTTTCATGTGTTTTGGGTTTTGGTTTTCATTTTTTCCTTATAGGTGCAGTTCTGGATTGTTCCTTGGTATAAGGGAGGTGGGGATTTTATGGGGTATGTGGGGCCGGGCTATTGAGGAGGGTGGGCTCGGGCGGTTGGCTGGTGAATGGGAGTGTGGTGGGGCCACGGTCATTGGAGCCTGGTCAAGCAGGTTTCGATGGACCTGGGAGGTGTGAATGGTGGGGGGAGGGGATCGATACTGTGTAAGGTGTTTACAAGAGGAAGTGGATGGCGGCATTCTGGGAAAGGGGAGAGGGGATTGGCGGTAACAAAAGGATGGGGTGGGCCTGGTCAGGTGGGCAGTGCCCGGGTAATGGTGATGGTGGATAGGAGAGGTGGGGGGTTGAGAGACCCCCGGTCAGAATGGTGATGTGGAAAATGAGGGGGTTAGGAGGACCGGTGAAGAGAGCGAGAGTTTTTGTGCACTTGAAGAGTTTAAAAGCTGCTATGGTGATGTTGCAGGGAACCCATTTGAGGGTGAAGGATCAAGTGAGGCTTAGGAAGGGTTGAGTGAATCAGCCGTTTCATTCGGGGTTCAATAGTAGGGCTCGGTGATGGCGATATTGGTGGGCGAGAGAGTGAGGTTTCAGAAGGAGAAGGTAGTGGCGGATCAGGGGGCAGGTACGTGATAGTGACGGGGGCGCAAGAGGGGAGGTTGGTGGCGCTGGCAAGTATGTATGGCCCCAATTGGGATGATGCGGGGTTTGTGAAGAGAACGCTGTATTGTACCTGTCCAATCAGATACATTTGACCAGTTCACTTACTCAAAGGTTTTACCTCGGTGTCTTGTCATAACGAGGAGAACAAAGCACAAACACAAATTCAAGTTTAACAATATTTATTTAACACAATAAGGCTAAGTGTTGACGCCGTCGTAAATGCCGTTGCGTTTTACGACGGCGTCAACAGGCCCCTAGGATCAGCGAGCTCCAGCTACCGATACCGGCGTCAGAACGGGCGCACCGGGTCCGCCCATGCGCGCTATGGCCGGCGTGAATTCACGCATGAGCGCTAGTCGCCTTCTCCGTGCTGGCCCCGACGCAACATGGCGGAGAGCTACAGGGGCCCGGCGCGGAGGAACATAGACCCCCACCAGGAGATGCCCTTCCGCCGATCGGTAGGCTCTGATCGCGGGCCAGGCCACTGTGGAGCCCCCCCCCCCCCCCCCCCCCCCCCCCCGCGGGTTGGATCCCCTCGCCCCCACCAAGCTGCCCCCCGCAACATGAATGCCGAGGTCCCGCCGGGTAGGACCACACGTGAACGGTGCCGGCGGGACTCGGCCTATCTCAGCAGGCACTCGGCCCATCGCGCGCGGAGAATCACCGGGGGGGGGGGCCGCGTAGAGCGGCCCCTGATCAGCATCGCGCCGACTGCGCCGGCGCCAGTGGCGCAGATTCTCCGTTAACCGGAGAATCGGCGGACCGGCATCGGGGCAGTATCATGTGAATCGCCCCCCCCCCCCCCCCCCCCCCCCCGCCGGGTCGGAGAATCCCGCACAGGGTGTCCTTATATGCAGGTGATTTGCTATTATATATTCCGGAGCTGATCTCCCGGAGGGGAGTATAATGGGGTTGCTCCAGAGATTTGGGACATTTTCAGGATGCAAATTTAATTTAGGAAAATGTGAGTATTTTGTGGTCTCCCCTCCAGGAGTGGGAGCATTGGGTGGGTGGGTGGGGGAGAGGCTGCAATTTCGCCTGGCAGTGTCTCATTTTAGGTATTTGGGGGATTGGGCAGGGCTTCGGAAGTTTAACTTCACGAGCCTGGTGGGGAGGATGAAGGCTGATTTGCTGAGGTGGGATAATCTCCCTCTGTCGTTGACGGGCAGGGAGCAGGCTGTAAAGGTGAATGTTTTGCCGCCATTCCTGTTCTTGTATCAATGCCTGACGGTCTGTTTGCCCAAGGTGTTTTTAGCAGGGTGGACAGGCTGGTCTCCCCGTTTATTTGAGCTGGGAAGATGGCCAAGTTTAGAAGGGTGATACTGCAGAGGTGACGGCAGGCGGGAGGGCTAGGCCTCCTAAATTCATTGTATTATTATTGGGTGGCAAATGCAGAGAATGTTCTGGGTTGGAGCAGGGAGGGAGGTGCTATGTGGGTGAGGATGGAGGCGGGCTCTTTCAGGGGGTCGGGGTTGCATGTGCTGACAATGGCGCCGCTCCCGATGGCCCCAGCGAAGTATACGGTGACTCCGGTGGTGGCCACATTGAGGATTTGGTTGGAAGCTGGGTTGCAGGGGGGGATGCCAATCGGGGAAATCATGCGTTCGGGCCAGGGAGAATGGATTCAAGGTTTCAGGGATGGGAAGAGAGGGGGATTAAGGAAAAGAAGGATTTGTTTGTCGGAGGGAGATTTGTGAGTCTGGAGGAGTTGGGTGAGATGTTTCGGCTGGAGCGGGGCAAACACTTTAGGTTATGCAGATGCGGGATTTTGCAAGGAAGGTCTGTCTGACCTTCCCGATAACGCCTTCCTCCTTGTTGATGAAGCGGTGCTGTCGGCAGGGGGTTTGAAGAGGGGGGTTGTTTCGGCAATTTATGGGAGGTTCTTGGAGGCGGACGGAGTATCCATGGAGGGGGTAAAAGCGAAGTGGGAGGAAGAGTTGTGGGTGGTGCTGGTGGAGGGTTTGTGGTGTGAGATGTTACGGAGGGTAAATGCTTCGACTTCGTGTGCGAGGCTGGAGCTGATACAGCTGAGGGGAGTGTACAGAGCGCACCTCATAAAATCTAGGATGAGCCGGTTGTTAGAGGGAGTGGAGGATGTCTGTGGGCAGTGTGGGAGGGGCCTTGCAAATCATGCGCATATGTTTTGATACTGCCCGAAGCTGGAAAGGTTTTGGAGGACGGTGTTCAGCACTATCTCGGGGGTTTTGCATGTGGACATGGAGCTCGGTCCCCTAGAAGCCATATGTGGTGTGTCGGATCGGACTGCAGGCAGGTGCGGGGGCAGACATTTTAGCCTCGCTGATTGCTCGTAGGCGGGTCTTGTTGGGGTGGAGGTCAGCTTCTCCAACCTGTGCCTCCTCATGGCGGGGGGGACCTGCTGGAGTTTTTGACCTTGGAATAGGTGACATTTGCTCTGAGGGGAGCGAGTGATGGGTTCTACAATTGTTGGGATTTGTTTATCATACACTTTTGGGAGTTGGTTACCGTTGACTGTTGACGGGGGAAATGTTTGAGTGGGCTGGGTAGTTTTTGTGGGATTGTTTTGCATTGAAAAACTGTTGAAAATTTGTTGAATAAAAATACTTTTTAAAAAAAGTAAAGCTACCTGGGAGGTCTCCAGGCCATTGGAGGACCCAAGGTGGTCGGGGATAGGGCAGGGTGGCAGCCTGGCACTCCTCTGGCATCTTGGCACCACCAGTCTCATACCCTGTCAGTGCCACCCAGGCACCCCGGCAGTTAATCTGATATCTGTGATTGTTAGCTTTTGTTAACCAAAGCTATTAAAAGCTATGGGATAAAGGTGGGTATATGGAGTTAGGTCACAATCCCAACATGATCTCAATGAATTGTGGAACAGGCTGAAGGTGATGTATGGCCTCTTCCTCTTCCTATTTTCCCAAATACTGCCTCATTTAGCAGTTCCTGCAACACTTTGCCAGCAATCAAGCAGGAATCTGGATGCCGTGTCCTCAATCAGCCATCTACGCATTTCATTTCCCACTTGCACAGTTATTTTGCAAGTCACTGATTCTTGCTAAACAATTTTTTTGTCAGATACATTTATGGAAAGGCAGAAATATACTTTTACAAAAAATGTTCTCCATGTGCAGCTACTTCCCATTAAACTTCTGCAACCTTGTAATTTTAGAGTTAAGGATAATTGAGACACAAATCCCACTTCAGAGCTCCCAGTATCAGGCTTGCTAGGGTTTCATCACATCGAGGTAATTAATGCTAACTCTGGAAATTCCCATACGTTAGCTCATGTTCAAATGGAGTGTACCTCATATTACACCTTATTGCATCTTTTAGAAATGCCAAAAATGCAATGAATTATTTTCAGATGCAAGGACTGTTCCTATACGGACAAAGTTATGCTCATTTTGTAGCCAGCAAGGTCCCACAGGTAAATGGGACATTTAACTTCCACCTGAATCACCCAAAAATCAGAGCATCGGTTCAACATGTAATCGAGCTGAGGGACAACGTAGCACCCCCTCAGTACTGCAGGGGAACAGCAGCCTGGATTGTGTCCTTGTTTTGAACCTGAACTTTGCCTTCTCATCCCTGTGTCCAATGCCTCCAAGGCTTCACCCTTCCCTATCTCTCTAACTTCCTCCAACCCCAACCGCTTCTATGTCTCTTGCGTTTCTTCAATTCAGCCCCCTCGCTCTTTCTCAATTTCAGTCACGTCACCATTGGTGGCCATGCCTTCAGCCGCCTGTCCCTGAAGCTTTAGAATTCCTCCTCTTTGTTACATGTACTAACAACTAGATCTACTTATACATTGACAGTAAAGGGTACAGATTAGGAGCCACAAAGACCCTAAGTTTGGGTCATATGTCTTCTTACTTCACTGTGTGGGCAGTATTGCACTCAGCCTCACATTAACCCTATATATGCCAGCCCCTTATGCTACAATAATCACTTCTGCAAAGTGTTTTGGAATGTTTTACTAAGTTAAAGGTGCCATATAAATCAAGTTGTTATTGTTGTGAGTCAGGCAGCTGAGTGCGAAGGCAACCTCTTTTGCAGGGCTGTTAGAAATACAAGGATCATTTATTCTGGTCATGCATAGGGTTTTCTACCTGTGCTGAGCACAGAGTATCTTGAAAACTGGTGCAATTAAAAAGAACTTTCTTGACATTTTCGACATTGTGACAGGAACTGCCTTTCAAAAGTACATAATTGGCTGCAAGATACTTTGGGGGCATCTTGAGTTTGTGAACGGCACTGCATGAATGCAAGTCTTTTGTTCTTTATATTGCATCTGATTTTGCTGTTTCTGACTGCTCTGCATATCTTCCAACAGTGAAGTGAAGAACCACTTGAAAAACATTTTTGTGACTGAGCCTGTCCTGTCACCCAATATTCTTGCATCGCTCTGCAGGTTTTCCTGGGGCGGCACGGCAGCACAGTGGTTAGCACTGTTGCTTCACAACTCCAGGGTCCCAGGTTCAATTCCCTGCTTGGGTCACTATCTGTGCGGAGTCTGCACGTTCTCCCGTGTCTGCGTGGGTTTCCTCTGGGTGCTCCGGTTTCCTCCCACAGTCCAAAGATGTGCAGGTTAGGTGAATTGGCCATTCGAAAAATTGCCCTCAGTGTCCAAAAGCTTAGGTGGGATTACTGGGTTATGGGGATGGGGTGGAGCTGTGGGCTTGGGTGGGGTGCTCTTTCCAAGGGCTGGTGTGGACTCGATGGGCCGAATGGCCTCCTGCTGCATTGTAAATTCTATGATTCTATGATCTGAATGCAAGCATAGCGATGGACTGGACTGACTCACTTTATTTAACTTGCCTCAGAGGGAGATGATTGATCAGATTACAGACCAGAATGCCAACTAAAATCCATCCATAAAATCTAGATTCTTTGCTTTGAGGAATGCTGTTAACTGTTAACACTGGGAGAAACATACTTAGGCGCTCAAAAACAGCGTCTGTAGTTGGGCTATGTTAGCTGGAGATTTTATGTGGCCAGTAGGAGCAATAAGCAATGTCAGCTGTGTCATCTGTCTCGGTATACTAATTTATTATAATAAAAAAAAATGTATTGCTAGACAAATATTTTTCTTTAGTGCTCCCAGCATAGAGCTTTACACTGGAATGGCTAAAGATTTTAAATCCACCCCAGAGTGTTTTATATGGATTCTGTGTTACAGAAAGACTCTTTTTCATTGACACACATAGGTGAAAGGTCACAGATTGGGCATGACTAAGGTTGAAAAAGATGAGAGAGAAAATGAGGTAAATAAAGGGGTAGTGTTTAAGCGATGTCTAGCCTGGATTTTATTTTAAAAGGCTTGTAGGCGGTTGGATTTGTTGTCTCAAGGACCACTGTGGTTCCGATTGGATAACATTAAACCCACATTCAGAAAACAAAGTTAGTTTCTTCTTCACCACTGTTTCCAGAAAGCTTTCTAAAACTGGCTGGTGGATCAGTATAAAGAAGTTAACAAGCTTGAAGTAAGTTTTCACCACTGCTACACACTTTCCGTTCTTACTGTGTGGCTTTGCTATTCATTGAGTTTTGTTTTAAATTCAAAATCATCTCTCCTTGAATGAATTATGCATAGTGGTGATGTAGGCATTTCTGTGGACCATACCAATAGTTCCATTAAGCACAATTCTTTTGAGAAAATACATTAAGTAATAGAAAAGGGAATGGTTGAATTATTTACACATCCACTGTCACACTTACATACCTTTTCAATTCAAACAAACATAATTTCAAGTCTTATCACAGAACAGTGCAGCATCTTCAAATGTTTTAGAAGTCAAAATCTTGCAAATTTACGAGGTTAATATTATTCTCATCACCTGTTTAAACTCCCAATGCCACATTGCACAGCCAAAACATATGCCAGCAAAAGGTATGTTATTTTTTGCTTCATATTTATGAATGTACGCCACGGAATGAAAGATGCTGTGTGACGTGGTTTGATTCTGTTTTGGCAATGGACACCATGTACCTTACAGTCACATGAAAACAATGTAGCACACATTCCGTGACACATTCAGCAGATGGGTGGTTACCTGAGGGAGTTGATCTCCCATTCATTGAAATCAATGGAAATCAAATCCAATGGGTTCCATAAAGGTCAGGCTCCTTTGGAGATGACGAATATTCACCCAGTATCACAGGATTGTTACGGCGCAGAAGGAGGCCATTCAGCCCATTGTGTCTGCACTGGCTCTCCAAATAGGTATTATGACTGGGGCTGGTTTAGCACAGTGGGCTAAATAGCTGGCTTGCAATGCAGAACAATGCCAGCAGCGCGGGTTCAATTCCCGTACCGGTCTCCCCAAACAGGCGCTGGAATGTGGCTTTTCACAGTAACTTCATTGAAGCCTACTTGTGACAATAAGCTATTATTATTATGACTTTGCGCCATTTCCCTGCCTTTTCCCCTTACCCCAGCACATTTGTTTTTATTCAAGTAATCATCCGATGAATTACCCCCACAATTAAGCTGTTGGATAGTGTTGCAACAGATGAAACACTGAACCACATTCATCCATCGCAAACCTTGGCAACTGTTTATACTTTTTACCCATCCTTTCATAATCTAAATCCAAATTTGGCACACCATGACATACTCGTGATACTTGTGTCCAACTGGATAGATGGATTTTATTCAACTTGCAGTGGAACAAATATTAAGATGGCTCCAGGTGCTTTTACAATTGTGCACTTTTCAGTTGGAGGCAGGAGCTTAATTTTATGAGCTGGCATCTGACATTTATAATGTTAGTTCCAGTTGTAGAAGATTACACTTGTAGCAATGGACAGTAAATCTAATGCAACTAGTGCTATCTGGAAGGCTGGAAAAGACTGTTGCAGGAAACTTAAAGATAGGAGCTATTTTAATGGTTGCTGGAACTTCAATCCAGATGGTGAAGATGGTTACAATGTGGGGGAATTAATGGTATCTGTTAGACATACAAGGGTTTTGGGTGAGATAATGTCTGTTATTGACAGCATGTGCACTTCACAGGACTCTCTCAATGTTGAGTATTTTTGGAGGTAGTGAAGTGAAAGAGGAAAGGGGGGTATAAACCAGTGAAATGAAATTACTCCTGAGAATGGCTGTCCACATCTGCTATTCAACATAGAAATGAGTTATAATCCGCACGGGTCATACGGGGTAGGGATGATTCACTACTGCATGGAGCTTGCAGAATATGAGCTCCCCCGATATGGGGGGGCAGGGGACCCTGAACAAAGTTCGCTTTGGCTTTGTAAATAAAGTCAACCAGTAAGGCAGTGACTAGAGAAGACCCAGTAGGGAACTACTGGAACTATATAGATATGTTTCTGCAGGCAGAGTGTGATGACCTTTGGAATGACTGAGGGGGAAATCTCACTTGGCATTTCAGAGACAGTAACAAAGTTACACTATCTCCTGGATGCTGACATTCAGTCGGTAGCTACCTTAAGGACAAAGGTTCTCTGTGCAAAGCTCTGACGCAGGTTGGAGCTTGACACCTCCGCATTCCTGGCCATTGCACGTTAACCCACTGCACTTGGCTTTTCTCGCTATCTGCCAATCGTCCTGCTTCGATCATCTGAAACCTTAAAGCCAGCATTTGAGCTAGTGTGTGATCCCACCACCTGAAATCTGGGCGCACCTATAGAGTGATACACCCACCGTAACATCTACTTGGAGTAATAGTTTGCTTTCTGCCAGTTTGGATAACGTGTCCTGTAGCCACGTAAAATGGCTGCGTCCCGATTGATTTGGCCAAAACCCGATTTAAAATGGCTAACCGGAAAGGCTGATGGGAAAAGCAGGCAACAGGACACAAACGGACAGCTGCAGGCAGAATATCATATTCGGCTCTGGGGAAGTCGGCCCAGATCGATACTCAGGACTATTAACAGCCCATCAACCCAGACATCTGCAGTTACACTCAGGACTATTAGCAGCCCATCCACCCAGACATCTGCAGTTTAATCGGCTATCCCCGGGAACAATTGCAACATATTAGCAATTGAATACCGGGCCAGACCTGTCGGCGCCTGCAGTGGCCGAAACAAAGGCAGGTGAACGACCACCCCCCGATCGGGGAATCACCTCGCAATTGGACGTATCGAACCCAGTGGGAACAAGTCCAATCACTTGGGACTCAGGGTCAAGGGCCTCCCCGGGAGGCGGGAAGTCCCTGTGCCCTATAAAGTGAGGGGCCAAGTTCAGATCGCTCTCTCTCTCCCTTCTTCGCCTGCTCGAGACCTTCGCAAGAACATCAACCGGCAACTGTAAGTTTGAATCCAGCGATCGCTATCCGATAAAGACTCCTAGCCATAGACCTGTATCAGCCTTTTGAATCCCGCGGGCCAGATCCGATTGGATAAGCCATTCGTTTCCCTGACCTGGTGGGCTCTTCCTAAAGTTAAGTATTGGCCAGTAGTGATAGGTTTATTATATAGATAGTAGGATTATTGTGTAAACATTACTTGTTGTATATAATAAATGACCGTTGATTTCAATCTTACTAAGCGGTGTGCTGACTTATTAATCATAACTTGAACTTGAACCACGTGGCGGTATCAGAAAGATACCTGGCGACTCGTGAGCAAAGGTGACATAATCAGAGCTAATAAACTAAGGCTAAAAAGAGCAACAGTCCAACCCAGAATGGTGCTATTGCTGAAGAGGCTTGAACAGAGTAAATGCAACTAACAGCGGCATTTTCAAACCTCTGGGGGTTGATGTAAAAGTTAAATAAACAATAATATTATTAATGGTTAGTCTACAGTAATAAATCCAGTGGGACAAAAAAAAAAAACTGGCACAGTTTTGTACACATACAAATGATACGACTGATGTTTTTTCATTGGGCCCTTTGTCATTTAATTTAGTTTGCACTCATTAATGCTCCCATTGTTAATTCAAAGTGACTTCACAGTAAGTCAGCAGGGCATGACTAGGAATTCTGAAAGCACTGTTGCTACATATTTCTGGGTCATTGGGGCAGAATACCACTGTTAGCAGGTCTGCACCTTAACTCCATTTATACTGACAATCCCATGTGTGCTTGTCTAAATTTGGTTTTCACTTAACCTCCAGCTCCTGAATAAACAGGCGCCCTGGCAAGAGAAATCTTAGTCACACAGTTGCAGGGATCAACGGCTAATATTGAGATTATTAATACACAGATCCTACATAATATTTCGGGATTGTCCCGGGCATACTACAGGTAACAGCAAGGTTGACCATTTTTATAATGTAGCCTTTGGTATTTTTCAAATGTTGAACTTTCTTAGGGCATAACATTGGAAAGTTGAGACAGAAAAGGGCCATTGAGCTTACTGAATCGAAAGTCTAGGTGAAGCATATTAAAGAGACATTTTTTATTACTTTCTTTCTGTTAACAAAGCAATAAACATTGGCCTGGATTTTGCAGCCATTGGCGAAGGCACTGCCGTCGCTGTTATTACACTGACAGCTTTTGGGCAGCAGCATATGGCGACCAAAGACCCTTTCCAGCACGTTCAACCCATGCCCCACTCAGTCCCAGTGCCCTTTATAGCCCCCATGTCAACTTAGTGCCAACCCATGCCCCCACCCACCAACCTTCGCCCTTACCTCCTCCATTCTAACTCACCCATATCACCATGGGCAAACCTCAGGAGCCAGGCTGACATAAAATAAAGGTATGTGTCTATTGATGATGTCACTATTTAAAAAAAACTTTCATTGATAAAAACATTCAATATATTGAAACTCCTTCAACTAATCTCTTGTGAAAACAAACATTTCTATTCTATAACCACTTATAGCTGTCGATCAAACAGCCCACTTAGCAGAGGCCCCAATATGTTAATGTTAGGTTATAAAATTAGTCTTGCAGCACAAGTGTTAAAATGATAGCCCGGAGGCTTATGTCAACAGATCATGAAATATCAAACACTAATTTTTTTAAACTCGGCACTTTTTACAAACTTAAAGCCCAGCAGAGATAAATCATTCAACAGCTATGCCAGTTTCAATGAGTTTTGACAGTTCTTTGACAGCTTTGACAGTTCTTTGATATCTTAGCCAGCTCCAAAATGTTTATGCACTTTTTACACCAATCATGTTTACTTTTAACAATCCCAAATGGCACCTGACCTGTCCCAAAGGGTGCCTTACCTCTCCCAAAGGTGTCCTGGGACCTCAACCAAAGGGGTACTTTATCTCTCCAAAAGGGCATCTTGGCTATCCAAATGAGCTTCAGACCAGGTCTAATTGGCACACATCGAATTTCAGGTACCTATCTCATCAAAATCACACATAAGTGGAGGAAGCTGCAGAGTTATATGGGCAGCTGTCTCTGTGAATGAGGAATGTGCTATTTAGAATTCACCCCAATTTCCTCCCACACCCCTCCTCCACTGCCCCCCCCCACAAGAATGCAGAGGCTGGGTTGTTGGGTTCAGGGACAGGACCCCCAGATTTGGTTTCTGCTGCCATTTTTGTGCAAACGGAGAGGCTCTCCTGTGTGAAAATTCAAACTGCAGACTATAAACCAGTGAGTACAAATCAGAATATTTAATTCAATGTAAATTCATGTTTAGAAGGTGAAAGAAAGAGGGGAAGGAAGATGGGATTAAGGAAGATTAAAGAGACCTTCTAATACACCCTTTTTTACACAGAGGGTAGTGGGTGCCTGGAACTCGCTGCCGGAGGAGGTGGTGGAAGCAGGGACGATAGTGACGTTTAAGGGACTTCTTGACAAATACATGAATAGGATGGGAATAGAGGGATACGGACCCCGGAATTGCAGAAGATTTTAGTTTAGACGGGCAGCATGGTCGGCACAGGCTTGGAGGGCCGAAGGGCCTGTTTCTGTGCTGTACGTTTCTTTGTTCTTTGTTCTTTGAGTCAGAAAATGGTATTTCATTTTTTTAAATCTCTAATAATAATTCTGAAGAATTGAATTTCTAATCTTGTCAAATTAATTTTTCCGGACCAAAGAGGTTGTTGGCAGCAATTAAGTCTCACCGCACTGTTAATAATTCACTTCTTGCTCACCATATCAGCCCTAATTTTTTCTGCCATATTTAGTAGATTTCTCCTGGGTAAGTAGTTCAAGCTCACGCCTGTACATGGACTTTATTCGTGAGTCTATCAGCATGAGACTGGTATAGTGCAACCTGTGGGCGAGCGACGTAACCTTGACCACAACTTTCAGATTTCCATGTTTATCTATTCAATTAGAGATTTTCGAAACTGCCGTACAATTTACCCCATAATAATGGTAATGCTGACTGTGATTCTTAATGCAGAAACCTTAGCATATTGGACAATGGTTCTGCACAAAGCACAGGAAGCAATGCAGTTATATTATTAGGTCAAAGACAAAATATTAGTTCTTCGCACCAACCCCCAAATCTGAACATTATGGTTTTATCATAAGTAACAATGTACAGTTGCAATACAGAAATTGATTTCAACTTAGATTGGCTGCGTGAAGTAGCCAAATCTCAAAATAAATCCCTACAGTTTGGAAGGTCAGAAGGTGGTGAATTTTCTGTTAACTTCTGTCTGTGTTTAAATTGTTGGTATAAACTGCTCCTGGCTTGGAAAAGTAAAAAACAAAAAATTCTTCCTTCTCCCTCAGGTCTGACTCCATCAACTGGATATCAATTCAATTTCACACCCAGTAGATAATGGGCGGGATTCTCTGTTTCTGAGACTGTGTGGATGCCAATGCAGAATCCATGGACTTTCACGACAGAAAAAAGTCTGGACCGATTTTGCTACTGTTAAGGGGCTACACTGGCGCTATGTGGAACACAATCGATTCTAATGAGGAACGGTGCTGGATTCGCCAGTTTCACAATTGACACCCAATGGCTGACAAGCTGCAACCGCATGTAATCAATTCCCCCCCCCACACATACTGCACCAGCAAACAAGATGGCAGCGAGGAGAGCAGCCCCAAGGTTCACAGACACCGAGCTTGAGACCCTGTTGGACGTGGTGGAGGAGCAACAGATGACCCTGTACCCCCACCCGGAATGGAGGCTGCCAGCCGCAACCATTTGTTGTGCCTGGGCACAGATGGCACAGGCCATGAGTAACACCATCCGGACGGGCCAGCAGTGCAGGAAAAAAACTACACAACCTCGTCAGGGCAGCAAGGGTGAGTAGTGACTGTGCCCCTGGTACTAGCCCCGTCCCACATACCCGTAACCCTACCCCCCCCTCTCCGGAGGACGGCCCAACCCCGGCCCTACACCACATGCGGGTACCCATACCGGTTGCCATTGCTGGGTGCCCTGGCCACTGAGGCCATCACCTGCCCACCCTCTGGGCTGCATGTATTGCATTGTCTAACACTGTCGGATTTATGTGTGTCACCGTGCCCCCCCCCCCCCCCCCCCCAAGGTGATAGGCTGTGCACAACCGCCGGGAGCGGGAGAAGACAGGAGGGGGGCCGCCGGACCTGCGGTCCCTCACCGTGGCAGAGCAGAGGGCCCTGGATGCGGTTGGCAGCATGGAGAAAAGGGAGGTCACCAAGGTGGAGCTCGGCTGCGGGCAAGGGAGTGAGGCCCCACTCAGTTGCGGTTCCCTGTGACATGTGTGCCAACCCCCCCCCACCCCCAACACCACCCCCACACCATCCTCACGCCCACACCATCCTCACGCCCACACCACCGTCACACCAACACCACCCCCACACCACCTGCCCCCACCCCCATGCCCAATCCGCACTCCCTCCCCCCCAGCCTGCGGTCTAATCATGCGTCTTGTCTTGTGTCTTGCAGGACCTGCCGGAGATGGGGGCGGGTCCATCTGCCATCTCCCGCCCCCATCCAGTGCCACAGCCAGAGCCCCCGTGAGCCGAGCAGCGATGGGAGCAGCTCGGACACCAGCCCGAGACCCAGGAGACCCCAGAGCTTGGGTCAAAGGATGACAGCGATTTCCCGTCACAGCTGTCTCCAACACCCTCCAGCATCCCAGAGAAACTCACCTCGGTTGGGCACTTTATTGAAGAGGCTCCTGGGACACTATCTGGTGAGCACCACACAGCTGCTCCGGTACAGCAGGTGGAGGTAGGAACACCCGAGGGGGCGGAAGGTCAGAGGGCAGGCAGAACCCAGGGACTAGCTGCCGTCCAGATCGATCTTGGGCATCTGGAATAGGCAGTCCCATTGATTGTGGAGATGCATGGGTTATCGGCGAGCATCCAGCAGCTGCAGGCACAGTTGGAGGAGTCCAACTGGGTGCAGGTTGAGGAGGTGGTGTCGACCATGTGTGGCACCCACGCCAACACTGCACGGATGGCGTCCGCAGTGGAGGCATTGGGGGGCGATGGTTTCATCTATGAATCAGCATGTCGTAGGCCCGGGGCATTCTGCGCAGGCGCTGGCCGAGGCCCAGGACAGGATTGCCACCTCACAGGCGACCATGTCTCAGAGCCACATGAAAATCGCAGCGGCGCTCCTGAGCATGGTCCAGTCACAGCAGGCCATGGCTGGGAACTTCAGTAGCATTGGCCAGGTGCTGGCAAACACAGAGGGAGGTGGCCCAGTCCCAGAGGCAGATGGCGCCGTCACTGGGTGATGTGGCACAGTCCTAGACGGAGATGGACCACTCCCTGTGCTCCATGGCCGTGAGCATGAAGACCCTGGTCGAGATCAGAACGGGCCTCCAGGACTGGCAGCGACAGGTGGTGGGGGGGCCTTGGAAATAGCTCACATTCCCGTCCCATGGAGTATCCCGGGGGCCGTCGGGCACCCTGAGGGAGGAGGAGGTGATGGTGCCCGTACCGGTGACTCCCGCAGTGGCGGGGCCGAAACACCACAGCACCTCAGACCCCCTCCTGTCCCTGGCACATCTGGTGGATAGCAGCATAACAGGGTGTCACCACACCACCTGAGACACCCGAGCAGCAGCCGGGCCCATCCAGGACCGGTCGCCCTAGAAGATGCCCGCCAACGGGGACCCAGGTTGCAGGGCAAGAATCACAGCAGGCTGCCTCCACTCCTGCTGTACCATCTAGAGAACAACCTAGATGTAACGTTAGGGCCCGTAAGGCCAGAAAAGTAGACACCAGTTAATTTAGCACGGGTGCAGAGCGCAGTTTAGTTATAGGGGCTAGGGCACAAATCTGTATATATTTGTTCACAATAAACACCTGTTACCTGCAACCTGCCTCAGTGCTCTGTCTGATGGGTGTGAGGAGTGGGCTTGCCTGGGCTGGCCGGGGAGGTCATACCCGGTGTTACTGTCAACCCAGGGCCCCCACCCCGTAGAGCGGCAGGTATGTATCATGGAGAGGGTTGCAGGCAGAGGGTGGCCGGGGAGGGGGGGTGAGGGGGGGTGGGGTTGTGATGCGGTGCCCCTGGCCAGACCCCTCCTCTACACCCCTCCTAGTCGGTGAACCTGAAGGCGATCAGAGTGCTCCAAGTGCGTTGGCCCTCGCTCACAGGTTGTGAGGGCAGCACGTCGCCCCTCTGCTGTGCGATGTTGTGGATGATGCAGCAGGCCGCCACGATGCGGGCGGCCCTCTCAGCATCAGACTGGAGGGCCCCTCCAGAATGGTCCAGGCATCGCTCCATCGCACCCCTGGACGCTGCATGGGTGTCGTTGAAGCGGGTCTCCGCCCGGTCTGTGGCCTCTGGATAGGCGACAACAGTCACGACCTCAGTGGGTAACCCCTTTCACCCAGGAGCCAGCCACTTAGCCGGGGAGGGGGCATCTCAAACATGTCAGGAATCGTCGAGTGTGTCAGGATGAAAGTGTCGGCACACTGCCCGGGTACCAGGCACAGACGTGTATGATGGCATGCCTTGTCCGGCAGGTTCTCGAATGACAGGCGGTGCCCGTGCACACAAGACCTCATGTGGCACCTTCTTGGCACCGCCTCGTCCTCGGCTGGTTGGGCAGCTGGATCTCCAACCTGGGCAGCTGCTACCTGTCCATGCACCGCTGCTGCCCGCTCCGCTGCTGCAGCTTCCTCCTCCTCGAGCAGCTCCCGCTCGTACAGCCGCAGGGCATCCCCCAGGGCTGTGGCGACGAGCAGGAAGGCAACCATTGCTGGTTGTATTCCAATATCCATTGTCTGCAGGGGGCGAAAGGCCGACATGTTAGCATGGTGCATACCCCCGTGCCCAACCAGGTCCACAGGACTAGATGGTGACCCCGGTTGGCACTGAGGATCTGCCCCTGCATGTCCCTTTCCTCCCCCCCATCCCCACATCCCTGGCCCCGTCGGTGCCCGGCACCGTGGGGGCCTCTACCCTGGCGCCTGTCCCTGATGCCAGGGGTACCATTGGCTGGCACTGCCCACGCCAGGGGCTACAGTGGGTGTTGCCCTGGGTGGGCCGCAGGTGGGTGGTGGCCGGGTTGGGGAGCGTTGCGGCGGTTGTGGGAGGTGGTATGGCAGGGGGTGGGGTGCGTGGATAGTTGGGGGGGGGGGGGGGGCATTCATCCGATCAGTGTCATTCTGCAGAACCAGGGGCCAGGGTGGGTGGTCAGTGGGTGCGCAGCAAGATGGCCGCCGTAATGGTGGTCTGGGCCTGGACACCGCCCCAGTCCCGTGGGAGATCATCCCGGCCACTTGGCCAGTTCCGCCACTCCTCCGGCCCTGGCACTCCTCCACCCCAGCCTATACAGGCAGTGTCCGGCCTTGCAGTCGCAGTCGCTCTTCTCTGGATCCTACCTCCTCCATCTCCCTCAGCAGCCACGACGCCGGTTTCACAATTTTTAAAAGCACACGTGAACCGCACCCTTGGGAACACAGCCCATTGGAGGAGGAGAATCGCGGCGCTCCCAGAGAATACCGGGTTGGCCCACTAATGACATGCAAACGGTATCTACTGTACGTGCGTTCCGGAATGCATTGACACCGTTGTCGAGGGGATGGAGTATTGCGATTTGCCGTCAAATCGGTGCCCACCACATTTTTACCGTTGGAACCGATTTTCCGCCCAATCGCCTTTCCCGATTTTGAGGTCGGCCAACGGAGAATCCCGTCCAAGATTTTGACAGTGTTCCACCCCTAGTGCAGCTGGATATAGTTTAACAGAAACATTTCATTTGGCTATCTGTCAGCATTGTAGTCATCCTGCTCGTGATATAATGTAGATATAAATATATGCAACTCTCTAATCAAATCGGTCAAAATACTTTATGAAGGAACTTAACATAGAAAAGAATGTTTGGCAGAGGCAACTGCCCACTTATTAATACAGCTTCAGCAACCCAACAAATTGAAACCATGTTGTTCATGGATGGCAGAAAGCCTGCATATATATTACCATCCCCTTCTTGTCTGAATTGCAGTCATGGGGTTGTATGAATGTAGTCGGGCTTTGTGACCAAATGACAATGCCCCTTGAGATCCAGGATTCAAAGAATAAATGTTTCATGTAGAATTACATAGAAGTTGCTGCACAGAAACAGACCATTCAAACCAAATGGCCTGTGTTGAGTTCATGTTCCAAACAGACCTCCCCCAAAATTATTTCATCTCACTCTGTCTGCATTTAAGAATCTCTCTTTCACTTTTGAAAGTGAGGCTGCTAACATTGCAGTTCATGAACACCGTCCTGTCCTGTGAAGTGGTTGATGTTTTTAAACATTATGAATGCTTTGCAATGTGGGGAGGGGGCTGATTTGTGGTGTGGTTGGGGAGGAGGTTGTTGGCTGGCCATGGGACGTCGTTATCTGGCCACCTTCTCAAAATGGTGGCCCGATAGCGGGAATCCCTCGTATTCCTCCACCATGCATCAATTTGCATGAATTTCTTCGTCTGCTTCCAGCAGCAGTGCAGATCGGCAGCATAGAATCATAGAATCATAGCATTTACAGTGCAGAAGAAGCCCATTTGGCACATCGAGTCTGCACCGGCTCTTGGAAAGAGCGCCCTACATAAACCCACACCTCCACCCTATCCCAGTAACCCAACCTAACCTTTTTGGACACTATGGGCAATTTAACATCGCCAATCCACCTAACCTGCACATCTTTGGATTGTGGGAGGAAACCGGAGCACCCGGAGGAAACCCACGCAAGCACGGGGAAAACATGCAGACTCCGCACAGACAGTGACCCAAGCCGGGAGCCTGTGCTAACCAATGCGCTACTGTGCTGCCCACTGTGCTACCGTGCTGCCCACTGTGCTACTGTGCTGCCCACTGTGCTACTGTGCTGCCCACTGTGCTACTGTGCTGCCCACTGTGCTACCATGCTGCCCACTGTGCTACTGTGCTGCCCACTGTGCTACTGTGCTGCCCACTGTGCTACTGTGCTGCCCACTGTGCTACTGTGCTGCCCACTGTGCTACTGTGCTGCCCCCTATGCTACCATGCTGCCCACTGTGCTACCGTGCTGCCCACTGTGCTACTGTGCTGCCCACTGTGCTACCGTGCTGCCCACTGTGCTACCGTGCTGCCCACTGTGCTACTGTGCTGCCCACTGTGCTACTGTGCTGCCCACTGTGCTACTGTGCTGCCCACTGTGCTACCGTGCTGCCCACTGTGCTACCGCGCTGCCCACTGTGCTACCGTGCTGCCACTGTGCTACTGTGCTGTCCACTGTGCTATCGTGCTGCCCACTGCGCTACCGTGCTGCCCACTGCGCTACCGTGCTGCCCACTGTGCTACTGTGCTGTCCACTGTGCTATCGTGCTGCCCACTGTGCTACTGTGCTGTCCACTGTGCTATCGTGCTGCCCACTGCGCTACCGTGCTGCCCACTGCGCTACCGTGCTGCCCACTGCGCTACCGTGCTGCCCACTGTGCTACTGTGCTGTCCACTGTGCTATCGTGCTGCCCACTGTGCTACTGTGCTGTCCACTGTGCTATCGTGCTGCCCACTGCGCTACCGTGCTGCCCACTGCGCTACCGTGCTGCCCACTGTGCTACTGTGCTGTCCACTGTGCTACCGCGCTGCCCACTGTGCTACTGTGCTGCCCACTGTGCTACTGTGCTGCCCACTGTGCTACCATGCTGCCCACTGCGCTACCGTGCTGCCCACTGCACTACCGTGCTGCCCACTGTGCTACCGTGCTGCCCACTGTGCTACCGTGCTGCCCACTGTGCTACTGTGCTGTCCACTGTGCTATCGTGCTGCCCACTGCGCTACCGTGATTCTATGATACTATGCTGTCCCATGGCCAGCCACTGTGCTACCATGCTGTCCACTGTGCTGCCCACTGTGCTACCGTGCTGCCCACTGTGCTACCGTGCTGTCCACTGTGCTATCGTGCTGCCCACTGTGCTACTGTGCTGTCCACTGTGCTACTGTGCTGCCCACTGTGCTACTGTGCTGCCCACTGTGCTACTGTGCTGCCCCCTATGCTACCATGCTGCCCACTGTGCTACCGTGCTGCCCACTGTGCTACTGTGCTGCCCACTGTGCTACCGTGCTGCCCACTGTGCTACCGTGCTGCCCACTGTGCTACTGTGCTGCCCACTGTGCTACTGTGCTGCCCACTGTGCTACTGTGCTGCCCACTGTGCTACTGTGCTGCCCATTGTGCTACCGTGCTGCCCACTGTGCTACCGCGCTGCCCACTGTGCTACCGTGCTGCCACTGTGCTACTGTGCTGTCCACTGTGCTATCGTGCTGCCCACTGCGCTACCGTGCTGCCCACTGCGCTACCGTGCTGCCCACTGTGCTACTGTGCTGTCCACTGTGCTATCGTGCTGCCCACTGTGCTACTGTGCTGTCCACTGTGCTATCGTGCTGCCCACTGCGCTACCGTGCTGCCCACTGCGCTACCGTGCTGCCCACTGCGCTACCGTGCTGCCCACTGTGCTACTGTGCTGTCCACTGTGCTATCGTGCTGCCCACTGTGCTACTGTGCTGTCCACTGTGCTATCGTGCTGCCCACTGCGCTACCGTGCTGCCCACTGCGCTACCGTGCTGCCCACTGTGCTACTGTGCTGTCCACTGTGCTACCGCGCTGCCCACTGTGCTACTGTGCTGCCCACTGTGCTACTGTGCTGCCCACTGTGCTACCATGCTGCCCACTGCGCTACCGTGCTGCCCACTGCACTACCGTGCTGCCCACTGTGCTACCGTGCTGCCCACTGTGCTACCGTGCTGCCCACTGTGCTACTGTGCTGTCCACTGTGCTATCGTGCTGCCCACTGCGCTACCGTGATTCTATGATTCTATGCTGTCCCATGGCCAGCCACTGTGCTACCATGCTGTCCACTGTGCTACTGTGCTGCCCACTGTGCTACCGTGCTGCCCACTGTGCTACCGTGCTGTCCACTGTGCTATCGTGCTGCCCACTGTGCTACTGTGCTGTCCACTGTGCTACTGTGCTGCCCACTGTGCTACCATGCTGCCCACTGTGCTACTGTGCTGCCCACTGTGCTACCGTGCTGCCCACTGTGCTACCGTGCTGTCCACTGTGCTATCGTGCTGCCCACTGTGCTACTGTGCTGTCCACTGTGCTACTGTGCTGCCCACTGTGCTACCATGCTGCCCACTGCGCTACCGTGCTGCCCACTGCACTACCGTGCTGCCCACTGTGCTACTATGCTGTCCACTGTGCTATCGTGCTGCCCACTGCGCTACCATGCTGCCCACTGCGCTACCGTGCTGCCCACTGCACTACCGTGCTGCCCACTGTGCTACCGTGCTGCCCACTGTGCTACCGTGCTGCCCACTGTGCTACCGTGCTGCCCACTGTGCTACCGTGCTGCCCACTGCACTACCGTGCTGCCCACTGTGCTACCGTGCTGCCCACTGTGCTACCGTGCTGCCCACTGTGCTACTGTGCTGTCCACTGTGCTACTGTGCTGTCCACTGTGCTACCATGCTGCCCACTGTGCTACCATGCTACCCATTTTGCTACTGTGCTGTCCACTGTGCTACCGTGCTGCCCACTGTGCTACTGTGCTGCCCACTGTGCTACCGTGCTGCCCACTGTGCTACCATGCTGCCCACTGTGCTACCGTGCTGCCCACTGTGTTACCATGCGGCTCACTGTGTTACCATGCGGCTCACTGTGCTACTGTGCTGTCCACTGTGCTACCATGCTGCCCACTGTGCTACCGTGCTGCCCGCTGTGCTACCATGCTGCCCATTGTGCTACTGTGCTGCCCACTGTGCTACCGTGCTGCCCACTGTGCTACCATGCTACCCATTGTGCTACCGTGCTGCCCACTGTGCTACCGTGCTGCCCGCTGTGCTACTGTGCTGCCCACTGTGCTACTGTGCTGCCCACTGTGCTACCATGCTGCCCATTGTGCTACTGTGCTGTCCACTGTGCTACCGTGCTGCCCACTGTGCTACTGTGCTGTCCACTGTGCTACCATGCTGCCCACTGTGCTACCGTGCTGCCCACTGTGCTACTGTGCTTCCCACTGTGCTACCATGCTGCCCACTGTGCTACCGTGCTGCCCACTGTGCTACTGTGCTGCCCACTGTGCTACTGTGCTGCCCACTGTGCTACCGTGCTGCCCACTGTGCTACCATGCTGCCCACTGTGCTACTGTGCTTCCCACTGTGCTACCGTGCTGCCCACTGTGCTACTGTGCTTCCCACTGTGCTACCATGCTGCCCACTGTGCTACTGTGCTGTCCACTGTGCTACCATGCTGCCCACTGTGCTACCGTGCTGCCCACTGTGCTACCATGCTGCCCACTGTGCTACCGTGCTGCCCACTGTGCTACCATGCTGCCCACTGTGCTACTGGGCTTCCCACTGTGCTACCGTGCTGCCCACTGTGCTACCATGCTGCCCACTGTGCTACTGTGCTGTCCACTGTGCTACCATGCTGCCCACTGTGCTACTGTGCTGTCCACTGTGCTACCATGCTGCCCACTGTGCTACCGGGCTGCCCACTGTGCTACTGTGCTGCCCACTGTGCTACTGCGCTGTCCACTGTGCTACCGTGCTGCCCACTGTGCTACCGTGCTGCCCACTGCGCTACCGTGCTGCCCACTGTGCTACTGTGCTGTCCACTGTGCTATCGTGCTGCCCACTGTGCTACTGTGCTGTCCACTGTGCTATCGTGCTGCCCACTGCGCTACCGTGCTGCCCACTGCGCTACCGTGCTGCCCACTGCGCTACCGTGCTGCCCACTGTGCTACTGTGCTGTCCACTGTGCTATCGTGCTGCCCACTGTGCTACTGTGCTGTCCACTGTGCTATAGTGCTGCCCACTGCGCTACCGTGCTGCCCACTGCGCTACCGTGCTGCCCACTGTGCTACTGTGCTGTCCACTGTGCTACCGCGCTGCCCACTGTGCTACTGTGCTGCCCACTGTGCTACTGTGCTGCCCACTGTGCTACCATGCTGCCCACTGCGCTACCGTGCTGCCCACTGCACTACCGTGCTGCCCACTGTGCTACCGTGCTGCCCACTGTGCTACCGTGCTGCCCACTGTGCTACTGTGCTGTCCACTGTGCTATCGTGCTGCCCACTGCGCTACCGTGATTCTATGATTCTATGCTGTCCCATGGCCAGCCACTGTGCTACCATGCTGTCCACTGTGCTACTGTGCTGCCCACTGTGCTACCGTGCTGCCCACTGTGCTACCGTGCTGTCCACTGTGCTATCGTGCTGCCCACTGTGCTACTGTGCTGTCCACTGTGTTACTGTGCTGCCCACTGTGCTACCATGCTGCCCACTGTGCTACTGTGCTGCCCACTGTGCTACCGTGCTGCCCACTGTGCTACCGTGCTGTCCACTGTGTTATCGTGCTGCCCACTGTGCTACTGTGCTGTCCACTGTGCTACTGTGCTGCCCACTGTGCTACCATGCTGCCCACTGCGCTACCGTGCTGCCCACTGCACTACCGTGCTGCCCACTGTGCTACTATGCTGTCCACTGTGCTATCGTGCTGCCCACTGCGCTACCATGCTGCCCACTGCGCTACCGTGCTGCCCACTGCACTACCGTGCTGCCCACTGTGCTACCGTGCTGCCCACTGTGCTACCGTGCTGCCCACTGTGCTACCGTGCTGCCCACTGTGCTACCGTGCTGCCCACTGCACTACCGTGCTGCCCACTGTGCTACCGTGCTGCCCACTGTGCTACCGTGCTGCCCACTGTGCTACTGTGCTGTCCACTGTGCTACTGTGCTGTCCACTGTGCTACCATGCTGCCCACTGTGCTACCATGCTACCCATTTTGCTACTGTGCTGTCCACTGTGCTACCGTGCTGCCCACTGTGCTACTGTGCTGCCCACTGTGCTACCGTGCTGCCCACTGTGCTACCATGCTGCCCACTGTGCTACCGTGCTGCCCACTGTGTTACCATGCGGCTCACTGTGTTACCATGCGGCTCACTGTGCTACTGTGCTGTCCACTGTGCTACCATGCTGCCCACTGTGCTACCGTGCTGCCCGCTGTGCTACCATGCTGCCCATTGTGCTACTGTGCTGCCCACTGTGCTACCGTGCTGCCCACTGTGCTACCATGCTACCCATTGTGCTACCGTGCTGCCCACTGTGCTACCGTGCTGCCCGCTGTGCTACTGTGCTGCCCACTGTGCTACTGTGCTGCCCACTGTGCTACCATGCTGCCCATTGTGCTACTGTGCTGTCCACTGTGCTACCGTGCTGCCCACTGTGCTACTGTGCTGTCCACTGTGCTACCATGCTGCCCACTGTGCTACCGTGCTGCCCACTGTGCTACTGTGCTTCCCACTGTGCTACCATGCTGCCCACTGTGCTACCGTGCTGCCCACTGTGCTACTGTGCTGCCCACTGTGCTACTGTGCTGCCCACTGTGCTACCGTGCTGCCCACTGTGCTACCATGCTGCCCACTGTGCTACTGTGCTTCCCACTGTGCTACCGTGCTGCCCACTGTGCTACTGTGCTTCCCACTGTGCTACCATGCTGCCCACTGTGCTACTGTGCTGTCCACTGTGCTACCATGCTGCCCACTGTGCTACCGTGCTGCCCACTGTGCTACCATGCTGCCCACTGTGCTACCGTGCTGCCCACTGTGCTACCATGCTGCCCACTGTGCTACTGTGCTTCCCACTGTGCTACCGTGCTGCCCACTGTGCTACCATGCTGCCCACTGTGCTACTGTGCTGTCCACTGTGCTACCATGCTGCCCACTGTGCTACTGTGCTGTCCACTGTGCTACCATGCTGCCCACTGTGCTACCGGGCTGCCCACTGTGCTACTGTGCTGCCCACTGTGCTACTGCGCTGTCCACTGTGCTACCGTGCTGCCCACTGTGCTACCGTGCTGCTCACTGTGCTACTGTGCTGCCCACTGTGCTACTGTGCTTCCCACTGTGCTACCGTGCTGCCCGCTGTGCTACCGTGCTGTCCACTGTGCTACCATGCTACCCATTGTGCTACCGTGCTGCCCAATGTGCTACCATGCTACCCATTGTGCTACTGTGCTGTCCACTGCACTACCGTGCTGTCCACTGTGCTACCGTGCTGCCCACTGTGCTACCATGCTACCCATTGTGCTACTGTGCTGTCCACTGTGCTACCATGCTGCCCACTGTGCTACCGTGCTGCCCACTGTGCTACCATGCTGTCCACTGTGCTACCGTGCCGTCCACTGTGCTACCGTGCTGCCCAATGTGCTACTGTGCTTCCCACTGTGCTACCGTGCTGTCCACTGTGCTACCATGCTGCCCACTGTGCTACCATGCTGCCCACGTGCTACCGCGCTGCCCACTGTGCTACCGCGCAGTCCACTGTGCTACCGTGCTGTCCACTGTGCTACCGTGCTGCCCACTGTGCTACTGTGCTGCCCACTGTGCTACCGTGCTGCCCACTGTGCTACCATGCTGCCCACTGTGCTACCATGCTACCCATTGTGCTACTGTGCTGTCCACTGTACTACCGTGCTGCCCACTGTGCTACCATGCTGCCCACTGTGCTACCATGCTACCCATTGTGCTACTGTGCTGCCCACTGTGCTACCATGCTGCCCACTGTGCTACCATGCTACCCATTGTGCTACTGTGCTGCCCAATGTGCTACCATGCTGCCCACTGTGCTACCATGCTACCCACTGTGCTATCGTGCTGCCCACTGTGCTACCATGCTGCCCACTGTGCTACCATGCTGCCCACTGTGCTACTGTGCTTCCCTCTGTGCTACCGTGCTGTCCACTGTGCTACCGTGCTACCCACTGTGTTACCATGCTGCCCACGTGCTACCGCGCTGCCCACTGTGCTACCGCGCAGTCCACTGTGCTACCGTGCTGTCCAATGTGCTACTGTGCTGCCCACTGTGCTACCATGCTGCCCACGTGCTACCGTGCTGCCCACTGTGCTACCGCGCAGTCCACTGTGCTACCGTGCTGCCCACTGTGCTACCGTGCTGCCTACTGTGCTACCGTGCTGCCCACTGTGCTACCGTGCTGTCCACTGTGCTACCGTGCTGCCCACTGTGCTACCATGCTACCCATTGTGCTACTGTGCTGTCCACTGTGCTACCATGCTGCCCACTGTGCTACCGTGCTGCCCACTGTGCTACCATGCTACCCATTGTGCTACTGTGCTGCCCATTGTGCTACTGTGCTGTCCACTGTGCTACCGTGCTGCCCACTGTGCTACCATGCTGCCCACTGTGCTACTGTGCTACCCACTGTGCTACCGTGCTGCCCACTGTGCTACCGTGCTGCCCACTGTGCTACTGTGCTGTCCACTGTGCTACCATGCTGCCCACTGTGCTACCATGCTGCCCATGTGCTACCGCGCTGCCCACTGTGCTACCGCGCAGTCCACTGTGCTACCGTGCTGTCCACTGTGCTACTGTGCTGCCCACTGTGCTACCATGCTGTCCACTGTGCTACCGTGCTGCCCACTGTGCTACCGTGCTGTCCACTGTGCTACCGTGCTGCCCACTGTGCTACTGTGCTGCCCACTGTGCTACCGTGCTGCCCACTGTGCTACCATGCTGCCCACTGTGCTACCATGCTACCCATTGTGCTACTGTGCTGTCCACTGTACTACCGTGCTGCCCACTGTGCTACCATGCTGCCCACTGTGCTACCATGCTACCCATTGTGCTACTGTGCTGCCCACTGTGCTACAATGCTGCCCACTGTGCTACCATGCTACCCATTGTGCTACAGTGCTGCCCAATGTGCTACCATGCTGCCCACTGTGCTACCATGCTACCCACTGTGCTATCGTGCTGCCCACTGTGCTACCATGCTGCCCACTGTGCTACCATGCTGCCCACTGTGCTACCGTGCTACCCACTGTGTTACCATGCTGCCCACGTGCTACCGCGATGCCCACTGTGCTACCGCGCAGTCCACTGTGCTACCGTGCTGTCCAATGTGCTACTGTGCTGCCCACTGTGCTACCATGCTGCCCACGTGCTACCGTGCTGCCCACTGTGCTACCGCGCAGTCCACTGTGCTACCGTGCTGCCCACTGTGCTACCGTGCTGCCTACTGTGCTACCGTGCTGCCCACTGTGCTACCATGCTGTCCATTGTGCTACTGTGCTGCCTACTGTGCTACCATGCTGCCCACTGTGCTACCGCGCTGCCCACTGTGCTACCGTGCTGCCCACTGTGCTACCATGCTGCCCACTGTGCTACCGCGCAGTCCACTGTGCTACCATGCTGCCCACTGTGCTACTGTGCTGCCCACTGTGCTACCATGCTGCCCACTGTGCTACCGCGCTGCCCACTGTGCTACCATGCTGCCCACTGTGCTACTGTGCTGCCCACTGTGCTACTGTGCTGCCCACTGTGCTACTGTGCTGCCCACTGTGCTACCGTGCTGCCACTGTGCTACCGTGCTGTCCACTGTGCTACCATGCTGTCCATTGTGCTACTGTGCTGCCCACTGTGCTACCATGCTGCCCACTGTGCTACCGTGCTGCCACTGTGCTACCGTGCTGCCCACTGTGCTACCGTGCTGCCCACTGTGCTACTGTGCTGCCCACTGTGCTACCATGCTGCCCACGGTGCTACCGTGCTGCCCACTGTGCTACTGTGCTGCCCACTGTGCTACCGTGCTGCCCACTGTGCTACTGTGCTGCCCACTGTGCTACCATGCTGCCCACTGTGCTACCGTGCTGCCCACTGTGCTACTGTGCTGCCCACTGTGCTACCGTGCTGCCCACTGTGCTACTGTGCTGCCCACTGTGCTACCGTGCTGCCCACTGCGCTACCGTGCTTCCCACTGCGCTACCGTGCTGGCCACTGTGCTACCGTGCTGCCCACTGTGCTACCGTGCTGCCCACTGTGCTACCGTGCTGCCCGCTGTGCTACTGTGCTGCCCACTGTGCTACGGTGCTGCCCACTGTGCTACCATGCTGCCCACTGTGCTACCGTGCTGCCCACTGTGCTACCGTGCTGCCCACTGTGCTACCATGCTGCCCACTGTGCTACTGTGCTGTCCACTGTGCTACCATGCTGCCCACTGTGCTACCGTGCTGCCCACTGTGCTACTGTGCTTCCCACTGTGCTACCGTGCTGCCCACTGTGCTACTGTGCTTCCCACTGTGCTACTGTGCTGTCCACTGTGCTACCATGCTGCCCACTGTGCTACTGTGCTGCCCACTGTGCTACCGTGCTGCCCACTGTGCTACTGTGCTGCCCACTGTGCTACTGTGCTTCCCACTGTGCTACCGTGCTGCCCACTGTGCTACTGTGCTGCCCACTGTGCTACCGTGCTGCCCACTGTGCTACCATGCTGCCCACTGTGCCACTGTGCTTCCCACTGTGCTACCATGCTGCCCACTGTGCTACTGTGCTGTCCACTGTGCTACCATGCTGCCCACTGTGCTACCGTGCTGCCCACTGTGCTACCATGCTGCCCACTGTGCTACCGTGCTGCCCACTGTGCTACCATGCTGCCCACTGTGCTACTGTGCTTCCCACTGTGCTACCGTGCTGCCCACTGTGCTACCATGCAGCCCACTGTGCTACTGTGCTGTCCACTGTGCTACCATGCTGCCCACTGTGCTACTGTGCTGTCCACTGTGCTACCATGCTGCCCACTGTGCTACCATGCTGCCCACTGTGCTACTGTGCTGTCCACTGTGCTACCATGCTGCCCACTGTGCTACCGGGCTGCCCACTGTGCTACTGTGCTGCCCACTGTGCTACCGTGCTGCCCACTGTGCTACCGTGCTGCCCACTGTGCTACCATGCTGCCCACTGTGCTACCATGCTGCCCACTGTGCTACTGTGCTGTCCACTGTGCTACCATGCTGCCCACTGTGCTACCGGGCTGCCCACTGTGCTACTGTGCTACCCACTGTGCTACTGCGCTGTCCACTGTGCTACCGTGCTGCCCACTGTGCTACCGTGCTGCCTACTGTGCTACTGTGCTTCCCACTGTGCTACCGTGCTGCCCGCTGTGCTACCGTGCTGTCCACTGTGCTACCATGCTACCCATTGTGCTACCGTGCTGCCCACTGTGCTACCATGCTACCCATTGTGCTACTGTGCTGTCCACTGCGCTACCGTGCTGTCCACTGCGCTACCGTGCTGTCCACTGTGCTACCGTGCTGCCCACTGTGCTGCCATGCTACCCATTGTGCTACTGTGCTGCCCACTGTGCTACTGTGCTGCCCACTGTGCTACCATGCTGCCCACTGTGCTACCGTGCTGCCACTGTGCTACCATGCTGCCCACTGTGCTACCGTGCTGTCCATTGTGCTACCGCGCTGCCCACTGTGCTACTGTGCTGTCCACTGTTCTACCATGCTGCCCACTGTGCTACCGTGCTGCCCACTGTGCTACCGTGCTGCCCACTGTGCTACCATGCTGCCCACTGTGCTACTGTGCTGTCCACTGTGCTACCATGCTGCCCACTGTGCTACCGTGCTGCCCACTGTGCTACTGTGCTTCCCACTGTGCTACCGTGCTGCCCACTGTGCTACTGTGCTTCCCACTGTGCTACTGTGCTGTCCACTGTGCTACCATGCTGCCCACTGTGCTACTGTGCTGCCCACTGTGCTACCGTGCTGCCCACTGTGCTACTGTGCTGCCCACTGTGCTACTGTGCTTCCCACTGTGCTACCGTGCTGCCCACTGTGCTACTGTGCTGCCCACTGTGCTACCGTGCTGCCCACTGTGCTACCATGCTGCCCACTGTGCCACTGTGCTTCCCACTGTGCTACCCTGCTGCCCACTGTGCTACTGTGCTGTCCACTGTGCTACCATGCTGCCCACTGTGCTACCGTGCTGCCCACTGTGCTACCATGCTGCCCACTGTGCTACCGTGCTGCCCACTGTGCTACCATGCTGCCCACTGTGCTACTGTGCTTCCCACTGTGCTACCGTGCTGCCCACTGTGCTACCATGCAGCCCACTGTGCTACTGTGCTGTCCACTGTGCTACCATGCTGCCCACTGTGCTACTGTGCTGTCCA
Source organism: Scyliorhinus torazame (assembly GCF_047496885.1). Classification (NCBI taxonomy): domain Eukaryota; kingdom Metazoa; phylum Chordata; class Chondrichthyes; order Carcharhiniformes; family Scyliorhinidae; genus Scyliorhinus; species Scyliorhinus torazame. The sequence continues at coordinate 285,146,287 of NC_092707.1, read as the reverse complement.
CTGTGCTACCATGCTGCCCACTGTGCTACCATGCTGCCCACTGTGCTACTGTGCTGTCCACTGTGCTACCATGCTGCCCACTGTGCTACCGGGCTGCCCACTGTGCTACTGTGCTGCCCACTGTGCTACCGTGCTGCCCACTGTGCTACCGTGCTGCCCACTGTGCTACCATGCTGCCCACTGTGCTACCATGCTGCCCACTGTGCTACTGTGCTGTCCACTGTGCTACCATGCTGCCCACTGTGCTACCGGGCTGCCCACTGTGCTACTGTGCTGCCCACTGTGCTACTGCGCTGTCCACTGTGCTACCGTGCTGCCCACTGTGCTACCGTGCTGCCTACTGTGCTACTGTGCTTCCCACTGTGCTACCGTGCTGCCCGCTGTGCTACCGTGCTGTCCACTGTGCTACCATGCTACCCATTGTGCTACCGTGCTGCCCACTGTGCTACCATGCTACCCATTGTGCTACTGTGCTGTCCACTGCGCTACCGTGCTGTCCACTGTGCTACCGTGCTGCCCACTGTGCTACCATGCTACCCATTGTGCTACTGTGCTGCCCACTGTGCTACTGTGCTGCCCACTGTGCTACCATGCTGCCCACTGTGCTACCGTGCTGCCACTGTGCTACCATGCTGCCCACTGTGCTACCGTGCTGTCCATTGTGCTACCGCGCTGCCCACTGTGCTACTGTGCTGTCCACTGTTCTACTGTGCTGCCCACTGTGCTACCGTGCTGCCACTGTGCTACTGTGCTGCCCACTGTGCTACCGTGCTGTCCATTGTGCTACCGTGCTGTCCATTGTGCTACTGTGCTGCCCACTGTGCTACCGTGCTGCCCACTGTGCTACTGTGCTGCCCACTGTGCTACTGTGCTGTCCACTGTTCTACTGTGCTGCCCACTGTGCTACCGTGCTGCCACTGTGCTACTGTGCTGCCCACTGTGCTACCGTGCTGTCCATTCTGCTACCGTGCTGTCCATTGTGCTACTGTGCTGCCCACTGTGCTACCGCGCTGCCCACTGTGCCACTGTGCTGTCCACTGTTCGACTGTGCTGCCCACTGTGCTACCGTGCTGCCACTGTGCTACTGTGCTGCCCACTGTGCTACCGTGCTGTCCATTGTGCTACCGTGCTGCCCACTGTGCTACCGTGCTGCCACTGTGCTACCGTGCTGTCCACTGTGCTACCGTGCTGTCCATTGTGCTACCGTGCTGCCCACTGTGCTACTGTGCTGCCACTGTGCTACTGTGCTGCCCACTGTGCTACCGTGCTGCCCACTGTGCTACCGTGCTGTCCATTGTGCTACCGTGCTGCCCACTGTGCTACTGTGCTGCCCACTGTGCTACCGTGCTGTCCATTGTGCTACCGTGCTGCCCACTGTGCTACCGTGCTGCCCACTGTTCTACCGTGCTGCCCACTGTGCTACTGTGCTGCCCACTGTTCTACCGTGCTGCCCACTGTGCTACCGTGCTGCCCACTGTGCTACCATGCTGCCCACTGTGCTACTGTGCTGCCCACTGTGCTACCGTGCTGTCCATTGTGCTACCGTGCTGCCCACTGTGCTACCGTGCTGCCCACTGTTCTACCGTGCTGCCCACTGTGCTACTGTGCTGCCCACTGTTCTACTGTGCTGCCCACTGTGCTACTGTGCTGCCACTGTGCTACCATGCTGCCCACTGTGCTACCATGCTGCCACTGTGCTACCGTGCTGCCCACTGTGCTACCGTGCTGTCCATTGTGCTACCGTGCTGTCCACTGTGCTACTGTGCTGCCCACTGTTCTACTGTGCTGCCCACTGTGCTACCGTGCTGCCACTGTGCTACTGTGCTGTCCATTGTGCTACTGTGCTGCCCACTGTGCTACCGCGCTGTCCACTGTGCTACCGTGCTGTCCATTGTGCTACCGTGCTGCCCACTGTGCTACCGTGCTGCCCACTGTGCTACCGTGCTGCCCACTGTGCTACCATGCTGCCCACTGTGCTACTGTGCTGCCCACTGTGCTACCGTGCTGTCCATTGTGCTACCGTGCTGCCCACTGTGCTACCGTGCTGCCCACTGTTCTACCGTGCTGCCCACTGTGCTACTGTGCTGCCCACTGTTCTACTGTGCTGCCCACTGTGCTACTGTGCTGCCACTGTGCTACCATGCTGCCCACTGTGCTACCGTGCTGCCACTGTGCTACCGTGCTGCCCACTGTGCTACCGTGCTGTCCATTGTGCTACCATGCTGCCCACTGTGCTACCGTGCTGTCCACTGTGCTACTGTGCTGCCCACTGTTCTACTGTTCTGCCCACTGTGCTACCGTGCTGCCACTGTGCTACCATGCTGCCCACTGTGCTATTGTGCTGCCCACTGTGCTACTGCGCTGCCCACTGTGCTACCATGCTGCCCACTGTGCTACCGTGCTGCCCACTGTGCTACCGTGCTGCCCACTGTGCTACCGTGCTGCCCACTGTGCTACCATGCTGCCCACTGTGCTACTGTGCTGCCCACTGTGCTACTGTGCTGCCCACTGTGTTACCGTGCTGCCCACTGCGCTACTGTGCTACTCACTGTGCTACTGTGCTGCCCACTGTGCTACCGTGCTGCCCACTGTGCTACCATGCTGCCCACTGTGCTACTGTGCTGCCCACTGTGCTGCCCACAACAATTCTCCTTTTGATAGATTCATAGATTCCCTTCACTGCAGAAGGATGAAGGTGGGACCAGTACAAATTGGATGGGCTAGATCCGGGCAGGACCCGGACTGATGTCTTTGGGTGAGTATTGTTAGAGTTGTTGGGGTGGGTTTAAATTAAAATGAAGGAATATCAATTTTCTTGAAAACATTATCCAATTCTTTCTTTTTCCAATTAAGGGGCAATTTTGCGTGGCCAATTCACCTACCCTGAACATCTTTGGGTTGTGGGGTGAGATCCACGCAAACACGGGGAGAATGTGCAAACTCCACACACGGACAGTGACCCTGGGCCGGGATCAAACCCGGGTCCTCAGCGATGGGAGACAACAGTGCTAACCACTGCACCGCCATGCCACCTGTGGGTTTAAATTAAAATGGCAGGAGGATGGGAATCTTTGCAAGGAGCCAGAAGAGGGGAAAACACAGACAAGATTAAAAGACAGAAAGGGGAATAAGAAAAGTGATAGACAAAGGATTCAAGGGCCACAATAAAACAGGGTCACAGTGAAAAATAATGGGAATGGGACAGGGAATGTTAAAAAGACAAGCCTTAAAGCCTTGTGCCTTAATGTGTGGAGCATTTGCAATCAAAAAGATGAATTAATCATGCAAACAGATGTATATGTGTATTATATAGTTGGGATTATGGAGACATAGCTTCAGCATGACCAGGGCTGGGAACTAAACATCCAGGGGGTCGTCAGCATTTAGGAAGGACAGACAAAAAAGAAAAGGTAGTGGAGTTGCATTGCTGGTTAAAGAGGAAATTAACATAATAGTGAGGAAAGATACTGGGCGGGATTCGCCGACCCCCGCCAGGTCGGAGAATTGGCGCCGCGCCGCGCGAATCGCGTCACGCCGCCCCGATGCCGGGACGCAATTCTCCGCAGAGCACAGAATCGCCGCCATCGGCGCCGGCGTGGTCGGCGCGGCGCCGGTCTGGGTATGCGTTGACTCTCCGTCCCGAATGGGCCGAACCGTTCTAACATCCTCTGAGCCGGCGGGACCTCGGTATTGAAGGGTCGGGGGCCGGCCTGTGGGGGGCGGGGGAGGGGGGGGAGTGGATTCCGACCCCGGGGGGGGGGCCCTCCGTAGTGTCCTGGCCCGCGATCGGGGCCCACCGATCGGCGGGCCGGCCCCTCTGGTCGGCGGGCCTCCGTTCCTCCGTGCAGGCGTCGGGGCTGGCGCGGGGAAGAAGGCCACTGCGCATGCACTAGTTGGTGCCGGCCCAACTGCGCAGGTGCTCCACCGCCGTGCTAGCCCCCTGTGGGCCTGAGAATGGGGTCCTGGAATGGGCGCAGACGCCGGAGTAAAACACTCCCGTTTTTACGCCGGTGTCGACACGTAGCCGCCCGATGGGAGAATCCCGCCCATCTCCGCGATGTAAAATCTGTATGGGGAGAGCTGAGAAACACCAAGGGGCAAAAAGCATTAGTGGGGATTGTATATAGACCCCCAAACTGTAGTGGTGATGTTGGGAATGTCATTATACAGGAAATTAGAGATGCATGCGATAAAGGAACATCTGTAATTCTGGTGTACATTAATCTACATATCGATTGGGCAAATCAAATTAGTAATAGTACCGGAGAGGGGGAATTCCTGGAGTGTCTCTGGGATGGTTTTCTGGACAAATACATTGAGGAACCAACTTGAAACATGCCATCCTAGACTGGATATTGTGTAATGAGAATGGAATAATTGGCAATCTCGTTGTGTGAAGTCCTTTGGCAATGAGTGATCAAAACAGAATAGAATTCTTCATCAAGATGGAGAGTAACGTAGTTGGTTCTGAGACTAGTGACCTGAATCGAAATAAAGGAAACTATGATTGTGTGAGGCGCGAGTTGGCATTGAAGGATTAGGAAACGTTAAAGGCATGACGGTGGATAGGCAATGGCAAACATTCAGTGAGCGCATGGCCGAACTGCAATAATTATTCAATCCTGCCTTGATGAATCTTGATGAATACATGAATAGGATAGGACTAGAGAGATATGGACCCCGGATGTGCAGAAGGTTTTAGTTTAGACAGGCATCATGATAGGAGAAGGTTTGTGTCGTGTTGGGTTTTCTGATGTACAAACGATCCAACACGGCTGGAGATGGTGTAACTCAATTTTATTAACTACTCAACCGTAACAGCACACTGCTAACTTGGGTACGTGCATTACCAGCTAATCTGTGGACCCTGTCCTATCACTATCTGGGTGAGGCACTCAGCACATGGTGAATGTCTGAGTGGTAGGCTCTGAGCTCAGTGCTCTGAGCTGGCTGCTGCTGGAATGAACGGGAACTGTAGTGTCCCCTGTTTTTATAGTGCGTGTGCTCTCACTGGTGATTGGCTACGATGTTGTGTGTGTGTTGGTTGGTCCGGCTGCATGTCCATCAGTGTGTGTGTGATTGCACCATGATATGCTGATCTAAATATCACGACATCCCCCCTTTTCGCAAAGAATATGTGCCGACATGATAATAAATAAAGAAGTGTAGTGAGTGCATCCAATCATGTGTGTGCAATATTTACAACAATATGTACATGTGGCTCTCCTATATACACAGGAAGGTGCCAGGTGCAGAAACTAACTATGTTACACCAAGAACAAAACCAATGTTATTAACAAACAATAACAAAATCTTAAACAGTATGGCAAAAAGTCTGAAACAGTACGTCAGAACAGTTTGGAGGGCAAAAGGGTCTGTTCCTGCGCTCCAATGCTCTTTGTTCTTTGTTCATTGTAATTTGAAGCTTATAAAATGGGATTTTACTCAGTGGCCTGCTTCTCTGCACTGAGTGGATGCTTGGCTGACCGAGTGCTTTTGGAGTTGGGTGAAAAAGTTAGGTGAAACTGGGAAAAGGTGAAACTGAAAAGACGGAGTGTTGAGTTCAGTCTCAGTCCAGGCAGGAGCGGAGCATGGCTGAGTTTCATATACAGATTTGCCCAGAGTGGACTGGGAGCAGACACTTTTCTGCAAATCCGTGACAGAACAGTGGGACACATTCAGGAAGGAAATAGGGAGAACAGGGCCAACATGTCCCAATCAAGTAAAAGGTTTAGACCAACAAATCCAATGAACCCTGAATATCAAGGGATATACAACATTGGATCAGGAGAAAAAGCGAAGCTTATGGCAGATATTGAGGCTCAGAAACAGCAGAAGCACTAGTGGTGTATTGAATGTGCAAGAGGGACCTTAAAAAGGAAATTAAGAGAGCAAAAAGGGGACATGAAAGGATACTGGCTGGTAAAATAAAGGAAAATTCTAAGTTGTTTTATAAGTACATTAAGGGTAAAAGGATAACTAAGGAAAGAGTAGGACCCATTAAGGATGTAGGTCGGGTTCTAAATGAATACTTTGGGTGAAATTCTCCGGAAACGGCGCGATGTCCGCCGACTGGCGCCCAAAACGGCGCAAATCAGACGGGCATCGCGCCGCCCCAAAGGTGCGGAATGCTCCGCATCTTTGGGGGCCGAGCCCCAACCTTGAGGGGCTAGGTCGGCGCCGGACGAATTTCCGCCCCGCCAGCGGGCGGAAAAGGCCTTTGGTGCCCCGCCAGCTCGCGCGGAAATGACATCTCCGGGCGGCGCATGCGCGGGAGCGTCAGCGGCCGCTGAGAGCTTCCCACGCATGCGCAGTGGAGGGAGTCTCTTCTGCCTCCGCCACGGTCTCCACCATGGAGACCGTGGCGGAGGCGGAAGGGAAAGAGTGCCCCCACGGCACAGGCCCGCCCGCGGATCGGTGGGCCCCGATCGCGGGCCAGGCCACCGTGGGGGCACCCCCCGGGGCCAGATCGCTCCTCGCCCCCCCCAGGACCCCGGAGCCTGCGCGCGCCACCTTGTCCCGCCGGTAAGGTAGGTGGTTTAATTTACGCCGGCGGGACAGGCATTTTAGCGGCGGGACTTCGGCCCACCCGGGCTGGAGAATCGCGCGGGGGGGCCCGCTAACCGGCGCAGCGCGATTCCCGCCCCCGCCGAATCTCCGGTGCCGGAGACTTCGGCAACCGGCGGGGGCGGGATTCACGCCAGCCCCCGGCGATTCTCCGACCCGGCGGGGGGTCGGAGAATCTCGCCCTTTGTGTCAGAGTTCACTCGTGAGAGAGACAGTGTGGGTATAGAAATCAGGGAGAAGGACTGTAATAAAAATTAAAGAAATTAATATAAACTGAGAAGAGGTTCTGAGTGGTCAGATAGGCTTAATGGTGGACAAGTCTCCAGGCCCAGATGAAATGTATCCCCGGTTGCTGAGTGAGGCAAGGAAGAAAATAGCAGGAGCGCTGGCAATAAATTTCAATTCCTCTCTGGCCACAGGAGAGGCACCCGAGGACTGGAGGATAGCCAATGTGGTACCATTATTCAAGAAGGGAGGAAGGGATAAACCAGGAATCTACAGGCCAGGTAGTCTAACCTCCGTGGTGGGGAAACTATTGGAAGCAATTCTGAGAGACAGAATTAATATGCATTTAGAGAGGCAGGGGTTAATCAAGTCAGCAAGGTTTTGTTAAGGGGAGGTCATGTCTGACCAACTTGGTTGAACTTTTCAAAGAGGTGACCAAATGTGTAGATGAGGGAACTTCATTTGACGTAGTCTACCTGGACTTCAGCAAGGCTTTTGATAAGGCCCCACATGGAAGACTGATAGCAAGAATAAGAGTCCATGGGATCCAAGGAAATTTGGCAAAATTGGATCTATAAACAGCTGAGTGGCAGGAAGCAGAGGATGATTGTTGAAGGATGTTTTTCTGACTGGAAGCCTGTATCCAGTGGGGTACCACAGAGATCAGTGTTAGAGCCCTTGAGGTTTGCAGTTTGCAGTTTATATAAATGATTTAGATACAAATTTAGGAGGGTTGATCAGTAAGTTTGCAGATGATATGAAAATTGATGGGGTGGTAAATAGTCAGGAGGATAGCCTTCGATTACAAGAGGATATATACGGGCTGGCCAGATGGACTGATCAGTGGCAAATAGAATTCAATCCGTGAGGTGATGCACTTGGGCAGGACAAACAAGGCAAAGGAATACATGATATTCCTGGGAAGCACCCAGGATCAGATGGACCTTGGTGTGCATGTACACTAGTCCCTTAAGGTAGCAGAGCAGGTAGATACAGTGGTTAAGAAGACATATAGTATACTTGCCTTTATTAGCCAAGGCATAGAGTTTAAGAACAGGGACGCTATGCTGAAACTATATAAAACGTTAGTTAGGCCACAGCTAGACTATTGTGTGCAGTTCTTGGATCCACATTACAGGAGGGATGTGATAACACTGGAAAGGATGCAAAGGAGATTTACCAGTATGTGGCCTGGCCAGAAAATGTTAGTTATGAAGAGAGATTGGATAGACTTGATTGTTTTCCTTGGAGCAGAGAAGACAGAGGGGGGACATAATTGAGATGTGTAAAAGTATAAGGGGCCTAGATAGAACAAATGTTTCACCATGTTGGAGGGGTCAATGACCAGTGGGCATAGATTTAATTTAAGGGACAGGAGGTTTAGAGGGGATTTTAGGAAAACCTTTTTTACTCGAGGGTGGTGGGAGTTTGGAATCCGCTGCCTGAAAGGCTGATGGAGGCAGAGACCCTGATAATATTTAAGAAGTATTTAGATGTGCCCTTGCGATCCTAAGGCATGAAAGATTATGGGTCAAGTGCTGGGAAACGGGGTTAGAATAGCTAGGTGGCTGTTTTTGACCGGCACAGACTTGATGGGCTGACGGGCCTTTTCTGTAGTATGACTCTATGATTCTGTATTCACTGAAGTTTAGAAGAATGAGGAGGGATCTCATAGAAACGTGTAAAATTTTAACACGACTAGATAAGGTAGATGCAGGAAGGATGTTCCTGAGAGTGGGTGCATCCAGAACCAGAGGTCACAGTCTATGGATATATGGTAAACCATTTAGAATTGAGAGGAGGAGAAATTTCTTTACCCTGTGAGCCTGTGGAATTCGCTACCACAGAAAGGAGTTGCGGCAAAACATTGTACTTTTCAAGGTGTTAGATATAGCTCTTGAGGCTAAAAGGATCAAAGGATATGGGGGGAAAGCTGGGAACAGGGTACTGAGTTGAATGATCAATAATGATCATAATGAATGGCAGAGCAGGCTCGAAGGACAGAATGACCTACTACAGCTGCTCTTTTCTCTGTTTCTAAGTACTCTTGGTGCATGGAAGGGCCCCCACGGCAATGATGTTGCCTGCCCTAAGGAACTATACCTCTCACCATGTCCCCCAGCCTGTTTGAGTAGCCGTTGTGCTCCCACAACTCGTGTATCTGACTTTGAGGCTGCATGTTCATCAATGCACCCTCATCCTGCAGGTGCAGTCCCAGAAATGGCCACCACTAGTGGTGGCGCCGCAGTGACTGCTGCTCCCCTTGAGTGGGCTGGCAACTCTTGTGGGGAAAGGGTCCACAATCCTCAATGGGGACGGCAACACCGACAAGACCATTTCTGGGTCCCTCTGACTGGCAAAGTGCTTTTGGCCCCTGATTTCTGCCATGGTGGTTGTGCCCCTGCTGCTTCCATAGAATATAGCCCAATAAATTAAATTAGCTTGAATGAGACTTTGTGGAAAGATCAACAGGTTGTCTCACTTGCTGAGCATTTAATGTAAAATCACAGGATATTTGTGTAAAACCAATGCTGTTGTTAGTCAATGTATAATAAAGCTTGTTGTTTAAAACCATTTGGGCTGGATTCCGAGTGGAGGCTTGTTAGTTGCCACTAAAACTGCAGAAAATTGGCTAATTGTTTGTAATGTCATTGAAGTGTGGATTTTTTCATTATCATAGAATCATAGAATTTACAGTGCAGAAGGAGGCCATTCAGCCCATCGAGTCTGCACCGGCCCTTGGAAAGAGCACTATACTTATGCCCACGCCTCCACCCTATCCCCGTAGCCCAGTAACCCCACCTAACCTTTGGACACTAAGGGGCAATTTAGCATGGCCATTCCACCTAACCTGCGCATCTTTGGACTGTGGGAGGAAGTCGGAGCATCCGGAGGAAACCCACGCAGACACGGGGAGAAAGTGCAAATTCCACACAGACAATCACCCGAGGTCAGATGTTAACCCGGGACCCTGGAGCTGTGAGGTGTCATGAGGCAGCACGGTAGCATTGTGGATAGCACAATTGCTTCACAGCTCCATAAGAACATAAGAACATAAGAACTAGGAGCAGGAGTAGGCCATCTGGCCCCTCGAGCCTGCTCCGCCATTCAATGAGATCATGGCTGATCTTTTGTGGACTCAGCTCCACTTTCCGGCCCGAACACCATAACCCTTAATCCCTTTATTCTTCAAAAAACTATCTATCTTTATCTTAAAAACATTTAATGAAGGAGCCTTACTGCTTCACTGGGCAAGGAATTCCATAGATTCACAACCCTTTGGGTGAAGAAGTTCCTCCTAAACTCAGTCCTAAATCTACTTCCCCTTATTTTGAGGCTATGCCCCCTAGTTCTGCTTTCACCCGCCAGTGGAAACAACCTGCCCGCATCTATCCTATCTATTCCCTTCATAATCTTATATGTTTCTATAAGATTCCCCCCTCATCCTTCTAAATTCCAACGAGTACAGTCCCAGTCTACTCAACCTCTCCTCGTAATCCAACCCCTTCAACTCTGGGATTAACCTAGTGAATCTCCTCTGCACACCCTCCAGTGCCAGTACGTCCTTTCTTAAGTAAGGAGACCAAAACTGAACACAATACTCCAGGTGTGGCCTCACTAACACCTTATACAATTGCAGCATAACCTCCCTAGTCTTAAACTCCATCCCTCTAGCAATGAAGGACAAAATTCCATTTGCCTTCTTAATCACCTGTTGCACCTGAAAACCAACTTTCTGCGACTCATGCACTAGCACACCCAGATCTCTCTGCACAGCAGCATGTTTTAATTTTTTATCATTTAAATAATAATCCCTTTTGCCTTTATTCTTACCAAAATGGATAACCTCACATTTGTCAACATTGTATTCCATCTGCCAGACCCTAGCCCATTCACTTAGCCTGTCCAAATCCCTCTGCAGACTTCCAGTATCCTCTGGACTTTTTGCTTTACCACTTATCTTAGTGTCGTCTGCAAACTTGGACACATTGCCCTTGGTCCCCAACTCCAAATCATCTATGTAAATTGTGAACAGTTGTGGGCCCAACACTGAGCCCTGAGGGACACCACTAGCTACTGATTGCCAACCAGAGAAACACCCATTAATCCCCACTCTTTGCTTTCTATTAATTAACCAATCCTCTATTCATGCTACTACTTTCCCCTTAATGCCATGCATCTTTATCTTATGCAACAACCTTTTGTGTGGCACCTTGTCAAAGGCTTTCTGGAAATCCAGATATACCACATCCATTGGCTCCCCGTTATCTACCGCACTGTTAATGTCCTCAAAAAATTCCACTAAATTAGTTAGGCACGACCTGCCCTTTATGAACCCATGCTGCGTCTGTCCAATGGGACAATTTCCATCCAGATGCCTCGCTATTTCTTCCTTGATGATAGATTCCAGCATCTTCCCTACTACCGAAGTTAAGCTCACTGGCCTATAAGGGACCTCCAGGGTCCCAGGTTCGATTCCGGCTTGGGTCACTGTCTGTGCGGAATCTGCACATCCTCCCCGTGGGTGCGTGGGTTTCCTCCGGGTGCTCCTGTTTCCTCCCACACTCCAAAGATGTGCAGGTTACGTGGATTGGCCGTGATAAATTGCCCTTAGTGTCCAAAATTGTCCTTAGTGTTGGGTGGGGTTACTGGGTTATGGGGATAGGGTGGAGGTGTGGGCTTGGGTAGGGTGCTGTTTCCAAGGGCCGGTGCAGTCTCGATGGGCCGAATGGCCTCCTTCTGCACTGTAAATTCTATGATAATCTATGATATGCAGACATGCACATAATGATATACAGACAGGCACAGACAGGCACCTAATGAACACAGAGAACAGGACATGACCAATGAGCAGGCAGGACACTCAAGGGTGGTATCTCACTATAAAAGGCACGAGGCACTCACACTCCACCTCTTTCCACTGATGAACATCAACAGAGTGAGTCAGGGGTGTATTTACAGTATCACACCTCCAGCACGTGGCTAAGAGCTAGTCTGGTTCAGTCAGACAGAGTAACCACACTTAGGTTAGCAGCGAGTCGAACTCATAGAAAACTGTGCTAACTGTGCTACTGGTTCAATAAATCAGATTGAACTAACTTCAAGGTCTGGAGTATCTTTTGGTTAAAGCTGCATCCAGTTGCAGCCTGTGTTATCCCAGAGTTAACACAACATGCTACCAGGAGACTGCTTAATCTAGGTGGTTTACCTCAGTCCGTTCCATGACGACCAGCGAATGTATCCCGGCACCATGGAGAAGATTCTGGCTCCTCACCAGCTCAGGACCTCCGGCAATCTCAGTGCCAACTGGCGGACATTCAATCAAAAGTTTCTGCTGTACATCGAAGCTTCAGACCTCGTGGGTGCGTCTGATGCAAGGAAGATCGCGCTTCTCCTCTCAACAGCGGGTGATCAAGCCATCAAACTCTTCAACTCTTTTCACTTCACCGAAGGCCAGGACAAGACAAAGAATCCTGGACAAGTTTGACCGTCACTGTGAAGTGGACACTAATGAAATCTTCGAGCGCTACATATTCAAACAGCGTCTACAAGGTAAAGATGAATCTTTCAACTCCTTCTTAACTAACCTCCGCCTGCTAGCGCTGTCCTGCAACTTTGGTGATATTGCTGACTTCATGATCAGAGACCAAATCATTTTTGAAGTACACTCTGATCCTCTGAGAGAGCAGCTGCTGAAAATTAAGCATATGACCCTGCCAGTTGCGATTGAAATATGCACAATGCATGAGCATGGCAAAAATCGCTATGCCCAGTACAAATCGGCTGAAAATGAGAAACTTGCCTCCCGCGAGGCAGAGATTTTGCAAGCCATCTCCCGGATGCAGCGCCTCAACATTGATGAAAGCGGCCATTTTGCGCGCTTTTCCCGGGGCCCCACGCATGCGCGATGCGAACGGGATAACGAGGCGGCCGACACCCGCACTGCACATGCGACGCACGGAGTATCAGGACGCCGACGTCATGACGTGCAAGAACCGTGGCAATGCCCACTTAAAGCAACACTGCCCCGCAAGAGGCAGGCGATGTTTAAACTGTGGGAAGCCTGGACACTATGCAGCCTTGTACAGGTCTGCACCACCAGCCAGAGGCCAGCGCTCACAATTCCGACGACGGTGCGTTCAGAGTGTGCAACGATTAGAGGATTCTGATCCTGGCAGCACAACGGATCCTGAGGAAGAATGCCTGGACTCCGCCTACTGTGTGGGCATCATTACCAAATGTGAATATGCCACATCCAACTCACCACAAATTCAATCCATCCTCGCTGTGGATTCTGCGGACGAATGGCGTGTGGTGATGCAGGGCAACCACTGCTCCATCCAGTTTAAGCTGGACACAGGTGCTTCTGCCAACCTGCTCTCACAGGCAGATTTCAAACGCATCAAGTAGCCCCCCCAGGTCCTTCCAACAGCCTGCAGGCTCTTGGACTGCAACGGAAATGCCATCACTGCACTGGGATCCTGCCATCTACTCGTCTCCAACCGGAGCACCCATGCACGGTTACGTTTTGAAATTGTCAAGCCAGACAGGGCATCCCTACTTGGCGTGCATGCCTGCAAGCAGCTGAACCTCGTGCAGCGGGTTTACACAACGACATCCTCCAATGTGGATCTTCAGGCCGGCATTGACGACATCCTCGCTCAGTATCCGGACGTGTTCGATGGGATGGGCACGCTGCCATATCGATACAAGATTCTGCTATGACCTGATACCAAGCCAGTGGTCCACGCATCACGCTGGGTCCCGGCTCCGTGGAGGGCGCCTGAAGGCACAGCTCAAGGATCTTCAGCAACAGGGCATCATTTCCAAGGTAACCGAACCGACTGACTGTGTCAGCTCGATGGTGTGTGTTAGAAAGCCTTCGAGAGACCTGCGCACCTGCATTGATCCCACGGATCTCAATAAGAATATAATGCGTGAACACTACACCATCCCGAAGCGGGAGGAACTCACCAGTGAGATGGCACATGCACGGTTTTTCACCAAGTTAGATGCGTCACATGGAATTTGGCAAATCCAGCTGGATGAGTCCAGCAGAAGGCTCTGCACCTTCAACACACCGTTTGGCAGATACTGCTATAATCGCCTGCCGTTTGGCATTGTCGCGGCATCGGAGATCTTCCATCGCATCATGGAGCAGATGATGGAGGGCATTGAAGGGGTTCGTGTGTACGTGGACGCCATCATCATATGGTCCACGACCCCTGAAGAGCATGTTTCCCGTCTCCAGCAGGTATTCCGTGTCCATGCCAATGGCCTGAAGCTGAACAGGTCCAAATGTAGCTTTGGCATGTCGACACTCAAGTTCCTAGGTGACCAGATCTCTCAGCAGGGCGTGCGCCCGGACACAGACAAGGTCACGTCCATCAAAGCCATGAAGGTCCCTGAAGACAAGAAGGCGGTGTTGCGCTTCCTGGGCATGGTCAATTTTCTGGGCAAGTTCATCCCAAACCTGGCCTCACACACCATGGCCCTACGAAACCTGGTACAAAAGCCCACTGCCTTTGAGTGGAAGGCAGCACATCAGGCAGAGTGGTTGGAGCTGAAAGCCAAGCTCACCTCTGCACCCGTCTTGGCATTTTTCGACCCAGACAGGAAGACGAAGATCTCGACAGATGCGAGCCAGGATGGCATCGGTGCGGTGCTGCTTCAACTCGATGACACTTCATCCTGGGCACCGGTAGCCGACGCATCGAGGGCCATGACACGCACCGAAACAAGGTATGCGCAAATAGAGAAGGAATGCCTGGGTCTTCTCACTGGCATTCTCAAGTTTCACGACTATGTCTACGGCCTGCCGACATTCACTGTCGAGACAGATCATAGGCCTCTGGTCCACATTATCCACAAGGACCTGAACGACATGACGCCTCGGTTGCAGCGCATCCTCCTCAAACTCAGAAGGTACGACTTTGACTCAGTGTACACGCCTGGCAAGGAGCTCATCATCGCTGATGCATTGTCCCGCTCGATCACATTACCTAGTGAACCGCTGGAAATCATCCGGCAGATTGAATCACAGGTGCAGCTGTGTGCTAGCACCCTACCGGCATCTGATGAGAAGGTGGTTCGTATCCGCGAGGGGACAGCCAAAGACCCCCCTTTGCAGCGTGTCATGCACCAAATTCACCAATGGCTGGCAGAAAGGGCAGTGTCATCAATTTTACAATGTAAAGGACGACCTGACGGTGATTGATGGTATCCTTGTCAAGCTGGACCGGATTGTCATTCCGCTCAGTGTCCAGAGCTTGGTTCTCCGCCAAATCCATGAGGGAAACCTGGGCGTTGAGAAGTGCAGACGCAGAGCCAGGCAGGCTGTCTACTGGCCTGGTATTAGCCAGGACATCTCGAACACGGCCCTCAACTGTGCGACCTGTCAACGTTTCCAGCCAGCGTAGAGCAAGGAGATGCTCCAGCAGCATGAAATCGAGACCTCCCCGTGGTCCAAGGTTGGCATCGGCCTCGTTCGTGCGAATGGTCGTGATTACATGTTAATTATTGACTATTTCTCCAATTACCCTGAAGTTGTGAAGCTCTCAGACCTCACACCTCGGACCGTCATCAAGACCTGTAAGGAGACATTCTCCAGGCATGGTATCCCACTCACTGTCATGAGTGACAATGGCCCGTGCTTCAACAGCCACGAGTGGTCTATGTTTGCCAAGTCATACCATTTCAAACATGTCACTTCCAGCCCACACTATCCGCAGTCCAATGGGAAGGTTGAAAAAGGGGTGCACATTGTGAAACAGCTCATCTGCAAGGCCGCGGATTCTGCTTCTGACATCTACCTCGCGCTGCTTGCGTACAGGGCAACCCCACTGTCCATTGGCATGTCGCGCCTCAACTCCTGATGAACAGGGACCTGCGGACGACACTTCCAGCCATACACCTGACCAACCTGGATCACCTCCTGGTGCTGCAGAAGGTGCAGCAGCTCCAAAACCAGCAAAAGCAGGGCTATGATGCTCATGCCACCGATTTGCTCGTTTTATCCCCGGCAGACACTGTCAGGATCAAGATACTGGATGGTGGCTGGTCTGCTCCAGCTGTCATTGTTCGACAGGTTGCGCCCCGCTTGTATGTTGTGCGTCTGGCTGATGGTTCTGTTGTGCGATGAAACAGACGGGCATTGCGCAACGTTGCCTGCCCACAACCACATTCTTCTCCGTTTCCGTCCGTTGTTTTGCCACCTCCTGATACCTCGAACTACGAGGCCACCAGTCAGCCTTCCATCCCGCCTGTCAAGGCGCTGTCGTCCCCACCACCACCTCTCCGGCGGTCGATAAGGATCAGACGCAAGCCCCAGAGACTGGACTTATGAACATTTGTTTTGTTTGCTATGTTCTGTTTTCTCACATTAGACAGCTGTCTTCACATGTAAATACGTTGACATATGCCACCGCTTGTAAATGTGTTAATATATGCCACCACATGTAAGTATGTTTAAGTATGTTCCCATGTGCCAACAAAACATTTTTTTTAAAAGGGGGGAGATGTAATGATGTGCAGACATGCAGATAATGATATACAGACAGGCACAGACAGGCACCTAATGAACACAGAGAACAGGACATGACCAATGAGCAGGCAGGACACTCAGGGGTGGTATCTCACTATAAAAGGCATGAGGCACTCTGCCTCTTTCCACTGATGAACATCTACAGAGTGAGTCAGGGTGTATGTACAGTATCATACCTCCAGCATGTGGCTAAGAGCTAGTCTGGTTCAGTCAGACAGAGTAACCACACTTAGGTTAGCAGAGAGTTGAACTCATCGAGAACTGTGTTAACTGTGCTACTGGTTCAATAAATCAGATTGAACTAACTTCAAGGTCTGGAGTATCTTTTGGTTAAAGCTGCACCCAGTTGGAGCCTGTGTTATCTCAGAGTACATAACATGACATGAGGCAGCAGTGCTAACCACTGTGTCACCATGTCCTGTTTCAATTTTATGTTTCATTTTTATATATAATTCATCTGATACTAATTGAAAGGGGTCTGGGTACAGTTCACAAATAGTGACAGGCTTCTGTATGTGTTATATGGCTCCGAATATATACATATTCATTTGCACACACAAATATAGGTATATTTTTATACGTATATATATTCGGAAAGATCAAGCAACAATAATTCAAATGACTGGGCGAAGGTGAAGAGATTTGCGACAGGAGAGCCAGAATTTGGGGCAGAGTTCAGATCCGTCCAAAAATGTGCAGGCAGCACGTTTACAATTTCCTGAAATGTATTTCCCGAAGGCAAAGTTCCTTGCCGCTAGTACACAACGAGGAGAGCAAAATTAACCTCTCTCCCTCACTGTCCTCATATGCCATCCCCACTCTTGACGGAAATAATACAAAGTTACTATTATCTGAATTGCTCAAATCACTTTGTGGCTTTATACATTTCTACCTTTCGTCACACAGAAAACAATTTAACGAATTGCTTTGGAAAGAAGTCAGAACATTTGAAATCTTGCAAAAGCCTTTCAGTGTTTGAGGGGGTAATCACACGGGACGTAATTGCAGGTCTAATTTTTAACACAACTGGTGGTTGTTTACATCAATTTAAGGTCTAAGTGCGAAGTATAAAACATACATCATGGAATCTTGATCAAGAACTAATTTGCTGAGAACCATTAGACTTGGCTAAAATTGTGCTTAGATCAGGAACTCAATCAGCTGCAGATAAAAATAACTAATTTAGAAATCTTTGTACCACAGCCAACTTAATTATTCATTCAGCAGTGCAGTCTAAATAAAAATAACAGAAAAACACTTAGCAACCGGAATATTTTACACAACTGATTAGACCAGTGTGCTATTCAAAAATACTAAGTTGAAATTTGGCAGTGAATCGGAATTTATACTATGTGTTATGAAACAATTCTGAACGAAGTTTCCCTGTTGATTGTCAAGATGCTTTTGATTTGGGAAGCACGGTGGTGCAGTGGTTAGCATTGCTGCCTCACAGCGCCAAGGTCCCAGGTTCGATCCTGGCTCTGGGTCACTGACCGTGTGGAGTTTGCATATTCTCCCCGTGTTTGTGTGGGTTTCGCCCCCACAACCCAAAGATGTGCAGGGTAGGTGGATTGGCCACGCTACATTGCCTCTTAATTGGAAAAAATGAATTGGGTACTCTAAATTTATTTTTTAAAAGATGCTTTTGATTTTGAAGATTCATTTAATAAAGACACGGTGAGTCCACCTCGAGTAAAATAAGAAACAGTTTTATTTACACAAACAATATGTACACGACCCTACCGGGTTCCTCTCTGGTCGGTGCCCTACTGTCCGACATTTTATACATTGGTTAATTGGGATATCTCGCCCCAGTGGGGAAGTTCGTACTCTGCAAGGAGCACAGGGAAGACCAGCATTCCCACCCTGTAGCTTCCTTGCAGGATATTATATTTCACTTGGATTTGCATCTTCTGGTCTTGCAGAGAAATGCAGTGGTATAGCTTTCAGGAGAGAGTGAACAGACTGACTCTGGTTTTCTTTTGAAAAGTGAAGGCTGTGGGATAACCTAATAAGTATTAAAAGACTTTAAGTAGACACAGGGGGAGGGGGAGAGTGTTTCCACTTGTGAGAAAGATCATCAATATAAAATAATCAACAAGAAATCAAATGAGGAACTTTGAAGAAACCTCTTTACCCCAGAGGGTGGTGAGGATGTAGAACTCAGGTTTGAGGTCAATAATACAGACACATTTAAGGGAGGCTGGAAAAATGCAAACGGGAGAGAGGAATGGAAGGATATGTCAATACAGTTAGATGAGGAGATTTGAATGATATATATACATGCTCTTGGTTGGAGCAAGTGGGTTGTGTTTGTGCCATACACTTTGGCCACGATTCAACCACCTCGTTGCACCTGGAGCGGAGCTGGACCCGACTGGTGAATCCTGGGAGAGCCCATAAATTATGCTTTGGGTGGACGCTGAGCAGATCGTGAGTCACCTGACTCGCTACGCCCGGCATGATCTGGATCATGGAAGAATATTATTTAACCCTCATTTAAATATCCTGATGCTGCATTCACCCTGCCACGCATGAGTCCACAGCCGCATCTGCGAGGCCTCAACCGGGCGCCGATTAGATGTGGTTTCCACAAGTGTGTACTTGGTGTGATGGTACGTCAGTGGGTCTCAGAGTCCCCCAGGTGCTGAGGACAGGGCTGGGCAATACCCTGGCACTCCCCCGGCACATGGATACCCTGGCAGTGCCACCCAGGCACCCTGGCGTTGCCAGATTTCCCAGATGCCAGGTTGGCACTACCAAGAGTCAGAGCCTGGGGGGCCATGCCCATGAAATAAGGGGTGAGGGGGGTTAGAGGGGGCCACAGAAAGGTTGGACAGGGTGCAGGAGGTCCTGAAAGGGGGGGGGGTGCATAGATCTGGGCAGCCTTTCAAAATTGCGCCCCAATCTGTTAGGAGTCGGTCCTGCTGGTGAGCTCAGCTCCCCAGTGCAGGAAAAATTACAAAGTGTGGCCTTGAACGGGGAGAAACTCTCCAAGACCCAAAAAAGTGGCTTTGTGGTGTTAAATAGTAGTCTCATTCTTGTCATTGCAGCCATCACGAAACACCCCACCAAACGTGCCTGAAACCGCACTTTGAAATTTTTCCGGCGAATTGCGCCTTTTATCTAATGTATTCCTGTAATGCAAAGTCTAGATGAATTAATTTCTTACCATGGATACTCTTTTCTTTTATTTTCCTTTAATTTTTTTTAATTCACCAAGGGGTTAGGTTACTGCATGGTAGGTCCAACTCTGCCGAGGAATTTGGATTAAAATCATTGGATATTTTGGATATCTGGAAGTGGGGTAAACAGACCAGCTCTGCATGTAGTGGAAAGATCCTTCTCCAGACCACAACATTCAGACAGCAGCACTCAAACTGCTAACAGAAAAGCCAGACACCGACAGTTGCCAAGGAAGTGAGGCTCAGACTAGCTTCAAGCACTGGACACACAAATTCGCCAACGATGAGACAGATCGTCCAGGGCTGTTAGCATCACTGAAACATTTGGAATGATATTTCAGATTATTAGCAGTGGCACAGAATGTAAAGAATTCAAACGCATGGAGCTGCGTTTATTTCTTTTAAGGTGATGTTCAGCAAGTCACATTTTTAATGCAGCGAGACTGATTGCTACTCCTGGTAAATTAAGACTTTCACCCAAATGCTAAGATCTAAACCTTTTTGAGTATAAACTCAGACACATAAACATGTATGAACACATACACAAGAAAACACCTTGGTTTTACAACATAAAGGTTACTATACGGACACAAAAGAGACTAGAAGGGACATTTTTTCATACAGGGGATGGTGAGTGGCTGGAACAAGCTGCCAGAGGCAGTAGTAGAGGTGGATACTATTTTGTCTTTTGCAAAGCATTTAGACAGTTAGACTGTAAAATAGTCTTTTTAAAATAAATATATATATAAACACGCCTTTTCTTCTCTGATAGGCTAGCTGTCAAGCATTTTCTCAATTTGAGTTCACATACACATTAATACTGTTTGTTTCTTCCAGGTTTCAGTTATTCCTGTCCAACTGACAACTCTGGTTTGTTGATTATGCGCAACTTACTAAACGGGATCACAATTTTAAGGGTTCTTCATGTTTATTCCTTTGTTTTCACTTTCTTTTATTTTGCCGTTATCATTTTTGATCCATGGGTGATTAATGGACATGTATCTTTAAGTTAAGCAGCAAAGATAATGAGGAATTCAGACATTACAGGAGAGAACACTTTGCTAGTCCCTGCTAGTTTGAACAGGAGGCATCAGACATTTTGACATCAAAGAGAGAGAGATGGGATGGGATTCGATTTGTTTGATTGGCTGGTGGCCAGTGAATTGGCCAAAAGGCCGTACTCTGCCCGGCAACAGGTGGTGATTCTATCCTAGCCCAGTGGAATGATTTTCCGAATCCCAGGAAGCTCAGTTTGACTCCTGGAAGCATCGGGGCAAGGATTCTCTTTCTCTCTCTCTCCTTTTACAGAAAGGCTGTGACTGCTTTATTTCTGGAACTATAGGGAACCTGAATGAATGAATCTACAGGAAAAGACATTACAGGCTGCAAACAAAGACCAGGGCCCTTTCTCTCTCTCCAGAAAGGCTGTAGGTGCTGTATTTCTGAAACTACAGAGGTCTGAATGAATCTACAGTAAAGCCTCAGACTGAAAGTAGAGTTTGAAGAGAAGGATGGTACCGGAAACAACCATCACAAACAAAGACTCTTTTTCCTTTTTAATTATGATTTTTTTACCCCTTTCTTCCCTTCTGTGTTTGTCTATCTTGTGTGTGTAGCAGCTGGGGGGGACAAGTTAAAGTGGGGGAATTAGGAATTAGGTGATAGTTAGCCAGTTGTATTTGTTGCATATTTCATTATAGCTCTTGTTAGAAATAAACAAGAATTGTGTTTACATTTACAAATCTGGTGACTGTAATTATTGGGTGGCCAAGGGACAAAGACTTTGGTGTTTTTCAAATAATTATTGATTACCTTACTTGTGTTGTGACTCCAGGTCAAGTGGGGCTGGAATTGATCGCGCACTAGCTCAGGGTGTCGTACCACAGTGCACAGATAGGGACACCAAACATCAACCTATTCTTGGTTCTAAATACTTCAAAGGACAGAATAATCTGAATCTGGACACTCCGAATCACTCTAACAATCAGATTTACCCCAAGACCTGAACTTTGCATCACTTGGCACTGTGTTAGATTTCATATTACAGTGCTGTTCTCTACAGACTGGAATTTTGTTTTGGGGGAGGGGTTGGGGGGGGGGGGGGGGCGCGCAGAGGGGGGGGGGGGGTGGATAATCACAATCTATCTGTTTGATATCATATCTTCGCAAAACATTTTTTATCATACGACAGCAGAAATCAAATAAGGTAGCACAATGCATGTGGTGGAAAACGTTTAAAAGTAATGGCTCCACAGCTCAGAAGGAAGCATTAATTTAGCAGCTAATTGACTTGTACCTAGTGGTTCCTGATTAGTCCATTCCTGTAATTGTTGTGCTAATGGCAGGCGTTGTAATCTCATTGTATCTGATCTTTATCTCTCTATAGACGGTGGGTAAATATTGTCAGCATTTATAAAACATTCCCAGCCACACAATAAAGTGTGATAACTCCAACAAACGTACTTTGTTGGAGATTCTTATTGACTCGCAGCATTACAAATCGTGGCAATTATACTGACCACCCTTTCACCTAATTCACTTTCATTTGGGTGTGTTTTTTTCCAGAGGCTTACTGAATTACTGCGTGAATGTGAATTAAAGGAAAAAAGGAGGTAGACAAGAATGTTGCCCGAATAAAAGCTTTTTAAAAAACGTATATTATGGATTATGAAGTGCCAGGTTGTACTGGTCAGGAAAGGTAGACAGTCCATTGGCCTTTTCTCCAGGAAAGAGAAGGCTGAAGGGTCTTTGAAAATATGAAAGTGTTTGACAAGTTCGACATAGAGAAAATACATCCACTTATGGGAGAGACCAGAACTAGGAGTAAGCACAAGGTAGTCACTAATAAATCCAATAGGAATTCAGAAAAAACTTTAGCCGTGTGAATGTGCAACTCACTGCCACAGGGATTGGTTGAAGTGCATGGTATAAATGTGTTAAAGGGAAAGCTGGATAAACATATCAGAGAGAAAAGAATAGGTGAACATATTAATGAGGTTGGATGGAGGTGTGAGAGGAAACTTGTATTGAACTTTGCTGCCCATATGGACTTGTTGGATTGAATGTCCTAATTAATGCTGTAGACCTGATGCAACTGAAGACTTTATATCACTGAAATCGAGACAACAATTCAAATGAACTTTACAGACATTTGCACTTGTACCACAGAAATTATATAAAGGAGGTTTGAATGATTGTGGCTGGAGTTAAGACCCATTAGTATAAACTGACATTGGTTTCATTCGCCTTTCCGATGGAGTTTAATTGTAAATAACTTGCAGCAACAGTTCAGTATTGAGAGGCAGATGGGTCAAAATTCAAATCTATCTTGAGGACAGCTAATTCGAGCTGCCCCAATACCTCAACTTTGTGCAGGTAATGTTTGAGTCATGCTGTCCTCATACTCAACTAACAGTGCCAGCATGAGGAGCTGTCAGAGCTTTGTGCTGTATACAAACCCTTGTGAAACCACTGCCTCTGTATCGTCTTATTCCTCTCACTCAGCAAAATGTAAAACGATGGGTTCAGTTCAAGCTCTATAAATAAAGAAGGTAAAATAGAAAGAATATGAAGCTTTTAAATAGTTGCTGGTAAGAATATTGATTAGGTCTCTAAATGTTTTTGATATACAGCTTCTTTAATGGGAGCAGCAAACACAAAAGTGAAAGGATTCCTTTGTTCAAAATTCATATGAGGTAACAGGGGAGATCTTAACTTATCGCTGGGGTATAAAACTGCCATTTTTACGCTGAGGCGGTAAGTTGAATTATCGACCCTCATATTTCTTTTACTCTAATGCTTTGTCAGAGGTGCGTTGTCCTCCAGACAGAGAAGGAATTCCTGGGACAGCTCATCTGCTACATTTAATGTGCCAGTGCGCTCAGTTCTTTAATGTGCACTTCTACTCAGTATGTTGTGTTTACAATCACAGGGGGGAAACCTTGACTCTCTGAAATAGTTTAAAGCAGGTAAAAGACTGGTACACATCTAACGCAACTTCACGTTCAATTGAACACCTCTTTTATACCATTGCATAAACAAAAAATCTACCTCATGGACTTTATTGACTGTAACAGATTAGTCCAATTCTTTCCATTTAGCTTTTTCCCTGTTTTGTGAGTTTCATACCTCCTTAACCTTTAGGGTTCTTCCATTACAAATTCCATTTTCACATCTCTGTTCCTGTTGCCATTGAACTGGCTGCTGAGAGAGGTGTAGGATTACCTGACAATTCTTTTTCCATCCCCAGAGAGATGGACTTGACCTATGTTGGCTGCCTCACTCGGTCTGGTTGAGAACTGGAAAGTGCTACAAGGGAGTGATCATTAGTGAATTACTACACTGGACCATCACTGGTCCATTTCGAATCTGTGGTCAGAATGGCTGGTTTCATTTTTATTCTGAAATATAACGTTTCAAATTTGAAAGGGAAATTGAAAGGGGAAGATGTGGGTAGAGGATTAATAATTAATCCATTTATCGCAGTTGTTGACTGTGTAAACATAAGTACCATAACAACTTTAGAATATAAAAGCAAAGAGATCATGCTGAAACTTTATAAATCACTAGTGCGGCCTCAGCTAGTGTGCTGCGGACAATTTTAGGCTTCAGGAAAGATGGAAAGTCTTTCAAAAGGAGTAGGTTTCCAAGGATGTCACCAGGAATGTCACCAGGAGTCACTGTCTGTGCGGAGTCTGCACGTTCTCCCCGGGAACGTGCCTGCGTGGGTTTCCTCCGGGTGCTCCGGTTTCCTCCCACAGTCCAAAGATGTGCAGGTTACGTGGATTGGCCACGCAAAATTGCCCCTTGGTGTCCAAAAAGGTTGGGTGGTCTTACGCGATTGCAGGGAAAGGGTGGAGGCGTGGCCTTAAATGTGGTGCTCTTTCCAAGGGCTGGTGCAGACACGATGGGCCGAATGGCCTCTTTCTGCACTGTAAGTTCTATGATTCTATGAATGAGGGAGTTTGGTTATGAGGCGAGGTTGGAAATGTTTGGACTACTCTCCTTGGAACAGAAAAGGTTGAGAGATGATTGAACAGTGATTTAGAAGATGATTGAAATGGTAGATTTAAAATCATTGGAAAAAGGGAAGATAAAGAGAAAAGATTTAATTCACTTGTCAGGATTACAAACGTTCAACTTGAAAAGGTAATGGAAGCTGATTCCATACATAATTTTAAAAAGCAATTGGACAGGTTCTTGAAGATGAGGAACTTACAAGATTACAGACAAAAAGCAGGAGCGTGGGTCTCTTTCAAAGAGTGAGCACAGAGAAGATGGGCGGAGTGGCCTCCTGTATTTTAATTTTCTACGATTCTCCGATTCTATTCTACAAATAACATTGTTCAAGAAATGGGATTAGGACCCTCTCTAAATCCGAGGATATTTCTGTCAAAGACTTAGGTATTCTTGTTTCTGTTCCAATGTTTAAATATCATTCTGTACCATGATGTTTGAAGTCATTTAATGTCTTTATAATTACTTACATGGGAAGCCGCTGAAAAATGAACTGAAAGTGAGTGTTTGTTCATGAGAGACTAGCAAAACGTGGCATCTTTTGAATCTCCTACCCCAGTATTCAGCTGAGATATCTCTGTATCTAAAACAATTACAAAGAGATACATCACTCTTGTGAAGAATGACTACACACAGCTGGTAAAATAGGAATCATTGGCAGTTATTACACATGGGTGTTTGAACATGCTATTTATATTAGAAATTATGTGTATTGTTCATCGAACGTCATGAAGCTTTAATTACAAAAAAGCAACCCAAATGTCCGGAAAGAGTTGGTGACACTTAATCATCAAACTGTACACTCGTTCAACAGCAACACACAAAATCAATCATAACTAACATTACAGGATTAGCGGATCTGGTGAATAAGAAGCCACGTTTCAATCGATAATTACATAAAGCCTGTGTGGCAATGGGCAAATTTGTCAAGATGTGGAGACTCACAAAGGTCTGCAAGCCATTGTATTGTTGAGTTCTCCCAGAACAAACAATAATAGAATCATAGAATGTTTGGACTGTGGGAGGAAACCGGAGCACACGGGGGTAACCCATGCAGACACGGGGAGAAAGTGCAAACTTCACGCAGTCTGTCACCGAGGCCGGAATTGAACCTGGGACCCTGGAGCTGTGAGACAGTAGTGCTAGCCGCTGTGCTACCGTGCCGACCCATCAAGCATGCTATCTCAATATAGCTCTCTTTCATATCCATTGTTGATATTTTAACAGAGGCCAAATTTATTTGTGCTTTGCATGGGGTAAAATAAATTGGTGAATTTGTTATGGAAACATCTTATGAATAGATAGAATGGCAAATAACTGCTTCAAAATAAACTCGGAACTTGTGCCCATGCACCAAATCCTGCAATGTTTCATAGGGTATAAATAAACAGGATAACCACTGAATTCACAGAACCTGGAAGTTTCCGCATTTAAATTTTTTAAAGAAAATTAAAGGCTTGTGAAATTAATGACAAATTAGTCAACTCATTTGACAATGGCAGTACTAATGGAAAGCAGGAGGTATGGTCGGTGGTAATAGGTTCTTGCTGGGGCTGAAGCAGGAGTTCTGCAGATTATTTTGCCTACCCTGCTGTAAATATGAACAGATGTAATATTGTAACATTCACAGTTAAAGCCCAGTTTTGTGGACAGTAAATTAATTTGAGGAGATATTTTAATCCTGCGCTTGGGCTTCAAGCTGAAAGACACTTTGAGGAATATATGCCTCACTAAATTGGAGGTAAATTCTCCATATTTGAAGTACCATGCAAACTAGTATTAGCATTTAGTTATAGAATCATAGAATAGAATTCCGACAGTGCAGAAGGAGCCCATTTGGCCCATCGAACCTGCACTATCCCTTTGAATGAGCATTCTAGCCATTTACACTCCCCCGTCCACACTGCCCTATCCCCATAACCTACTCTGCACATCACTGGACACCAAGGGTCAATTTAGTATGGCCAATCCATCTAACCTACACATATTTGGACCCTAAGGGACGATTTATCATGGCCAATTCACCTAACCCGCACATCTTTGGACTGTGGGAGGAAACCGGAGCACCCGGAGGAAACCCACGCACACACGGGGAGAACATGCAAACTCCACACAGACAGTGACCCAAGGCTGGAATTGAACCTGGGACCCTGGCACTGTGAGGCAGCAGTGCTAACCACTGTGCCACCCCTTTATGTAATGTTATCTGACTCTCTAAATCTACATTAAATAGAAAGCTAAAAGAAACAAATTGATAAAACCTAGCAGGTTAAGCTGCAGGGAGAGAATTTTTTAAAAATGTTTTAATGGAGATTTTTGTGGTATACAGGACAAGGTTAAGCGTATACATACATTTGAAGACAAACAGAAAAGAGGAAAAAAAAGGATAAAGAGAAATATTTAGACATCGGTCTGCTTCTGTTATTTACATCAGCCATCTTACGTTATTTACATCGGTTACAGTTGCCTGTTTAGCATTTTCCAGTAGATTTTTGATTCTGGCTGGGTCCCCTATTCCCCCTCCCTCTTTTCTTCCCACTGCACCCCCCCCCCCCCCACCCCCACCACCACCACCATCTAGCGTACCTTCTTCCCTTGTCTGTTCTTGTGCCCTGCTCCAGTTGTGCTGGTGTGGTGCCGTCTCTTGTGCTATTTGCTGGACATGGTTGGGTTCCATGTCTCTTTGTTCCACCTCCCTCGCCCCTCTCCCCTTGTTGTATCGTGACTACCCTCTACCGTTCTTTGGCTTATTGGCTGTTGGCTACAAACAGGTCTTGGAACAACTGGGTGAATGGCGTCCACGTTCTTGTGGAAGCCCTCTTCCGACCCTCAGATGGTGAATTTAATTTTCTTCATTTGGCGAAATTCCGATAGGTCGGACTGCCAGTCTGCAGCTTTCGGTGGTGCTGCTGACCGCCAGCCGAGCAGGATTCTCGGGCAGGCGATTAGGGAGGCAAAGTTGTCGGCCTTCCTCCCCATGAAGAGATCTGGTTGTTCTGAGACCCTGAACACTGTCACTCTCGGGCATGGCTCCACCCTCACCCCCACCATCTTGGACATTGCCTCGAAGAAGGCTGTCCAGAACCCGTCAAGTCTGGGGCAAGACCGGAACATGTGGGCGTGGTTGGCCGAGCCTCCTTGGCACCGTTCACCACCTGCGGGAAGAACCTGCTCATTCGGGTTCTCGTTAAGTGAGCTCTGTGTACCACTTTAAGCTGCATTAGTCTTAGCCGTGAGCAAGTGGACGTGTAGTTGACCCAGTGCCTTGCTTCGCTCCAGAATCCCCACTCTATTTCAAATCCCAAGTCCTCCTCCCACTTCTCCCTCATCCAGTTGAGTGTTAGCCCTCCCTAGTAGTCCCTGCCAGGGAGAGTGGGAGTGTGTTCCATCTCTGCAGGCCCTTTTTTACTTCCTCCGTCAGGCTGGTCAGGTTCCATTTGTGGATCCCTGTCCAGTCATGAGCAATTTGGATCCCCAGGTAGCAGAATTTGTGTTGGGCCTATTTCAATGGCAGTCCCTCCAGCTCTGTCCATCCCCCTTGCGGATTCACCGGGAAGATCTCGCTTTTGCTCAGGTTAAGGTTGTAGCCCGAGAAGGTTCCAAACTCTTTCAAGAGCGCCATGATTCCTTCCATGCTGGTTTAGCACAGGGCTGAAGAGCTGGCTTTGAAAGCAGACCAAGGCAGGCCAGCAGCATGCTTCAATTCCCGTACCAGCCTCCCCGAACAGGCGCTGGAATGTGGCGACTAGGGGCTTTTCACAGTAACTTCATTTGAAGCCTACTTGTGACAATAAGCGATTTTCATTTCATTTTTTTCATTTCATGCTGCTTTGCGGGTCCGAGATGTAGAGGAGCAGGTCATCTGCTCAGAGCGAGACTCTGTACTCTCTGCCTCCTTTCCAGATCCCCTTCCAGTTCTTTGCCGCCCTAAGCGCGATCACCAATGGTTCAATCGCTAGGGCGAACAGCAGTGGGGACAGCGGGCATCCCTGCCTTGTGCCTCTATGCAGCTGGAAGTACTTAGAGCTGGTGGTATTTGGCCATACGCCCACTGTGGGGGCACTGTTCAGGGGTTTCGCCCAGGCAGTGAACCCCGTTCCATGCCCGAACCGCTCCAATACCTCTATGAGGTACTTTCAAGCCTTTTCTGCGTCCTCGTGTGTTCTCTCCCTGGTTGGGGTCATGATCACGTTCAGCAGGCGCCTGATGTTCACTGTGAGCTGTCTACCCTTGACAACGCCAGTTTGGTCTTATGCTACCACCTCGGGTACGCAGTCCTCCAGTCTTTTGGTTCGGAAAGATCCTAATATTTTCACACCTGCGAGTATGTTCACGTCTGCATTTAGAAGCGAGATGGGTCTGTAGGACCTGCATTCTGTTGGGCTTTTGTCTTTCTTGGATATCAGTGAGATTGAGGCTTGTGCTAGTGTGGTGGCAGGGTGCCCCTCGCCAGTGAATCTATGAACATCTCCCACAGGTGCGAGGCCAGTGCGGTCGCAAATCTTCTCCAGAGGTCAGACAGGAATCCGCACGGTTCCGGCGCCTTCTCCGCCTGCATGGAGTTGATGCTCTCCATGACTTCTCCCAGTTCTAGCGGTGCTTCCAGGCCCCATTTCCTGTCCTCCCCCACAACTCACAACTGGCATGTCCAGCCAATCAAGGAACTGCTTCGTCCCCTGCTGGGCCTCAAAGGTGTACAGCCCCCAGCAGAAGGTCTCAAATGCTTTGTTGACGTTTTCCGGCACCGCTACTGGCTTGCCTTTGCTATCTCTAATCTGAGCTATTTCCCTCATGGCTGCCTGCTTTCTCAGCTGGTGAGCCAGCAGGCGGCTGGCTTTGTCTCCGTGTTCATACAGGGTCCTCCACTGCTTTCCTCGTGAAGAGCAGATCAAAGTCCATCTGTAACTTTTTCCTCTCCGCCAGGCCCTCTGCGGTCGGGCCTCGGGAAATCAACAGTCTACTTCCAGTGTGGTGTCGATTAGTTGTTGCCTAGCCACCCTCTCTTCCATATCTCTCCGTGCCTTAGACACGATCATTTCTCCCCTGATCACAGCCTTCAGCGCCTCCCAAAACATGGAGAGTGAGACCTCTCCATTCTGGTTATTAGTAATATATTTGTCTATGACCTGTGATACCTTCTCGCAGAAGGCCATATCGGCCAGGAGGGCCGTGTCCAACCTCACATCCATGTGGTGTGGGGCGTGATCGGAGATTACGATTGTGGAATATTCCGCTCTTACTCGCCCTAGGAGCACCGATTTCCCCACTACAAAGAAGTCGATCTGTAAATATACATTGTGTACCTGGGAGAAGAAGGAGAACTCCTTCTCCCCTGGGTAGGTGAACCACCATGAGTCCACAGTCCCCATCTGCTCCATGAATGTACCAGTTCTTTTGCCATGTTGGAGGTCTTCCCCATTTTTGAATTTGACCTGTCCGTCTGTGGATCCTGTATACAATTAAAGTCTCCCCCTGTGATCAGTTGTATTATCGTGAATGAGTAGATCTTACTGTGTGTAAATAAATAGTATTGACTTCGAACTAACTAACTGGTGTTTTGGCTCTTTGATCGGTATTCGGGTTGAACCTTGTGGTGGTATCGAGAGATACCTGGCGACTCTGAAAGTATACGCATAATTAGGATTAAGAAAGGCGACTATATCGACTGCTAAATTTATAGCAAGTAAACAGAGCAACAGGGCCCCTACGTTCTGGGATTACCCTTTGTCCAGGTGCACCCAACATGGCCACCAATTGTGTGTACCTCACCTGAGTGCACCCTTGCAATCCGGGGTTTCCCTTTGTTCAGGGACCCTCCAAAGTGGTTGCTTGCGGTGCCATTTTGTTCCAAGTCGCCACTTGTGGTCTGTTTTAGCAAGCCTAATGCCCTCGCTCCCGCTTTATCCAGCCTCGCCTTGTGGTGTTTTCTTCCCCCCTCCCCCACTGTCTTCCTTCCCCTCCCCTTCTCCCTTCCCTCTGTTTCTTTCCCCTGTCCCGCTTGCGGGAGATGCACCGCACCCTCTCTCTTCTGCACACTTCCCGGTGCTAGCTACCCCGCTAGTGTGGTGCCCCCCCCCCCCCCCCCCCCCCCCCCTCCGCGGGGCTAGTTGTGAATCCCCCTATTGCCTGTTTACTGACCTTCTTATCTGCCAATCCCCTCACTTCCTCCTGCGCTCTGCTGCCCAGGTTCCTACCTTCTTCTCTTTCCTCCCTCGTCCCCAGAACGAGGCAGTACAATCCTGCACAAAGTGTTCAACATGATGGTTCACAATTGGCAATTCAGAAAGTAGAACGCAAAACATAAAAATAAAAGTCTTGTTCTGTGAGCTCTTCACCGCTGTCCCTGTTGCCGCTTTTCTAGTCCGTTCTCCAAGACAAACTTGTCCGCATGTGCAAGGGCCGTGAAAAAGTCCTCCCTGCCTTGTATTCTGATCAGAGCTTGGCCGGGTACAGTATTCCAAAATTTACTCCGTTTCTGTACCGACTTCTCCTATTGAATTCTTCCCGGCGCTTGGCCAGGTCATCCCCAATGTTCTGGTAGATCTGAATCCGGTGACCTTCCCAGTTACAGTTCTTAAGTTTGTCTCGCTCAGCACAGGGTTCGTTCCCGGTCCTGGTACTGGTGCATTTTGGTGATTATTGCCCTCGGCTGTTCCTCGGCTTTGGGCGAAGTGACCGGTGTGCTTTGTCAATTTCTGGTGGGTTGGGGAAACTATCCCTTCCCACCAGGTTGCCCAGCATTTGGGCCACAGAGTCTGTGGGGTTCTTACCTTTGATCCCCTCCAGTAGGTTTTGACACCTCGAACAGTTCTCTTAGTCTTTGATTTTCCCCTTCAAACTCCCCTGCGTTGCGACCAGCCTTGCCATCTCTTTCTCCAGGGCGATGATGCAGGCACACTGGTCTGTTGTGGCCTTTTCCAGTTCTTTAATCGTATTTTCCTAGACTTCCAGTCGCCTCCCTGCCTTGTCCAGAGTCACTTGCATGGTCGCCAGAGCTTCCGCAATCGCACCACTGACCGCAGATTGGATATCTGATTTTGTCCCTTCCCAATGTTCTGTCAACTCTCTTGAGAGAAACGCCTACACACATTCCCTGGTGTGGGGAGTGGGGGGGGCGGGGGGGGATTCTTGCGCGGTGGGCCTGTCCCTCTCTCTCTGGCGAGGCCCGAGCTTCGCCGCCTCATGCACGGCCAGCTTGGTCATTTGCTTCTCCGCTCCTGGTTTCTACCTGGCCTCTGGAATGGCTGCTATTTGGAATTTTCTTCTCTTCATGGTGTTAGTAGCGGTATGGGGTTGTTTTTCCTGGGTTTAGAGGGCTATTTCTGGGATAACAAGCCTATTTTCCAGTGTCATGGGAGGAGAGCCACCTGATGTACGACTTCTCAGCACATTCCCGTCACCGGAAGGAGAAGACATATTAAGGTCTCAGACGTATTAAGGTCCAGTACTTCCCCGGAGCGGTGAAACTACGACATCTTTTTCGTAGCTTCCAACACGTCATTGATGAAGATGAACATCTTGCCAAGGTCATCCCCACACTCCCACTACTTGCTTTCAAACAACCACACAACCTCAAACAAACCATTGTTTGCAGCAAACTACCCAGCCTTCAGAACAGCGACCAAGACACCACACAACCCTGCCATGGCAATCTCTGCAAGACGTGCCAGATCATCGACATGGGTACCACCATTACATGTGAGAACACCACCCACCAGGTACACGGTACACGTGCGACTCGGCCAGCATTGTCTACCTCATACGCTGCAGGAAAGGATGTCCCGAAGCGTGGTACATTGGTGAGACCATGCAGACGCTGCAACAACGGATGAACGAACATCACGGGACAATCGCCAGGCAGGAATGTTCCCTTCCAGTCGGGGAACACTTCAGCAGTCAAGGGCATTCATCCTCTGATCTTCAAGTAAGCATTCTCCAAGGCGGCCTTCAGGATGCACGACAACACAGAAACTTATAGCCAAGTTCCGCACATATGAGTACAGCCTCAACCGGGACCTTGGATTCATGTCACATTACATTCACCCCCCGCTTGGGCTTGAAAAATCCTACCAACTGTCCTGGCTTGAGACAATTCACACCTCTTTAACCTGTGATTATCCTTCTCTCCAGTCGCTCCGTCTGGACCTGTAAAGACTTAATTACCTGCAAAGTCTTGCATTCAAAGTATCGTATTGCTGTGATAGTGGAGTCGGATACTTTAGGAACTTTCAAGCGGTTATTGGATAGGCACATGGAGCACACCAGTATGGAAGGGCCTGTTCTGTGCTGTACTGTTCTATGTTCTATGAGGTCAGAATTGGGGATGTTTGTGGATGACTGCACAATGTTCAGCACCATTTGTAATTCCTCAGATAATGATACAGTCCGTGTCGAAATGCAGCAAGACCTGGACAATATCCAGGCTTGGGCTGACAAGTGGCAAGTTACTTTTGCGATACACAAGTGCCAGGCAATTACCATCTCCTACAAGAGAGGATCTTACCATCGACCCCTGACATTCAATGGCATTACCATCGCTGAATCCCCCACAGTGAACATCCTGGGGATTACCATTGATCAGAAACTGAACTGGACCAGCTACATTAATACTGTGGCTACCAGGGCAGGTCAAAGGCCAGGAATCCTGTGGCGAGTAACTCACCTCCTGACCCCCCTAAAGCCTGTCCACCACCTACAAGGCAGAAGTCAGGAGTATAATGGAATACTCTCCACTTGCCTGGATGAGTGCAACTCCAACACCACCCAAGACGTTCAACATCATCCAGGACCAAGCAGCCTGCTTGATTGCTCCCCGTTCCACAAATATTCAAACCCTTCACTACTGACGAATAGAGGCAGCCGCGTGTACTATCCACAAGATGCACTGCAGTAACTCACCACGGCTCCTTAGACATCACCTTCCAAACTCATGACCACTACCATCTAGAAGGACAAGAACAGCAGACACCTGGGAACCGCACCACCTGGAAATATATCACTGTTCCTTCACTGTCGCTGGGGCAGCAGCCTGGAAATCCCACCCTAACAGCAATGTGGGTGTACCTACACCTCAAGGACTGCAGCAGTCCAAGAAGACAATTCACCACCATCTTCTGAAGGGCAACTAGGGATGGGCTATAAATGCTGGCTTAACAGTGATGCCCACACCCGTAAATGAATTTTTAAAAAATGCTCTTCTTGAACTCCTGGCTCCACTCACGCTCTTTTTAAACTCCCAGCTCCTATCTCTCTCATTTTAAACTCATGGCTCCTTGTGGTAGTCACCACTGATGTATTATACTGTACATAAATGGGTTTTACGGTAAGGCCCCTGTACTATAGGTACGGGAGTAGATCCCTGCCTGCTGGCTCTGCCCAGTAGGCAGAGTATAAATATGTGTGCTCGCCATACAGCAGCCATTTCGTCAGCTGCTGTAGGAGGCCACACATCTCTGTGTAATAAAGCCTCGATTACATTCTACTCTCGTCTCGTCGCCATTGATAGTGCATCAACTTATTAAACAGAGACTTTTCAGAGATGGGCCTCCGCATCAAGCCTGATCACCTGCAGCTGCATCCTCACGCAAACAATGCCAAAAAAGACTTCGAACATTGGCTAGCCTGTTTTGAAGCTTACATCGGGTCTGCGCCAGACCCAATCCCAGAAGCACAGAAGGTCCAGATTCTGTACACGTGGCTGAGCTCCAACATTTTTCCCCTTGTCCAGGACGCGCCGACTTCCCGATGAGTCTGTGGAAGATTTCTGGAGTGCCCTGCTCGCCCTAATGAGAGACTGTGACTGCCAGGCCGTTTCGGCCACTGAACACTTGAACCTACTGATGAGAGACGCGTTCGTTACGGGCATAGGGTCTGTCTACATTCGCCAGCGCCTCTTAGAAGGGGCCACGCTTGACCTCGCGGCAACCAAAATAATAGCCCTCTCGCTTACGGTCGCATCACGCAACGTTCAGGCCTATGCCTCCGACCGTGCTGCCCACCCCCTCTGTGCATCGTGGACCCCACCGATGGCTACCCCATCATGGACTCCATCAGTGACAGCCCCCAGCCAACCCCACGCCTGCGCCGCGCGGCAGCCAACTAACCCCGGGAGACCCAAATGCTTCTTCTGTGGGCAGTCAAAACACCCATGGCAGCGCTGCCCGGCGTGGAGCGCCCTCTGCAAGGCCTGTGGCAAGAAGGGACATTTCGCTGCAGTGTGCCAGGCCCACTCAATCGCCGCTATTGTCCTGGCACCCCGCATGTGCGGCCAGTGGGCGCCGTCATCTTCCCCTACTCGGACCACGTGTGGCCCGTGGGTGTCGCCATCTTGCTCTACTCACAACACGTGCGGCCCGTGGGCACCGCCATCTTGCCTGCCTCAGAACCAATGGGCGCCACCATCTTGCCTCCCCCAGGACACGTGCAGCCCGTGGGTGTGGTGATGTGCATCAATGTAAATGCATGTAGGCTAGCTAGACATTAGAGGGAGCATCAGAAACATCACACACACACACTCAACCAATAGATCAGTTAGATAGGACACGACCAATGGACATTCACGATACACACAGAGGTGGCACCACCACAGGAGGGCATTCACCAACCCATGATCTGCCTCTTTCCAGTGGAGACAGTCAGTGAGTAGAGACACAGGGTTGATTCAATATTTCACCCACCACGTGGATTGCAGCAACTGGTTAGTCAGTCTGGGTAGCTATAGTAGGATTAGCAGTAGTGTCGAACCAGAGTAATAGAAGTGTAAATAGTTTAATAAACGTGTTGAAGTTATCTCCACGTCTGAACCTTCCTTTGTCAAGTACACCACAAGGAATCCGCTTATGTTACATCGAGAACATAACAAATCATGGTACCAGGACTGAACTGTTTCAATCCATATAGCCATACCTCAGCATACAGTGACAACCAGCAACAAACAGTCGATTTCGGCGGGAGAACAGCTGGTGAGTCAGTTTCAGCGGGAGCAGTGCGGAAGTGGCTGCTGGGAGGTAAGTCTGTCCTTGAAAAGCACTTGTCTTTGCAGGGGCAGGCCAGTCGATTTCGGCGGGAGAACAGCTGATGAGTCAGTTTCAGCGGGAGCAGTGCGGAAGTGGCTGCTGGGAGGTAAGTCTGTCCTTTAAAAGCACTTGTCTTTGCAGGGGCAGGCCAGTCGATTTCGGCGGGAGAACAGCTGGTGAGTCAGTTTCAGCGGGAGCAGTGCGGAAGTGGCTGCTGGGAGGTAAGTCTGTCCTTGTCCTGTCCACTTGTCTTTGCAGGGGCAGGCCAGTCGATTTCGGCGGGAGTGGAGCTGGCTGGTTAGTCAATTTCAGCAGGAGCTGAGAATTTAAAAAAAAAAAATTAGTGTTTTAGGCGGGAACAGGAAGTCGACCCACGGACGTCTGGGAAGACCCTCGCCAATAAATTCTGGTGGAGAGGAAACCCGAGACACTACACGTGTAGTGTCTCCCACCCGCCCTCCTCCTCTAACCTAATAATAAAACCCATTGGTCTGAGGTAAGTACCATATTTTATTATATTATTATTATTTTTTATTAAAAATTTAATTTAGTTGTTAGCCAGATCTTGGTAGAAAGTTAGAGGAATGGCAGGGAAGGGAGTGCAATGTTCCTCCTGCAGGATGTTTGAGGTGAGGGATGCAGTTAGTGTCCCTGCTGATTTTACCTGCAGGAAGTGCTGCCATCTCCAGCTCCTCCAAGACCGAGTTAGGGAACTGGAGCTGGAGTTGGAAGAACTTCGGATCATTCGGGAGGCAGAAGGGGTCATAGATAATTCAGGGAATTAGTTACACCAAAGATTGGAGATAGGTGGGTAACTATAAGAGGGACTGGGAAAAAGCAGTCAGTGCAGGGATCCCCTGCAGTCGTTCCCCTGAGAAACAAGTATACCGCTTTGGATACTTGTGGGGGGGACGACTTACCAGGGGTAAGCCATGGGGTACGGGCCTCTGGCACGGAGTCTGTCCCTGTTGCTCAGAAGGGAAGGGGGGAGAGGAGCAGAGCATTAGTAATTGGGGACTCTATAGTCAGGGGCACAGATAGGAGATTTTGGGGGAGCGTGAGAGACTCACGTTTGGTATGTTGCCTCCCAGGTGCAAGGGTACGTGATGTCTCGGATCGTGTTTTCCGGGTCCTTAGAGGGGAGGGGGAGCAGCCCCAAGTCGTGGTCCACATTGGCACTAACGACATAGGTAGGAAAGGGGACAAGGATGTCAGGCAGGCTTTCAGGGAGTTAGGATGGAAGCTCAGAACTAGAACAAACAGAGTTGTTATCTCTGGGTTGTTGCCCGTGCCACGTGATAGTGAGATGAGGAATAGGGAGAGAGAGCATTTAAACACGTGGCTACAGGGATGGTGCAGGCGGGAGGGATTCAGATTTCTGGATAACTGGGGCTCTTTCTGGGGAAGGTGGGACCTCTACAGACAGGATGGTCTACATCTGAACCTGAGGGGCACAAATATCCTGGGGGGGAGATTTGTTAGTGCTCTTTGGGGGGGTTTAAACTAATGCAGCAGGGGCATGGGAACCTGGATTGTAGTTTTAGGGTAAGGGAGAATGAGAGTATAGAGGTCAGGAGCACAGATTTGACGTCGCAGGAGGGGGCCAGTGTTCAGGTAGGTGGTTTGAAGTGTGTCTACTTCAATGCCAGGAGTATACGAAACAAGGTAGGGGAACTGGCAGCATGGGTTGGTACCTGGGACTTCGATGTTGTGGCCATTTCGGAGACATGGATAGAGCAGGGACAGGAATGGATGTTGCAGGTTCCGGGGTTTAGGTGTTTTAGTAAGCTCAGAGAAGGAGGCAAAAGAGGGGGAGGTGTGGCGCTGCTAGTCAAGAGCAGTATTACGGTGGCGGAGAGGATGCTAGATGGGGACTCTTCTTCCGAGGTAGTATGGGCTGAAGTTAGAAACAGGAAAGGAGAGGTCACCCTGTTGGGAGTTTTTTACAGGCCTCCTAATAGTTCTAGGGATGTAGAGGAAAGGATGGCGAAGATGATTCTGGATAAGAGCGAAAGTAACAGGGTAGTTATTATGGGAGACTTTAACTTTCCAAATATTGACTGGAAAAGATATAGTTTGAGTACAATAGATGGGTCGTTTTTTGTACAGTGTGTGCAGGAGGGTTTCCTGAAACAATATGTTGACAGGCCAACAAGAGGCGAGGCCACGTTGGATTTGGTTTTGGGTAATGAACCAGGCCAGGTGTTGGATTTGGAGGTAGGAGAGCACTTTGGGGACAGTGACCACAATTCGGTGACGTTTACGTTAATGATGGAAAGGGATAAGTATACACCGCAGGGCAAGAGTTATAGCTGGGGGAAGGGCAATTATGATGCCATTAGACGTGACTTGGGGGGGATAAGGTGGAGAAGTAGGCTGCAAGTGTTGGGCACACTGGATAAGTGGGGCTTGTTCAAGGATCAGCAACTGCGTGTTCTTGATAAGTATGTACCGGTCAGGCAGGGAGGAAGGCATCGAGCGAGGGAACCGTGGTTTACCAAGGAAGTGGAATCTCTTGTTAGGAGGAAGAAGGAGGCCTATGTGAAGATGAGGGGCGAAATTCTCCCCCAACGGCGGGATGCCCGCCGACTGGCGCCAAAGCCGGCGCCAATCAGACGGGCATCGCGCCGGCACAAAGGTGCGGAAGTCTCCGCATCTTTGGCGGCCTAGCCCCAACATTGAGGGGCTAGGCCGACGCCGGAGGGATTTCCGCCCCGCCAGCTGGCGGAAATGCCGTTTGTTGCCCCGCCAGCTGGCGCGGAAATGCGGCGCATGCGCGTGAGCGTCAGCGACCGCTGTCAGTTTCCCAGCGCATGCGCGGGAGCGTCAGCGGCCGCTGTCAGTTTCCCGCGCATGCACAGTGGGGAGAGTCTCTTCCGCCTCCGCCATGGTGGAGGCCGTAGCGGAGGCGGAAGGGAAAGAGTGCCCCCACGGCACAGGCCCGCCCGCGGATCGGTGGGCCCCGATCACGGGCCAGGCCACCGTGGGGGCACCCCCCGGGGTCAGATCGCCCCGCGCCCCCCCTCAGGACCCCGGAGCCCGCCCACGCCGCCTGGTCCCGCCGGTAAATACCAGGTTTGATTTACGCCGGCGGGACAGGCAATTCCTGGGCGGGACTTCGGCCCATCCGGGCCGGAGAATCCAGCAGGGGGTCCCGCCAACCGGCGCGGCCGGATTCCCGCCCCCGCCCAATCTCCGGGAGCGGAGACTTCGGCGGGGGCGGGGGCGGGATTCACGGCGGCCAACGGCCATTCTCCGACCCGACGGGGGGTCGGAGAATGACGCCCATTGTGTGAAGTTTCAGTTGGGGCGATGGATAGTTACAAGGTAGCGAGGAAGGATCTAAAGAGAGAGCTAAGACGAGCAAGGAGGGGACATGAGAAGTATTTGGCAGGAAGGATCAAGGAAAACCCAAAAGCTTTCTATAGGTATGTCAGGAATAAGCGAATGACTAGGGAAAGAGTAGGACCAGTCAAGGACAGGGATGGGAAATTGTGTGTGGAGTCTGAAGAGATAGGCGAGATACTAAATGAATATTTTTCGTCAGTATTCACTCAGGAAAAAGATAATGTTGTGGAGGAGAATGCTGAGCCCCAGGCTAATAGAATAGATGGCATTGAGGTACGTAGGGAAGAGATGTTGGCAATTCTGGACAGGCTTAAGTCCCCGGGACCTGATGGGATTTATCCTAGGATTCTCTGGGAGGCCAGGGAAGAGATTGCTGGACCTTTGGCTTTGATTTTTATGTCATCATTGGCTACAGGAATAGTGCCAGAGGACTGGAGGACAGAAAATGTGGTCCCTTTGTTCAAAAAGGGGAGCAGAGACAACCCCGGCAACTATAGACCGGTGAGCCTCACGTCTGTAGTGGGTAAAGTCTTGGAGGGGATTATAAGAGACAAGATTTATAATCATCTGGATAGGAATAATATGATCAGGGATAGTCAGCATGGCTTTGTGAAGGGTAGGTCATGCCTCACAAACCTTATTGAGTTCTTTGAGAAGGTGCCTGAACAGGTAGATGAGGGTAGAGCAGCTGATGTGGTGTATATGGATTTCAGCAAAGCGTTTGATAAGGTTCCCCACGGTAGGCTATTGCAGAAAATACGGAGGCTGGGGATTCAGGGTGATTTAGAGATGTGGATCAGAAATTGGCTAGCTGAAAGAAGACAGAGGGTGGTGGTTGATGGGAAATGTTCAGAATGGAGTACAGTCACAAGTGGAGTACCACAAGGATCTGTTCTAGGGCCGTTGCTGTTTGTCATTTTTATAAATGACCTAGAGGAAGGCGCAGAAGGGTGGGTGAGTAAATTTGCAGACGATACTAAAGTCGGTGGTGTTGTCGATAGTGTGGAAGGATGTAGCAGGTTACAGAGGGATATAGATAAGCTGCAGAGCTGGGCTGAGAGGTGGCAAATGGAGTTTAATGTAGACAAGTGTGAGGTGATTCACTTTGGAAGGAATAACAGGAATGCGGAATATTTGGCTAATGGTAAAGTTCTTGAAAGTGTGGATGAGCAGAGGGATCTAGGTTTCCATGTACATAGATCCCTGAAAGTTGCCACCCAGGTTGATAGGGTTGTGAAGAAGGCCTATGGAGTGTTGGCCTTTATTGGTAGAGGGATTGAGTTCTGGAGTCGGGAGGTCATGTTGCAGCTGTACAGAACTCTGGTACGGCCACATTTGGAGTATTGCGTACAGTTCTGGTCACCGCATTATAGGAAGGACGTGGAGGCTTTGGAGCGGGTGCAGAGGAGATTTACCAGGATGTTGCCTGGTATGGAGGGAAAATCTTATGAGGAAAGGCTGATGGACTTGAGGTTGTTTTCGTTGGAGAGAAGAAGGTTAAGAGGAGACTTAATAGAGGCATACAAAATGATCAGGGGGTTGGATAGGGTGGACAGTGAGAGCCTTCTCCCGCGGATGGAAATGGCTGGCACGAGGGGACATAACTTTAAACTGAGGGGTAATAGATATAGGACAGAGGTCAGAGGTAGGTTCTTTACGCAAAGAGTAGTGAGGCCGTGGAATGCCCTACCTGCTACAGTAGTGAACTCGCCAACATTGAGGGCATTTAAAAGTTTATTGGATAAACATATGGATGATAATGGCATAGTGTAGGTTAGATGGCTTTTGTTTCGGTGCAACATCGTGGGCCGAAGGGCCTGTACTGCGCTGTATTGTTCTATGTTCTATGTTCTAATACCCAGGCAAGATGTTCGAGATCCGGTTTCCGCAGCAGCTCCAGTGCCACGGCGATCTCCACGAAAACTGACGGGCATTCCGGCAAATGTTTGAAATCTTTCTGGTAGCAGCCGAACTAGAAGACGTGGCCGATGCTGAAAAGACAGAGCTTCTCCTCACCATCGCCGGTGTCAGAGCAGAAGAAATCTTTTAAAAATTCAAGTTCTCCAAGGGGCAAAACAGGAGCGACTTCCAGGCAGTCCTGGACAAATTCAGCAAATACTGTGAGGAAAGCACACTCCAACCAGCAAGAAAAGGTAAGAGAAGCGCCAGTACTCACCACGAGGCCGAGATCCCGGAGCAGAGAACAATTTTGATCGGCAGCCATCTTTCTAAAGGGGCTGCACATGCGCAGTTGCGCGAGAAGCGCACAGAACGGGAAGGTCCGTTTGCGCATGTGCGAGACGCCGCGCATGCACAATCACGAAAACGGCCATCGGTACAGGAACAGCGATTTGCGCATGCGCAAATGCTCCGACGTATGATGTCACATGCGTCATGAAGTCAGAGGCCCCGGACCACGCCCATTTAAAGGGAAACGTCCCAAATCAAAGAAAAAATCTTTTAATGCCGTAAAACAACCCTCCTTCACCTGGAATGACAGCACAATGCATCAAATTGAAACATGGAATGAAATTAACCTCCGAAGAACCCTGCAACAAGCAGTTACCTGCGCCCAAACCGATGATTCCGACCTTGAATATTTCGAAACCAACCGTTACATTTTCTCTGGACCTCGTGAGCCCAATGCCAGCTCCGACGCAAACAGTGATGATATAGTCCTAGAAGACGACGACTTGGACGAACCTTTCACTTTGGAAGGCTACCCCAGTACTAAATCCGATCCGCAACTAGACGTGTTGCACATTGACGAGCCCGACGACGACTTCTTCAGATTTGAGGATCTTCAGCCCAGCAGATATGACATCCCGACTCATGAGTGCAGGATTATGCTGCGGCCTGAAACCAAGAGACAGAGAGCGGTACGAGCCCACAGAGAGCGGCCTGCTGCCACATAGAGCGTGGTCCCGCACCGCTCTGGGTTCCCGACTCTACGAAAGAAGACACGCAAGACTCCACACCGCAGTCCTTGCACGAACAAGAAGTGACTCCAGTGTCACAAGCCTCAAGCGAGCTCGTGGACAGACTCCACGATAGAAGAAACGCAAAACTCCGACATGCAGTCCTTGCAGGAACAAGGCCACGAGGGTCTAGCAACCTCCTCTGACCAACTAGCGGCAGATGATGCAAGTCTGCCATGCTCAAGTGAACAGCAAGAAGACTATGACAGTCTACCATGTTCCAGCGCACAGCAGGACGACCATGACGGTCTATCATACTACAGTGAAGAACAAAGCGACGATGACAGTCCAAGCCCAAATGAAGGACAACAGCAAGACAATGACAGTCCACCCACATTGTTTGCACCACCAGATGAACACACTGACAATTTACCCAACCCAAGTGAACAACAAGCAGCTACCGAGGCTCTACCCACGGCATGTGAGACGAGTGACGACAGCATCCCATTTCCCATGTAAGATGTGCAAAGTGACAGACCTCAGCTAGTGTGTACAGA
Source organism: Scyliorhinus torazame (assembly GCF_047496885.1). Lineage (NCBI taxonomy): Eukaryota > Metazoa > Chordata > Chondrichthyes > Carcharhiniformes > Scyliorhinidae > Scyliorhinus > Scyliorhinus torazame. The sequence goes on along the minus strand of NC_092707.1, from coordinate 285,103,912 downwards.
GACACTCGACGATCACTGTGAAACCACGGGTGACTCCGGTGACACCATAATACTTCCACCCTCATTTGTTCGAACCTCTCCACAAATCAATGTATTCCTGCATGTTCCGACTCCAGGCGTGCAGCTACAAGAAATCTCAGCTGACTCCAGTGAACCTGCTAAGACTCCGGACGGGGAGCATCAACAAACCAACACTGACTCAGTTAAAACAGACCAGACTCCAGATGGGGAGCAAGCCAACGCCGACTCTGATTCACGTAAGCCAGACTTTACTCCAGACAGGGAGTGCCGCAACCTCAGTGATGGCACGCTCAGGGTGACAGCAGATGCCACAACGACAGGAGATGGATCACTTAACAATTACACTGGGTCAGTAATAACAAGCAGCGGCTACAGTCCAAGAGGAATACACCAATATTCACCACAGCTATATCCACACATTTTTTCCACACCAGCTGTGCAGCCAATGACAGCTCATGCTGGACAAACCCAGTATTCAGGCATGCAGCAGCCAGCAGTCTATGCAGCATATTCTCAAACAGGCCAGCACTACGGATTGCCCACTAAGGTAATCAAGACCGAAGGAGGACTATCGCAAGCGCAATCTGCACTACAGACTGGACGCCTTAGTTACAGCCCAGGATTTGCTGCACCCCAGCCTGGCCAGACGGCATATTCCTATCAGATGCAAGGTTCTAGTTTCACACCATCACCAGGTATTTATGCGAGCAGCAATTCTTTTTCCAATTCGACAAGCTTCAACGGTTCTCAGCAGGATCACCCTTCCAGCACAGCACGTGGCCAGAACCAGTATGTACAGTCTTATCCAACTTCAACATATGGCACATCCATGACCTTGAATGATACTGTTGATGGTACCTCTTCAACGTCAACACCTTATCAGCTACAAGATGCCATCCAACAGCACCATCACAAACATCGAAAAAGAAAGGGACTCCAAATCAGACAGCGAAGTGATTTGACCACTTCTTGGTTCCTGTGGCACAGGGACGTTGATGGCGTTCATAACCAAGAGAGACATTTGACCATGATGATTGATGGTTTTTGGACTCACACGAATGATTTGGACTTATTGTTTAATCACTGTTTCCATGACTTGTATACACCTTAACGTATCTACCTGTTCTTTGTTCAATTTTCTCAAAGTGTACAGAAAATATGTAACATATAAAAAAAGGGGGGATGTGGTGATGTGCATCAATGTAAATGCATGTAGGCTAGCTAGACACTAGAGGGAGCACCAGAAACATCACACACACACACTCAACCAATAGATCAGTTAGATAGGACACGATCAATGGACATTCACGATACACACCACCACAGGAGGGCATTACACCAGCCCATATATAAAGGACACCACACACATGATCTGTCTCTTTCCAGTGGAGACAGTCAGTGAGTAGAGTCACAGGGTTGATTCAATATTACACCCACCACGTGGATTGCAGCAACTGGTTAGTCAGTCTGGGTAGCTATAGTAGGATTAGCAGTGGTGTCGAACCCGAGTAATAGAAGTGTAAATAGTTTAATAAACGTGTTGAAGTTATCTCTACATCTGAACCTTCCTTTGTCAAGTGCACCACAAGGAAGCCGCTTATGTTACACCGCGAACATAACAAATCAGTGGGCGCCACCATCTTACCCGCCTCAGGGCCCCTGCCCATAGGGCACCTCATCAGACTGCTCATCGCCTGCAACCGCCTCCGACCAGCCGCGTCTCGCCTCGGTCACGATTGACCAGTCTTGACCGCACATCCTTTTGACCGCTTCGACAAAGGTGATGGTCAACGGGCACGAGATCTCCTGCCTTCTGGACTCCGGGAGCACAGAGAGCTTCATCTACCCCGATACGGTAAGGCGCTGCTCCCTTGCGGTACACTCCGCTAACCAAAAAATCTCCCTGGCCTCCGGATTCCACTCCGTGGCGATCTGGGGGTACTGCATCGCCACTCTCACCATCCAGGGCGTGGAGTTCAGCGGCTTCCGCCTCTACATCCTCCCCAACCTCTGCGCTGCCTTGTTACTCGGCCTGGACTTCCAGTGCAACCTCCAGAGCCTAACCCTGAAATTTGGCGAGCCCCTACCACCCCATACTGTGTGCGGCCTTGCGACCCTTAAGGTCGACCCACCTTCCCTTTCTGCAAACCTAACCCCGGATTGCAAACCCGTCGCCACCAGAAGCAGACGGTACAGCACCCAGGACAGGACCTTCATCAGGTTTGAGGTCCAGCGGCTGCTGTGGGTAGGCATCATCGAGGCCAGCAACAGCCCCTGGAGAGCCCAAGTGGTAGTGGTGAAAACCGGGGAGAAAAACAGGATGATCGTTGACTACAGTGAGACCATCAACCGGTACATGCAGCTCGACGCATTCCCCCTCCCACACATCGGGGCAGCACGGTAGCATTGTGGATAGTACAATTGCTTCACAGCTCCAGGGTCCCAGGTTCGATTCCGGCTTGGGTCACTGTCTGTGTGGAGTCTGCACATCCTCCCCGTGTGTGCGTGGGTTTCCTCCGGGTGCTCCGGTTTCCTCCCACAGTCCAAAGATGTGCAGGTTAGGTGAATTGGCCATGATAAATTGCCCTTAGTGTCCAAAATGACCCTTAGTGTTGGGTGGGGTTGCTGGGTTGTGGGGATAGGGTGGAGGTGTTGACCTTGGGTAGGGTGCTCTTTCCAGGAGCCGGTGCAGACTCGATGGGCCGGGTGGCCTCCTTCTGCACTGTAAATTCTATGATAATTCTATGATATCTGATATGGTCAATCAGATTGCACAATACCGGGTCTTCTCGACAGTGGACCTGAAATCTGACTACCACCAGCTCCCCATCCGTAAGGATACACTGCGTTCGAAGCAGACGGCCGCCTTTACCACTTTCTTAGGGTTCCCTTCAGCGTCACCAACGGGGTCTCGGTCTTCCAATGGGAGATGGACCGAATGGTTGACTGGTATGGACTGCGGGCCACCTTCCCGTACCTGGACAACGTCATCATCTGCGGCCATGACCAGCAGGACCACGACGCTAACCTTTCCAAAGTTCTCCACAGCCCCACTCTCCTCAACCTCACGTATAACAAGGAGAAGTGCGTGTTCAGCATGAACCGATTAGCCATCCCCGGCTATGTGGTCCAGAACGGAGTTCTGGGGCCCGACCCCGATCGCATGCGCCCCCTCATGGAACTCCCCACCCCCACTGGCTCAAGGCCCTCAAACAATGCCTGGTGTTCTTTTTGTATTATGCCCAGTGGGTCCCAAACTATGTGGACAAGGCCCGCCCACTCATTCAATCCACCGTTCTCGCACTGACGGCCGAGGCTCACCAGGTCTTTAACCATATCAAGGCCGACATCGCCAAGGCCGCGATGCACGCGGTCGACGAGACGCTCCCCTTCCAAGCCGAGACCGATGCATCAGACACCGCTCTGGCCGCCACCCTCAACCAGGCAGGTAGGCCCGTGGCATTCTTTTCCCGCACCCTCCATGCCTCCAAAATTCGGCACCCCTCCGTCGAAAAGGAGGCCCAAGCCATCGTTGAAGCTGTGCGGTATTGGGGGCATTACCTGGCTGGCAGGAGATTCACTCTTCTCACTGACCAACGGTCGGTTGCCTTCATATATAATAACATACAGCGGGGCAAGATCAAAAATGATAAAATCTTGAGGTGGAGGGTCGAGCTCTCCACCTACAATTACGAGATTTTGTATTGCCCCGATAAGGTCAACGAGTCCCCCGATGCCCAATCCCGAGGTACATGTGCCAGCACACAAGTGAACCGACTCCGGACCCTGCACGACAATCTCTGTCACCCAGGAGTCACCCATTCTTACCACTTAATTAAGGCCCGCTATCTGCCCTACTCCATCGAGGAAGTCAGGGCTATCACCAGAGACTGCCAGGTCTGCGCGGAGTGTAAACCGTACTTCTACCGGCCAGACCGTGCGCGTCTGGTGAAGGCCTCCTGCCCCTTTGCTCACCTCAGCGTGGACTTCAAAGGGCCCCTCCCCTCCACCGACTGCAACACGTACTTCCTCAGTGTGGTCGACGAATATTCCCGATTCCCCTTTGCCGTCCCATATCGCGACATGATGTCTGCCACCGTCATCAAAGCCTTCAACACCACCTTTGCTCTGTTCGGTTTCCCCGCCTACGCCACAGCAACCGGGGATCCTCATTTATGAGCGATGAGCTGCGCCAGTTCCTGCTCAACAGCGACATTGCCTCGAGCAAGACGACCAGCTACAACCCCAGGGGAAAGGGCAGGTCCAGATATCTCCCGGCCTCTCACTGGCAGGAGGTCCTCCCCAACGCATTTCACTCCATTCGGTCGCACCTGTGCATTGCGACTAACAAAAACCCCCATGAACGTCTCTTTGCCTTCCCTAGGAAATCCACTGATGTGTTAGGCAGGTCGGTTCGGTGTGGACTGCACTCGATGCAGCGATGCGAGAAACAGACCTCTAACACTGGAGAAGATCCAACACGGTTTTATTGAACGATGGAACTAACATACATATTTACCTGTGGGTCGACACGATACTGAACTGACTGGAGACCTTGTAGTAGCCTGACCAGACTCACGAGCTACCGCATGGTGTCTGCACTGTGCTAGCTCGTGGGGTCTGAGTGTCTCAGTGGCTGGGTCCAGAGAGAGCGGGAAACCTAGTGCCCTCTGGCTTTATAGTGGTAGTGTCCTGTCTGGTGATTGGCTGCACTGTGCTGTGTGCTGACTGGTCATCCTGTGTGTCAATCACTGCCCGTCTGCATCTCATTATATACAGGAGTGGATATTATGACATCTCCCCCTTTTGTTTTTCAATAAATACGAAGGTGTGGATGCTTATAAATATATTATATATGTGCCTGACTATGTACAGAAAGATGTCTAAACGAACATATATACATAGGAAGGTTGCGATCGTGCAGATACATGGCAAATGAAACAATGTTTACAGAGATCCAATTGGTGAAGTCACAAAAATGTACAAAAGCTCAGTCTACAGATTTAATCTTTGTGGTGGGCGACGGATTCTTGTTGATCGCCGCAGAGGCGGATTTGGAGCCGCCTGCGCTTCGACAGGCGGGATCGCTGGCATCGCGGTGGGCGTGTGTACCGGCAGGATTGCTGGTAGATCGGTGGCCTCGTGGTAGGGTACGTCCGGAGGAGGCTTCGTCGGCGGCAGAGAACGCCGGTCAGGTAGCGAGCGTGGAACTCTTCGCAGTGCCCGCCTGTTGCGCCGTAGCAGCACGGCAGCATTGTGGATAGCACAATTGCTTCACAGCTTCAGGGTCCCAGGTTCGATTCCCGGCTTGGGTCACTGTCTGTGCGGAGTCTGCACATCCTCCCCGTGTGTGCGTGGGTTTCCTCCGGGTGCTCCGGTTTCCTCCCACAGTCCAAAGATGTGCAGGTTAGGTGGATTGGCCATGCTAAATTGCCCTTAGTGTTCAAAATTGCCCTTAGTGTTGGGTGGGGTTGCTGGGTTGTGGGGATAGGGTGGAGGTGTGGACCTTGGGTTGGGTGCTCTTTCCAAGAGCCGGTGCAGACTCGATGGGCCGAATGGCCTCCTTCTGCACTGTAAATTCTATGTTCAAGCAGGGAGCCATCAGCCATGCGGACAAGGAATGATCTTGGGGCCACTTGTTTGAGCACAACAGCTGTGGCTGACCAGCCGCCCTCAGGCAACTGTACGCGAACATGATCAGTTGGGGCCAGCTCGGGCAGATCCGTGGCATGGGCATCGTACGTGGCTTTCTGTTGGGCCCGTGACTGCTGCATTTTCTGTAGGACAGTGAGGTGGTCAAGATCGGGAATGTGGATGGCTGGAACTGTGGTCCTCAGAGTGCGATTCATGAGCATCTGGGCTGGAGACATCCAGTGGACAGTGGGGTCGCCCTGTATGCCAACATCGCCAGGTTAAAATCGGAGCCTGAATCTTCAGCTTTGCACAGCAGCCGCTTTACAATGTGGACCCCTTTTTCAGCCTTCCCGTTTGACTGCGGGTCGTGGGGACTGGAGGTAACGTGACGGAAGTTGTAGGACTGTGTGAAGTCAGACCATTCCTGGCTGTAAAAGTAAGGACCGTTGTCGCTCATTACCGTGAGTGGTATTCCATGCCTGGCGAAAGTTTCTTTGCAGGCTTTGATTACCGCCTTTGATGTGAGGTCGGACAGTTTCACTACTTCTGGGTAACTGGAGAAGTCGTCGACCAGGAGTACGTAGTGTTGCTCTTATTAGCCTTAGTTCTATTAGCTCTAATTCTGTCACCTTTGCTCACGAGTCGCCAGGTATCTTTCTGATACCGCCACGTGGTTCAAGCTCCAGTAATGATTAATAATGCAGCACACCGCTTAGTAAATGTTAAATGAACGATCATTTATTATATATAGCAATAAATACTTATACAATCATACTCCTTCTAGACTATTACCTACCACACAAGGCCAATACTTAACTTTGGTGATGGCCCACCAGGTCAGGGAAACGAATGGCTTATCGAATTGGGTCTGGCCTGCGGGATTCAAAAAGGCTGGTACGAGTCGATAGTCTGGAACACCTATCTGGTAGCGCTTGCTGGAGTAAGACTTACTTGTTCTTTCGTCGAAGGGTCTCGAAGGTTGCGAGTAGGAGAAGAAGGGTCGATCTGAACTTGGCCCCTATCTTTATAGTTCCCAGGGGCTTCCCGCCTCTCGGGGCGGACCTTGACCCTGGTCCCAAGTGATTGGACTTGGTCCCAATCACTGGGTTCGATATGCTCCAATAATGGGGCGATTCCTTGATCGGGGGGTGGTCGTTCACCTTTCTTTGTCTCGGCCACTGCTGGCGCCAAGAGGTCTGGATCGGCTTTCAATTGCTAATTTGTAGCAATTGTTCCCGGGAATCGCCGATGAAACTGCAGATGGCTGGGTTGATGTGCTGTTAATGGCTGCAGGTATCGGTCTGGGCCGACTTCCCCAGGGCCGAATACACTGTTCTGTCTGCAGCTGTCCGTTTGTGTCCTGTTGGCTGATTTTCCCATCAGCCTTTTCAGTTCGCCATTTTACATCGGGGTTTGGCCAAATTAATCGGGAATCAGCCATTTTAGGTGGCTACAGTAGTCACGCCCCTTGGCGTGGAAAAGGTCTACACCGACTTTGGACCACGGAGAGGTCACGATCTCGTGCTGCTGCAATGTTTCTTTGGGTTGAGCTGGCGGAAACTTCTGACAGGTAGGGCAATTGAGGACTGTGTCGGCAATTTCCTGGCTGATGCCCGGCCAATAGACCGCCTCCCGAGCTCTGCGACGGCATTTCTCAACCCCAAGGTGACTCTCATGGAGCTGGTCCAGCACCATGGCACGCATGCTCTGAGGAATTACGATTCGGTTGAGTTTCAGAAGGATTCCCTCCACCACCATCAGGTCGTCTTTTACGTTATAGAACTGGGGACATTGTCCCTCCTGCCAGCCATTGCTGAGGTGCTGCATCACGCGCTGCAGCAGAGGAACCTTGGCTGGCTCTTCACGAATTTGGACCACCCGTTCGGCGGAGGCCGGAAGGTTCAAGGCACACAACTGCACTTGGGCTACTCTGTGACAGATGAAGTCACTTTGTTCACAAGGTGTGGTAATGGACCTGGACAGGGCATCTGCAACGATCAGCTCTTTACCTGGTGTGTAGGCCAGTTCGAATTTGTAGCGGCGTAGCTTAAGAAGAATACGCTGTAACCGAGGTGTCATGTCGTTTAAATCCTTCTGGATTATGTGGACTAGAGGCCTGTGGTCCGTTTCTACCATGAATTTCGGCAGGCCATAAACATAGTCGTGTAACTTGACTATCCCTGTTAGGAGGCCCAGACACCCCTTCTCAATGTGAGCGTTCCGTTGCTCAGTGGGCATCATGGCCCTGGAGGCATACGGTACTGGAGCCCAGGACGCGGAGTCATCCGGCTGAAGGAGCACCGCCCCAATGCCGTCCTGGCTTACATCAGTTGATATCTTGGTTTCCTTGGTTGGGTTGAAGAACGCTAGAACCGGGGCTGTGGTGAGTTTTGCTTTCATCTCACACCATTCCTCTTCATGTGTGGGCAGCCACTGGAATTCCGTCGACTTCTTGACGAGATGGCGGAGGGCCGTGGCGTGGGATGCCATATTGGGAAAGAATTTCCCGAGGAAATTGACCATTCCGAGAAGGCGGAGGACCGCCTTTTTGTCCTCTGGGGTCTTCATGGCCTTGATCGCTGAGACCTTGTCGGCATCTGGCCGTACGCCCTGCTGCGAGATGTGGTCACCTAGGAATTTGATCTCCAATTGACCAAATGAGCACTTGGCCCTGTTGAGCTGAAGACCATGTTCATGGATTCTTTGGAATACTTCCTTGAGGCAAGCGATGTGTTCCTGGGGCGTGTGGACCAGATAATGACATCGTCAATGTACACTCGCACCCCCTCGATGCCCTCCATCATCTGTTCCATGATGTGATGAAATACTTCAGAGGCAGATATGATGCCAAAAGGCATCCGGTTGTAGCAGTAACGACCAAACGGGGTGTTGAATGTGCACAACTTGCGACTGGATGCGTCCAGTTGTATTTTCCAAAATTCCTTGGAGGTGTCGAGCTTAGTGAAGAATTTGACATGAGCCATCTCACTGGTCAACTCTTCTCGTTTTGGTATCGGGTAATGCTCCCTCATGATGTTGCGGTTTAGATCCTTAGCGTCAATGCAAATGCGAAGCTCCCCTGACGGCTTCTTGATGCAGATCATGGAGCTGACCCAGTCTGTGGACTCTGTGACCTTTGATATGATGCCCTGGTCTTGGAGGTCCTGTAATTGCTTCTCCAGACGATCCTTGAGGGGCGCCGTCACCCGGCTAGGTGCATGAATTACAGGGTTGGTGTTCGGCTTGAGCAGGATTTTGTATCAGTATGGGAGTTGGGGGCGTGCCCATTCTATCGAACACGCTGTGGTACTGTGTGATGATGTCATCTATGTCGGCTTGCAAGTTTCCATCGGACGAGGCCGTCGCCGGTGATGATGACATGGTGTGGACGCGTTGAACAAGGTTCAAGAGCTTGCAGGCACGAGCACCGAGCAGAGATGCTGTCAGGCCCGACGATTTCAAACCGCAGTGTCGCCTTGATCGCTTCATTGGATACCCCCAGTTGACACGAGCCACTGGCAGCTATGGCATTGCCATTGTAGTCAAGGAGCTGGCAGGCCGGTGGAAGAATGCTTGGTTTGGAGCGGATGGTGTCGCGGTCAGATTGTGAGATGAGGTTCGCCTATGCGCCGGTGTCCTGTTTGAACCTGATGCGGGCCTTGTTCACTGTGAGGACAGCAGACCACTTGTCATCGGGATCCACACTGAGGATCGAGAGGCGTTGCGTAGGTGTGGTGGAAGGCAGCGCATGTGTGGTTATGATGCCCACCCGGTATGGAGACTTGAGGCACTCAGCACAGGGTCTGTTGGGCTGTCGGGATCAGAATCTGGCATGCCTTGTTGTATTGAGCGGACACTTCTGCACCGCAGCTGGGATCGTTGGCTGCTGAGCGGTGGCGCAGATCTGCAAAGGGCTGCGTAGTAGCCAAGCTTGCCACACTGTAGACACCGGCGTCCTTTTGCCGGACATTGCCGCTTTAAATGGGTGGAGCCACAATACGGACACGTCATGATGCCGACGTCAGCGCGTTCCATGCGCCATCACGCATGCGCAGTGTGGTCGGTCGACATACGCACCTGCGCAGTCGGGTTGTCGGGCTTGTCGTCCATTCGGTTGTGGAGCACATGCGCAGGGAACCAGGAAAAGCGCGCGAAATGGCCACTCTCCTCGATGCTCAGGCGCTGCATTTGTGCAATGGCCTGCACCCGTTCCGCCTCGTGGGAGGCCAGCTTCGCAGTTTCTGCCACCCTGATGTGGGAGTAACGATTCTTAGCATGCTCATGGACAACGCACGGCTCGATAGCGACAGAGAGGGTCAACTGTTTGACTTTCAGGAGCTGCTGCCGAAGGGAGTCAGAGTGGACCCCGAGAACGATCTGATCCCGAATCATGGAATCAGCCGTCGAGACATAGTTACATGACTGCGCTAGGATGCGGAGGTGGGTGACGAAGGACTGAAAAGGTTCATCCTTACCCTGAAGCCTCTGCTGGAAAACGTACCGTTCAAAGCTCTCATTCACCTCAATGTCGCAATGGATGTCAAACATCAGCAGGACTGTTTTGAATTTCGTTTTGCCTTCGCCGTCAGCGAACGTAAGGGAATTGTAGATGTGGATGCCGTGGTCTCCCGCGGTGGAGAGAAATAGCGCGATCTTCCTGGCATCCGATGCTGCTTCAAGGTCGGAGGCCTCAATGTAGCAGAGGAACTTTTGCTTGAAGAGCTTCCAATTGGCGTCGAGGTTGCCGGAGATGCGGAGCTGCAGAGGAGGCTGGATGTTTTCCATGTCACCGGGTGGCTGCTTGCTGGTCAATGCTGATTCACTCGAGGTAGGTCCGTCAATTTTCAGTATCACTCCGTAGTACCATGATGTGTTCAGCAGGTCGGTTCGGTGTGGACTGCACTTGATGCAGCGATGCGAGAAACAGACCTCTAACACTGTAGAAGATCCAACACATACATATTTAACTGTGGGTCAACACTATACTGAACTGACTGGAGACCTTCTACTAGCCTGACCAAACTTACTAGCTACCGCATGGTGTCTGCACTGTGCTAGCTCGTGGACTCTGACTGTGTCAGTGGCTGGGTCGAGAGAGAGCGGGAAACCTAGTGCCCTCTGGCTTTATAGTGGTGGTGACCTGCCTGGTGATTGGCTGCACTGTGCTGTGTGCTTACTGGTCATCCTGTGTGTCAATCACTGCCTGTCTGCACTTCATTATATACATGCGTGGATATTATGACATCCACCTCCGGGGTTTCGCTCCCAACGTGGCTGGCAGCTCCAGGACCCGTTCTCCTCCGTAGACACGTGCGACTCCACAAGGCGGACCCATTGGTTGAGAGGGTCCAGTTACACCACGCCAACCTGCAGTACGCTTACGACGGCCGCCAAGACATGGTCTCCCTCAGGGACCTGGCACCAGCTGGGTCCCCACACCTCCCCCCTCCGCCCCGGCGCCACCCTCCCCTCCCCTGGCACACCCCACCCGGGGATGAAGAGGATTTTGACACGCTCCTGGAGTCACCAAAGACCAAGCGGACACCTGAGTCGCCACCAGCACTGCGGCGCTCTCGACGACAGATCAAGGCACCGGACCGCCTAAATTTGTAATATTCCCTGTGATTTTTAAAAGCAACTTGTCTGTATATAGTTCTCCACCACCCCCGCCGGAATCATTTATTACAGGGGGTGAATGTGGTAGTCACCACTGATGTATTATACTGTATATATTTGGGTTTTACGGTAAGGCTCCTGTACTATAGGTACGGGGGTAGATCCCTGCCTGCTGGCTCTGCCCAGTAGGCTGAGTATAAATATGAGTGCTCCCAGTACAGCAGCCATTTCGTCAGCTGCTGTGGGAGGCCACACATCTCTGTGTAATAAAGCCTCGATTACATTCTACTCTCGTCTCGTCGTAATTGATAATGCATCACTCCTCTCGCGCTCTTTTTAAACTCTGGCTCCTCTGGCGCTCTTTGTAAATTCTCAGCTCCTCTCACGCTCTTCGTGGACTCCCGGTTCCTCTCACGTTCTTTTAAAACTCCCAACTCTGCTCTCACTCTTTTTAAACTCCTGGCTCCTCTGGCACTCTTTGTAAATTCTCAGCTTTTCTCATGCTCTTTGTGAACTCCCGGATCCTTTGTCGCTCTTTGTGAACTCCTGGTTCATCGCTCCCTCTTTGTGAACTCCCGGCTCCCCTCACGCTCTTTGTGAACTCCCGGCTCCATTCGCGTTCTTTATGAACTCGGCTCCTCCCACACTCTTTATGAACTCCTGGCTCCTCTCGCGCTCTACCTGAACACGTGGCTCCTCTCGCACACTTTATGAACTCCGAGCTCCTCTCGCGCTCTACCTGAATTCCTGGCTCCTCTCGCACTCTTTATGAACTCCCAGCTCCTCCCGCGCTCTACCTAAACACCTGGCTCCTCTCGCACTCTTTATAAACTCCCCACTCCTCTCACACTGTACTTGAACTGTTGGCTCCTCTCGTGCTCTATGTGAACTCCAAGCAGCTCTCGCACTCTTTGTGAACTTCCGACTCCTCTCTCGCTCTTTGTGAACGCCCGGCTCCATTCTCGTTGTTTATGAACTCCCGGCTCCTCTCTCGCTCTGTGTGAACTCTCGGCTCCTCTCGAATTCATTTTAATCTCCTGGCTCCTCTGGCGTTTTTTGTAAATTCTTAGCTCCTCTTGCACTCTTTGTGAGCTCCCGACTTCTCCCTCGCTCTGTGTGAGGTCCCGGCTCATCTCCCGCTCTTTCTGAACTCCCGGATCCTCTCGCGCTCTACGTGAACACCTGCATCCTCTCGCACACTTTTTAAGCCCCTGGCTCCTCTCTCGCTCTTTGTGAACTCTCGGCTCCTCTCTCGCTCTGTGTGAACTCTCGGCTCCTCTCTCGCTCTTTGTGAACTCCTGTCACCTCTCTCGCTCTTTATGAACTGCCGGCTCCTGTCTCGCATCTACCATCACTCTCTGATTTCTATCGGTTAGCCAGTTCGTTATCCAACTGGCCAAATTTCCCACTATCCCATGCCTCCTTACTTTCTGCAGAAGTCTACCATGGGGAACCTTATCAAATGCCATACTAAAATCCATGTACACTACATCCACTGCTTTACCTTCAGCCACATGCTTGGTCACCTCCAAAAAGAATGAGCTTTATGAACTCCCGGCTCCTCTCTCGCTCATTATGAACTCCCGGCTCCTCTCTCGCTCTTTATGAACTCTCAGCTCCTCTCTCACTCTGTGTGAACTCTCGGCACCTCACCTCGTGCGCTCTTAAGAACTCCCGGCTCCTCTCAAGCTCTTTCTGAACTCCCGGCTCCTCTCTCGCTCCTTATGACTCCTGGCTCCTGCCTCGCTCATGATGAACTCCTGGCTCCTCTCTCACTCTTAATGAACTCCCGGCTCCCCTCTCGCTCTTTATGAACTCCCTGCTCCTCTCGCACTCTACGAAACTCCTGCCTTCCCTTGCACTCTTTATGAACTCTCGGCTCCACTTAAGATCGACATGAACTCCTGCCTCCTCTTGCACACCTTTTAAGCTCCAGGCTCCTCTCTTGCTCGTTATGAATTCCCACCTCCTCCTGTGCTCTTTATGAACTCCTGGCTCCAATCTCGCTCTTTATGAACTCCCAGCTCGTCTCTCGCTCTTTATGAACTCCCGGCACCTCTCTCGCTCTTTATGAACTCCCAGCTCCTCTCTCACTCTGTGTGAACTCCCAGCTCCTCTCTCACCCTTTATGAACTCCCGGCTCCTCTCTCGCTCTTTATGAACTCCCGGCTCCTCCCTCGCTCTTTATGAACTCCCGGCTCCTCTCTCGCTCTTTATGAACTCCCGGCTCCTCTCTCGCTCTTTATGAACTCCCGGCTCCTCTCTCACCCTTTATGAACTCCCGGCTCCTCTCTCGCTCTATATGAACTATCGACTCCTCTCTCTCACTTTATGAAGTCTCAGCTCCTCTCTCGCTCTTTATGAACTCTCGACTCCTCTCTCGCTCTTTATGAAGTCTTAGCTCCTCTCGCGCTCTTTTTGAACTCCTGGCTCCTCTCTCGCTCTTTATGAACTCCCGGCTCCTCTCTCGCTCTTTATGAACTCCCGGCTCCTCTCTCGCTCTTTATGAACTCCAGGCTCCTCTCTCGCCCTTTATGAACTCCTGGCTCCTCACTCGCCCTTTATGAACTCCTGGTTCCACTCGCGCTCTGTGTGAACGCCCGGCTCCTATCACGCTCTTTATGAACTCCTGGCTCCTCTCTCGCTCTTTATGAACTCTCGGCTCCTCTCTCGCTCTTTATGAACTCTTGGCTCCTCTCTCGCTCTTTGTGAGCTCCCGGCTCCTCTCTGGCTCTTGATGAACACCTGGCTCCTCACTCGCACTTTATGAACTCCAGGCTCCTCTCTCGCTCTTTATGAACACCTGGCTCCTCCCTCGCTCTTTATGAACTCCTGGCTCCTCCCTCGCTCTTTATGAACTCCTGGCACCTCTCTCGCTCTTTATGAACTCCTGGCTCGTCTCTCGCTCTTTATGAACTCTCGGCTCCTCTCTCGCTCTTTATGACCTCCCTGCTCCTCTCGCACTCTACGAAACTCCTGCCTTCACTTGCACTCTTGATGAACTCTCGGCTCCTCTTAAGATCGACATGAACTCCTGCCTCCTCTTGCACACCTTTTAAGCTCCATGCTCCTCTCGCGCTCTCTATGAATTCCCACCTCCTCCTGTGCTCTTTATGAACTCCTGGCTCCAATCTCGCTCTTTATGAACTCCCAGCTCGTCTCTCGCTCTTTATGAACTCCCGGCTCCTCTCTCGCTCTTTATGAACTCCCGGCTCCTCCCTCGCTCTTTCTGAACTCCCGGATCGTCTCTCGCTCTTTATGAACTCCCGGCTCCTCTCTCGCTCTTTATGAACTCCCAGCTCCTCTCTCACCCTTTATGAACTCCCGGCTCCTCTCTCGCTCTTTATGAACTCCCGGCTCCTCCCTCGCTCTTTATGAAGTCACAGCTCCTCTCTCGCTCTTTATGAACTCCCGGATCGTCTCTCGCTCTTTATGAACTCCCGGCTCCTCTCTCGCTCTTTATGATCTCCTGGCTCCTCCCTCGCTCTTTATGAACACCTGGCTCCTCCCTCGCTCTTTATGAACTCCTGGCTCCTCCCTCGCTCTTTATGAACTCCCGGAACCTCTCTCGCTCTTTATGAACTCCTGGCTCCTCTCTCGCTCTTTATGAACTCCCTGCTCCTCTCGCACTCTACGAAACCCCTGCCTTCACTTGCACTCTTGATGAACTCTCGGCTCCTCTTAAGATCGACATGAACTCCTGACTCCTCTTGCACACCTTTTAAGCTCCAGGCAACCTCTTGCGCTCTTTATCAATTCCCACCTCCTCCTGTGCTCTTTATGAACTCCTGGCTCCAATCTCGCTCTTTATGAACTCCCAGCTCGTCTCTCGCTCTTTATGAACTCCCGGCACCTCTCTCGCTCTGTGTGAATTCCCAGCTCCTCTCTCACCTTTATGAACTCCCAGCTCCTCTCTCGCTCTTTATGAACTCCCGGCTCCTCCCTCGCTCTTTATGAAGTCTCAGCTCCTCTCTCGCTCTTTATGAACTCCCGGCTCCTCTCTCGCTCTTTATGAACTCCCGGCACCTCTCTCCCTTTATGAACTCGTGGTTCCTCTCTCGCTCTGTGTGCACTCCCAGCTCCTCTCTCGCTCTTTATGAACTCTCGGCTCCTCTCTCGCTCTTTATGATCTCATGGCTCGTCTCTCGCTCTTTATGAACTCTCGGCTCCTCTCTCGCTCTTTATTAACTCCTGGCTTCTCTCTCGCTCTTTCTGAACTCCTGGCTCCTCTCTTGCTCTTTATGAACTCCTGGCTCCTCTCTCGCTCTTTATGAACTCCCGGCTCCTCTCTCGCTCTTTATGAACACCTGGCTCCTGTCTCGCTCTTTATGAACTCCTGGCTCCTCTCTCGCTCTTTATGACCTCCCTGCTCCTCTCGCACTCTACGAAACTCCTGCCTTCACTTGCACTCTTGATGAACTCTCGGCTCCTCTTAAGATCGACATGAACTCCTGACTCCTCTTGCACACCTTTTAAGCTCCATGCTCCTCTCGCGCTCTTTATGAATTCCCACCTCCTCCTGTGCTCTTTATGAACTCCTGGCTCCAATCTCGCTCTTTATGAACTCCCAGCTCCTCTCTCGCTCTTTATGAACTCCCGGCACCTCTCTCGCTCTTTATGAACTCCCAGCTCCTCTCTCACTCTGTGTGAACTCCCAGCTCCTCTCTCACCCTTTATGAACTCCCGGCTCCTCTCTCGCTCTTTATGAACTCCTGGCTCCTCTCTCACTCTGTGTGAACTCCCAGCTCCTCTCTCACCCTTTATGAACTCCCGGCTCCTCTCTCGCTCTTTATGAACTCCCGGCTCCTCCCTCGCTCTTTATGAAGTCACAGCTCCTCTCTCGCTCTTTATGAACTCCCGGATCGTCTCTCGCTCTTTATGAACTCCCGGCTCCTCTCTCGCTCTTTATGATCTCCTGGCTCCTCCCTCGCTCTTTATGAACACCTGGCTCCTCCCTCGCTCTTTATGAACTCCTGGCTCCTCCCTCGCTCTTTATGAACTCCTGGCACCTCTCTCGCTCTTTATGAACTCCCAGCTCGTCTCTCGCTCTTTATGAACTCCCGGCACCTCTCTCGCTCTTTATGAACTCCCAGCTCCTCTCTCACTCTGTGTGAACTCCCAGCTCCTCTCTCACCCTTTAAGAACTCCCGGCTCCTCTCTCGCTCTTTATGAACTCCCGGCTCCTCCCTCGCTCTTTATGAAGTCACAGCTCCTCTCTCGCTCTTTATGAACTCCCGGATCGTCTCTCGCTCTTTATGAACTCCCGGCTCCTCTCTCACTCTTTATGATCTCCTGGCTCCTCCCTCGCTCTTTATGAACTCTTGGCTCCTCTCTCGCTCTTTGTGAGCTCCCGGCTCCTCTCTGGCTCTTTATGAACACCTGGCTCCTCTCTCGCTCTTTGTGAACTCTCGGCTCCTCTCTCGCTCTTTATGAACACCTGGCTCCTCCCTCGCTCTTTATGAACTCCTGGCTCCTCCCTCGCTCTTTATGAACTCCTGGCACCTCTCTCGCTCTTTATGAACTCCTGGCTCCTCTCTCGCTCTTTATGACCTCCCTGCTCCTCTCGCACTCTACGAAACTCCTGCCTTCACTTGCACTCTTGATGAACTCTCGGCTCCTCTTAAGATCGACATGAACTCCTGCCTCCTCTTGCACACCTTTGAAGCTCCATGCTACTCTCGCGCCCTTTATGAATTCCCACCTCCTCCTGTGCTCTTTATGAACTCCTGGCTCCAATCTCGCTCTTTATGAACTCCCAGCTCGTCTCTCGCTCTTTATGAACTCCCGGCACCTCTCTCGCTCTGTATGAACTCCCAGCTCCTCTCTCACTCTGTGTGAACTCCCAGCTGCTCTCTCACCCTTTATGAACTCCCGGCTCCTCTCTCGCTCTTTATGAACTCCCGGCTCCTGTCTCGCTCTTGATGAACTCCCGGCTCCTCCCTCGCTCTTTATGAAGTCACAGCTCCTCTCTCGCTCTTTATGAACTCCCGGATCGTCTGTCGCTCTTTATGAACTCCTGGCACCTCTCACGCTCTTTATGAACTCCTGGCTCCTCTCTCGCTCTTTATGAACTCCCTGCTCCTCTCGCACTCTACGAAACCCCTGCCTTCACTTGCACTCTTGATGAACTCTCGGCTCCTCTTAAGATCGACATGAACTCCTGACTCCTCTTGCACACCTTTTAAGCTCCAGGCACCTCTTGCGCTCTTTATCAATTCCCACCTCCTCCTGTGCTCTTTATGAACTCCTGGCTCCAATCTCGCTCTTTATGAACTCCCAGCTCGTCTCTCGCTCTTTATGAACTCCCGGCACCTCTCTCGCTCTGTGTGAATTCCCAGCTCCTCTCTCACCTTTATGAACTCCCAGCTCCTCTCTCGCTCTTTATGAACTCCCGGCTCCTCCCTCGCTCTTTATGAAGTCTCAGCTCCTCTCTCGCTCTTTATGAACTCCCGGCTCCTCTCTCGCTCTTTATGAACTCCCGGCACCTCTCTCCCTTTATGAACTCCTGGTTCCTCTCTCGCTCTGTGTGCACTCCCAGCTCCTCTCTCGCTCTTTATGAACTCTCGGCTCCTCTCTCGCTCTTTATTAACTCATGGCTTCTCTCTCGCTCTTTATGAACTCCTGGCTCCTCTCTTGCTCTTTATGAACTCCTGGCTCCTCTCTCGCTCTTTATGAACTCCCGGCTCCTCTCTCGCTCTTTATGAACACCTGGCTCCTGTCTCGCTCTTTATGAACTCCTGGCTCCTCTCTCGCTCTTTATGACCTCCCTGCTCCTTTCGCACTCTACGAAACTCCTGCCTTCACTTGCACTCTTGATGAACTCTCGGCTCCTCTTAAGATCGACATGAACTCCTGACTCCTCTTGCACACCTTTTAAGCTCCATGCTCCTCTCGCGCTCTTTCTGAATTCCCACCTCCTCCTGTGCTCTTTATGAACTCCTGGCTCCAATCTCGCTCTTTATGAACTCCCAGCTCCTCTCTCGCTCTTTATGAACTCCCGGCACCTCTCTCGCTCTTTATGAACTCCCAGCTCCTCTCTCACTCTGTGTGAACTCCCAGCTCCTCTCTCACCCTTTATGAACTCCCGGCTCCTCTCTCGCTCTTTATGAACTCCCGGCTCCTCCCTCGCTCTTTATGAAGTCACAGCTCCTCTCTCGCTCTTTATGAACTCCCGGATCGTCTCTCGCTCTTTATGAACTCCCGGCTCCTCTCTCGCTCTTTATGAACTCCCAGCTCCTCCCGCGCTCTACCTAAACACTGGCTCCTCTCGCACTCTTTATAAACTCCCCACTCCTCTCACACTGTACTTGAACTGTTGGCTCCTCTCGTGCTCTATGTGAACTCCAAGCAGCTCTCGCACTCTTTGTGAACTTCCGACTCCTCTCTCGCTCTTTGTGAACGCCCGGCTCCATTCTCGTTGTTTATGAACTCCCGGCTCCTCTCGCACTATACGAAACTCTTGCCTTCACTTGAACTCTTTATGAACTCTCGGCTCCTCTTAAGCTCGACATGAACTCCTGCCTCCTCTTCACTGTTTTTAAGCTCCTGGCTCCTCTTTTGCATTTTATGAATTCCCGCCTTCTCTCACGCTCTCTATGAACTCCCGGCTCCTCTCTCGCTCTTTATGAACTCCCGGCTCCTCTTTCGCTCTTATGAACTCCCGGCTCCTGTCTCGCTCTTTATGAACTCCTGGCTCCTCTCGCGCTCTTTATGAACTCCTGGCTCCTCTCGCGCTCTTTATGAAGTCCTGGCTCCACTCGCGCTCTTATGAACTCCCCGCCCCTCTCTCGCTCTGTGTGAACTCTCGGCTCCTCTCGAATTCATTTTAATCTCCTGGCTCCTCTGGCGTTTTTTGTAAATTCTTAGCTCCTCTTGCACTCTTTGTGAGCTCCCGACTTCTCCCTCGCTCTGTGTGAGGTCCCGGCTTATCTCCCGCTCTTTCTGAACACCCGGATCCTCTCGCGCTCTACGTGAACACCTGCATCCTCTCGCACACTTTTTAAGCCCCTGGCTCCTCTCTCGCTCTTTGTGAACTCTCGGCTCCTCTCTCGCTCTGTGTGAACTCTCGGCTCCTCTCTCGCTCTTTGTGAACTCCTGTCACCTCTCTCGCTCTTTATGAACTGCCGGCTCCTGTCTCGCATCTACCATCACTCTCTGATTTCTATTGGTTAGCCAGTTCGTTATCCAACTGGCCAAATTTCCCACTATCCCATGCCTCCTTACTTTCTGCAGAAGTCTACCATGGGGAACCTTATCAAATGCCATACTAAAATCCATGTACACTACATCCACTGCTTTACCTTCAGCCACATGCTTGGTCACCTCCAAAAAGAATGAGCTTTATGAACTCCCGGCTCCTCTCTCACCCTTTATGAACTCCCGGCTCCTCTCTCGCTCTTTATGAACTCTCGACTCCTCTCTCTCACTTTATGAAGTCTCAGCTCCTCTCTCGCTCTTTATGAACTCTCGACTCCTCTCTCGCTCTTTATGAAGTCTTAGCTCCTCTCGCGCTCTTTTTGAACTCCTGGCTCCTCTCTCGCTCTTTATGAACTCCCGGCTCCTCTCTCACTCTTTATGAACTCCAGGCTCCTCTCTCGCCCTTTATGAACTCCTGGCTCCTCACTCGCCCTTTATGAACTCCTGGTTCCTCTCGCGCTCTGTGTGAACTCCCGGCTCCTATCACGCTCTTTATGAACTCCTGGCTCCTCTCTCGCTCTTTATGAACTCTCGGCTCCTCTCTCGCTCTTTATGAACTCTTGGCTCCTCTCTCACTCTTTGTGAGCTCCCGGCTCCTCTCTGGCTCTTTGTGAACACCTGGCTCCTCTCTCGCTCTTTGTGAACTCTCGGCTCCTCTCTCGCTCTTTATGAACTCACGGCTCCTCACTCGCACTTTATGAACTCCAGGCTCCTCTCTCGCTCTTTATGAACACCTGGCTCCTCCCTCGCTCTTTATGAACTCCTGGCTCCTCCCTCGCTCTTTATGAACTCCTGGCACCTCTCTCGCTCTTTATGAACTCCTGGCTCCTCTCTCGCTCTTTATGACCTCCCTGCTCCTCTCGCACTCTACGAAACTCCTGCCTTCACTTGCACTCTTGATGAACTCTCGGCTCCTCTTAAGATCGACATGAACTCCTGCCTCCTCTTGCACACCTTTTAAGCTCCATGCTCCTCTCGCGCTCTCTATGAATTCCCACCTCCTCCTGTGCTCTTTATGAACTCCTGGCTCCAATCTCGCTCTTTATGAACTCCCAGCTCGTCTCTCGCTCTTTATGAACTCCCGGCACCTCTCTCGCTCTTTATGAACTCCCAGCTCCTCTCTCACTCTGTGTGAACTCCAAGCTCCTCTCTCACTCTTTATGAACTCCCGGCTCCTCTCTCGCTCTTTATGAACTCCCGGATCGTCTCTCGCTCTTTATGAACTCCCGGCTCCTCTCTCGCTCTTTATGATCTCCTGGCTCCTCCCTCGCTCTTTATGAACACCTGGCTCCTCCCTCGCTCTTTATGAACTCCTGGCTCCTCCCTCGCTCTTTATGAACTCCTGGCACCTCTCTCGTTCTTTATGAACTCCTGGCTCCTCTCTCGCTCTTTATGAACTCCCTGCTCCTCTCGCACTCTACGAAACCCCTGCCTTCACTTGCACTCTTGATGAACTCTCGGCTCCTCTTAAGATCGACATGAACTCCTGACTCCTCTTGCACACCTTTTAAGCTCCAGGCACCTCTTGCGCTCTTTATCAATTCCCACCTCCTCCTGTGCTCTTTATGAACTCCTGGCTCCAATCTCGCTCTTTATGAACTCCCAGCTCGTCTCTCGCTCTTTATGAACTCCCGGCACCTCTCTCGCTCTGTGTGAACTCCCAGCTCCTCTCTCACTCTGTGTGAACTCCCAGCTCCTCTCTCACCCTTTATGAACTCCCGGCACCTCTCTCGCTCTTTATGAACTCCCGGCACCTCTCTCGCTCTGTGTGAATTCCCAGCTCCTCTCTCACCTTTATGAACTCCCAGGTCCTCTCTCGCTCTTTATGACCTCCCGGCTCCTCCCTCGCTCTTTATGAAGTCTCAGCTCCTCTCTCGCTCTTTATGAACTCCCGGCTCCTCTCTCGCTCTTTATGAACTCCCGGCACCTCTCTCCCTTTATGAACTCCTGGTTCCTCTCTCGCTCTGTGTGCACTCCCAGCTCCTCTCTCGCTCTTTATGAACTCTCGGCTCCTCTCTCGCTCTTTATGATCTCATGGCTCGTCTCTCGCTCTTTATGAACTCTCGGCTCCTCTCTCGCTCTTTATGACCTCCCTGCTCCTCTCGCACTCTACGAAACTCCTGCCTTCACTTGCACTCTTGGTGAACTCTCGGCTCCTCTTAAGATCGACATGAACTCCTGACTCCTCTTGCACACCTTTTAAGCTCCATGCTCCTCTCGCGCTCTTTATGAATTCCCACCTCCTCCTGTGCTCTTTATGAACTCCTGGCTCCAATCTCGCTCTTTATGAACTCCCAGCTCCTCTCTCGCTCTTTATGAACTCCCGGCAGCTCTCTCGCTCTTTATGAACTCCCAGCTCCTCTCTCACCTTTATGAACTCCCGGCTCCTCCCTCGCTCTTTATGAAGTCACAGCTCCTCTCTCGCTCTTTATGAACTCCCAGATCGTCTCTCGCTCTTTATGAACTCCCGGCTCCTCTCTCGCTCTTTATGATCTCCTGGCGCCTCCCTCGCTCTTTATGAACACCTGGCTCCTCCCTCGCTCTTTATGAACTCCTGGCTCCTCCCTCGCTCTTTATGAACTCCTGGCACCTCTCTCGCTCTTTATGAACTCCCAGCTCGTCTCTCGCTCTTTATGAACTCCCGGCACCTCTCTCGCTCTTTATGAACTCCCAGCTCCTCTCTCACTCTGTGTGAACTCCCAGCTCCTCTCTCACCCTTTATGAACTCCCGGCTCCTCTCTCGCTCTTTATGAACTCCCGGCTCCTCCCTCGCTCTTTATGAAGTCACAGCTCCTCTCTCGCTCTTTATGAACTCCCGGATCGTCTCTCGCTCTTTATGAACTCCCGGCTCCTCTCTCACTCTTTATGATCTCCTGGCTCCTCCCTCGCTCTTTATGAACTCTTGGCTCCTCTCTCGCTCTTTGTGAGCTCCCGGCTCCTCTCTGGCTCTTTATGAACACCTGGCTCCTCTCTCGCTCTTTGTGAACTCTCGGCTCCTCTCTCGCTCTTTATGAACTCACGGCTCCTCACTCGCACTTTATGAACTCCAGGCTCCTCTCTCGCTCTTTATGAACACCTGGCTCCTCCCTCGCTCTTTATGAACTCCTGGCTCCTCCCTCGCTCTTTATTAACTCCTGGCACCTCTCTCGCTCTTTATGAACTCCTGGCTCCTCTCTCGCTCTTTATGACCTCCCTGCTCCTCTCGCACTCTACGAAACTCCTGCCTTCACTTGCACTCTTGATGAACTCTCGGCTCCTCTTAAGATCGACATGAACTCCTGCCTCCTCTTGCACACCTTTTAAGCTCCATGCTCCTCTCGCGCTCTTTATGAATTCCCACCTCCTCCTGTGCTCTTTATGAACTCCTGGCTCCAATCTCGCTCTTTATGAACTCCCAGCTCGTCTCTCGCTCTTTATGAACTCCCGGCACCTCTCTCGCTCTTTATGAACTCCCAGCTCCTCTCTCACTCTGTGTGAACTCCCAGCTGCTCTCTCACCCTTTATGAACTCCCGGCTCCTCTCTCGCTCTTTATGAACTCCCGGCTCCTCCCTCGCTCTTTATGAAGTCACAGCTCCTCTCTCGCTCTTTATGAACTCCCGGATCGTCTCTCGCTCTTTATGAACTCCCGGCTCCTCTCTCGCTCTTTATGATCTCCTGGCTCCTCCCTCGCTCTTTATGAACACCTGGCTCCTCCCTCGCTCTTTATGAACTCCCGGCTCCTGTCTCGCTCTTTATGAACTCCTGGCTCCTCTCGCGCTCTTTATGAACTCCTGGCTCCTCTCGCGCTCTTTATGAAGTCCTGGCTCCACTCGCGCTCTTATGAACTCCCCGCCCCTCTCTCGCTCTGTGTGAACTCTCGGCTCCTCTCGAATTCATTTTAATCTCCTGGCTCCTCTGGCGTTTTTTGTAAATTCTTAGCTCCTCTTGCACTCTTTGTGAGCTCCCGACTTCTCCCTCGCTCTGTGTGAGGTCCCGGCTTATCTCCCGCTCTTTCTGAACACCCGGATCCTCTCGCGCTCTACGTGAACACCTGCATCCTCTCGCACACTTTTTAAGCCCCTGGCTCCTCTCTCGCTCTTTGTGAACTCTCGGCTCCTCTCTCGCTCTGTGTGAACTCTCGGCTCCTCTCTCGCTCTTTGTGAACTCCTGTCACCTCTCTCGCTCTTTATGAACTGCCGGCTCCTGTCTCGCATCTACCATCACTCTCTGATTTCTATCGGTTAGCCAGTTCGTTATCCAACTGGCCAAATTTCCCACTATCCCATGCCTCCTTACTTTCTGCAGAAGTCTACCATGGGGAACCTTATCAAATGCCATACTAAAATCCATGTACACTACATCCACTGCTTTACCTTCAGCCACATGCTTGGTCACCTCCAAAAAGAATGAGCTTTATGAACTCCCGGCTCCTCTCTCACCCTTTATGAACTCCCGGCTCCTCTCTCGCTCTTTATGAACTCTCGACTCCTCTCTCTCACTTTATGAAGTCTCAGCTCCTCTCTCGCTCTTTATGAACTCTCGACTCCTCTCTCGCTCTTTATGAAGTCTTAGCTCCTCTCGCGCTCTTTTTGAACTCCTGGCTCCTCTCTCGCTCTTTATGAACTCCCGGCTCCTCTCTCACTCTTTATGAACTCCAGGCTCCTCTCTCGCCCTTTTTGAACTCCTGGCTCCTCACTCGCCCTTTATGAACTCCTGGTTCCTCTCGCGCTCTGTGTGAACTCCCGGCTCCTATCACGCTCTTTATGAACTCCTGGCTCCTCTCTCGCTCTTTATGAACTCTCGGCTCCTCTCTCGCTCTTTATGAACTCTTGGCTCCTCTCTCACTCTTTGTGAGCTCCCGGCTCCTCTCTGGCTCTTTGTGAACACCTGGCTCCTCTCTCGCTCCTTGTGAACTCTCGGCTCCTCTCTCGCTCTTTATAAACTCACGGCTCCTCACTCGCACTTTATGAACTCCAGGCTCCTCTCTCGCTCTTTATGAACACCTGGCTCCTCCCTCGCTCTTTATGAACTCCTGGCTCCTCCCTCGCTCTTTATGAACTCCTGGCACCTCTCTCGCTCTTTATGAACTCCTGGCTCCTCTCTCGCTCTTTATGACCTCCCTGCTCCTCTCGCACTCTACGAAACTCCTGCCTTCACTTGCACTCTTGATGAACTCTCGGCTCCTCTTAAGATCGACATGAACTCCTGCCTCCTCTTGCACACCTTTTAAGCTCCATGCTCCTCTCGCGCTCTCTATGAATTCCCACCTCCTCCTGTGCTCTTTATGAACTCCTGGCTCCAATCTCGCTCTTTATGAACTCCCAGCTCGTCTCTCGCTCTTTATGAACTCCCGGCACCTCTCTCGCTCTTTATGAACTCCCAGCTCCTCTCTCACTCTGTGTGAACTCCAAGCTCCTCTCTCACTCTTTATGAACTCCCGGCTCCTCTCTCGCTCTTTATGAACTCCCGGCTCCTCCCTCGCTCTTCATGAAGTCACAGCTCCTCTCTCGCTCTTTATGAACTCCCGGATCGTCTCTCGCTCTTTATGAACTCCCGGCTCCTCTCTCGCTCTTTATGATCTCCTGGCTCCTCCCTCGCTCTTTATGAACACCTGGCTCCTCCCTCGCTCTTTATGAACTCCTGGCTCCTCCCTCGCTCTTTATGAACTCCTGGCACCTCTCTCGTTCTTTATGAACTCCTGGCTCCTCTCTCGCTCTTTATGAACTCCCTGCTCCTATCGCACTCTACGAAACCCCTGCCTTCACTTGCACTCTTGATGAACTCTCGGCTCCTCTTAAGATCGACATGAACTCCTGACTCCTCTTGCACACCTTTTAAGCTCCAGGCACCTCTTGCGCTCTTTATCAATTCCCACCTCCTCCTGTGCTCTTTATGAACTCCTGGCTCCAATCTCGCTCTTTATGAACTCCCAGCTCGTCTCTCGCTCTTTATGAACTCCCGGCACCTCTCTCGCTCTGTGTGAACTCCCAGCTCCTCTCTCACTCTGTGTGAACTCCCAGCTCCTCTCTCACCCTTTATGAACTCCCGGCACCTCTCTCGCTCTTTATGAACTCCCGGCACCTCTCTCGCTCTGTGTGAATTCCCAGCTCCTCTCTCACCTTTATGAACTCCCAGGTCCTCTCTCGCTCTTTATGACCTCCCGGCTCCTCCCTCGCTCTTTATGAAGTCTCAGCTCCTCTCTCGCTCTTTATGAACTCCCGGCTCCTCTCTCGCTCTTTATGAACTCCCGGCACCTCTCTCCCTTTATGAACTCCTGGTTCCTCTCTCGCTCTGTGTGCACTCCCAGCTCCTCTCTCGCTCTTTATGAACTCTCGGCTCCTCTCTCGCTCTTTATGATCTCATGGCTCGTCTCTCGCTCTTTATGAACTCTCGGCTCCTCTCTCGCTCTTTATGACCTCCCTGCTCCTCTCGCACTCTACGAAACTCCTGCCTTCACTTGCACTCTTGATGAACTCTCGGCTCCTCTTAAGATCGACATGAACTCCTGACTCCTCTTGCACACCTTTTAAGCTCCATGCTCCTCTCGCGCTCTTTATGAATTCCCACCTCCTCCTGTGCTCTTTATGAACTCCTGGCTCCAATCTCGCTCTTTATGAACTCCCAGCTCCTCTCTCGCTCTTTATGAACTCCCGGCAGCTCTCTCGCTCTTTATGAACTCCCAGCTCCTCTCTCACCTTTATGAACTCCCGGCTCCTCCCTCGCTCTTTATGAAGTCACAGCTCCTCTCTCGCTCTTTATGAACTCCCAGATCGTCTCTCGCTCTTTATGAACTCCCGGCTCCTCTCTCGCTCTTTATGATCTCCTGGCGCCTCCCTCGCTCTTTATGAACACCTGGCTCCTCCCTCGCTCTTTATGAACTCCTGGCTCCTCCCTCGCTCTTTATGAACTCCTGGCACCTCTCTCGCTCTTTATGAACTCCCAGCTCGTCTCTCGCTCTTTATGAACTCCCGGCACCTCTCTCGCTCTTTATGAACTCCCAGCTCCTCTCTCACTCTGTGTGAACTCCCAGCTCCTCTCTCACCCTTTATGAACTCCCGGCTCCTCTCTCGCTCTTTATGAACTCCCGGCTCCTCCCTCGCTCTTTATGAAGTCACAGCTCCTCTCTCGCTCTTTATGAACTCCCGGATCGTCTCTCGCTCTTTATGAACTCCCGGCTCCTCTCTCACTCTTTATGATCTCCTGGCTCCTCCCTCGCTCTTTATGAACTCTTGGCTCCTCTCTCGCTCTTTGTGAGCTCCCGGCTCCTCTCTGGCTCTTTATGAACACCTGGCTCCTCTCTCGCTCTTTGTGAACTCTCGGCTCCTCTCTCGCTCTTTATGAACTCACGGCTCCTCACTCGCACTTTATGAACTCCAGGCTCCTCTCTCGCTCTTTATGAACACCTGGCTCCTCCCTCGCTCTTTATGAACTCCTGGCTCCTCCCTCGCTCTTTATTAACTCCTGGCACCTCTCTCGCTCTTTATGAACTCCTGGCTCCCCTCTCGCTCTTTATGACCTCCCTGCTCCTCTCGCACTCTACGAAACTCCTGCCTTCACTTGCACTCTTGATGAACTCTCGGCTCCTCTTAAGATCGACATGAACTCCTGCCTCCTCTTGCACACCTTTTAAGCTCCATGCTCCTCTCGCGCTCTTTATGAATTCCCACCTCCTCCTGTGCTCTTTATGAACTCCTGGCTCCAATCTCGCTCTTTATGAACTCCCAGCTCGTCTCTCGCTCTTTATGAACTCCCGGCACCTCTCTCGCTCTTTATGAACTCCCAGCTCCTCTCTCACTCTGTGTGAACTCCCAGCTGCTCTCTCACCCTTTATGAACTCCCGGCTCCTCTCTCGCTCTTTATGAACTCCCGGCTCCTCCCTCGCTCTTTATGAAGTCACAGCTCCTCTCTCGCTCTTTATGAACTCCCGGATCGTCTCTCGCTCTTTATGAACTCCCGGCTCCTCTCTCGCTCTTTATGATCTCCTGGCTCCTCCCTCGCTCTTTATGAACACCTGGCTCCTCCCTCGCTCTTTATGAACTCCTGGCTCCTCCCTCGCTCTTTATGAACTCCTGGCACCTCTCACGCTCTTTATGAACTCCTGGCTCCTCTCTCGCTCTTTATGAACTCCCTGCTCCTCTCGCACTCTACGAAACCCCTGCCTTCACTTGCACTCTTGATGAACTCTCGGCTCCTCTTAAGATCGACATGAACTCCTGACTCCTCTTGCACACCTTTTAAGCTCCAGGCACCTCTTGCGCTCTTTATCAATTCCCACCTCCTCCTGTGCTCTTTATGAACTCCTGGCTCCAATCTCGCTCTTTATGAACTCCCAGCTCGTCTCTCGCTCTTTATGAACTCCCGGCACCTCTCTCGCTCTGTGTGAATTCCCAGCTCCTCTCTCACGTTTATGAACTCCCAGCTCCTCTCTCGCTCTTTATGAACTCCCGGCTCCTCCCTCGCTCTTTATGAAGTCTCAGCTCCTCTCTCGCTCTTTATGAACTCCCAGCTCCTCTCTCGCTCTGTGTGAATTCGCAGCTCCTCCCTCGCTCTTTATGAAGTCTCAGCTCCTCTCTCGCTCTTTATGAACTCCCGGCTCCTCTCTCGCTCTTTATGAACTCCCGGCACCTCTCTCCCTTTATGAACTCCTGGTTCCTCTCTCGCTCTGTGTGCACTCCCAGCTCCTCTCTCGATCTTTATGATCTCATGGCTCGTCTCTCGCTCTTTATGAACTCTCGGCTCCTCTCTCGCTCTTTATTAACTCATGGCTTCTCTCTCGCTCTTTATGAACTCCTGGCTCCTCTCTTGCTCTTTATGAACTCCTGGCTCCTCTCTCGCTCTTTATGAACTCCCGGCTCCTCTCTCGCTCTTTATGAACACCTGGTTCCTGTCTCGCTCTTTATGAACTCCTGGCTCCTCTCTCGCTCTTTATGACCTCCCTGCTCCTTTCGCACTCTACGAAACTCCTGCCTTCACTCTCGGCTCCTCTTAAGATCGACATGAACTCCTGACTCCTCTTGCACACCTTTTAAGCTCCATGCTCCTCTCGCGCTCTTTCTGAATTCCCACCTCCTCCTGTGCTCTTTATGAACTTCTGGCTCCAATCTCGCTCTTTATGAACTCCCAGCTCCTCTCTCGCTCTTTATGAACTCCCGGCACCTCTCTCGCTCTTTATGAACTCCCAGCTCCTCTCTCACTCTGTGTGAACTCCCAGCTCCTCTCTCACCCTTTATGAACTCCCGGCTCCTCTCTCGCTCTTTATGAACTCCCGGCTCCTCCCTCGCTCTTTATGAAGTCACAGCTCCTCTCTCACCTTTATGAACTCCCAGGTCCTCTCTCGCTCTTTATGACCTCCCGGCTCCTCCCTCGCTCTTTATGAAGTCTCAGCTCCTCTCTCGCTCTTTATGAACTCCCGGCTCCTCTCTCGCTCTTTATGAACTCCCGGCACCTCTCTCCCTTTATGAACTCCTGGTTCCTCTCTCGCTCTGTGTGCACTCCCAGCTCCTCTCTCGCTCTTTATGAACTCTCGGCTCCTCTCTCGCTCTTTATGATCTCATGGCTCGTCTCTCGCTCTTTATGAACTCTCGGCTCCTCTCTCGCTCTTTATGACCTCCCTGCTCCTCTCGCACTCTACGAAACTCCTGCCTTCACTTGCACTCTTGATGAACTCTCGGCTCCTCTTAAGATCGACATGAACTCCTGACTCCTCTTGCACACCTTTTAAGCTCCATGCTCCTCTCGCGCTCTTTATGAATTCCCACCTCCTCCTGTGCTCTTTATGAACTCCTGGCTCCAATCTCGCTCTTTATGAACTCCCAGCTCCTCTCTCGCTCTTTATGAACTCCCGGCAGCTCTCTCGCTCTTTATGAACTCCCAGCTCCTCTCTCACCTTTATGAACTCCCGGCTCCTCCCTCGCTCTTTATGAAGTCACAGCTCCTCTCTCGCTCTTTATGAACTCCCAGATCGTCTCTCGCTCTTTATGAACTCCCGGCTCCTCTCTCGCTCTTTATGATCTCCTGGCGCCTCCCTCGCTCTTTATGAACACCTGGCTCCTCCCTCGCTCTTTATGAACTCCTGGCTCCTCCCTCGCTCTTTATGAACTCCTGGCACCTCTCTCGCTCTTTATGAACTCCCAGCTCGTCTCTCGCTCTTTATGAACTCCCGGCACCTCTCTCGCTCTTTATGAACTCCCAGCTCCTCTCTCACTCTGTGTGAACTCCCAGCTCCTCTCTCACCCTTTATGAACTCCCGGCTCCTCTCTCGCTCTTTATGAACTCCCGGCTCCTCCCTCGCTCTTTATGAAGTCACAGCTCCTCTCTCGCTCTTTATGAACTCCCGGATCGTCTCTCGCTCTTTATGAACTCCCGGCTCCTCTCTCACTCTTTATGATCTCCTGGCTCCTCCCTCGCTCTTTATGAACTCTTGGCTCCTCTCTCGCTCTTTGTGAGCTCCCGGCTCCTCTCTGGCTCTTTATGAACACCTGGCTCCTCTCTCGCTCTTTGTGAACTCTCGGCTCCTCTCTCGCTCTTTATGAACTCACGGCTCCTCACTCGCACTTTATGAACTCCAGGCTCCTCTCTCGCTCTTTATGAACACCTGGCTCCTCCCTCGCTCTTTATGAACTCCTGGCTCCTCCCTCGCTCTTTATTAACTCCTGGCACCTCTCTCGCTCTTTATGAACTCCTGGCTCCCCTCTCGCTCTTTATGACCTCCCTGCTCCTCTCGCACTCTACGAAACTCCTGCCTTCACTTGCACTCTTGATGAACTCTCG
Source organism: Scyliorhinus torazame (assembly GCF_047496885.1). Classification (NCBI taxonomy): domain Eukaryota; kingdom Metazoa; phylum Chordata; class Chondrichthyes; order Carcharhiniformes; family Scyliorhinidae; genus Scyliorhinus; species Scyliorhinus torazame. Next base: position 285,073,695 of record NC_092707.1, on the reverse strand, counting down.
GCTCCTCTTAAGATCGACATGAACTCCTGCCTCCTCTTGCACACCTTTTAAGCTCCATGCTCCTCTCGCGCTCTTTATGAATTCCCACCTCCTCCTGTGCTCTTTATGAACTCCTGGCTCCAATCTCGCTCTTTATGAACTCCCAGCTCGTCTCTCGCTCTTTATGAACTCCCGGCACCTCTCTCGCTCTTTATGAACTCCCAGCTCCTCTCTCACTCTGTGTGAACTCCCAGCTGCTCTCTCACCCTTTATGAACTCCCGGCTCCTCTCTCGCTCTTTATGAACTCCCGGCTCCTCCCTCGCTCTTTATGAAGTCACAGCTCCTCTCTCGCTCTTTATGAACTCCCGGATCGTCTCTCGCTCTTTATGAACTCCCGGCTCCTCTCTCGCTCTTTATGATCTCCTGGCTCCTCCCTCGCTCTTTATGAACACCTGGCTCCTCCCTCGCTCTTTATGAACTCCTGGCTCCTCCCTCGCTCTTTATGAACTCCTGGCACCTCTCACGCTCTTTATGAACTCCTGGCTCCTCTCTCGCTCTTTATGAACTCCCTGCTCCTCTCGCACTCTACGAAACCCCTGCCTTCACTTGCACTCTTGATGAACTCTCGGCTCCTCTTAAGATCGACATGAACTCCTGACTCCTCTTGCACACCTTTTAAGCTCCAGGCACCTCTTGCGCTCTTTATCAATTCCCACCTCCTCCTGTGCTCTTTATGAACTCCTGGCTCCAATCTCGCTCTTTATGAACTCCCAGCTCGTCTCTCGCTCTTTATGAACTCCCGGCACCTCTCTCGCTCTGTGTGAATTCCCAGCTCCTCTCTCACGTTTATGAACTCCCAGCTCCTCTCTCGCTCTTTATGAACTCCCGGCTCCTCCCTCGCTCTTTATGAAGTCTCAGCTCCTCTCTCGCTCTTTATGAACTCCCAGCTCCTCTCTCGCTCTGTGTGAATTCGCAGCTCCTCCCTCGCTCTTTATGAAGTCTCAGCTCCTCTCTCGCTCTTTATGAACTCCCGGCTCCTCTCTCGCTCTTTATGAACTCCCGGCACCTCTCTCCCTTTATGAACTCCTGGTTCCTCTCTCGCTCTGTGTGCACTCCCAGCTCCTCTCTCGATCTTTATGATCTCATGGCTCGTCTCTCGCTCTTTATGAACTCTCGGCTCCTCTCTCGCTCTTTATTAACTCATGGCTTCTCTCTCGCTCTTTATGAACTCCTGGCTCCTCTCTTGCTCTTTATGAACTCCTGGCTCCTCTCTCGCTCTTTATGAACTCCCGGCTCCTCTCTCGCTCTTTATGAACACCTGGTTCCTGTCTCGCTCTTTATGAACTCCTGGCTCCTCTCTCGCTCTTTATGACCTCCCTGCTCCTTTCGCACTCTACGAAACTCCTGCCTTCACTCTCGGCTCCTCTTAAGATCGACATGAACTCCTGACTCCTCTTGCACACCTTTTAAGCTCCATGCTCCTCTCGCGCTCTTTCTGAATTCCCACCTCCTCCTGTGCTCTTTATGAACTTCTGGCTCCAATCTCGCTCTTTATGAACTCCCAGCTCCTCTCTCGCTCTTTATGAACTCCCGGCACCTCTCTCGCTCTTTATGAACTCCCAGCTCCTCTCTCACTCTGTGTGAACTCCCAGCTCCTCTCTCACCCTTTATGAACTCCCGGCTCCTCTCTCGCTCTTTATGAACTCCCGGCTCCTCCCTCGCTCTTTATGAAGTCACAGCTCCTCTCTCGCTCTTTATGAACTCCCGGATCGTCTCTCGCTCTTTATGAACTCCCGGCTCCTCTCTCGCTCTTTATGATCTCCTGGCTCCTCCCTCGCTCTTTATGAACACCTGGCTCCTCCCTCGCTCTTTATGAACTCCTGGCTCCTCCCTCGCTCTTTATGAACTCCTGGCACCTCTCTCGCTCTTTATGAACTCCCAGCTCGTCTCTCGCTCTTTATGAACTCCCGGCACCTCTCTCGCTCTTTATGAACTCCCAGCTCCTCTCTCACTCTGTGTGTACTCCCAGCTCCTCTCTCACCCTTTATGAACTCCCGGCTCCTCTCTCGCTCTTTATGAACTCCCGGCTCCTCCCTCGCTCTTTATGAAGTCACAGCTCCTCTCTCGCTCTTTATGAACTCCCGGATCGTCTCTCGCTCTTTATGAACTCCCGGCTCCTCTCTCACTCTTTATGATCTCCTGGCTCCTCCCTCGCTCTTTATGAACACCTGGCTCCTCCCTCGCTCTTTATGAACTCCTGGCTCCTCCCTCGCTCTTTATGAACTCCTGGCACCTCTCTCGCTCTTTATGAACTCCTGGCTCCTCTCTCGCTCTTTATGAACTCCCTGCTCCTCTCGCACTCTACGAAACACCTGCCTTCACTTGCACTCTTGATGAACTCTCGGCTCCTCTTAAGATCGACATGAACTCCTGACTCCTCTTGCACACCTTTTAAGCTCCAGGCACCTCTCGCGCTCTTTATGAATTCCCACCTCCTCCTGTGCTCTTTATGAACTCCTGGCTCCAATCTCGCTCTTTATGAACTCCCAGCTCCTCTCTCACCCTTTATGAACTCCCAGCTCCTCTCTCGCTCTTTATGATCTCCCGGCTCCTCCCTCGCTCTTTATGAAGTCACAGCTCCTCTCTCGCTCTTTATGAACTCCCGGATCGTCTCTCGCTCTTTATGAACTCCCGGCTCCTCTCTCACTCTTTATGATCTCCTGGCTCCTCCCTCGCTCTTTATGAACACCTGGCTCCTCCCTCGCTCTTTATGAACTCCTGGCTCCTCCCTCGCTCTTTATGAACTCCTGGCACCTCTCTCGCTCTTTATGAACTCCTGGCTCCTCTCTCGCTCTTTATGAACTCCCTGCTCCTCTCGCACTCTACGAAACCCCTGCCTTCACTTGCACTCTTGATGAACTCTCGGCTCCTCTTAAGATCGACATGAACTCCTGACTCCTCTTGCACACCTTTTAAGCTCCAGGCACCTCTCGCGCTCTTTATGAATTCCCACCTCCTCCTGTGCTCTTTATGAACTCCTGGCTCCAATCTCGCTCTTTATGAACTCCCAGCTCCTCTCTCACCCTTTATGAACTCCCAGCTCCTCTCTCGCTCTTTATGAACTCCCGGCTCCTCCCTCGCTCTTTATGAAGTCTCAGCTCCTCTCTCGCTCTTTATGGACTCCCGGCTCCTCTCTCGCTCTTTATGAACTCCTGGCTCCTCTCTCGTTCTTTATGAACTCCCAGCTCCTCTCTCGCTCTTTATGAACTCCCGGCTCCTCTCTCGTTCTTTATGAACTCCCAGCTCCTCTCTCGCTCTCTCTGAACTCCTGTCACCTCTCTCGCTCTTTATGAACTGCCGGCTCCTGTCTCGCATCTACCATCACTCTCTGATTTCTATCGGTTAGCCAGTTCGTTATCCAACTGGCCATATTTCCCACTATCCCATGCCTCCTTACTTTCTGCAGAAGTCTACCATGGGGAACCTTATCAAATGCCATACTAAAATCCATGTACACTACATCCACTGCTTTACCTTCAGCCACATGCTTGGTCACCTCCAAAAAGAATGAGATTTATGAACTCCCGGCTCCTCTCTCGCTCATTATGAACTCCCGGCTCCTCTCTCGCTCTTTATGAACTCTCAGCTCCTCTCTCACTCTGTGTGAACTCTCGGCACCTCACCTCGTGCGCTCTTAAGAACTCCCGGCTCCTCTCAAGCTCTTTCTGAATTCCCGGCTCCTCTCTCGCTCCTTATGACTCCTGGCTCCTGTCTCGCTCTTGATGAACTCCTGGCTCCTCTCTCACTCTTAATGAAGTCACAGCTCCTCTCTCGCTCTTTATGAACTCCCGGATCGTCTCTCGCTCTTTATGAACTCCCGGCTCCTCTCTCGCTCTTTATGATCTCCTGGCTCCTCCCTCGCTCTTTATGAACACCTGGCTCCTCCCTCGCTCTTTATGAACTCCTGGCTCCTCCCTCGCTCTTTATGAACTCCTGGCACCTCTCTCGCTCTTTATGAACTCCTGGCTCCTCTCTCGCTCTTTATGAACTCCCTGCTCCTCTCGCACTCTACGAAACCCCTGCCTTCACTTGCACTCTTGATGAACTCTCGGCTCCTCTTAAGATCGACATGAACTCCTGACTCCTCTTGCACACCTTTTAAGCTCCAGGCACCTCTTGCGCTCTTTATCAATTCCCACCTCCTCCTGTGCTCTTTATGAACTCCTGGCTCCAATCTCGCTCTTTATGAACTCCCAGCTCGTCTCTCGCTCTTTATGAACTCCCGGCACCTCTCTCGCTCTGTGTGAAATCCCAGCTCCTCTCTCACCTTTATGAACTCCCAGTTCCTCTCTCGCTCTTTATGAACTCCCGGCTCCTCCCTCGCTCTTTATGAAGTCTCAGCTCCTCTCTCGCTCTTTATGAACTCCCGGTTCCTCTCTCGCTCTTTATGAACTCCCGGCACCTCTCTCCCTTTATGAACTCCTGGTTCCTCTCTCGCTCTGTGTGCACTCCCAGCTCCTCTCTCGCTCTTTATGAACTCTCAGCTCCTCTCTCGCTCTTTATTAACTCCTGGCTTCTCTCTCGCTCTTTATGAACTCCTGGCTCCTCTCTTGCTCTTTATGAACTCCTGGCTCCTCTCTCGCTCTTTATGAACTCCCGGCTCCTCTCTCGCTCTTTATGAACACCTGGCTCCTGTCTCTCTCTTTATGAACTCCTGGCTCCTCTCTCGCTCTTTATGACCTCCCTGCTCCTCTCGCACTCTACGAAACTCCTGCCTTCACTTGCACTCTTGATGAACTCTCGGCTCCTCTTAAGATCGACATGAACTCCTGACTCCTCTTGCACACCTTTTAAGCTCCATGCTCCTCTCGCGCTCTTTATGAATTCCCACCTCCTCCTGTGCTCTTTATGAACTCCTGGCTCCAATCTCGCTCTTTATGAACTCCCAGCTCCAATCTCGCTCTTTATGAACTCCCAGCTCCTCTCTCGCTCTTTATGAACTCCCGGCTCCTCTCTCGTTCTTTATGAACTCCCAGCTCCTCTCTCGCTCTCTCTGAACTCCTGTCACCTCTCTCGCTCTTTATGAACTGCCGGCTCCTGTCTCGCATCTACCATCACTCTCTGATTTCTATCGGTTAGCCAGTTCGTTATCCAACTGGCCATATTTCCCACTATCCCATGCCTCCTTACTTTCTGCAGAAGTCTACCATGGGGAACCTTATCAAATGCCATACTAAAATCCATGTACACTACATCCACTGCTTTACCTTCAGCCACATGCTTGGTCACCTCCAAAAAGAATGAGATTTATGAACTCCCGGCTCCTCTCTCGCTCATTATGAACTCCCGGCTCCTCTCTCGCTCTTTATGAACTCTCAGCTCCTCTCTCACTCTGTGTGAACTCTCGGCACCTCACCTCGTGCGCTCTTAAGAAGTCCCGGCTCCTCTCAAGCTCTTTCTGAATTCCCGGCTCCTCTCTCGCTCCTTATGACTCCTGGCTCCTGTCTCGCTCTTGATGAACTCCTGGCTCCTCTCTCACTCTTAATGAAGTCACAGCTCCTCTCTCGCTCTTTATGAACTCCCGGATCGTCTCTCGCTCTTTATGAACTCCCGGCTCCTCTCTCGCTCTTTATGATCTCCTGGCTCCTCCCTCGCTCTTTATGAACACCTGGCTCCTCCCTCGCTCTTTATGAACTCCTGGCTCCTCCCTCGCTCTTTATGAACTCCTGGCACCTCTCTCGCTCTTTATGAACTCCTGGCTCCTCTCTCGCTCTTTATGAACTCCCTGCTCCTCTCGCACTCTACGAAACCCCTGCCTTCACTTGCACTCTTGATGAACTCTCGGCTCCTCTTAAGATCGACATGAACTCCTGACTCCTCTTGCACACCTTTTAAGCTCCAGGCACCTCTTGCGCTCTTTATCAATTCCCACCTCCTCCTGTGCTCTTTATGAACTCCTGGCTCCAATCTCGCTCTTTATGAACTCCCAGCTCGTCTCTCGCTCTTTATGAACTCCCGGCACCTCTCTCGCTCTGTGTGAAATCCCAGCTCCTCTCTCACCTTTATGAACTCCCAGTACCTCTCTCGCTCTGTGTGCACTCCCAGCTCCTCTCTCGCTCTTTATGAACTCTCAGCTCCTCTCTCGCTCTTTATTAACTCCTGGCTTCTCTCTCGCTCTTTATGAACTCCTGGCTCCTCTCTTGCTCTTTATGAACTCCTGGCTCCTCTCTCGCTCTTTATGAACTCCCGGCTCCTCTCTCGCTCTTTATGAACACCTGGCTCCTGTCTCGCTCTTTATGAACTCCTGGCTCCTCTCTCGCTCTTTATGACCTCCCTGCTCCTCTCGCACTCTACGAAACTCCTGCCTTCACTTGCACTCTTGATGAACTCTCGGCTCCTCTTAAGATCGACATGAACTCCTGACTCCTCTTGCACACCTTTTAAGCTGCATGCTCCTCTCGCGCTCTTTATGAATTCCCACCTCCTCCTGTGCTCTTTATGAACTCCTGGCTCCAATCTCGCTCTTTATGAACTCCCAGCTCCTCTCTCGCTCTTTATGAACTCCCGGCACCTCTCTCGCTCTTTATGAACTCCCAGCTCCTCTCTCACTCTGTGTGAACTCCCAGCTCCTCTCTCACCCTCTATGAACTCCCGGCTCCTCTCTCGCTCTTTATGAACTCCCGGCTCCTTCCTCGCTCTTTATGAAGTCACAGCTCCTCTCTCGCTCTTTATGAACTCCCGGATCGTCTCTCGCTCTTTATGAACTCCCGGCTCCTCTCTCGCTCTTTATGATCTCCTGGCTCCTCCCTCGCTCTTTATGAACACCTGGCTCCTCCCTCGCTCTTTATGAACTCCTGGCTCCTCCCTCGCTCTTTATGAACTCCTGGCACCTCTCTCGCTCTTTATGAACTCCCAGCTCGTCTCTCGCTCTTTATGAACACCTGGCTCCTCCCTCGCTCTTTATGAACACCTGGCTCCTCCCTCGCTCTTTATGAACTCCTGGCTCCTCCCTCGCTCTTTATGAACTCCTGGCACCTCTCTCGCTCTTTATGAACTCCCGGCACCTCTCTCGCTCTTTATGAACTCCCAGCTCCTCTCTCACGCTGTGTGAACTCCTGGCTCCTCCCTCGCTCTTTATGAACTCTTGGCTCCTCTCTCGCTCTTTGTGAGCTCCCGGCTCCTCTCTGGCTCTTTATGAACACCTGGCTCCTCTCTCGCTCTTTGTGAACTCTCGGCTCCTCTCTCGCTCTTTATGAACTCACGGCTCCTCACTCGCACTTTATGAACTCCAGGCTCCTCTCTCGCTCTTTATGAACACCTGGCTCCTCCCTCGCTCTTTATGAACTCCTGGCTCCTCCCTCGCTCTTTATGAACTCCTGGCACCTCTCTCGCTCTTTATGAACTCCTGGCTCCTCTCTCGCTCTTTATGACCTCCCTGCTCCTCTCGCACTCTACGAAACTCCTGCCTTCACTTGCACTCTTGATGAACTCTCGGCTCCTCTTAAGATCGACATGAACTCCTGCCTCCTCTTGCACACCTTTTAAGCTCCATGCTCCTCTCGCGCTCTTTATGAATTCCCACCTCCTCCTGTGCTCTTTATGAACTCCTGGCTCCAATCTCGCTCTTTATGAACTCCCAGCTCGTCTCTCGCTCTTTATGAACTCCCGGCACCTCTCTCGCTCTTTATGAACTCCCAGCTCCTCTCTCACTCTGTGTGAACTCCCAGCTGCTCTCTCACCCTTTATGAACTCCCGGCTCCTCTCTCGCTCTTTATGAACTCCCGGCTCCTCCCTCGCTTTTTATGAAGTCACAGCTCCTCTCTCGCTCTTTATGAACTCCCGGATCGTCTCTCGCTCTTTATGAACTCCCGGCTCCTCTCTCGCTCTTTATGATCTCCTGGCTCCTCCCTCGCTCTTTATGAACACCTGGCTCCTCCCTCGCTCTTTATGAACTCCTGGCTCCTCCCTCGCTCTTTATGAACTCCTGGCACCTCTCACGCTCTTTATGAACTCCTGGCTCCTCTCTCGCTCTTTATGAACTCCCTGCTCCTCTCGCACTCTACGAAACCCCTGCCTTCACTTGCACTCTTGATGAACTCTCGGCTCCTCTTAAGATCGACATGAACTCCTGACTCCTCTTGCACACCTTTTAAGCTCCAGGCACCTCTTGCGCTCTTTATCAATTCCCACCTCCTCCTGTGCTCTTTATGAACTCCTGGCTCCAATCTCGCTCTTTATGAACTCCCAGCTCGTCTCTCGCTCTTTATGAACTCCCGGCACCTCTCTCGCTCTGTGTGAATTCCCAGCTCCTCTCTCACCTTTATGAACTCCCAGCTCCTCTCTCGCTCTTTATGAAGTCTCAGCTCCTCTCTCGCTCTTTATGAACTCCCGGCTCCTCCCTCGCTCTTTATGAAGTCTCAGCTCCTCTCTCGCTCTTTATGAACTCCCGGCTCCTCTCTCGCTCTTTATGAACTCCCGGCACCTCTCTCCCTTTATGAACTCCTGGTTCCTCTCTCGCTCTGTGTGCACTCCCAGCTCCTCTCTCGCTCTTTATGAACTCTCGGCTCCTCTCTCGCTCTTTATGATCTCATGGCTCGTCTCTCGCTCTTTATGAACTCTCGGCTCCTCTCTCGCTCTTTATTAACTCATGGCTTCTCTCTCGCTCTTTATGAACTCCTGGCTCCTCTCTTGCTCTTTATGAACTCCTGGCTCCTCTCTCGCTCTTTATGAACTCCCGGCTCCTCTCTCGCTCTTTATGAACACCTGGCTCCTGTCTCGCTCTTTATGAACTCCTGGCTCCTCTCTCGCTCTTTATGACCTCCCTGCTCCTTTCGCACTCTACGAAACTCCTGCCTTCACTTGCACTCTTGATGAACTCTCGGCTCCTCTTAAGATCGACATGAACTCCTGACTCCTCTTGCACACCTTTTAAGCTCCATGCTCCTCTCGCGCTCTTTCTGAATTCCCACCTCCTCCTGTGCTCTTTATGAACTTCTGGCTCCAATCTCGCTCTTTATGAACTCCCAGCTCCTCTCTCACTCTGTGTGAACTCCCAGCTGCTCTCTCACCCTTTATGAACTCCCGGCTCCTCTCTCGCTCTTTATGAACTCCCGGCTCCTCCCTCGCTCTTTATGAAGTCACAGCTCCTCTCTCGCTCTTTATGAACTCCCGGATCGTCTCTCGCTCTTTATGAACTCCCGGCTCCTCTCTCGCTCTTTATGATCTCCTGGCTCCTCCCTCGCTCTTTATGAACACCTGGCTCCTCCCTCGCTCTTTATGAACTCCTGGCTCCTCCCTCGCTCTTTATGACTCCTGGCACCTCTCTCGCTCTTTATGAACTCCCAGCTCGTCTCTCGCTCTTTATGAACTCCCGGCACCTCTCTCGCTCTGTGTGTACTCCCAGCTCCTCTCTCACCCTTTATGAACTCCCGGCTCCTCTCTCGCTCTTTATGAACTCCCGGCTCCTCCCTCGCTCTTTATGAAGTCACAGCTCCTCTCTCGCTCTTTATGAACTCCCGGATCGTCTCTCGCTCTTTATGAACTCCCGGCTCCTCTCTCGCTCTTTATGATCTCCTGGCTCCTCCCTCGCTCTTTATGAACACCTGGCTCCTCCCTCGCTCTTTATGAACTCCTGGCTCCTCCCTCGCTCTTTATGACTCCTGGCACCTCTCTCGCTCTTTATGAACTCCCAGCTCGTCTCTCGCTCTTTATGAACTCCCGGCACCTCTCTCGCTCTGTGTGTACTCCCAGCTCCTCTCTCACCCTTTATGAACTCCCGGCTCCTCTCTCGCTCTTTATGAACTCCCGGCTCCTCCCTCGCTCTTTATCAAGTCACAGCTCCTCTCTCGCTCTTTATGAACTCCCGGATCGTCTCTCGCTCTTTATGAACTCCCGGCTCCTCTCTCACTCTTTATGATCTCCTGGCTCCTCCCTCGCTCTTTATGAACACCTGGCTCCTCCCTCGCTCTTTATGAACTCCTGGCTCCTCCCTCGCTCTTTATGAACTCCTGGCACCTCTCTCGCTCTTTATGAACTCCTGGCTCCTCTCTCGCTCTTTATGAACTCCCTGCTCCTCTCGCACTCTACGAAACCCCTGCCTTCACTTGCACTCTTGATGAACTCTCGGCTCCTCTTAAGATCGACATGAACTCCTGACTCCTCTTGCACACCTTTTAAGCTCCAGGCACCTCTCTCGCTCTTTATGAACTCCTGGCTCCAATCTCGCTCTTTATGAACTCCCAGCTCCTCTCTCACCCTTTATGAACTCCCAGCTCCTCTCTCGCTCTTTATGATCTCCCGGCTCCTCCCTCGCTCTTTATGAAGTCACAGCTCCTCTCTCGCTCTTTATGAACTCCCGGATCGTCTCTTGCTCTTTATGAACTCCCGGCTCCTCTCTCACTCTTTATGATCTCCTGGCTCCTCCCTCGCTCTTTATGAACACCTGGCTCCTCCCTCGCTCTTTATGAACTCCTGGCTCCTCCCTCGCTCTTTATGAACTCCTGGCACCTCTCTCGCTCTTTATGAACTCCTGGCTCCTCTCTCGCTCTTTATGAACTCCCTGCTCCTCTCGCTCTTTATGAACTCCCGGCTCCTCTCTCGCTCTTTATGAACTCCCGGCTCCTCCCTCGCTCTTTATGAAGTCTCAGCTCCTCTCTCGCTCTTTATGAACTCCTGGCTCCTCTCTCGTTCTTTATGAACTCCCAGCTCCTCTCTCGCTCTTTATGAACTCCCGGCTCCTCTCTCGTTCTTTATGAACTCCCAGCTCCTCTCTCGCTCTTTCTGAACTCCTGGCTCCTCCCTCGCTCTTTATGAACTCCCGGCTCCTCTCTCGTTCTTTATGAACTCCTGGCTCCTCTCTTGCTCTTTCTGAACTCCTGGCTCCTCTCTCGCTCTTTATGAACTCCCGGCTCCTCTCTCGTTCTTTATGAACTCCCAGCTCCTCTCTCGCTCTTTCTGAACTCCTGGCTCCTCTCTCGCTCTTTATGAACTCCTGGCTTCTCTCTCGCTCTTTATGAACTCCTGGCTCCTCTCTCGCTCTTTATGAACTCCCGGCTCCTCTCTCGTTCTTTATGAACTCCCAGCTCCTCTCTCGCTCTTTATGAACTCCCGTCTCCTCTCTCACTCTTTATGAATCCCCAGTTCCTGTCTTGCTCTTTATGAACTCCTGGCTCTACTCTCGCTCTTTGTGACCTCCAGGCTCCTCTCTCGCTCTTAATGAACTCCCGGCTCCCCTCTCGCTCTTTATGAACTCCCGGTCCTCTCGCACTCTACGAAACTCCTGCCTTCACTTTAACTCTTTATGAACTCTCGGCTCCTCTTAAGCTCGACATGAACTCCTGCCTCCACTTGCAAACTTTTTAAGCTCCTGGCTCGTCTTTCGCTCTTTATGAATTCCCGCCTCTTCCCGCGCTCTGTGTGAGCTCCCGGCTCCTCTCCCACTCTTTCTGAACTCCCGGATGCTCTCACGCTCTACGTGAACACCTGCATCCTCTCGCACACTTTTTAAGCCCCGGCTCCTTTCTCGCTCTTTGTGAACTCTTGGCTCCTGTCTCGCTCTTTGTGAACTCCCGGCTCCTCTCGCGCAGTACGTGATCTCCTGGCTCTACTCGCGCTCTACATGAACTCCCGTCTCCTCTCGCACTCTAGATGAACTCCTGTCTCCTCTCGCACACTTATTAAGCTCCTGGCTCCTCTTTCGGCTGGTGAGGTTCCATTTATGACCAGTCTCTGCCTATTGGATCCCCAGGTATCGGAATCTATTTTGAGCTATTTTTAAAGGGAGCCCCTCCAGCTCTGTCCCTCCCACATTTGAGTTCATTGGGAATGCTTCGCTCTTGCCCAGGTTGAGCTTGTAACCTGAGAAGGTTCCAAACTCTTTCAGGATCTTCAGAATGGCTTTCAGTCATTTCTGTGGTTTTGAGGCGTATAGGATCAGGTCATCTGCATAGAGTGAGATTCTGTGCTCTCTGTCTCCCCTTTGCATGCCCTTCTTTTTTATTTTAAAATATTTTTATTCTCCATTTTCACATTATCTTCAGAGTTTACAACCCACCAACAAACTGTAAATTGTAACGAATACAATGTCAATCCCCTTATTAACAACAACAATCCCATCCTCCCACCATCCCAAACAACGGCCCACCTGACAATATCAGCATCAAATAAAACAATCCCTCCCAAGGTGTGAAAAAGAAGGAAAAAAGAAAAAGGAATCAGGAATTGCCTACAGTCACCATTGACCTAGAGAGTCACCCCCCAACCCCTCCCCCTAAAATTCAATGCCATCCAATCCCTGAAAGAGTACCGTGAATGACACCCATTAATTGCAGACAGCCCCCCCCCCCCCCTCCCAGACTTCTCCCCTCCACTTCCTCTTGTAAATTCCTCCCCCCAACCTCGGTTCCTTCCCCCAACTTTTCACCCCGGCTAGATTCACCGAAACCTGTTCTGCCAGCCTCCGATGGCCGCAGCCCCTCCCCCCACCTCGCTCCCGTTCACTGGCCGGCTTAAACCAGCCAGCGTGGAGGCCCCTGCCAGGGTCTCCTTCCCCCTTGTCCGGTCCCAGGAAAACCAAGAAATCCCCTTTAGCACACAACCCCAGCATACACACCCAAGCCCCAAAGAACCATAATTGCAAATGAAAGTCCCAACTCTTCCCTTGTCCAAATATATATCACATATATATATGAAGCAACATCGGTACACGACCATTTCTCAATTCTGCCACAGTACTTCTGCCTTCGCAAACTCCTCCCCTGCTTCCGCCGTCCCAAAACAAAAGTCCTTGGATTTGTAGGTCACCCTCAACTCAGCTGGATACACTATGCCGCACTGCACCTTACTGATGTACAGTGCCTTCTTCACCTGGCTGAAGGCAGCCCGCCTCCTCGCCAGTTCCACCGTAAAGTCCTGGTATATGCGTATACCAGCTCCAGCCCACTGCACCACCCGCTTCTGCTTTGCCCAGCATAGGGCCTTCTCCTTCACGCTGTACCTACGGAAACACAGAGTCACTACTCTTGGCGGCTCACTCGCCTTTGATATAGTGTAGCCATCTGGGATGGCCATTTCCCGATTACAAAATGGACACTTTGCAAAGATTGCAGGGAAAATGGACAATACTGAGAAAGCAAGCAGGTGCAGGGTTTGTCTGTTGATTGGAGCCGCAGCTTCCAGACAAGACCGAAACTGCAAAGCCATTAGCATACTAATGAGCCATCCCCGGGGACAAAAGAGTAACATTTAAGTAAACGATACCAAGGCAGACACCCCGAACAAGGCAGGTTAACGGCCACCTAGGACACGCCCAGCCATCAGGGCACCCACCCCTTTATTGGAGGAAATCGATGGGAATGATTGGGAAACGGTCCAATTAATTGGGGCCAAGTTCAAGGCCCGCCCAAAAGCACGCAAAGCCCCTTTTGGGTATGAGAAGAAACCCCCAAGAGAGAATCGCTCTCTTGGCTCCGGCTCTCACCAAGGAGAGACCTGCCCAACAGCAACATCAGAACAAGTAAGTCCAAGGTCAACGCACGCTACGAGACAGACGCTCTTAGCTGTTCTTCCATAAGGGTTTAACCCCAGCAGCCTCAGAACCGAACAACGGCCATTGTTTCTCTGACTGAGTGGGCGTCTGAAGCTATAGGGTTTAGCAGTAGTGATAGTTTAGGTTGTAGAGTTTTATGCATGAGTATATTTGACCGTGCGTAAATCAATGAGCATTGAGTTTGAACTTACTAACTGGTGTATCGAATCTTTGATCAGTATTCGGTTTTGAACCTTGTGGCGGTATCGAAAGATACCTGGCGACTCTAGAGCAAAACGTAATTAGAATTAAGGAAGGCGACCATATTGGCCGCCATCTCCAGAGCCAAATAAAGAGAAACACAATTAGCAACAATAGGCCGCCACGACCGATGAGCCCTTTCCAGTTCATATTGGGAGGGATCGTCCCCCTCCTCCAATAGCTTCACCAACATCGTGGCAAAATACTCCGTCGGCATCGGGCCTTCCACTCCTTCGGGCAGACCTACAATCCTCAGATTCTGTTGCCTGGATCTGTTTTTCAGGTCTTCCATTTTGGCTCGCAGAGCCTTGTTGGTCTCTATCACCCTCCGCAACTCCTTCCCCATCGAGGTGAGTTGATCACTGTGCTGCGACAATACCTCTTTCACTTCCTTCATCTCCCGCATCTCCGCCGCTGCGCTCAATACCGCCGCCCTCACCGGGCAATCGCCTCCTCCACCAGCACTTTCAATACCGCCCCATCTCCTTCTTCATCGCTTCCATGTGCTTTGTGAACTGTTTTTCAAGTTCCACAGCCATCACCTTGGTCATTTCTTCTGCCGTGAGCAATGCAGCCTCCCCTGGTGCCCTAGCCTCTGCCTTCCTTGCAGTCCCCGCGCTGACCTTTGCACTCCCCGGCGGACTTCCATTAACCACGTTTTTCACGGCCGTTTTTTCCCCCTACTTGGATATTTCACCTCACTGTGCCTTCTTACTGCTTTTGCAGCCTCCGTTGCCCCTGGGACCGGGCGTTAAGACCCAGAAAATTCCATTCCCGAGCGGGAGCCCTCCAGTGTGCGGCTGCCTCCCGCCCGCCATCACCGGAAGTCCCCTTTGGATGCCCTTCTAGCTTTTCACATCTCTCAGAGCTGATCGGCAGGGGTTCAATTGCTCGGGCGAACAGGAGCGGGACAGCGGGCATCCCTGCCTTGTGCCTCTGTGCAGCTGGAAGTATTCAGAGTTGGTGTTATTGGTTTGAATGCTCACCTTGGGGACATCGTACAGGAGTTTCACCCAGGCAGCAAATCCTGCTCCTAGCCCAAACCATTCCAGTACCTTGAGGAGGTACTTATATTCAACTCTGTCGAAGGCCTTTTCTGCGCCCAGGGAGACGATCACCTCTGGTGTTCTCTCCCTTGGTGGGAGGTCATTATTATATTCATCAGCCGCCTGATGTTCGCAGTGAGTTGCGTACACTTGACAAAGCCTGTCTGGTCCTCTGCGACCACCTCTGATACGCAGCCCTCCAGCGTTTTGACCAGCACCTTTGCGAGTATCTTTGCATTTGCATTTAGTAGCGAAATGGGTCTATATGAGCCACGTTCCGTAGGGTCTTTGTATTTATTGGGTTTCAATGAGATCGTGGCCTGTGCTAGTGCAGGAGGCAGGGTGCCCCTTGCTAGCAAGTCTGCAAACATATCCCTTAGATGTGGAGCCAGGGCCGGTGCAAATGTTTTGTAGATGTCCATCGGGAACCCGTCGGGTCCCAGTGCCTTTCCCGCCTGCATGGAGCTGATGCTCTCCATGATTTCTCCCAGATCTATTGGTGCTTCCAGTTCCCCCCACCTGCCTTTCCCCACAACTGGCATATCCAGTCTGTCGAGGAACTGTTTCATCCCCGCGTCCCCGTCGGGGGGCTTGGAGGTGTACAGCCCTCTGTAGAAGGTCTCAAATGCTCGATTTACCTCTTTTTGTTCTGCTACCAGTCTGCCTCTTCTATCTTTTACCAGAGCTATTTCCCTTGTGGCTGCCTGCTTTCTCAGCTGGTGAGCCAGTTGGCGGCCAGCCTTTTCCCCGTGTTGGTCCTCCATGTCTGGCGAAGTTGGTGCACTGCTTTCCTGGTGGATAGCAGGTTAAAGTCTATTTGTACCTTTTTCCTCTCCGCCAGCAGCTCTACGGTCAGGGCTTGGAGTACTTTCTGCCAACCTACAAGATGGAGTCGATCAGTGGTTGCCTGGCCTCCCACTCTTCCCTGTCTGTACGTGCCTTGTAGGCGATAATTTACCCTCGGATCACAGCCTTCATTTTCATCACAGCAATTAACTTTCAATGTTAAACTATGAATGGAGTATAAATGCCAGAATGGGCTGAATGGCCTGTTTCTGTGTTTTGTGGGTGGAGTTTTACAATCCCCCCCCCATTGGTGGGTTTTAGCTCCCATCAAAGTTAGTGGACTATTAAACTGATCGCTGCTTTTTCAGACCCCGCCCTCAACATGGGCAGCACGGTAGCATGGTGGTTAGCATAATTGCTTCACAGCTCCAGGGTCCCAGGTTCGATTCCGGCTTGGGTCACTGTCTGTGCGGAGTCTGCACATCCTCCCCGTGTCTGCGTGGGTTTCCTCCGGGTGCTCCGGTTTCCTCCCACAGTCCAAAGATGTGCAGGTTAGGTGGATTGGCCATGATAAATTGCCCTTAGTGTCCAAAATTGCCCTTAGTGTTGGGTGGGGTTACTGGGTTATGGGGATACGGTGGAGGTGTTGACATTGGATAGGGTGCTCTTTCCAAGAGCCGGTGCAGACTCGATGGGCCGAATGGCCTCCTTCTGCACTGTAAATTCTATGATATCTATGATAATGACAGGGTTATAGAATTCTGTTCTACAAAACATTAAAGTTTTTGTGATGGTTTCAGATCAAAGAATATATACATATGGTATTTAACCGCAGAACAGAGAAGAACATGTCTCAATTGAAACCAGTTTGTTGCTGCATAATTTTGTGTGATTATTGATTTCAGTTTAAGAGGAAAATGGACTATAGTTGGCTCCCATTACCATTGCACTGTATTCCAAATGACTTAGTGGTGTATGTGTCTGGTGTTTTAAGGGATTTCTATTGGTAAAATTAGAAATAAGGTATAGTTGTACGTGAGTTTAATTGAACATTTCTGTGCCTAGAAGAGTAAAACTTATAGTTGGATTCATGCTGGACAAATGTGTTTGTCTGTGTAGAGGTTGGTCCAACTGTGTTTCTATTGTGCTTAGAGAGAGATATAGCATGACGAATCAATAAAAAGCATAAGCACGTGAGTGTTGCTCAGCAACGAGGGCTTTGTAAGATAGAGAAGTTTTAGTTAGCTGATTTGATTTTGGTTGGAGACATGTAGTGAGAGAGGGCAGCTCTCACAGCTCTGCTAGAAGCAGTTGGTTTTGGAAGGCTGGAATAAAAGCCATACCGTGGAGTCATGGTTGAGGGGGTGCTCTACCGGGCACGGTGCAGCCGAAAAGCAGCACATCGTGGCACAACATGGCCAGTCAATGATGGGAGACCTCACTCTCAGGATCTACCTAGCCCGCTAGACGTCGCGGGAGGTCGCAATGTGAATCCCACAAATTGAAGGCGGGTACACATTTTGGCAAATCTGCATATTAGAGTGAGACAGCTAGTCTCACTCTAATATGCAGTTCCCTGAGGTAACCAAGGCATTGGAATCTAACCCCCAGGTGGAAAATATTGTTGAGTCATTTGGAAAGTCTGGTTTGGTTTTCAGAATTCAAACTGCTCAGGGAAAGCATAATTATGAGAGAAGACTTTAAAGTGTGTTTTGGGAGTGGAGTTGGAAACTCTCATGTGACAATCTTCTGGGGGGATTCTGAGGAGACGACCACAGATACTAACTTGGGGTTAAGAGTGGAGAGTGTTTTTGCCCACAGTCATCTTGTGTGCTTAAAAGGAACTTTGTGTTTATAATAATAATTATCTTGATTAGTGCCACAAGTAGGCTTACATTAGCAGTGCAATTAAGTTAAATGCAACCATTATAGATTAAGACTGGGGCGGAATTCTCTGATTTTACAACGGCATCAACAGGCCCCAAGGAGCAGCGATACTGAGCCCTACAGGGGGCCAGCACGGCACTGGAGTGACTCACGCAGCTCCAGCTGCCAATGCCGGCGTCAAATGGTGGCACGGGTCTGCGCATGCGCGCTGTGACCGGCGCAAACTCGCGCATGCGCGGTAGCTTCCTTCTCCGTCCCTACCCAACATGGCGGAGAACTACAGGGGCCGGCGCGTACTAAAAGAGGCCCCCACAAGGAGAGGCCAGCCCGCTGATCGGTAGGCCCCAATCGCAGGCCAGGCCACGGTGGGGGCCCCCCTCAGGGTTGGATCCCCCCTTCCGCCCTCCAGGCCGCAGAATGGACGGCGAGGTCCTGCCAGTTAAGAACATATGTGAACGGCGCCGGTGGGACTCGGGCTATCATGCCGGTCACCCGGCCCATCCCGCGCAGAGAATCGACGGGGGGCGCGTAGAGCGGCCCCCGACCAGCGCCGCGCCGACTGCGCCAGCGCCAATGGCGGAGATTATCCGGTCACCGGAGAATTGGCAGACTGGCGTTGGGGCGGTGTCGCGTGAATCGCGCACGGTCCGGCGATTCTCTAACCCGGCCCCGGGGTTGACGAATGTGATATAAAATAGTTAGTTTAAATATATTAATTACAGTAATGTAGATGTAGGCCAGTCTAATTCTAGTGAGTTCACAGACAAAGGATTTCAGAAAGCATGGCACGGAAGGGGGAGGGGTGTCTGGTGGAAGAGGAGAAAAGGATGGTGGTAACAAGAGGCCCAGGGTTAAGGAATGAGAAGTGTGCCAATTAGGATGTATGGACAGGTCAGGAGGGATATAGGATGACCTATGGGAATCGTGTATGTCAAACTTGATGCCATTTGAATGTATTTGCAGAGATCCCTTTGTCTTGGACCTCATTCGTTTCCAAGGGGTCCAGGAGACTGGTTCTGTGTTCTGTGTCCCTGAGAAGCGAGTCAGACTTGGAAGTTGGTTAAAAATAAATAATACTATGCCTACAAATCCATCTCGAGTTTTATTGAGGCCAGACTGATGGGTAAAGAATTCAATGTTTTGTCAGGGTCAGAGAATCCCGCACCCGGTTTTTCAAACTCAGGGTCGCGACCCGCAGGTGGGTAGCGGGCAGGTGTCGGGAGGGTCGCGGAGAGAACGGTTGTGTCGTTCTCGATTGCGGAAAGAAGTCCTCAACTGCCGTGCCATGCTTTTAAGAATGTCGGCTGCGGGCAGTCCCCGATTGGTTGTGGCGTTTGAGGGGGTGGGCGGCATGAGGCTGGGCTGTGTGCTGGTCACCGCGTGCGCGTGGGGGGGGCACGGGGGACTGGGGCTGACGAGCGTCCATGTGGACACGCGATCCAACAGTGGTGGCCCCTGCTTGGAGCGCCGCTCTAGTGCTCGTCCTTCGAGCGCTGCTCGGCTCGTTCCCTGCCACCGATCGGCAGTATGGAACCAGCGGCTCCATGGTCATTCCATTCAACGGCCGGCACAACGTCCACTTGCACTCCCACGATGGCAAGTACAGATCAGGGATTGGTTGGGTGGATGCAGTGAGAGGGAAGCCAGGCCAGGTTTGTCGGCAAGGAATACTGATCAAAAGAGGTCCGTCAAGGGTGCTGACATATGTGATCACTGGAAGAAACCTACACAGTCATAACTTTGTGTCGCCACTCTCTGGAAACCAGGAAGTAAGTCCTTTTGGTGAGAATGGAGCAGGAGGTGACTTGGATGTTTGGATAGTGCAATGCAGTGGAATCAGTAAGAAATAGTGTGACATTGTGTGTGTTTCACAAGTTACTTCATCTCCTCTAAAGTCATAGCTTGGAAAGTAAAAACAAGATTGTACTTTTTTCTATAATTATTTAAATTTCTAAAGAAATGGGAGTATATTTAAATCAAAGTTTGTGTGTAAATGTAAGGATGCACAGGTTCAACTGAAATTGTTTTAATTTTCAATAGTAAAATGTCATAAACTTGGAAACATTAGGTATTGGAAATAAAATTTCAAAGTAAAGAAAAAGAATGCTGGCCGCGACCGGCCTTTAAGTATGAACGACGGAGTCTTTCCGCCAGAGGCAGCAGCAGAGAGAAGGTCACGCACCAGGCACGTACACTGACGCGCCCTATGCGTCAATGCTTTGAGTGCAAAACCATGGAGGATAGATTCCTCCATTTTGTAGCTGCCTGCAAGCAAACAACAGGACTGTGTGAAGAACTGAAGATGGGTTATTTTGCAATAAGGAAGAGAGGGCCAGAGATACAAACAAACCAGGATCTCTCAACTGAATCTGCTGGAGAGAGCTTCACAGGAGAGTCCACGGTAGGACAAAGCAGTGCTGGTGTGAGCTGTATCCAGAGCTCCAGGGCATCTGGTGAACAAAGAATTAAGACAATACTAAAATTGGGAACAAAGCAGTATAAAGATGATTTCTTGAGTTATGGCTTTAATTGTGCCAATGCAAATCAAGAAAAAGCCCATGTGTGTTATATGCAGGGAACTACTGGCAAATGAAAGTTTTAAACCCTCAAATCTTCAAAGGCATTTGAAGACTAAGCATGGCGAGTTTGAGGACTACCGTCTTGATTTTTTTCAAAGCATGCAATGAGAACTTAAATCATTAACTAAAGTCCTTAGCAGAAATGTAACATTGAATGACAAAGCAAGAGAGATTGTGAGGACCAAGCAGGCTCATGTGCCGCATTAAAGGTGAGCAGAAATGGTATGTCGCAAAGGTCAACCACCGTGGGTCGCTAACGTCAGCCGGCATGTCTCGCGAACGTCGGCCGGCATGCGCCCCGAAGGTCCGCCGGTTGGCAAAAGTGTGTCCCGGGTAAGAAAGTTTGAAAAACACTGGATGAAGATGTATTTTCTAATCCAAATTAATCCTAAAACCTGTGTGTAATTGTTAAAATAAAGGGGGAGTAAAGGCATAGTGTATCGCAATCTGATTGTTTCACATTTAATTTTTTAAAAATAAATTTAGAATATCCAATTCTTTTTTTCCAATTAAGGGGGAACTTAGCGTGGCCAATTCACCTGCCCTGTGCCTATTTGGGTTGTGGGGGTGAGACCCTCGCTGACACGGGGAGAATGTGCAGACTCTACCCAGTCATCCGGGGCAGGAATCGAACCCGGGTCCTCAGTGCCTTGAGGCAGCAGTGCTAACCACTGCCACCACCGTGCTACCTTATTCACATTTAATAATTGTTTTTGTTGTTAAAACTAATTAGCGGTCCAGTGACTCTGTTCCTCCATATTTTAATTTAAGAAAAGAAACGTTAGAGACTTTTGAGCCAGGTTTCCATTCTGGGACCATCGCATCCAGTTATATCATCAACTGGGATTGGGATTGTGTGTGTGTGTGTCTGTGTGTTTAAACTGTTCGTTTTTTCAACTCACTTACGGGATGTGGGCATCGCTGGTTAGGCCAGCATTTATTGTCCATCCCTAGTTGCCCTTCAGAAGGTGGTTGTGAGTTTCCTTCTTGAACCTCTGCCGTCCTTGAGGTGCAGATACACCCACCGTGCTGTGAGAGAGGGAGTTCCAGTATTTTGTCCCAGCGACAGTGAAGGAACGGCAATATATTTCCAACTCAGGGTGTTGAGTGACTTGGAGGGGAACATCCAGGTGGTGGGGTTCCCAGGTATCTGCTGCTCTTGTCCTTCCAGATGGTAGTGGTCGCGTGTTTGAAAGGTGCTGTCTAAGGAACCTTGGTGAGTTAGTACAGTGCATCTTGTAGATGGCACACATGGCTGACATTGTTCATCGGTGGTGGAGGGTTTAAATGTTTGTGGAACGGGGGGGCAATCAAGCGGGCTGCTTTGTCCTGGATAGTGTCGAGCTTCTTGAGTGTTGTTGGAACTGCATTCATCCAGGCAATTGGAGAGTATTCCATTACACTCCTGACTTGTGCCTTGTAGATGGCGGAGAGGCTTTTTTTGGGGGGGGCGGGGTCAGGAGATGAGTTACTCACTGTCCTAGCCATTGACCTGCTCTTGTAGCCACAGTATTAATATGGCTGGTCCAGTTCAGTTTCTGATCAATGATAAGCCCCAGGATGTTGATTGTGGGGAATTCAGTGATGGTAATGCCATTGACTGTCAACGGGCGATGGTTAGTTCCTCTCTTGTAGAGGATGGTAATTGCCTGGCACTTGTGTGGCGCAAATGTAACTTGCCACTTGTCAGCTCAAACCTGGATATTGTCCAGGTCTTGCTGCATTTGGACATGGACTGCTTTATTATTTGAGGAGTCGTGAATGGTGCTGAACATTGTGCAGTCATCCGTAAACATCCACATTTCTGGCCTTATGATGGAAGGGAGGTCATTGATGAAGCAGCTGAAGATGGTTGGGCCTAGGACACTGCCCTGAGGAACTCCTGCAGTGATGTCCTGGAGCTGAGATGATTGACCTCCAACCACCACAACCGTCTTTCTTTGTGCCAGGTATGACTCCAACCAGTGGAGAGTTTTCTCCCTGATTCCCATTGACTCCAGTTTACCTTACGCTCCTTGATTCCATACTTGCTCAAATGCTGCCTTGATGTCAAGGACAGTCACTCTCACCTCACCTCTGGCATTCAGCTCTTTGTTCATATTTGAACTAAGGTTGAAATGATGTCAGAAGCTGAGTGATCCTGGCGGAACCCAAACTGAGCGTCCGTGAGCAGGTTATTGCTGAGTAAGTGCAGCTTGATAACAGTGTTCATGACTCCTTCAATCACTTTACTGATGATGGAGAGTAGGCTGATAGGGTGGTAATTGACTGGATCGCATTGGTCCTGTTTCTTGTGTACATGACATACCTGGGCAATTTCCCACATTGCGGAGTAGATGCCAGTGTTTTAGCTGGACAGGAACATCTTGGTTCGGGTTGCAGCAATTCTGGAGCGCAAGTCTTCAGTACTATTGCCGGAATCTGGATTCACATGTAGGCCAGATTTCCTTACCTAAAGGGCAGTAGTGAACCAGATGGAATTTTACGACAATCAACAATGGTTTTGTGGTCATCTTTCGACTTTTAATTCCAGGCATTTGGATTCGGATTTGGAGTTTGTTTATTGTCACATGTACCGAGGTACAGTGAAAAGTATTTTTCTGCGAGCAGCTCAACAGATCATTGAGTACATGAAAAGAAAAAGAAAAGAAAAGTAAAAGAAAGTACATAATAGTTCACAATGTAACTACAGGACACCGACATCAGGAGAAGCATACAGGGGTGTAGTGTTAATCAGGATTACTAGTCCAATGACAATATCACTATGCCACCACCTAGCCATGATTGCTGATGAGATGCGTTTTACTCAAAGACAATGCTTTCAGTGATAATGAACATGGCTATAATGAAAGTACCCCATTATGCTTTGTGCTATGATGGTGATTGAGAGCGAGCTAAAGTACGATGCACAACTTGAGTAGCTTAATAAGCTTGAGGGCCCCAACAATTCATTGATATAATTAGTAGACAACAGTAATTGTTTCAAGGGTGTAGCCTGTTAGATTTCATCAAAGTCCATGTTTTTTGGTCGGATAATCCCTGTCCCGTTAAATCTATTTATGAGCCTGTTTTTAACTGTATTTCCATAGATTATCTTCAAACCTTGATGTCTCTTTTATTAAAATAGGCTAAACCCTATTTCATTTTAGTGTGTTGGCTGCATTTCAGTACACGAAAGAGCTGTTTCACCTGTTTTATTTGACGGCACTGAGTAGTTTTTCATGCTGCTTAATGCATATTAATGAGGTCGTTTTAAGTGTGTTTTGCCTCGGTGCGCTGTAATTTTCTTGGCAAATCAAAGTTAAAAATTACAGAATCTCTTTGCATCCTGGGGCACCGTAGATAAATGCAAATGTTAGAATGATGTAGTCGGACATCAAGTCTGAGAAGAAGCAAGCTCTAGTACTGTTTAATGAATGCCTGATCCATTGCAATAGCATTTTGTTTATATGCTGCATTAGAGACTCATCTTTCGGTTGTATTGCAAATCAAATGTACAAAACCAAATGGAAGAAGAACAATAGGAACCAAAATTTGAATGTGGCAAAATAGATATCGATTACAAAAAGGAGGATATGTTCCTCCATGTGCTATTTGAAAAAGTGAAAACAAAGAAGTACATTTATATGGTGACTTTCACAAACACTGGACATTCCAAAGCACTTTACAGCCAGTGATGTACTTTATGCAGTGTAGTCACTGTCTAATCTAAGAAATGCAGCAACCAATTACACAAAGGAATATGTAATAATGACCAGGGGCGGGATTCTCCCCTACCCAGCGGGGCAGGGGGTTCCGGCGTAATGGAGTGGCGGGAACCACTTCGGCGTCGAGCCGCCCCAAAGGTGCGGAAGTCTCCGCACCTTTAGGGACCAAGCCCTCACCTTGAGGGGCTAGGCCCGAGCCGGAGTGGTTTCCCCTCCGCCGGCTGGCAGGAAAGGCCTTTGGCGCCACGCCAGCCGGCGCCGAAAGGTCTTCGCCGGGCGACACATGCGTGGAAACATCAGCGGCTGCTGACGTCATCCCCGCGCATGCGCAGAGGAGGGGGTCTCTTCCGCCTCCACCATAGTGAAGACCATGACGAAGGCGGAAGAAAAAGAGTGCCATCACGGCACAGGCCGCCCGCGGATCGGTGGGTGCCGATCGCGGGCCAGGCCACCATGGGGGCACCCGACCGGCGCGGCGCGATTCCCGCCCCCACCGAATCTCTGGTGGCGGAGAATTCGGGACACGGCATGGGTGGGATTCACGCCAGCCCCCGGCGATTCTCCGACCCGGTGGGGGGTTGGAGAATCGCGCCCCAGCTAACCTGTTTTAGTCATATTGGTTGAGGAATAAATATTGGTCGGAACATTGGGAAAATTCCCCTGCCCTAGTTCCATAGAATCCCAACAGTGCAGAAGGAGGACAATTGACCCATCGGGTCTGCAGCGACCCTCTGGACGGACACTCTGGGCGTCATTCTCCGACCCCCCGCCGGGTCGGAGAATGGCCGTTGGCCGCCGTGAATCCCGCCCCCGCCGAAGTCTCCGAAGGGAGAAAAGTCGGCGGGGCGTTAATGGCGCCGCTGCCGCGGAGAATGTCACGGGTCTGCGCAAGGCAGCCGATTTTCGGCCTGCCGATATTCTCCCTTCCGGATGGGCCGAAGTCCCGTCGACGTGATGACCGTTCACGTCGACGTGAATCAAACCTCCTTTTCATCGGCGTGACCCGGTGCTCCAGGCTCACGCCGACCAGCGAGGAGGTGAGTGACGGCCTGGGGAGTTGGCTCTGGGCAGGAAATGGCGTGGCCGCAGACTGATTGCCTGAGGAGAGGTGTGTCTCGGCTTGTGTGTGTGTGCGGCGGGGGGGGGGGGGGGTGGTTAGAGTAGGCTGGGCTCCGGGGGAGTGCCGGGAGGGGGTCCGTGCCGGGGTGGAGGTTGGGGGTTGTGGAGGGGGTCCGTGCCGGGGTGGAGGTTGGGGGGGGGTCCGTGCTGGGGTGGAGGTTGGGGGTTGGGGGGGGGGGTCCGTGCCGGGGTGGAGGTTGGGGAGGGGGTCCGTGCCGGGGTGGAGGTTGGGGAGGGGGTCCGTGCCGGGGTGGAGGTTGGGGGGGGGTCCGTGCTGGGGTGGAGGTTGGGGGTTGGGGAGGGGGTCCGTGCCGGGGTGGAGGTTGGGGGGGGGTCTGTGCTGGGGTGGAGGTTGGGGGTTGGGGAGGGGGTCCGTGCCGGGGTGGAGGTTGGGGAGGGGGGGGTCCGTGCCGGGGTGGGTGATGGGATGGCAAATGAGTTGGTCCACCTGGCCAGGTGCCAGCCTCCAACAGTTGGACCCATGCGGTCCATGCCACCTGGCTGGGGGGAGGAGGGGATATGGGCAATGATGACATGTCGTCGTTCCCCTCCCCCCCACCAGGCCGTCATGTTTTCAGACCATCCAGCGATGTTGGCCGCCGTGGTGGCAGCCGCTCATGTCTATGTTGCCCTGGATGAGGAGGAGGAGGAGGAGGAGGAGGAGGAGCGTGCCAGAGAGGCGGCGCAGGCTGCCGCAGAGGGGCAGGCGGCAGCCGCCCAGGCTGGAGGGACACCTGACCGACAGGACGAGGAGGGGGAGGAGGACGTCGCGGCCCCACGGCAACGGAGGCACCCGAGGGCGCCCCGTGTGTACCGGCCCCGGCAGTCATACCAGGACCTCACGGACCGGGAATGCAGGAGGAGACTCCGGATGAGCCGGGAAACCGTGGCACACATCTGCCACCTGCTGGCACACCTGTCACCGCGTGGCACTGGCGGGGGACACCCTCTCCCCGTGTCCGTCAAGGTTACGGTGGCCCTGAACTTTTATGCAACGGGGTCATTCCAGGCACCGAGTGGGGACCTGTCCGGCATATCGCAGACATCGGTGCATCGGTGCATCCGGGCAGTGACAGATGCCCTTTATGCCATGGCGCACCGCTACATCCGCTTCCCCGTGGACCGGGCCAGCCAAGATGCCCGGGCCGTGGGCTTCTCTGCCATTGCCGGGTTCCCCAAGGTCCAGGGCGCGATCGATGGGATGCACGTCGCCGTGCGGCCACCTGCAGATAACAGGGCCATGTTCACTAATAGGAAGGGGACCTATTCGATGAACGTACAGGTGGTCTGCGACCACCGCATGATGATCCTGCATGTCTGCGCCCGTCACCCAGGCAGTGTACACGACTCATTCGTGTTGTCGCGGTCATCCATCCCCGGCATGTACGAGGGACGCCATCCCCGGCTGAGGGGCTGGTTGCTGGGCGACAGGGGCTACCCATTGCGATCGTGGCTGATGACGCCTATACGGAGGCCACGCAATGAGGCGGAGAACCGCTACAATGATGCCCATGTAGCGACAAGGGGAGTGATCGAGAGGTGCTTTGGCGTGCTGAAGATGTGTTTCAGGTGCCTGGACCTCTCTGGGGGCGCCCTCCAGTATCGGTCAGATAGGGTCGGCCGCATCATTGTGGTGTGCTGCGTCCTGCACAACATAGCCCAGCAGAGGGGCGATGTGCCGCAGGCAGAGGAGGGCGGAGTGGAGGAGCAGCAGGAAGAGGCCCAGTCCTCCCCAGATGAGGGGGATGGGGGCAATGGTCAGGGCAGACGGGGTAGACACAGATGGGTGGCTGTCCACCGTTACCGGCTGGCCCAGCGGGCACGGGACAGACTGATAGACGCCCGCTTCACTGACTAGATGGGCGTGGGAATCGGGTAGTATGGCCACAGACCGCACACCATGACAACAGCCGACCACCCACACCCCCCACCCATCCACCCACCCAGCACCCTCACCCCCCTCCCCAACCCCACACACCCCACCCGCATGCACACCACCCCCCCACTCCCAATTGCCGATCCACCTGCGGCACAACGGGCCGGGCTCACCCAGTTGCGGGTGGACGCGTGTCTATCGCAGGCCATGGAGAATGATGACAACCCGCCTCCGATGAGCTCCTGGCTCTACATCGTTGGACTATGTCTGACCCATGGCCACAGTACCACCATCCACCCGGACCATCCCTGCATGCGGCTGTGACACTGCAGCGCACGGTCCCGTCCTCTGCCCGGGGGATGTTGATGGCGGCCCAGGGGGAAGGGGGCAGACTCACCTGGGGCTGAGGTAAGACCACCCCTCACACACACACTTGCGCTCAACGTACATGACACCCCCGCACACTTTGGACAGAGCACAAAGGCAGCTTCGGTAGGTGTAACATTGACTTTAATAACCAAAGGTGTTCATGCACGTGCCCTAGCGCCTAAAACTCATCTGTGCCCTGCACCCGTGCCAACTTACTCAGTGTCTAATTGTTTGGCCTTACGGGCCCTTTGACTACGTCTACGTGGTTCCCCAGACGGTACAGCAGAACTGGAGGTGGACTCCTGTGATTCCTGCCCTCTGATACTGGATCCCTTTGGCGGCCGTTTCCTGGGGCGTCCTGGCCTAGATGGGCCAGGCTGCGGCCCGGGCGACTGGGATGGCGAGCTGCCAGCCTGTCCTGCCCGTTGCCCACCCGATGCACCTGGGACGGAAGGGGGGGAGTCCGAGGTGTCGCGGTGTACCGGGACCTCCCCTACAGAGGGAGCCGGGACGGACCACACCACCTCCTCCTCCCTCGGGGTGCCCGATGGCCCCCAGGCCTCTACATGGGTGGGGGATGCGAACGGACTGGCCATCCGACGCGCCCCCGACATCTGGCGCTGCCAGTCCTGGAGGCCCGTGCTGGTATCGACAGGGGTCTGCAGGTTTGCAGCCATGGAGCCCAGGGGGTTGTCGAACCCTGTCTGCGACAGTGCGACGCCAGCTCGCACATGGCCACTGGCGCCGATGCCCTCAGCGATGGCCTGCTGAGAATGGGCCATGGCCTGCAGAGACTGGGCTATGGCCTGCTGAGACTGGGCCATGGCCTGCTGAGACTGGGCCATGGCCTGCTGAGACTGGGCTATGGCGTGCTGAGACTGGGCTATGGCGTTGAGCGCCTCTGCCATCTGGCGCTGGCACTGGCTCATGGCCTCCTGTGAGAGGGCAGCCATTTCCTGGGCCACAGTCGCCGCCTGCACGGAAGGCCCCAGGCCTCGCAAACCGTTCCCCATGTCTGACACCGTCGCACCCATTGCCTCCACCGCGGACGCCACCCGTGCGGTGTCAGCCTGGGTGGCACGCATGACCGGGACCACTCCCAGCTCCTGGACGCGGGTGGACTCCTCCACCTGCGACCGCAGCCGCCGCAAGCCACCCGTCACCCTATTCGCTCGTCTCCGTGTCGGTGGTTGCATCGGATCTATGTGTGGGTGTGGTAACTGCAGGAACCCGGGATCCATCTGGGCGGCAGATGTTCGCTTGGCCTGGGCTGCCCTCCGACCGCCCGGTCCCTCTGCTGCTCCTACCTCCACCTGCTGTACCGGGACGGCTGTGTTGTGCGCACCAGTGAGTGTACCAGACGCCTCATCACTAAAGTGCCCAACCGTGGTGAGTGTTTCTGCGATGGTGGAGGGTGTTGGTGACAGCAGTGGCGTTGTGTCGTGCTCTTCGTCCCACTCTGAGTCCATGGCACTTTGGGGTGGGGGTTCGTCTCCACCCATCCACTCTGAGTCACTGTCCGGTATTTCGTCTTCCCGGGTAGGGGTGTCCTGGGTAGTGCTGTCCCGGGTAGTGCTGTCCCGGGTAGTGCTGTCCCGGGTAGTGCTGTCCCGGGTAGTGGTGTCCCGGGTAGGGGTGTCCTGGGTAGTGGTGTCCCGGGTAGGGGTGTCCTGCATAGTGGTGTCCTGGGTAGTGGTGTCCTGGCTCGGATGTGACGGGGGCCTGTGGCTGCCCCCCTCATCGCTGGGTGGTCGCTCCCGCACGTGACGGGGGTGTCGTCTCCCTGTTGCTCCAGGTCTCTCCGTCTCCCGTGGTCTCCGAGGGGCATCCTGCGGGCGTCGCATGCTGGAGGGTCCGGGTCTCTCCATCTCCCGTGGTCTCCGAGGGGCATCCTGCGGGCGTCGCATGCTGGAGGGTCCGGGTCTCTCCGTCTCCCGTGGTCTCCGAGGGGCATCCTGCGGGCGTCGCATGCTGGAGGGTTCGGGTCTCTCCGTCTCCCGTGGTCTCCGAGGGGCATCTTGCGGGCGTCGCATGCTGGAGGGTGCGGGTCTCTCCGTCTCCCGTGGTCTCCGAGGGGCATCCTGCGGGCGTCGCATGCTGGAGGGTGCGGGTCTCTCCGTCTCCCGTGGTCTCCGAGGGGCATCCTGCGGGCGGTCTGCATCTGCGGGGATGGGTGCCTGGACGTTTGGTCCTGCGATACACAATGAAGCATGCATGGTTAGACATCAGGCAGTGATCAGGTGATACGGGAGAGGGGGATATAGGGGAGGGGGGATATGGGGACGGGCTGTTGGTGGCTCACTTGCTCGTGGGGCCCCGACCTCTGCATCAGCAACCTCCCGGTCCTCAGGTCCGCCAGCCAGTTCCAGGGCCGTTTCCTCGTGTACGGTCAGTGGCCTCTCATCAGCGGGCCCTCCTCCAGTCCTCACATGCTCCCTATTGTTGTGTGCGCGCTTCTCCTGGGGGGGGGGGGGGGGGTGGTGGCAGGGGTAAAAGGCAACAGTGTTAGGCAGGTATATGAATGCACGCCATCGGTTGCGCGTGCATTGCAGAGGTTAAGGTTAGGGCTGGATTCACTTGGGGATATGGGGGAGGGGGGGATATGGGGAGGGGGGATATGGGGGATATGGGGGAGGGGGGATATGGGGGAGGGGGGAATATGGGGGATATGGTGGAGGGGGGATATGGGGGAGGGGGGATATGGGGGATATGGGGGAGGGGGGATATGGGGAGGGGGGATATGGGGGATATGGGGGAGGGGGATATGTGGGAGGGGGGATATGGGGAGGGGGGGATATGGGGAATATGGGGGAGGGGGGATATGGGGGAGGGGGGAATATGGGGGATATGGGGGAGGGGGGATATGGGGGAGGGGGGATATGGGGGAGGGGGGAATATGGGGGATATGGGGGAGGGGGGATATGGGGGATATGGGGGAGGGGGGATATGGGGGAGGGGGGATATGGGGGATATAGGGGAGGGGGATATGTGGGAGGGGGGATATGGGGAGGGGGGGATATGGGGAATATGGGGGAGGGGGGATATGGGGGAGGGGGGAATATGGGGGATATGGGGGAGGGGGGATATGGGGGAGGGGGGATATGGGGGAGGGGGAATATGGGGGAGGGGGGATATGGGGGATATGGGGGGGGGGATATGGGGGATATGGGGGAGGGGGGATATGTGGGAGGGGGGATATGGGGGAGGGGGGATATGGGGAATATGGGGGAGGGGGATATGGGGGATATGGGGGAGG
The DNA here is from genome assembly GCF_047496885.1 of Scyliorhinus torazame. Classification (NCBI taxonomy): domain Eukaryota; kingdom Metazoa; phylum Chordata; class Chondrichthyes; order Carcharhiniformes; family Scyliorhinidae; genus Scyliorhinus; species Scyliorhinus torazame. The sequence continues at coordinate 285,043,304 of NC_092707.1, read as the reverse complement.
GGGGATATGGGGGAGGGGGGAATATGGGGGATATGGGGGAGGGGGGATATGGGGGATATGGGGGAGGGGGGGGATATGGGGGAGGGGGGATATGGGGGATATGGGGGAGGGGGGATATGGAGGAGGGGGGAATATGGGGGAGGGGGGATATGGGGGAGGGGGGATATGGGGGATTTGGGGGAGAGGGGATATGGGGGATATGGGGGACGCTCACCCTGCCTGCTCTGACGAGGTCGTTCACCTTCTTGTGGCACTGGGTGCCTGTCCGTGGTGTTAGGGCCACAGCGGTGACGGCCTCTGCCACCTCCCTCCACAGACGCCGGCTGTGGCGTGGGGCAACTCTGCGGCCGTGCCCGGGATACAGGGCGTCCCTCCTCTGCTCCACCGCATCCAGGAGCGCCTCCACATCGCGTGACTCGAACCTCGGGGCTGAGCGACGGCCAGCCATCAAGTCGGGTGTTGCGGTCGGCTGTTCCGGTCGGGTGGGGGGGAGCTGCGCGGCCTTATGAGCCGTCACGCCGTGCAGCGCGTATGACGCTGCACGGCGTGAACCACTGCGCAAGCGCGGATCCCGTTACGTCGCTGCTAGCCCATTTCGGGCCGCAGACTATCGGCCCATTTTTATGACGTGACGCAAGTGGGATTTGCGCCGTTTTTTGCGCCGATCGGCGGAGTTTCCGCCGATAACGGAGAATTTCGCCCTCTATCTCGGCCCACTCCCTCATCCCATCCCCGTAACCCCATACGTTAATCATGGCCAATCCACCTAATGTGCGCATCCTTGGACTGTGGGAGGAAACCCACGCAGACATGGAGAGAACGTGCAAACTCCACACAGACAATCATCCAAGGACAGAATTGAACCTGGGTCCCTGGCGCTATGAGGCAGCAGTGCTAACCATTGTGCCACCGTGCTGCCCTTCGTCAAAGTAGTCCCAGGGAACTGTTATATCCATCTGAAAGAGCAAATGAGGCATCAATTTAATATCTTATACAAAAGGCTGCAGCTCCAACAGTGCAGCCCACGGTACTGACCCTCTGACAGTGCAGCACTCCCTCTGTACTGACCCTCTGACAGTGCAGCACTCCCTCAGTACTGACCCTCTGACAGTGCAGCACTCCCTCAGTACTGATCCTCTGACAGTGCAGCACTCCCTCTGTACTGACCCTCTGACAGTGCAGCACTCCCTCAGTACTGACTCCCTGACAGTGCAGCACTCTCTCAGTACTGACCCTCTGACAGTGCAGCCCTCCCTCAGTACTGACCCTCTGACAGTGCTACACTCCCTCAGTACTGACCCTCTGACAGTGCAGCACTCCCTCAGTACTGACCCTCTGACAGTGCAGCACTCCCTCAGTACTGACCCTCTGACAGTGCAGCACTCCCTCAGCACTGACCCTCTGACAATGCAGCACTCCCTCAGTACTGACTCCCTGACAGTGCAGCACTCCCTCAGTACTGACCCTCTGACCGTGCAGCACTCCCTCAGTACTGACCCTCTGACAGTGCAGCACTCCCTCAGTACTGACCCTCTGACCGTGCAGCACTCCCTCAATACTGACCCTTTGACAGTGCTACACTCTCTCAACACTGCCTCTCTGACAGTGCACTACTCCCTCTGTACTGACCCTCTGACAGTGCAGCACTCCCTCTGTACTGACCCTCTGACAGTGCAGCACTCCCTCAGTACTGACCCTCTGACAGTGCAGCACTCTCTCAGTACTGACCCTCTGACAGTGCAGCGCTCCCTCAGTACTGACGCTCTGACAGTGCTGCACTCTATCAACACTGACTCTTTGACAGTGCTTCACTCCCTCAGTACTAACCCTCTGACAGTGCATCGCTCCCTCAGTACTGACGCTCTGACAGTGCTGCACTCTATCAACACTGACTCTTTGACAGTGCCGCACTCCCTCAGTACTGACCCTCTGACAGTGCATCGCTCCCTCAGTACTGACGCTCTGACAGTGCTGCACTCTATCAACACTGACTCTTTGACAGTGCTTCACTCCCTCAGTACTGACCCTCTGACAGTGCAGCACTCCCTCAGTACTGACCCTCTGACAGTGCTTCACTCCCTCAGTACTAACCCTCTGAGAGTGCTGCATTTTCTCAGTACTTACCCTCTGACAGTGGAGCACTCCCTCAGTACTGACCCTCCGACAGTGCAACACTCCCTCTGTACTGATCCTCTGACAGTGCAGCACTCTCTCAGTACTGACCCTCTGACAGTGCAGCGCTCCCTCAGTACTGACGCTCTGACAGTGCTGCACTCTCTCAACACTGACTCTTTGACAGTGCTTCACTCCCTCAGTACTAACCCTCTGACAGTGCAGCACTCCCTCAGTACTGACCCTCTGACAGTGCTGCACTCCCTCAGTACTGACGCTCTGACAGTGCTGCACTCTCTCAACACTGACTCTTTGACAGTGCTTCACTCCCTCAGTACTGACGCTCTGACAGTGCTGCACTCCCTCAGTACTGACCCTCTGACAGTGCTGCACTCCCTCAGTACTGACCCTCTGACAGTGCTGCACTCCCTCAGTACTGACGCTCTGACAGTGCTGCACTCTCTCAACACTGACTCTTTGACAGTGCTGCACTCCCTCAGTACTGACGCTCTGACAGTGCTGCACTCTCTCAACACTGACTCTTTGACAGTGCTGCACTCCCTCAGTACTGACGCTCTGACAGTGCTGCACTCTCTCAACACTGACTCTTTGACAGTGCTTCACTCCCTCAGTACTAACCCTCTGACAGTGCAGCACTCCCTCAGTACTGACCCTCTGACAGTGCTGCACTCTCTCAACACTGACTCTTTGACAGTGCTGCACTCCATCAGTACCAACCCTCTGACAGTGCAGCACTCCCTCGGTACTGACGCTCTGACAGTGCTGCACTCTCTCAACATAGACTCTTTGACAATGCTGCACTCCCTCAGTACTGACCCTCTGACAGCGCTGCACGCCTTCAGTACTTACCCTCTGAGAGTGCTGCATTTTCTCAGTACTCACCCTCTGACAGTGCAGCACTCCCTCAGTACTGACCCTCCGACAGTGCAACACTCTCTCGGTACTGACCCTCTGACAATGCAGCACTCCCTCAGTGCTGACCCTCCGACAGTGCAACACTCTCTCAGTACTGACCCTCTGACAATGCAGCACTCCCTCAATATTAACCCTCTGACAGTGCAGCACTCCCTCAGTACTGACCCTCCGACAGTGCAACACTCTCTCAGTACTGACCCTCTGACAATGCAGCACTCCCTCAATATTAACCCTCTGACAGTGCAGCACTCCCTCAGTACTGACCTGTGACAATGCAGCACTCCCTCAGCACTGACCGTCGACAATGCAGCACTCTCTCAGTACGGACCCTCTGACAGTGCAGCACTCTCTCAGTACTGACCCTCTGACAGTGCAGCACTCCCTCAGTATTGACCCTCTGACAGTGCAGCATTCCCTCAGTACTGGCCCTCTGACCGTGCAACACTACCTCAGTACTGACCCTCTTATACTGCTGCCCTCCCTCAGTACTAACCCTCTGATAGTGCAGCACTCCCTCAGTGCTGACTCTGAGAGTGCAGCACTCCCTCAGTACTGACTCTCCGAGAGTACAGCACTCCCTCAGTACTGACCCTCTGACAGTGCAGCATTCTCTCAGTACTGGCCCTCTGACCATGCAACACTCACTCAGTACTGACCTCTGACACTGCTGCACTCCCTCAGTACTGGCCCTCTGATACTGCTGCACTCCCTCCGTACTGACCCTCAGATAGTATAGCACTCCCTCAGTACTGACTCTCCAAGAGTGTAGCACTCCCTCAGTACTGACCCTCTGATAGTACAGCGCTCCCTCAATACTGACTCTGTGACAGTGTAGCACTCCCTCAGTTTTGTACTGGACTGGCAGCCTGGATTGTTATGCCCAAGTTCTTAAGTGGGTCTTTATTCCATAACACTCTGACCAAGAGGAAGAGTGCTAACCCCTGAGCCACACGAATTGCATACATCAAGATGCTGCAATGAGATATGGATAGGTTAAGTGAGTGGAAAATAAGATACAGATGGTGTATAACATGGGTAAGTATGAGACTATTCAGACTGGTTGTAAGAATAGAAAAACAGAATACTTTTTAAAATGCATGAAACTTGCAAATGTTTAATTTCAAAGATACTTGGATGTACTCATACAAGGAACAAAAAAATAATTAGTAAGCAGGTAGAGCAAGCAATTAGGAAAACAAATAGCATGTTGTTTTTTTTGTTGCAAGAGGATTGAAATACAAGAATGAAGAAGTCTTGCTCCAAATGATTGAGACTTTGGTGAGAACAGACCTGGAAAATTGTGCATGTGCAATTTTGGCCTCCATTTTTAAGGCAAGGTATACTTGTATTGGGGGCAGTACAGCGAAGGTTCGTTAGATTACTCCCTGGTGGGGTATCCTATGATGAAAGGCTGAGTAAATTGCGCCTATATTCTCTGGACTTTAGAAGAATGAAACATTCAATATGGAGTTTAATTCGGATAAATGTGAGGTGATGCATTTTGGTAAATCAAATCAGGGCAGGACCTATTCAGTTAATGGTAGGGAGTTGGGGAGAGTTACAGAACAAAGAGATCCAGGAATACATGTTCATAGCTTCTTGAAGGTGGAGTCACAGGTGGACAGGGTGGTGAAGAAGACATTCAGCATGCTAGATTTTATTGGTCAGAATAGTGAATGCAGGAGTTGGGACGTCTTGTTGAAGTTGTACAAGACATTGGTAAGACTACACATGGAATACTGTGTTCAGTTCTGGTCACCCTAGTATTGGAAGGATATTGTTAAACTAGAAAGCGTGCAGAAGAGATTTACGAGGCTGCGACCAGGACTTGATGGTCTTAGTTATAAGGAGGGGCTGGGACTGTATCCCCTGTAGCGTAGGAGGCTTAAGGGTGAAGTTATAGAGGTCTGTAAAATAATGAGGGGCATAGATAAGGTAGTCAACATCTTTTCCCAAAGGTAGGGGGATCTAAATCTAGAGGACATAGGTTTAAGGTGGGAGGGGAGGGATACAAAGGACACCAGAGGGTAAATTTCTTCACACAGAGGATGGTGAGCATCTGGAATGAGCTGCCAGAGGCAGTGGTAGAGGCGGGTACAATTTTGTCTTTTAAAAAGCAGTTAGACAGTTGCCTGGGCAGGGTTGGTATAGAGGGATATGGGCCAAATGTGGGCTAGTGGGACTAGCTTAGTGATAGAAACTGGGCGGCATGGACAAGCTGGGCTGCTTCCATGCTGTAAACATCTATGATTCTACGACTCTATTCTGAAGGGGCTTGACAGAGTAAGTACTGAAAGATTGCTTCCGCTGGTCAGAGAATCTAGAATATGGAAACATAGCCTCGGGATAAGGGGCTGATCATTTAGGACTGAGATGAGGATAAACTGCTTCACCCTAAGGGTTGTAAATCTTTGGAATGCTCTGCACCGGAGGGTTGTGGGTGCTCCATGGTTGAATATATTTAAGACTGTGATAGACTGATTTTTGGTGTATCGGGGAATAAAGGGATATGGGGAGTGGGTGGAAAATGAAGTGGAAGGCCAGCCAGGATCGTAGGGAACGGTGGAGCAAGCTTGGTGGGCCGAATGGTCCACTCTTCCATCTATTTCTTATGTTCCTTCTGCTATCATGAAATTTTATTACATTGGTATGTATTTTCAACTTTTTGCCAAGGCAATGCAATCAAGTTCTTATCCTAAAAAGAATTTCACCTTGATTGGAGTCGGTCAAGTCAAATGGGTGTGCTCACCTGATCATATCCCAAAAATATATTCATTACATGTTGACCAACGGTGGCACCTGGGCACATTGACAGTGCCAGGCTTGTACCCAGGTGGCAGTACCAGGGTGGCAGGCTGTCAGTGCCAAGGTGGCACCAGTGTGAATGCCACTTTGCCCAGAGGTCTCCCCTGGGAGACCCCCCCAAGTGACGTTCCGTCTTGTCCCCATTTGTGGGGACCAGCACTGAATAGCGCTCACCTGAGATCTCCGAGGCGAGGGGGTTAGATCCCAGGGCCTTGGTAGATCAGGCAAGCTGTATTTTACAGTGAGACTAGCTGTCTCACTCTAATATGTAGATTTGGCAAATACTGATCCCAATGGGCGGGATTCAGGTCATGACGTCTCCCGAGAACCTGGTGATCTCCCGGTGTCTACCACCTGCATTGCTGGTAGATCAAGCCCTGTATGTTTTCAAGAAAGAGTTAGATATAGCTTTTGGGGCTAAAGGGATCAAAGGATATCGGGGAAAATGGGAACTGGTTATTGAGTTGGACCATCAGCCATGATCGTAATGAATGAAGGGCCACATGGCCTACTCCTGCTCCGATATTCTATGTTTCTATGCTTGTGTGGTGAGGTATCTGGCTTGTTAACTGTATTATCTGGGCTTCTAATCCAAATGCCAACTCACTATCAAAATGCTTGGCTCAATAACCAGAAATTTATATTCACAAAGGCATTATCACATTACTGTTTAAGTAGCAGTCTGAAACCGACCCATTATTAAAATGGACAGATTGAGTAACCAAATCATTATTATTTTTTACAATTAACAGAGCTTTAGATGGTCTTAATAAAATCTGAAAACTGCATCCTAAAGTGTGTTAAATATAAATAGAGCTGGCAATGCCAACTTGCAGCTCTGTCATTGATGAAGCAATATTTTCCAAACAGGAATGTTAACATGCATGAATGCTCCTCTTTAATAACAAAGAATTATAAAATCCAAACACGAGGCACAATTTACAAATGAGCATGCATTTCACATCAGAGAATCGTATTATGATACAGTACAAAAGGCAGCCATAAGCTCATGGATCCTGTGCCAGGCTTGTACCCAGGTGGCAGTGCCAGGGTGGCAGGCTGGTAGTGCCAAGGTGCCCAGGTGGCACCAGTGTGAATGCCACTTTGCCCAGAGGTCTCCCCTGGGAGACCCCCCCCCCCAAGTGATGTTCCGTCTTGTTCCCATTTGTGGGGACCAGCACTGAATAGCGCTCACTGAGATCTCCGAGGCGAGGGGGTCTTCAGTTAATTCCACCCCTCTGCGCTTCCCCATACCTCTGTACTTTTTTTCCCTTTTAAGTATTTATCCAATTTACTTTGGATAGTTACCATTTAATCTGCTTTCACCAATCTTCCAAGCAGTGCATTCCAGATCACAGCAACACGTTGGGCATTCAAATACAAGTTTATTCATGTTGTCTAGGGTTGTTTTGCCAATCACATAAGGTATCTGCTTCCTCTGGTCACCAAACATTCAGCTTTCTGAAGGAGACTGTCAGCATCTGAATTTCAAAGATGACACTGTCTGCTGCTGTTCATTTTTCCATAAAGTAACCCAATACTCAGTGGCCAAGTATCAGAAGGGAAGCTCTCAGAGGAGTGTATGTTAAAGCTCTCCTAGAGGAAACCACAGGGATCTCAGCTCAGAATACTATTCACCATACTAGGGGCGTCATTCTCCGACCCCCCGCCGGGTCGGAGAATGGCCGTTGGCCGCCGTGAATCCCGCCCCCGCCCCCGCCGAAGTCTCCGAAGGGAGAAAAGTCGGCGGGGCGTTAATGGCGCCGCTGCCGCGGAGAATGTCACGGGTCTGCGCAAGGCAGCCGATTTTCGGCCTGCCGATATTCTCCCTTCCGGATGGGCCGAAGTCCCGTCGACGTGATGACCGTTCACGTCAACGTGAATCAAACCTCCTTTTCATCGGCGTGACCCGGTGCTCCAGGCTCACGCCGACCAGCGAGGAGGTGAGTGACGGCCTGGGGGGTTGGCTCTGGGCAGGAAATGGCGTGGCCGCAGACTGATTGCCTGAGGAGAGGTGTGTCTCGGCTTGTGTGTGTGTGCGGCGGGGGGGGGTGGTTAGAGTAGGTAGGGCTCCGGGGGAGTGCCGGGAGGGGGTCCGTGCCGGGGTGGAGGTTGGGGGTTGTGGAGGGGGTCCGTGCCGGGGTGGAGGTTGGGGGGGGGGGTCCGTGCTGGGGTGGAGGTTGGGGGTTGGGGGGGGGTCCGTGCCGGGGTGGAGGTTGGGGAGGGGGTCCGTGCCGGGGTGGAGGTTGGGGGTTGTGGAGGGGGTCCGTGCCGGGGTGGAGGTTGGGGGGGAGTCCGTGCTGGGGTGGAGGTTGGGGGTTGGGGAGGGGGTCCGTGCCGGGGTGGAGGTTGGGGGGGGGTCCGTGCTGGGGTGGAGGTTGGGGGGGGGTCCGTGCCGGGGTGGAGGTTGCGGAGGGGGTCCGTGCCGGGGTGGAGGTTGGGGAGGGGGTCCGTGCCGGGGTGGAGGTTGGGGGTTGGGGAGGGGGTCCGTGCCGGGGTGGAGGTTGGGGGGGGTCCGTGCTGGGGTGGAGGTTGGGGAGGGGGTCCGTGCCGGGGTGGAGGTTGGGGGGGGTCCGTGCTGGGGTGGAGGTTGGGGGGGGTCCGTGCTGGGGTGGAGGTTGGGGGGGGGTCCGTGCCGGGGTGGAGGTTGGGGGTTGGGGAGGGGGTCCGTGCCGGGGTGGAGGTTGGGGAGGGGGTCCGCGCCGGGGTGGAGGTTGGGGGGGTTCCGTGCCGGGGTGGGTGATGGGAGGGCAAATGAGTTGGTCCACCTGGCCAGGTGCCAGCCTCCAACAGTTGGACCCATGCGGTCCATGCCACCTGGCTGGGGGGAGGAGGGGATATGGGCAATGATGACATGTCGTCGTTCCCCTCCCCCCCCACCAGGCCGTCATGTTTTCAGACCATCCAGCGATGTTGGCCGCCGTGGTGGCAGCCGCTCATGTCTATGTTGCCCTGGATGAGGAGGAGGAGGAGGAGGAGGAGGAGCGTGCCAGAGAGGCGGCGCAGGCTGCCGCAGAGGGGCAGGCGGCAGCCGCCCAGGCTGGAGGGACACCTGACCGACAGGACGAGGAGGGGGAGGAGGACGTCGCGGCCCCACGGCAACGGAGGCACCCGAGGGCGCCCCGTGTGTACCGGCCCCGGCAGTCATACCAGGACCTCACGGACCGGGAATGCAGGAGGAGACTCCGGATGAGCCGGGAAACCGTGGCACACATCTGCCACCTGCTGGCACACCTGTCACCGCGTGGCACTGGCGGGGGACACCCTCTCCCCGTGTCCGTCAAGGTTACGGTGGCCCTGAACTTTTATGCAACGGGGTCATTCCAGGCACCGAGTGGGGACCTGTCCGGCATATCGCAGACATCGGTGCATCGGTGCATCCGGGCAGTGACAGATGCCCTTTATGCCATAGCGCACCGCTACATCCGCTTCCCCGTGGACCGGGCCAGCCAAGATGCCCGGGCCGTGGGCTTCTCTGCCGTTGCCGGGTTCCCCATGGTCCAGGGCGCGATCGTTGGGATGCACGTTGCCGTGCGGCCACCTGCAGATAACAGGGCCGTGTTCACTAATAGGAAGGGGACCTATTCGATGAACGTACAGGTGGTCTGCGACCACCGCATGATGATCCTGCACGTCTGCGCCCGTCACCCAGGCAGTGTACACGACTCATTCGTGTTGTCGCGGTCATCCATCCCCGGCATGTACGAGGGACGCCATCCCCGGCTGACGGGCTGGTTGCTGGGCGACAGGGGCTACCCATTGCGATCGTGGCTGATGACGCCTATACGGAGGCCACGCAATGAGGCGGAGAACCGCTACAATGATGCCCATGTAGCGACAAGGGGAGTGATCGAGAGGTGCTTTGGCGTGCTGAAGATGCGTTTCAGGTGCCTGGACCTCTCTGGGGGCGCCCTCCAGTATCGGTCAGATAGGGTCGGCCGCATCATTGTGGTGTGCTGCGTCCTGCACAACATAGCCCAGCAGAGGGGCGATGTGCCGCAGGCAAGGGAGGGCGGAGTGGAGGAGCAGCAGGAAGAGGCCCAGTCCTCCCCAGATGAGGGGGATGGGGTCAATGGTCAGGGCAGACGGGGTAGACACAGACGGGTGGCTGTCCACCGTTACCGGCTGGCCCAGCGGGCACGGGACAGACTGATAGACGCCCGCTTCACTGACTAGATGGGCGTGGGAATCGGGTAGTATGGCCACAGACCGCACACCATGACAACAGCCGACCACCCACACCCCCCACCCATCCACCCACCCAGCACCCTCACCCCCCTCCCCAACCCCACACACCCCACCCGCATGCACACCACCCCCCCCACTCCCAATTGCCGATCCACCGGCGGCACAACGGGCCGGGCTCACCCAGTTGCGGGTGGACGCGTGTCTATCGCAGGCCATGGAGAATGATGACAACCCGCCTCCGATGAGCTCCTGGCTCTACATCGTTGGACTATGTCTGACCCATGGCCACAGTACCACCATCCACCCGGACCATCCCTGCATGCGGCTGTGACACTGCAGCGCACGGTCCCGTCCTCTGCCCGGGGGATGTTGATGGCGGCCCAGGGGGAAGGGGGCAGACTCACCTGGGGCTGAGGTAAGACCACCCCTCACACACACACTTGCGCTCAACGTACATGACACCCCCGCACACTTTGGACAGAGCACAAAGGCAGCTTCGGTAGGTGTAACATTGACTTTAATAACCAAAGGAGTTCATGCACGTGCCCTAGCGCCTAAAACTCATCTGTGCCCTGCACCCGTGCCAACTTACTCAGTGTCTAATTGTTTGGCCTTACGGGCCCTTTGACTACGTCTACGTGGTTCCCCAGACGGTACAGCAGAACTGGAGGTGGACTCCTGTGATTCCTGCCCTCTGACACTGGATCCCTTTGGCGGCCGTTTCCTGGGGCGTCCTGGCCTAGATGGGCCAGGCTGCGGCCCGGGCGACTGGGATGGCGAGCTGCCAGCCTGTCCTGCCCGTTGCCCACCCGATGCACCTGGGACGGAAGGGGGGGAGTCCGAGGTGTCGCGGTGTACCGGGACCTCCCCTACAGAGGGAGCCGGGACGGACCACACCACCTCCTCCTCCCTCGGGGTGCCCGATGGCCCCCAGGCCTCTACATGGGTGGGGGATGCGAACGGACTGGCCATCCGACGCGCCCCCGACATCTGGCGCTGCCAGTCCTGGAGGCCCGTGCTGGTATCGACAGGGGTCTGCAGGTTTGCAGCCATGGAGCCCAGGGGGTTGTCGAACCCTGTCTGCGACAGTGCGACGCCAGCTCGCACATGGCCACTGGCGCCGATGCCCTCAGCGATGGCCTGCTGAGACTGGGCCATGGCCTGCAGAGACTGGGCCATGGCCTGCAGAGACTGGGCCATGGCCTGCAGAGACTGGGCCATGGCCTGCAGAGACTGGGCTATGGCCTGCTGAGACTGGGCCATGGCCTGCTGAGACTGGGCTATGGCGTTGAGCGCCTCTGCCATCTGGCGCTGGCACTGGCTCATGGCCTCCTGTGAGAGGGCAGCCATTTCCTGGGCCACAGACGCCGCCTGCACGGAAGGCCCCAGGCCTCGCAAACCGTTCCCCATGTCTGACACCGTCGCACCCATTGCCTCCACCGCGGACGCCACCCGTGCGGTGTCAGCCTGGGTGGCACGCATGACCGGGACCACTCCCAGCTCCTGGACGCGGGTGGACTCCTCCACCTGCGACCGCAGCCGCCGCAAGCCACCCGTCACCCTATTCGCTCGTCTCCGTGTCGGTGGTTGCATCGGATCTATGTGTGGGTGTGGTAACTGCAGGAACCCGGGATCCATCTGGGCGGCAGATGTTCGCTTGGCCTGGGCTGCCCTCCGACCGCCCGGTCCCTCTGCTGCTCCTACCTCCACCTGCTGTACCGGGACGGCTGTGTTGTGCGCACCAGTGAGTGTACCAGACGCCTCATCACTAAAGTGCCCAACCGTGGTGAGTGTTTCTGCGATGGTGGAGGGTGTTGGTGACAGCAGTGGCGTTGTGTCGTGCTCTTCGTCCCACTCTGAGTCCATGGCACTTTGGGGTGGGGGTTCGTCTCCACCCATCCACTCTGAGTCACTGTCCGGTATTTCGTCTTCCCGGGTAGAGGTGTCCTGGGTAGTGCTGTCCCGGGTAGTGCTGTCCCGGGTAGTGCTGTCCCGGGTAGTGCTGTCCCGGGTAGTGGTGTCCCGGGTAGGGGTGTCCTGGGTAGTGGTGTCCCGGGTAGGGGTGTCCTGGATAGTGGTGTCCTGGGTAGTGGTGTCCTGGCTCGGATGTGACGGGGGCCTGTGGCTGCCCCCCTCATCGCTGGGTGGTCGCTCCCGCACGTGACGGGGGTGTCGTCTCCCTGTTGCTCCAGGTCTCTCCGTCTCCCGTGGTCTCCGAGGGGCATCCTGCGGGCGTCGCATGCTGGAGGGTTCGGGTCTCTCCGTCTCCCGTGGTCTCCGAGGGGCATCCTGCGGGCGTCGCATGCTGGAGGGTGCGGGTCTCTCCGTCTCCCGTGGTCTCCGAGGGGCATTCTGCGGGCGGTCTGCATCTGCGGGGATGGGTGCCTGGACGTTTGGTCCTGCGATACACAATGAAGCATGCATGGTTAGACATCAGGCAGTGATCAGGTGATATGGGAGAGGGGGATATAGGGGAGGGGGGATATGGGGACGGGCTGTTGGTGGCTCACTTGCTCGTGGGGCCCCGACCTCTGCATCAGCAACCTCCCGGTCCTCAGGTCCGCCAGCCATTTCCAGGGCCCTTTCCTCGTGTACGGTCAGTGGCCTCTCATCAGCGGGCCCTCCTCCAGTCCTCACATGCTCCCTATTGTTGTGTGCGCGCTTCTCCTGGGGGGGGGGGGTGGCAGGGGTAAAAGGCAACAGTGTTAGGCAGGTATATGAATGCACGCCATCGGTTGCGCGTGCATTGCAGAGGTTAAGGTTAGGGCTGGATTCACTTGGGGATATGGGGGATATGGGGGAGGGGGGGATATGGGGGAGGGGGGATATGGGGGATATGGGGGAGGGGGGATATGGGGCATATGGGGGAGGGGGTATTATGGGGGATATGGTGGAGGGGGAATATGGGGGATATGGGGGAGGGGGGATATGGGGGAGGGGGGATATGTGGGAGGGGGGATATGGGGAGGGGGGATATAGGGAATATGGGGCAGGGGGATATGGGGGAGGGGGGAATATGGGGGATATGGGGGAGGGGGGATATGGGGGAGGGGGGATATGGGGGAGGGGGGAATATGGGGGATATGGGGGAGGGGGGAATATGGGGGATATGGGGGAGGGGGGATATGGGGGATATGGGGGAGGGGGGATATGGGGGATTTGGGGAGGGGGGATATGTGGGAGGGGGGATATGGGGGAGGGGGGATATGGGGAATATGGGGGAGGGGGGATATGGGGGATATGGGGGAGGGGGGATATGGGGGAGGGGGGATATGGGGGAGGGGGGGATATGGGGAATATGGGGGAGGGGGGATATGGGGGATATGGGGGAGGGGGGATATGGGGGAGGGGGGAATATGGGGGATATGGGGGAGGGGTGATATGGGGGAGGGGGGATATGGGGGAGGGGGGGATATGGGGGAGGGGGGATATGGGGGATATGGGGGATATGGGGGAGGGGGGGATATGGGGGAGGGGGGATTTGGGGGAGAGGGGATATGGGGGGTATGGGGGACGCTCACCCTGCCTGCTCTGACGAGGTCGTTCACCTTCTTGTGGCACTGGGTGCCTGTCCTTGGTGTTAGGGCCACAGCGGTGACGGCCTCTGCCACCTCCCTCCACAGACGCCGGCTGTGGCGTGGGGCAACTCTGCGGCCGTGCCCGGGATACAGGGCGTCCCTCCTCTGCTCCACCGCATCCAGGAGCGCCTCCACATCGCGTGACTCGAACCTCGGGGCTGAGCGACGGCCAGCCATCAAGTCGGGTGTTGCGGTCGGCTGTTCCGGTCGGGTGGGGGGGAGCTGCGCGGCCTTATGAGCCGTCACGCCGTGCAGCGCGTATGACGCTGCACGGCGTGAACCACTGCGCAAGCGCGGATCCCGTTACCTCACTGCTAGCCCATTTCGGGCCGCAGACTATCGGCCCATTTTTATGACGTGACGCAAGTGGGATTTGCGCCGTTTTTTGCGCCGATTGGCGGAGTTTCCGCCGATAACGGAGAATTTCGCCCATGATTTGGACTCAGGAATTAGGAGAATAATTTCAGAATTTGCAAATGATACCAAACTGCTGGCTGCAATTGATGCTGAGAGGGACTGTGACAAAATACAAGAAGGAAACTTGCAGAATTAGCAAATGAACTTCGATATAGCTAGGTGTGAGGTTGAGCATTTTGGTAGGAAGAATAAGATGGTCATAAAGTCCTCAGAAAATAAGAGTACAAATGAGGCAAAGGAGAAAAGGCATTTGGGAGTGCAGATGCCAAATTGCTAAAAGTAGCAACACAGGTTAACAAGTCCATAAAAAGCAAACCAACTATCAGGGTTTATTTCTGAAGGGATAGAATTGAAAAGTGGAGATGTGTTATGGGCCAGGGTTTAGAGAACCCCAAAGTGTATCATGGAGTTCACCTGACCCACAACTTTTGATAGATTGTGGTATGGGGAGCACACGACTCACCCTACAGGTGTGGTACAGCAGAAGTGGAAAAGTATTTTTTAAAGGAAAACAATATTTATTCTATGAACTCAAGTTAACCTTTTTAAAACATACAGTGAACATCTTAGCAACCATTAATTCAAATACAACCCCCAAAGAATACAACACTAAGTAATGCTTAATAACTTCCCAAACAACATCCAGAAGACAGAAGAAACACCTTTTAACAGAAGCACATCAGGTTAAAGTCACTACTGTTATTAGTTTTAAATCACCAGGATCGATTTATAGTATTTAGATTGCAGAGAGAGATTCATATACCTTCTGGCTGTGACTGCAGCTATCCAGCTCTGAAAACGAAACTAAAACACACCCTGCAGCAAAAAGCCTAAAACAAAAGTAAAAAGCTGACAGACAGCCCAGCTCCACCCACACTTTGACATAACTGATAAACACCCATTTCTTAAAGGTACATTTCTTAAACACCCATTTCTTAAAGGTACGCTCATATGACAGATGTTGCATTAAACTTTTACTGTACCTTGGTTAGACCATTCAAACGCCAGATTTGTGTGCCCTACCCCACCCCCACACACACACGCACCCCTGGTGGATTCTGAGTCGGGGAAGGGGTGCTTAAATTTTCATAGATGGGATTCACTCCGGGGTCCTTCCTCAACCTGGTCACGATTTTACGCTGGGGCGTGCAGGGCCTTGGAAGGGAATACTGCCTTTGCCTAAATTACAGCCCTTAATTGACCACTTAATGGCAACTTGAGGGTATTTTTCCACCCAGCCTCAATTTATAGACTGACAGGCGGTTTGATTGATTGTGGGGAAAGCCCCCTTCAGGGCCTGGTGACGTTCAGACCTCGCTCTCACCCCAACATATTCCCTGAGGCAAGCTCCAGTTCAGCCTGATGGATGTTTGCTGGGTGACGAGTAGTATCCTTTGAAAAGGTGATGACTTGTGATGCCACTCAGGCACTTGAGGGCAGAGGTGGAGGAAAGATACAATTGCTGCCATGCCTCCACGAAAGCAGTGGTGAAGGGGACAATAGGTTGACTTAAAATTAGGTTCCGATGCCTGGACCGCTCCAAGGGGAGCCTGCACTATCTGCCAAAACGCGAGTCCCTCATAGTTGTTGTCTGCTGTGTTCTGCATAATCTTGCTCTTGCAAGGGGGGAACCACTGAACCAGGAGGACACAGTAATCGGTGCACTCACCTCAGAGAAAAAATACCAATAATACGTCTGATGTGGAGCCCTTCAGCTGGGCTGCCAATACTGGTCTTACTTTTAAGTCCAAGGGCACTGCCACCTTCTGTTAGGAAGCTGGATTGAAAAGAAAATAAAGAATTGGATAAAAATGAAACTGATAGGGGTTTAGCTGCACTGAGGATTTCATAGAATCACAGAATTGGCCCATCGAGTCTGCACGGGCCTTCTGAAAGAGCACCCTACTAAATCCCATGCCTCCACCCTATCCCCGTAACCCAGTAACCCCACCTAACCATTTGGACACTAAGGGGCAATTTAGCATGGCCAATCCACCTAACCTGTACATCTTTGGACTTGTGAGATACAGATTAAACTAGCAAGGTGAAACACATACTTTGTTAAGCAAAGTGGAAACTAGCAGTCGAGGGATCAAGATCATTTTCATACTTAATTGCAAAGCAAGTCTCTCGCAGAGAATCAAGCGATGGGTTCGGAAATAAAAGTAGAAGAAACCTGTCCGTGTGAGATCCCATAACCTCTGCTCTAAACAAGAAGAAAGGCCCTGTATGGTAAATATTTGTTGGATTTGGCCGAATAGTGTTAAAACCTATTGTTGTTTTGGGAAAGATGTATTCTCAGTGTTTTAGAAAGTAGATAGATTGAGATTGGGGGGTAATTTAAGAATACAGTCTGGGTAATCATTATTTTAGTTAATTGTTATGGTTATTCTTTGCTGTTGCCTTTCTTGTTGCATTTTAAAGTTTAATAAACGTTTTGATAGTTGAATAATTTCCAAAACGACTGATCCCATTCCTCACCAATTTTCTCACATTATTTTCAAAATCACAAAATTAAATAGTTAAGAGCAGCCTTCCCTTCTGGGATTTGGGATGCCCACTCATTGAATATTAGTGGGGTTCATAACACTTCTCAAACATTTCAGACAATACCATGCCAGGACCTCAGGTCACCTCACTACTCCTGTAATAGGTTTGCTGCCTCCACCGTCTATCAAATGGCACTGGTGAGGCTTACACCAATGGAAAAGATAGAAAACTCAGGGCATTGGCACAAAATTCTGATTTATCTGTATGGTATAGATGCAATCAAAGACAAAACGTAAATGGTTAACAGTCATATCAAGACATAAAGTTGCATTAAGAAAAACAACTAAAATCACCTGTGAAAACTTCTTCCTGTGCTCACCATGCCTTAAAATGATACTTGTGAGTGCTGCATCTTGGTGCCCCCCTCACTGACTGTGGCATTGAAAACGGTTTGTTGACCCTGCTGTCATGTTGGCCCTGATTAACGTGACAGCCGTCCTCTATTTGGTGGGACCTGAACAGGCTCTGCCAGGGAGGGTGTGTCCAGTGACATTGCTGGGCACTGCTCAGGCTTCGCGGACAATGGAGATGGCATGATTGGAAGAGTGGGCAGCGTCCACAGAGAACACAGGCATCTCATCCACCAGCATGAGTTATGTCTGTGCCTCCCTACTCACCACTGGCGGACAGGCACCTAGCAGAGAGACTAGGTGCCTCATTCATCTCTCACACTGACAGTTACCTCCTGAGGTCACTGCCTGTGTAAGCACTTGCTGGTCTGAGCACCTAATTCTTTTTCTGGAGCTGCACCTCTCTGAGTGGAGGAGATCGTAAGCTCGGTGCTCAGGGTCCACGCAGTGTTCGTGCTCCAAATGGACTTCTCCATGACAGTGAGCATGGCATGAGACCCTCAGGGATCTCCACCAATCACCCAACGCATTTTGTTGGGCATCCAGCATCGACCACCTGAGATTGGAGAAACAAAAAGATCTTTAAATGTTTAGCGGTCAAACAAAGTAAGAGTGCAGAACTTTTGAGAATGAACATAAGAAGCACCTTAACAACATCCTTGAAACAGCTAAAAGAGATTTTGACCAGAGAAGAGAGATGTTAATGCCCAAATTGCTACTTTGTCTTTGTTAAATTGAAATGATGGTTTGCCACATTTGAGTTCATGAAATAAGTTTAAAAATGGAATTATGCCTATCGTGAACCAAAAGAACAATTGGACTGTAGACTTAAATGAAACTTTCTTTCCTGGGGACAAGAAGAAAGGGAAACACACATTTGAGTTGCAAAATACTGTTCTGATGTACAAAACGTGCTAATGTTGTTACATCCATTGACTTTGTTTTGGTCAAAACATTGTAATAATACAATATGATATTTGCAGTTTTGAAATAAGATGATAGTTTAATTTGTTAGATATTTATTTTGTTAGATATTTATGATGATAAAATTGTGTGAAGTGGCTCCAACATGATTGTGAAGGAATCATTATAGATTTGAAGCTTTCTTTCTTTCAAAGCGGAAGTGTTAGAGGTTAAATATAATTTAAACAATTTATATTTGTATTGTGTGGATGAGAAATCAGGTATAAATTTAAGTTTAATTTGTGTTTCTATAAGAAAGCCTTACAATTTTAGTTTAGCTTTGTGTTAAACAAAAGGTCCTGCATGTCTATAGTTTCATTTCATGTTAAACTTTGCCCGCAATGTAACTGAGGTTTTACGATGTAAAAGCAATTACAGGCTTTAAAAAATATTAAGCTGTTGCTGAACAACCAGAGGGCCACACTGAGAAGTAGAAGCAGTTAGATTTCAGTTGGAACCAAGTAACCCAAGGAGCAAGAGGCTTAACACAGAAGCTGCCAGCACAGACAGGTAATAAAGTCAGGAGCGTGCAGTGGTTAGCACTGATGCCTCATGGCGCCGAGGTCCCAGGTTGAATCCCGGTCCTGGGACTCTGTTCATCCACATCTCCAAACAAAAAATAAAAGTTGGATCTGTCGAGCCAGTGTTGCACTCTGGGACAGACTGTCCAGTAATTATATCAGTTGGAATCATAACAAAAGTCCCATTTGTCCCTCAACCCTCCACCTCCAACACCATACCATGCTGTTCCCATCACTCCCCTCCCTCATACCCATGAACATTGTTGACAGTCCCGACATCTTTGCACATCTGGCCCTTTGATTGACCCAGTTCTCCGATCTTATATCCCAGTTTTAACATGCACAGGTAGTGGTGTTTTCTGAGACTCTGATTCCTACACCCCTGAGCACTGCTTGGGACAGATACCCTTCCACACTTCCAACTGGAGCTCATAAGAACTCTGTATAAAGGACAGGGACCGGCATGTTCATTGTCCCAAAGGGACGGTATTCGGTAAAAAAATTATAGGCAGAGTTTCTGTGACTGTAATAAAACAACGTTCATCTTACCGCTGGGCTTCCTGGTCTTAATTAAGATTTAAGAGTGAGAAATTGTGGTCTTTTTATTGAAGGTTCATCTTGTGGAATCTTGAGTTCTTCTATCATCTAGAGATTCTGTTTAACGTTGAAGAAGAGGGGTGGGATTCTCCATTAATAAATGGCAAAAACGGGGGGGCGAAATTCTCCCCCAACGGCGGGATGTCCGCCGACTGGCGCCAAAGACGGCGCCAATCAGACGGGCATCGCGCCGGCCCAAAGGTGCGGAATGCTCCGCATCTTTGGCGGCCTAGCCCCAACATTGAGGGGCTAGGCCGACGCCGGAGGGATTTCCGCCCCGCCAGCTGGCGGAAATGGCGTTTGTTGCCCCGCCAGCTGGCGCGGAAATGCGGCGCATGCGCGGGAGCGTCAGCGGCCGCTGTCAGTTTCCCGGCGCATGTGCGGGAGCGTCAGCGGCGCTGTCAGTTTCCCGCGCATGCGCAGTGGGGAGAGTCTCTTCCGCCTCCGCCATGGTGGAGGCCGTAGCGGAGGCGGAAGGTAAAGAGTGCCCCCACGGCACAGGCCCGCCCGCGGATCGGTGGGCCCCGATCGCGGGCCAGGCCACCGTGGGGGCACCCCCCGGGGTCAGATCGCCCCGTGCCCCCCCCCCAGGACCCCGGAGCCCGCCCACGCCGCCTGGTCCCGCCGGTAAATACCAGGTTTGATTTACGCCGGCGGGACAGGCAATTTCTGGGCGGGACTTCGGCCCATCCGGGCCGGAGAATCCAGCGGGGGGTCCCGCCAACCGGCGCGGCCCCATTCCCGCCCCCGCCCAATCTCCGGTACCGGAGACTTCGGCGGGGGCGGGGGCGGGATTCACGGCGGCCAACGGCCATTCTCCGACCCGGCGGGCGGTCGGAGAATGACGCCCGGGGAGTGCAATCGGGCGGTGAATAGCTTCCGATGCCAAAATCGCAACAGGCAGTGAATCTGTCACCTCGAATACGGCGTCATTGTGTTTCACTCTGCGCATACTTTAAACACCGTTTGCATATCATTAATGGGCCCACCCGCGATTCTCCGCCTCCGTTGGGCCGAGTTCCTGACGGCATGGGTCTCTTGTGCTTTCAAAAATTGTGAACCTGCCATGGTGGCTGCTGAGGGGGAGGGTGTACGGGCAGAGTCCAACATCGCCACAGTTTGCTGACAGTCATACCGCTGGCTGGGGGGCTTCTGCCTGGCCGGGGGGGAAGTAATGGGGGGTGGCCAGGAGGTGGGCTGTATGGTCGGGCTGGACGGACGCGGAGCACCATTTCTGCGGCCGGCAAGGCAGCCATGCAGCTGGGAACACCGCTAACAGCCCACTTTAAACCTAGTGCCAGGGGTCGTATAAGTGTCCCCCCGGGTCAGCTCCTTGGGTGCCTTTTCGCCCAAGCCGACCCATTAGCTGTATTGGCACACTCCAGCACAATCAGTGCCATCTTTTTGGCTTCAATATGAGTGTGTGTGGGGAGTGTGCAGCTGTAGTTTGTCAGCTTCCTGAGTGTCAATCACGGACCAGGCCAACCCTGCATTGTTTTTCATGGGAATCGACTGTGGTCCATGCGGCACCGGAATCGATCCAGGTGCGGCACCGATATTTCTGTCGTAAAAGTCCACGGATTCTCCATTGGTGTCAGCACTTAGTCTCAGGAATGGAAGTTTGTTTGAATGGATGAGTTTTTATAGAATTTCAATGAAAGAAAATATCAGCTGCCATGAAAGACTACGGGCCTAATTTAACGGCCTTGTCACACCTGACTTGGTGTCGGGCCGAAATTGTTGAATCTCGCGAGAGGCTACTCGTGAAATTTGCAACACTCAAGACGCCTCGTGAGATTTAACGGAGTGTCGCGAGATGTCGTGTTCTGGATCTTGCCCTCACTGGCGTGATCCAGATCAGGATATTTAAATGATCCATTAGGCTCATTTAAATAAGCATTTACAGGATTCTCCTGGTGTCTGGGACCTAATGCCATGCCTCGCCAAGGCGTCATTCAGTACTGGTTTCGACAAACATGGACCAGTCATAATGGCACCTGTGGATGTCTCCCAAACTTTTTGAGACCCCTGGGAGTTCGGGGACAGGACAGGATGGCAGCCTGATACACCCTCTTGGCACGCGGGCACCTTGGTACTACCAGCCAGGTACCCTGGCAGTGGCACACTGGCACTGCTGGGGGACCTGGGTGGCACTGTCAGGTTGTCATGGGAACTGCCAGGGAGGCACAGTCAGGCTACCACTGCCAGGCTGGTGGGGCACTGCCAGGGTGCCAGGGTACTTGGGTGGAACTGTCAACTGGTAGGGGCAGTGTCAGGGTACCTGGGTGACAGTGACAGTTTGGCACATTCCAGGATCGGGCCCATGGGGCCTTACCAGTGGCCGGGGGGTGGGGGGGGGGGGGGGGTGGGGGGGCGGGGGGAGGTTGGGATGAGGGAGCTCATAAATGGAGGGGCTGAAGGGAGGGGGAAACATCGGGGCAGTGAGACAAAATGGCGTCCAACCTGCAAGGAGTCTTTCCTACTGGGCTTGTCAGTGGAGAGAAACTCCAGAGGCCAAAATTAAATGGCAAAGTGCCATTGAATAATTGGGTGTTTCTCGCAACTGCAGCCACTGAGAAACGCCCCGCGATACACACCCAAAACTGGACATTTTTTTTTTTCTGGTGAAATCACGCCCTAAAGGTTGCCAGGCTTATTAATCATGAATCTACATCAGTACGCTAATCTGCACATTTGCTATCCCAGTGTGTCAGTCTTGGCTCAGTTGCTTAACACTTGCACCTCTGGGTCAGAAAGTGGTGGGTTCAAATTCGGCCCCAGAGAATTGAGCACATGAAATCAAGTTTGACATTAGTTGGTTTCCTCTGGGTGCTCCAGTTTCCTCCCTAAGTCCAAAGATGGGCAGGTTAGGTTGATTGGCCTTGCTAAGTTGTCCCTTAGTGTCCAGGGGGACAACCCCTTAGAGGGTTTGTGGGGGATTGGGCCTAAGTGGCCTAGGTGAGGTGGTCATTCAAAGGGTTGTTGCATACTCAATGGGCCAAATGGCCTCCTTCTGCACTGTCGGGAGGTACTACTGTCTCTTGAATGAGATGTTGAACCCAGACCCCAGTGTTCTCGCATGGTGCTATAAAAAAATCTCTTTCGAGTATCTCAAAGGAGAACGGAGGAGTTCTCTCCAGTGTCCTTGGCAATGTTTGTTCCTCAAACAACATCACCCAAAACAGATCACTAGGGAATTATTGTTTTGCTGGTTTTGAGATCTTGCTGTTTGCAAATTACCTTTCTTGTCTTCCATTTCCTACGTTGCAACAGAAACTACATTTTAAAAATTACTTTTTGGCTGCAAAACACATTGGAATATCCCACAGTTACAAATACAATAATCTATTTTCATTCTAATTTTTTTTTAAATTTAAAGTACCCAGTTCTTTTTTTTCCAATTAAGGGGCAATTTAGTGTGGCCAATCCACCTAACCTGCACATCTTTGGGTTGTGGGGCGAGACCCACACAGACCCACGGGGAGAAAGTGCAAACTCCACACGGACAGTAACCCGGGGCCGGGTCCTCGGCACCGTGAGGCAGCAGTACGAACCACTGTGTCACTGTGCCGCCTAATAATCTGTTTTCATTAACGTGCTTCAGGCAGTTAATGCAATGTCCAGTGTTGTACTGAGGCATCCAATTCAGGAAGGTGCTAGTTTGGAGTCTTGGGGCGTCATTCTCCGACCCCCCAGAGCGGGGGGGCGTTAATGTCGCCGCTGCCGTCGGAGAATGTCACGGGTCTGCGCAAGGCAGCCGATTTTCGGCCTGCCGATATTCTCCCTTCCGGATGGGCCGAAGTCCCGTCGACGTGATGACCGTTCACGTCGACGTAAATTAAACCTCCTTTTCATCGGCATGGCCCTGTGCTCCAGGCTCACGCCGACCAGCGTGGAGGTGAGTGATGGCCTGGGGGGTTGGCTCTGGGCAGGCGACGGCGTGGCCGCAGTCTGAATGCGTGAGGAGAGGTGTGTCTCGGGTTGTGTGTGTGTGTGTGCGGCGGGGGGGGGGGGGGGGGGAGGGTGGAGGGGTGGTTAGAGTAGGCTGGGCTCCGGGGGAGTGCCGGGAGGGGGTCCGTGCCGGGGAGGGGGTTGGGGGGGGGGTCCGTGCCGCGGAGGGGGATGGGGGGAGTCCGTGCCGGGGAGGGGGATGTGGGGAGTCCGTTCCGGGGTGGAGGTTGGGGGGGGGTCCGTGCCGGGGAGGTGGATGGGGGGTCCGTGCCGGGGTGGAGGTTGGGGGGGGTTCCGTGCCGGGGTGGAGGTTGGGGGGGGGGGTCCGTGCCGGGGAGGGGGATGGGGGGTCCGTGCCGGGGTGGAGGTTGGGGGGGGTCCGTGCCGGGGTGGAGGTTGGGGGGGGGTCCGTGCCGGGGAGGGGGATGGGGGGTCCGTGCCGGGGTGGAGGTTGGGGGGGGGTCCGTGACGGGGTGGAGGTTGGGGGGGGGGGGTCCGTGCCGGGGTGGAGGTTGGGGGGGTCCGTGCCGGGGAGGGGGATGGGGGGTCCGTGTCGGGGTGGAGGTTGAGGGGGGGGTCCGTGCCGGGGTGGAGGTTGGGGGGGGGTCCGTGCCGGGGTGGAGGTTGGGGGGGGGGTGTCCGTGCCGGGGTGGAGGTTGGGGGGGGGGGGTACGTGCCGGGGAGGGGGATGGGGGGTCCGTGCCGGGGTGGAGGTTGGGGGAGAGTCCGTGCCGGGGTGGAGGTTGGAGGTGGGGTCCGTGCCGGGGAGGGAGATGGGGGGGGGGGGTACGTGCCGGGGAGGGGGATGCGAGGGCAAGTGAGTTGGTCCACCTGGCCAGGTGCCAGCCTCCAACAGTTGGACCCATGCGGTCAATGCCACCTGGCTGGGGGGAGGAGGGGATATGGGCAATGATGACATGTCGTCGTTCCCCTCCCCCCCACCAGGCCGTCATGTTTTCCGATCATCCAGCGATGTTGGCCGCCGTGGCGGCAGCCGCTCATGTCTATGTTGCCCTGGATGAGGAGGAGGAGGAGGAGGAGCGTGCCAGAGAGGCGGCGCAGGCTGCCGCAGAGGGACAGGCGGCAGCCGCCCAGGCTAGAGGGACACCTGACCGACAGGACGAGGAGGGGGAGGAGGACGTCGCGGCCCCACGGCAACGGAGGCACCCGAGGGCACCCCGTGTGTACCGGCCCCGGCTGTCATACCAGGACCTCACGGACCGGGAATGCAGGAGGAGACTCCGGATGAGGCGGGAAACCGTGGCACACATCTGCCACCTGCTGGCACACCTGTCACCGCGTGGCACTGGCAGGTGACACCCTCTCCCCGTGTCCGTCAAGGTTACGGTGGCCCTGAGTTTTTATGCAACGGGGTCATTCCAGGCACCGAGTGGGGACCTGTCCGGCATATCGCAGACATCGGTGCATCCGGGCAGTGACAGATGCCCTATATGCCATGGCGCACCGCTACATCCGCTTCCCCGTGGACCGGGCCAGCCAAGATGCCCGGGCCGTGGGCTTCTCTGCCGTGGTCGGCTTCCCCATGGTCCAGGGCGCGATCGATGGGATGCACGTCGCCGTGCGGCCACCTGCAGATAACAGGGCCGTGTTCACCAATAGGAAGGGGACCTATTCGATGAACATACAGGTGGTCTGCGACCACCGCATGATGATCCTGCACGTCTGCGCCCATTACCCAGGCAGTGTACACGACTCATACGTGTTGTCGCGGTCATCCATCCCCGGCATGTACGAGGGACGCCATCCCCGGCTGAGGGGCTGGTTGCTGGGCGACAGGGGCTACCCATTGCGATCGTGTCTGATGACGCCTATACGGAGGCCACGCAATGTGGTGGACAACCGCTACAATGATGCCCATGTAGCGACAAGGGGAGTGATAGAGAGGTGCTTTGGCGTGCTGAAGATGCGTTTCAGGTGCCTGGACCTCTCTGGGGGCGCCCTCCAGTATCGGTCAGATAGGGTCGGCCACATCATTGTGGTGTGCTGCGTCCTGCACAACATAGCCCAGCAGAGGGGCGATGTGCCGCAGGCAGAGGAGGGCGGAGTGGAGGAGCAGCAGGAAGAGGCGCAGTCCTCCCCAGATGAGGGAGATGGGGGTAATGGTCAGGGCAGACGGGGTAGACACAGGCGGGTGGCTGTCCACCGTTACCGGCTGGCCCAGCGGGCACGGGACAGACTGATAGCCGCCCGCTTCACTGACTAGATGGGCGTGGGAATCGGGTAGTCTGGCCACAGACCGCACACCATGGCAACAGCCGACCACCCACATCCCCCACCCATCCACCCACCCAGCACCCTCACCCCCCTCCCCAACCCCACCCACCCCACCCGCATGCACACCACCCCCCCCCATTGCCGATCCACCTGCGGCACAACGGGCCGGGCTCACACAGTTGCGGGTGGACGCGTGTCTATTGCAGGCCATGGAGAATGATGACAACCCGCCCTGCGGTGAGCTCCTGGCTCTACATCGTTGGACTATGTCTGACCCATGGCCACAGTACCACCATCCACCCGGACCATCCCTGCATGCGGCTGTGACACTGCAGCGCACGGTCCCGTCCTCTGCCCGGGGGGATGTTGATGGCGGCTCAGGGGGATGGGGGCAGACTCACCTGGGGCTGAGGTAAGACCACCCCTCACACACACACTTGCGCTCAATGTACATGACACCCCCGCACGCTTTGGACAGAGCACAAAGGCAGCTTCGGTAGGTGTAACATTGACTTTAATAACCAAAGGAGTTCATGCACGTGCCCTAGCCCCTAAAACTCATCTGTGCCCTGCAACCGTGCCAACTTACTCAGTGTCTAATTGTTTGGCCTTACGGGCCCTTTGACTACGTCTACGTAGTTCCCCAGACGGTACAGCAGAACTGGAGGTGGACTCCTGTGATTCATGCCCTCTGACACTGGATCCCTTTGGCGGCCGTTTCCTGGGGCGTCCTGGCCTAGATGGGCCAGGCTGCGGCCCGGGCGACTGGGATGGCGAGCTGCCAGCCTGTCCTGCCCGTTGCCCACCCGATGCACCTTGGACGGAAGGGGGGGAGTCCGAGGTGTTGCGGTGTACCGGGACCTCCCCTACAGGGGGAGCCGGGACGGACCACACCACCTCCTCCTCCCTCGGGGTGCCCGATGGCCCCCAGGCCTCTACATGGGTGGGGGATGTGAACGGACTGGCAATCCGACGCCCCCCCGACATCTGGCGCTGCCAGTCCTGGAGGCCCGCGCTGGTATCGACAGGGGTATGCAGGTTTGCAGCCATGGAGCCCAGGGGGTTGGCAAACCCTGTCTGTGACAGTGCGACGCCAGCTCGCAAATGGCCACTGGCGCCGATGCCCTCAGCGATGGCCTGCAGAGACTGGGCCATGGCCTGCTGAGACTGGGCCATGGCCTGCTGAGACTGGGCCATGGCCTGCAGAGACTGGGCTATGGCGTTGAGCGCCTCTGCCATCTGGCGGTGGCACTGGCTCATGGCCTCCTGTGAGAGGGCAGCCATTTCCTGGGCCACAGACGCCGCCTGCACGGAAAGCCCCAGGCCTTGCAAACCGTTCCCCATGTCTGACACCGTCGCACCCATTGCCTCCACCGCGGACGCCACCCGTGCGGTGTCAGCTTGGGTGGCACGCATGACCGGCACCACTCCCAGCTCCTGGACGCGGGTGGACTCCTCCACCTGCGACTGCAGCCGCCGCAAGCCGCCCGTCACCCTCTTCGCTCGACTCCGGGTCGGTGGTTGCATCGGATCTATGTGTGGGTGTGGTAACTCCAGGAACCCGGGATCCATCTGTGCGGCAGATGTTCGCTTGGCCTGGGATGCCCTCCGACCGCCCGGCCCCTCTGCTGCTCCTACCTCCACCTGCTGTACCGGGACGGCTGTGTTGTGCGCACCAGTGAGTGTACCAGACGCCTCATCACTAAAGTGCCCAACCGAGGTGAGTGTTTCTGCGATGGTGGAGGGTGTTGGTGACAGCAGTGGCGTTGTGTCGTGCTCTTCGTCCCACTCTGAGTCCATGGCACTTTGGGGTGGGGGTTCGTCTCCACCCATCCACTCTGAGTCACTGTCCGGTATTTCGTCTTCCTGGGTAGTGCTGTCCCGGGTAGGTGTGTCCTGGGCAGTGCTGTCCCGGGTAGTGGTGTCCTGGGTAGTGGTGTCCTGGGTAGTCGTGTCCTGGGTAGTGGTGTCCTGGGTAGTGGTGTCCTGGCTCGGATGTGACGGGGGCCTGTGGCTGCCCCCCTCGTCGCTGGGTGGTCCCTCCCGCACGTGACGGGGGTGTCGTCTCCCTGTTGCTCCAGGTCTCTCCGTCTCCCGTGGCCTCCGAGGGGCATCCTGCGGGCGTCGCATGCTGGAGGGTCCGGGTCTCTCCGTCTCCCGTGGTGTGCGAGGGGCATCCTGCGGGCGTCGCATGCTGGAGGGTGCGGGTCTCTCCGTCTCCCATGGTGTGCGAGGGGCATCCTGCGGGCGTCGCATGCTGGAAGGTGCAGGTCTCTCCGTCTCCCGTAGTGTGCGAGGGGCATCCTGCGGGTGTCGCATGCTGGAAGGTGCAGGTCTCTCCATCTCCCGTAGTGTGCGAGGGGCATCCTGCGGGCGTCGCATGCTGGAGGGTCCAGGTCTCTCCGTCTCCCGTGGCCTCCGAGGGGCATCCTGCGGGCGTCGCATGCTGGAGGGTTTGTGTCTCTCCGTCTCCCGTGGCCTCACAGGGGCATCCTGCGGGCGGTCTGCATCTGCGGGGATGTGTGCCTGGACGTTTGGTCCTGCGATACACAATGGAGCATGCATGGTTAGACATCAGGCAGTGATCAGGTGATATGGGGGAGGGGGGTTAGAGGGGAGGGGGGATATGGGGACGGGCTGTCGGTGGCTCACTTGCTACTACGCCCCCGACCTCTGCATCAGCAACCTCCCGATCGTCAGGTCCGCCAGCCAGTTCCAGGGCCCTTTCTTCGTGTTCGGTCAGTGGCCTCTCATCAGCGGGGCCTCCTCCAGTCCTCACATGCTCCCTATTGTTGTGTGCGCGCTTATCCTGTGGGGGGGGGGGTGGCAGGGGTAAAAGGCAACACTGTTAGGCAGGTATATGAATGCACGCCATCGGTTGCGCGTGCATTGCAGAGGTTAAGGTTAGGGCTGGATTCACTTGGGGATATGGGGGAGGGGGGATATGGGGGAGGGGGGATATGGGGAAGGGGGATATGGGGAGGGGGGATATGGGGGGATATGGGGGAAGGGGGGATATGGGGGAGGGGGGATATGGGGGAAGGGGGGATATGGGGGGGATATGGGGGAAGGGGGAGGGGGGTATGGGGAAGGGGGGATATGGGGGAAGGGGGGATATGGGGAGGGGGTTATGGGGGAAGGGGAATATGGGGAGGGGGGATATGGGGAGGGGGATATGGGGGAGGGGGGGTATGGGGAGGGGGGATATGGGGGAAGGGGGGATATGGGGGAGGGAGGATATGGTGGAAGGGGGGATATG
Source organism: Scyliorhinus torazame (assembly GCF_047496885.1). Classification (NCBI taxonomy): domain Eukaryota; kingdom Metazoa; phylum Chordata; class Chondrichthyes; order Carcharhiniformes; family Scyliorhinidae; genus Scyliorhinus; species Scyliorhinus torazame. Next base: position 285,014,842 of record NC_092707.1, on the reverse strand, counting down.
GGGGAGGGGAGGGGGATATGGGGGAGGGGGGATATGGGGGAAGGGGGATGTGGGGAGGGGGGATATGGGGTAAAGGGGGATATGGGGAGGGGGGATATGGGAGAGGGGGGATATGGGGGTAGGGGGGAAGTGGGAGGGGGGATATGGGGGAAGGGGGGATATGGGGGAAGGGGGGATATGGGGGAGGGGGTTATGGGGGAAGGGGGATATGGGGACGGGGGATATGGGGAGGGGGATATGGGGGGAGGGGGGATATGGGGAGGGGGGATATGGGGGAAGGGGGATATGGGGAGGGAGGATATGGGGAAGTGGGGATATGGGGGAGGGGAGGGGGATATGGGGAGGGGGGATATGGGGGAAGGGGGATATGGGGAGGGGGGATATGGGGGAAGGGGGGATATGGGGAGGGGGGATATGGGGGAGGGGGATATGGGGGAGGGGGGATATGGGGAGGGGGGATATGGGGAGGGGGTATATGGGGGAAGGGGGATATGGGGGAGGGGGGATATGGGGGAGGGGGGATATGGGGAGGGGGGATATGGGGGAAGGGGGGATATGGGGGAAGAGGGGATATGGGGGAGGGGAGGGGGGATATGGGGGAGGGGGGATATGGGGGAAGGGGGGATATGGGAAGGGGGATATGGGGAGGGGGGATATGGGGGAGGGGGGATAGGGAGGGAGGGGGGATATGGGGAGGGGGATATGGGGGAAGGGGGGATATGGGGGAAGGGGGGATATGGGGGGAGGGGGATATGGGGGGAGGGGGATATGGGGAGGGGGTATATGGGGAGGGGGATATGGTGAGGGGGATATGGGGGATATGGGGAGGGGGTGTATGGGGGATATGAGGGAGGGGGGATATGGGGTTTGGGGGATATGGGGGAGGGGGGGATATGGGGAGGGGGATGGGGGAGGGGGGATATGGGGGAGGGGGGATATGGGGGAGGGGGTATATGGGGGAGGGGGGGATATGGGGAGGGGGGATATGGGGGAGGGGGGATATGGGGAGGCTCGCCCTGCCTGCTCTGACGAGGTCGTTCACCTTCTTGTGGCACTGGGTGCCTGTCCGTGGTGTCAGGGCCGCAGCGGTGACGGCCTCTGCCATTTCCCTCCACAGACGCCGGCTGTGGCGTGGGGCAACTCTGCGGCCGTGCCCGGGATACAGGGCGTCCCTCCTCTGCTCCACCGCGTCCAGGAGCGCCTCCACATCGCGTGACTTGAACCTCGGGGCTGAGCGGCGGCCAGCCATCCAGTCGGATGTTGCGGTCGGGTGTTCCGGTCGGGTGGGGGGGAGCTGCGCGGCCTTATGAGCCGTCACGCCGTGCGGCGTGTATGACGCTGCACGGCGTGAACCACTGTGCCAGCGCGGATCCCGTTACGTCGCTGCTAGCCCATTTCGGGCCGGAGACCTTCGACCCATTTTTCCGACGTGACGCAAGTCGGATTTGCGCCGTTTTTTGCGCCGATTGGCGGACTTTCCGCCGATAACGGAGAATTTCGCCCCTGGTTTGATCTGTGCTGAGTTGGATGGTCTTGATGACTTGCTTCTGCATCTTGGGTAGAGCAACAATGATTTTCACTCCAGCATGAGAGCCAGTGACTGCAGCTGAAAGGTGTACACATATGGATGATCAGGCAATCAGCCTTGGCTCTGATAAGTCAACGACACTGAACTCGCTAGCACTGAAAAGTATACTTCCACTTGCGCGCCAGGCACATAACTAGCATTGTGGATTCGGTGATTGGAGAAAAAACTCAATTACCATTTCATTTGGTTTCAGTGGAACTGAGAATCGGACAGTTTGTATAATGGGTGACTGATTTGCCAGTTTAATTCTAGGAGGAGAGGTGTTTAAGGTAATGAAATCATTTGGTAGGATAGATGTAGGAAAGATGTTTCCACTGGGACATTTTAATTCAGCAAGTATTGTGGAATTATATCCTAGCATGAGTCTGAAACTTTGATGAGGCAAGAAAGTTAGAGGCAAGTTTATTTTTTAGGCTGTGTGGTAAACAAATAGAACTAAATTGGGACCAAACAGCCACCACCAGCCTTAGCTCTTGTGTTAACTATGCAGCCGATTTGGTGCCAATCATACATTTTGCCAAGCAAATGTACTGTAGGCCTGTGAAATAGTTTCCTATATGAAGCACAGCCCTTTACTGTGGTCAGTGGCAGAAGATTTGGAAATTCTGCCAGTCAAAACACCAGTTCAGTTCAAAAATGATTCCATGGCACTTTGACCATGCAGGATGTCAACATTACATTGCTGCCGAACACTCCCTTATTTTGTCGTTTTTGTTACATAGAATTGCAGATTGCAGCGCAGACACAGCTATGGGCCAATCATTTCAATGGGTCTATGCTAATGTTTATACTCCACAAAAGTCTCCTCCTTCATCTCATTTGCCATAATCTCCTTCTACTTCTTTCCCCTTGTTTACTTACATAGCTTCCTCTTTGCCTCCATGCTATTTGCACCACTCCATTTGTACAGTTCCACATACTCGCAACTCACTAGGTAAAGAAGTTTCCCCTAAATATCTTATTCAGCTTATTAGTGACTATCTACCATTTTTAGCCCCCAGTTTTAGTCTCACACACAAGTCTTCTCTACATCTGCCCTAGGAAACCATTTCATAATTTTAAAGACATCTATCAGATCACTCCTTAGCCTTTGCTTTTCTCGGGAGAGGAGTCCAGCCTGTGTAGTCCTTCCTGATAGTTGTAACTCCACAGTCTTGGGACCGTCTTTGTCAATCTTTTTCCTACACATTCTCCAGTGTCTCTATATCATTCTTTACAATGGAGGCCACAGCGGTTCCCAGACCTCCAAATGCCAATTTTTTGTTGTTGAGTGGAGCACTTCCCGGTAATAGAAATTTTAGACATGATATCATTTTAAACAGGAAACTCCTCCACGAACATTGCAGACAAAGGACCCAACATTAAGCAATTATCGCAAAGCAGAATTTCAGCACAAAGTATGAACCAGATTGCACAATTTCATATCATCTAAAGAATTGGATCTTTGCTCATTCAAATATCATATGTTGTGGGGCAATAATAAAAAATGTAAGATTATGAAAGGATTATGCAATGTTGATACAAGCAATGGTTAAGTGATCCAGAATGAGGCATTGTAGATGCAAGACATTAAAAAGTGGAAGTTTGAAGGGTCGATTTTGAACTTTACCCTAACAGGAATAGTGCTGGTGGGACGTTAAAATTAGATTTGTAAATGTTACCCCCACTGTTCCTGAACCATTTTGTCATTTTTACAGATGACTTTGTAGCTTTGGGAATGATTCCTTACTTAGACAAATAGAGACTGCAATCAGGTAATGTCATTTGAACATGCATGTCGTTTTAACCACGGGTTGATTCAGGGGCCCCACAGCTTGGGGGACTGGATATATCAGCTCCTCTTCCAAACTCTCACACTGTGATTCTCACCCCACATTAAAAATGATCTCTTAGAACTGAGAGCAGGCAAAATCTCTTCATAATTAGAGTTAAGAGGTTGTAGAATTCATTTAAGGGCTAGCGGTTGAGGCAGAATGCCAAAGTTCAAGATAAGGTTGAGAATGGAGCATGTAAATGCGATTAGAGTTAACGGATGGTGGGGGCATGAACACGGACTGATTGGACTGAATGACCTGTTTCCGTGTTGTGACCTGTATGTATGTATGTTTCTGTACATATTGTGTGAAAAACATCTGAATGTTGTAAGACGGCAGGGAGGCTCAATTAATACCAACGTGATATAAAAGTAAAATGTAAAGATTTTAAATATTTGAATTATTCCTTCAGTTTTGCAGCTATCTACATTATTTCATCCAGTGGTAAGTTAACATTTTATGTTGCTGGAAACGTATTGTAAACATTTGGCTCAGTTTAAGTTTCAATCAAGCAGTGTCTTTTCTGAACACATTGGAGACTGGACCTTCTAATGAATGACTAGATTGTCTTTGCAGTCACATATATTAACTATCTCAAACTCCTGAAAAAGAAAAAGGACAGAACAAAAGCTAGTAAAATGGAGGGGGTTACGTGTAATGCACACATTGCAAAAGAGTATTTTATTCATCTAATTCAGTTAATTTTTAATTATATTTTTTCTAATCTAACACACAGTTCCATCTCCAAATGGATTTTGTTTCGAAGAATATGAATTAGTACCATTTCCAAGACATTTTCTGTTCTTAAAATTAATGGTCCTTAATAATACAATGAGGGAACATGGTGAAGACTCCTCTGATGTAGTGACATTTTCCATATTTATACTAGATGAGCTCATCTTAAAATCAATAATGGAAAATGTTCAGTGCTTTAACACTCTAAATGCTACACGTCCAAGAACTTCTCCTTGTGCTGTTTTCACATACATTGTCAAGATCAACCTTCATTTTCAAACTTACAGGGCTCCCCTCTTCCTCGTCGATTTCCCTTGTTCCACCATAGGCGGGTGTGCCCTCTCCCTCCACACTTTCGTTCTTTAAGCGCTCCTTAAATCATCCCATTTTGACCTATCTTTTGGTCACCTAATACATTCTAATGTGACTAGTTGTTGAATTTTGTTTGATAGTTACTCTGTTGAAGGACATGGAGATGGTTTACTGGATTAAATTCAAGAGATTCAGCAATGCAACAGAAATAAAATGGCCAGTATATTGCCAATTGCTTCGGTGACAAGTAATACTATTGCTCCCATTCTTTTTTTAATAAAAATCCAGCATATGTTGCAAAATAAACTTTCCCCAAAAGTTTTGCCAGGAATGCGGCCTATTCAAAAACTCCTTGAAAGGACAGCAAAGATTCTGGAATATGAGAGAGGTCTTTAAAGCACAGGAAGATTTGTATATGTTTATACATACAAATTGAAACCTATATATTCTGGACACCTTACACACTGACATCAGCTATTATTTTTGTAGTCGCCTTTACTTTCCAAGTATCTACAGTATGTACCGACAGGGCTTCACGAGGATTCAAGCCCATTATGCAGGCAGGGATAAGAGCTGTGGGAAGATTTGAACCTGCATACAGGGAGGGACAGTGCTCCTGGGAGGATTGTGAGAAGATGATTCATGCATTTGCTAGGTTTGATGGAAGGTTTTTCCTCAGGTAGGAGAGTCCAGAACAAGGGGGCATAACATTAAAGTTAGAGCTGAGCTGTGCAGTGGTGACATCAGAAAATACTTCATCACATAAAAGAAACGGAACTCTCTCCCTCAAAAAAGCTGTTGAGACTGGGAGCCAATTGAAAACTGAGATCCTTGCATTTTCTTAGGAAAAGGGTTTATGGAACCAGGGCAGTAGGGTCGAGTTAAGTTAAAGATCAACCATGATCTAGATGAATGGCAGAACAGACGCATGGGACTGATGGTCCTCCTTCAGTTCCTCTGAACCTTAGTACATTCCTAACATTATTTACCAAATTAACCTGAAATTCCTCAAGTCAGATGACGGGCTTTCAGAATGTAAATGTGATTACAGTAACATGGGGGGAAACGTGAACATGGTCTGATTGAACTGCATGGCCTATTTCCGTGGTCTAACTTATAAGATTTTTCTGTACATGTTGGGTGGAATCTTACCATATTTTTTCAAAATGTAAGGGTCTGACTCATAACCAGCGTGTAGCTCTCCATTTACACAGACCATCTTTCACTCCAGATCTTGAGCCTCTCTGAAGAAAAGAAACAAGTGGGCGGGGTTTACACTGTCACTCTGGCAGGGAGGGGCCTGATAGAGCTGGCACCTGGTTCCACAGAGATCAGGGCTCCACCTTTAAAAGAGATCAGAATTGAACATCGACTCTCCCCCCCCTGACCCACCACAATCATCGGGCTCTCTCTTCCCCACCCGACCTCCCCCACCTCCACTGTGGAGGTATCGCCAGCATTCCCCCTTCCCCATTTCCTGCCCTCCCCACCCACCCCCGGGCCTACAAGTTTCACTCTCAATGGCCTTGCTGCTCTCCCCTCCATCACATATAATGAGAAACCATTCCACCCCCTACATGTGGCTCCCCAGAGGACCCGCCCTGCCACTGCCCCTGTCAAATGTTGGCAATGCCTGGTGGGCATGTCCCTCTCCCCCAGGGGTTATACTTACCTTTGCGACCCTGGAGGGATCATCTTGACTGAATCTCATTTTTAAAAAGCTGTTGTGAAGCTATTAAATATGACTTTGAATATTCAGTAAGGGGATAATCATAGATTCATACAGGTCTACAGCACAGAAAAGGCCCCTTGGCCTGTCACATCTGCGCTGGTCAAAAACAACCTCTAAAGTATTCTAATCCCACATTCCCTCTAAATCTCCTGTCCCTTACCTTAAGTCTATGCTCCCTGGTCATTGGTCCCTCAACCAAGGGGAAACGTTTCATGGGGCGAGGGCGAAGGGGGGGGGGGGCTGGCTAATCATATTCAAATTTATTTAAATGCATTAAAATGAGGTTCTCACCTTTTTTAGGCATAAGCCCCATGAGATCACCGACGAAGGGTGGGGGAAATCGGGAAACGCAATCTCTCCGGGGAGGATCGCATTTCCCGATTCTCTCCAGATATTCCACCCATATCGCTGATGTTCCTGACATCGAACATGGGCTGAAAATCGCCCCATTGTGTGAAATTGCATGCAAAACACACATTGCACAATAATATCTTATTAACCTAATTAAGTCCATTTTGAATTATATGACAGGAAGGGAATGTGAGTACAAATCTAAGTGTAAAACAGCAGTCAAAGCTAAAGGTTACAAAATTAGTACAAGGTATCCTGACTGAAGGCAGCATTTGAAACAAAACAGATAAGCTGATGGTGCAAATAGAATTAAATAAATGTGATCTGATACACTTTACAGAGACATGGCTGCATGACGACATAGGTTGGGCCATAAACATTGAAGGGTACATGACTTTTAAGCTGAGGACCCGGGTTCGATCCCAGACCTGGGTCACTGTCCGTGTGGAGTTTGTGCATTATCCCCGTGTCTGCGTGGGTCTCACCCCGCACAACCCAAAAGATGTGCAAGGTAGGTGGATTAGCCACGCTAAATTGTCCCTTGATTGGAAAAAAATAATTGGGTACTCTAAATTTATAAATAAACAAATAATTAAATAAATAAGTAAAAGACTTTTAAGAAGGTCAGGAAGCTAAGAAAAGGTGGAGGTGTAGCTCTGATAATTAATGACAATATTAGAGCATAAAGAGGAATGACCTAAATTCAGATAATCTGGGATGTCAAAGTAGTGTAGGTCGAGATAAGAAATGGTGAAGGCAAGAAGTCACTTGTGGGAATGGTATACAGGCCCGCTAATTGTAGCTGCATGGTAAGATAGAGTATAAATGAGATAATGGGAGCTTGTCAGAAAGGCACGGTGATAATCATGGGGGATTTTAATGTTAATATAGACTGGAAAAATCAGGTGGGCCAAGGTAGTCTAAATGAAGAGTTCAAAGAATGTTTTCGGGATAGTTTCTGAGAACAGCGCGTTCTGGAGTTAACCAGAGGGCAGGCTATACGAGACCTGGTTTTGCTCAATGAGATAGGATTAATTGATGAATTCATAATGAAAACAAATCACTGTTTAACACTCACCTGTGCAATACAGCTGCTGGCTCAGGCAGAGGAAGCAGCACCTGTCAATTCCTGGAAAGAGTCTCTGGTGGGTGGTCTCGGCAATTGGGGGGGGCTCTCTGGTGGGTGTCTCTCTAATCAGGGGGTGTCTCTAATTGGGGGTTTCTGCTGGGGGGTCCATCTAATTGAGGGGTCTCTGCTGGAGATCTCTGGTGAGGAGGGTGGGGGGGTCTGGTGGGGGTGGAGTGAGCAGGTTTTGCATTGTGGGGGGGAGGGTAGCCTTCCAATGGACTTTGGGGCCAACTTGAAAAGTTAACCCCTTGGCCCACTGAGGTCCATTGCATCAGGATCATGCTTGTCAGGACCAGCGCCAATTCTCGCCCACATGATCCCGGCCCAGAGGACCGGAGAATCAGGTGGTCTTGGAGAATATTGCTCGACGCTGGATTCTCTGCCCAATTGGGAATGGCCCTGCCGGCATCGTGAAACAGAGAACCCAGCCCGAGAAATTTGTGAACCATTTCCTCTGACAGAATGATGTAATTTGTTTTAATATAACTGGTGCTCCTGGAAAATATGTTCAAAAATGTCTTACTCACTGCAGTTTGATAAATGAACAGAGACTGCTATTATATGAATAGATCTTTTTGTTTGAACAATGGTTGTTTTTGATTGTCAGGATAAGCAAAAGGCAGGAAACTGTTGGAACCAGTCGGAACTCAATTAAAAATGGAAAGGTTCCACTTTGAAATCGGTGCTGCTCAAAGGTTTCCCTGGTTCAAGAATGGGTACAAAAACAGAATGGATAGACGCGTTGCCAACCGTAACATTTTCCTGAACCTCTAGAAAACTTGATTGCAGACAGTTACAATGCAAGACTAGTGATAGACTGAATCGTGGGATGATTCTGTCTGAGCAGTGGGAAAAATATCACAAAGCTGCTATACTACGTCTGGAGTTCAATAATACACGTCCACCACAAGGCTGACCTTAACTGTTCACGAAACTCGGAAAGGAATCACCTTGCACCTACATTCTGGAGCAACAATGCAGTTTGCTGTTATTGACATTAGAAGTAGATAATCAGAAGGAACTGATTCGCAGAAAATATAGCCAGCAAACCATATAATTGAACTTGCAGTCAAGTGCTTCCAAACTGACTCTCAGCTTTCTGACACAGTAATTGGCATATCTGAGAAAATTACTTTTTCAGGGAATTACAGCACCAGACAGGAAACTCTGAGTAACAGTAAGCATTTTGTTCAAAGCAGCAGAGAATTACATAGGAAAAGGATATTCAGAGCAATGGTCCATTTATCTTTATGGTCCACACGAGTCTCTTCCCAGCCGACTGCATCTCATCCTATCAACGTATCCTTGTATCCCTATCTCCCTCGTGTGTTTAGCCTATCCATGCTATTCGTCTCAACCACTCCCTGTGGTAGAAAGTTCCACAACCTCACTGTTCTCTGGATGATAACGATCCTTCTGCACTCCCTATTGGATTTATTGGTTCTGGGTAGTTTGAATGATAATTATTGAATTGTTATGTGTGTTGTACTGATACTTTAACCATTACATTTACAGTTCTGGGGAGGTCTAAGATAGGCAGTGACTGTAACTAACTTTACAAAGTAGAAACATATGGGACTGGATTTTACCGGGGTTGGGGGAGGGGAGAGTGGGCGGCAGACCGCGGCCCCCCCCGAAGGAAAGTTAGTCCAGAACGGAGATAGTTCTATCCTGGGCTTTTAGAGCACAGAGGAGTTGGAGTGCCAAGTGAGGATGAAAGATGAAAGGGGGATAAGAGGCTAGGTTTTAGGGGCAGCACGGTAGCCTTGTGGATAGCACAATTGCTTCACAGCTCCAGGGTCCCCGGTTCGATTCCGGCTTGGGTCACTGTCTATGCGGAGTTTGCACATCCTCCCCCTGTGTCAGCGTGGGTTTCCTCCGGGTGCTCCGGTTTCCTCCCACAGTCCAAAGATGTGCAGGTTAGGTGGATTGGCCATGAGAAATTGCCCTTCATGTCCAAAATTGCCCTTAGTGTTGGGTGGGGTTACTGGGTTATGGGGATAGTGTGGAGGTGTTGACCTTGGGTAGGGTGCTCTTTCCAAGAGCCGGTGCAGACTCGATGGGCCGAATGGCCTCCTTCTGCACTGTAAATTCTATGGTCTATGGTTTTGGAGTTCTGACAAGAGGAACAAATGGCAGAGAGGTTGGTGGCATTTTGGGGGTAGGGTACCCCCGATGTACAAAAGACTTTCTCCACTTTTGTCCCCCTCTTCCTCCCTGCCTTTTCAAGGAAATATTTTCAACAACGACCTTTGCACACTGGCCCGCCAGCAACTGCCCAGCATTTTATGACATTGCAGATGGATTGAGGCCCTTAGTTGTCCCTTAGTTGGGTAGTTAAAATCATGGGCATAGCCACATCATGGCTACCATCGACATTGCAAACTGCCGGCTCAAAGTGGAGAGGATCTCCAAGAAGATCGCGCATATCGACACTGACATTAAAAAGAGTATTGGATCTTTGACTTTGTCAATATATATGTTTCTGGAACCCACCTCTTCATTCAGCTGAGGAAGGAGCAGTGCTCTGAAAGTTAGTGATTTGAAACAAGCCTATTGGACTTTAACCTGGTGTTGTAAGACCTCTGACTGGGCAGTTAAAGTCAGTAGGCCTAAGGCAGGCGGAATAATAAATACTTTACTCACCTTCCGTATTATGGTGAAAAGGTCAGTGGTGGGCAGCATAGAGTAATGGGTTAACATCAGAACACCTGATACTGATGTAACTACTGATGCAACTATGATGCAATGTCACATGACTAAGAGACTGCGATCTGGTAAGAAGCAGAAGCACAATCGTGTATAGAGTTCCTGAGATGTATATAAATCTGTAAATAAACAAGAATGGTTTTGATCAATAGCAGTTGATGGTAAAATACTTTATGCAAACACTAACAAAACCCCAACTAGACCCTGAACTCAAGACGAAAGATGATGGCAGCTCGTGGTTTTTGATGACTTTTCATGGGTACAATCTGAAACATGGTGACAGCAGACAGAGGGTAAAGATTCAATAAAACTCCAGGAGAAGACGGCAGACCTGAGAGATTTACAAATCCTTAGGAAAGGAACAAGAGGAAAAAGGATTGACGATTCACCTGAGCATGGAGTCTAAAAAGCAGTGAGCACAGATCACAATCTACAAGCTAAAATGCTGAAACATCAGTAGGTCCAGTGCTTAGGAGAAACATGGACCCAACTTTGCCACTGCCAGAACCATTCCAAAGCACTCACAACAGGCTCAACGTTGGGAGAATTGGAGGAAGTGGTTCTCTGGATACAGAACAGCTTCAGGTTTACATAAAAGGGGCCAGAAGGGTCATGTCAGTACTTTACCCAATGCAGTGGGGCCACAGCAGACAACATTATTGTAAGACAGGACATCAGTGAGGCTTTGATCTCATATTAGGAAATCCTCCAGCCATTCAATTCATGTTTTAGTGTTCAAAAGCATTCGCTCATTGAACAAGTGAAATGTAATCGGAGTTAAAAATGGGTGAATACACAGATCGATTTAGAAATGGCCTGTACAAACTCGCAGAGAATTGCGACTTTGGATTTCTCAGGGATTAATTAATTTGCAATCGTATAGTGGAAAGAGGCCTTAGATGAAACCCGATCAGGGGCGACATTCTCCGACCCCCCGCCAGGTCGGAGAATCGTTGGGGGCTGGCGTGAAACCCGCCCCCGCCGGTTGCCAAAGTCTCCGGCACCGGATATTCGGCGGGGGCGGGAATCGCGCCGCGCCAGTTGGTGGGCCCCCCCGCTCGATTCTCCGGCCCGAATGGGCCGAAGTCCCGCCGATAAATTGCCTGTCCCGCCGGCGTAAATTAAATCACCTACCTTACCGGCGGGACAAGGCGGCGTGGGCGGGCTCCGGGGTCCTGGGGGGGGGCGCGGGGCGATCTGGCCCCAGGGGGTGCCCCCACGGTGGCCTGGCCAGCGATCGGGGCCCACCGATCCGCAGGCGGGCCTGTGCCGTGGGGCACTCTTTCCCTTCCGCCTCCGCCACAGTCTCCACCATGAGCGCCATAACTATGGGAAGTTAGGACATTATAGAATAGTCTGTGTCATGTTCTGTAAGCTGGCTGGCAGGAATGATGCACTACAGAACATCGAGTTCTTGACTAGTTAAAATAATTTATTATAAAACAAATGTGTGCCAAAAATAACTGAAATAAATATATAACGAACTACTAACACTAACTAATTATTCTTGAGCTACTGCAAAATACGTCTATCCACCAACTTACTCCCAACTCCCCTCGGCACAAAGTCACATGGTAGTTTACATTGCCATCTGCTGGTCGGAGGTCATACACATTATTATGTACAAGATTGCTTCTGCATGTCATCACATCCCCTTTTTGGAAATGTAGTTATTTACATTCATTACTTAATTTTTTACAATACAATATGATATGCATAAATCATTATGATATTGAACAATTTACAGTCCTTCACAAATTCAGTCGCTTAGGTTTACGTCGTTGCCTTGTACATCTTCTGAGTGGCTGCTGAATCTGTGAAGCTAATTCATCTCCCTTTGTAGCTTTGGATGCTGCTTGTCGTTCGTCCTGTATTGTGTCTGTATCTTGTTGTTGTGGCTCCATATGCTGCACTGCATCTTCTTCAGCTGTCTTAGGACCACTTCCTACTTCTTCTGGTGGTTGCATTACAAAAGGTTGCTGAACTTTCAGCAGAGCTCTTCTGTTCCTCCTTAAGACTACGCCGTCATCTGTGAAGATGAGATATGAATTTGGACCTGCCTTTCGCAGTACCTTCGTATACTTTGACCATCTATTCCCTTTGGAATCTTCCAGTCTGACTGCGTCATCTGGCTGCAATAGTTGGAGTCTTCTCACAGATTTATCGTAAAACATCTTTTTGCCTCTTTTTTGGGAGATCAGATGCCTCTCTAGGGTGTGGTTTACTGGTTATTCAGGAATATAAGGCAAGGTCGAGCTCAGTTGCCTATTCATCAGCAACTGAGCTTGTGAAAGCCCATTGATTAGTGGTGCAGCACGGTAGCTGAGAAGCACAAGATAAGTGTAGTCACTGCTATCTATGGCTTTTTTGTAGCAGTTGTTTATGAACGCCCTTCTCAACCTTTCCGTTAGACTGAGGGTACAGAGGACTCGAGGTGATGTGTTTGAAATCGTACTGACATGCAAATTCTGTCCACTCATAACTATTGAAACAAATTGAAACAAAAACTATTGTCACTCATGACTAAATTTGGTATCCCATGGAGTGTGTAAATCTATTTAACATGCTTGGTCACACATCTTTCTGTGGAATTCGCTAGCTGTGCTATTTCTGGATAATTGGAAAAGTAGACAATGACCAGAAGGTATTCCTTTCCATTCATGTAAAAGAGTTCCATGCCAACCTACTGCCACAGAGTTATGACGATCTCACCCATCTGCATCAGCTCTTTGCTTTGTTTACATTGAAATTTTTGACAGGTTTCGCAGTTATCAACCTCAATGATGTGGGTAATCCCTGGCCAATAAACTGCATCCCTGGTTCAACGCTTGCACTTTTCTATTCCCAAGTGGCCTTCATGGAGTTTCTGAAGGATCATTGGCCTCAATGATTGTGGAATTACAATGCTTTGTTGTCGAAGCAAAAATCCATTTGCCTGACTTAACTCTCCTCTTACATTGTGGAAACTTTAGACTATAATGTATCAGCAACAAGGAGATGCTTGCCCGGTCTGTAGAACATCTCAAAGTCATACCGTTGCAGCTTCATGATCATTCGCTGAATCCTCTAAGACATCGCGTTAAGATTTTTCTTAATTATAGCGACCAGTGGTCTGTGGTCAGTTTCCACTACAAACGTTGGAAGACCATATACATAATCATGGAACTTAGTAAGACCATTAATTAAACCGAGGCATTCCTTTTCAATTTGTAGTTACCTACTTTCCGTATCTGACATTGATCTGGATGCATGTGATACTTGAAGCCAGTTTTCTTCCATATCTTGTTGTAGTAGGACCACTCCCAATCCATCCTTTTTATGCATCCGTCAAAATTTTGGTATTTTTCACTGGGTCGCAAAACATCAGGACTGGCGCTGTTGACAATGATACTTGCTATACATGCCATTCCTGTTCATGTGCAGTAGACCATTGGAATATGCATCTTTCTTGATAGTTTCTCTGAGGTGTGCAGTTTTAGCTGCAAGATTGGGAATGAATTTTCCAACAAAATTAATCATCCCTAACATTCGTAATATACCTTTTTTTATCATTGGGACATGGCATCTGCAAGATTGCCTTTATTTTATCTAGATCGGGCTGAACACCTTGTGCAGAGAGCTTATCTCCCAAGAAGATGACGCGGTCAACACCAATTTGACATTTAGTCTTGTTCAACTTTAAGCCATTCTTTTTAATGCTCTTCAGGGCCCTGAGAAGCCTTTTGTCATGTTCTTCCCATGTTGATCCCCAGATGATTATATCATCTACATAAACACAGACTCCTGGAATTCTTTCAACTATGTGCTCCATGGCACGATGGTAAATGTCTGAAGCAAAGATTATGCCAAATGGCTTCCTTAAAAAGCAATATTTTCCAAAAGGTGTGTTGAATGTACATAGCTTTGTGCTTTCATTGTCTAATTTAAGCTGCCAGAAGCCTTGTGAAGCGTCTGACTTGCTGAAACAAGTTGCCCCTGCCAACTCGCATGTTATTTGCTCCCTTTTTGGTATGGGATAATGTTCTCTTTTAATGTTGAGGTTCAGATCTTTGGGGTCAACACAGATTTGTAGATCGCCATTTCTCTTTTTGACACAAACCTGTCATGTGAGAGTACCTTTAAGAAATGGGTGTTTATCGAATAGCTGCAGTGATGTTAGAGTGTGGGTGGAGCTGGGCTGTCTGTCTTCCACTTTTGTTTTTGAGCAGGCAGCTACAGGGTGCTTTTAGTCTTGTTTTGAGAGCTGGATAGCTGCAGGAAAGCAAGCAGCTCTATCAGGGCATCTCTGCAATTTAAAGATCCAGATCATTTGGATGATTTCAAAGTGATAACTGCACTCAGTAGAGAATTTAAACCTGATCTCTATGATAAAAAGGGCCATTTTTCTTATGGATGTTGCAAGGAAAGATTAAGGGTTACTTATAGAATATTGTATCTGTGGGGATGATTGGTGTTGATAGTTGTTAAGATGTTTATTGTGGGTTTATAAAGTGTTAACTGGTGTCTGTTATAACCTGCCTGCTTACCACTGGCTGGGGACTAATGGCAATCCCACAATCCTTAGGGAGTATGATTTCTCCAATGAGGGAGGCGGAGAATTCATTAGCAGATTCCCTGCATAAATAGAGCTGGTCAGTATGGAACCAGCTAGAGAGGAGTGAGCAGCAAGGGAGTTACTGCTGCTGTTGTATATATATGTTATTGTAAATAAATGTTATTTCTTTCTATTCTACAACTCATGCTGTATTCTTTGTGGCCCTCACAAAAGTGGTGACAAGGGTTAAAGTGGATAACTGTCTACACTGCTGAAGCCACCTCCCTGGATTTTTATTGGATACAGGTTGGACATTTTTTTCTGTTACACCATGCCTCTGTATGGACGTTTGGATGTCTTTGATGCTGCGCTGGAAAGTTGGAACCAGTACGCACAACGGATGCGTTACTATTTCCGGGCAAATAACATCACTGAAAACGAGCACCAAGTGGTAATTTTGCTCACCGCCTGCGACCTGCATATATTTGGGGTGATTAGGAGCCTTACGTACCCAGCTGCGCCTGACACCAAGACGTTTGATGAACTTGTGGCCTTAGTGGGGCAACACTTTAACCCAACCCCTGTCCATGATAGTCCAGTGTTACCCATTTAATACCGCTGAGAGGACCCCAGGAGAATCCCTTGCAGAGTTTCTATCCAGGCTACGCAGGATTGCGGAGTACTGTCACTATGGTGAGACCTTGTCAGAAATGTTACGCGACCATTTGGTTTGCGGTATTAACAATGCGGCCACCCAGAGATAGTTGTTAGCTGAGCCAACATTGACTTTTCAACAGGCCATTCAAATAGTATTGTCCTGAGAGAGCACAGAATGGGGAGTGCAGGAGCTACAGGGAATGGAGGTGCACACCTTGGGGCGCAACCCCTTCCATCCAAAAGCGTCTCCCCACACCCCTGCGGTTCCTTGGGCGGTGGCTGTCGGACATTCCTCCCTGAAGGGAACCTTCTCCAGAACCAATGGAGGAGGAGCCATGTCAGTGTCGGACTTGTGGGCGCCGACCCTTTTGCGGACGTTGGTCCTGGGGGTGCCAGAGGCGCCATCGTTCCGACAGAAACTGGGGCCAGCCCGTGGGCCGTACCTTCCACTTGGATGAACCTGCGGCAACTACTCCGGCAGTGCAGATGGGAGACGACTGCCTGCAGCGGCATTGTGTGGCAGCTTCCCGTGTGGTCCCCATTAAGGTGACAGTACGGGTCAATGGTCACTCACTTGAGATGGAGTTGGACACTGGCGCAGCGGTCTCCGTGATCGCCCAGCGGACATACAACTGCATCAAGCAGGGTATACAGACCCTTACATTAAGCGACTCACAGGCCAGGTTGGCCACCTACACGGGGGAACCATTGGAAATTGCAGGAACTACGATGACCTCTGTTGTTTATGGATGCCAGGAGGGGCGTTTCCCACTTCTCGTGGTGCGCGGCCACGGGCCCAGCCTGTTGGGTCAGGACTGGTTGTGCCATTTGCAGCTGAAGTGGCAGCACATCCTCCAAACAAGTCTGGAGGGATGGTGGGGGTACCAGGACGGTACCCAGATGTATTCCAGCCCGGTTTGGGGAAAAAAAGGGGCCGTAGCCCGTATCCAGGTCGAACCAGGAGCCATGCCGCACTATTTCCAGGTGCGCCCGGTGCCTTACGCCTTGCTCAAGAAGGTAGAAGGAGAGCTCACTCGTTTGGAGTCCTTGGGTATTATCAGGCCCGTCTGTTTCGCTGACTGGGCAGCGCCAATTGGACCTGTAATGTACCTGTAATGAAGCCAGAAGCCACAGTTCGCTTGTGCAGCGACTATAAATTTACAGTGAATAGGGCTTCCCGACTCGACCGATATCCAATACCTCGCATAGGAGATCTCTATGCGAAGCTTGCAGGCAGACTCTCGTTCACGAAATTAGAGATGAGTCAGGCCTACCTACAGTTGGAGCTGGACCCTGCCTCCCGGCCATATGTAACTATTAATACACACCGGGGCCTGTATGAATATATACGGTTGCCCTTTGGGGTATCCTCTGCCTGCGCTATTTTTCAACGCGTCATGGAGGGCATCTTGAGAGGTTTACCATGTGTCGCTGTCTACTTAAACGACGTTTTGATTACAGGGACGTCAGAGCAGGAACATTTGGAAAATTTGGAGGCTGTCCTTAGACGCTTTTCAGAGGATGGAGTCCGTTTACGTCGTACAAAGTGCATCTTTCAGGCGAAGGAATTGTCTACCTGAGTTATCGGGTGGACCACAAAGGTTTGCACCCCATCGCAGAGAAGGTGCGCGCAATTCAACATGCCCCCGCCCCGACTGACACTTCGCATCTTCGTTCTTTTCTCGGTCTCGTAAACTATTACGGGAAGTTCCTCCCCAACGTGGCAACTACGCTGGCCCCATTGCACCTTCTGCTAAAGAAGAATCACACCTGGGTTTGGGGTCAGCTGCAAGAAACCGCGTTCCGGCGGGTAAAGCAACAATTGTCGTCGTCTGGGTTACTAACCATTATGATCCTGGAAAGCCTTTGCCCATCTTGTGTGATGCATCCCCGTATGGTATTTGGGCCGTCCTGTCCCACAAGATGGAGAACGGGGCCGAGCGGCCGATAGCTTTCGCCTCCCGCACATTGACTGCAGCGGAAAAAAGTACGCACAGATCGAGAAGGAGGGCCTGGCGGTGGTCTTTGCGGTGAAATGCTTCCACCAGTATGTGTATGGCCGCCACTTCACTATCGTGACAATAAGGCCTCAACATTGTCATAAGTGTCTGATGTCACATAAGCCTCTGCTGGGACAATTCCGCGAGGATAAGCCAATACCGCCCATTGCTTCTGTACGGATCCAGCGCTGAGCTTTGTTGCTCGCTACCTACGAGTATTCTCTGGAGTATAAACCAGGGATCCAGATAGCAAATGCCGAAGCACTGAGCCTTTGTCGACCGGCCCCATGTTGACCCCCACGGCCGGTGAGGTGGTTGCAACCCTAAATTTTATGGACACCTTGCCTGTCACGGCATCATCGATCCGTGAGTGGACCCAGACGGAGCCAGTCTTGTCAAAGGTTCGGCACATAGTCCTGTATGGTGGGCAACATAGACAGCTCCCAGGCGAGTTGCGGGCATTTTCCTCCAAGCTGTCAGAATTTATTGTGGAAGACGGTATCCACTTGTGGGGGACGCGTGTGATTGTCCCAGAAAAAGGACAGGAGCTGATACTAAGAGACTTGCACAATGGACATTCGGGTGTGACAAAAATGAAAATGTTGGCCCGGATGTCTGGTGGCCAAGCCTCGACACCGACATTGAGAATGTGGCCCAAAACTGCTCCATTTGCCAGGAGCATCAGAAGCTTCCGCCGGCCGCACCCCTACATCACTGGGAATGGCCAGGGTGGCCTTGGGCGCGCTTGCATGCGGATTTCGCTGGCCCTTTTTAAGGATCCATGTTCCTTCTATTATTCGATGCCCAGCCTAAATGGTTAGAGGTGCATAAGATGCAGTGGACAACGTCCTGCACAACAATCGAGAAGATGCGTTTGTCTTTCAGTACGCATGACCTCCCCGATGTACTGGTCACGGACAATGGCACTCTGCTCACAAGTGAGGACTTTGCGAGGTTCATGAAGATGAACGGCATACGCTCCATACCACCCGGCTTTCAAGGGTTGGCGGAGCGCGCAGCGCAGACATTCAAACGGGGCCTAAAGAAGCAGTCTTCTGGGTCTATGGACACGAGACCGGCTGTTTTTATATTTTCATATAGGACCACTCCACATGCGGTGACTGGGGTAGCTCCCGCGGAACGCCTAATGGGCCAAAGACTTCGCACCCGCCTTAGCATGGTTTTCCCGGACATTGGTGCAAAAGTACGCCGCACTCAAGAACTTTTGCTGGTGGTGCCCAGTGGGTCCCTGGCGTTATCTTTCGCTGAACGGGCCCTATCTCTTACCAGGTGCAAGCCCAGGGCCGTCTCCAACGCAAGCATGTAGACCACGTTCGGTCCAGAAGACCATTTCTTCCAAAGGTTCCCCGCCCCGGAGCTCACTTCTACAGCCTCCAGACACAATGGAGAGTATTCCTCACAATCTTTCTCTGGTGCCACACTCAAAGCATGTGTAGGTCATTGCAGAACCGCATGGAGACAGGGACACCAAGATGACGGAGGCAGTGGACTCCGACTCCGAGATGGAGACACAGGACACCTCAGAGGGGGAATCCTCAGGCCCACGGACCGTGGATGTACAACCGTTACACCGTTCATCACGGAAGCATCGTTCTCTGTCTCGTTACATGCTGCCCAATCCAGCGCCTCATACAAATGGTGTCCGGACTGCGGCAAAACAAGTCCGACGCCCTCCTTCGCCAAGGTCTTCGGTGGATTCCTTGGACTTTGGGGGGGGGAGGGATGTTATAACCTGCCTGCTTACCACTGGCTGGGGATTAATGGAAATCCCACAGTTCTTAGGGAATATGAGCTTCCCCAATGAGTGCGGCGGAGAAATCATTAGCAGATTCCCTGCATAAATAGAGCTGGCCTGTATGGAACCAGCTAGAGAGGAGTGAGCAGCAAGGGAGTTACTGCTGCTGTTGTGTATATATATATATATATGTTATTGTAAATAAATGTTATTTCTTTCTATTCTACAACTAGTGCTGGATTCTTCATGGCCCTCACAAAAGTTTCATAAATAAACATTGTTTTAATTTAAAAGTACTTTAACTCTCTGATGCACCACACCTGTAAAGTAGGCCCGTGTGCTCCCCATAACCACAATCTATTAAAAGTTGTGGGTCAGGTGGACTCCATGATACACTTTGGGGTTCTCTAAACCCTGGCCCATAACAAATTGGGGGCTCGAGAGAGGTAAAAGTCTATCTGTTGGGTGGCTTAGTGAACCTAAAGATAGTGAGGGGTGAGCATATTTGTGGTTGCTTTTCAGGTGTGGTATTCCAGTTTAAGTAGGGAATGTGTTGTAGACAATGGCTCTTTCAGAGGCTCGGGTGTTTTTGGGAGTGGATAAGGTCACACGCAGTACCTTATGGAAAGAGACTAAAAAAAGGCTTTTAGATTGGCAAAAACATTGCAGTTAACGTTACCTGACAGCATACGAAAAGAAGAGGTACTTACCGCGGTAGCTGAGCATTTAAAATAGCCTGAGATACAGTCTGACTCATTGGAAATGGCAAGGATTCAGTTGCAGATTAAGGAACTTGAAAATGAAAAAGAATTAAAGCAGCTTGAATACGATAGAGAGGAAAGAGAAAAAGAGAGAGAAAGAGATAGAGAGGGAAAAGAAAAAGAGAGAGAAAGATAGAGAAGAAAGAGATAGAGAGGAAAAAGAAAAGGAGAGAGAAGAAAGAAGAAAAGAAAGAATGGCCCTAGCAGAACATAAAGAAAGAGAAAGGGAGGCACAGATCAGGGAAAAAGAAAGGGAAAGGGAAAAAGAGAAAGAGGTTGATCTTCAGAAAATGGCCATGAAACATGACAGTCAGTTAAAATTGGTGGATGTAAAGGGAAGCATGCAGTTGGAGGATAGTGATGAGGATAAAGAGAAAGAGCGTCATAGTCGAAGGCTTGGTGGGGATCTATTTAAATATGTCCAAGCATTGCCACGGTTTGATGAGAAGGGGGTAGAAGCCTTTCATTTCATTTGAGAAGGTGGCGAAACAAATGAAATGGCCATAGGACATGTGGGTATTACTGATTCAAACAAAGGTGGTAGGTAGGGCTAGTGAAGTGTTTGCATCATGATCAGAGGAGGTACCTGGGATGTATGAGGAGGTGAAAAAATCCATCTTCGGTGCATATGAACTAGTGCCTGAAGCCGACAGACAAAGGTTTAGAAATTTAAGGAAAGAACCTGGTCAAACATACATGCAGCGGGATTCTCCCTTCTGGGGACTAAGTCCCCACGCTGGCGGAAGAACCGGCGGGAGAACCGGCGGCAACCACTCCAGCGTCAACCGTCCCCGAAAGCTGATGCCGGAGGACGCCGGAGGAGTTGCTGCCGCTCCAGCCGGTGCTGAAGGGACTGCGCGGGTTTGCTCATGCGCTGAAGGGCTGGCATGATCTCGCGCATGCGCGGAACCACCGGCATGGTTCCGCGCATGCGCAGACCGGCCGGCATATTTTGCCGCATGCGCGGGGGGTTCTCTTCTCCGTGCCATCCATGCCGGAGCCCTACAGGTGCCCCCACGGCATAGGCCCACCCGCAGATCGCTGGGTCCCGATCGCGGCCAGGCCACCATGGCGCCCCCGGAGTCGGATCCCCCCGCGCCCCCCTCGAGGATTGCCCCCACCGACTTAACTGCCAGGTCCTGCCCTGTGGGACCATGTGTAACCCACACCGGCGGGACTGGCCAAAAACCGACGGATGCTAGGCTGCTAGGGCCTGGAGAATTGCTGGGATTGATGAGAAGGTGCCAGATCTTTTTAAAGAATTTACTTGTGTGGGTAAAGTTTACTCGTGTGTATCAGGAGGAGCAGGTAAAGAAGTCACAATTTTAAGAGATACGGGAGCTAGTCAATCTTTAATGGTAAGAGATGAGGAGTTATGTAGTTTGGGAAGAATATTGCCAGAAAAGATGGTAATATGTGGAATTCAGGGTGAGAAGAGTAGTGTTCCATTATATAAGGGAAGGTTGGAAAGTCCAGTGAAGAGTGGTGAAGTGGTAGTAGAAATAATAGAGAAACTATCTTGTCCAGGAATGCAGTTTATCTTGGGTAATGATATAGCTGGATCACAGGTGGGAGTGATGCCTGCTGTGGTTGATAAGCCAGTGGAAAATCAGACAGCTGAAGTGTTGCAGGAGAAGTATCCTGGGATTTTTCCGGATTGTGTAGTAACAAGGTCGCAAAGTCACAGGTTAAGACAAGAGGAGAAATCAAAGAGTGAAGATGACGTTGGAGTGCAATTATCAGAAACGATTTTTGATCAGATGGTTGAAAAAGAACAAGAACAGGTGGAGGATGAGACGGATATTTTTAGTTCAGGAAAATTGGCAGAGTTACAACAGAAAGATATAGAAATCAAACGGATGTATCAGAAAGCATACACGGAAGAGGAATGCTGAATTTGGTGCTTTTTGAGTGCTATAGTAAGAGTTTGGTGACCGAGGGAGTTAGGTGAGCAGGGAGTAAGGTGCTCCTTCCATTTTGTTTCCGACATTTCCGCAAAGCGTGAGAAGAGAGCCAGGGGTTTACAGAAAGTGTAGCTGACTGGGAGCAGAGTCGGAGGGCGGAGATCTAGTTAGTCCACACGGCAGCTATATTCTGTCAGGTAAGAGGGGATGGAGGCTAGGCCAGTTGCATGCTCCTCGTGTAGGATGTGGGTGGTGAGGGATACCACTGGTGTCCCCGCTGACTATAACTGCGGGAAGTGCACCCAACTTCAGCTCCTCAAAGACCGTGTTAGGGAACTGGAGCTGAAGCTGGATGAACTTCGGATCATCCGGGAGGCAGAGGGGGTGATTGAGAAGAGTTACAGGGAGGTAACCACACCCAAGGTACAGGACAAGAATAGCTGGGTTACAGTCAGGGGGAAAAAAACAAACAGGCAGACAGTGCAGGGATCCCTCGTGGCCGTTCCCCTTCAAAACAAGTATACTTTTTTGGATGCTGTTGGGGGGGATGACCTACCGGTGGAAGGCCCTAGTGGCCAGGTCTCTGGCACTGAGTCTGGCTCTGGGGCTCAGAAGGGAAGGGGGGAGAATAGAAAAGCAATAGTTGTAGGAGATTCAATGGTTAGGGGAATAGATAGGAGATTCTGTGGTCGCGAGCGAGACTCCCGGAAGGTATGTTGCCTCCCGGGTGCCAGGGCCAGGGATGTCTCGGATCGTGTCTTCAGGATCCTTAAAGGGGAGGGGGAGCAGCCAGAAGTCGTGGTGCACATTGGTACCAACGACATAGGTAGGAAAAGGGGTGTGGAGGTAATAAACAAGTTTAGGGAGTTAGGCTGGAAGTTAAAAGCCAGGACAGACAGAGTTGTCATCTCTGGTTTGTTGCCGGTGCCACGTGATAGTGAGGCCAGGAATAGGGAGAGAGTGCAGTTGAACACGTGGCTGCAGGAATGGTGTAGGAGGGAGGGCTTCAGGTATTTGGATAATTGGAGCGCATTCTGGGGAAGGTGGGACCTGTACAAGCAGGACGGGTTGCATCTGAACCAGAGGGGCACCAATATCCTGGGAGGGAGGTTTTCTAGTACTCTTCGGGAGGGTTTAAACTAATTTGGCAGGGGAATGGGAACCGGATTTGTAGTCCAGCAACTAAGGTAGCCGATATTCAGGACGCCAAAGCGTGTAATGAGGCAGTGGGGAAGGGAACACTGACAAAGGAGAGTACTTGCAGGCACGGAGATGGGTTGAAGTGTGTATACTTCAACGCAAGAAGCATCAGGAATAAGGTGGGTGAACGTAAGGCATGGATCGGTACTTGGGACTACGATGTGGTGGCCATCACGGAAACTTGGATAGAAGAGGGGCAGAAATGGTTGTTGGAGGTCCCTGGTTATAGATGTTTCAATAAGATTAGGGAGGGTGGTAAAAGAGGTGGGGGGGTGGCATTATTAATTAGAGATAGTATAACAGCTGCAGAAAGGCAGTTCGAGGAGTATCACCCGATTGAGGTAGTATGGGTTGAAGTCAGAAATAGGAAAGGAGCAGTCACCTTGTTAGGAGTTTGCTATAGGCCCCCCAATAGTAGCAGAGATGTGGAGGAACAGATTGGGAAACAGATTTTGGAAAGGTGCAGAAGTCATAGGGCAGTAGTCATGGGCGACTTTAACTTCCCAAATATTGAGTGGAAACTCTTTAGATCAAATAGTTTGGATGGGGTGGTGTTTGTGCAGTGTGTCCAGGAAACTTTTCTAACACAGTATGTAGATTGTCCGACCAGAGGAGGGGCAATATTGGATTTAGTACTTGGTAATGAACCAGGGCAAGTGATAGATTTGTTAGTGGGGGAGCATTTTTGAGATAGTGACCACAATTCTGTGACTTTCACTTTAGTAATGGAGAGGGATAGGTACGTGCAACAGGGCAAGGTTTACAATTGGGGGAAGGGTAAATACGATGTTGTCAGACAAGAATTGAAGTGCATAAGTTGGGAACATAGGCTGTCAGGGAAGGACACAAGTGAAATGTGGAACTTGTTCAAGGAACAGGTGCTACGTGTCCTTGATATTTATGTCCCTGTCAGGCAGGGAAGAGATGGTCGAGTGAGGGAACCATGGTTGACAAGAGAGGTTGAATGTCTTGTTAAGAGGAAAAAGGAGACTTATGTAAGGCTGAGGAAACAAGGTTCAGACAGGACATTGGAGGGATACAAGATAGCCAGGAGGGAACTGAAGAAAGGGATTAGGAGAGCTAAGAGAGGGCATGAACAATCTTTGGCGGGTAGGATCAAGGAAAACCCCAAGGCCTTTTACACATATGTGAGAAATATGAGAATGACTAGAGCGAGGGTAGGTCCGATCAAGGACAGTAGCGGGAGATTGTGTGTTGAGTCTGAAGAGATAGGAGAGGTCTTGAACGAGTACTTTTCTTCTGTATTTACAAATGAGAGGGGCGATATTGTTGGCGAGGACAGTGTGAAACAGATTGGTAAGCTCGAGGAAATACTTGTTAGGAAGGAAGATGTGTTGGGCATTTTGAAAAACTTGAGGATAGACAAGTCCCCCGGGCCTGACGGGATATATCCAAGGATTCTATGGGAAGCAAGAGATGAAATTGCAGAGCCGTTGGCAATGATCTTTTCGTCCTCACTGTCAACAGGGGTGGTACCAGGGGATTGGAGAGTGGCGAATGTCGTGCCCCTGTTCAAAAAAGGGACTAGGGATAACCCTGGGAATTACAGGCCAGTTAGTCTTACTTCGGTGGTAGGCAAAGTAATGGAAAGGGTACTGAAGGATAGGATTTCTGAGCATCTGGAAAGACACTGCTTGATTAGGGATAGTCAGCACGGATTTGTGAGGGGTAGATCTTGCCTTACAAATCTTATTGAATTCTTTGAGGAGGTGACCAAGCATGTGGATGAAGGTAAAGCAGTGGATGTAGCGTACATGGATTTTAGTAAGGCATTTGATAAGGTTCCCCATGGTAGGCTTCTGCAGAAAGTAAGGAGGCATGGGATAGTGGGAAATTTGGCCAGTTGGATAACAAACTGGCTAACCGATAGAAGTCGGAGAGTGGTGGTGGATGGCAAATATTCAGCCTGGATCCCAGTTACCAGTGGCGTACCGCAGGGATCAGTTCTGGGTCCTCTGCTGTTTGTGATTTTCATTAATGACTTGGATGAGGGAGTTGAAGGGTGGGTCAGTAAATTTGCAGACGATACGAAGATTGGTGGAGTTGTGGATAGTAAGGAGGGCTGTTGTCGGCTGCAAAGTGACAGAGATAGGATGCAGAGCTGGGCTGAGAAGTGGCAGATGGAGTTTAACCCTGAAAAGTGTGAGGTTGTCCATTTTGGAAGGACAAATATGAATGCAGAATGCAGGGTTAACGGTAGAGTTCTTGGCAATGTGGAGGAGCAGAGAGATCTTGGGGTCTATGTTCATACATCTTTGAAAGTTGCCACTCAAGTGGATAGAGCTGTGAAGAAGGCCTATGGTGTGCTCGCGTTCATTAACAGAGGGATTGAATTTAAGAGCCGTGAGGTGATGATGCAGCTGTACAAAACTTTGGTAAGGCCACATTTGGAGTACTGTGTACAGTTCTGGTCGCCTCATTTTAGGAAGGATGTGGAAGCTTTGGAAAAGGTGCAAAGAAGATTTACCAGGATGTTGCCTGGAATGGAGAGTAGGTCTTACGAGGAAAGGTTGAGGGTGCTTGGCCTTTTCTCATTAGAACGGAGAAGGATGAGGGGCGACTTGATAGAGGTTTATAAGATGATCAGGGGAATAGATAGAGTAGACAGTCAGAGACTTTTTTCCCGGGTGGAACAAACCATTACAAGGGGACATAAATTTAAGGTGAAAGGTGGAAGATATAGGAGGGATATCAGAGGTAGGTTCTTTACCCAGAGAGTAGTGGGGGCACGGAATGCACTGCCTGTGGAAGTAGTTGAGTCGGAAACATTAGGGACCTTCAAGCAGCTATTGGATAGGTACATGGATTACGGTAAAAAGATATAGTGTAGATTTATTTGTTCTTAAGTGCAGCACGGTAGCATTGTGGATAGCACAATTGCTTCACAGCTCCAGGGTCCCAGGTTCGATTCCGGCTTGGGTCACTGTCTGTGCGGAGTCTGCACGTCCTCCCCGTGTCTGCGTGGGTTTCCTCCGGGTGCTCCGGTTTCCTCCCACAGTCCAAAGATGTGCAGGGTAGGTGGATTGGCCATGATAAATTGCCCTTAGTGTCCAAAATTGCCCTTGGTGTTGGGTGGAGGTGTTGAGTTTGGGTGGGGTGCTCTTTCCAAGAGCCGGTGCAGACTCAGGGGGCCGAATGGCCTCCTTCTGCACTGTAAATTCAATGATAATCTATGATTAATCTAGGACAAAGGTTCGGCACAACATCGTGGGCCGAAGGGCCTGTTCTGTGCTGTATTTTCTATGTTCTATGTTCTATTAACAAATCAGGAGATCTCAGCTGAGAATTAGAAACCAATCGTAAGTGAGGGATTAGACCATCGATAAGGATTCCCTTAAAAGTAAGATCTCGTGATCAAGGTTTCATTCCGAATTTATGCCATCCTGAATTCTTGAACCATCTACTGATTTACTTTTGTTTAAAAATAATTTCTTTATACTTTTCTTATGCTTTTATGTTTAGCACTTTTTGCCATGTTCTGACCAGTTTATGTATTATTTGATCTAAGTTTGGATTTAGATCTTATGCAAGTGTATTAAAGTGAATAATTAACAATAAAGTTGTATTTTGGACACCTCCAATCAACCAGCCAATCAACTCTTATTAGAAGATAGAAAAAGAGATCCTATAATAGGCGTACCAACGAGAGCGTCCTCTCCCAGGCCAATATCCACTGTATCGAAACATTGGTCATGCTCGACCAGTTGCGACGGGTGGGCCACATTGCCCGTATGCAAAACACAAGATCCCAAAACAAGTGCTGTACTTCGAGCTCTGCAATGGCAAGCGATCACGAGGCCCTTAGAGGAAATGCTACATGGACACTCTGAAAACCTCCCTAAATAAATGCAACATCTCCACCAACACGTGGGAATCGCTTTCCTTAGAACGCATAAACTGGAGAAAAAGCATCCGTGAAGGCGCCAATCATCTCAAGCGATGTAAGGCGGAGCACTCGGAGGCCAAGCGTAAACAGAAGGATGAGAATGCAGAATCCAGAGTCTCACTGATCCACCTCATCAAGCACCACCTACCAAATCTGTGGCAGAATCTGCGGATCCAGGATCGGACTTTTCAGTCATTACAGAATGCACCTCCCTGGAGTAGAAGCAAGTCATCCTCAACGCTGAGGAACTGTCCAAGAATCTGTGTTTCTTTAATTTCCTGTAATCTTGTCTCAGTGGTTGGTAAGTGTTTGGTAATGAGTAAAGTATATGCTTCCACTTCCTCAATAACATTTAAATCTTCCAGCTTGACTCGTTCCACTGGTATTCTTGATAATGTATCTGCAGTCATCTGGTACTTCCCTTGAATGTACCCAGTAAATGAATCATATCTCAAGAGCATCAGTCTAAAGCATTGAATTCTATCTAGGTGCCATTTTTGCAATTTCTCTCAGATTAAGAAGAGTAACTGCCCTTAGAGTTATGTGATTTCTGTTTCCTGCTTTCCAAAGCCTGAAAATATGGATGGAAATTAATTTCTGAATACCTCACTAGGAACATAGACGATAGGGGCAGGAGGAGGCCATTCAGCCCTTCGAACCTGCTCCGCCATTCATCACAATCATGGCTGATCGTCCAACTCAATAGCCTAATCCTGCTTTCTCCCCATAACCCTTGATCCCATTCGCCTCAAGTGCTGTATCTAACTGCCTCTTGAATGTATTTCATGTCTTAGCCTCAACTACTTCCTGTGGTAATTAATTCCACAGGATCACCACTCTTTGGGTGAAGAAATACCTCCTCATCTCTTCCTAAATGGTCTACACCGAATCCTCAGACTGTGACCCTGGTTCTGGACACACCCACCGTTGGGAACCTCTTCCCTGCATCCACCATATCTAGTCCTGAGACAATTTTGTAAGTCTCTATGAGGTCCCCCTCATTCGTCTGAACTGCAGCGAGAACAATCCTAACCTAGTCAATCTCTCCTCATGCGTCAATCCTGCCATCCCTGGAATCAGCCTGGTAAATCTTCGCTGCACTCCCTAGAAAGCAAGAATATCCTTCCTCAGAGAAGGAGACCAAAACGGCACACAATATTCTAGGTGTGGACTCACCAAGGCCCTGTATAATTGCAACAACACATCCCTGCTCCTGTACTCAAAACCCCTTGCAATGAAAGCCAACTTTTATTTGCCTTCTTTACCGCCTGCTGCACCTGCATGCATACCTTCAGTGACTGGTACCCAAGGACACCCCGGGTCCCACTGCACACTCCCCCTCTCCAATTTGCAACCATTCAGGTAGCAATCTGCCTTGCTGTTTTTGCTTCCAAAGTGAATAACCTCACATTTATCCAAATTATACTGCATCTGCCATTGATTTGCCCACTCGCCCAACCTGTCCAGATCATGCTGAAGAATCTCTGCATCATCGTCACAGTTCACCCTCCCTCCCAACTTGGTATCATCTGCAAACTTTGAGATGTTACGTTTTTTCCCCTTGTCCAAATCATTAATATATATTGTGAATAGCTAGGGTCCCAGCACTGATCCCTGTGGCACCCACTAATTACTGCCTACCAATTTGAAAAGGACTCGTTAATTCCTACTCTTTGTTTCCTTTCCACCAACCAGTTTTCTACCCATATCAAATCACTTCCCCCAATCCCATGCGCTTTGATCTTGCATGATAATCTCATACGTGGAACTTTGTCAAACGCTTTCTGAAAGTCCAAATGTCAACTTGTCAACTTTACTAGTTACATCTTCAAAGAATTCCAACAGATTTGTCAAGCTTGATTTCCCCTTCATAAATCCATGATGACTCTGTCTGATCCTACCACTGTTTTCTAAATGTTCCGCTATAAAGTCCTTGATAATGGATTCAAAAATTTTCCCCACTACCGAGGTTAGGCTTAATGGTCTATAATACCTCGCTTTTTGAATACTGGAGTGACATTAGCTACCCTTCAATCTACAGGGACTGCTCCAGGGTCTATAGAATCCTGGAAGATGACTACTAAACAGTTTGTCAGCAGTTTCATCAACCTTGTAAATCAGCCTCAATCGCAAGCAAGCTTTTCTGCTCAATAATCATGACTCCTAGTTCTTTATCACATACAGGAGTTCCACAATTTCTTTATCATAATTGAGACAACTGTTGGCCTATTACTTCCAGTGTAGTCCCTCCTGGAATTACAACTGGAATTGGAATGGCTGTAATGTGACATTTTTAATAATAATAATAATCTTTATGGTCACAAGTAGGCTTACATTAACACTGCAGTGAAGTTACTGTGAAAAGCCCCCAGTCGCCACATTCCAGCACCTGTTCGGGTACTCAGAGCGAGAATTCAGAATACCCAATTCACCGAACAAACATGTCTTTTGGGACTTGTGGGCGGAAACCGGAGAACCCGGAGGAAACCCACGCAGACACGGGGAGAATGTGCAGACTCCACACAGACAGTGATGCAAGCCGGGAATCGAACCTGGGACACTAGAGCTGTGAAGCAACGGTGTACTGTGGTACCATGCATATCCCAAACGCCATAAGCTGTTTGAATCAAACCTTGGCTAGAAATTTCCAACAGCAGTTACAGTGCAAAAGATCAACCCTCATTCCTGTGGAATCTCACAACTCTCATTGTAAGAACACATTTGAATCAACAACATCAGGGACCAGCAGACAACTTGTCTCCTCAGCCTGATCCTATAAAAAAGGAGCGCCATGAAAACCCATTATTTTATTTATTAAAAATTTGGAGTACCCAATTATTTTTTTATTTTTTTCCAATTAAGAGGCAATTTAACATGGCCAATCCACCTAACCTGCACATCTTTGGGTTGTGGGGTTGAAACCCACGCAGACACAGGGAGAATGTGCAAACTCCACATGGACAGTGACCCAGGGCCAGGATTCGAACCTAGGTTCTCAGCACCGCAGTCTCAGTGCTATCCACTGCGCCACATGCCGCCCCTTGAAAACCAATTATACCTGCAGAGGTGCTAATAACCACCATCTATCTCCTAAAACGAATGGATTTTCATCAGAGGTATTAGCCTGCAACTAACTCGTTAACGGGCAACATCACATGGGCTACATTTCTGGCCTATGGAAAGTTTTAATATTATATTTCTAAACTCACAAATCAGTCTTCTGTTTAAACTCCAGACTGCAAACATCAAAGTAGTACTCCAGGCTGACTAATAGCCTGCATCAATTCTAAATCTGTTCAAGGCCTGTTTTTGTGGAAGATTCATAGAACATACAGTGCAGAAGGAGGCCATTCGGCATGTCGAGTTTGCACCAACTTAAACCCTCACTTCCACCCTATCCCTGGAACCCAATAACACCTCCTAACCTTTTTGGACACTAAGGGTAATTTATCATGGCCAATCCACCTAACCTGCACGTCTTTGGACTGTGGGAGGAAACCGGAGCACCCGGAGGAAACCCACGCAGACACAGGGAGAACATGCAGACTCCACACAGAAAATGACCCAGCAGGGAATCGAACCTAGGACCCTGGCGCTGTGAAGCCACCGTGCTTGCCACTGTGCTACCCTGCTGCCATCACCTGCGCAGCAGACCAAGTCTCTGAACACCAACCTCATCTTATTGCTTCACTGTCAACTTTAAATGAATTCTGTACATTCCTGTTCAGCCAGCTGAACTGTAGTGCCTGCATTTTAAAATCAGGGGTCTTCTTTATAGGACAGAGATGAGGACATTTTTTTCTCTCAGAGGGTTGTGCGAATTTGGAACTCTTTGCTTCAGAAGTCGGTGGAAACGAGGTCACTGAACATGTTTAAGGTGGAGATAAATAGATTCCCGTTGGGAAAGGGAATCAAAGGTTATCAGGGTTAGATAGGAATGTGGAACTCCAAAAACAAACAGACCAGCCATAATCTTATTGAATGGTGGAGCAGGTTTGAGGGGCTGAATGGCCCATGTTTGCTCCTATTTTGTGTGTTTGTATGTTCATTTGAAGGAACCCTCACTTTCAGGACTCTGGCAACCATGTGAACTAATATCCACATTTCATAATGTCATAGAGTTTTTACAGTATGGAAAGAGGCCCTTCTGCCCATTGTGTCCACGTGGGCCATCAAGCACCTATTTACTCCAATCATGTTTTCCAACATTTGGTCTGTAACCTTGTATTCTGTGGTTTACAATTTAATTTGAGGAATGTCAAATTCAAAGTCACCTGGATTTGGTTAGTCACTTTGAGTTAGAATCATTAAAACCTCCTCCTTTATCTCTCCTTCCCTTTCAAAGTACCTTTTAAGCATATTCACATGACACACTCGGTGAGTTTTCCTTCTATCTGGCACTTTTACCACATAATTCACCTCACTTGACTTCCTTTCAATCTGATAAGGTCCACAAAACCTTATTTTTATGGGTTCACCTACCACTGGTAACAATACTAAAACTTTATCTCCACTGACAAAACTACAAACTTTGGATTTCTTGTCCGCTACCCGTTTCATCATATTTTGTGCAATTTTTAAATGTTGTCCAGCCAATTCCTCTGCTCTATTTAATCGCTCCCTAAAACTTGACAGGTAATCCAATAATGTAAGTTCCGATTTCTCATTCACCATTTTTTCCTGAATCAATTTAAGTGGTCCTCTTACCTTATGACCAGAAATTAGTTCAAAATGACTGAATTTGGTTGACTCATTAGGTGCATCCCTAATTGCAAACAGTACGAATGGAATTCCTTTATTCCAATCCTCTGGATAATCTTGACAATAAGGCCTCAACATTGTCTTTAATGTCTGACGTCACCTTTCTAACGCTCCCTGCGATTCTGGATGGTACACAGTTGATTTAAATTGTTTTATTCCTAAGCTATCCATAACTTCTTTGAATAACCTTGAGGTAAAATCCAGGCCAATAAAAATGTTTTTGGATTTTAGCTTGAGTTTTCCTCACTGCCAAATGACCTCCCACTGGTACCTCATGTGCTACTCGCAACACCTCCTTTCTATACCCTACCAGCAATACCACTTGATGAACCTCTGCCCACTTTTCATCCACCTGCATGTGTAAATGTCTCCATTTTCTCATCAAGACATTATTTTTACGGTAATAACATTCTGGTATACACGCTGAACATAGAGCATAGAACATAGAAAATACAGCACAGAACAGGCCCTTCGGCCCACGATGTTGTGCCGAACCTTTGTCCTAGATTAATCATAGATTATCATTGAATTTACAGTGCAGAAGGAGGCCATTCGGCCCTTTGAGTTTGCACCGGCTCTTGGAAAGAGCACCCCACCCAAACTCAACACCTCCACCCAACACCAAGGGCAATTTTGGACATTAAGGGCAATTTATCATTGGCCAATTCACCTACCCTGCACATCTTTGGACTGTGGGAGGAAAGCGGAGGAAACCCACGCAGACACGGGGAGGACGTGCAGACTCCGCACAGACAGTGACCCAAGCCGGAATCGAACCTGGGACCCTGGAGCTGTGAAGCAATTGTGCTATCCACAATGCTACCGTGCTGCCCTTAAGAACAAATAAATCTACACTATATCTTTTTACCGTAATCCATGTACCTATCCAATAGCTGCTTGGAGGTCCCTAATGTTTCCGACTCAACTACTTCCACAGGCAGTGCATTCCATGCCCCCACTACTCTCTGGGTAAAGAACATACCTCTGATATCCCTCCTATATCTTCCACCTTTCACCTTAAACTTATGTCCCCTTGTAATGGTTTGTTCCACCTGGGGAAAAAGTTTCTGACTGTCTACTCTATCTATTCCCCTGATCATCTTATAAACCTTTATCAAGTCGCCCCTCATCCTTCTCCGTTCTAATGAGAAAAGGCCTAGCACCCTCAACCTTTCCTCGTAAGACCTACTCTCCATTCTCGGCAACATCCTGGTAAATCTTCTTTGCACCTTTTCCAAAGCTTCCACATCCTTCCTAAAATGAGGCGACCAGAACTGTACACAGTACTCCAAATGTGGCCTTACCAAAGTTTTGTACAGCTGCATCATCACCTCACGGCACTTAAATTCAATCCCTCTGTTAATGAACGCGAGCACACCATAGGCCTTCTTCACAGCTCTATCCACTTGAGTGGCAACTTTCAAAGATGTATGAACATAGACCCCAAGATCTCTCTGCTCCTCCACATTGCCAAGAACTCTACCATTAACCCTGTATTCCGCATTCATATTTGTCCTTCCAAAATGGACAACCTCATACTTTTCAGGGTTAAACTCCATCTGCCACTTCTCAGCCCAGCTCTGCATTCTGTCTCTTTGCAGCCGACAACAGCCCTCCTTACTATCCACAACTCCACCAATCTTCGTATCATCTGCAAATTTGCTGACCCACCCTTCAACTCCCTCATCCAAGTCATTAATGAAAATCACAAACAGCAGAGGACCCAGAACTGATCCCTGCGGTACGCCACTGGTAACTGGGATCCAGGCTGAATATTTGCCATCCACCACCACTCTCCGACTTCTATCGGTTAGCCAGTTCATTATCCAACTGGCCAAATTTCCCACTATCCCATGCCTCCTTACTTTCTGCAGAAGCCTACCATGGGGAACCTTATCAAATGCCTTACTAAAATCCATGTACACTACATCCACTGCTTTATCTTCATCCACATGCTTGGTCACCTCCTCAAAGAATTCAATAAGATTTGTAAGGCAAGACCTACCCCTCACAAATCCGTGCTGACTATCCCTAATCAAGCAGTGTCTTTCCAGATGCTCAGAAATCCTATCCTTCAGTACCCTTTCCATTACTTTGCCTACCACCGAAGTAAGACTAACTGGCCTGTAATTCCCAGGGCTATCCCTTGTCCCTTTTTTGAACAGGGGCACGACATTCGCCACTCTCCAATCCCCTGGTACCACCCCTGTTGACAGTGAGGACGAAAAGATCATTGCCAACGGCTCTGCAATTTCATCTCTTGCTTCCCATAGAATCCTTGGATATATCCCGTCAGGCCCGGGGGACTTGTCTATCCTCAAGTTTTTCAAAATGCCCAACACATCTTCCTTCCTAACAAGTATTTCCTCGAGCTTACCAATCTGTTTCACACTGTCCTCTCCAACAATATCGCCCCTCTCATTTGTAAATACAGAAGAAAAGTACTCATTCAAGACCTCTCCTATCTCTTCAGACTCAATACACAATCTCCCGCTACTGTCCTTGATCGGACCTACCCTCGCTCTAGTCATTCTCATATTTCTCACATATGTGTAAAAGGCCTTGGGATTTTCCTTGATCCTACCCACCAAAGATTGTTCATGCCCTCTCTTAGCTCTCCTAATCCCTTTCTTCAGTTCCCTCCTGGCTATCTTGTATCCCTCCAATGCCCTGTCTGAACCTTGTTTCCTCAGCCTTACATAAGTCTCCTTTTTCCTATTAACAAGACATTCAACCTCTCTTGTCAACCATGGTTCCCTCACTCGACCATCTCTTCCCTGCCTGACAGGGTCATTGTCCCCTCGTGCATATCAAGGACACGTAGTACCTGTTCCTTGAACAAGTTCCACATTTCACTTGTGTCCTTCCCTGACAGCCTATGTTCCCAACTTATGCACTTCAATTCTTGTCTGACAACATCGTATTTACCCTTCCCCCAATTGTAAACCTTGCCCTGTTGCACGTACCTATCCCTCTCCATTACTAAAGTGAAAGTCACAGAATTGTGGTCACTATCTCCAAAATGCTCCCCCACTAACAAATCTATCACTTGCCCTGGTTCATTACCAAGTACTAAATCCAATATTGCCCCTCCTCTGGTCGGACAATCTACATACTGTGTTAGAAAAGCTTCCTGGACACACTGCACAAACACCACCCCATCCAAACTATTTGATCTAAAGAGTTTCCACTCAATATTTGGGAAGTTAAAGTCACCCATGACTACTACCCTGTGACTTCTGCACCTTTCCAAAATCTGTTTCCCAATCTGTTCCTCCACATCTCTGCTACTATTGGGGGGCCTATAGCAAACTCCTAACAAGGTGACTGCTCCTTTCCTATTTCTGACTTCAACCCATACTACCTCAGTAGGCTGATACTCCTCGAACTGCCTTTCTGCAGCTGTTATACTACCTCTAATTAACAATGCCACCCCCCCCACCTCTTTTACCACCCTCCCTAATCTTATTGAAACATCTATAACCAGGGACCTCCAACAACCATTTCTGCCCCTCTTCTATCCAAGTTTCCGTGATGGCCACCACATCGTAGTCCCAAGTACCGATCCATGCCTTAAGTTCACCCACCTTATTCCTGATGCTTCTTGCGTTAAAGTACACACACTTCAACCCATCTACGTGCCTGCAAGTACTCTCCTTGGTCAGTGTTCCCTTCCCCACTGCCTCATTACACGCTTTGGCGTCCTGAATATCGGCTACCTTAGTTGCTGGACTACAAATCCGGTTCCCATTCCCCTGCCAAATTAGTTTAAACCCTCCCGAAGAGTACTAGAAAACCTTCCTCCCAGGATATTGGTGCCCCTCTGGTTCAGATGCAACCCGTCCTGCTTGTACAGGTCCCACCTTCCCCAGAATGCGCTCCAATTATCCAAATACCTGAAGCCCTCCCTCCTACAGCCATTCCTGCAGCCATTCAAATAGATGTCTGTTACTAAGAAGGTGATTTATTAATCAAACATTGGCTATTACTTAAGATTTACTGATGTGAAATACATCTCTTATGAAAACCCTCTGGTAGCCTTGTCCAGGTATACTGCTGCTTTTGAATGGTAAAAGCAAACCATGGTTGTACCTTCTGTTCTATTGGTACTGACCAAAAGCCATTGGCTATGTCTATAACTGAAAACCACTCAAGTTCTGGTGTTAGGGTATTAAAAATGGTGGAAGGGCCAGCCACCAAAGGGGCTTTCTTACCAATACACAGGTTCGCCTTCCTGTAGTCAATGGTCAGGCGTCATGTGCTGTTTGCTTTTTTTACAGGCCAAACTGGGCTTTTCGATGAACTGTATGATTTAATCAATACCCGCCTTTCCTCTAGTTGCTTTACTATAGGCAGAATTCCTTCAATTAAGGATGGGTTGATGGGATATTGTTTGGTACATGGTGGGGCAATTCCAGTAAATGATGCTGGTTCCATATGTAATAGGCCATAATAGAACATAGAACATAGAATATTACAGCGCAGTACAGGCCCTTCGGCCGTCGATGTTGCGCCGACCTGTGAAACCACCCTAAAGCCCATCTACACTATTCCCTTATTGGCCATGTCTATCCAATGACCATTTGTTAAGAACAGTGATCACCCATGGCAAACGCGAGATAGAGCAGAAATGCATAGACTCCATTGTCAAATTACCCCTGCCCCATAATGTCACAGCCCTCCGGTCATTTCTAGGACTGGTTGGCTACTGTAGGAATCACATCGACAGTTTTGCCATAAAGGCAGCGCCCTTCTCCGAACTCCGAAAGAAGCAAGCACCATGGGAACGGCTTCCACAGCACACGGATGCCGTGGATGCATTAAAACGAGCTCTCAGCACAGCTCCCACATTACAGGTCCCAGATCCACTCTCCCATACGCAATTGAAGTTGCCACCACCAACCGAAACCTTTCGGCCGTGCTCCTCCAAGAAAGATCGTTTAGGCCCTGTAGCATACGCCTCACGAGTTCTCGACCCAGTTGAGCAAGGATTTTCTGCCTGCGAAAGGCACCTGCTCGCAGTTTTTTGGGCAGTTCAATACTTCGCCTACATAACAGGACTCAAACCCATCACCATTTTAACTGAGCACACCCCAACACAACATCTCCTGGATGGTAGACTAAAGGACGGCACAGTCAGCCAAATTCGTGCCGTGCGATGGACCCTTCTCTTACAGGGACGGGACATAACAGTGAAGAGGACAAAAACACACACTTTCCTCACAGGCAATTTACATTACGCAGGCACCCCACGAGTGTGAAATAATCTCCACCAGGCACAACACCGGACCCTTTGTATTGACGTCAGCTCCCCCGAAACCAGGTACTACACCCCAGAGACCCCAGCCCACAGACATAGACACACCCCCAAAAATTTATGTGGTTGGCTCCTCCACAGTTTTGAACGGTAAAAGGATTACCGGTTGCGGTATATATGTAGAGGACGCACAGGGA
Organism: Scyliorhinus torazame; assembly: GCF_047496885.1. Lineage (NCBI taxonomy): Eukaryota > Metazoa > Chordata > Chondrichthyes > Carcharhiniformes > Scyliorhinidae > Scyliorhinus > Scyliorhinus torazame. The sequence continues at coordinate 284,977,538 of NC_092707.1, read as the reverse complement.
CGCGCGTTAGAGGAGATATCTTTAAATTGCCCGGACATTTAGGCTCACAGGCAGAACTAGCAGCCGTAGCGTATATTGTAGAGCACCCCGACTCGTTCCCGACCCCAGCCGACATATATTCCGACAGTCTCTATGTCTGTAATAGTTTAACAGAATTCCTACTCCTGTGGGAATCTAGAGGTTTCATTTCCGCAAATGGAAAACCCTTACCCTCAGCCCCATTACTCCAACATATTCCAAGGACAGCTAAAGATCGGAAATATGGTATTATTAAAGTTCGTAGCCACCATCGTTCTTTCCTCCCGGTAATGTTAAGGCAGACACGCCCGCGCAAAGGTAGGTTCCAGACACGGTCACTTTTGGAATCCTCCCGAGAGTGCCCCAGTACACGCGGTTCAGGTCTCACAGACCAACATTCAGGATTTAGCACAGACCTAAAAAGAAGAAGAGAAGCTTAGGGAAGTTTTAAAAGGCAACTTCCTACCCCCCTACGATAAATACAAGAACACGTTGACGACACATGACGGTATAATTTTAAAAGAAGGTATTTATGTGGTCCCCACTCAGGACAGAAACCAAATTATTTGTCAGTTCCATGGCAACCATGGACATCAAGGCATAGAAGCAACCCTCGCCCACCTCAGGCCTCTCTGCTGGTGGCCCAATTTAAAATCCAATGTAACGCACTACATTGAAAACTGTTTAATTTGCGCCCAGAACAATCCGGACAGATATGCAAGGAAAAGTCAGCTTAGTCACACCCGCCCCGTTAATGGCCCCTGGGCGAACTTGCAAATTGATTATATAGGACCCCTACCCCCCTGCAAGAATGGTTTCATGTATGTGTTGGTGGTCATCGACACCTTCACAAAATGGGTGGAAGCTTTTCCATCCAGAACAAACACGGCTAAAGCAACAGCCAAGATCCTCACTCAGCACATCTTTACAAGATGGGGTCTTCCCCGCAGCATACAGTCCAACCAAGGCTCACATTTTACAGGACGAGTGATGAAAAACGTCCTCACAATTTTCGGAATCAAACAAAAATTCCACATTGCATACCACCCCCAATCAAGCGGAATTGTAGAGAGAATGAATAGGACTCTCAAAGAAACCCTAAGGAAAATGGTGCAACAGCACAATAGCACCTGGGACACAGTTCTCCCCTTTGCACTAATGTTCATAAGGAACACTGTATCCACATCGACAGGATGGAGTTACTAACTTGATGTCTGTAATACTAACTTGAGTTTTTCAAAGAGGTCACAAAGATGATTGATGCAGGTAGGGCAGTGGATACTGTCTATATGGACTTCAGCAAGGCCTTTGACAAGGTCCCTCATGGTCGACCGGTACAAAAGGTGAAGTAACACAGGATCAGGGGTGAGCTGGCAAGGTGGATACAGAACTGGCTAGGTCATAGAAGGCAGAGAGTAGCAATGGAAGGGTGCTTTGCTAATTGGAGGGCTGCGACTAGTGATGTTCCGCAGGGATCAGTGCTGGGACCTTTGCTGTTCACAGTATATATAAATGATTTGGAGGAAAATGGCAGATGGAGTTTAATCCGGACAAATGTGAGACAATGCATTTTGGAAGGTCTAATGCAGTACTATACAGTGAATGGTAGAAGCCTCAAGAGTATTGACAGTCAGAGATGACGAATGTGATATAAAATAGTTACTTTAGAGATATTAGTTACTGTAATGTAGAGATAGGCCAGTCTCATTCTGGTGAGTTCACAGACAAAGGATTTCAGACCGCATGGCAAAGCAAGGAGGAGGTGTGTCCACCAAAGGAGGAGAAAAGGATGCTGGGTAATAGGGGCCAGAGGAAGGGATTGGAAGTGAGCCAATTAGAGTGTATGGATAGGTCAGGAGGGGTATAGGATGACCTATGGGAATCGTGTATGTGAAACTTGATGCCAGTTGTGTGAGTAGTAGAGATCCCTTTGTCCTACAGACTCACTTGATTCCAGAGGTGTACGAAGCAAGATGTGCTTTGTACTTGCTGTGAATTGAGAAAGGCTTGCAAGTCAAATAAAAAAACTAATGCTGTACCTGCAAATCCATCTCGACTTTTATTGAGGCCAGACTGACGGGTAAAGAAATTTGGGATTTGTCAGAGAGATCTAGGTGGACAGGTCCACAGGTCACTGAAAGGGGCAACACAGGTGGAGAAGGTAGTCAAGAAGGCATACGGCATGCTTGCCTTCATTGGCTGGGGCATTGAGTATATAAGAATTGGCAAGTCATGTTGCAGCTGTATAGAACCTTAGTTAGGCCACACTTGCATAATAGTGTTCAATTCTGGTCGCCACACTACCAGAAGGATGTGGAGGCTTTAGAGAGGGTGCAGAAGAGATTCACCAGGATGTTGCCTGGTATGGAGGGCATTAGCTGTGAGGAGCGGTTGAATAAACTCGGTTTGTTCTCACTGGAACGACGGAGGTTGAGGGGCGACCTGATAGAGGTCTACAAAATTATGAGGGGGATAGACAGAGTGGATAGTCAGAGGCTTTTCCCCAGGGTAGAGGGGTCAATTACTAGGGGGCATAGGTTTAAGGTGAGAGGGGCAAGGTTTAGAGGAGATGGACGAGACATGTTTTTTTTTACACAAGAGGGTAGTGGGTGCCTGGAACTCGCTGCCAGAGGAGTTGGTGGAAGCAGGGACGATAGTGACATTTGAGGGGAATCTTGACAAATACATGAATAGGATGGGAATAGAGGGATATGGACCCAGGAAGTGTAGAAGATTTTAATTTAGACGGGCAGCATGGTCGGTACGGGCTTGGGAGGGCAGAAGGGCCTGTTCCTGTGCTGTACTTTTCCTTGTTCTTTGATACACTCCCCACACCCTCATGACCGGACGACCCATGAAGGGGACAGAATATTTGTCAGGACTCGATTTGGCCAGCCCCACAGTCACCGCCCTCACCCATGAGAAAGCAGTTCAGCAGATTGTCGAGAATGTAAAAGCAGCCCAGCTCATAGCAGCTGTTAGGCTTGGGACACAAAAGAAAAAAAGTAAAGTTTGCTTTGACTAGACAGTACAACGCCACAGAATTTGTAGTAGGGCAGCAGGTCACGCTATCCCTGTACAACCCCAACTCATTTCTCTCCACCAAATTTGCAGGACCGTACTCCATTTCTGATAAAGTCAGCCCCTCCGTATATAAAATTACTTATCCCAATGGCAAGTCTGCATGGTTTCACATAAACCAGCTTACGGCACACAGAACAACCATTCACACCACATCTCACTTGCAGGAGCAGATGAACATGCCCCGCCCACGAATTATCTATTCCTGCCCTCCCCCAACCAGTCCAGCCCATCCTCAGACACTACTTCAACTCCACCCCCAGAGGCACGACTCCACCTCTCCCTTCATTCAATCCGCAGCGACAGCCCAAGCACACCGCGACACAATTACACTCCTGCACCAGGCCCCACCCCCAGCGACTCAGAACAAGATTCCAGTGACCCCTTTGAGACCACGTACATTAAAGCCCCTGATCCGGACCCACCGCCCAACGATTATGGATTGCCCCCCCAGCACCTCCAACCTCGACACAAAACACTCGCACCGAGACAATTCGTACAGACTCATCCGGAATGATGGGATGGACCCCAATTCGCCCAAGCAGCTTTGGCACAGCTACTCCAGTCACGAGTGTGGCAGCCAGGAGATGATGATGACTTAGAGTCTGATTCCCACCAGACGTACCCCTTTGCGACTGTTCGCTATAGAGCAATGAGGTGTCCAGATGATTGTAAAAAGGAACCGATGGAGATTTACAGTGTCCTTTCTGATGGAACCTGCACGATTTTGTGTTACGTTAAATGTTTGTTATTGTAAATGTTGTTTGTTCACTTAGAGTTTTCATGGTCCCACACCACCACTCTTAACGCCCACTGGCAGTTAAAGGAACAAGTTTAAAAAAAAAAAAATGTTTATTAAAGGTTTTCATAAAATATCAATAACAAAATGAGAAAGAAAAAAGAACCCAACAGGGTTAAGTACAAAACACAATCTAAAAAAGCAACCCCCCCAAACCCCTCCCCCCCCCCGTACCTAAATAATAAATTAACATTAACACCCCGACTTAAGACAACAGGTGTATACACCCCCTCAGACCCTTCCAGTGTAAATAACATAAACAAAAATAAAGTAAACCCCCCCCCACCTGCTGCTGCCATTGACCAATGTCTATCGTTCTGCCAGAAAGTCTAAGAACGGTTGCCACCGCCTAAAGAACCCTTGTACCGAACATATGGGTGTGATTTACTGGGCTCCCTGAGCACCTAACACACCTGTCCTCACCCCCCCAAAGAACCTGCTCATCCTTGTCCCGGTCATGTGTGCCCTGTGCAGCACCTTAAACTGTACGAGGCTGAGCCTCGCGCATGAAGAGGAAGAGTTCACCCTCCCTAGGGCATCTGCCCATGTCCCCTCTTCGATCTCCTCTCCCAACTCCTCCTCCCACTTACCTTTCAACTCCATCACCAAGGCCTCCTCCTCCTGCATTACCTGGTAAGTTTCCGAGATCTCTCCCCCCCCCCCTCCCCACCCCCCCCCCCACCCCCACCCCCGAGAGCACCCTGTCCTGTACTGTGTGTGGCAGTAGCCGTGGGAATTCCACCACCTGCCGTCTGGCAAACGCCCTTACCTGTAAGTACCTGAAGGTGTTCCCCGGGGGGAGCCCGTACTTCTCCTCCAGCTCACCCAAGCTCGCGAACTTCCCGTCCACAAATAGGTCCCCCAACTTTCGTATGCCTGCCCTGTGCCACCCCGAAAACCCTCCACCTGTTCTTCCTGGGGCGAACCGGTGGTTCCCCCGTAATGGGGTCCACGCCGAGGCCCTAACATCCCCCCTATGCCGCCTCCACTGCCCCCAGATTTTGAGGGCCGACACCACCACCGGGCTCGTGGTATACCTCCTTGGAGGGAGCGGTAGCGACGCCGTTGCCAGCGCCCCCAGACTCGTACCCACACAGGACGCCGTCTCCAGCCTCTTCCATGCAGCCCCCTCCCCCTCCATCACCCACTTGCGCACCATTGTCGCATTGGCGGCCCAGTAGTACCCACAGAGGTTGGGCAGCGCCAGCCCCCCCTCTATCTCTACTCCGCTCCAGGAACACCCTTCTCACCCTCGGAGTCCCTCGCGCCCACACAAACCCCATTATACTCCTGTTAAACAGCCTGAAAAAAGCCTTCGGGATAAACACAGGGAGGCACTGGAACAGGAACAAAAACCTTGGGAGCACCGTCATTTTGATTGACTGCACCCTCCTACCCGTCAAGGACAGCGGCAACGCGTCCCACCTCGTGAACTCCTCCTCCATTTGCTCCACCAGCCTTGTAAAGTTAAGCCTATGCAGGGCCCCCCAGCTCCTGGCCACCTGGACCCCCAAATATCTGAAACTCCTCTCCGCCCTTTTTAGTGGGAGCTCGCCAATCCCCCTCTCCTGGTCCCCTAGCTGAACTACGAACAGCTCGCTCTTCCCAATATTGAGCTTGTACCCTGAAAAGTCCCCGAATTCCCTAAACATCCTCATTACCTCTGGCATTCCTCCCACCGGGTCCGCCACATACAGCAGCAGGTCGTCCGCATAAAGCGACACCCTATGCTCCTCCCCACCCCGCACCAACCCCCTCGACTCTCTCAGTGCCATAGCCAGGGGTTCAATCGCCAGTGTGAAGAGCAGGGGGGACAACCCTCGGTGCAACCGAAAGTACTCGGACCTCCTCCTATTTGTGGAGGATCATTCTTATCTTTGGCCCAAATTGGATTTTCATAAAGCTGATCTTTCCTGAAGGTTCTGATTGACCATGTTACTTTTCCAATTTCAAAGTTCAAAGAAGAATTTAATTGGGATAGAATATCCATCCCCAGAATGGCATGGTCCACTGGGACTATCCAAACTGGAGAAATCAATTCATGTGGGCCAAATTCTATTGACATGGGTTGGGTTTATCACGTGAGAGTACCCTTTACGAAATGGGTGTTTATGAAATGTACCTTTAAGAAATGGAGCTGCTCATGTTACTGGAGTGATGTCAGAGTGTGGGTGGAGCTGAGCTCCACTTCTGCTTTTTTTTGTTTCAGTTTGAGAAAGCTTGGGAGTGTCTGTGAGCTGCACTGCTGTTGATCTCTGCCATGAAGGACTATCTCTTAATCATTTGGTGAATTCAGAATTATAAATGATTTCAGTATAGAATGTAAACCCTAATGTGCTCCTCGTTTTGAAGGTTTGAAGTCTTTTGGATGCTTAAAGGAACAGTTTGAAGAATTATTTAGTGTTGTAGTCTTTTGGGGTTATCTTTGAAGTAATAGGTGTTAAGATATTCAATGTTTGTTTTAAAAAGGTTAACTTGAGTTCATAGAATAAACATTGTTTTGTTTTAAAAACTACTTGACGATTTCTGCTGTATCACACCTGGAGAGTACACCGTGTGCTTCCCATACCACACTCCATTAAATGTTGTGGGTCAGTTGAACTCCATGAAACACTTTGGGGTTCTCTAAACACTGACCCATAACAATTGGGGGCTCAAGGGGGATAAAAGTCTTTCTATTGGATTGGCTTAGTGAACTTAAAGACAATGGCTCTTTCAGAGGCTCAGACATTTTTGGGGGTGGTGACTGTCACACGCAGTACCTTGCGGACAGAGACTAAAAGCAGACTGTAAGATTTGGCAAAAACTTTGCATTTAACATTACCTGACAAAATACGAAAAGATGAGGTAATTATGGTGGTGGTTAAGCATTTAACATTGCCTGAGATACATTCTGACTCATTAGAAATGGCAAAGCTCCAGTTGCAGATTCAGCAATTTGAACATGAGAAAGAATTAAAGCAGCTTGAATACGAAAGAGATAGAGAGGAAAAGGAAAGAGAGAGAAAAGAAAGAAGAAAAGAAAGAATAGCCCTAGAAGAACAAAAAGAAAGAGAAAGTGAGATACAGATCAGGGAAAAAGATAAAGAGAGAGTTTGAACTTTAGAAAATGGCCATGAAACATGACAGTCAGTTAAAATTGGCAGATGTAAAGGGAAATGTACAGTTGGATGATAGTGATGAGGATAGTGAGAAGGAGCGTCAAAGTCCAAGGCTTGTTGGGGATCTATTTAAATACGTCCAAGCATTGCCAAGGTTTGAAGAGAAGGAAGTGGAAGCCTTTTTCATTTCATTTGAGAAGGTAGCTAAACAAATGAAATGGGCACAGGACATGTGGGTATTACTGATTCAAACAAAGCTGGTAGGTAGAGCTAGTGAAGTGTTTGCATCACTACCGCAGGAGGTATCTGAGACGTATGAGGAGGTGGAAAAAATCCATCTTAGGTGCATATGAACTAGTGCCTGAAGCCGTATCAGCCTCCCCGAAGAGGCGGCGGAATGTGGAGACTAGGGGCTTTTCACAGTAGCTTCATTTGAAGCCTACTTGTGACAATAAGCGATTTTCATTTCATTTTCATTTTCAAGGTTTGGAAATTTAAGGAAAGAATTTGGTCAAACATACATGAGGCGCCAACTCGCGCGTGCGTGGTTGCCGTCCTCCCCGAGTCCGCCCCGCAAGAAGATGGCCGACGGATCTTGCGGGCCTGCGGAAGAAGGTATTCCTCCTTCAGAGAGGCCGGCCCGATGATTGGTGGGCACCGATCGCAGGCCAGACCCCATTTGAGGCCCCCCCGGTGCAGGATACCACCTCCCCCTCCGCAGGCCGCCTCCCCAGCATTCCCGCGCTGTTCCCGCCGGCAGCGACCAGGTGCGGACAGCGCCGGGGGAAATCCTCCGTTTTGGGCAGGCCGCTCAGCCCATCCGGCACTGAGAATCGCGGGGGTACCGGTGAATCGCCATTTTGGCCGTCTCGGGCGATACACTGGACCGCGCCGCGCAAAACGCGTTTGTGCAGATCTGGACGCTTCCGTGAACCGCGGGAGGGCGTCGGACCGGCGTCGCGGGAAAATTTGGCGACCCAGGCGATTCTCTGAAATGGCGCGGGAGCAGAGAATCGCGCCCATGGAGTTTGAAAGGATCAAACAGAGTAATTTTGATAGGTGGATAAGGGCTTTGAAAATAGACCAAACTTATGAAGCTCTCAGAGAAATTATACTTTTGGAGGCGCTTAAAAATTCAATTCCTGATGTAGTGAGAATTCATGTGGAAGAACAGAGGGTTAAAACTGCGAGATTAGCTGCAGAAATGGCAGATGATTATGAATTAGTTCATCAATAAACGTTTGGTTTCCGACATCAGTTTCAGCCTGTGAGGGATAGAACTAAGGACATGAGAAATACTCAAGTGGTAAAGGTAAAGGTGATCTGATGGGAGATAATAAGGAGAGTGTGCCTCAAATTAAAAAAGAAATCCAGGAGGGTGGAAAAGAAATGAAAAGTTTCAAATGTTTTCACTGTAATAAACAAGGCCATGTAAAGTCACAGTGTTAGTGGTTGAAGAAAAGCACTGGGAAGGCTGATGTGGTAAAACAGGATAAGACAGTGGGGTTTGTTAGAGTGGTAAAGGAAAGCCCAAGGGAAGCGAAGGAGGTGCAAAAGATTGTACAGCCTGTTCAAGAGGTGATTGATAAGAAGGTGCCAGATGTCTTTAAAGAATTTACTTGTGTGGGTAAAGTTTACTCATGTGTATCAGGAGGAGCAGGTAAAGAAGTCACAATTTTAAGAGGGGAGCTAGTCAATCTTTAATGGTAAGAGATAAGGAGTTATGTAGTTTGGGAAGAATGTTGCCAGAAAAGGTGATAATATGTGGAATTCAGGGTGAGAGGAGTAGCGTTCCATTATATAAGGTAAGGTTGGAAAGTCCAGTGAAGAGTGGTGAAGTGGTAGTAGGAGTAATAGAGAAACTATCTTGTCCAGGAATACAGTTTATCTTGGGTAATGATATAGCTGGATCGCAAGTGGGGGTGATGCCTACTGTGATTGATAAGCCAGTGGAAAATCAGACAACTGAAGTGTTGAAGGACGAATATCCTGGGAGTTTTCCGGATTGTGTAGTACCAAGGTCGCAAAGTCACAGGTTAAGATAAGAGTAGAAATCAAAGAGTGAAGATGACGTTGAAGTACAATTATCAGAAACGTTTTTTGAGCAGATGGTTGAAAAATAACAAGAACAGGTGGAGGATGAGGCGGATATTTTTAGTTCAGGAAAATTGGCAGAGTTATAGAGAAACTACCCTCTTAAAATTGTGACTTCTTTACCTGCTCCTCCTGATACACATGAGTAAACTTTACCCACACAAGTAAATTCTTTCAAGATATCTGGCACCTTCTTATCAATCACCTCTTGAACAGGCTGTACAATCTTTTGCACCTCCTTCGCTTCCCTTGGCAGAGTTACAACAGAAAGATATAAAAATAAAACGGATGTATCAGAAAGCATACACGGAAGAGGAATCTGAGTGTATACCAGAGTGTTATTACCGTAAAAGTGATGTCTTGATGAGAAAATGGAGACCTTTACATATGCAGGTGGATGAAAAGTGGGCAGAAGTTCATCAAGTAGTATTGCCGGTACGGTATAGAAAGGAGGTGTTGCAAGTTCCACATGAGGTACCAGTGGGATGTCATTTGGGGATAAGGAAAACTCAAGCTAAAATCCAGAAACAGTTTTATTGACCGGGACTACATAAAGATATAGTTAAATTTTGTCAATCATGTCACACATGTCAAGTGATAGGGAAACCTCAAGCAGTGATAAAACCAGCGCCCTTAATACCCATTCCAGCATTTGAGGAAACGTTTACAAGGGTCCTAATTGATTGCTTGGGCCGCTTTCTAAAACAAAAAGTGGGAATCAATATCTTTTGACTATAATGGATGTGTCTACTAGGTTTCCATAGGCCATTCCAGTACGTAATATTACAGCTAAAAAGATTGTGGAGGAGTTACTTCAATTCTTTACGAGATATGGACTACCTACAGAAATATAATCGGATCAAGTCTCAAATTTTACCTCAAAGTTATTCAAAGAAGTAATGGACAGCTTATGAATAAAACAATTTAAATCACCTGCGTACCATCCAGAATCGCAGGGAGCATTAGAAAGGTGGCATCAGACATTAAAGGCAATGTTAAGGGCTTATTGTCAAGATTATCCAGAGGATTGGGATAAAGGAATTCCATTCGTACTGTTTGCAATTAGGGATGCACCTAATGAGTCAACCAAATTTAGTCCTTTTGAACTAATTTTTGGTCATGAGGTAAGAGGACCACTTAAATTGATTAAGGAAAAATTGGGGGGGGGGGGGGGAGAAATCGGAAATTACACTATTGGATTACGTGTCAAATTTTAGGGAACGATTAAATAGAGCAGGTGAATTGGCTAGACAACATTTGAAAATGCACAAAATGTGATGAAACGGGTAGCGGACAAAAAATCCAAAGTTCTTAGTTTTGCCAGTGGAGATAAAGTTTTAGTGTTGCTACCAGTGGTCAGGGAGCCTTTAAAAGCTAGGTTTTGTGGACCTTATCAGATTGAAAGGAAATTAAGTGAGGTGAATTATGTGGTAAAAACACCAAATAGAAGGAAGACTCACTGAGTGTGTCATGTGAATATGCTTAAAAGGTACTTTGAAACGGAAGGAGAGAAAAAGGAGGTTTTAATGATTCCAACTCTAAGTGACGAACCAAATCCAGATGACTGTGAATTTGACATACCTCAAATTAAATTGGAAAATGAGGATGTTCTTAAAAATTGGGATAAATTGTTGAGTTACCTTCCAGAGGAAAAACGAACTGACCTGAAAGAGTTATTGATATCACATGGGCAAATTTGTGGAGATAAATTGGGAAGTACTAAAATGGCTAGACATGATGTAGATGTGGGAAATGCAGTTCCAATCAAACAACATCCATATAGACTTAATCCTTTATAATTGGCACAGGTTAACAAAGAGAAACAGTATTTCTAACCCCGGGCCTCAAGTCGTAGACTATTCTTTTAGTTGAAAGGATCGCAATATATATATATTCATAATGCTGTAGAATACATATGTACCATTGTCAGATGCCTGCCTGTTACTGGGACTCGAGCCAATTTCATCCTGGTCATGATCGTAAGGAGGGCGTTGGAAGTCATCTGTCTCCATACGGTTGCAGATTTGAGGGTGTCTTACCTCGTTCTGCTGATCTGCTGCCGATGCCTCGTATGGTGCTTGATATATTCTCCGTTGCCCTCCTGGCTGACTCGCCACATTGTAGGATCTTTCTTCTATCTTCTAATAAGAGTCGATTGTCCAGTTGATTGGAGGTGTCCAAAATACAACTTTAATGCTAATTATACACTTGTATAAGAACTAAATCAAAATGTAGATCAAATAAAACACAAATGAGTCAGAACATAGTGAAAAGCGTTAAACATAAAAGCGTTAGAAAAATATAAAGGAATAACTTTTAAATAAAAGTAAATTGATAGATGGTTCAAGAATTTAGGAAGGCAGGGTGGCATGTGGCACAGTGGATAGCACTGGGACAACGGCGCTGAGGACCCAGGTTCGAATCCCAGCCCTGGGTTGCTGTTCTTGTGGAGTTTGCACATTCTCCCCATATCTGCGTGGGTTTCACCCCCACAACCCAAAGATGTGCAGTTTAGGTGGATTGGCCACGCTAAATTGCCTCTTAATTGGAAAAAAAATAATTGGATACTCTAAATTTAAAAAAATAAATTCAGGAAGGCATAAATTCAGAACAAACCCTTGACTATGAGGTCTTACTTTTAAGGGAATCTTTATCGATGGTCTAATCCTTCATTTACTCTCATTGGTTTCTAATTCTCAGCTGAGACCTCCTGATTTGTTCAAATAGATGTCTGTTACTTAGAGGATGATTTATTAATTAAACATTGGCCATTACTTAAGATTTACTGATGTCCATCAAAGTTAATTCAGTGTCAATGTGTGACATCTTACGAGGATGGAATTCTCACGCCATGGCTAGCCATCAACCTTGCTGTAACTAATTATTTCATACATTCTTATTACTAAATGCACTGGATTTCTGAATTTCTGCAGACGTGACCCTAAAGTTCAATAGTTTATTCATTATCTGAAACAATGACTATCTTTTTACAGTCTTTTGAATAATTCCATTCTCTAGCTATGCACTCAGTCAGTACCTAAAGACATCAAATCAATGATCAATAAATCAATGACTTATTCTGCCAGTGAGTTTGAAGGATTTTACGGAGGAAGCATTGGTGATGCCTCTCCAAGGATTTGAGGTGCCTGCTGTACATTGTCCATGTTTCTGCACAGCAGCACAAGCACAGCAAACAACAGCAGGATAAAGAGTGTATCAAAATGAACAAGTATTGCCGGAGCAGGTTATACTCCGAGCAATCTAATACCTTCTAATACTTTGAAATTAGAAAATAGCTCACAACCATCGATCAGCTCCACTGCCAATATCTAATAGAATTGAAATAGATCAGTGAAATATGGGAAGAATCCGAAGAGCCTCAATATGATTGGGAAGGAAACCAATGGGATCTTGAACATACTATTTAGATCCAGGTGGAGGCAAGGAATCTGACACCGAGTCCCGCCAGCGTGGGTTACGTATGGTCCTACCCGGCGGGACCTCGGATTTATGGCTGCAGGGACTGTCCTGGTGGGAGGGCGGAGCTATCCGACCCCGGGGAGGGGGGGCCTCCACAGTGGCCAGGCCCACGATCGGGGCCTACCAATCGGCGGGTGGGCTAATTCCGGGGGGGGGGCTATGTTCCTCCACGCCGGCCTCTGTAGGGCTCCGCCATATTTCCCAGGGGCCGACGCGGAGACGGCAACCCACGTGCATGCGCAGACCCGCACCGGCCATGTCGCGCCGGCTTTCGAACGCACAGCACTCTGTTGCTATACTAGCTCACTAGGAAGGGATGAATACCTGGAGGCCCGTTGACGCTGGCGTCGCTCGCGCCGGTTTTGACGCCGGCATCAACACTTGGCTGGGATTTCGGAGAATCCTGCCCAAGGCTAATGAATACCAGTCTATCGCCGCATTGTTAGTGTAACAAGCAAACCCTTAGTGGACAGCATGGTAACGCAGTGGTCAGCACTGTTGTTTCTCAGCGCCAGGGTCCCAGGTTCGATTCCCAGCTTGGGTCACTGTCTGTGTGGAGTCTACACATTCTTCCCGTGTCTGCGTGGGTTTCCTCCGGGTGCTCCGGTTTCCTCCCTCGAGTTCCGAAAGACGTGCTGTTAGGTAATTTGAACATTCTGAATTCTCCCTCTGTGTACCCAAACAGGCGGCGGAATATAGCGACTGGGTGATTGTCACAGTAACTTCATTGCAGTGATTATGTAAGCCTACCTGTGGCAATAAAGATTATTATAACAAAACCCCACCTGAACCCTGAACCCAAAATGAAACAGGTGGGAAGGAGGCTGGCTGGGCACCCATGCCCAGCCCATGGAAAACTTCTATTAGCCATTTTCATTCCAATCAGCAAAATTCCACAAAGCTCCACATTAAAATCCACCTGTTTTTCTTTCCCCTCCTCCACTTACACATTTTATCCAACTCTGTTTGTAGTTCCTGAACTGTGTCCTCGGTATCAATTGCCCCCTCCTCTGGTGTCAGGTTAACTGCCCCCTGCAGGTTGGGACTAGCTGTAAACTGGGTCAATTTTCTTTGAGTTTCTGAATCCAAATTGTTATTGTCAATTAGAAACTGTAGGAACGCCCATTCTCAGGCTATTCCATTCCACAGATTCCTTCACCCCGGCACAATTGCTCCAAACCAGTATCCAAACCATTCCACCCGCTTAACAATTTCTTCCTCATTCTCAAGTTTCATTCTAAGTTCCTGCTACTTAACTAGATTTCTGCGATGAGGAACTTTGTTAGACCCTTTTGGAAGTCTCGGCAGACAGTGTCACTGAGTATTCCGTAGTCCAATGGGATGTCACATGTTGGAAAAATTCAAGGAGATTGCTCACGAACGGTGGTGTTGCTATGAATCCTCATTGGTTGTCGTTTACTGGGTCAGAATCATGCATATAAATCATGTTTTTCTTTCCCTGATAATTGATTCCATTATTTCCCAGGGTGTTCACATAAAGCTGCTGAGTTCTAGCCTCTTTCATCACAATCATATGAAGACTTTTTCATTGCTAGAAATGCAGTTCATGCCAACTTTCTGTCTGTAATTCAAGCTCAACAGTTTTGAATACTTTTTTTCCCCCTCCCTGGGATTTCCCTTACAGTTGGTAATCTGTGCAACAGTCAGCTACCTGGCTGAACTGAATCTCAAAGTGCTCTCACTTGGCTTGTTTCAAGTTTATTCTCAAATTCTCAAGTTTGGCTCACATGAAGGATAAAAGGAAGTTTCAGCGATGCCTTTGCGTCTCGAATACAAATTATTTTTGCAGCAGTAAAAGTAATACTGTGTTCACCCGCCAACGCTATTTTTCATTTCCTGAGCACATTCACAAATGGAAACACCCTCCCTATGTTTTTGAAGATTGGTTCCATGAGTTCTGTGTTCTTTAGTTCCTCAGTCGAGGTGATTATTTGCTCTCTCCCCCTCCCTCCAGACAGAGATGTTTGGATCTTTGTCACCCACACCCAGTTCCTCCTACAGCCTCCAACACACCCTCCATTTCACTAGTTTCATGCTCCTGTTTGTGGAAATATCTGGTGAGGTGCTTGAGTAAAGAAAAAAAAAGACCTGCATTTATATAGCATCTTTCGCAACCTCAGGATGGCCATAGCACTTTCCTGCCAAGGAAATGGATATAACTGTTGTAATGTAGGAATCCAAAAGGCAGAACCTCCAGCAGTGCAGCACTCCCTCAGTACCCCACTGGAGTGTCAATGATTTTTGTGCCTGGAGTGGGACCTGAACCCACAACTTTCTGAATTACAGGCGACAGTGCTGCCCACTGAACCGTGGTTGAGAAAGTCAAGTGTCATGATGGATTCCGATGCAGGAAAGAACACTACGGAGCTGCCAGACAGTTATCAGGCACAGACCTTTTAATGACTGCTACTGTACTAGGTTCCCCTCCCTCACAGCAACAGAGAACAACCATGTGGCGGTGTGATTCTCCCCTCAGGTTTTCCAAAGGAAATGCATTCAGGCAGACAGAAATCTACCATGTTTTCTATGGGCACTGGAAGACCCAGCCTTTGAATCCAAAAATGCCTAAACACTCAGCTCTGTTAACTGGCACTAACCATGCAGTGATGGAGCGTAAGTTGACTATTTTCAATACTCCTGCTACTCTTTTCAATACTCCAAAATTACACCTAGTGGGGCATTGGAATTAAGCCAGAATATGCTTACCTGGATTTCAGATGAATCACAGAGTATCAGGCCCTATCCACCTTTTGGTTACATTTGTCGAATTCAATTTTGACTCAAACAAGCTGTCAGATTTAAGTTAGGTTTAAATTGTTGAAAGTGACTTAATTTGACAGTGTGTAGGAGCCTTGAGATTTTACCACTTATCGTTGAAAATACTTCAGTAATGTGATAATGGCATCATTAATAATCCATCTCGTAAAAAGCAAGGTTCGTTCAATTGTATTAACATATTAGTGAATGCACACAGCCCGTTTGGGACAGTACGGTGCTGAAATGTATCAGATCGCCAATGTTTAGAATGTGTAAAGGCCCGAATACCAAGTTGAGAGTTAGGGGAAGGCAGTGGCGTAGTGGTATTGTTGCTGGGCCAGTAAACCAGAGACCTGAGTAATGCTCTGGGGACCCAGATTCAAATCCCGCTATTGCAGATGGTGAAATTTGAATTCAATAAAAATCTACAATTAGAAGACTAATGAAACCATTGCCGATTGTTGTTATCTGGTTCACTAATGCCTACATGTAACTCCAGACCCACAGCAATGTGGTTGACACTTAACTCAAGGGCAATTAGAAATGGGCAATAAATGCTGGCACAGCCTGTGACACCTTTGTCCCATGAACGAATAAAAAAAATAACATACCAAGATGTTGAATCAAGAGTTGCACGTGTGGTCATGGTCCCAACTAGCGATGTTGCAATTAAATCTAGATAAACTCTGCATTTCGTAAAATATGGAAATGATTCATTTAGCATGTTCTACATAAAACAGAACCTAAATATATAATCTGACCCTGTGCAAAATAAACAGGTAAAAATGTAAAAATGTTCTCTTTGTAAATAAAAAAAATGCTTTGATTACGTTTCTGTGCATCAGAAATGCAATCAATTCTTAATTCCATGAAAAATTATGATCATAGAATCACTACAGTGCCATTCATCCCATCAAGTCCCCACCGACCCTCTGAAAGAATACTTCACCCAAGCTCACTCCCCACTCTATCCCATTAAACCCTTAATCTAACCTACACATATTTTTGAACACAGAGGGGCAATTTAGCATGGCCAATCCACCTCACCTGCACATCTTTGGACTGTGGGACGAAACCTGCACAGACACTGGGAGAATGTGTAGACTCCCCACAGATAGTAACCCGAAGCCGGAATTGAACCCGAGTCCCTGATTCTGTGAGGCAGCGGTGCTAACCACTGTGCCACCGTGTTGCCCTCACGGAGACTTGGTTTGAATCTTGCTTTATAATAATCTATATTCTAGCATTCTCCAAAACGAACAGGTTTCTGAGTTTCCATTAGGGTTTCTGATTCTGCCTGATAAGACTCTAGACTTCTGGTGATCTAATAGAGCTTGTCAATATTTTGAGGTTGATTGTTGCTTTCGAACTCTACCTCATATACACTACCTACCCCAAACTGTCTTTTCCGTTGTGCAGAGCTACAGGAACTGAAAGTAAGGTTTCCAGTTTAATTGTGCAACTGCTGCTACTCCATGATAGAGAGACTGAACTTTATTTAAAAGATGGAGAAGTTTACTTTGAAGGAGCAAATCTTTGAGTGCTTTGAAACATGATACAAAATCTGCTCAGTATAGTATTTTCTTCTCTCTGTCAATTCTGTAGAGTTATTTTTATTCGAGTGTTGGATGACAACCTGCTTCACTCAAATCTAGCAGGGACTGGCCTGACATTTATAGCATTCTAACAATGAGGAAATGTCAATGCTAAATTCCTAAACTTGCATCTTCGGCCACTGTCCATAACACAACAGATATTTTCACCACAAGTAAACTACACAAATAATGTACATGGCACAATTCCACTCATTAACTATTTAATGACACTCATTAGAAACCTTGCTGGGAGAAAATAAAGGCTCAATTTCTTCAAGCACTTTTACCAGATAATAGGCTTCCTGCAGTGACATGGAACTCAGAGATTCTGGCATCATATTCTTCGTGCCAAATTACATACTGGATGTGGAAGTACGTTTCAGTCATAAAATATTCAGACACTTACTAGCCTGCTTTCTTGGAACATGATATACTTTCCAATTTTGTTAGGATGTCTGCACTTGGCAGATGTTGTGGCTCAGACTATCCCACCTCTTCATAGGGGATTGACTGAATGACGAATGGCAATGGGTAGCTAGAATCAGGAAAATACACATACTTTCAATAGCTAAAATGCCCTAAAAACATAATGGCTTTATCAACCACAACAGTGATTTTCATTCATGCCGCAACTTTAACATAATGATAGAATTTACAGTGCAGAAGGAGACCATTCAGCCCATTGAGTCAGCACCAGCCCTTGGAAAGAGCACCCTACCTAAGGCCACACCTCCACCCTATCCCTGTAACCCCACCCAAACGTTTTGGACACTAAGGGCAATTTATCATGGCCAATCCACCAAACCTGCACATCTTTGGACTGTGGGAGGAAACCGGAGCACCCGGAGGAAACCCACGCAGACACGGGGAGAACGTGCAGACTCCGCACAGACAGTGGCCCCAGCTGGGAATCGAACCTGGGAGCCTGGAGTTGTGAAGCAACTGTGCTAACCACCGTGCTGCTGTGACACTACACCCCAAAGTTCTTCAAAGTGTTGTGGGAGAGAATGCAGCTATTCGGCTAGTGCACTTTACTCTCACTCACTAGTGACCAGACAGAGATTCTTGGAGCTTTAAAACAAGACCGTTATAGGGCAGCACTATGGCGCAGTGGTTCGCACTGCTGCCTCACGGCACAGAGGACCCTGATTTGATCCTGGTCCCGGGTCACTGTCCATGTGGAGTTTGCATGTTCTCCCCATGTCTGCGTGGGTCGCACCCCCACAACCCAAAGATTTTCTGGATAGGTGGATTGACCATGTTAAATTGCCCCTTAATTGAAAATTGTTTTTTAAATATTAAAAAAAAACAAGGCCTTTATTACGTGCTATAGCAAGAGCTCCTGCATTCAAATTAGTGGCATACTACAGAGCCCTAATCCAAGGATTTACAAGAAATTAGCATATACCAATCAAAGATGTGCATTTGTTTCAAAATTATCTATGTCTATTCACAACTAAAAAATAGGATTTCATAATGTATACTATATGAGCATCGTCATCCAATTGCAATTTAGATACATCTACTTAATTGTATCATCAAGCACATATTTTACTCTGCTTCTCTAATAACTTTCAGACCTAGATATGATAAGAATATATTTTGACCAGTAATGTATCAATTTCTTTCCTCACTGTTCCTTGTTGTAGTGGACACACATTCTGCGCATTCTGTAAATAAAGCGTTCTCTATAATTTGATCCTTGAATGTTATTTGTGGACAATCTGAGCTGAAACAATTGTTTTCTCATCACTAATTTTCTGTCTTTGAGGATTTAGCAGCTTGTGTGATTTTTAGCTTGTATAATTTTTAACCCTTTCAATTCCCCTCTTGGCGTTTGGTTTGCCCAAACAGGCCACTTTTATGTTGAAATTTCCTCTCCCAGAACCTCTTCATTCTGAACAGCAGGCATTGTAGACAAAACATCAGTTCCATCCTCAATGTGCAACTTTGTCAGTGAAAACTGCTGCTTAGTAACTAATTGCATGCCACATCCCACAGTGTAATCAATTACGTTATTGCATTCTGATTGGCCAAAATGAGGTTAGACTAATTCTTAATTGGCTTAAGGGGTGGGTGATCAACCTGTGATTGGTCTAATTTGTCTCTCCAAGGTGATGGTCATCTCTTGATATAATTTCCCATAGTCTCCTATTTCTTGCAAAACCAAATATAAACTAAACCAAATAAACTCAGGGATCTCATGGTCCGTTAACTGGCCCTCTAAGATAACAAATACTTGTGCGATAAACCCTCTCATTAACATTTGTTTCTGTTACTTTGTGCCAATGTAAAATAACGTTTTGATATCTCCCTTGCTCATTTGTTCAGCCTGGGGAAAATATGTTGTTGTGCCACATCATTGATATCTTGGCTTGAGCCCATCGTCTCAAAATCCCATTTAATTGGTATGAAATCAGACCCTTGTCAGCAACTTTTGGACAGGTTATTTGAAGGTTGCTATTCTTCCTCTCTGTGCACACTTGGAATGAGTTACTTTATCGTCAAAATTACACAAAGTCTGTATAAAATGCCAATCAATGTTTGAAGGTGATTGGTCTGCTAAATATAACACTATACATTCAGTACATTCAACTAATTTGAAGAACTACAAAATATAATTACAGAAATTAATTCTAAACTTACAAAATCAAAGATGGTTCTTTTCTCTAACCCTTGAGTGGGGGGATCTGTGCAAAACGGAAATCTACCTTTTTTTGTGTGTCCCCTTCACATAATTCGTGTTAAATTCCATTATACTCCATAATCTATTGTAACTTGAATGTGATCTCTGAATAATTAGATTGATGCTCCGTTCTCTCTGACACCCCCCATCTAGCAGATCACTGTATTCAATATCATTCAAAATAACATCTCTCCATTCATCTGTATCCATCTTGTGGAGTCTCCTCACCAGGCTTCCTTGCTACCAGATCCTTCATTGTTCCAATCCAAATTATTTACCCTTGCACTTTAATCATTTTGACAGGCATTAGTGTGTTTGATTCTATCCCAATTGTTTTAAAATTGGTTTATCTATGGAGTCAGTGCCTTGATCATTTAATGGTATTGTTTCACTCTATTGGCACCATGAACCATTTGATGCCATATGTTTTGACAAGTCGTGCGTATGCTTGAGACCTGCTCTTCAATGCATAATTTCAAGTACTTCCAAATGCTTGAATGGATTTATTTTGAACTGGTTTCCTGCATATTAGTTACTTCACACGTAACTCATCTGCACACTTATGCAGTGCCCCAAATGTCATGCCACACATTCTTGTACTCTTTGTGATCTTATCAAAAGATCTCAAAGTTATTGTTTATCACTCCGCTTATGGTCCAGATGTCTTGGATGGTGGCCAAAGTATCAAATTTTGTTCTCTTAAAAATAACATAGGCAAGGACACAAGCATCACCAAAAGCACTTTCACATGAATATTGAGGAAAAGGAGCATGAATGTGATGTGCTGATGGGAGATGAGGAAGTGAATAGGGTAAGAGAAGAACTTGTAGAGGAGACCGAGGTGACACTGTTTGTCGACAGGTTAAGGCGGAGTGAATGGAGAGCCAAAAACAGGATGGGTGATAGTTTTACAAGGCGAGGTGTATTTCAAAGTGAAATTTATTTGGTGGGTAACAAGAACAACGATGATGAAAAAAATACCTGACACTTAAAAGGGATTTTAAGAAGACAATAAAACACAAACATACACACTTTAGGTGGTTTCTATGGGCATAAGAACATAGGGCAGGATTCTCCCGCAACTGGCCGGATGGCCCGACGCCGGTGCCAAGAGCGGCGCGAACCACTCCGGCGTCGGGCCGTCCAGAAGTTGCGGAATCCTGCACACATCCTGGGGCCAGGCCAGCGCAGGAGGGGTTGGCACCGCGCCAACCGGCACCGAAGGGCTGGCGCGTGTTGGCGCATGCGCAGAACGGCCGCCGTGTTTTGGTGCATGGGCAGAACCGTCGGCATGTGTCCTGCGCATGAGCAGGGGGTTTCTTCTCCACGCCGGCCATGGCGGAGCTCTACAGAGGCCAGCGTGGAGGGAAAGAGTGCCCCCATGGCACAGGCCCACCCGTCGATCGGTGGGCCCTGATCATGGGCCAGGCCACCATGGGGGCCCCCCCCCCTCAATGCCAGTGCCTCATGTGCCCCCCCCCCCGATGGCGACGGTAGACTGCCTCCTAGCCAGGTCCCGCCGCGATGGTCCATGTCCATTTCACGCCGGTTGGACTGGCCGAACACGGGTGGCCGCTCGGCCCATCGGGGCATGGAGATTTGCCAGGGGGACCGCTGCCAACGGCCCCCGACCGGCACGGCGTGATCCTCGCCCCCGCACGAAAACCGGCGCCGGAGAATTTGGCAGTCAGCATCGGAGCGGCGGGGTGGGATTCACGCTGCCCCCCACCCCCCCCCCACCCCCCCCCCCCCCCCCAGCGATTCTCCGACCCGGCGGGGGAGTGGAGAATCCCGCCCAAAGTTTCTTTTAAAGAACAGATGAACTCGACATTGATGTAAATCTGAAGCCAACGGGCGGCATTCTCGGTGAATCGGCGCGATGGCCTGAACACGGCGCCAAAAACGGTGCGAATCACACTGGCGACGGGCCCCCCGAAACGTCGCGAATTCTCCAGCCGGGAATTGGCTAGTAGCGGTGTGACGCCATTCGCGACGGCATCACCCGTCATGGACGGACGCGCCTTCAGTGACGCCACGCGGCATCACTGCACAATAGACGCCCACCCACCCCCCACAACCCCCCAGGAGACCCGGTAAAATGGCCACCCGCTGCGCAGCCCCAAGTGAGAACCCTGCTGCCTGCCCCCCTTTCCCCTTCACCCATCCTCCCTTCCCCATATCCCCCTTCCCCAATATCCCCTTCCCCCATATCCCCCTTCCCCCATATCCCTCCATCGCACATATCCCCCCTTCTCCCATATCCCCCTTCCCCCATATCCCCCCATGTCCCGCCTTCCCCCATATCCCCATATGCCCCCTTCCCCATATCCCCCAATCCCCCCTTCCCCCATATCCCCCCTTCCCCCATATCCCCCCTTCCCCCATATCCCCCTTCCCCAATATCCCCCTTCCCCATATCCCCTTCCCCATATCCACCTTCCCCCATATCCCCATATCCCCCTTATCCCCCTTACCCCATATCCCCCATTCCCCATATCCCCCCATATCCACCTTCCCCATATCTCCCATATCCCCCCTTCCCCCATATCCCCTTTACCACATAGCCCCCTTCCCATATCTCCCTTCCCACTTATCCCCCCAAATCCCCCCTTCCCCCTTATTCCCCTTTCCCCATATCCTCCCTTCCCCCATATCCCTCCTTCCCCCATATACCCCCTTCCCCCATATCCCCCCTTTCCCCATATCCATCCTTCTACAACATCCACCCGCCCCCATATCCCCCTTCCCCATATTCCCTATTCTTCATATCCGCCTTCCCCATATCCCCCTTCCCCCATATCCCCTGCCCCATATTCATCCTTCCCCCATATCCCCCCTTCCCCCATATGCCCCTTCCCCAATATCCCCCTTCCCCATATCCCCTCTTCCCCATATCCACCTTCCCCCATATCCCCCATATCCCCCCTTCCCCCATATCCCCCTTACACCATATCCCCCCTTCCCCATACCCCCATATACGTTTTCCCCCATATCCCCCATATCCCTCCTTCCCAATATCCCCCCATATCCCCCCTTCCCCCATATCCACCTTACCCCATATCCCCACCACCATATCCCCCCTTCCCCAATATCCCCTTCCCCATATCCCCTTCCCCATATCCACCTTCCCCCATATCCCCCTTATCCCCCTTACCCCATATCCCCCATTCCCCATATCCACCTTCCCCATATCTCCCATATCCCCCCTTCCCCCATATTCCCTTTACCCCATAGCCCCCTCCCCATATCCCCCTTCCCACTTATCCCCCCAAATCCCCCCTTCCCCCTTATTCCCCTTTCCCCATATCCTCCCTTCCCCCATATCCCTCCTTCCCCCATATACCCCCTTCCCCCATATCCCCCCTTTCCCCATATCCATCCTTCTACAACATCCACCCGCCCCCATATCCCCCTTCCCCATATTCCCTCTTCATCATATCCGCCTTCCCCATATCCCCCTTCCCCCATATCCCCTGCCCCATATTCATCCTTCCCCCATATCCCCCCTTCCCCATATGCCCCTTCCCCAATATCCCCCTTCCCCATATCCCCTCTTCCCCATATCCGCCTTCCCCCATATCCCCCATATCCCCCCTTCCCCCATATCCCCCTTACACCATATCCCCCCTTCCCCATACCCCCATATACATCTTCCCCCATATCCCTCCTTCCCAATATCCCCCCATATCCCCCCTTCCCCCATATCCACCTTATCCCATATCCCCCACCACCATATCCCCCCTTCCCACTTATCCCCCCATATCCCCCTTCCCCCTTATCCCCCTTCCCCCATATCCCCCCTTTCCCCATTTCCCCTTTACCAGGATATTCCAGGGCGGCCACAAACCAGGGACAGACCAAGAACACCAGGCGGATGCCGCCCACATCTAGTGCGAGTGCGGCGACGCCGACGGGCCACACCCAGCGACGAGGAGGGCAGCCACTGTAACAGGCCCCCATCGCAGCTGACCCAGGACACTGACGCACAGGACACTGACGCACAGGACACTGACACACAGCGCCCTAACACACAGGACCCTAACACACAGGACACTGACACACAGGACACCATCACACAGGGCCCTAACACACAGGACCCTAACACACAGGACACAGCAGACCACAACGATACGGCCGACCCTCTCCGATGGGTACTGGAGGGCCCCTCCAGAGCGGTCCAGGCACCTTAAGCGCATTTTCAGCAGCCCAATGCATCTCGCTATCACACCCCTGTTCGCTGCATGGGCATCGTTGTAGCAGTTCTCCGTTTCAGTCTGTGGCCTCCGTATAGGCGTCATCAGCCACGGCCGCAAAGGGTAACCCCTGTCGCCCAGCAACCAGCCCCTCAGCCGGGGTGGGGGGGGGGGGCTCTCGATCATGGTGGGGATGAAAGGTTGCTGCAATACTAATGAGTCGTGTACACTGCTTGGGTACCGGGCGCAGATGTGCAGGATCCTCATGCGGTGGTCACAGACCACCTGCACGTTCATGGAATAGGTCCCCTTCCTATTCGTGAACACGGCCCTGTTAGCCGCAGGAGGCCTCACGGCGACGTGCATCCCATCGATCACCCCCTGGTCCATGGGCATCCTGGCCACGGCAGTGAAGCCCGCTGCACGGGCATCCTGGATGGCTCGGTCACAGCGAACTGGATGTAGCGGCCCGCAATGGCATATAGGGCATCTGTCACTGCACGGATGCACCGATGCCTGTGAGATGCCGGACAGGTCCCCACTCGGTGCCTGGAATGATCCCATGGCATAGATGTTCAGGGCCACCGTAACCTTGACGGCCATGGGGAAAGGGTGTCCTCCCCCAGTGCCACGCGGTGCCAGGTGTGCCGTCAGGTGGCAGATGTGTGCCACGTTACCCGGCTCATGCGGAGCCTCCTCCTGCATGCCCGGTCCGTGAGGTCAAGGTACGATGAGTGGGGCAGGTACACATGGGGCCTCATCAGGCGTCTCCGTTGCCGTGGCACCACCAACACCTCCTCCTCCTCCTCATCCTGTCGTGCGGGCAGCCATCCAGCCTGGGCGGCTGCCACATGCCTCCCTGCGGCACGCTCCTCTGTGGCAGCCTCCGCCGCCTCCCTGGCACGCTCCTGCACCAGATCCCCCAGGGTAACATGTAGAAGTGTGGCTCGCGCCACGGCGGCCAACATCGCTGAGTGATGACCAAACATAACGGCCTGCAGGGGGTGGGGGGTGGGGGTGGGGGGGATAGACAACATGTCACCATTGCCCATACCCCACCCCCCCGCAGCCAGGTGCCATGGGCTGCATGGTCACGACTGTTGCCAGCTGGCACATGGCCAGGCGGACCCCACCCCCGGCATGCACCCTCCCCAAACCCCCAGCCCTCCTCCCCGACGGGCACCCTCCCCAACCCCCGCAGCCACCCCCCCCCCCCCCCCCTCCGGCACGCACGGTCCAACAGCTCCTGCGACACCCCCCCCCCCCCACCACCTGCGGCCGTGCCGTCACTTCTCCGGCAGCCGCCCCACGCCGACCCCTACCTCTTGGTTGACGCCGTTAAATAGGTGGTTTGATTTACGCCGGCGTGACCCGTAGTCACGTCGGCGGACTTCGGCCCATCCGGCCCGGAGAATTGGGGCAGCCCCGGGGCTCGTTGCGCGTGCCAGTCCTCAACATTCTCCGAGGCGCGCGGCGCGATTCACGTCGACGGGAGTTTTGGGGGGCCGGAGAATATCGCGGGCTGCCGGGCGGGATTTACGCCGCCCCCCTGGCGATTCTCTGACTAAATTTGGAACAATTCTGAGATGTGGGGCTGGATTCTCCGCTCCCTGACGCCGAAATTGGGTTCGGCGACTGGGAGGAGAATCCATTTTGGCGCCAAAATCGTGAGCAGTGCCGGTTTTGGAATTCACCCCCCCCTGAAAAGCGGCATACTCTTAATGCTCATCCACCGCCTCAAGTCATTGCCTGAGGCCCTCTCCATGATGCTCCACCCCCGACCGGCCGAGTTCCCAGCAGCGTGGGTTACGTGTGCTCACACCATTCGTGGACTCGCCATGATACCAGGGCAGACCCTTTGGGATGGTGTCACATTCCTCTGTGACTGCCTCAGGTCAGCCAGTACCCGGGCAATGCCGTCGACGCTCGCAGCCATGAATCTTTGTGACTGAGCCAAGCTCTGGAGCACTGCCACATTATCCAGGTGGCCCTGGTACATAACTGCCTGTGATAGTCCTGTATCTCCGTCACCACCTGCACAGAGTGCCCCAGACCTTGGACATCCTGACCCATGGCTGATAATTCAGCCCCAAGGCTTCCACCTGCGGACACCACCCATGTGGTGTTGGCCTGGGTGGCACGCATGGTCGGCATTGCCTCCTGCCCCTGCAGGCAGTTGGATTCCTCCAACTGCACCTAAAGGCACTGGACATCCCTTCATGTAGAGCCCGTCGTCTGCATCTCCATTATCGATGGGACCGTCCTTTCTAGAAGTCCCAGACCAGTCTGTGCGGCAGCTAGTCCCTGGGGTCGGGTCCCTCCGACTGTCCATTCCCTTGGGGGTTTCTACCTCCACCTGATGTACCGCAGCACAGAAATTTGGTGTCATCCCCAGACTGGAGTCTGGGATGTGGCAGGTTGGTATTAGGGGACTTTGTCCATTGTCCGGTGCCGCCTCGTCACTCGCCATCATAGATTATCATAGAATTTACAGTGCAGAAGGAGGCCATTCGGCCCATCGAGTCTGCACCGGCTCTTGGAAAGAGCACCCTACCCAAGGTCAACACCTCCACCCTATCTCCATAACCCAGTAACCCCACCCAACACTAAGGGCAATTTTGGACACTCAGGGCAATTTATCATGGCCAATCCACCTAACCTGCACATCTTTGGACTGTGGGAGGAAACCGGAGCACCCGGAGGAAACCCACGCACACACTGGGAGAACATGCAGACTCCGCACAGACAGTGACCCAAGCCGGAATCGAACCTGGGACCCTGGAGCTGTGAAGCAATTGTGCTATCCACAATGCTACCGTGCTGTCCTGGGGCTGGGGGCAGGGGACACTAGAAGGGCCCACCTCAGCTCCAGGTGATCCTGCAAGACACTAGACATGAATGGTTGGATCTCGGGTTGGATCACAGGTTCTCGCCGAACAGGCACCGGAATGTGGCGACTAGGGGCTTTTCACAGTAACTTCATTTGAAGCCTACTTGTGACAATAAGCGATTTTCATTTTCATTTTCAGTGGTGGAGGGGTGGCGTGGGGGAGATGGAGCGGTGGATTGGTGTGGGGGAGGTGGGTTGTGTGTGGGGGGGGGGAGATGGGGTGGTGTAGGGATGGTGTGGAGGAAGTGGGGTGCTGGAGTTGGGGTGGTGGGATGGTGTGGTGGAGGTGGGGTGGTGTGGGGGTGTGATGAGGTGGGTTGGTGGGATGGTGTGGGGGTGGTGGGATGGTGTGGAGGTTGTGCCAACGGTACCGTAGGGACACCGCAACCTACCAGGTGCACACTTGGTTCCCCAATGTCAACCTTTGCCTCAGTGATTGCCCTCTTTCCGGCCCACCAACCAGGTCCCGTGCCCACTGCTCCAAAATGATGAGGAATCCTCCCTGTGTTCTCTATTGGTGGTGTAATATGAGAACGCAATAAAACTATCACATTTATTCCAAATTCCCCCAGACGATGCTTAAAATTTCCACATTTAACTGGTGTCATTGAGTTTCCATAAATCAATAATTAAACTTTATATCAAGTAATTTAGCCACATACATAATCATAGGCACACAAGTTCTGGGCATTTTAAAAACAAGTCAACTGAATTCTGAAATGGTTAACTATTCTACAGAACCTAAAGGTGCAGGGAGTGGACCGAGAGAACTTCGGAAATTCCATATGTCTGCACCGGCTCTCACAAACTTCTACAGATGTGTCATAGAGAGCATCCTATCCGGCTGCATCACAGCCTGGTATGGCAACTGCTCGGTCCAAGATCGCAAGAAACTGCAGAGTGTGGTGAGCTCAGCCCAACACATCACACAAGCTTGCCACCCCCACATTGATTCTGTCTATATCTCCCGCTGCCTCAGAAAAGCAGACAACATTGTCAGAGACCCCTCCCATCAGGCAGAAGATGCAGAAGTCTGAAGACCCGCACATCCAGACACTGGAACAGCTTCTTCCCCACAGCTACTAGACTCCTCAGCGACTCTCTCTCCCGGACTGATATGTTCCCTGTAAGAACACTATTCACGATGCCCCATGCTGCTCTTGCTCATGTATTTGCTTTGTTTGGTCCTTGCTCCGCACCGTAACCAATCACTGTTTCATGATGTACCATTTGTCGTTGTACTTTGTCGATTATTCTTTTTTGTCTACTATGTACGTACTGTGTACGTTCCCTTGGCCGCAGAAAAATACTTCTCACAGTACTTCGGTACAAGTGACAATAAATCAATCAATCAATTCAAACACACAATTGTTTCACTCTATGTAGTTTTAAAACATTTTTCACTCTATTTTCTTCAATTTTGCTCCAACTTCTTTTCTCTATCCTCTTTGTTTTTCATTTCAACCAATTTCAATAACCAATGTTTTCTACTCAACCAAGTCTGAAAGAATTCTTCACAGTTAATTTTTTTTACTCAAGTGTTTTGAAAAGATCAAATTGGATTGCTGCCAAGTTTATCTCTGGATTGAGAAGGCTAAACTTGATGACTTGGAACAGCTTAATTTCAAACTCAAACTCAACCCTGCGAATTCTGAAACCGTCCAAATTTCTTTTGGACAGAAACTCATTTGTTACATTTTAACTTGAACTGACTCAATAATCACAATCATGTCCTATTTACTCATTACCTCTAATTGTTCCTCTGTCATCTGTGGTGACCTGCACCTCAGCTAGGAGCGCTGCAACCCATACACTTCCAAAAGCGATTGTTTGAGCTCTCCAGCACTTTTTGCTGCATAGAGGAGTGTCTGTTGGAATCCATCCCTGTGTTTGGCATGTTATCAATTAGTTTGAGGTGCTTCTGGGCGAGGGAAAGAGATATCATTCCTTCCCCTCCCCATTCGCCAATGAACTCCAGCGCCGCCTTTTCGGCTTTTCCCTTTTCGGGTTCAACATTTCTTATTTATTTTGCGGTCTCTAAACCGTTTGTGCGAAACCATGCACTTGTACCTCGCACTACACTCCCTTCGCCTGGTCCACTCACTGCCCTTTTACATCGGCTGCTGGTCTATGACACTCCCTTCTGGGTACTGCCGGTTTAGCTCAGTGGGCTAGACATCTGGTTTGTAATGCAGAACAAGGCCAGCAGCACGGGTTCAATTCCCGTACCGGCCTCCCCGAACAGGTGCCGGAATGTGGCGAATAGGGGCTTTTCACAGTAACTTCATGCTTGTGACAATAAAAGATTATTATTGTTATTATTATTATAATCAAAAAACTCACCAAAACATAGTCCTGCCTTCACCAACACCCTGGTCATGTACTATCCCCATCCCCATTTGTTGTGGGAGAGAATACAGATATTTGGCTACAGTGCGCTTCACTCTCTCACTCACGAGTGACCAGACAGAGATTCTTGCAGTTTTAAAACAAGGGCATTTATTACAAGCAAGGAGCAAGGGCTCCAGTGCTCCAACTAGTGGTATGCTAGTGGGGCCTGATCCAATGGTTACATGTGCTAGCGAGACGAGGAATAGGGAGAGAAAACAGCTGATCACGTGGCTACAGGGATGGTGCAGGAGGTAGGGATTCAGATACCTGGATAATTGGGGCTCATTCTGGGGTAGGTGGGACCTCTACAAACGGGATGGTCTACACCTGAACCAGAGGGGTACCAATATCCTGAGGGGGAAATTTGCTAATGCTCTTCGGGAGGGTTTAAACTATTTCAGCAGGGGGATGGGAACCTGAATTGTACCTCCAGTGTACAGGAGGTTGAGAGTAGTGAGGTCATGAGTAAGCTTTCAAGGTCGCAGGAGTGTACCGGCAGGCAGGAAGGTGGTTTGAAGTGTGTCTACTTCAACGCCAGGAGCATCCGGAATAAGGTGGGCGAACTTGCGGCATGGGTTGGTACCTGGGACTTCGATGTTGTGGCCATTTTGGAGACATGGATAGAGCAGCGACAGGAATGGTTGTTGCAGGTTCCGGGGTTTAGATGTTTCAGTAAGCTCAGGGAAGGTGGGAAAAGAGGGGGAGGTGTGGCATTGTTAGTCAAGGACAGTATTACAGTGGCAGAAAGGACGTTTGATGAGGACTCGTCTACTGTGGTAGTATGGGCTGAGGGGTTAGAAACAGGAAAGGAGAGGTCACCCTGTTGGGAGTTTTCTATATGGTTCTGAAAAGTTCCAGAGATGTAGAGGAAAGGATTGCAAAGATGATTCCGGATAGGAGCGAAAGTAACAGGGTAGTTGTTATGGGGGAATTTAACTTTCCAAATATTGACTGGAAACGCTATAGTTTGAGTACTTTAGATGGGTCCGTTTTTGTCCAATGTGTACAGGAAGGTTTCCTGACACAGTATGTAGATAGGCCAACAAGAGGCGAGGCCACATTGGATTTGGTACTGGGTAATGAACCAGGCTAGGTGTCAGATTTGGAGGTAGGTGAGCACTTTAGTGATAGTGACCACAATTCGGTTACGTTTACTTTAGCGATAGAAAGGGATAGGTACATACCGCAGGGCAAGAGTTATAGCTGGGGGAAAGGCAATTATGATGCGATTAGGCAAGACTTAGAATGCATAGGATGGGGAAGGAAACTGCAGGGGATGGGCACAATTGAAATGTGGAGCTTGTTCAAGGAACAGCTACTGTGTGTCCTTGATAAGTATGTACCTGTCAGGCAGGGAGGAAGTGGTCGAGCGAGGGAACCGTGGTTTACTAAAGTAGTTGAATCACTTATCAAGAGGAAGAAGGAGGCTTATGTAAAGATGAGACGTGAAGGTTCAGTTAGGGCACTTGAGAGTTACAAGTTTGCCAGGAAGGACCTAAAGAGAGAGCTAAGAAGAGCCAAGAGGGACATGAGAAGTCTTTGGCAGGTAGGATCAAGGAAAATCCTAAAGCTTTCTATAGGTATGTCAGGAATAAAAGAATGACTAGGGTAAGAGTAGGGCCAGTCAAGGACAGTAGTGGGGAGTTGTGCGTGGTGTCCGAGGAGATAGGAGAGGTGCTAAATGAATATTTTTCGTCAGTATTCACACAGGAAAAAGACAATGTTGTCGAGGAGAATACTGAGATACAGGCTATTAGACTAGATGGGATTGAGCTTCATAAGGAGGAGGTGTTAGCAATTCTGGAAAGTGTGAAAATAGATAGGTTCCCTGGGCCGGATGGGATTTATCCTAGGATTCTCTGGGAAGCTAGGGAGGAGATTACAGAGCCTTTGGCTTTGATCTTTATGTCATCATTGTCTACAGGAATAGTGCCAGAAGACTGGAGGATAGCAAATGTTGTTCCCTTGTTCAAGAAGGGAAGTAGAGACAACCCTGGTAACTATAGACCAGTGAGCCTTACTTCTGTTGTGGGCAAAGTCTTGGAAAGGATTATAAGAGATAGGATTTATAATCATCAAGAAAGGAATAATTTGATTAGGGATAGTCAACACGGTTTTGTGAAGTGTAGGTCGTGCCTCACAAACCTTATTGAGTTCCTTGAGAAGGTGACCAAAAAGGTGGACGAGGGTAAAGTAGTTGATGTGGTGCATATGGATTTCAGTAAAGCGTTTGATAAGGTTCCCCACAGTAGGCTATTGCAGAAAATATGAGGCATGGGATTGAGGGTGATTAAGTGGTTTGGATCAGAAATTGGCTAGCTGTAAGAAGACAGGGGGTGGTGGTTGATGAGAAATGTTCAGCCTGGATTTCAGTTACTAGTGGTGTACCACAATGATCTGTTTTGGGGCCACTGTTGTTTGTCATTTTTATAAATGACCTGGAGGAGGGCGTAGAAGGATGGGTGAGTAAATTTGTGGAGGACACTAAAGCTGGTGGAGTTGTGGACAGTGAGGAAGGATGTTGCAGGTTACAGGGGGACATAGATAAGCTGCAGAGCTGGGTTGAGAAGTGGCAAACGGAGTTTAATGCAGAAAAGTGTGAGGTGATTCAGTTTGGAAGAAGTAACAGGAATACAGAGTACTGGGCTAATGGTAAGATTCTTGGTAGTGTGGATGAGCAGAGAGATCTCGGTGTCCATGTACATAGATCCCTGAAAGTTGCCACCCAGGTTGATAGGGTTGTTAAGAAGGCGTATGGTCTGTTAACTTTTATTGGTAGAGGGAATGAGTTTCAGAGCTATGAGGTCATGTTGCAGCTGTACAAAACTCTAGTGCGGTCGCATTTGGAGTATAGCGTGCAGTTCTGGTCGCCGCATTATAGGAAGGATGTGGAAGCATTGGAAAGGGTGCAGAGGAAATTTCCCAGGATGTTGCCTGGTATGGAGTGAAGATCTTATGAGGAAAGGCTGAGGGACTTGAGGCTTTTTTAGTTAGAGAGAAGAATGTTAAGAGGTGACTTAATAGAGGCATACAAGATGATCAGAAGATTAGATAGGGTGGACAGTGAGAGCCTTTTTCCTCGGATGGTGATGGCTAGCACGAGAGGACATAGCTTTAAATTGAGGGGAGATAGATGTAGGACAGATGTCAGAGGTAGGTTCTTTACTCAGAGAGTGGTAGGGGCGTGGAATGCCCGGCCTGCAACAGTAGTGGACTCGCCTACATTAAGGGCATTTAAATGGTAATTGGATAAACATATGGATGATAATGGAATAGTGTAGGTGGGCTTTAGATTGGTTTCACAGGTCGGCGCAACATCGAGGGCCGAAGGGCCTGTACTGCGCTGTAATGTTCTATGTTCTGTGTTCTATAAACAGTTAGACTTTTGGGCTCAGTTACAAGAAATTAGCATATATCAATCCGAGGTGAACATTTTTTTCAATATTATCTCTGTCTATTATCAACTAATAATTAGGATTGCATAACATATAACATATGAGTATCATCATCCAAGTGTAATTTGGGTACATCTACTTAATTATAATATCAAAAAGAATGTTTTTTTTTCACTGTTTATCCAATAACTTCCAGGCATAGGTGTGATAAGAATATATTTTGACCAGTGAGGTATCAACTCCCTTCCTCATTGTTCCTTGTGATAGTGGACACACATGAACAACAGCTGCAGTGTGTTCAATTGAATCCTTGTATGTGAATTGTGTAATTAATGTGTTCTCTATAATGTGGTCCTTGACTGTTATCTGCCTGAGCTGAAACAACTGTTTTCCCATCACTAATTTTCTGTTTTTTGAGGATTTAGCAGCTTGTGTGATTTTTAGCTTGTATAATGTTTAACCCTTTCAAAAGGAATAATTATCAAAGTTTGACATCAGGACATACAAAGAGATATTGGAACAAGGGAGGTTTTAGAGAGCATCTTTAAAGGGGGCACACTTATCTATCATTAATATAGAGCCTAGATGGTTAAATTGCAGGAACACCTGAGTACAGGAGCAACAATGCCTTACTACAGCTGTACAGGTACTTGGTGAGACCGCACTTGGAGTATTGTGTGCAGTTTTGGTCTCCTTATCTAAGAAAGGGTATACTGGCCATGGAGGGAGGGCAGTGATGGTTCACCAGACTGATTCTTGGGATTGCAGGATTTCATATGAGGAGAGATTGGGTTGACTCGGCTTGCATTCTCTGTAACTTAGAAGAATGAGAGGGGACCTCATCAAAATGTATAAAATTCTGACAGAGCTGGGCAGACTGGATGCAGGGATGTTGTTTCTTCTGGCGAGGAGTGGGGGGGGGGGTGTGTGTGAGGGGGGTGTGTGCTGGTCTAGAACAACGGTCACAGTCTCAGGATTGATGCGACCATCAATTCACTCGAGACGGGAGTAGAAGTAAACTGTGGCTTTAATCAACTTAGAACAATGCCTGCCTGTGACTAAAACAATACTGAGAACCACCTACAGGTCGACTGCTCTTTGTACCTCCCTTCAAGGGGAGGAGCCATGAGCGGAGCCCATACAGGCCCCAACATGTTCCCCTATGGATAATGCCAAACAATGGCCCATAGGAGGAGCCCACAAGGGCAACAGCATAGCACAGATACAAATACAAGGGCAACAGCACAGATACAAATACAATGGTGGATTATTGGCATAATGCATTCACCACATTCACCCCCTGTTAAAAAAATGAAGTCCGGCGGTTCAGCCATTCCGGCTCACGGATTGTGCGCTGTGATAGCCGAAGCTCTGGCGTTGTTGCTGGCCCGGGTGTCGAGCTCATCCGTGCTGGCATCGGTAATGAGGGCGCCGGTGCGGGTACAGACGTGGACTCCGGGAGCGTTTCTTCTGGAGCTTCATTCCTGTGAATCGGTGAAGGGGGGATGGCGGGCGGGAGGGAGCGCGGGAGCCCTATAGGCGTGGGGACGCTGGTCATGGTAGGTTGGGCGGGATATGGTGGGGTGGTGGTGGAACCGGCGGGTGCCAGGTCCCGGAGGGAGACCGTATCCTGTCGGCCATCGAGGTGTTCGATATAAGCGTACTGGGGGTTGGAGTGTACGAGCTGGACCCGCTCTACCAGAGGGTCGGACTTATTGCTCCTGACGTGTTTTCTGAGTAGGACTGGCCCCGGTGTCTTCAGCCAGGATGGAAGCGAGGCCCCTGAGGTGGAAATCCCTGGGAAAACAAATAGGCGGTCATGAGGGCTCTCGTTTGTGGCCGTGCAAAGTGGGGACCTAATAGAGTGGAGCGCATCGGGGAGGACCTCCTGCCAGTGAGAAACTGGGAGATTCCTGGACCGCAGGGTCAGTAGGACGGTCTTCCAGACCGTCGCGTTCTCCCTCTTCACCTGCCCATTTCCCCTGGGGTTATAACTGGTAGTCCTGCTCGAGGCGATGCACCTATTGAGCAGGTATTGACGCAGTTCGTCGCTCATTTCGAGCCCCGGTCACTGTGGACATAATTGGGGAAACCAAACAGGGTGAAGACACTATGTAGGGCTTTAATGACGGTGGACGTGGTCATGTCGGGGCAAGGGATTGCAAAGGGGAAGCGGGAGAATTCATCAATAATGTTGAGGAAATATGTATTGCGGTTATTGGAGGGGAGGGGCCCTTTGAAACTGATACTGAGGCGCTCAAAGGGCCGGGATGCCTTCACCAGGTGGGCCTTATCTGGTCGATAGAAGTGCGGTTTACACTCCGCACAGATCTGGCAGTCCCTGGTCATAGCTCTGACCTCCTCGGTGGAGTAGGGCAGGTTGTGAGCCTTGATATAGTGGATAAGCCGGGTGACCCCTGGGTGGCAGAGGTCATCGTGGATAGCCCGTAGTCGGTCATCTTGCGCGCTGGCGCATGTGCCGCGGGACAGGGCATCTGGGGGTTCGTTGAGCTTCCCAGGACGATATACTATATCGTGATTATAGGGGGAGAGTTCGCTCCTCCATCTCAAGATCTTATCGTTCTTGATTTTGCCCCGCTGCGTATTATCGAACATGAAGGCTACCGATCGTTGGTCGGTGACGAGGGTAAACCTCCTACCAGTGAGGTAGTGCCTCCAGTGCCGTACAGCTTCCACGATGGCTTGGGCCACTTTTTCGACTGAGGAATGCCGAACTTTGGAGGTGGTGAGGGTGCGCGAAAAAAACGCTACACGGTCTGCCTGCTTGATTGAGGGTAGCGGCGAGAGCGACCTCTGATGCATCGCACTCCACCTGGAAGGGGACGGACTCATCCACCGCGCGCATCGCGGCTTTTGCGATGT
The DNA here is from genome assembly GCF_047496885.1 of Scyliorhinus torazame. Lineage (NCBI taxonomy): Eukaryota > Metazoa > Chordata > Chondrichthyes > Carcharhiniformes > Scyliorhinidae > Scyliorhinus > Scyliorhinus torazame. Next base: position 284,942,154 of record NC_092707.1, on the reverse strand, counting down.
CCGCCTTGATGCAGCTGAAGGCCTGGCAGACCTCAGTCGCCAATGGGAAGATGGTGGCCTTGATTAGTGGGCGGGCTTTGTCTGCATAGTTGGGGACCCACTGGGCATAATATGAAAAGAACCCGAGGCACCTCTTCAGGGCCTTGGGCCAGTGGGGGAGGGGGAGTTGCAGGAGGGGGCGCATACAGTCAGTGTCGGGTCCTAGAACCCCATTTTCCACGACGTAGCCTAGGATGGCTAGTCTGTTGTGCGGAAAACGCATTTCTCCTTGTTGTACGTGAGGTTTAGGGTTTGGGCGGTTTGCAGAAATCTGTGGAGGTGGGCGTCGTGGTCCTGCTGATCATGGCCGCAGATGGTGACATTGTCCAAGTACGGAAATGTGGTCCGCAGCCTGTACCGGTCCACCATTCGGTCCATTGTTCTTTGGAACACCAAAACCCTGTTCGTGACGCCAAAGGGGACCCGGAGGAAGTGGAAAAGGTGGCCGTCTGCCTCAAAAGCCATGTAGTGGCGGTCCTCCAGGCAGATTGGGAGCTGGTGGTATGCACACTTCAGATCCACCGTGGAGAGCACCCGGTAGTGTGCGATCTGGTTTACCATGTCTGCAATCCGGGGAAGGGGGTACGCATCGAGTTGCGTGTACCGGTTTATGGTTTGGCTGTAATCTACAACCATCCAGTTCTTTCCCCCGGACTTGACGACCACCACTTGAGCTCTCCAGGGGCTATTGCTGGCCTCGATGACTCCCTCCCGCAAGAGTCGCTGGACCTCGGACCTGATAAAAGTCCTGTCCTGCATGCTATACCGCCTGCTTCTGGTGGCGACTGGTTTGCAGTCGGCGGTGAGGTTTGCGAAGAGTGGGGGAGGGTCGGCTTTTAGGGTCGCGAGGCTGCATATGGTGAGTGGGGGTAGGGGCCCACGAACTTCACGGTTAGGCTCCTGAGGTTGCATTGGAAATCTAGTCCCAATAGGAGAGGAGCGCAGAGGTCTCGGAACACGTATAATTTAAAATTGGCGTACTCGGCGCCCTGTATTACTAGGGTTGCTGTTGCGGTAGTGCACCCTCAGATTTGCACTGAGTGCGACCCAAAGGAGAGGGAGATGGTTTGGTGCGCCGGGAAAATTGGGGGCGAGCAAAGTCTTACCATGTCCGGGTGAATGAAGCTCCTTGTGCTCCCGGAGACGAAAAGGCAAGGCGCCTTGTGCCCTTTATCCAGACGGTCATCATGGAGCTCCGGAGGTGCTTGGGTCGCAACTGGTCCAGGGTGACCGCTCTGAGTTGCGGGTAGCCGGCGTGGGCGGAGGTGCGGGGGGCGGTCCGCGATGGCTGCCCTTGTTGATCATACGCGTTGAGCGGCGTAGCAGATGGCGACCAAGATGGTGGCCCCCGTTGATCGAGCGTGGCGGGCGGTGAGGAAGATGGCGTACAAGATGGCGGCCCCCATGGATCGCACGTGGCCAGCCGTGTGGGGGAGAATGGTCAAGATGGCGGCCCCTGTGAGTTGCACGTGCTGTGAGGGCTGGAAGATGGCTGCCCCCACGGATAGCACGAGGCTGATGACGCGTCTACAGGGGACGGAGTCGGCAGACACGCTGCCACACAGCGTGGTCTGCGGGCTTGTGAGTCTGAGGATCGGGCCTGTGAGTTAGAGTTCTTGGACCTGGCCAGGCAAACTTTGGCAAAATGTCCTTTTCTCCCGCAGCTGCTGCAGTTCGCGTACGGGTCTGGCAGTGCTGCCGGGGGTGTTGGGACTGGCCGCAGAAATAGCAGGGTAGCCCCCCATGGTGGGCGGGCGGCCACACGGCACAGGCCTGGGGTGGTCTTTGCTCGAGGGTCCACGAGGGGGTCGCGTGGTCAGCCGGGAATGCGTTAAGGCTCTGGAACGCTACTTCCAGAGAGGAGGCTAACTTTACCGTCTCATCCAGGTCCAGGGCCTCCTTTTCGAGTAGGCGCTATCTCGCGTAATTGGACCGGACTCCAGCCGCGTAGACATCTCGGACGGCGAGTTCCATATGTTGAGTGACCTCAACGGCCTGGTAGTTGCAGCTGCGTGTGAGGGCTTTGAGGTCACGTAGGTAGACTTCCAGTGATTCCCCGAGACGCTGGCGGCGAGTGGTGAGGATGTGTCGCGCATAGACCTCGTTCACGGGCTGTACATAGAGGCGTTCGTGCATCGCGAGGGTGTCTGCGTAGGGGGAGGCCTCGTCGAGTTGAACAGAGATTCGATGGCTCACCCGTGCGTGGAGGAGGCTCAGCTTCTGTTCGTCAGTGACGGAAGGCGTGGAGGAGGCTGTGAGATAGGCCTTGAAGCAGCGGAGCCAGTGCGAAAAAATGTCTTTCACCTCCGCGGCCTGCGGATCGAGTTCCAGTCGGTCAGGTTTGAGGGCCGATTCCATAGTTGCGTTTATGTTGATTAAATTGATGCAACCATCAATTCACTCGAGACGGGAGTAGAAGTAAACTGTGGCTTTAATCAACTTAGAACACTGTCTGCCTGTGACTGATCCAATACTGAGAACCACCTACAGGTCAACTGCTTTTTATACCTCCCTTCAAGGGGAGGAGCCATGGGCAGAGCCCATACAGGCCCCAACATGTTTCCCTATGGATAATGCCAAACAATTGCCCATAGGAGGAGCCCACAAGGTCAACAGCATAGCACAGATACAAATGCAAGGGCAACAGCACAGATACAAATACAATGGTGGATTATTAGCATAATACATTCACCACAAGGTTACTGGGTAGGCCATTCAAGACTGAGATTAGGAGAGCTTTCTTTACCTCAGAGGGTGATGAACCTGTGGAATCCTCTACCACAGAAGGCTGTGGAGGCCAGGTCACTGTATATGTTTAAGAAGGAAATAGATTTCTAGGCTCTAAAGACATCAAGGGGTATGGGGAGAGTGTGGGGACAATGGCATTGAGATAAAGGATCAGCTTTGACCAGATTGAACGATATAGCAGGTTCGAAGGGCCAAATGGCCTACTCCTGCTTCTAATATCTACGTTTCTGTGTTTCTTCTCAAGGTCCAGTTCCTGAACAAGGGAAAATCCAACAGAGAGTTGCAATTGAAATCAGTTCAATGGATAAGTATCTTGAAGTGTCTTTTACTGAATCTGTGCTTCAAACTCTGACAAATGCTTTCATTTCCTGTTATTTTTAGCAAACAGTGCAATATTGGAATTAAAAACAGAAAGAGGGGGAGGAAAGTGTGGGGGGAGGAAAAGGCATCAGCATCTGGAAAACAAAAAAGAACATTAATTAGAACATAAGAACATAAGAACTAGGAACAGGAGTAGGCCATCTGGCCCCTCGAGCCTGCTCCGCCATTTAATGAGATCATGGCTGATCTTTAGGGTCTAGCTCTTTTTCAGAACTAAAGAAGAGTGGCACAGTAGCACAGTGGTTAGCACTGTTGCTCCACAGCTCCAGGGTCCCAGGTTCGATTCCCGGCTTGGGTCACTGTCTGTCCGGACTCTGTACATTCTCCCTGTGTCTGCCTGGGTTTTCTCTGGATGCTCCGGTTTTCTCTCACAGTCCAAAGATGTGCAGGTTAGGTGGATTGGTCATGTTAAATTGTCCCATAGTGTCCAAACGTTAGGTGGGGTTGCTGGGTTACGGAGATAGGGTGGAGGTATAGACATAGGTAGGGTGCTTTTTCAGGGGCTGGTGTAGACTCGATGGGCTGAATGGCCTCCTTCTGCACTGTAAATTCTATTCTATTCTATGATCTATCTACTTCCTGATTATTAGAATTTATCACATCCATCATCCTGTCTTTTCTTTTTAGTTATTAATGAGTTTGCTGCATATTTACATATTCTATTTTAATTTCAGGTTTCCAGCATTTACAATAGTTTGTTTCTTTTTGTCTTTTTAAAGTGGGAAAGCGATTCTCCACGAATCGGCAGGGCGGGCAACTCTGGTGCCGAGGAGTGGCGTGAGCCACTCCGGCGTCAGGCCGCCCCGAAGGTGCAGAATCCTCCACACCTTCAGGGGCTAGGCCGGCGCCGGAGTGGTTTGCCCCGCGCTGGCTGGCGCGGAAGGGGCTTGGCGCCACGCCAACCGGTGCCGAAGGTCCTCCGCCAGCCAGTGTGAGTTGGCGCATGCGCGGGAACACCAGCATGTGCTGGCGTCATCCAAGCGCATGCGCAGGGGGTTTCTTCTCCACACCGGCCATCGAGGAGGTTGACAGCAGCCGGTGCAGAGGGAAAGAGTGCCCACACCACACAGGCCCGCCCGCGGATCGGTGGGCCTCAATCGCGGGCCAGGCCACCGTGGGGCACCCCCCAGGGCCAGATCCCCCCGTGTCCCCCCGTGGACTCTACAGTCCATCCACGCAGCCAGGTCCCGCCGGTAAGGGCCTGTTGTGATTTATGCCGGCGGGACCCGCTGAATACGGGCGGCCTTCGGCCCATCACGGGCCGGAGAATAGCCGGGGGGGGGGTCCGCTGCCAGCAGCCGCCAACCGATGTGCTGCGATTCCCGCCCCCGCCAAAACCCCGGCGCCGGAGAATTCGGCAGCTGGCAGGGGCGCGATTCACACCGCCTACCGGCGATTCTCCGACCCGGCGGGGGGATCGGAGAATCTCTGGTTTAGTCGAATCAAATCAACCGTACTCCATTAATTCATTGTCTGAAAGTGGATTTTGCTCTTTGGTAGCAGGTATGATCTTGTTCATGTGCTTTTAGTGGAGGTAAGTGCTCTGAATGAATTCCTTGTTTCAATTCAATCTTTGTGAAACCCATTGACTGAGTGCAGTGCCTGGGGAGCTCTTGGAAGATGATTGCCCAGCACATGTGCTTCTGGCCAGCGGGACCATGGAAATGCAGAGATGTGAATACGTCAGAGATATCTGCTGCCCCTTTCCCTCAGTGTTGTGCCGCAAGGATGCAGAGAAATGAAAAGGAATGAAATTCGACTTGGACTCAACAGGAAATATCACATTTGTTGCCAATTGGTCAGAATTGAACATTGGAATGAGGTAAATGGGCACCCGGTGCAATATTGCCTGCACTCGATCCTGGACCAAATTTATCCGCAACCCTCCATATCCCCAGCCTCTCCCAAAGCGCTTTATTTGGAAAATAATGGAATGAGCAAGCACAATTGCTAAATTTAAATAATAACAAGCCTTATTTTGTGTCACTATTTCCAAATAAATATTATCAAAATAGATAACTTTTGGAGCAAAATGATGCTAATACCATATTGAATAGATTCCTGTTGTCAAAATAATGATGTCACAAAGTTTCTTCTTTATATTTCCTACAACCTGTGAGGTCAATGTCATCAAAGTTGGAAAAACAAGGTGAATTAAAATGCTGTTTGATTTTGAACATTTCTATAGTTATGTTTGCATAACTAAAACATTGTTGGAGACTGTGGTTGCTGCCCTGTACATATGTTAAGGGCAGCACGATAGCACAGTGGTTAGCACTATTGCTTCACAACAGGGACCCGGGTTCAATTCCCGGCTTGGGTCGCTGTCTGTGCGGGGTCTGCACGTACTCCCCATGGTTGCGTGGGTTTCCTCCGGGTGCTCCGGTTTCCTTCTACAAATGTCCCGAAAGTTAGGTGAATTGGATATTCTGAGTTCTCCCTCTGTGTACCCGAACAAGCGCCAGTGTGTGGCGAATAGGGGATTTTCACAGTAACTTCATTGCAGTGTTAATGTAAGCCTACTTGTGACACTAATAAAGATTATTATTGTTATTCTGTTCAGTGCTGCCCTTAACATATGTACAAGACAGCATCCATAGTCTATATATTAAATTGCTGCAAAACTTTTAAAATGAAATGCACTGGGGATACCAACACCGACTGTGCAATACTTCAGCAGCCAGGCAGGCAAAATCAGCTGCTCCACATTGTCAGAAACCACTGGTGTGAGTTCACCCTGATGACGCCTCCCTTCCCTCTTCAAACATAAACATTCCTAAAATCAACCTGATTTTGATTTCTGAACAAGTGGTTAGTAATGCCAAACTTTCCAGAGTTCGGTACAGATGAATGTACTCAATGACAGTTTATAGATTTGATGGACAGATCTATAAAAACACAAAGATGTTGATGCAGTTTAGTTTGTATAAAAGCTGCAAGCACAAAGATGAAAGATGTATTCAGTGGAGATATCAGATACTTGCAGATCTATTGCACTAACAAGATTTGGAATATCAACTCATCACTGTATGCTAATCTTAAGCTTATATAAAAAGATTTAATTCAACCCACTGCATTATGCTTCTTCTAAATTTATTTTCGGTATATGCATTCCATAGTTTTCCTTCTGTAGTTTCAAAGCAGTGTAGCTTTTAGAAGTGTTGTCGGAGCCGTTTGCAAATTATCCTTAACCAAACATGTTCTTTCCATTGAGTGTGGATGTCATTAGGGGATGGTTATTGCCTAAGGCTGTGCATGAACTTTTCTTTCCAACTGTACACTTTATCTATAATTTAGTTTGCTTTCCTAAATTATTCAGACTGACAGTGGGTGAAAATAATGGAATTTGCTGAATCCCTCCTTTAGGTTTTTAAAGTAAAACAGTTTTTATGTTGATTTGAATTTTTACGTTTTTTCCCCCCTTTAATCACAGCTCAAAAGTGGAATATACATATTTCATTTGATTCTTTCTTCTCTGTAACCAGAGTGCCTTTTATTCCAATCATGCGAAAGCAGATTCAGCTCATGTTGAATGAGGGTGAGGGCAATACTGCACAGTTAATAAAAATTACTTCCAAGGTTAATGAGGGTGAATGGTGTTAAACATGTTTATTTGAGATTCCATTGGCCCAAAAGCTATTCATAATGTTGTTGCAATTAATTGCCTTGTTTTTTTTTTCCAGAAACATAGATAAAACCCATCTGTCCAGCATCTTGACTATCAATGACAGCCAGCTCCCATCACCAAAAGTTTCACACTCTATTCCATACTCTTCAGAACAGCCAATACTGTAGAGTTTTCTTTAAACTCTTACGCACTGTCCTGACCATTTTCTTATATAAAAAACTAATAAGTTCAAACAAGTATTTCCTAAATTACTTGTAATATTCCCTTCATTAGCAAAGCTGACCATCAATAATGAGATCATCTTCTATTCTCCCATTACAAATACTGCAGTTTGGTAATTTTATCTCACACTCTTCAGATTCCTCTGGCTCCATCAATCCATCCTCATTTGAGACAGGAGCGGGTCAGCTTGTTCCCCAGTCTCTGCTGTTACAACATGTATAAGGCAATTGGCAGTTTGATTTTCTGTCCCAATCTGTTAGAACACACCTCCTCTCTGTGCAGTGACCCTCTAACTGGCTAGCCTTAAATCTAACTGATTATGTATAAAATTTCAACGACAAAGAAACACATTGCGAGCCACGTTCTCATTAGCATCCAATGGTTCATAAAGGAAATCATGACACAGCCCAAAAGACAAGCCCTGTGACCCATCAAGTCTGAGTGGGAGATTTTGCTCACATGTTCCTACTTCCTGCTCACTCTCCATATATATAGCATTGTGCAAAGCAATGAATAGCATAATCTAAACTCCCTTGGATTTATCTTTGATGAATACAGGAATAGTTGTCCATGCAGATTCTCTTTTATAATTCCATATGTATGCAGGAACTGGAGTAAGCCTTTCAATCCCTTGAGCCTAATTTGCTGTCTGTATCTTAACTGCAGTCACTTTGGTTCCATAATATTTCAGCCCAACAAGAATCTATCTGAGTTTTGACATTTTTAACATATATGAAGGATCCCAAGAAAACGTGTTCAGTTGAATCATGAGCACAAATCCTATCAAATGTTCAATGAATATTACTTGCATAACTTTGATAAAATAATCGATCTTTGCCTTAATTTTGATTTAGTAACTATCTCTTTAAAACTCAGTTATCATTGTTCAGGCATTTCGCAGACAGCAAAGGCAGCATATAATACTCAGCAAGGTCTGTTGTTATAGCTTCCGTGTTAAATCTCTTGGGTTAAGATGAAGCCTAAGTCAGACTTTTCAAATATATCCAGACTGTGTGATTGGGTCAGCTTGTATTTTGAATGGTGCTTCTGAGGGGTAAGATGTTCAAGATTCAGGATGTCCCAGCAACTCATTCTCCAGAATTTGAAAAGAATGTTTCTTATCAACAAAATGCACTGGAGACTTCTTTGAAAAAACAGCACACAATTGCTCAAAGAAGCTAAGAGGCTGTTTGAAAATCTCAAAAGGCAAAAGTCAATATTTCTGAAAGAAGGAAAAATCCTACCGTATATATCTACAAGATTCAATGTAGCATTTCTCCAAGGATTCACAAACACATAACCTCAAACAGTTAGAATGACAAAGGCAATAGGCAGCAGGAAGCACCACCACCCTTCCAAGACACTCACCATCCTGACTTGCAAATCCACTGTCCGCCCCTTCACTGTCGCTGGGTCAAAATCCTGGAGCGCCGGCCCTAATAGCACTTTGGCTGTACCTACACCACATGGTCTGCAACGGTTCAAAAAGACAACTCACTACTACCTCCTCGAGGGCAACTCGGGATGGGCAACAAGTTCTGGCCTAGCCAGCGAAGCCCACATCCCATAAAATAATAAGATTGGAAGGGACCAATAATAGATTAGTTTTTGGAGTTGCAATGTTTTTATTATTTTGCTCAATTGAGTTAGATGAACAATTTTTAACGGATTATATAAAGATATATCACCAGGGTTTGGTTTCGCTTAATTGTTTGGTCAGCTGGTTCGTGATGCAGAGCGAGGCCAACACTGCAAATTCAGTTCTCGTACCGGCTGAGGTTATTCATGAAGTTCCTGCCTTTTCAATCTTGACCCTTGCCTGAGATGTGGTGGCCCTCAGATTAAATCACCACCAGTCAGCTCGCCCCGTCAAAGAGGAAAGCAGCCAATCATCATCTGGGACTATGGCAACTTTACTTTTATATCACAGCTAGATTATTCACTTGTTCGTTTAATGTATTTATTTCAGATTGTCACCTTTAGAAAAGGTCTCATGCAATGTTTTGAAAACTGTAGTGAGAGGCATTAAGATATAGTCCAGTACCTACAAGCAGTTACCAAGTGGATTTTGCCAACCAATTTCTCAGTGTTATGTCCATTTTAGGCCCCGTACCTATGGGCATGCTGAGGATTGATGCGATGGTCACTTGAGCCAGTATGCCCTTTGATTTATGAATGGGTATCTCAATGGGCTGGCTGTGCACTAAGATAAGGGAGTCATGAAGTTTTACAGCACAAAAAGAGGCCCTTTGGCCCATCATGCCTGTGCCAGCAAAAGACATTGACCCACCACCCCCTGTTGTTGGGCACTTCCTCAGTATGATCAGCGTTATGTGTGAAAACAATCTGGCCAAGTATCATTGTTGATGTCCTGTGGTGCTCCAGAGGGTGGCCCTCCTGGCTCCACTCTTCTCTACAGTACCAATGATGCGGAGATGCCGGCGTTGGACTGGGGTGAGCACACTAAGAAGTCTTACAACACCAGGTTAAAGTCCAACAGGTTTGTTTCAAACACTAGCGTTCGGAGCACTGCTCCTTCCTCAGGTGAATGCAGGTGAATTCTCCTGAGGAAGGTGCAGTGCTGCGAAAGCTAGTGATTTGAAACAAACCTGTTGGATTTAACCTGGTGTTGTAAGACGTCTTACTCTACTACAGTACCAACATTTGGGAATGGTGATGTTTTCCCATGTGCCTTGCTTCTGCCCCTTTTCATATTCTTTCCTCGTTTTCTGGTCCCAGACCCAGAGCCTCCCTGATGGGTGGTTCAATAGGTGACAAAGATGCTTTGAAATTTTGCTCACACGGGGCAAAGTTCCAGGCAACACTTGTGTTCAATATGGAGCAGAAATATGTAAAGCATTGTCATTTGTATCACAAGATTGTGTCGCTGCTCTGTTTTCTACCTTTAATGACGTTTCACTGAAATTATTATGTATCCTGTGCTATTAGTCATTTGTCTAAAGAACATTTGAATTTGACTTTCAAAAATCAATTTTGCATGATTCTATATAAATCTCATTTTCTGTTCACGGAGTTTTACTTTTGTCTATTTCATAAACCTTTGATTCAATGTCATAGTTAACAAATTTAAAACTTGATTCAATTTGTCTTCATGGCTCTTGTTTGAGATTAGTGCTAGCAATGCTTGCTTTCTTAGTTAATGGTGTTGGTTTTTGCTTGTACTTTATTCCTTTTGGAGATCTCCCGTTACAATGATGATCTAGCCACAGTCAAATGCTAAACAAATTCTCAGAGCCGAGGACACAATTCCAATTTGATCTACCACAGCCCATTCATATTTAAATCAGATGGGAATTTTGTGAATGACATGTCCTAATGCTCATTCACAGAATGTAGAGCCCCTGCTGAAACCCGGAGGCCCCTCAATCAATTTGAAATGAACCTCAGGATGCTAAAGGACATATACTTTCTGCCCTTGATACACTTAAAAATATCATACAATGCCCCTGCAGCCTGTCTGTTGATAGGTGGCATATCATTGTTGATTAAGAATTATATCAGCAGGTTCAATTGATTGTTCTGTGTCTGGGGTCTTCACAAAGAAGTGAGTAGAAAATTCCTGATGTTGTCTCTTCAATAATTTAGCCTGGAATCGTGGGGCCATATGTCCATAAAATGGCTCCCAAACCTTGTGGATTGAGCCCAAATGTGTAGAGTAAGTCTTTTGCAATGTTATGTGGATTGCAGTGAAAATTAGATTTCATTACTGCTGTGCTTGTCTTGAAATAATATCCATAGTCTTGAAATCGTGTATATAAAACTAATTTGGATCCCAATCCAGGAATTTTATAGAAATTATTTTATATTTCATTTTTCCTTTGTGGCCTTTAAATTGGCTACTATATCAATGCTTTGCTAAAACTAATGAAACTGGGAATTGTGTCAGGAAACAAGTGAAACAAGATTAATATTCAATCTGCTGTGTAAGCTCAGCATTTACAGTGAGGCTCATTTATATAAAAAAAAATCACATACTAAATATAAGTAGAGCATACATATTTGGGATGATAAAAAAGAATTAAGAAAAGGAATAATTAAATTGTTAATCATTAATGGCGATATTTGGATGATATGTTATCTGAAATATTCTGTCATATGTTCCGAGGAAAGCAAAATGAGGAGTAGACTCCTTGGAAGGAAATGTGCATAATAGTGTCTCCTGGTACAGCACCAGATCAGGAGACTCCAAGTCATATTTTTGGCTTGGCCTTAGTCAATCTCAAGTGAGACAGCATTTGAGTTGCTCCATGTTACCTCCTCTCTGAAACCAGGAAAGGAAATTTCCAACAGGTTTCCTGCTCTTGGTTGCAATCCAAGGCCCCTTTTGGATTGACATGTGTGTATGAGCAGGATGGAATTTGACAGGGGTGAATTACTCTACCGTTCAATAGCCTATGAGTGTACTTTATGCAACTGACAGAGAAATGCCAGCCACGAGAGAGCAGTCAGTATTTGTGGCTTTGTGCCTTTATGCTGTGCTTTCATGGAAGGAGACATAAAAAGACAAAAAAAAACTGAGACAAAACTGCTCAGCAACTTCAAGAGAAATGTCAGAAGCAACATCCATCACTCCACATGGACTTCATCAATCTGACCAAGGCTTTGCCAATCGGAAAGTGCTATGGAAGACCCTGTCAAAGGCCGGCTGTCCAGGGAAATTCATCAACATCCTCCAACTTCTCCACGACAAGATATCGGTGACATTCCTCACTGACAAAAATAAGACCGGAATCTTTGCAGCCAAGACTGGAATCAAACAGAGATATGTCATCGCCCTCACACGTTTCTCCATCGTCATCGTTCATTTTGTCAAGAGCACGCATCCCAGTGGAATAGACGTCGTCTACATTATGGACGGAAAACCTTTCAACATCACCCGGTTGAAATCACGGAAGCATACCAAAGAATCGGTCTCAGTCTCAACCTCAAGAAGATTCAAGTCCTTTACCAACCCACCCCAGGGCAAGATCCGGTCTTTCCCTCCATCAAGATCAATGGAGAAACCCTACCAAACATGGTATATTTTCCATACCTGGGGAGTCACCTCTCCTCTAAGGCTGACATTGATGTGACGACATTGGCTGGAATTCTCCAGTCATTGCGATTCAATGTTCCCACTGGTAGCGCATTCTCACCAGCCCGTTTCCTGGCAGCGGGGTGGAGTCATTACATTGGGCAATCCCAGTGACAAGAGGCGGGAAGATAGAATTCCACCGTCATCGAATTCCGCCGCTGAGAAAAACATGTGGCTGGGGGATGGAGAATCTCGTCCATTGTGTCCAATCCACAAGTACCTCTTTCAGACACCTAAGGGCGAGGGTCTTTGACAACTGCGACATCCGTGCTGATACCAAGATCCTTGTGTACAAGGCGGTCATCCTCCCAGCTCTTCTATATGGCTCAGAAACTTGAACTACGTGCAGATGTCACCTCAAGGCCCTGGAGAGGTACCTGTAGTGATCTGTACATCTGTACATACATCTGCACATACACCAGGGACTACAGACAGATGTAACAGCCACAGCATCACTAGAGGGCATCAGAGACGGGTACAAAGGGCCCAGCTCAAGGGAGGATCCGCCTCTTTCGGAAGCACAGGGCTAGTGAGCAGCAGCACACAGAGACAGCTCAGCATAAGTAGTTTACCTTAGCTTCACTGGTCATACATCTTCACTGTATTATATCTAGTTAAGCTCTGGAAACAGAACAAACCCATTGAATAAAGTATTTGTGTTAACTGGAAGTCTACAATCTTTATTCAGACTTAGAGAATAACATATGATACCAGGAGAGATTTCAGAAAGCTAGCTAGACACCAGCAAGAGAAGAAAAACTTAAACCGGATATTTGACTGTGGAAGACTTTGCAGCAAATGGATCCTCGGCGACTAACTGATTCGATGGAACTTGTTGGAACTCCATGGCGGCTGGAAACAGCCGGTAATTTAAGTTATAACTGAAAAATGTTTGAACAGCTGTTCCAAATATTTATTACAGCTAATGATTTAAGTACTGCCTCTGATGCAACAAAAATAGCCCTACTATTCTCAACAGGAGGGCATGAAGCTAGAGAAATCTATAATTACTTTAATTACTTAGAAGGTGAGGACAACACCAAATTAGAAGTTGTACTCAAAAGATTTGATGAACACTGTAAGAGTCACTCTGGTGAGATGCTGGAAAGATTTAACTCTTGTCAGAGAAACGGAGGGCCCATCTCTGATTTTATTACAAATCTTAAGCTAATTCCACAAGTCTGTGATTATGCTGATTTCAGAGACACTGTGATAATGCATCAATTAATTTCTGGACTATCTGATAAAAATTTGAGGGAAGGACTTTCACAAAATAAGTATCTAACTCTAGAAATCGCTGTACAAAAATGCCTTGCTTATGAACAAAATCAAAATCAATACTTTGAGTCTCCACAAACACAGAATCATCATTTAGAAAACAAAATTGGGAAAAATGGCACGAACACTCACCACGAGGCGGAGGCAGGGTTGAATCGGAGGAAGACGGAGGTTCTGAGCGGCAGCCACCTTGAGAAAGGAACCGCACATGCGCAGTTGCGAAAAGAGCGCACAGTACAGGAAACTCAGAGTGCGCATGGGCAATCGAGTCCTACGCATGACATCATGAGCGTCATGACGCCAGAGGACCAGGAAAATGCCTACTTAAAAGAGAAATGCATGAAAATGAACAAAAAGACATTTAAAGCTGCAAAACCCAATTTTCTTGCCTCAAAAGACAGAACAATGCCCGAACTTACACCAGAAGTTGAAAATAACCTTCACAACACCCTGGAACAAGCAGTTAGCACCGCCCTCGAAGATGATGTGGTCCTTGTAGACTACGACTCAGATTAAGATTTCATCTTGGGAGATAGCTACCCCAGTACCAAATCCGAACCGCAGCTAGAGGTGTTGTACCGTGAAGACCCCGACGATCAGTTCTTCGGATTGGGGAATCTTCAGCCCAGCATATATGACATCCCGACTCGTGAGTGCAGGATTATGCCGCGGCCTGACGCCAAGAAACAGAGAGTGGTCCACGCACCACGAAGGGTCCCAGCCTCCACACAAGAAGATGATTTGTCCATTGAACATGAAGGGAACGATCACAACTCCGAAACAAAAAGTGATGATTTGTCTATCGAACAATACACACAATACTGCTCAGACATGGCTGAGTTATTCCGAGATCCTGATCACAGTATCAGCAACACGATTGAAAAGCTCAATACGACTCTTCTCATGGTAGATGAATCCAATTACCATGATGCCATGGCAGATCGTCGATACATGGGATGACAGCAATATCCAAGACGAAGACAACGCCACACAGGGAGCACAGAACGACTCCATTGAGAGACCACAGATGGACTCTACAGTGAGAAAACTGCACGACTCCACAAAGAGAGCGATGACAGACTCCACAGAGAGAGCGATGACAAACTCTACAGAGAGAGCGACAAAGGACTCCACAAAGAGAGCGATGACAGAGTACACCGAGAGAGCGATGAAGGACTCCACAGAGAGAGCAATGATGGACTCCACAAAGAGAGCGACACAAGCCTCCACAAAGAGAGTGACGCAAGCCTCCACAGACAACTCGGTGACAGACTCAAAAATGGCAGCAAGCAAACACTCCATAGTGAACAACATGCGTGTACAAGGCCATGAAGATCTATCAAGCTTATTTGAGCCACCAGAAGAAGACACTGAATGTTTACCCACTGTATGTGAGACAAGTGACGAAGAAATCACAATTCCCATACAGGATGTGCAGGATCACAGCGAGACTGACGTATCTCAGCTCATCTGCACAGAAGCACTCAATAATCAGAGGACGGCCACCCATGAGTCCAGAGAGACCACGTCAATTGAAATCTTGAAGATTTGACTCCAGAAGAGGAGCACCAAGAGTCCAGAGAGACCACGTCAATAGAAATCCTGAAGATTTTGACTTCAGAAGAGGAGCACCACGGGCCACAACAAAATGAAATCGTGAAGATTTTGACTCCAGAAAAGGAGCACAAAGAGATCACAGATGATTCAAATGAACCTGAAATGACTCCAAAAGACGAGCACCAAGAAATCAATGATAATTCAAGTGACCCTGAAATGACTCCAAAAGAGGAGTACCTAGAAATCAATGATGATTCAAGTGAACCAGAAATGACTCTGGAAGAGGAGTACCAAGGAAGCAAAGAAGAGGAATCGAATCCACCACAAATGACTGATGTCACCACCATCAATGCAACATCAGATCATTCTCACAATTCTCAAGAAGAAACGCTCAACGTAGCAGATACCACAAAGGACACTGACACCAATAACTGTGACAGTGACTCAAATAATCTACATGGCACACTCATTGAGCGCAACAAGAACCACCAAAAACCACAAGAAGCACAGCAGAAACAGAATCAACAAGCGCGACACAAAGAACAACAAGAACGACAACAACAAGAACACCAACGAAAACAACCAAGACAGAAACAACAAAAACAACAAGAACGACAATGAAAACAACAAAGACAGAAATGACAGAAACAGTAACAATGAAACAACGACCTGTACAACATGGTACAACTCTGCACGTGAAGGACAATGCCACAGCACACTGCGAAACAATGACAAGACTACAAACATACCATGGCATGATAAAGAATCTCACAAATTCGCATATGCTCCAGAACAAACAAGCAATACCGCTTTCATGAATGAACACATACAGGCTCAATACCACAAACACAGGGAAAAGTCGAGGTCAGACAACAGTGTGACACAGAATCGCTACCCATAATCAAATGGAACAAGGGAAAAAGGCGTCCACGACTCATCAGCAAGGCAGCCGAGTCACGTTCCGACATCAACCTAGCTCTGTTATCGTACCGAGCAACCCCATTGAGCTCAGGACTGTCGCCAGCGCAAATGCTCTTCGGCAGAAACATCCGGACAACCCTACCGGCAAAGCAATTCCGTGACCCGAGCAATGCACCGGTTCTCGATGACATGCGGGCACTATGCTCCAAACAAAAATTATACTACGATCAACATGCGATCCCACTCAAGTCACTGACAATAGGTGACACCATCAGAATCAGGGACCCAGAAGGCGGATGGTCTGAGTCAGCCACGGTGATCAGGCAGGATGCACCACGGTCCTACATTGTCAAATCGTCTGCGGGAGTAATTTTGCGCCGTAACCGCCAGGATCTGTTAGAGATTTGACCTACAACGGCAGTATTTCCTACAGTGGACTTGACTGAGTCCATTTGTCCACAGGACGTTCCTCGCCACACAACGCCAGACAGCACTCTTGGTGACATCAAACCATCATCCCTACTACCGCCGTTAAGACACTCCAGCAGAAGCCGTAAGGCACCCGACCGGCTAGATTTGTAACGACACTTCAACACACCCACAAGACGAATATGGACATTTCTCACGATGGACTCACATCACAGTTAATTGTTTCTGTATTACTTTATCATTTTCAAAGTGTGCAGATTTGCTTATTCTCACCACTTGTTATGTACAGTTTTCTTGAGGCCAGTCTAGAAAACATGTCCAATAAAAAGGGGGGGGGGTGTAGTGATCTGTACATCTGTGCATACATCTGCGCATTCACCAGGGACTACAGACAGATGTAACAGCCAAAGCATCACTAGAGGGCAGCATCAGAGACGATTATAAAGGGTCAAGCCCAAGGGAGGATCTGCCTCTTTCAGAAGCACAGGGCTAGTGAGCAGCAGCAGACAGAGACAGCTCAGCATAGGCAGTTTACCTTGGCTTCACTGGTCATACCTCTTGACTGTATTATATCTAGTTAAGCTCTGGAAACAGAACAAACCCATTGAATAAAGTATTTGTGTTAACTGGAAGTCTACAATCTTTATTCAGACTTTGAGAATAACATAGTACCATCAATGCTGTATGAGATGGATTCTCCGCATCAACTGGGTGGACGGGCATACTAACATCAGTGTCCTGGAAGGAGCCAAGAGCACCAGCGCCGAGGCCATGGTCATCCAAAACCAACTCCACTGGGCCGGCCATGTGTTTAGGATTTGAGTCCCGACTGCCAAAGCAAATCTTCTTTGCTCAGCTCATGGAAGGCTCCCGAACAAGAGAAGGATAAAGGAACCACTTCAAAGGCACTCTGAAGGTTTATCTCAAGAAATGCAACATAGAATTGAGCTTCTGGGAGACCCTTGCTCAAAAGATACTTACTTGGAGGAACCTCCTGATTGAAGGGACACAATTCTTCGAGGACACCCTGCGGCAAGAGGAGGCCAGTAAAAGGAGCCTGAGAAAGGAATACCAGTGATCTAGAGTCCAAAGACTGACCCCACCTCCCGGAAACACCTGACAAGTGTCCGGTTGAAGATATGGCTCTCGGATCAGGCTCAGCCATGCAAGGACCCACAAAAGCCATGATCAGTAGCGTGGAGTTTCTTAGGTGGACAATCATACTCGTTAGCAAGTGATCACTGAAGAAGAAGAAGACTCATTCATTGACTATCCTCTGAGTGTACTCTATCCACACTGACAGGGAGATGAACAGCCACTGGAGAACAGTCAGCATTTGTGGCTTGTTGCCTTCATGCTGTGATTTCACGAAAGGAGACATAAAAAGACAAAAAAAAAATTAGAGGAAAACATAAAACAAACAACAAAGACAGAACTTGTGCACACTGGTATGACAACTCAGAACATCCGTTCAGGAAACCTAAAATGTCAATTGGGAAATTTGGGAGGAAACACAGGACATCAAAGAAGGATCAGCAGAGAGGAGGGGATCTTATTGTTTCTCTTCCCTCCCATCTCTCAAATATTGTTTGAAACATGGTAAAAGTCCCACTTTGCTGAGGATGACTGCCTGGCCCTGCTTGAAAGCGGGAGTTATCTCCTTTAATCTGACTACTGAGAGGTTTTAGGAATCTCTCTGGGCCAGTTATTTGCTTTAATGTTTTTAGCTCATGGAGAACAGCAGCATAAGGAAGATTGACATTACATTAAAAAATCTACTCAATAACCAAAGGAACATTACTATTCCTTCATTCATTAAACAAAATGAAATACAATTTCAAATAGAAATAAAACCTTGGAAGACGACTTCTGCTTATCGTAGCTTTTCCCTTTTCCCCGTGTCCTCATCATTGTCTTCATTCTAATGCAATTATTTTCATTACTTTTATTCAATTTGAGTACAGATTTGCCATGTCCTATCGATTTCAAGTCCGCTTTTCTTTGAAAGAACGTCATTTAAACAGTTCACTAAACAAGATCTACTATATCTCATGGATGTGTGGCCAACTTTGCAAAGAGACTTACCCAATGACTGGCTGAAAACCAGCTCCAAAGTCTGGTTTGTTTCAACCAATTGAGTTTCCGAACTTTAATTATTGATCTAATCACATTATACATGTGATGGGGCTTACCTTTCATGTATTTTAGTACGTCCATCCAGGAAAGGCTGCCATGGGATTAGTTGTCTCATTAGCAACCTGTGTTCATAACAGCATAACTTGTCTAAGGATAATTTAAAATCAATGGTTCATCATTAGGACAAATTTTTCAAATGGAAAGCCAGGCTAGATGTCAGTGAATCTTCCAACCCAACCTGATTATTTCATTCTACCTCAGAAGCCATGCTCTCGCACTGTCCACCTTCAATCAAGTTCCCACCACATGGCCTTTCACTAATACCATACCCATATCTATCAAGGTATCAGTCAGATTGTTCTATCAGTGTTCTAGTTAAGTGAATATTCAATACAGAAGAGATCATAGAATCCTACAGTGCAGAAGGAGGCCATTCGGCCCATCATGTCTGCACCGAACTTACGAAAGGGCACCCTATCCCCGTAACCCCATCTTACCTTTTGGGCACTAAGGTGTCAATCCACCTAATCTGCACATCTTTTGATTGTGGGAGGAAACCAGAGCACCCGAGGGAAACTCACGCAGATGTGTGGAGAAAGTGCAAACACCACAGTCATCCAAGGCTGAAATTGAACCAGGGTCCCTTATGCTGTGAGGCAGCAGTGCTAACCACTGTGCTACCTTGCTGCCCAATGAACTTGTTGGGTGACTCATTTATAATTAAATAATGGGTTCTGTAGAACCCAGTTCTCTCTATCACTTACCGAGATCAATGATCTCTTCTGCTCATCATCCATCCACCTCACATTTATCAACTTCCCTCAGACCACATGTTTTCAGAATTCAGAACCACCAGTCTTATCAATGGGCAGAATCATGTTGGCCTGTTGGAACTGGACCATGTAGCGCCTAGATGCTAGGCAGCCTCCAAGTTCTTCAGAATGGGGGAAAGGAAGTGATTCTCCTGATTACTGCTATTAATTACACCTGTTCCCCAGAATTCCCTCCTCCCTTTTACAGTCCCCACTTGCCTCCCCTTGCTCCTCTCACTCAGCCCTTCCACCAGCCCCCTCCCTGGGATCACCTTCCCAGGATTTCCTCTCTAACCCGGAGCATTGCCACCATATCCTCTCACAGAAACATGGAAACAACAAAGGTTTGCAGCACAGAAGGAGGTCAGGTGGCCCATCATATCGGCACTGGTCACAAAGAGCTCTGCATTCTAATCCCACTTTCCAGTTCATGGTCCGCAGCCCTGTAGGACACAGAACCTTAAGTACATATCCGAGGAAGGAAGATCATCTCATTTACCCCTCAAACAGATCGAGTAAACATGAATAGAGAGGCCTAAGAAAGGGAAAATTGGAGGCGATACTTACAGGTTTCTGGAGTCAATTTTCTCCAGATGGTGGTAAATGCCTCTGAAGTGATAAAAATTGGGTCTTAAGCTGAAACGTTGGTTCAGTATTTTGCTCAATCACCGCATTGGTAAAGACTTGATCCTTGCACCCAGAACACTCAGCTGGATGACGGTTAAGGGGCTGATTGACACTTCAGTTGCCTGCTTGTGCCAATTGATGACACCACACAGCATCTTGATGGATAGCACTTGACCCAACACCATCTCCGAACAGTGACCAGCGAGAAATGTCAAGTTTAAGGTTTTGAGCAGTACTTAGAGAAGGATTGAAGAGTAATGTTGAAACACTTTGGGATTGTGTCAAGATATAAACCACATTCTATCAACATGTTATCCTGTATTTCCCTGGGGACCTGACCCAAAAGGTGCTGTGTTATTCTTGTACACCTCTAGGAGTCTCCAGAAAAAATGGAATGATTGGCCACCAGTATCTTACTAGGGTTCCCCCTTCCAGGAGGAATGGGAGGAGAGGGCCCAAACTGGCGGCAGGGTGCTGGATTTAAGAATCTTCACCACCTTCAAGGAATGGGCCCAGGAGGTGACAGCGATGGCCGAGGACAGAGCGGTCACCAACGTGGAGGTTGGCGAAAGCTACAAAGGTGAGGAACCACCGCGCCCCACCAGGAGGTCCTGTCAAACGTGTGTTATTATTGCCTTACTGACTGACCCATCCCTCCCACTGACCACATGTCCATTCTCCCGCAGGCCCATCCCAGGTGGCCCAGCCTCCCAAGAGAACACCTCAGAGGGGAGCTCCGAGAAAGACACGATAGATGCATCACAGCTGTCATCCCCACCCTCCACCAACGCAGATACACGTACATCGGTGGGAAACTTTTGTCAGGTTTCTGGGGCACAATCTGGTGAGCACCACACAGCTGCTGATGCACATCAAAGAACAAAGAACAAAGAAAAGTACAGCACAGGAACAGGCCCTTCGGCCCTCCAAGCCTGTGCCGACCATGCTGCCCGTCTAAACTAAAATCTTCTACACTTCCGCGGTCCGTATCCCTTCATTACCATCCTATTCATGTATTTGTCAAGATGCCCCTTAAATGTCACTATCGTCCCTGCTTCCACCACCTCCTCCGGCAGCGAGTTTCAGGCACCCACTAACCTTTGTGTAAAAAACTTGCCTTGTACATCTACTCTAAACCTTGTCCCTCGCAACTTAAACCTATGCCCCCTAGTAATTGACCCCTCTACCCTGGGAAAAAGTCTCTAACTATCCTCTCTGTCTATGCCCCTCATAATTTTATAGACCTCTATCAGGTCGCCCCTCAACCTCCGTTGTTCCAGTGAGAACAAACCGAGTTTATTCAACCTCTCCTCACAGCAAATGCACTCCATACCAGGCAACATCCTGGTAAATCTCTTCTGCACCCTCTCTAAAGCCTCCACATCCTTCTGGTAGTGTGGCGACCAAAATTGAACACTATACTCCACGTGTGGTCTAACTAATGTTCTATACAGATGGAGGCAGGAACCCCCAGGCGAGACAGCAGGGTTACCCGGTGCTGATGGAGACGATAGGAAGCAGTCAGTGTCATGATACGCAGACACACACAGAATGATATACAGACAAGCAGCTAATGGACACAGAGAACAGGACATGACCAATAAGCAGGCAGGACACTCGGGTGGGATCTGACTATAAAAGGCACGAGACACTCACACTCCGCCTCTTTCCACTGAAGAACATCTAGAGAGTCAGTCAAGGGTGTTGTTATAATCTTACACCCCCACCACGTGGCTAAGAACTAGTCTGGTTCAGTCAGACAGAGTAACCACACTTAAGTTAGCAGAGAGTCAAACTCACAGAGAACTGTGCTAACTGTACTATTAGTTCAATAAACCTGATTGAACTAACTTCAAGGTCTGGAGTATCTTTCTGATCTAAGCTGCATCCAGTTGCAGCCAGTGTTAGACCAGTGTACCGGACACGACAGTCAGAACATTCAGAGGGAGCTGTCAGCAACACTCCAGCAGGTCCCTAGTCAATTGGAGGAGTCCCAGGGGCCCAGAGGCAACGGGCGCATGAGATGTCATTGGCAATCCGTGTCACCAAAGCCAACACTGCTAGAGTGAGCACCGCAGTGGAGAGCCTGGTGCACGACATCGGCACCATGAGTGAAGGTGTCCGAGGCACCGTGCAGTCGGTGACGGCCATGGCTGAGGATCTCGGCAGAATGTCCGACTCGCTGGGGGATGTGACCCAGTACCAGGCTGACCTTGATGAGGTTCTGCGGGACATATCCCGCTCTCTGATGGGAATGGCCGAGGCGCTGCGGAGCTAGTCCCAGTCACTGAGGAGCATCGCTGAGAAAGTCAACACTTTGGCACAGACATCAGAGAGCCACCAGGGCTGGCCGAGCCAGATGATGCAGGGGCAGCCAGGGCTCACGAGGTGAACCCCAAGGCCCTATGGGCACCGACCGGGAAGAGGGGGTGCTGGGTGCCAATTCGGACCCTTCCCATGGAGTGGCGAAGGTGGCCACAAACTCCCCCGAGTTCCACCCTGTCATGTTGGGTGTTCTGGTTCCCAAACAAGCCAACAATGCTGGAAGTGGTGTAACGCTATTTTATTAACTTTTCAACTATGCTAACATACTGTAAACGTGGGTATAAGCAATACCAGCTTAACTGTGGACCCTTTCCTATCACTAGCTATGGTGAGGCACTCAGCACATGGTGAATGTCTGGGTTGCAGGCTGTGAGCTCTGTGCTCTGAGCTGGCTGCTGCTAGAATGAGCGGGAACTCTCCTGTCCCCTGTCTTTATAGTGCTTGTGCTCTCACTGGTGATTGGCTGCGGTGTTATGTATGCTGGTTGGTCCCACTGCATGTCCATCAGTGTGTGCATGTGATTGCACCATAATGTACTGATGTATATTATGACACACCCCTCTCGAGGGCAGCACACGGGACAGGGCAGCACGGCTGTGCATGTGCTGTCGACAAGTTCATTGAAGCCTGCCATAGGCATCGAAGGCCACGGGATGAGGCAAGCAGCTGGTTGCCTCCACCTCATTTGTGCAACCTGCGGACACACCTAGATGTAGCGGTAGAGCTAGGAAGGCAAAGCACATCAAGGATCATTGAGGGCACCGGGGGAGGGGGAGAAGGTGGGGGGGGGTGTATGTAGGGGGTGAGGGGGGGGCTGAGGGGATGGTGGGGAGAATGGGGCTGCAACATCTGGAGAGTGGGGAATTGTATGACACCTGTGACACATTAAAAACCCTTGAGCACAACCAGTATGACGCCTCTGTCGCTTTCGTCCGCAAAGAGGGCTGACCTCCGAACCCCTAGCCCATCTCACCAGATACCTCCCTCCTCCCCGGGCACACTGCGTACATGTGATGGGTGTGAGCGAGCGCTCAGCAGACAGGCAGGGGTCAGACTATGGCACAGATTGAGGAGCACTGGCACTTAGCTCTCTGCGGCTTATCATCAACGCCCCCTGCCCTCGACAGTGACCCGCTGATGGTGCCGACACAGTCCCAGCACCCTGAAGTGATGTGGCACATACCCTAGGAGGGTGGGAGATGGGGTGGGGGGCGGGTAAGGTAGTGATGACAGACCGAGCCACGTTCTATGGGAAGCTGGCGAGTATGAGGGCCTCTCTGGCCCTCCGGGCTTGCCAGACCCTTACCGCTGCCGCCTGTCCTGCAGCCTCTGGCTGCTCCTGTGGGTCTTCCCTGGGATCGTCCTCCAGCCTCGGCTGGACCGGTGCCACCTCATCAATCTCGTGCTCCTCCTGCTCCTCATCGAAGGTGGCCACATGTTCCTCAACCCCAACCTCCAGCACATCGCCCCACTGCTGTGTCAAGTAGTGGAGGACACAGCAGACCAACACAAAGTGGGCATCCCTCCGGGGGCATGCACTGAAGGGCACCCCCAAAGTGGTCGAGGCATCGGAGCTGCATTTTGAGCAGAACGATGCATCGCTCAATGACAGCCCACATAGGCCTCGTTGTAATGGGTCTCCGCTTCGGTCTCGGGCCTCCGTACTGCCGTCATTAGCCACATCCTCAGCAGATACCCCTAATCCCCCAAGAGCTAGCCGCCCATCCTGGGATGAAAGAGAAAATGCTGGAAAATCTCAACAGGTCTGGCAGCATCTGTAGGGAGAGAAAAGAGCTAACGTTTCGAGTCCGATGACTGTCAGCTTTGACAAAGAGTCATCAGACTCGAAACGTTAGCTCTTTTCTCTCCCTACAGACGCTGCCAGACCTGCTGAGATTTTCCAGCATTTTCTCTTTCGTTTCAGATTCCAGCATCCGCAGTAATTTGCTTTTCGCCCATCCTGGGATGGTCCTCGAAGAGACCAGGGATGACCGACTGCCCCAGAATGTAGCTGTGGTGCACACTCCCTGGGAAGCCTGCATACATGTGCATGATCTCCATGAGGTGGTGTTCAGGGAGTGGAACCCCTTCCTGTAGGGCATTCACAGATGGCCCGATGAGTGCAGGGCAACATGCATGCAGCCTATCAGTCCCTGGACCTGTGGCGTCCCGGCGATGGCAGGGAATCCTGCTGTCCGGGCACCTTGTTGGGCTTTGTCCATGTCAGAGTTGATGTAATTTTCCGCCCGGGCAAACATGGCATCCGTGACCTGCTGGATGCACCTGTGGGCTGTGGCCTGCGAGATGCCACACAGGTCCCCTCTTGAGCCCTTGAATAATCCCGAAACGTAAAAGTTATGGGCTGTGGTGACCTTGATGGCCACCAGGAGCGGGTGTCCTCCTCCTCCATGTGATGTCAGGTCCACGAGGTCATGGTACAAGTGCCGCACCGTCTCCTTCTTGAGGCTGAGCCTCCTGTGGCAGGCGCTGTCTATCATCTGTTCAAAGGATCAGTGATGCCTGTGCACCCTGGCCCGTCATGGTCCTCCCCTTCTGGATCCCCCCCCAGGCATGACAGGCCTCCCCCCCAACCCTCCCATGGCGGCCCACCCTGCGGAAGGTCCCACCCCCCGATTTTGTGTATGGGTGCGGGCCGATTGCATTGCAGGCGGTTTGGCACCAGGCGCAGTTCCTGTTTTCGGCCTCTCCTGCTATTCACCGGCCTCGTTTCGCTCGGGTGGGGGCACAACTAGACTGGAGAATCACCCCCATGTATTATTGGGGTAACACCCATTTAACCTGTTTCTACTCCACCAGAATAACACCCCCATCTCTCAAGGACATATCTTACAGTTTCTGGTACAGATTCTGCATAATTAACTCATGGATATCTGCTGTGGCCAACCAATGTTTGGACAGTCTCTAATTAGATGCAAAAACTAAATGAAAAGATGCAAGATTAATGGAAATTAATTTTTAAAAATCCTGTTATTGTTACATATTTAGTGATTCCTCGATAGCGGAACTTTAACAAGAATTTTTGGCAAGTGTGTATATATCCCTCGTATTTTCAGCTTGTGTCTGACGGAAAACCTCAGATGCCAAAGTTAATAGGAGTGATTTGTATTCCTTTTGCTCTGTTAGAGGCAAAAATGTTCTTGGGTTTCTCAAAATACATTTTATAGTGGAACATGACAAGGTAATACAGTGGTTCGACGGCATGGTTTAAGTTTGGGATTTTAGTTTCAGTTTGATCCAGACCAATCCTCTCCAGCTCATGCATCTTGATCGTAAGATCCTTGGATCCCTACAGTGTTGAAATCAACAATGTGAGGGTCTTCTCTACAATTTCCGCCCGCTTTGTGACTCTTTGTGGAAGACTGGCCCTCCCATTTTTAGTGTGAAATTTGCATTTATGATTGGATGCTCTTTTGGTTTGGCCTTCAAGAGGAGATTATTTGCCAGCTAGCTATCAGTTACTACACAGAAAAGCCCAGCTCCCTTATCCCACTGCTGAATATTGATATTCTTTCTGATCCTTATCTGCAGTGTAGGTCGCTCATGAAATCTTTTGTTCTGAAAACAACAACCATTTATGTTTGTATTGTGCTTTTAATGTAATAGAAAATTCCAAAGCACTTTGCAGGAGCATTACAAAGCAAATATTTGACACCAATCCACAGAAAGAGATTTAGGCAGATGCCCAAAAGTTTGGTTAGGTGGTAATTTTAAGGAGTGTCTTAAAAGAGTAAAATGAGGTAGCAAGGTGGAGAGGTTTACAGAGGGAATTGCATAGCTAGGAGCTGAGACTACCGGAGCAACGGTCACCGATGGTGGAACAATTAAAAACAAGGACGTTCAAGGGGACAGAAAAGGACAAGCGCAAATACCTAAAAGGATTGTGGGACTTGAGAAAATGACACAGATAGGGAGGAGTGAAGCCATGGAGGAATTTCAAAACAAGGATGGGAATTTTAAAATCAAAGTGTTGCTCAGGGTGCCAATGCAGGTCAACGAGCAAATGAACAGGGTTTGGTACGGTAAAGGTCATGGGCAGCAGAGGTTTGGATGACCTCAGGTTTATGGTGGGTAGAAAGGGGAGAGCAGCCAGGAGAGCATTGGAACGGTCGAGTAGCGGTAACATAGGGATGGATGCGGGGTTTGGGAGAAGATGGTCTGAGGCAGGGGTGAAGCTGGACAATGTTGCAGAGGTGGAAATAGAGGGTCTTAGCGACATCTCCGATGCGTGCCCAGAATCCCATCCCACATTAAACAATAATAATCTTTATTATTGTCATAAGTAGGCTTCCATTAACACTGCAATGAAGTTACTGTTAAAATCCCCCAGTTGCCACACTCCGGCGCATGTTCGGGTACACTGAGGGAGAATTCAGAATGTCCAAATTACCTGACAGCACGTCTTTCGGGACTTGTGGGAGGAAACCGGAGCACCCGGAGGAAACCCAAGCAGACACGGGGAGAACGTGCAGACTCCGCACAGACAGTGACCCAAGCCGGGAATCGAACCCGGGACCCTGGCGCTGAGATGCAACAGTGCTAATCGCTGTGCTACCGTGCCGCCTGTTAAACCAGAACTAACATCACAGCGGCCAACAACTGACTCGAAACGTTATCCAATTTAATATGAATTGTAAGTAGGGCTAAAATGCTTGCTCCATTCAACATACAAATAGCGATGGGCTTTTACAGTGCTCTCATTTAGATCAGATCCTTCCAATTACTTAATTCAGACTGTTTTTTGTACTTCTGTAGCACTTACATCTGCCATGTTTACCAATCCAACACCAATAGTGTGGCCTGTCTCACTTAAGTAAATATCCGACAAGTGAATATTTCTGCTATATAAATACAGCTTCAAAAAAATCCAAGCCGTTTCTGTCCACCCCATTTGTAGTCATCCTGTTAACGTTCTGTTTGCAGAAGTAAACTTCTGTTAAGTGAATTCTTTTTATTTTTGCCCAGATGACACATTTTGATTTAAACCCTGCCAAAACAAGTTTTACTGTAACTTAAACAAAAATGTCTGACAGTTCTGTGAGACATAACATCATGCCTCTGTGGCACTTAAAGCAAGAAGCATCCGTTTGCAAATGTGACAGTCTCTCAGCAGGACAATGGATAGTAAAGTGCAGTGATTTTTTTGGCACAGTCACATGGGTGAGATTGACAGGTGATTAAAACATTTCTACATCGTTGGATATGTTTTAATGGGGAGTTATTGCATAAAGCCTGTACTGTGTTCTGAATGCATAGTTGGTGTTATGAATTACAGTAATTGTTTGGCTTGGTCTTCCTTTATGTCCTTGCCAGCTGGCAGCAACTGCAGCTGTGACACATGACACTGCAGCTGTGTCCACATGTTTCTGGGCAGTGGTATCAAGTTATATAATGTATGCCTTTGATCAATGTGAAGAGTCGTCAATTGCTTTTTAGAGGGGAAAAAAGTGTTTTCTGTGTAATCTGAATCACAATGTCTTCTGCTATTTAAAAATAATTGTTTGACTCAGCAAAATTAATATCTTCAGCAGCCACAACATTTGAAATGCTGCGGTATCGTCTTAAAAGTGAAAAAAAAATCTTTAAGCTATCTATCATCCTCATGTTGAACTAGAATTGCAAGCACTGCAAGAGAGTTTACAGGCTCAGATTATGTTATTATGCTCAATTTAATCATGATGTACAGTTGGAGGGTGCCAGCAATTATTGTCTCGCTGCATATCTGGAGGCACACTCAAACTATCACTGAGGTCCAACATACTCTCGCTATTACTTCATGGATCCAATCGGAGGGCTGGAATTCTATACCAGGGCCCAGATAGGCTGCATCTCCATTTTATGCTCCAATTGCTATGAGGAGCCTCCACCCACCCCAGAGAGATTGTAGGTGTTTCCCCAATTTGTCTCCCACTTCCTCCACCCACCCCCCCTTCCCCCACCCATCCCACCACCTCCTCCATTCTGGGACTTGCTGCACCCAGCTTTCAGAGGACCTCATCCTCCAAGGCAGGTGGATGTGCTTCTCATGCCGGATCTATTTCTCCATTGAAGATGGAGCTGGGGTGTACCTTGGGTGCTGAGTACTGGCGGGGTCATGTCAAGTAGAGGCTGTGGTGTAGTGTAATGTCGCTGGACTAATAATCTCGCCACGACAGATGGTGAAATTTGAACTCAATAGAAATCTGGAATGAAAAATCTCATGGTGACCGTGAAACGATTGTTGTAAAAATCCATCTGGTTCACTAATGACTTTTAGGGGAGGAAATTTGTCATCCTTACCTGGTCTGGCCTACATGTGATTCTGAAATGGCCACTCAGTACGAGGGCAATTAGGGATGGGTAATAAATACTGACTCAGCCAGTGATGCCCACAACCAATGCGTAATAAATGCAAGTTATTTATTTACAGTTTTTGTAAGTCAGAATCCCGCCCCCCTCTGTATTTTCAAGACCTTGATGATATTACAGGCGTGCTGTGTAACTGAACTTAAAGTGTAAAGAAAATAGCCATATTGCCGTTACAAATTGACTTTGTCTAACCTGAATATATGTTTACACTGGGGATCGGCTTGATGATTTTAATGTAATCAGACTGGGACAATCAATGACATTTGTCACAGACAGTTGACTGAGAGAATCTGGGTGCAACATACTCCCCTATGTTATGGGCCAGGATTTAGAGAATCCCAAAGTGTATCATGGAGTTCACCTGACCCACAACTTTTGATAGATTGTAGTATGGGGAACACACGGCCCACTCTACAGGTGTGGTACAGCAGAAATGGAAAAGTATGTTTTAAAAGCAAAACAATGTTTATTCTATGAACTCAAGTTAACCTTTTTAAACCATACAGTGAACACCTTAGCAACCATTAATTCAAATACAACCCCCAAAGAATACAACACTAAGTAATGCTTACGCTGTCCTTTTAACATCCAGAAGACTTACAAAAGAAACACCTTTTAACAGAAGCACATCAGGTTAAAGTCACTACTGAAAACATTTATAATTCTGAATTCACCAAATGATCAAGAGATAGTCTTTTCATGGCAGAGAGATCAACAGGAGAGCTGTTCTGTCTGGCTTCAGCTCTCACACTGAAAACGAAACTAAAATACACCCTGCAGCAAACAGCCTAAAATGAAAATAAAAAGCTGACAGATAGCCCAGCTTCACCCACTCTCTGACATCACTGCAGTAATAAACACCCATTTCTTAAAGGTACTCTCACTACAGATATTTATATACACACCCATTTATAAACACCCATTTCTAAAAGGTACTCTCAGATGACACCTACACCAAACTTCCCCCAATGTATTAGGGGCAAAACTGCCTTTCTTTCCTGGCTGCCTTTTGTTGGCCGATATAAACAGATTACATTTCATAGCCATCGAAACACAACGCCAAGAAAACGTTCCTTCAATTGTCACGAAGATGAGGTCGCTACAAATGTGGACAAATGGGCTGCGAGTTCTCTGGTATCATCAGCAGATGTCTTTATGGCTGCGTCTGTAAATAATTTGCAGCTTGCTAAGTGAATTATGTAGAAAGAGTAGAGCTCTCCTCTATTTGAATAGTGAGTTAGTTGTTTTCATTTCTTCTTTCCTAAAGAGTGTTAGCAAGTGACTCCCGTTTGTAATAACATTGACATTGTGAAGTTGAAGATCAATTTCAAACTGTTGAGTTTGCAAAACAAAGGCCAAAATTATTGTAAGAATTTACAGGATATCAGCGAGGGAGGATGGTATTATTTGGGACTTTAAATTATTAATCCGGTACTAATAACCAAAAGCATATTGATTGTGCATTCCTGGCAACAATCATACCTCACTATTACTTTGACCATGAGGGAAAGATGGGCGATTATCTTAATCCTGCAAAACATGATTCATAAATAATGCACGGCCTACTGCAAAGTCCACATAGCTGCACAATGATAGCTACAACACTGGTTTCAAATGCATTCATCCTTGCATTTTAAAAGATTGGAATGATGATCATTTCCGTAATAGTCAGCTGTCAGAGATACTGGTAAGGTACTCAAGACATGAAGAGGATAGTCAAGGGATATATTATTACACGGTGATCACTAATGTATTTCCTACATTACCAGTAGTGACTGCACTTCAAAAATCACTTCATTGGCTGTAAAGTGCTTTGGGACGGCATAGGACCGTGAAAGGTGCTATAGAAATGCAGTCTCTGTTTTCAACATCATTGCAATTTGAGTCACCATGGTATGCTCATTTGACTCCCAGACTTCTGTTTTTGCATCTTTTATCATTGTTTTCAGCTATGATTACATTGCTGTCACATGTTAACACGCTCTGTGGTGAAAAAAATACTGGCTCAGTTTTATTTTTAATATGCGTTTTGCTTATTCTATATTTACGGCACCATATTCAGGCAGCTTTGTTTGTCTTGAAAGCAAACATCACACACCTGGAGCAATTTATGCCAATATATTTATTCAAATTGTGCAAAACTAAACTAAGAAATGATAAGTCAAGTGCAACAGTTACCAATGAGCTGCATAAATTCCTGGAACTGGCAGCCAAACTAAGCTGTATTTGTAGACATGAAATTAACATTTCACATTTAAACCAAAGAAAATATAGAATTCTGCAGATGAAAACAATGGCCTTTGTGGCATAATTGACTGGATTCAACTGCAAAGTTCTGAGATCAAATCCACACTTAATTGGTACTGTATATCATGGTGTCAATTTAAAGGTCACAGTTGTGTGCACCAATGCAGTGTTCCGCCTGCTGCGCATTGTAATACTCTGCGCCATGCAGCTATGTTCTGTACCTATCCCACAAAATGTCCACACTGCTCAAAACAAACTGACTCTGTCGCATTCTGTACTGCCTGACCACCTCAAGCTGATATTTTTTATCCTTTCATGAAGGATAATCTCATAATGAAGTTACACTTGGTGAGCAGAGGTACAAGAAGCCTCACTGTAATTAGGTAAGGGCCAGAATCAGATACCAACATTTCCCAATGGCCCAATGTGCAATAAAAGGGCAGAATATTTGCTGTTTGTCAATGTGGTGTTAATATCCATCGTGCTTGCGCGCAGTGGCCCGGGGGGTGGGGGGGTGCATATAATTTTACACTGAAGCACGAATCACATACTGTAGATGAACAAATGTAATTTCCAGTTAGGGCCCAACTCAATAATTGCCTGTTATTCAAGGAAAACACAAATAATTTACATTTGGAGTGTTGGTTTTCCTTCAGCGACAGGTATGTATTCCATCCACTGGTCAGATGCTGAATGGTCTTATTCCATCTGCTACAGTATGCTCTGCAGGAGAGTTTGTCATCTGTCAAAATAGAAAAGGACAGACATGATCAGCTTCATTACAGTGCAATTGCTAGATCGCGGCCAGAAAGCTTAGCTATCAACCTTACTGCTTCTAAAATCACTTGACAGATGAAATATATTGACAGTAGCCTCAACACTTGTCAATTTAGCCACAATCAAGTGCTATATTCTCTAAATCAAATGCTGCATTTCAATTCTGAAGGAATAAGTGCTTTATGATACCAAATATGTCAAATTATCTCTTTGAAACAGTTGTGAAGAAATTGAATAAAAGGAGCATTTGACACATTGACTAGGGAAAGGGTTGAAAGGTTGTCATTCCGTGCTTAAGAGGCTCAGTCCAGCAGTGAACATGTGTTTCCTCCCTTCAGTCAACCTTGCTTGTAAGCCCAAGAAATGCTTGCTTTCTGCCTAGGATGTCAAAAAAGATTTAAGTCAGAGACAATGAATGATTTAAAGGAATGATATACAGTTTTTGTACTGTATGTTACACAGTCCCACAGAGAATAGGTAGTATTGTGATGTACAACTGCTCCTGAATAAATAAATTGCAGAGAATTACAATGAATCTACAGTCCAGAATCAGCAACTAGCCTGTACTGGCATCTGTACTCCACATCAGCTTCTTCCCAATCTCTTTACTGCATCTCAGTCTTTAAACGTATATTTCTCTTTCCTTTTCTCTCATGCACTCATCTAGTTTCCTTTTGAAAATACCGAAGCTATTTACCTCAGACATTTCCTGTGGTAGCAAGTTCCACATCCCAACCACTCTCTGAGTGAAGAGATTTGTCCGAATTTCCCTATTGGATTTATTAGTAACTATTGTTGCGAAACCGGGGGCGAGATTCTCCAACCCCCCCGCCGGGTCGGAGAATCCCCGGGGGGCGGCGTGAATCCCGCCCCGCCGCTCCGACGCCGGCTGCCATATTCTCCAGCGTCAATTTGCGGGCGGGGTTTACTCCGTGCCGGTCGGGGGCCGTTGGCAGCGGCCCCCCTGGCAATTCTCCAGGCCCCGATGGGCCGAGCGGCCGTCATTTCCTGTCCAGTCCCACCGACGTGAAATGCACATGGTCCATCACGGCAGGATCTGGCTTGTCGGCCGTCTAGCGGGGTCCTCGAGGGGGGTGCAGCGGATCCGGCCCCGGGGGGTGGGGACACCGATCTGCGGCGGGCCTGTACCGTGGGGGCACTCTTTCCCTCCGCGCTGGCCTCTGTAGGGCTCCGCCATGGCCGGCGCGGAGAAGAACCCCCCTGCACATGTGCAGGAACATGCCGGCCAGTCTGCGCATGCGCGGAACCATGGCGGCGGTTCTGCGCATGCGCCAACTCGCGGCAGCCCTTCGGCGCCGGTTGGCGCGGAGCCAACCCCTCCGTCGCTGGCCTAGCCCCCGGAAGTGCGGAGGGTTCGTGCCGCTCTTGGCACCGGCGTCAGGCCATCCGGCCAGTTGCGGGAGAATCCCGCCCCAAGAGATATATCAAAAACAATTTTTGAATTTACATTCTGGAAACTCCTCATTTACTTTAAAAAGACAAATGCCACATTCCAGTGCCTTGGTATCACAGACAAAGATGAATGTACATTTGCATTACTTTTTTTTTTTTTTAAATATTTTATTGAAAATTTTTGGTCAACCAACACAGTACATTGTGCAGCCTTTACACAACATTGTAACAATACAGATAATAATGACCTTTTTTAAATTTAAACAAAAACAACAACAAATAAATAAATATTAAATAACAAAAAATAAAAACTAGCCCTAATTGGCAACTGCCTTGTCTCAGGCCACACCCCCCCCCCCCATCCCCCTCCATCCCCCCCCCCCCCCCCCCCAAGTCCTGGGCCGCTGCTGCTGCCTTCTTTGTTCTCCCCTATCTATCTTTCCGCAAGATATTCGACGAACGGTTGCCACCGCCTAGTAAACCCTTGAGCCGACCCCCTTAGGACGAACTTAATCCGCTCTAACTTTATGAACCCCGCCATATCATTTATCCAGGTCTCCACCCCCGGGGGCTTGGCTTCTTTCCACATTAGCAATATTCTGCGCCGGGCTACTAGGGACGCAAAGGCCAAAACATCGGCCTCTTTCGCCTCCTGCACTCCCGGCTCTTGTGCAACCCCAAATATAGCCAACCCCCAGCTTGGTTCGACCCGGACTCCTACTACTTTCGAAAGCACCTTTGTCACCCCCATCCAAAACCCCTGTAGTGCCGGGCATGACCAAAACATATGGGTATGATTCGCTGGGCTTCTCGAGCACCTCGCACACCTATCCTCCACCCCAAAAAATTTACTGAGCCGTGTTCCAGTCATATGTGCCCTGTGTAATACCTTAAACTGAATCAGGCTTAGCCTGGCGCACGAGGACGACGAGTTTACCCTGTTTAGGGCATCTGCCCACATCCCCTCCTCAATCTCCTCCCCTAGCTCTTCTTCCCATTTCCCTTTTAGTTCGTCCATCATAGTCTCCCCTTTGTCTCTCATTTCCCTATATATATCCGACACCTTACCGTCCCCCACCCATTTCTTTGAGATGACTCTGTCCTGCACCTCTTGTGTCGGGAGCTGCGGTATTTCCCTCACCTGCTGCCTCGCAAAAGCCCTCAATTGCATGTACCTGAATGCATTCCCTTGGGGCAACCCATATTTCTCGGTCAGCGCTCCCAGACTCGCAAACTTCCCATCCACAAATAGATCTTTCAATTGCGTTATACCTGCTCTTTGCCACATTCCATATCCCCCATCCATTCCCCCCAGGGCAAACCTATGGTTGTTTCTTATCGGGGACCCCCCCAGTGCTCCGGTCGTTCCCCTATGTCGTCTCCACTGTCCCCAAATCTTCAGTGTAGCTACCACCACCGGACTCGTGGTATAGTTCCTTGGTGAGAACGGCAATGGGGCTGTCACCATAGCCTGCAGGCTGGTCCCCCTACAGGACGCCCTCTCTAATCTCTTCCACGCCGCTCCTTCCTCCTCTCCCATCCACTTACTCACCATTGAAATATTAGCGGCCCAATAATACTCACTTAGGCTCGGTAGTGCCAGCCCCCCCCTATCCCTACTACGCTGTAAGAATCCCTTCCTCACTCTCGGAGTCTTCCCGGCCCAAACAAAACCCATGATACTCTTTTCTATCCTTTTGAAAAAAGCCTTCGTGATCACCACCGGGAGACACTGAAACACAAAAAGGAATCTCGGGAGGACCACCATCTTAACTGCCTGCACCCTCCCTGCCATTGACAATGCTACCATATCCCATCTCTTGAAATCTTCCTCCATCTGTTCCACCAACCGCGTCAAATTTAGCCTGTGCAATGTGCCCCAATTCTTAGCTATCTGGATCCCCAGATAACGAAAGTCTCTTGTTACCTTCCTCAACGGTAGGTCTTCTATTTCTCTACTCTGCTCCCCTGGATGCACCACAAACAGCTCACTCTTTCCCATGTTCAATTTATACCCTGAAAAATCCCCAAACTCCCCAAGTATCCGCATTATTTCTGGCATCCCCTCCGCTGGATCCGCCACATATAGTAGCAGATCATCCGCATATAAAGATACCCGGTGTTCTTCTCCTCCCCTAAGTATTCCCCTCCATCCCTTGGAACCTCTCAGCGCTATCGCCAGGGGCTCAATCGCCAGTGCAAACAGTAACGGGGACAGAAGACATCCCTGCCTTGTCCCTCTATGGAGCCGAAAATATGCCGATCCCCGTCCATTCATGACCACACTCGCCACTGGGGCCCTATACAACAGCTGCACCCATCTAACATACCCCTCTCCGAACCCAAATCTCCTCAACACCTCCCACAGATAATCCCACTCCACTCTATCAAATGCTTTCTCGGCATCCATCGCCACTACTATCTCCGTTTCACCCTCTGGTGGGGCCATCATCATTACCCCTAACAACCTCCGTATGATCGTGTTCAGCTGTCTCCCCTTCACAAACCCAGTTTGGTCCTCATGAACCACCCCCGGGACACATTCCTCTATTCTCATTGCCATTACCTTGGCCAAGACCTTGGCATCTACATTGAGGAGGGAGATTGGTCTGTAGGACCCGCATTGTAGCGGATCCTTTTCCTTCTTTAAAAGAAGCGATATCGTTGCTTCTGACATAGTCGGGGGCAGTTGTCCCCTTTCCTTTGCCTCGTTGAAGGTCCTCGTCAGTAGCGGGGCGAGCAAGTCCAAATATTTTCTGTAAAATTCAACTGGGAATCCGTCCGGTCCCGGGGCCTTTCCCGTCTGCATGTTCCTAATTCCTTTCATCACTTCTTCTACCGTGATCTGTGCTCCCAATCCCATCCTTTCCTGCTCTTCCACCTTGGGAATTTCCAGCCGATCCAAAAACTCCATCATTCTCTCCCTCCCATCCGGGGGTTGAGCTTCATACAATTTTTTATAAAATGCCTTAAACACTTCATTCACTCTCTCCGCTCCCCGCTCCGTCTCTCCATCTTCGTCTCTCACCCCCCCTATTTCCCTCGCTGCTCCCCTTTTCCTCAATTGGTGTGCCAGCAATCTGCTCGCCTTCTCTCCATATTCATACTGTACACCCTGCGCCTTCCTCCATTGTGCCTCTGCAGTGCCTGTGGTCAGCAAGTCAAATTCCACATGCAGCCTTTGCCTTTCCCTATACAGTCCCTCCTCCGGTGCTTCCGCATACTGTCTGTCCACCCTCAAAAGTTCTTGCAACAACCGCTCCCGTTCCTTACTCTCCTGCTTCCCTTTATGTGTCCTTATTGATATCAGCTCCCCCCTAACCACCGCCTTCAACGCCTCCCAGACCACTCCCACCTGAACCTCCCCATTGTCATTGAGTTCCAAGTACTTTTCAATGCATCCCCTCACCCTTAAGCACACCCCCTCATCCGCCATTAGTCCCATATCCATTCTCCAGGGTGGACGCCCTCTTGTTTCCTCCCCTATCTCCAAGTCTACCCAGTGTGGGGCATGATCCGAAATGGCTATAGCCGTATATTCCGTTCCCCTCACCCTCGGGATCAATGTCCTACCCAACACAAAAAAGTCTATGCGTGAATAGACTTTATGGACATAGGAGAAAAACGAGAACTCCTTACTCCTAGGTCTACTGAATCTCCACGGGTCCACCCCTCCCATCTGCTCCATAAAATCCTTAAGCACCTTGGCTGCTGCCGGTCTCCTACCAGTCCTGGACTTCGACCTATCCAGCCTTGGTTCCAACACCGTGTTAAAGTCTCCCCCCATTATCAGCTTTCCGGTCTCTAGGTCTGGGATGCGTCCTAGCATTCGCCTCATAAAATTGGCATCGTCCCAATTCGGGGCATACACGTTTACCAACACCACCATCTCTCCCTGTAATTTGCCACTCACCATCACGTATCTGCCCCCGTTATCCGCCACTATAGTCTTTGCCTCGAACATTACCCGCTTCCCCACTAATATAGCCACCCCCCTGTTTTTCGCATCCAGCCCCGTATGGAACACCTGCCCTACCCATCCTTTGCGCAACCTAACCTGATCTATCAGTTTCAGGTGCGTTTCCTGTAACATGACCACATCTGCTTTAAGTTTCTTAAGGTGTGCGAGTACTCGTGCCCTCTTTATCGGCCCGTTAAGCCCCCTCACGTTCCACGTGATCAGCCGAGTTGGGGGGCTTCCCACCCCCCCCCTTGCCGGTTAGCCATCATCTTTTTCCAGCTTCTCGCCCAGTTCCCACGCGGCTGTATTTCTCCCAGATGGTGCCCCCCCCGCCCATCCTTTCCCGCACCCACTCCCCCCTTTCCCCAGCAGCAGCAACCCAGTAATTCCCCCCTCCCCCCCCCCCGCTAGACCCCCCGCTAGCGTAATTACTCCCCCCATGTTGCTCCCAGAAGTCAGCAAACTCTGGCTGACCTCGGCTTCCCCCCGTGATCACGGCTCGCCCCGTGCGGCGCCCCCTCCTTCCTGCTTCTCTATTCCCGCCATAATTATCATAGCGCGGGAACCAAGCCCGCGCCTCTCCCTCGGCCCCGCCTCCCATGGCCAACGCCCCATCTCCTCTCCCTCCCCACCTCCCCCCATCACCACCTGTGGGAGAAAGAAAAGTTACCATACCGCAGGATTAATCATACAATCCCTCTTCGCCCCCCCCCCCCCCCCCCCCCCCCCCACTCGTCCCACCACTTTGTCCAAACGTTCATTTTCGTAGTCCAATCATTCCAATTTTTCTTCTACAATAAAAGTCCACGCTTCATCCGCCGTCTCAAAGTAGTGGTGCCTCCCTTGATATGTGACCCACAGTCTTGCCGGTTGCAACATTCCAAACTTTATCTTTTTTTTGTGAAGTACCGCTTTGGCCCGATTAAAGCTCGCCCTCCTTCTCGCCACCTCCGCACTCCAATCTTGATAGACGCGGATCACCGCGTTCTCCCATTTACTACACCGAGTTTTCTTCGCCCATCTAAGGACCATTTCTCTATCCTTAAAACGGAGAAATCTCACCACTATGGCTCTGGGAGCTTCTCCTGCTCTCGGTCCTCGCACCATAACTCGGTATGCTCCCTCCACCTCCAACGGACCCGTCGGGGCCTCCACTCCCATTAACAAGTGCAGCATCGTGCTCACATATGCCCCGACGTCCGCCCCCTCCACACCTTCAGGAAGGCCAAGAATCCTCAAGTTGTTCCTCCTTGCGTTATTTTCCAGTGCCTCCAACCTCTCCACAGATCGTTTCTGGTGTGCCTCCTGTATCTCCGACTTCACCACCAGGCCCTGTATGTCGTTTTCATTCTCTGCTGCTTTCGCCTTCACGACCCGAAGCTCCTGCTCCTGGGTCTTTTGTTCCTCTTTCAGCCCTTCAATCGCCTGTAATATCGGGGCCAACAACTCTTTCTTCATTTCCTTTTTTATCTCCTCCACGCAGCGTTTCAAAAACTCTTGTTGTTCAGGGCCCCATATGAAACTGCCACCTTCCGACGCCATCTTGGTTTCTGCTTGCCTTCCTTGCCGTTGTTCCAAAGGATCCGCTGCAATCCGGCCACTTTCCTCTCCTTTTTCCATCCGTGTCCAGGGGGAACACCCTTCTGGTTTACCGCGCGGTGTTTTCAGCCGTTAAAATTGCCGTTGGGGCTCCTATCAAGAGCCCAAAAGTCCGTTTCACAGGGAGCTGCCGAAACGTGCGACTCAGCTGGTCATCGCCGCACCCGGAAGTCACATTTGCATTACTGTACCTTCTACATTCCAAAACCATTGAAATGCAGATAATCTGTTTGGAAAACCCACACCAGGAAGAATGGCCTTGAAAGAGGATGGGGGGGGGGCATATCCTATCCCATTAGCAAAG
Organism: Scyliorhinus torazame; assembly: GCF_047496885.1. Taxonomy (NCBI): domain Eukaryota; kingdom Metazoa; phylum Chordata; class Chondrichthyes; order Carcharhiniformes; family Scyliorhinidae; genus Scyliorhinus; species Scyliorhinus torazame. Next base: position 284,903,289 of record NC_092707.1, on the reverse strand, counting down.
CGGCCAGTTAGTCATCTGGGTGCACAACTGTGTGGAGACAAACTATTCAGGGTGGCATGGTAGCACAGTGGTTAGTACTGTTGCTTCATAGTGCCAGGGTCCCAGGTTCGATTCCCAGCTTGGATCATTGTCCGTGCAGAGTCTGTATTTTCTCCCCGTGTCTGTGTGCATTTCCTCCGGGTGCTCCGGTTTCTTCCCACAAGTCCCGAAAGATGTGCTTGTTAGGTGAATTAGACATTCTGAATTCTCCCTCACCGTACCCAAACAGGCGCCGGAGTGTGGCAACTAAGAGATTTTCACAATAACTTCATTCCAGTGTTAATGTCAGCCTATTTGTGACAATAAAGATCATTATTATAAGCATAATCACTTGTACAATGTGATCCTGGTTGAACAAAAAGTTCCCAGCTATGATCTATGTACCCTGGCACTGACCCAGCACATGTTGGCACTACCAGGTTGGCACTGTCAATGTGCAGTGCCAGGGGTGGGACCTAGTAGGAGGTCCCATTTATTTGGGGGGGGGGGGGGTGTAAGATTTGTTAACGAGGAGGTGGGGTTGCCGGTGTGTGGTAGTCACCACTGATGTATATATTGTATATATAGGATGTTGATACGCTTTATGGTAAGGCCGCTGTACTAGAGGTACGTGGGTAGATCCCTGCCTGCTGGTTCCGCCCAGTAGGCGGAGTATAAATATGTGTGCTCCCAGTACAGCAGCCATTTCGTGAGCTGCTGTAGGAGGCCACACATCTCAGTGTAATAAAGCCTCGATTACATCCTACTCTCGTCATTGTGTAATTGATAGTGCATCAATTTATTACACTGAGTTTTTCAGAAGATGGACCTCCGCATCAAGCCGGATCGCCTGCAGCTGCATCCGCAATCAGACAACGCCAAAAAGGACTTTGAACATTGGCTAGCCTGTTTTGAAGCGTACATCGGGTCTGCGGCAGACGAAATTCCAGAAGCACAGAAGCTCCAGATCCTTTACACGCGGCTGAGCTCCAACGTCTTTCCACTTGCCCAGGTCTGCCGACCTACACAGAGGCCCTGGCACTACTGAAGGAAAACTACGCTCAGCGGACTAACACACTCTACGCCAGGCACCTCCTCTCCACGCGGCGTCAACATCCCTGTGAGTCGGTGGAAGATTTCTGGCATGCCCTGCTCCCCCTAGTTAGAGACTGTGACTGTCAGGCTGTTTCAGCCGCGGAACACACGTATTTGCGAATTAGAGACGCATTTGTTATGGGCGTAGGGTCTGACTACATCCACCAGCCTCTTAGAGGGGCCACGCTGGACCTCGCGGTGACCAAAAAACTAGCGCTTTCACTTACGGTCTCATCACGCAACATTCAGGCTTATACCCCCGACTGCGTGGCCCACCCCCCCTGTGCATCGTGGACTCGGCAGACAGCCGCCCCATCATGGACCCCATCAGCGACCGCACTCAGCCAATCCCACACCTGTGCCGCGCGGCAGCCAACCAACCCTGGGGGGGCCCAAATGCTACCTCTGTGGGCAGTCAAAACACCCCTGACGGCACTGCCCGGCGAGGAGTGCCCTCTGCAAGGCCTGTGGTAAGAAGGGACATTTCGCTGCAGTGTGCCAGGCCCGCTCAATCGCCGCTATTGTCCCGGCACCCCCCACGTGCAGCCAGTGGGCGCCGCCATCTTCCCCTCCTAGGACCACGTGCGGCCAGTGGATGGTGCCATCTTTCTTACCCTGCGACATGTGCGGCCCGTGGGCACCGCCATCTTACCTGACTCAGGACCCATGCCCATCGGGCACCTCATCCAGCCGCTCATCGCCTGCAACCGCCAACAACCAGCCGCGTCTCATCTCGGTCATGTTTGACCAGTCTCGACCACACAACCTCGCGACTGCTTCAACTAAAGTGAAAGTCAACGGGCACGAGATCTCCTGCCTGCTGGACTCCGGGAGCACTGAGAGCTTCATTCACCCCGATACGGTAAGGCGTTGCTCCCTCACGGTACACCCAGCTAACCAGAGAATCTCCCTGGCCTCCGGGTCCCTCCATGGTGATCCGGGAGTACTGCATCGCCACTCTCACTGTCCAGGGCATGGAATTCAGCGGCTTCCGCCTCTACGTCCTCCCCAACATCTGCTCTGCCTTGCTACTCGGACTGGAATTCCAATGCAACCTCCAGAGCCTAACCCTGAAATTCGGCAGGCCCCTACCACCCCATACTGTGTGCGGCCTCGCGACCCTGAAGGTCGACCCACCTTCCCTTTTTGCAAACCTAACCCCGGATTGCAAACCCGTCGCCACCAGGAGCTGATGGTACAGTGCTCAGTCCAATGGCTGCTTCGGGAAGGCATCATCGAGGCCAGCAACAGCCCCTGGAGAGCCCAAGTGGTAGTGGTCAAAACTGGGGAGAAAAACAGGATGGTCATTGACTACAGTCAGACCATCAATAGGTACATGCAGCTCGAGGCGTACCCCCTCCCACGCATATCTGATATGGTCAATCAGATTGTACAGTACCGGGTCTTCTCGACAGTAGACCTGAAATCTGCCTACCACCAGCTCCCCATTCGCAAGGCGGACCGCCCACACACTGCGTTCGAGGCAGACGGCCGCCTTTACCACTTTCTTAGGGCTCCCTTCGGCATCGCCAACGGGGTTTCGGTCTTCCAACAGGAGATGGACCGAATGGCTGACCGGTACGGGCTGCGGGCCACTTTACCGTACCTGAACAATGTCACCATCTGTGGCCACGATCAGCAGGACCATGACGCCATCCTTGCCAAATTTCTCCACACCGCCACTCTCCTCAACCTCACGCAAGGAGAGGTGCGTGTTCAGCACGAACCGCTTAGCCATCCTCGGCTATGTGGTCCAGAACGGAGTTCTGGGGCCCGACCCCGATCGCATGCGCGCCCTCATGGAACTCCCCCTCCCCCACTGCCCCAAGGCCCTCAAACGCTGCCTGGGGTTCTTTTTGTATTACGCCCAGTGGGTCCCAAACTATGCGGACAAGGCTCACCCACTCATTCAATCCACTGTTTTTCCTCTGATGGCCGAGTCTCACCAGGTCTTTAACCGTATCAAGGCCGACATCGCCAAGGCCGCGATGCATGCGGTCGACGAGACGCTCCCCTTCCAAGTCGAGAGCGATGCATCAGACATCACTCTGGCCGCCACCCTCAACCAGGCAGGCAGGCCCGTGGCATTCTTTTCCCGCCCTCTCCATGCCTCCGAAATTTGGCACTCCTCCATCGAAATAGAGGCCCAAGCCATTGTTGAAGCTGTGCGGCATTGGAGGCATTACCTGGCCGACAGGAGATTCACTCTCCTCACTGACCAACGATCGGTTGCCTTCATGTTTAATAACACACAGCGGGGCAAGATCAAAAACGATAAAATCTTGAGGTGGAGGATTGAGCTCTTCACCTTCAATTACGAGATTTTGTATTGCCCCGATAAGGTCAACGAGCCCCCCGATGCCCGCACAAGTGGACTGACTCCGGACCCTGCACGACAACCTCTGTCACCTGGGGTCACACGTTTTTACCATTTCATCAAGGCCCGCAACCAGTCCTACTCCATCGAGGAAGTCAGGGCGATCACCAGAGACTGCCAGGTCTGCGCGGAGTGTAAACCGCACTTCTACCGGCCAGGCCGTGCGCGCCTGGTGAAGGCATCCTGCCCCTTTGGACGCCTCAGCGTGGACTTCAAAGGACCCCTCCCTTCGACCGCAACACGTACTTTCTCAGTGTGGTCAATGAATATTCCCGATTCCCCTTTGCCGTCTACCACCGTCATCAAAGCCCTCAACACCATCTTTGCTCTGTTTGGCTTCCCCCACCTACGTCCGCAGCGACTGGGGATCCTCATCCATGAGCAATGAGCTGAGCCAGTACCTGCTCAACAGGGGCATTGCCTCGAGCAGGACGACCAGCTACAACCCCAGGGGAAACGGGCAGGTGGAGAGGGAGAATGGGACGGTCTGGAGGGCCGTCCAGCTGGCCCTACGGTCCAGAAATCTCCCAACCTCCCGCTGGCAGGAGGTCCTCCCCGACGCATTCACTCCATTCGGTCGCTCCTATGCACCGCGACTAACGAAACCCCCCATGAACGTCTCTTTGCCTTCCCTAGGAAGTCCAGCTCCGGGGTTTCGCTCCCGACATGGCTGGCAGCTCCAGGACCCATTCTCCTCCGTAGACACATCTGACTCCACAAGGCGGACCCGTTGGTTGAGAGGGTACAGCTACTTCATGCCAACCCGCATTACGCCTACGTAATTACATTGGAGGCAGTTGAGATTAGATTTACCAGATTAATATCTGGAATGAGCGGATTGCCTTATGAGGAAAGGTTGGACAGACTGGGCACGTTTACACTGAAGTTTAGAAGAGTGAGCAGTGACTTGATTGAACGATATAAGATCCTCAATGGTAACGACAAGATGGATATGGAAAGGATGTTTCCTCTTGTGGGTGATTCCAGAACGAGGGGACACTGTTTTAAATTAGGTGTCGCCTTTTTCGGACAGAGATGAAGAAACATTTTTTTTTCATAATCTTTGTCACAAGTAGACTTACATTAACACTGCAATGAAATGACTGTGAAAATCCCCTGGTCGCCACACTCCGGCACCTGAGGGAGAATTCAGAATGTCCAATTCACCTAACAAGTACGTCTTTCGGGACTTGTGGGAGGAAACCCCACACAGACACGGGGAAAACGTGCAGACTCCACTTAGACAATGACCCAAGCGGGAATCGAACCCGGGACCCTGGCGCTGTGAAGAAACATGGCTAACCATTGTGCTGCCGTGGGTTGTGCGACTTTGAAACTTGCTGCATCAGAAGGAGTGGGGCTGGGGTCATTGAATATTTTTAAGGCGGACGTAGATAGGTTCTTGTTAGGCAAAGGAGTCAAAGGTTATTGTGCAAAATGGGAATGTGGAATTTGAACACAAACAGATCAGCTGTGATCTTCTTGAATGGTGGAGCAGGCTCGAGGGGCCGAATGGCATGCTACTGCTCCTATTTCATAAGTTTGTATATAAATAAAAACCGCATTGCCAGCGCTGGATTACTGTTCACATTAATCACAGGACAGCTATTGAATGAAGCAGAGACAAAGTCAGACCATGAGCAAGGTACTGTAAATATATTTTAGTATGATTTTACCTCATGCTAATGACAATTATGAAGATTATACATTTGAGTAGATTTGGGTCTTTATATTCTGGGCATTAAACATTGCCTGGGAAAAGTACAGAAAGGGAACTTTGGCAAGAAACATTGTTGAATGTTCCATCCTTTGAAATTAATGGAAAGAAATCTCAGCTGCTTCTGTAACTGGCGTGCAAAGCTCCATGCCAGATTATCCTTCCTGTGTTCCGCCTAGGCAATGTTTAAGACTGTCTAAACGGCAACAACAGCAACAACTAGTATTTATTATATAGTGTCTTTAACATAGTAAAACATTAGATGGGGCAGGAGTTTGCAGACACTTTCATTGGGCTTCGGGTAGGGGGTTTTCGGGTGGGGCCTTTCCACTACCCACACTTTTAGGGCGTCCCCCCAAAGTTCTGCCAGCTATGGGTGCTCCCTTCCCTTGCCACCCCCCCCAGTCTATCCAGCAATACCCCCACACGCCTGGGCGTACCACCCCATCCCTGCCATGAGACCCCCATTCCCTAAACTTACTTTTCACAAAAATCTTTTTATTGGCATTTCTCATATTTATAAACAGTTGTATATAGACACATCACATTTTTCTCGCCTGCACTAATTTCCTTTATTATACAGAGGTTTAGTTGGTCCTTCGTTTAACTGACCCTACGTGCCTTTCATTGCCCTCTGGATCGGTCTATGGTTCCTCCACCCCCCTGGCTTCAGCTGTGCTTTTCTTTTGTCAAACAGGTTTTGGAACAGACCGACGAACTGCCCCCAAGTATCCAGGAAGCCTTCCTGTGACCCTCGGGTGGCGTACATAATCTTCTCCAGGTGGAGAAATTCCGAGAGGTCAGCGAGCCAGTCTGCAGCTGTGGGTGGTGCTGCCGATCGCCAGTCGAGCAGGATTCTCCGGCGTGCGATTAGGGAAGCGAAAGCAAGGGCGTTGGCCCCCTTCCCCATGTGTAGCTCTGGCTGCTCCGATACCACGAAGATTGCCACGATTGGGCATGGCTTCACCCTCACCCCCACAACCTTGGACATTGCCTCGGAGAAGTCCCGAACCCAGCAAGCTTGGGGCAAGCCCAAAACATGTGGGTGTGGTTGGCCGGGCCCCTCTGGCACCGTTCACATTTGTCCTCCACCTCCGGGAAGAACCTGCTCATTCGGGTTCTGGTCAGGTGCGCTCTGTGCATCGCTTTGAGCTGCATTAGGCTGAGCCTTGCGCAGGAGGAGGTGGAGCTCACCCTGCTCAGTGCTTCGCTCCAGAGTCCCCATCCTACCTCTGTCCCCAGTTCGTCCTCCCATTTTTGTCTGGTCTCGTCCAGTGGAGTCCGGGCTCTGTCCAGTAGCTGTCCGTATATTTTCCCACATAGCCCCCCCTTCTCGCTGCTTGTGCCTATCAGGTCCTCTAGTCGTGTGGTTTCTCGGGCCCCAGGATACCCCACTGTCTCTTTGGGGAGGAAGTGTTTTATTTGGAGGTGTCTCATTTCCTGTCCTTTTGCTAGCCTCCACTTCCTTTTCAGTTCGTCCAGTGTCGGCAGTCTGTGCCCTACGTAGAAGTCCCCGACCGTCAATGTGCCCCCGTCCCGCCTCCATCTTTTGAAGGTGGTATCTAGCATGGCTGGGGGGGAAATCTGTGATTGCCGCAGATGGGGGCCATGGGATCCCGAAGTGTTGTCTGAGCTGTGTCCATGTTCTCAGCGTGGCCGCTACCACTGGGCTTGTTGTGTATCTTGTTGAGGGGGATGGGAGTGCTGCTGTAGCCAGGGCCCGGAGGGTCGTTCCTTTACAGGATGCCTCCTCCATTTGAACCCAATCTGTGTCAGGTTCCTGTACCCATCCCCTCACTCTTTCTGCCGTTGCTGCCCAGTGGTAGTATTGTAGGTTTGGTAAGGCCAAGCCCCCTTTGATTTTCCTTCTTTGCAGTGTCTGTTTGGGAATTCTCAGGTTCTTACCCTCCCCACACAAACACCATGATTAGCCTGTCTACGTTTTGGAAAAAGGCCTTAGGGATGAAGATCGGAATGGATCTAAACAGGAGGAGACATCAGTTTTGGGACAGGGGGGACCTATACCGTTGGGATGGTCTCCACCTGAACCGAGCTGGGACCAGTGTTCAGGCGAAAAGAGTAAATAGGGTGGTCAATAGGACTTTAAACTAAAGATTGGGGGGGAAGGGAAAGTCAGGGAACCAAGAGGTGAAGTAATCAGTGGGAAGCGTAGCTGCTTAGGAATACAAAAAAGCATGAAAAGACAGAACTCAGGAGAGGTTACAATAGTCCCCATCCCACAAAATATGACACAGTGCATGGAAAGGCTCAGTAAACCAAGGTCCACCACACTAAGAAAACAAAAAGGTACGGTCAATAGAGAATTAAAGGTGCTATATTTAAATGCGCGCAGTGTACGGAACAAGGTAGATGAGCTTGTGGCCCAGATTGTGACAGGCAGGTATGATGTGGTAGGCATCACAGAGACATGGTTGCAGGGGGTTCATGACTGGCATTTAAACATCCAGGGATTCACAACCTATCGAAAAGACAGAGAGGTGGGCAGAGGGGGCGGGGTTGCCTTGTTAATTAGGAATGAAATTAAATCAATAGCACTAAACGACATGGGGTCAGATGATGTGGAGTCTGTGTGGGTAGAGTTGAGGAACCACAAAGGCAAAAAAACCATAATGGGAGTTATGTACAGGCCTCCTAACAGTGGTCAGGACCAGGGGCACAAGATGCACCACGAAATAGAAAGTGCATGTCAGAAAGGCAAGGTCACAGTGATCATGGGGGACTTTAATATGCAGGTGGACTGGGTAAATAATGCTGCCAGTGGACCCAAGGAAAGGGAATTCATTGAATGTTTACAGGAGGGCTTTTTGGAACAGCTTGTGATGGAGCCCACGAGGGAACAGGCCATTCTGGACTTAGTGTTATGTAATGAGCCAGACTTGATTAAAGATCTTAAAGTAAGGGAGCACTTAGGAGGCAGTGATCATAATATGGTCGAATTCAATCTCCAATTTGAAAGAAAGAAGGTAGAATCAGATGTAAAGGTGTTACAGTTAAATAAAGGTAACTACAGGGGCATGAGGGAGGAACTGACGAAAATCGACTGGGAGCAGACCCTAGTGGGAAAGACAGTAGAACAGCAATGGCAGGAGTTTCTGGGTGTAATTGAGGACACAGTACAGAGGTTCATCCCAAAGAAAAGAAAGGTTATCAGAGGGGGGATTAGGCAGCCATGGCTGACAAAGGAGTTAGGGAATGCATCAAAGCAAAAGAGAAAGCCTATAATGTGGCAAAGAGCAGTGGGAAGTCAGAAGATTGGGAAGGCTACAAAAACAGAGGATAACAAAGAGAGAGATAAGGAAAGAGAGGATCAAATTTGAAGGTAGGCTAGCCAGTAACATTAGGAATGATAGTCAAAGTTTCTTTAAATACATTAAAAACAAACGGGAGGCAAAAGTTGACATTGGGCCGCTCCAAAATGACGCTGGTAATTTTGTGATGGGAGACATGGAAATAGCCGAGGAACTGAATAAGTACTTTGCGTCAGTCTTCACAGTGGAAGACATGAGTAATATCACAACAATTCCGGAGAGTCAGGGGACAGAGTTGAATATGGTAGCCATCACAAAGGAGAAAGTGCTAGAGAAACTAAGAGGTCTAAAAATTGACAAATCTCCGGGCCCAGATGGGCTACATCCTAGAGTTCTAAAGGAGATAGCTGAAGAAATAGTGGAGGCGTTGGTGATGATGTTTCAACAGTCACTGGAGTCAGGGAAAGTACCAGAGGATTGGAAAATCGCTGTTGTAACCCCACTGTTCAAGACGGGAACAAGGAAAAAGATGGAAAATTATAGGCCAATTAGCCTGACCTCGGTTGTTGGCAAGATTCTAGAATCCATTGTTAAGGATGAGATTTCTAAATTCTTTGAAGTGCAGGGTCGGATTAGGACAAGTCAGCATGGATTTAGTAAGGGGAGGTCGTGCCTGACAAACCTGTTAAGAGTTCTTTGAAGAGATAACAAATAGGTTAGACCAAGGAGAGCCAATGGATGTTATCTATCTTGACTTCCAAAAGGCCTTTGATAAGGTGCCTCACGGGAGACTGCTGAGTAAAGTAAGGGCCCATGGTATTCGAGGCAAGGTACTAACATGGATTGACGATTGGATGCCAGGCAGAAGGCAGAGAGTTGGGATAAAAGGTTCTTTTTCGGAATGGCAACCGGTGACGAGTGGTGTCCCGCAGGTTTCAGTGTTGGGACCACAGCTGTTCTCTTTATATATTAACGATCTAGATGACGGGACTGGGGGCATTCTGGCTAAGTTTGCCGATGATACAAAGATAGGTGGAGGGGCAGGTAGCATGGAGGAGGTGGGGAGGCTGCAGAAAGATTTAGACAGTTTAGGAGAGTGGTCCAAGAAATGGCTGATGAAATTCAACGTGGGCAAGTGCGAGGTCTTGCACTTTGGAAAAAAGAATAGAGCCATGGACTATTTTCTAAACGGTGACAAAATTCATAATGCTGAAGTGCAAAGGGACTTGGGAGTCCTAGTCCAGGATTCTCTAAAGGTAAACTTGCAGGTTGAGTCCGTAATTAAGAAAGCAAATGCAATGTTGTCATTTATCTCAAGAGGCTTGGAATACAAAAGCAGGGATGTACTTCTGAAGCTTTATAAAGCATTAGTTAGGCCCCATTTAGAATACTGTGCGCAATTTTGGGCCCCACACCTCAGGAAGGACATACTGGCACTGGAGCGGGTCCAGCGGAGATTAACACGGGTGATCCCAGGAATGGTAGGCCTAACATACGATGAACGTCTGAGGATCCTGGGATTATATTCATTGGAGTTTAGGAGGTTGAGGGGAGATCTAATAGAAACTTACAAGATAATGAATGGCTTAGATAGGGTGGACGTAGGGTAGTTCCTTCCATTAGCAGGGGAGATTAGGACCCAGGGGCACAGCCTTAGAATAAAAGGGAGTCACTTTAGAACAGAGATGAGGAGAAATTTCTTCAGCCAGAGAGTGGTGGGTCTGTGGAATTCATTGCCACAGAGGGCGGTGGAGGCCAGGACGTTGAGTGTCTTTAAGACAGAAGTTGATAAATTGTTGATTTCTCGAGGAATTAAGGGCTATGGAGAGAGAGCGGGTAAATGGAGTTGAAATCAGCCATGATTGAATGGTGGAGTGGACTCGATGGGCCGAATGGCCTTACTTCCACGCCTATGTCTTATGGTCTTATGGTCTTAGGAACCTTGGCAGTACGTTCATCTTAATCGTCTGCACTCTTCCCGCCAGGGAGTGGGAGTGAGCCCCACCTTTGAAGGTCTCTTCTTATTTCCTCCACCAGGCTGGTCAGGTTCCACTTGTGGATCCGTGTCCAGCCTCTAGCTACCTGGATCCCCAGGTAGCGGAATCTGATCTGGGCTGTTTTGAATGGGAGCCCCTCCAGCTCTCTCCCTCCCCGTTTGGGTTCACTTGGAATGCCTCGCTTTTGCCCAGGTTAAGTTTGTAGCCCGAGAAGGTTCTAAACTCTTTCAGAATTTGCAGTATTGCTTTCAGTCCCTCCTGTGGCTTCGAGACATAGAGGAGCAGGTCACTGTCATGATATTCAGGTAAACATCATGGTGCAAACATACATACATACTGATGGACAGATCAACGGACCAATCAATACACACACAACACCACAGCCAATCACAGGCAAGAGCATACACACAATAAAACGGGGAACACGACACTTCCCGCTCATTCCAGCAGGAGACAGCTCAGGGCACAGAGCTCACAGCAAGCCACTCAGACATCCAACATGTGCTGAGTGCCACTCCAAGATAGTGTTAGGGATAGGTCCACAGATTCAAGGGTAATGAACGAACCACAGTAGCCAGTTTACCATTGTAAATATTGTTAGTAATAAAACTGAGTTGTACCATCCGCAACCGTGTTGGTTCGTCTGTGTAGCAGAGCACCCAACACATCATAGTACCAGGATTGGAACCCGGTAACTGTGGGACCTACCTACGAATCCTCAGGAATCTGCCATCCTGCGCCATGGACACCGTCAGTACGCCGCAGCCGCTACAAGTTGCTGGAAACCTCGGCGTTAATTGGAAGCTGTTCAAACAGCGCTTCCAGCTCTTCCTGGAAGCCACCGAAAGGGAGAGCACTTCGGACACCAGAAAAATCGCCCTCCTCCTCTCCACGGCAGGAATGTCTACAACTCCCTGGTTTTCGCGGAAGGTGAGGACAAGACCAAGTACAAGACGGTCCTTCTCAAACTCGACCAACACTTCAACGTCGAGGTCAACGAGAGTTTCGAGAGGTATCTCTTCCAGCAGCGCCTGCAGGGTAAGGATGAGCCCTTTCAATCCTTCCTTACGCATCTCCGTATCCTCGCACAGTCCTGCGGTTACGACACCACCTCCGATTCAATGATTCGGGACCAGATTGCTTTTGGGGTCACATCGGGTGCCCTACGCCAGCAGCTCCTCAAAATTAAAGCCTCACCCTAACCTCCGCAATCGAAACCTGTGTCCTTCATGAAAACGCGACCAGGCGCTACTCCCAACTACAAGAGGCCGAATCGGCACGGCACGGGTCCTACGAGGCCGAACGGGTCCAGGCGATCGAGTTCCACCCGGCCCGCGGCCCGGACGAGGGCGGCCATTTCGCCCGCTTTCCGCGGCCTCCTGCGTTTGTGCGCGCCAAAAAAGACGTCGACGCAGAGGGACGTGATACGCAGGCGCGCTCGACGCAAGACCGAACTGCGCATGCGCGGTGGCGCAACAAATGCCATGACGTCACGACGTGCGGCAACTGCGGAGCCACACATTTAAAGCAGCAATGTCCGGCAAAGAACCGACAATGCCTCCGCTGTGGCAAGATGGGCCACTACGCTGCCTGCTGTCGAGCAGCTCAACCTGCCAATGCTCCCCAATTCCGACAACCTCCAGGGACGTGCGGACCATTCAGCCTCCGTATTACGAGTCATGCCCAGATGACATCCAAACCAGTGACACAGACAACTGGGACGCCTTCCGTGTTGCAGTCATTGATAGGAACCGGATGTCTCCAGGCAGGACCCACCAGCCAATGCCAGTGAACAGCATCAATCCGGGTGATGAATGGTGTGCCACCCTAACGGTCAACCGATCACCGATAACATTCCGTCTGGACACTGGTGCCTCCGCCAACCTAATAGCATGGTCAGCCTTCTACGCTTTGAAGGTCAGACCACCAATTCGGCCATCCCGTTGCAAGATGGTCGACTACAATGGAAATGTTATCCCGGCCATGGGATCCTGCCAGCTCGAGGTCACACACAATGCATACACAGCCACACTGTCCTTTGAGATAGTTGGATCATCGAAGGACTCCCTGTTAGGCGCACAGGCGTGCAAGGTTCTCCACCTCGTTCAGCGGGTACACACACTGTCTCCAGAAGGCACATCCGACTTCCCGGATGCAGAATTTAGGGCACAGCTCCACTCACTCCTCGCCCACAACCAGGAGGCAGTCAAGGGCATGGGCACACTGCCCTATACCTACAGAATATGACTCAAACTGGACGCCACCCCGGTCATTCACGCACCTCGCAGGGTCCCAGCGCCACTCAAAGACCGCCTCAAGCAGCAGCTGCAGGATCTCCAGGACCAAGGGGTCCTATCCCGGGTCACGGAGCCCACCGTATGGGTCAGCTCCATGGTGTGCGTAAAAAAGCGCTCTGGCGAACTCCGGATCTGCATTGACCCAAAAGACCTGAACAACAACATAATGAGGGAACACTACCCCATACCCAAACGGGAAGAGATCACGAGCGAAATGGCCTGGGCTAAAATCTTTACAAAGCTGGATGCCTCGAAGGGTTTTTGGCAGATCCAACTGGATCAGTCCAGCAGGAAGCTGTGCACCTTCAACACTCCTTTCGGCAGGTTCTGCTATAACAGAATGCAATTTGGCATCATCTCGGCATCCAAGGTCTTTCACAGGATCATGGAAGGGTTGCGCGTCTACGTTGATGATGCCATCATCTGGTCCACCACACCACAGGAGCACATCAATCGTCTCCAGCGCATCTTTGCGCGGATACGGGAAAATGGCCTGCGCCTCAACTGAGCCAAGTGTTCTTTCGGCCAAACCGAGCTGAAGTTTCTGGGGGACCACATATCCCGGTCAGGGGTCCGTCCGGATGCAGACAAGGTGAGCGCCATTGCAGCCATGCCGCAGCCGGCAGACAAGAAAGCAGTGCTACGCTTTCTCGGCATGGTCAACTTCCTGGGGAAGTTCATTCCCAACCTTGCCTCCCACACGACAGCTCTTCGCCACCTAGTCAAGAAGTCCATGGAGTTCCAGTGGCTGCGCGCACACCAGAAGGAATGGGAGGAGCTCAGAATTAAGCTCACCACAGCCCCGGTATTGGCGTTCTTCGACACATCTCGTGCCATTAAAATTTCGACTGATGCTAGCCAGTCCGGCATTGGGGCGGTACTCCTACAGCGGGATGACACTGCGTCATGGGCCCCGGTCGCCTATGCCTCACGGGCCATGACCTCCACAGAACAGCGCTACACGCAGGTCGAAAAGGTGTTCCTGGATTTGCTAACCGGAATAGACAAGTTCCATGACTACGTGTATGGTCTCCCCCAGTTTACCGTTGAGACTGACCATCGCCCCCTGGTCAGCATCATACATAAGGGCCTGAACGAGATGACCCCTCACCTCCAGCGCATCCTACTCAAACTCAGGAGGTACGACTTCCAACTGGTCTACACCCCGGGAAAGGACTTTGTCATTGCGGATGCCCTATCTCGAGCAGTGAGCACACCGCCCGATTCGGAGGGGTTCGTCTGTCAGGTCGAAGCGCAGGTGGCCTTCACATCGGCAAATCTGCCAGCCGATGACTCCAGTCTGGCCCGTATTCGCCGGGAGACTGCGGTTGACCCCCTTCTACAACGGGTGATGCGCCACATGACGGGAGGGTGGCTCAAAGGGCAGTGCCCGCAGTTTTACAATGTCCGAGACGACTTGGCCGTCATTGATGGTGTCCTTCTAAAGCTGGACCGGATTGTGATTCCACACAGCATGCACAAGCTGGTCCTCGACCAACTCCACGAAGGCCATCTGGGGGTCGAGAAGTGCAGACGGAGGGCCCAAGAGGCAGTATAGCCGGGCATCAGTGATGACAGTGCCAATATGGTGCTCAACTGCCCCACCTGCCAAAGGTTTCAGCCGGCGCAACCTCCTGAGACGCTTCAGTTCCTTGAGCTGGTGACGTCCCCCTGGGCGAAGGTGGACGTGGACCTTTTTCACGCACTCGGCAGGGACTATGTAATCGTCATAGATTACTTTTCAAACTATCTAGAGGTCATGAGATCAGCCATGATCTCATTGAATGGCGGAGCAGGCTCGAGGGGCCAGATGACCTACTCCTGCTCCTAGTTCTTATGTTCTTATGTTCTTATGTTCATACGCCTGCACGATTTGACATCGTCCGCTGACATAAGGGCCTGCAAAGACACCTTCGTCCGCCAAGGCATTCTGATTACTGTCATGTCGGACAATGGGCCCTGTTTTGCCAGCCAGGAATGGTCGTCCTTTGCTGCTTCGTATGACTTCACATACGTGACGTCCAGCCCTCTGCATCCCCAGTCCAATGGAAAGGCAGAGAAGGGCGTTCACATCGTCAAGCGGCTCCTCTGCAAGGCTGCTGCTGCCGGATCGGATTTCTGCTTAGCCCTGCTAGCCTATCGCTCGGCCCCACTAGCCACTGGCCTCTCACCAGCCCAGCTGTTGATGGGTCGCGCCCTCAGGACCACTGTGCCATCCATTCTGGTCCCCACAACCAACCATGCTCCAGTATTGCACAGGATGCAACAGCAGCGCGTTCGCCAGAAGGTGGCACATGACACACGGGCAACTGATTTTCCCGCCCTGGCGCCTGGGGACGACGTCCGCATCCACCTACCAGAAGGTGGCTGGTCAGCACCTGCCGAAGTTCTCCGATGCGTGGCTCCCCGCTCGTTCCTAGTTCGCATGCCGGATGGTGCCATTAGCAGGCGCAACCGCCGGGCTCTTTGCCTGCTTCCACGCTCGCTACGGGAACTTACACCGGTGCCATGCCCTCTGTTGTTCCTGATGTCGACTTTGTGGAGATTCCTGCCACCATGTCCATTCCATCGTTGCCCGTGGCCAGGCCCATTCCTCAGCCGGTGAATCCTGACCCACCCTTGAGGCAGTCAACCCGAATTCGTCGCCCACCTACTAGGCTGGACTTTTGAGCCTGTTTGAACATTGAACTCACTGATGTATCATACCACTGTGTTAATATGTTTCTCTTTTTCCTTGTCGTTACAGGAGTTCGTTTTGACGTTTAACATTTCCATGTGTTTTGTTTATGGTACAACCTCGTTGCTATGTCGCACCCGACATCGCCCCTTGTATATAGTTTAGCCTCATGTACATGTTGTAGATATTGCACACACACATTCATCTGCACTCAGTACACATCTCTATTTATAACCACATAGGCGCATGTTCTTGTAAAAAAAAGGGGGATGTCATGACATTCAGGTAAACATCATGGTGCAAACATACATACATACTGATGGACAGATCAATGGACCAATCAATACACACACAACACCACAGCCAATCACAGGCAAGAGCATACACACTATAAAACGGGGAACACGACACCTCCCGCTCATTCCAGCAGCAGACAGCTTAGGGCACAGAGCTCACAGCAAGCCATTCAGACATCCACCATGTGCTGAATGCCACTCCAAGATAGTGTTAGGGATAGGTCCACAGATTCAAGGGTAATGAACGAACCACAGTAGCCAGTTTACCATTGTAAATATTGTTAGTAATAAAACTGAGTTGTACCATCCGCAACCGTGTTGGTTCGTCTGTGTAGCAGAGTACCCAACACATCATAAATCCAGGATTGGAATCCGGTAACTGTGGGACCTACCTACGAATCCTCAGGAATCCGCCATCCTGCGCCATGGACACCATCAGCCCGCCGCAGCCGCTACAAGTCGCTGGAAACCTCGGCGTTAATTGGAAGCTGTTCAAACAGCGCTTCCAGTTCTTCCTGGAAGGCACCGAAAGGGAGAGCGCTTCGGACACCAGAAAAATCGCCCTCCTCCTCTCCACGGCAGGTCGGGTTGTACCATCCGCAACCGTGTTGGTTCGTCTGTGTAGCAGAGCACCCAACACGACAGTCACCTGCATAGTGTGAGACTCTGTGCTCTCTGTCTCCTCTCCGGATTCTCTTCCAGCTTTCCGTGTCCCGCAGGGCTAGCGCCAGGGGTTTGATGGCTAGCGTGAACAAGAGTGGGGACAGGGGGCAGCCCTGTCTTGTTCCTCTCTGCAGCTGGAAGTATTTAGAGCTGGTGGTGTTAGTTCGGACGCTCGCTTTGGGAGCGTTGTACAGGAGCCTCACAGAGGCGGTGAGTCCCGCTCCTAGCCCAAACCGTCCCAGTACCTCGAGGAGGTAGTTCCATTCGACTCTTTCGAAGGCCTTTTCTGCGTCCAGGGAGACGATCACCTCTGGCGTTCTCTCCCCAGAGGACATCATTATTACGTTCAGCAGCCGCCTGATGTTTGCTGTGAGCTGCCTACCCTTGACAAAGCCGGTTTGGTCCTCTGCGACTACCTCTGGTACGCAGCCCTCCAGCCTTTTGGCCAGGGCCTTTGTGAGTATTTTCACAGCCACGTCCAGCAGTGAAATGGGTCTGTATGATCCACATTCCGTCAGGTCTTTATCTTTTTTGGGTATCAGTGAAATTGTGGCCTGCACTCGCGTTGGGATCAGGGTGCCCCTTGCCAGTGAGTCCACGAACATGTCCCTTAGGTGTGGGGCCAGGACTGGTGCGAATTTTTTGTAGAAGTCCGCCGGGAACCCGTCGGGACCCGGTGCCTTTCCCGCCTGCATGGAGCTGATGCTCTCCATGATTTCTCCCAGGTCTATTGGTGCTTCCAGCTCCCCCCCATCTGTCTTCCCCCACAACTGGTAGTTCCTGTCCGTCTAGGAACAGTTTCATCCCCGCGTCCCCGTTGGGGGGCTTGGAGGCGTACAGTCCTCGGTAGAAGTTCTCAAATGCCCGATTGACCTCCTTTGGTTCTGTCACCAGTCTGCCTCTGCTATCCTTTACCTGCGCTATTTCCCTTGTGACTGCCTGCTTTCTCAGCTGGTGAGCCAATAGGCGGCCAGCCTTGTCTCCGTGTTCGTAGAAGGTCCCCCGTGTCTGGCGGAGTTGGTACACTGCTTTCCTAGTGGATAGCAGGTTAAAGTCCATTTGCAGCTTTTTCCTCTCCGCCAGCAGCCCTATGGTCGGGGCCGCGGAGTATTTTCTGTCGACTTCCAGGATGGAGTCCACCAGTTGTTGCCTGGCCACCCTCCCTTCCCTATCTCTGCTTGCCTTGTAGGCTATGATCTCTCCTCTAATCACGGCCTTCAGTGCCTCCCAGAATGTGGAGGGTGAGACCTCCCCATTTTGGTTGTTACTCACGTAGTCGTCTATGGTCCGCGATGTTTTCTGACAGAAGGCCTTGTCGGCCAGGAGGTCAGTGTCCAGTCTCCATGTGGGGCGCTGGGCACTGCCTGTCTCCAACCTCACATCCATATAGTGTGGAGCGTGGTCAGAGAGAACGATCACGGAGTACTCCGTTCCCGTGATCCCTGGAAGCACCGATTTCCCCACTGCAAAGAAGTCGATACAGGTGTACACCTTGTGTACTTGTGAGAAGTATGAAAATTCCTTCTCTCCCGGGTGCAGGAACCTCCATGGGTCCACTGCCCCCATCTGCTCCATAAATGCTCCTAGTTCCCTAGCCATGCCAGACTTTTTCCCTGCTCTGGGGTTTGATCGGGCGGTCAATGGATCCTGCACGCAGTTGAAGTCGGCCCCCCCATGATCAGTCGGTGTGTGTCAAGGTCGGGGATTTCCGCCATGGTCTTCTTATTGAATTCTGTGTCGTCCAAGTTGGGAACGTACACATTTACCAGTACGACCGGTGCCCCTTCCAGGACACCGCTGACCATGACGTACCGTCCCCTGGGTCCGTAACTGTCTTGGTTTCCGTAAACCTCGTCCTCTTACTAATTAATATTGCTCCTTCCCTAGCCCTCGTCCCGTAGCATGAGTGGTATGTCTGTCCCACCCAGCCCTTCCTTACCAGCTGTTGGCCCTTCTCCCTCAGGTGCATCTCTTGTAGGTAGATTATGTCTGCTTTCAGGCTTCTTAGGTGGGTGAAGACTCTGGATCTTTTGACCAGGCCGTTGAGTCCCCTTACATTCCAGGTAACAAACCTGGTGGGGGTTTATTGACCCCCCCGGTACTGTGGGGTCACCCATACTTACCTGGTGGATGTGCCCCTGCCCTCCGGGGTTTCCCTTCGTTAGGGGGCCGTCCAAAATGGCTGCGATCACTGCTCTCCCCATGAGGTCGGGCCCCAGGGCTCCAGGGTTTTGTTTTGTCCAGGGGGCACCAACATAGCCGCCAGCTGTGTGTACGCCATGCGGCTGCGCCCTGCACTCCAGGGTCTCCCTTCGTCCTGAAGCCCTCCCGAGTGGCTGTTTGTGGCACCATCTCGGTTCCTCGCCCTGCTCCATGTCTGCCGAGGCCTGTGTTCGTGCTGCTTATCTACCTCACCCTTCCCTTTGCTTCTCTTTTGTTCTGCGCTCTCCACCTGACTCCTCTCCCCCCCCTTAGTCCCTGTTCCTCTGTCCCCCCCCCCCCCCGTGTTCTTCCCCCCTTCTGCCTTGCCCCCCCTTCTCTTTGTGTCAGGTGCTCCCTCTCCCCTGAGAAGCGCACCGCGGCCCTCCTTTCTTCCTGCCCTCCCGTGTTAGCCCTCCTCGCTAGCACGGTGGCCCCCCTCCCAGCACTTGTTCTGCTCTGGTCCTGTTTTACCTTCCTTTTGCTAGCCCTTGTCTCTCCCTCCTGTCCGCCTTTTTCACCCTCATTCACCTTGCTTCGCTCCCCCCATTGCATTGAGAGGTGGAACAAGCCCGGGAACGAGTCAGCACAGTCCTGCACAGTGTACCAAACACGTGTGTACAGTCCGTGATCGTATTGTCTCTGTTTGCGGTCTGCCCGCTGCTCTTTGTTCCGATTCTTCCTTTCTTTTCCATCCCCGTCGCTTTCATGATGGCCGTTATGGCTGTCCCTCCCCCAGTTTGTTTGCTCTAACGAACTCCTCCGCTGCCGCTGGGGTGTTAAAAAACAGCTCCTGCCCCTCAAATGTTACCCAGAGTTTGGCCGGGAATAACATCCCAAATTTCACATTACTTTTGTAGAATGCTGATTTGGCCCTGTTGAATTCAGCCCTTCTTTTGGCCAGGTCCGCCCCAATGTCCTGGTCCACCCTTATGGTCTTCCCTTCCCACGTGCTCGCTTTCGTCTGCTGGGCCCACTTTCGGATTTTTTCCCTGTCTTGGAACCTGTGCAGCTTCACGATAATCGCTCTGGGCTGCTCCCCGGCTTTGGCCCTGGCTCAGAGCGACCTGTGCGCCCTGTCGATTTCTGGGGGGGTTTGGAAACTTCTCCCTTCCCACAAGCTTGCCCAGCATTTGGGTGACGTAGCCTATTGGATCTCTGCCCTCCATCCCCTCTGGCAGACCCACTATTTTAACATTCTGACGTCTGGACCCATTTTCCTGGTCTTCCATTTTCCCTCTTAGGCTCCCCTGGGTCGTTACCAGCCTTTTCACCTCGGTTTCCTGAGTTACCATCCTGTCGCTCTGGTCCGAGGTGGCCCTCTCCAACTCCTGAATAGTTTTCTCCTGCACCTCCACCTTCCTTTCCAGGCCGTTGATGGTTCGCTGCATTTTTTCTGTTGTCTCCGCCAGCATCTCCTTCATCATTGTGTGGAGCAAGGGCAGCACGATGGTGCAGTGGGTTAGCCTTGCTGCCTCATGGCGCCGAGGTCCCAGGTTTGATCCCGGCTCTGGGTCACTGTCCATGTGAAGTTTGCACATTCTCCCTGTGTTTGCGTGAGTTTCGCCCCCACAACCCAAAGATGTGCAGAGTAGGTGGATTGGCCACGTTAAATTGCCCCTTAATTGGAAAAAATTAATTGGGTACTCTAAATTTTTTTTAAAAAATCATATTGTGTGGAACTCTGTCCTGAGTGCCTCCCTCATGGCGTTTATCTTCGTTTTTATCTCCTCCTTTATGGCATTTATTTCCGTTTTCAGCACACTTGTCCATTCCTCCCCCTGTGCGGGGGGGGGGGGGTTGCAGGGGGTGGTCGTCGCGTCCTGTTCCTGCTCCGCTGCTCGGCTCGCCCGCTTTTCCGCTTCCTGATTCGCCTGAACCTCCGCCTCGCCCCGTGGGGTCGCCTGCCTGCGCGGCGGCAGCTCCTGCTTTTATTCCTTCGCCTTCGCTGCTGTTCCTTCTTACATCTCGCCGTCCCCCCAATTTATTATTTGGAGGCATATTTCTGTCTGTGCCTTTCTCTTTTTTTCCTGGATTTTGGTGCGAAAAATAAATTCTTTTTTTTTTGTTCCCCCCCAAAGAAAAAATAAACGCCAAGGTTTTTTTTTTCTCCTTGTAAAAACAATTTTTTTTAATAAAAAGGGATTTTTTTTTTTATAAAGTTTTTTTTCCCTTTAAAAAGTTTTTCTTTTTTTAAAAAAAAATTTGCAGGAGAGGAACAAGGAAGGCTGAATTTAAAAATTCTTATTTTGTTCTTGTGATCCTCTCCATGCTCCGACTTTCAGGCCGTTTCTGAGCGATCCCCACTCCTCCTCCACGTGCAGCTCACCGGGACCAGTCTCTCTTTTTTTTTCTCTCCCTCTCCAGCTCCGTGGCTCGGAGCTTTAGCGCCTGGGCAGGGCCGAATTCGCGGGGCCTAAAGAATTTTTTTGTTTTTGAAAATTCCCTGGGAAAACCCCCCCCATGATTTTGTGGCTGTGCGGGAGCGTCTTTGTTGCGGCTGCTCCGTTCGCGATCGCGGCCGGAAGCCCCTTCCCCAAACTTACTTGATCCTAATTTCCGGGACTTGGAATCTAGGACTGTCTGCCATGCCAAACCCGGCCATTGCTGTCAGGTCTACAGTGCTGCCGGCCAATCCCGGGGGGGGGGGAGGAATGTCCTCTCTCCAATCAATTGATGCTCCTTGGAGCTTTCATTTTTGCCACCAAAGAAAGACAAGTTTATTGTCCCATTTCTTCCATCATCTCTTCAGGTGACAGGACAGCGGAACCTCACCATAGAAAATCTTGTCCAAGGTGCATCACAGGAGTGATTATCAAGCAAACTTTTATTATGGGCTACTTAAGGAGATATTGGGACATGTGACCCAAAACGTCGTCAAAGGGATAGGTTTTAAGAGAGTTGCAATGGAGGACAGAGAGGTGGAGAGATAGACAGGGTCAGGGAGAGAATTCGAGAGCTTACAGCCTAGGCATCGCTAAGGTCTGACAGTCAGCGGTGGTGCAAGCAAATTCTGGCGGTGCTCAAATGCCAGAATTAGAAAAGTGCAGAGATTTCCGTTGTAGGTTGTAGCGGGTTGCAGAGATGGGGGGGGGGGAGGGGTGAAGAGATGGAGAGATTTGAAATTAAGGATGAGAATTTTGAAGTCAAGGTTTTCACGGAGTATGTATGTACCTGCAAAATGAGTGCATTGCAGATTAACTTCTACCTTACCACTGAAGTTTACATTTCGCATGACTATGGATGATGTGAGCCAAATCGACCAATAAATCAATCATTCTTTGGTGCCAAAAATTAAATCCCATCTGTTCCTGTGCCTCTTTATATTTCAGCCAGCTATCTGTACTAAGTTATATATTGTCACCGCGCAAGTTTAAGCAATGAGTAAATTAGTGACTGGGTTGGTTGTTACAAGCCAATGATTTGCACACAATTAAAGCCAATAAGCCCTTTTAAGTTGAAGTGCACTGCAGTCTAATGAATGTGGTAATGGAATCCGTGTGTGCACTTTTACTCAGCAGGGAGCAGATTATAAGTGTCATATTCTGTCAACATGCTTGTTATCGCATCTTGGGGTCTCTGCACTCTAGAGAGTTTTCAGATGCTCAGCATAAGCTTTACCTGCACACTTACAAAACAGAATCCATTTTAGATTAACTTCTAATGAACCCAGCCCCAAAGTGAATTTGTGTTCCAATCCAGAACCTTGTGACCCATGACCAAACTAACTTTTAATGTGGCCCTGTAGCTAAGGAGGCCTCTACCAGTTCATTTCCCTTTATCAATAGAATAATTAGTCTTAAATAGAATTTGGTGTTCATGTGCCTTGCTGATTTTCAGCAACGCACTCTGGAATACATATTGTTATATACTGGAAATACTGACTGGAATTTGGGAGAGGTATTTTTTGTGTCCCCCATGGCATGTTTCTCGTGGTAGGGTGCGGCCCACTGTTGGCTGGTGGCAGAATCTTCTGGTCCTGCCGTTGTCAATGGGATTTTGCATTGAATCGATCCCCCCGCCGGGAGGAAACATGTGACAGGGATGCCTCATCGGTGGGACCAGAAGATCCCTTTGGCAAGAAGGTGGAAACTGATGCTCGATGAATGACTCCAGAAGCGAGATTGGATGACAATTGAAGGCTTTATTGGACTAGATGTTTCCCCCAGCAGTGCAGGTACAGAATGCAGCTGCTCGGGAGACACAGACTCTTATACTCCGCCTTACTGGGTGGAACCAGCAGGCAGGCTTCACCAATAATCTTCCTGTCTCAGGTACCTCCCACACCAATAATTTTACAGCCTCAACCTAGGTACCGTAATACCCCTAATACAGACTACCACATTCACCACCTATTAAAAAATAGTGTCCGGCGGGGGTGGTGGTCTCGCGTCATACAGTGGTAGAGGTTATGGTGGTACCCGTCGGTGGTACAGTGTTTTGCCTTATTACATGTCACAACTATTTACAGTATTCATGTACATATCAGAATGAAGTAATTAGTCGATCGGGGGCCCTGGTCGACCTCTGTGATCGTCGGTGATGCAGGCGCTGGCTCGGGCATTGGTGACTCCGGGAGCGTGACTTTGGCTTCTTCGGTAGCTTCATCACTCCGGGTGGGACCAGTGGAAGAACCGATCCACGTGGGAAGGGGGCAGCCATGGGGTGCACCGGTGGGAGGGAGGGTGGTGTTGGGGGGGGGGGGGGGGATCCAGCGGGCGCCAGGTCCCGTAGGGAGACCGTATCCTGCCGGCCGTCGGGGTACGCCACGTAGGCATACTGAGGGTTAGCGTGAAGGAGGTGGACCCTATCTACCAATGGGTCCGACTTGTGCGCCCACATGTGTTTGCAGAGCAGAATGGGTCCAGGAACTGCCAGCCAGGTTGGGAGCGAGGTCCCGGAGGAGGACTTCCTAGGGAAGACAAGGAGACATTCATGAGGTGTTTCGTTTGTCGTGGTACACAGCAGTGATTGGATGGAGTGGAGTGCATCGGGAAGAACCTCCTGCCAGCGGGAGACTGGGAGATTCCTGGACCGTAGGGCCAGTAGGACGGTCTTCCAGACCGTTCCATTCTCCCTCTCTCCCTGTCCGTTTCCCCGGGGGTTATAACTGGTCGTCCAACTCGAGGCGATGCCCTTGCTGAGCAGGAATTGATGCAGTTCGTCGCTTATGAAGGAGGACTCCCTATCGCTGTGAATGTAGGCGGGGAAACCGAACATGGTAAAGATATGTGGAGGGCTTTTATGATGGTGGCTGCGGTCATGTCGGGGCAGGGGATGGCGAATGGGAACCGGGAGTACTCGTCAATCACGTTCAGGAAGTACGTGTTGTGGTCGGTGGAGGGGAGGGGCCCTTTGAAGTCCATACTGAGGCGTTCAAAGGGAAGGGAAGCCTTATCATGTGCACTTTCTCTGGCCTGTAGAAGTGCGGCTTGCGCGCAGATTCGGCAGTTCCTGGTGCGGGTCCTGACCTCCTCAAGGGAGTAGGGCAGGTTGCGGGTCTTAATAAAATGGAAGAATCGAGTGACCCCCGGGTGGCAGAGGTCCTCATGGAGGGCCCGGAGTCAGTCCACTTGTGCGTTGGCACATGTGCCGCGGAATAGGGCATCAGGAGGCTCGTTTAGCTTTCCGGGACGATACAAGATCTCATAGTTGTAGGTGGAGAGCTCGATCCTCCACCATAAGATCTTATCGTTCTTTATCTTGCCCCGCTGTGCATTATCGAACATGAAAGCTATCGACCGTTGGTCAGTGAGGAGTGTGAAGCTCCTGCCGGCCAAGTAATGCCTACAGTGCCCCACAGCTTCTAATATGGCCTGGGCCTCCTTTTCAATGGAGGAATGATGGATTTCTGAAGCATGGAGGGTGCGTGAGAAGAAGGCCACGGGCCTGCCCGCTTGATTGAGGGTGGCCGCCAGAGCTACGTAGGACGCGTCGCTCTCGACTTGGAAGGGAAGGGGTTCATCGATTGCGTGCATCGTGGCCTTTGTGATGTCCGCCTTTATGCGGCTGAAGGCCTGGCAGGCCTCTGCCGACAGGGGGAAAACTGAGGATTGGATTAGTAGGCGGGCCTTGTCCGCATAATTGGGGACCCACTGGGCGTAATATGAAAAAAATCCCAGGCAGCGTTTCAGGGCCTTCGAGCAGTGGGGGAGGGGAAACCCAAGAGGGGGCGCATGCGTTCGGGATCTGGGCCTATGACTCCATCATGCACTACGTAGCCGAGGATGGCTAGACGGTCGGTGCTGAACATGCATTTGTCCTTGTTGTAGGTTAAGTTAAGGGTTTTTGCGGTATGGAGGAATTTGCGGAGGTTGGTATCGTGGTCCTGCTGGTCGTGGCCGCAGATAGTGACGTTGTCGCGGTACGAAAACGTAACCCGCAAACCGTACAGGTCAACCATTCGATCCATCTCCCGTTGGAAGACCGAGACTCCATTTGTGACACCGAAGGGAACCTTTAGTAAGAGGTAGAGCCGCTAATCTGCTTCAAATGCAGTGTACTTGCGGTCGCCCGGGCGGATGGGGAGCTGCTGGTAGGCGGATTTGAGGTCCACCGTGGAAAAGATCTTGTATTGTGCAATCTGATTGACCAAATCAGATATGCGGGGGAGAGGGTACGCGTCGAGCTGCGTATACCTGTTGATGGCCTGACTAATCGATGACCATCCTGTGCTCCCCCAGGTCTTTACAACCATTACTTGAGCTCCCCAGGGGCTGTTGCTAGCCTTGATAAGACCTTCCTTCAGTTGCCGCTGGACTTCCGACCTAATGAAGGTCCGGTCCTGGGCACTGTACCGTCTGCTCCGGGTGGCGACGGGTTTGCAATCCGGGGTGAGGTTCGCAAAAAGGGAAAGCGGGTCGACCTTGAGGGTCGCGAGGCTGTAGACAGTGAGGGGGGGTACAGGGCCGCCGAATTTAAAGGTTAAGCTCTGGAGGTTGCATTGGAAGTCCAATCCCAGGAGGTGGCAGCGCAGAGGTGAGGGAGCACGTAGAGTCGGAACTTTTTAAATTCTCTTCCCTGGACCGTGAGGTTCGCTACGCAGAACCCCTTGATCTCTACAGAGTGAGATCTGGAGGCCAGGGAGATTCTTTGGTTAACTGGGTGTATAGGAAGAGAACAGCGCCTTACCGTGTTGGGGTGTATGAAGCTCTCTGTGCTCTCGGAGTTGATCAAGCAGGATGTTTTGCGCCCGATGATGAGCACGGTCGTCGTCGCGGTCGAGAGCGTTCGGGGCCGAGACTGGTCCAGGATCACCGAGGCAAGTCGTGGTAAAAGTTAAAAATTTTCCTCGGGCGGTGTGTGGTCATCCAAATCGGGGTCCTGAGACTCCAGCAAAGATGGCGGCGCCCACGGGGTGCACATGTCTGGCGGTGGGCAAGATGGCGGTGCCCACGCATCGCACGTGGTCCCTGGGGAACAAGATGGCGGCGCCCGGGGCCCGCTCATAGCTGGGGGAAATTAAGATGGCGGCATCCGAAGCCCGCACATGGCCCGTGGAGAGAGTTGTGGTGGCGGTCTTGGTTCGCCCCTGGAGACAGCGGCGACCGCCCGGCCTGGCATACCGCCACAAAATGGCCCTTTTTGCCACAACCTTTGCAGGTGGAGGAGCGGGCTGGGCAACGCTGCTGGGGGTGCTAAGCTTGCCCGCAAAAGTAACAGCAGGGCCCTCCTGGGTTGCCTGTTGCAAGTTTGTGGGAAGATGGGGAATAGGATGGGGGATGAATCGGGGTCAGCCGCGGGTGGGTTCCATGCTGCCCAAGGGGCTGCCACGTGGTCGGGGACGTATTCACATGCGTTTCGAGAGGCCACATCCAGGGAGCTAGCCCGTGCCTCCTTGAGGCCTAGTGTCTCTTTCTCCAGCAGCCGCTGACGGATTTAGGAGGACAGCATACCTGCAACGAATGCCACCCAGATTAAAAGTTCTCTGTGGTCGCTGGCTGAAATTTGCGGGCAGTCACAGTTCCTACCCAGTACCAGGAGCGCACAGTAGAATTCATCCAGTGATTCCCCCGGGATTTGTCGGCTTGTCGCTAGCAGATGTCGTGCATAAACCTGGTTCACTGGGCGAATGTAGTGTCCTTTCAACAGGGCCATCGCGGCCTCAAAATCGTCTGCATCCTCTATGAGGGTGTAGATCTCTGGGCTCACCCCCGAGTGGAGAACTTGCAGTTTCTGGTCCTCCGTGGGTGCAGTCGTGGCCGTCCTGAGGTACCCTGTGAAGCACGCCAGCCAGTGTTTGAAGGTTGCCACTGAGTTTGCCGCGTGGGGCTGAGTTGCAGGCACTCAGCTTGATTCGGAGCTCCATTCTTTAAAATATAGTCCAATGAATTGATGCTCGATCAATAACTCCAGAAGCGAGATTGGATGACAATTGAAGGCTTTATTGGACTAGATGTTTCCCCCAGCAGCGCAGATACAGAATGTGGCTGCTAGGGAGACACAGACTCTTATACTCCGCCTTACTGGGCGGAACCAGCAGGCAGGCTTCACCAATGATCTTCCTGTCTCAGGTACCTCCCACACCAATGATCTTACAGCCTCAACCTAGGTACCGTAATACCCCTAATACAGACTACCATAGAAAGCCCCAAGTATATTCTATACATGAATCCACATTTTGTCTCATTGTTAAAGTCCATCCTGTAACAGAAGTTATCTGTTCAGAATGCCATGCAGTACAGAGCTATGCAAAATTGACCTGGAAAATATTGCCAAAATGCTTAATTTCAAACCCAGTAACAGTTACTGAGAGGCTAGGAAACCAGGGCAGGATTCTGTGATCCTGAGGCGAAGTGTTGATGCCGTCGGAAACGCCGTCGCGTTTCTCAAGGCGTCAACACGGCCTCAGAATCAGCAATTCTGTCCCCTATATGGGGCCAGCATGGCACTGGAATGGTTCACGCCACCCAGTACCAGGTGAAGTGGTTCACGCCACTCCAGCTGCTGATCCCGGCGTCAACTGGGCGCCGCGCGGTCCACACATGTGCAGTGGCACCGGCCTCAACACGCCGGCCTCGACGCAACATGGTGTAGGGCTACAGGGGCCAGTGCGGAAGAAAGGAGGCCCCCGGCCAGAAAGGCCGGCCTGCCGATTGGTAGGCCCCGATCGCGGGCCAGGCCACATCGGAGGACCCCCCCCCCCGGGTTGGACCCCCCCCCCGCCCCACAGCCCCCCCCCCACCGACCCTTCCACGTCAGGTTCCCGGCAGCTGAGAGCAGGCTTTTTACAACGGCCTCTCGGGCCAAGCATCGACTGGGCGGCCGCGTAGAGCGCCCCCGGACCAGCGCCACGCCAACCACGCTGGTGCCAATGGCGCCAATGTGATTCTCCGCTCTGCGTCGGGGCAGCATGGCACGATTCGCGCCGGTCACGGGGATTCTCCGGCCCGGCCCAGGGCTGAGAGAATCCCGCCCCCAGTCTTCAAAAAGAGTTTGAAATGTGGTTCTGTGAGCTTAGTGGCTAAAGGGTGAGACACAGTGAAAAATGGGTTTCCAATCTGCTACATTTTCTGCTGTAGGCATGGATCAATTTCACTCCCTGGGCCATAGTGGGAGATAGCAGTGTAGGAATGTCACTGGACTAGTAATCAGACCCAGTGTAATGCTCTGGGGTGCTATGAGTTCAATGCGCAGGCGTGCATTGCCACCGGTGCCACTACGCTGTTGGAATTTAAATTCAACTAATGAAAGCTAGTGACCATGAAACCATCATTGATGGTTGTACAAACTCATCTGGTTCACTAATGTCCTTTAGGAAACAAAATCTGCCATCTGGTCTGGTGTAAATGTGACTTCAGAACCACAGCAATATGATTGGCCCACAATTAATTACGGATGGGCAACAAATGCTGGCATTGCCAATGATACCCACATTACACAAAAGAGTAAATACAAATAAATATTGATAAAAACCCTCAATTACAGTTCAATGGTTTAAAAGGCTCAGCATTATTTGCACATGATTTTACAGATAGAAATTATGCTGATAATGTAGTGGTATGAAGAATGTTTCAGCTCCATTTCTAGTAGTACAATTTAAATAATTTATTTTAGAACGCGAATAGGTACATATTTGATGGCACAACCTGTGCGGAAATGTGCACATGGGATAGGTTGGATGGGAGAGATACAACAGGAAATTAGGTCAGTTACTGACCTTAAAAGCATGTAAGCTACTTATCTTTGAGCTTGTGTGACCTCATTCCAATCTTAGTCCATGAATTATTTCTCGTATCCCTTTGTTGACAATACAATAGCCACAACAGAGATCAGCAATGATCTTACACTTAGAAATATGTTCCCGATAGGGAATGGTAAACAAAAACAATCAATATTTACCAAATGACCCCCAATGAAGAACTTACCAAAATATTTAACTTTTTGTAACGTTTACTTTGAAATGAATTGGACCAACATGAATTAACAGACAAATTACACTTCAAGTGAAAAGCTAAATTTCACTTTAAATAGTCAATACAATAAAGATACATCTTACACACCCACAATGTGGCATTATGTGGCACAATGTGCTGTTCATTATTCTTACAGGGTAGGGCAGGAGTCTAATCAGACACCAGCTTTCACCACTGAGTTTGGAAGGATGATTATCATTAGCAAGGCCCACTTCTATGAACCCTCTTTTCTTGCAGCCATGATAGTCCTGATGGTGCAGCTTTCCAGATTTCCTTTTCAAGCAAACAGCTAATAACACCCAGTTCACAGTTTGGCCACGTCTGGTAAAACCCCTCAGCTCATTAACATTTCTGATCTATTCACAATGCTTTCCAGATTTTAGACTTTTTTTTAGCCAGCTCCAACAGTGCTCCCAAGAACTTTTGTCTCCTTTTTGGACAACGTCTTCATGAGGGCGATTTTGCTTCTGCACTTCTCTGTATTCCTCTTTTTGTGTCTGCATCCACATTCACCCCTCAGCTCTCCTACTTATAGCTCTCCTTGCTGTCTTCCAGCTACACAACATCCATATCTTAACTTCCTTCCTGCTGGTAGTACTTCCAGGTAAAGGGTCACATGGACAAGTATTTCTTTTATCCAAGAAAATGACAACTGATATCTTCACCATTGATGCAAACACTTAAAAATCCTTTTCAAACATTTTTTTTAACGCTTATCGATTCCCTAGATATTTTACAGAAATTATAAATCTTCCTCACTGTACTGCTTCCAGTGGTCACAAACGTAGTCACAAATAATTGATCTCAAGTAGGTCTTAATATGATCAGAGTCTTATGGAAACTCTACTTCACGTTATTTTTTCACCAACTCAATTTCTTAAGTCTTCAGTGATTTTATCATTGCCTGTACTTTAGTTGGAATTTTTATTTGTAGGGAAAGTAACTGATTCCGGTGAAGCAATAATAAATGGTTTAAATGGGCAGCATGGTGGCACAGTGGTTAGCACTGCTGCCTCACAGCACCAAGGACCCAGATTTGACTTTGATTTTGAGCGACTGTCTATGCGGTGTCTGCACATTCTCCCCCTGTCTGCGGGGTTTCCTCTAGGTGCTCTGGTTTCCTCCCACAGTCCAAAGAGGAGCAGGTTAGGTGGATTGGCTATGCTAAAATGCCCCTTAGTGTTCAAAGGTTAGGTGGGGTTACAGGGATGAGCGGGGAAAGGGCCTGGGTAGGATGCTCTTTCAGAGGGTTGGTGCAGACTCGATGGGCCAAATGGCCTCCTTCTGCACTGTCGGTATTTTATGATTCTTTTCCATGCTTCTTAATAGATTGAGAGCTTTTCGGCGGGATTCTCTGACTCCCCGCCAGGTCGGAGAATGGCCGGGAGGTGCCGTGAATCCTGCCCCGCCGCTCTGCCGGCAGCTGCCGAATTCTCGGCGCTGGTTTTTTGGCGGGGGTGGGGATCGCGCCGTGCCAGTCGGGGGCCATTGGCAGTGCCCCCCCCGGCGATTCTCCGGTCCCTGATGGGCCGAGCAGCCGCCCTTTTTCGGCCTATCCCGCCGGCGTGGATTAGACCAGGTCCATACCGGCGGGACCTGGCTCTGAGGGCGGCCTGCGGAGCCCTCGGGGGGGGCGCATGGGGATTCGGCACCAAGGGGGGCCCCACGGTGGCCTGGCCCGCAATCGGGGCCCACCAATCTGCGGGCAGTCCTGTGCCGTGGGGGGCACTCTTTCCCTCCGCGCCAGCCGCTGTAAAGCTCCGCCATGGCCAGCGTGGAGAAGAAACCCCCTGTGGATGCGCAGGGATCAGGCCAGCGGTTCTGCGTATGCGCCAGAACACGCTGGCGCTCCTGCGCATGCACCAACTTGTGCCAGCTGGCGGAGGCCCTTCGGCGCCGGATGGTGCGGCGCCAACCACTCCAGCGCCGGCCTAGCCCCCGAAGGTGCGGAGGATTCCGCACCTTCTGGGCGGCCCGACGCCGGAGTGGTTCATGCCACTCCTCGGCGCCGGTACGGCCCACCCCGCCGGGTAGGGGAGAATCCCGGCCTATAAGTTTCAATGTAACTGTTTAATTAACTGCTCTGTGATTAGAATCCAAATACTGAATGGCATCAGGCAAATGCACAAATAAATTATTAATGTACAAAAAGAGGTTGCATCTGACCATAGGAAGTTGAATGTTTAATAAGTTGCACTAGACGGAATTGATGTTCAAGCAGGATGAGATCAAATGGGTTAAAGGACGTTTTTCATCTTTAGCTACATTGTATATAACCGCTAGATTGAATGAATTCTGCACATTTCTTGCAATATTTCAGAAGTCAGTGTGCCTGAAAACTGACAGATTTAATGGTTTTTAAACCAGTGGCATTAAATATTTACCGCAGTGTTAAACCTCCGTTAGAAAATGTTATCCAGCACACCAATCTTGTGTTATCTAAAACTTAAACACCCATTTCCCACATGGCCCTAAGTTCAAATAAGAATCAACACACATGCTTCTGAAGCCAGAAGGCTATTAATGCATTGCTGTCTGTCAATATTAATGCTGCATAAAGATGTAAAAAACACATGTCGATAAGACACACAAAAGCGTCTTTTCATTCGGCTCTTCGGCTTCTTGAGCTCAACATTAAGTTCAATAAGTTCAGATCAGAAACATGATACGAGATTCTCCCCGACCCGGCGGGACGGGGGGTCCCGGTGTGATGGAGTGGCCGGAACCACTCTGGTGTCGGGCCACCCAAAGGTGCGGAAGTCCGCGCATGGGCGGGAGCGTCCGTGGCTGCTGACGTCATCCCCGCGCATGCGCAGGGGAGGGGGTCTCTTCCGCCTCCGCCATGATGAAGACCATGGCAAAGGCAGAAGAAAAAGGGTGCCCCCACGGTGCAGGCCCGCCCGCCGATCGGTGGGCCCTGATCGCGGGCCAGGTCACCGTGGGGGAACCCCCCGGGGCCAGATCGCCCTGCGCCTCCCCAGGACGCCGGAGCCCGCCAGTGCCGCCTGCTCCGGCCGGTAAGGTAGGTGGTTTAACCCACGCCGGCGAGAGAGGGTTGACAGCGGCGGGACTTCGGCCCATCGCGGGGTGGAGAATCGCCGGGGTTGGGGGGGGGGGGGGGGCGGTCGACCGGCGCGACGCGATTCCCGCCCCCGCCGAATCTCTGGCGGTGGAGAATTCGGGACACGGCAGGGGCGGGTTTCACGCCAGCCCCCGGATATTCTCCAACCCGGCAGGGTGGTTTCCATTTGTTTCACATATTTGGTACTCGTAATGATTCTGCTGAAGCTATTTGCACTTCCTCTCGACCCAAGTTTTGTTTCTTTATCTGGCCGATCGCAATCTGTCCTGCCTTCAATCCTATCACAGACCTTCCCTTTTATACCTGCCACTTGTTGTGTTAGCCACCCTGGGGTAACATGGACTGAACTGGATGCAGTTGTACTGGAAAGTAGACACAAAACTTAGACGTTAGTTCAATACGTTTTATTGAACTTCTGTAGCAGTGCACACAGCTTGCTGTGGGTTGACGCTCTACTAATCTAAGTGTGCTAACTAGAACTAACTAGACCAGACTAGCTCTGAGCTACGTGTAGAAGGTGCTAACTGATATATACACCGACTGTCACTAGTTGTCACCAGTGGAAAGAAGCAGAGTGCTGATGCCTCGTGTGTTTTACAGTGAGAAACCCCCTCTAGTGTTCTGTCTGGTGATTGGTTGTGTTCTGTCCTGTGTGTTGATTGGCTGTACTGGGTGTCTGTCACTGCCTGTCTGTATCTCATTATGTGCATGAGTGCATATCATGACATCCTCCCTTTTTAAAAATAATTTTGTCAGTTGCCAGAGCATATGCGACTGTATGTACAGATATAACTATTTACAGTAAATGGCAAGTGAATGAATATGTAAATGAAAGGTGTCTAGCGTGCAGATACAGAACAATATGTACAAGATTAATGTCTATAAGTCCAATCTTTGGGGCTGGTGTCTGATCCTTGTCGACCGCCTGAGAGGTGGAGGTGGGGACGACGGCACCTTGACAGGCGGAGTTGCAGCCAGACTGGTGCCCTTGTGGTGCGAGGTATCCGGAGGAGGCAGAACAACAGCTGGAAAGGTGAGATTTGGTGGTGGGCAGGCAAGGTTGCGTAGTGCCCTTCTGTTGCATCTGACAATGGAGCCATCAGCCATACAAACCACAAACGACCTGGGAGCAGTCTGTCGAACAACAACAGCTAGGGCTGACCAGCTTCCATCAGATAGCTTGATGCTGTCATGTGAGAGTACCTTTAAGATATGGATGTTTAAGCAATGTACCTTTAAGAAAACAGTGATGTCAGAGAGTGGGTGGAGCTGGGCTTTAGATCAGCCATTTTGCAGTTTAGTTTTGCAGTTTGAAAAGAGCTTGGGAGTGTCTGTGTTTGCAGTGAGCTGGATCTCTGCCATGAAAGACTATCTCTGGATCACTTGGGTGATTTAAACTCAGAATAGTAAAGCCTTTAACCTGATGTGATTCTGTTTAAAGGTGTTAAGTCTCTTGGAAGTTTGAAGGAACATTTTGAGGAATTATTTACTGTTGCAATATTTTCTGAGTTATCTTTGAAGTAAGGGGTGTTAAGAGATCTAATGTTTATTTAAGATGTTAAGTTGAGTTCACGGAATAAACATTGTTTTGTGTTTAAAAACCCACGTGTCCATAATTGTAATCCCACTCCAAGGGAACAAGCCATGTGCTAGTAAAATGTACAAATACATTAAAGGGGGAGGTTGGTTGAACTCCATGATACATTTTGGGGTTCTGAAAACACCTCGCCCAGAACAATTGGGGGCTCGTGGGAGATAAAAGTCGATCAATTGAATTGGCTTTTGTGAACTTAAAGACAGTGAAGGATTGTTGCTTTTCCGGTGTGGTATTTTAGTTTAAGTGGGGAGAGTGTTGTGAACAATGGCTCTTTCAGAGGCTCAGAAGTTTTTGAGGGTGGAGAATGTCACACGTAGTACTTTACGGACAGAAACGAAAAGCAGACTGTCTGATTTGGCAAGAACATTGCAGTTAACATTACCTGACAAAATGGGAAAAGATTAGGTAATTATGGTGGTGGTTAAGCATTTAAAGTTGCCTGAGATAGAGTTTGACTCATTGGAAATGGCAAAAATTCAGTTGCAAATTAAATAAATGAAACATGAGAAAGAATTAAAGGGGCTTGAATACTAGAGTGAGAGGGAGGAAAAAGAAAGAGAACGTGAGAGAGAGGAAAAAGAAAGAGAAAGAGAGAGAGAGGAAAAAGAAAAGGAGAGAGTAGAAAGGAGAAAAGAAAGAATAGCCCTAGCAGAACAAAAGAAAAAGAAAGGGAGATACAGATCAGGGGAAAAGATAAAGAAAGGGAGTTTGAACTTCAGAAAATGGCCATGAAACATAACAATCAGTTAAAATTGGCAGACGTAAAGGAAAATGTACAGTTGGATGATAGTGATGAGGATAGTGAGAAAGAGCGTCATAGTCGAAAGCTTGGTGGGAATCTATTTAAATATGTCCAAGCATTGCCAACTTTTGACGAGAAGGAGGTAGAATCCTTTTTCATTTCATTTGAGAAGGTAGCTAAATAAATGAAATGGCACAGGACATTTGGGTGTTAATGATTCAAACAAAGCTGGTAGGTAGAGCTAGTGAAGTGTTTGAATCACTACCGGAGGTGGTATCTGGAACGTATGAGGAGGTGAAGAAATCCATCTTAAGTGCATATGAGCTAGGGCCTGAAGCTTACAGACAAAGGTTTAGAAATTTAAGGAAAGAGTTTGGTCAAACATACATGAAGTTTGAAAGGCTCAAACAGAGTAATTTTGATAGGTGGATAAGGGCTTTGAAACTAGACCAAACGTATGAAGCTCTCAGAGAAATTATACTTTTGGAGGAGTTTAAAAATTCAATTCCTGATGTCGTGAGAGCTCGTGTGGAAGAACAGAGGGTTAAAACTGCGAGATTAGCAGCGGAAATGGCAGATGGTTATGAATTAGTTCATAAATCAAAGATTGGTTTCCGACATCAGTTTCAGCCGGTGAGGGATAGAAACTGGGGACATGAGAAATACTCAAGTGGTAAAGGAAAAGGTGATCTGATGGGAGACAATAAAGAGAGTGTACCTCAGATTAAAAAAGAAATCCAGGAGGGTGGAAAAGAAATGAAAAGTTTCAGATGTTTTCACTGTAATAAACTAGGCCATGTAAAGTCATAGTGTTGGTGGTTGAAGAAAAGCACTGGGAAGGCTGATGTGGTAAAACAGGATAAGACAGTGTGGTTTGTTAGAGTGGTAAAGGAAAGCCCAAGGGAAGCGAAGGAGGTGCAGCCTGTACAGCCTGTTCAAGAAGTAATTGTTAAGAAGCTGCCAGATGTCTTTAAAGAATTTACTTGTGTGGGTAAAGTTTACTCATGTGTATCAGGAGGAGCAGGTAAATAAGTCACAATTTTAAGAGAAACAGGGGCCAGTCAATATTTAATGGTGAGAGATAAGGAATTATGTAGTTTGGGAAGAATGTTGCCAGAAAAGGTGGTGATATGTGGAATTCAGGGTGAGAGGAGTAGCGTTCCATTAAATAAGGTAAGGTTGGAAAGTCCAGTGAAGAGTGGTGAAGTGGTAGTAGGAGTAATAGATAAACTATCTTGTCCAGGAATACAGTTTATCTTGGGTAATGATATAGCTGGATCGCAGGTGGGAGTGATGCCTACTGTGGTTGATAAGCCAGTGGAAAATCAGTCAACTGAAGTGTTGAAGGACGAATATCCTGGGATTTTTCTGGATTGTGTAGTAACAAGGTCGCAAAGTCACAGGTTAAGACAAGAGGAGAAATCAAAGAGTGAAGATGAAGTTGAAGTGCAATTATCAGAAACGATTTTTGATCAGATGGTTGAAAAAGAACAAGAACAGGTGGAAGATGAGGCGCATATTTTTAGTTCAGGAAAATTGGCAGAGTTACAACAGAAAGATGTGGAAATAAAACGGATATATCAGAAAGCATATACGGAAGAGGAATCGGAGAGTATACCAGAGTTATTACCGTAAAAATGATGTCTTGATGAGAAAATGGAGACCTATGCATATGAAAAGTGGGCAGAAGTTCATCAAGTAGTATTGCCGGTAGGATATAGACAGGAGGTGTTGCGAGTTGCACATGAGGTACCAGTGGGAGGTCACTTGGGAATAAGGAAAACTCAAGCTAAATTCCAGTAACATTTTTATTGGTCTGGACTACATAAAAATGTAGTTAAATTTTGTCAATCATGTCACACATGTCAAGTGATAGGGAAACCTCAAGCAGTGATAAAACCAGTGTCCTTAATACCCATTCCAGCATTTGAGGAACCTTTTACAAGGGTCCTAATCGATTGTGTAGGACCTATTCCTAAAACAAAAAGTGGGAATCAATATCTTTTGACTGTAATGGATGTGTCTACTAGGTTTCCAGAGGCCATTCCAGTACGTAATATTACAGCTAAAAGGATTGTGGAGGAGATATTTAAATTCTTTACTAGATATGGACTACCCACAGAAATTCAATCGGATCAAGGAACAAATTTTACTTCAAAGTTATTCAAAGAAGTTATGGATAGCTTAGGAATAAAACAATTTAAATCAACTGTGTACCATCCAGAATCGCAGGGAGCGTTAGAAAGGTGGCATCAGACATTAAAGACAATGTTGAGGGCGTATTGTCAAGGTTATCCAGAGGATTGGGATAAAGGATTTCCATTCGTATTGTTTGCAGTTAGTGATGCTCCTAACAAGTCTACCAAATTTAGTCCTTCTGAACTAATTTTTGGTCATGAGGTAAGAGGACCACTTAAATTAATTAAGGAAAAATTGGTGGGTGAGAAATCGGAAATTACACTATTGGATTATGTGTCAAATTTTAGGGAACGATTAAATAGAGCAGGTGAATTGGCTAGACAACATTTGAAAGTTGCACAAAATGTGATGAAACGGGTAGCGGACAAGAAATCCAAAGTTCGTAGTTTTGCCAGTGGGGATAAAGTTTTAGTGTTGTTACCAGTGGTCAGTGAGCCTTTAAAAGCTAGGTTTTGTGGACCGTATCAGATTGAAAGGAAATTAAGTGAGGTGAATTATGTGGTAAAAACACCAGATGGAAGGAAGACTTACCGAGTGTGTCAAGTGAATATGCTTAAAAGGTACTTTGAAAGGGAAGGAGAGAAAAAGGAGGTTTTAATAATTCTAACTCTAAGTGACAAACCAAATCCAGATGACTGTGAATTTGACATCTCAAATTAAATTGGAAAATGAGGATGTTCTTAAAAATTGGGATAAATCGTTAAGTTACCTTCCTGAGGAAAAACAAACTGACCTGAAAGAGTTATTGATATCACATGGGCAAGTTTGTAGAGATAAATTGGGAAGTACTAAAGTGGCTATACATGATGTAGATGTTGGAAATGCTGTTCCTATCAACAACATCCATATAGACTTAATCCTTTAAAATTGGCACAGGTTAACAAAGAGATTGAAAGTATGCTTAAAAATGGCATAATTGAAGTGGGTTGCAGCCAATGGAGCTCACCCATAGTGATGGTACCTAAACCAGACGGTACCCAACGGTTGTGTGTGGACTATCGATAGGTGAATGCAGTTACAAGAATGGACTCTTGTCCTATCCCACGTTTGAGGGATTGCATTGAGAAATTGGGACAATCTGCTTTTATTTCCAACTTCTAGACATGGAAAGAACATTTAAAACATTGTATGGAGATCTTCGATTGACTTCAGGTGACGGGTTTGGTGATGAACCTAGCCGAAAGTGAGTTTGGCGAAGCGCAAATCACTTTCCTTGAGGATTTTCCAATACCCTCAAGTCGAAGGGAGGCAATGCGATCTCTTAACATGAATGAAAAAAATGTCTCCTTGCAGGTTTTGATGACTGTCCTTGATGTGAGGTCTGACACCCTCACAACTTCCAAGTAACTTGAGAAGTAATCTATGATGAGCACATAGTCACGCCCATTGGCGTGAAATAGTTTGATTCCCACCTTGGACAACGGAGAGGTCACGCTCTCGTGTTGCTGGAGTGTTTCCTTCGCCTGAGCAGGCTGGAAGCCCTGGCAAGTCGCACAATTGAGGACCATGTTGGATATGTCCTGGTTGATTCCAGGCCAATAGACAGCCTGCCCGGCCCTGCGCCTACACTTTTCGGCGCCGAGGTGTCCCTTGTGGATTTATTTGAGCATTAAGCTCTGCAGGCTGTGAGGCATAACAATACGATCTAGCTTGAGAAGGATCCCCTCGACGACTGTCAGGTCGTCCTTGACATTAAAGAACTGAGGGCATTGCCCTTTTTGCCAACCATTTGCGAGGTGGTGCATTACACGCTGCAGAAGAGGGTCCTTGGCGGTCTCTTCACGAATGTTGATCACTCTTTCATCTGAGGCCGGGAGGTTGCTGGCACACAGTTGCACCTGTGCCTCAATTTGGCAGATGAAGTCAATGTGTTCACAGGGCGAGGTGATGGAGCGTGACAGGGCATCCGCAATTATTAGCTCCTTCCCTGGTATGTATACTAACTCAAAATCGTACCTGTGGAGTCGAAGGAGAATGGGCTGAAGCCTGGGCGTCATGTCATTCAAGTCCTTATGAATGATATGGACCAAGGGTCTGTGGTCAGTCTCCACTGTGAAGGTTGGTAGACCATAGACGTAGTCATGGAACTTTACAATGCCGGTTAGGAGGCCCAGGCACTCTTTCTCTATCTGGGCATACCTCTATTCAGTAGGAGTCATGGCCCTTGACGCATAAGCCATTGGAGCCCAGGACGAGGAATCATCCTTCTGGAGGAGCACTGCCGTTCTGGCTTGCGTCCATGGATATTTCTGTCTCCCTGTACGGGTCAAAAAACGCTGGTACCGGAGCAGTGGTGAGTGTTGCCTTTAGCTCGAGCCACTCTGTTTGATGTGTGGGTAGCCACTGAAAGGCAGTGGACTTCTTCACCAGATGCCTGAGAGCCGTGGTGTGTGATGACAGGTTGGGAATGAACGTTCCCAAGAAGTTTACCATACCGAGGAAGCATAGTACCGCCTTTTTGTCTTCCGGAGTATTCATGGCGTTAATGGCTTTGACCTTGTCCAAATCTGGTAGCACACCCTGCTGGGATATCTGATCGCCCAAGAACTTGATGGATGACATGCCAAACGAGCACTTGGCCTTGTTCAGCTTGAGGCCGTTTGCATGGACACGTCGAAAGACTTGTTTGAGACGGGATATGTGTTCCTCGGGAGTCGTGGACAATATGATTACATCATCTACGTAGACACGCACAGCCTCAATTCCCTCCATCATCTGCTCCATGATCCTGTGGAAGATTTCAGAGGCTGAAACAATGCTGAATGGCATGCGGTTATAACAGTACCTTCCCAAAGGTGTGTTGAACGTGCAGAGCGTCCTGCTGGACACGTCCAGTTATATCTGCCAGAAACCACGCGATGCATCTAGCTTCGTGAAGAATTTGGCATGTGCCATCTCACTGGTCACTTCCTCCTGCTTCGGGATCGGGTAGTGTTCCCGCATTATGTTCCGGCTAAAATCTTTGGGATCTATGCATATCCGCAACTCTCCTGAGGGCTTCTTCACACAGACCATCGAGCTGTTACCCCAGGGTGAATAACACAACATGGTACCAGTAGTCTACTTTATCTAAGTGAATTACCTCGAGTGATTCAGTGATGACCAGCAAGTGCCTTCCAGCGGCATGGAGAAGTTCCAGGCTCCTCCACAGCTACAGATCTCCGGCAATCCCAGTGCCAACTGGCGGGCCTTCAAGTAGAGGTTCAGTCTCTACATTGAGGCCTCGAGGATGTGTCCTATGCCAGAAAAATCGCGCTGCTCCTATCAACTGCGGGGGACCGAGCCATCCAAATTTTCAACTCGCTCACTTTTGCCGACGGCGAGGACAAGACCAAATTCAAGACCGTTTTAGCTAAATTCGACAGTCACTGTGAAGTCAAAACGAACGAGAGCTTTGAGCGCTATGTCTTCCAGCAACGCCTTCAGGGTAAGGATGAACCTTTCCAACCCTTTATAACTCGCCTCTGTATATTAGCGCAGTCCTGCAACTATGGTGACACCACTGATTCCATCATCAGGGATCAGATCGTGTTTGGGGTCCACTCCGACGCCTTGCGGGAACAGCTCCACAAAATTAAAAACATGACCCTGCCAGTCGCAATCACACAAAATTGGGCCTTATTTTAGGCCTCAACCCCCAAGGTAGGGGCAATCTGCGGGGAAGGAGCAAGGGATGCGTGTTGTCTGGCAGCGAAGGTTTTGGACAGGCACTCTGGCTTTCACCTCACTTTCTGCCATTTCCTCATGGCTCCTTTAAACACAACTGGTTAGGTCCGTGTAGTAGCAGAAACACTTTGACAAAGCAGGCACAGTACAAACCTGGGGCGAAATTCTCTGGTATCGGCGCGATGTCCGCTGACTGGCGCCCAAAATGGCGCAAATCAGTCGGGCATCGCGCCGCCCCAAAGGTGCGGAATGCTCCGCATCTTGGGGGGGCTGAGCCCCAACCTTAAGGGGCTAGGCCCGTGCCGGACGAATTTCCGCCCCACCAGCTGGAGGAAAAGGCCTTTGGTGCCCCGCCAGCTTGCGCGGAAATGACATCTATGGGCGGCGCATGCGCGGGAGCGTTAGCGGCCGCTGACGGCATTCCCGCGCATGCGCAGTGGAGGGAGTCTCTTCTGCCTCCGCCATGGTGGAGACCATGGCGAAGGCGGAAGGGAAAGAGTGCCCCCACGGCACAGGCCCGCCCGCGGATCGGTGGGCCCCGATCGCGGGCCAGGCCACCGTGGGGGCACCCCCCGGGGCCAGATCGCCCCGCGCCCCCCCCCCAGGACCCCGGAGCCCGCCCGCGCCGCCTTGTCCCGCCGGTAAGGTAGGTGGTTTAGTCTACACCGGTGGGACAGGCATTTTAGCAGCGGGACTTCGGCCCATCCGACCCGGAGAATCGCGGGGGGGGGGGCCGCCAACCGGCGCGGCGCGATGCCCGCCCCCGCCGAATATCCGGTGCCGGAGAATTCGGCAACCAGCGGGGGCGGGATTAACGCCAGCCCCCGGCGATTCGCCGACCCGGCGGGGGGTCGGAGAATCTCGCCCCTTGTCTAGTTTGTCATGACCAGGGCCATGGAACTGGTGCAGGGTCCTTTTATGCGTCTTTAAATTGGGCAAACGCTGATTAAAAGATGAAAAAGCGGTAAACGAGCATGAGATGCTGAGAAATAGGAGTAGGTCATTCAGCCCACCAAACTTGCTCAGTCAGTCAATACGATCATGGATGATCTAATTGTGGCCTCAGTGACACTTTCTTCTCTGACTTGTCAATCAAAATCCTGTCTAACTCAGCCTTGAATATATTCAATGGTCCAGACTCCACTGATGTCTGAGAGAGAATTTTAAAGACTAATGGGCTGATGAGAGAAGACATTTTTCCTCCTCCCCACCTGAAACCCCATTTAATGGCCCATTTTCCAGATCTATTCTGTTATGCACTGCTCACTTATCATAACTGTTGTCAATCATGGCCGCTTTTCACAGAGCCTTCAGTGACTGACGTCCTGCACACAGCAGCACTGTCCCTCAGGGATACTCTCACACAGCTGCCAGGTTGGCCTTTGGGATAGAATGTTTATCAATTCCTCCAAATTTAAGGCACAGAAGGAGACCATCCGACCCCTTACACTTAGTCCCACTTCTCTGCTTTTTGGCCATAATCCTGTAAATTCCTCATCCTCAAGAACCCGTCCAACTCCCTTTCTAAAATTATTTATGGCATTAACTTCCATCACATTTTTGGGTCGCGCGTTTCAAATGCTGCCAACTCTGAGTCAAAACAATTCTCCTCATCTCCCCTCGAGATCTTTTACCAGTGATTTTAGATCTATGGGGCAGGATTTTCCCAGCCCCGCGCAGGGCCACAGAATCCCTGCAAACGGGCCACGCCGCCCCGATGCTGGCACGCGATTCTCTGCAGTGCGGAGAATGGGCGCCATTGGCGCTGGCGTGGTTGGCGCGGCGCCAGTCGCGGGCC
This sequence comes from Scyliorhinus torazame, assembly GCF_047496885.1. Classification (NCBI taxonomy): domain Eukaryota; kingdom Metazoa; phylum Chordata; class Chondrichthyes; order Carcharhiniformes; family Scyliorhinidae; genus Scyliorhinus; species Scyliorhinus torazame. Next base: position 284,861,185 of record NC_092707.1, on the reverse strand, counting down.
GCTCTACGCGGCCGGCCCACCGATTCTCCGGCCCGGATGGGCTGAGCGGCCATAGGAAAGGAGCCGAGTCCCGCCGGCGCCGTTCTAACCTGCTCTGGGCTGGCGGGACCTCGGCGTGTCAGGGCCGGGTGGCGGCCTGTGGGGGGGGGAAGGTGGGTCCGACCCCGGGGGGTGGCCTCCGATGTGGCCTGGCCCGCGATCGGGGCCCACCGATCGGCGAGCCGGCCTCTCTGGCTGGGGGCCTCCTTTCCTATGTGCCGGCCCCTGTAGCCCTGCGCCATGTTGCATCGGGGCCGGTGCACTGAAGGAGGGCACTGCCCATGCACGCATTGGCACCGGAGCCACTGCGCATGTCCTCGTTGGTGCAACTGCGCATGCGCGGATCCCGTGGTGCCCAGTTCACGCCGGGATCAGCAGCTGGAGCGGCGCGAACCGCTCCAGCGCCGTGCTGGCCCCCTGTAGGGGCCAGAATTAGACGTGGGAGCGGCCCGTTCACTGCGTGGACACTCTGCCGCGGGATTGGAGAATCCCGCCCATGATCTTTTGTCATTAACTCACTCACCAGAAGAAATAGGGTCGGAGAATTGCCAGGGGAAAGTGTAAATCCCGCCCGGCCGCCCCGTGCTATTCTCCGGCCCCCCAAAAGTCCCGTCGACGTGAATCGCGTCACACGCCTCAGAGAATGTCGGACCGGCACGACGCAACGGGCCCCGGGGCCGCCCCAATTCTCCGGGCCGGATGGGCCGAAGTCCCGCCGACGTGATCACGGATCACGCCGCAGTAAATCCAACCACCTATTTAACGGCGTCAACCAGTCGTGCTGGTTGACGCCGGCCAGCACGGAGGTAGGGGTCGGCATGGGGCGGCTGCCGGAGAAGTGACGGCACGGGTATGGCCAATGATGACATGTCGTCTATCCCCCCCCACCCCAACCCCCCACCCCCTGCAGGCCGTTATGTTTGGTGATCACCCAGCGATGTTGGCCGCCGTGGCGGGAGCCGCACTTCTACAGTTGCCCTGGGGGAGCTGGAGCAGGAGCGTGCCAGGGAGGCGGCGGAGGCTGCCGCAGAGGAGCGTGCCGCAGGGAGGCAGGTGGCAGCCGCCCAGGCTGGAGGGCCGCCTGCATGACAGGACGAGTAGAATGAGGAGGAGGTGGTGGTGGTGCCACGGCGACGGAGATTCCTGATGAGGCCCCGTGTGTATCGGCCCCGCTCGTCGTACTACGACCTCACGGACCGGGCATGCAGGAGGGGACTCAGGATGAGCCGGGAAACCGTCGTCCATATCTGCCACCTGATGGCACACCTGGCACCGCGTGGCACTGGGGGGAGGACACCCTCTCCCCGTGGCCGTCAAGGTTACGGTGACCCTGAACTTTTATGCTACGGGGTCATTCCAGGCGCCGAGTGGGGACCTGAACGGCATCTCGTAGGCATCGGTGCTCCGGTGCATCCGTGCAGTGACAGATGCCCTATATGCCATTGCGAACCGCTACATCCAGTTCCCTGTGGAGCGGGCCAACCAGGATGCCCGGGCAGCGGGCTTCGCTGCCGTGGCCAGGATACCATGGTCCAGGGGGCGATTGATGGGATGCACATCACCGTGCGGCCACCTGTGGATAACAGGGCCGTGTTCCCGAATAGGAAGGGGACCTATTCCATGAACGTGCAGGTGGTCTGTGACCACCACATGAGGATCCTGCACGTCTGCGCCCAGTACCCGGGCAGTGTACATGACTCATCCGTATTGGCGCAATCTATTATCCCCACCATGTTCGAGGGATGCCCTCCCCCACAGCTGAGGGGCTGGTTGCTGGGTGACAAGGGTTACCCGTTGCGGTCGTGGCTGATGACGCCTGTACGGAGGCCACAGACTGACGCGGAGAACCGCTACAACGATGCACATGCAGCGACCAGGGGTGTGATAGAGAGGTGCATTGGGCTGCTGAAGATGTGCTTCAGGTGCCTGGACCGCTCTGGAGGGGCCCTCCAGTACCCGTCAGATAGGGTCGGCCGCATCATTGTGGTCTGCTACGTCCTGCACAACGTAGCCCAGCAGAGGGGCGATGTGCTGGAGGCAGAGGAGGGGGAAGGGGAGGAGCAGCAGGAAGAGGCACAGTCCTCCCTAGATGAGGAGGATGGGGGTCAATGGTCTGGACAAACTGGCTGGACATGGACGGGAGGCTGCCCACCGTTACCGGCTGGGCCAGCGGACACGTGACAGGCTGATAGCCGCCCGGTTCACGGGCTAGGGGGCGTGGAAATCGTTGAGTACGGGCACAGACTGCACACTACGGCACCAGCCTACCACCCTCACCCCACCCACCCAACACCAACCACCCTCGCCCCACCCGCATGCACACCACCCCTCCATTGCACATCCACCTGCGGCACACGGGCAGGGCTCACACGGTCGTCGGTGGAAGCATGTCTATTGCAGGCCATGGAGGATGATGAAAACCCGCCCTGCGATGAGCTCTGGGCTCCACATCGTTGGACAATGTCTGACCCATGGCCACAGTACCACCCTCCACCCAGACCGTCTCTGCATGCGTCCGTGACACTACAGTGCACGGTCCCGTCGCCTGCCCAGGGGGATGGCGAGGGCGACCCGGGGAGGGGGGGGCACACTCACCTGAGGCCAACGTTCTATCACCCCTCACACGCACACTGGCACTCACCTCACACCATACTCCCGCATGCATCGGACAAAGCACAAAGGCAGCTTCTGTAGATGTGAAAGTGATTTTAATAACAAACAGTTCATACACGTGCACTAGCCCCAGAACTAATCTGTGCCCTGCACCCGTGCCAACTTGCTCAATGTCAAATTTTTTGGCCGTAGGGGCCCTATGACTACGCCTAGGTGGTTCCCCAGACGATACAGCAGAACTGGAGGTGGACTCCTGTGATTCCTGCCCTGTGACTAGGGACCCCTTTAGCAGCCGTTTCCTGGGGCGGCCCTGCCTAGTTGGGCCAGGCTGCAGCCCGGGCGACTGGGATGGTGAGCTGCCAGCCTGTCCTGCCCGTTGCCCACCAGATGCACCTGGGATGGAAGGGGGGGAGTCCGAGGTGTCGTGGTGTTCCGGGACCTCACCAACAGGGGCACCCGGAACGGGCCCCAGCACCTTCTCCTCCCCCAGGGTGCCCAATGGCCCCCGGGACGCTACATGGGTCGGGGATGCGAACGGACCGAGCACCCGACGCTCCCCCGACACCTGGCACTGCAAGTCCTGGAGGCCCACCCTGGATCAACAAGGGTCTGCAGGTTTACAGCCATGGAGCTCAGGGAGCTGGCCATCTGTCTGTGTCTGGGCGACGCCGGCCAGCACCTGGGCAATGGCGCCGCTGCCTTCAGCAATGGGCTGCAGAGACTGGGCCACGGCGTTGAGTGCCTCTGCGATCTGCTGCTGGTTCTGGCTCATGGCTGCCTGTGAGAAGGCAGCCATGTCCTGGGCAACGGATGCCACCTGCACGGAAAGCCCCACACCTTGCATACTGCGACCCATGTCTGACACCGTTGCACCCATTGCCTCCACCGTGGACGCCATCCGTGCGGTGTCAGCCTGGGTGGCACGCATGACAGGCACCACTACCTTCTCCTGCACGCGGGTGGACTCCTCCACCTTCGTCTGCAGCTGCCGCAAGCCGGCCGTCACCCCCTTCGGTCGTCCCTTGGTCCGTGACTGCATCGGGTCTCTGAGTGGGTGTGGTAACTCCAGGAACCCGGGACCCGTCAGGGCGGCAGATGGTTGCCTGCGCCGGGCTGCCCTCCGACCGCCCGGCCCCTCGGCTGCTCCTACCTCCACCTGCTGTCCCGGGACGGCTGCGTTGTGCGCACCAGTTAGAGTCCCAGATGCCTCATTGCTAAAGTGCCCAAACGAGGTGAGTGTCTCTGCGATGGTGGAGGGTGTAGGAGACAGCAGTGGCGTAACGTCGTGCTCCTCATCCGACACGAAGTCCGGGGTTCCCTGGAGTGGTGATTCCTGTCTACCCGTCCCCTGTGTGTGGGTGTCGTGTACGTCGTTGTCTTGGGTGTCAGTGTCCTGTGTGATAGGGTCCTGTGTGTTAGGGTCCTGTGTGTTAGGGCGCTGTGTGTCGGTGTCCTGTGTGTCGGTGTCCTGTGTGTCAGTGTCCTGCGTGTTAGGATCCTGCGTGTTAGAATCCTGTATGTTAGGGTCCTGTGGGTCAGTGTCCTGTGCGTCAGTGTCCTGTGTGTCAGTGTCCTGTGTGACAGTGTCCTGTGTATCAGTGTCCTGTGCGTCAGTGTCCTGTGCGCAGTGTCCTGTGTGACAGTGTCCTGGACGTCAGTGTCCTGTGCGTCAGTGTCCTGTGCGTCAGTGTCATGTGTGACAGTGTCCTGTGCATCAGTGTCCTGTGTGACAGTGTCCTGTGCGTCAGAGTCCTGTGTGACAGTGTCCTGTGTGACAGTGTCCTGTGCGTCAGTGTCCTGTGTGACAGTGTCCTGGGCGTCAGTGTCCTGTGCATCAGTGTCCTGTGCGTCAGTGTCCTGTGTGTCAGTGTCCTGGGCGTCAGTGTCCTGTGTGTCAGTGTCCTGTGCGCAGTGTCCTGTGCGCCAGTGTCCTGTGCATCAGTGTCCTGTGTGACAGTGTCCAGTGCGCAGTGTCCTGTGTGTGTGTCCTGGGCGTCAGTGTCCTGTGTGTCAGTGTCCTGTGTGTCAGTGTCTTGTGTATCAGTGTCCTGTGCGTCAGTGTCCTGTGCGTCAGTGTCCCGTGTGTCAGTGTCCTGTGCGTCAGTGTCCTGTGTATCAGTGTCCTGTGCGTCAGTGTCCCGGGCGTCAGTGTCCTGTGTGTCAGTGTCCTGTGTGACAGTGTCCTGTGCGTCAGTGTCCTGGGCATCAGTGTCCTGTGCGTCAGTGTCCTGTGCGTCAGTGTCCTGTGTGTCAGTGTCCTGTGCGCAGTGTCCTGTGCTGTGCGTCAGTGTCCTGTGCGTCAGTGTCCTGGGCGTCAGTGTCCTATGCGTCAGTGTCCTGTGCGTCAGTGTCCTGTGTGTCAGTGTCCTGTGCGTCAGTGTCCTGTGTATCAGTGTCCTGTGTGTCAGTGTCCTGTGCGTCAGTGTCCTGGGCGTCAGTGTCCTATGCGTCAGTGTCCTGTGCGTCAGTGTCCTGTGTGTCAGTGTCCTGTGTGTCAGTGTCCTGGGCGTCAGTGTCCTGTGCGTCAGTGTCCTGTGCGTCAGTGTCCTGTGCGTCAGAGTCCTGTGCGTCAGTGTCCTGTGCGTCAGTGTCCTGTGCGTCAGTGTCCTGTGCATCAGTGTCCTGTGCGTCAGTGTCCTGTGCGTCAGTGTCCTGTGTGACAGTGTCCTGTGCGCAGTGTCCTGTGCGTCAGTGTCCTGTGCGTCAGAGTCCTGTGCGTCAGTGTCCTGTGCGTCAGTGTCCTGTGCGTCAGTGTCCTGTGCATCAGTGTCCTGTGTGTCAGTGTCCTGGGCGTCAGTGTCCTGTGTGACAGTGTCCTGTGCGCAGTGTCCTGTGTGTCAGTGTCCTGTGTGACAGTGTCCTGTGCGTCAGTGTCCTATGTGTCAGTGTCCTGGGCGTCAGTGTCCTGTGCATCAGTGTCCTGTGTATCAGTGTCCTGTGCGTCAGTGTCCTGTGCGTCAGTGTCCTGTGCGTCAGTGTCCTGTGCGTCAGTGTCCTGTGTGACAGTGTCCTGTGCGCAGTGTCCTGTGTGTCAGTGTCCTGGGCGTCAGTGTCCTGTGTGTCAGAGTCCTGTGCGCAGTGTCCTGTGCGACAGTGCCCTGTGCGTCAGTGTCCTGTGTGACAGTGTCCTGTGCGCAATGTCCTGTGTGTCAGTGTCCTGGGCGTCAGTGTCCTGTGTGTCAGTGTCCTGTGTGTCAGTGTCCTGTGTATCAGTGTCCTGTGTGTCAGTGTCCTGTGTGTCAGTGTCCTGTGTGTCGGTGTCCTGCGCGTCGGTGTCCTGTGCGTCAGTGTCCTGTGTATCAGTGTCCTGTGTGTCAGTGTCCTGGGCGTCAGTGTCCTGTGTGTCAGTGTCCTGTGTGACAGTGTCCTGTGCATCGGTGTCCTGGGCATCAGTGTCCTGTGCGTCAGTGTCCTGTGCGTCAGTGTCCTGTGTGTCAGTGTCCTGTGCGCAGTGTCCTGTGCGTCAGTGTCCTGTGTGACAGTGTCCTGTGCGTCAGTGTCCTGTGTGACAGTGTCCTGTGTGTCAGTGTTCTGTGCGTCAGTGTCCTGTGCGCAGTGTCCTGTGTGTCAGTGTCCTGTGCGTCAGTGTCCTGTGCGTCAGTGTCCTGTGCGACAGTGTCCTGTGCGCAGTGTCCTGTGTGTCAGTGTCCTGGGCGTCAGTGTCCTGTGCGTCAGTGTCCTGTGTGTCAGTGTCCTGGGCGTCAGTGTCCTGTGCGTCAGTGTCCTGTGTATCAGCGTCCTGTGCGTCAGTGTCCTGTGCGTCAGTGTCCTGTGCGTCAGTGTCCTGTGTGACAGTGTCCTGTGCGCAGTGTCCTGTGTGTCAGTGTCCTGGGCGTCAGTGTCCTGCGTGTCAGTGTCCTGTGCGCAGTGTCCTGTGCGCCAGTGTCCTGTGCGTCAGTGTCCTGTGTGACAGTGTCCTGTGCGCAGTGTCCTGTGTGTCAGTGTCCTGGGCGTCAGTGTCCTGTGTGGCAGTGGCCTGTGTGTCAGTGTCCTGTGTATCAGTGTCCTGTGCGTCAGTGTCCTGGGCGTCAGTGTCCTGTATGTCAGTGTCCTGTGTGTCAGTGTCCTGTGTGTCGGTGTCCTGTGCGTCGGTGTCCTGTGCGTCAGTGTCCTGTGTATCAGTGTCCTGTGCATCAGTGTCCTGGGCGTCAGTGTCCTGTGTGTCAGTGTCCTGTGTGACAGTGTCCTGTGCGTCAGTGTCCTGGGCATCAGTGTCCTGTGCTTCAGTGTCCTGTGCGTCAGTGTCCTGTGCGTCAGTGTCCTGTGCGCAGTGTCCTGTGTGTCAGTGTCCTGTGTGTCAGTGTCCTGTGCGTCAGTGTCCTGTGCGTCAGTGTCCTGTGTATCAGTGTCCTGTGCGTCAGTGTCCTGTGCGTCAGTGTCCTGGGCGTCAGTGTCCTGTGCGTCAGTGTCCTGTGCATCAGTGTCCTGTGTGTCAGTGTCCTGTGCATCAGTGTCCTGTGTGTCAGTGTCCTGTGTATCAGTGTCCTGTGTGTCAGTGTCCTGGCGTCAGTGTCCTGTGCGTCAGTGTCCTGTGTGTCAGTGTCCTGTGTGTCAGTGTCCTGTGCGTCAGTGTCCTGTGTGACAGTGTCCTGTGCGCAGTGTCCTGTGTGTCAGTGTCCTGGGCGTCAGTGTCCTGTGTGTCAGTGTCCTGTGCGCAGTGTCCTGTGCGCCAGTGTCCTGTGCGTCAGTGTCCTGTGTGACAGTGTCCGGTGCGCAGTGTCCTGTGTGTCAGTGACCTGGGCGTCAGTGTCCTGTGTGTCAGTGTCCTGTGTGTCAGTGTCCTGTGTATCAGTGTCCTGTGCGTCAGTGTCCTGGGCGTCAGTGTCCTGTGTGTCAGTGTCCTGTGTGTCAGTGTCCTGTGTGTCGGTGTCCTGCGCGTCGGTGTCCTGTGCGTCAGTGTCCTTGTATCAGTGTCCTGTGCGTCAGTGTCCTGGGCGTCAGTGTCCTGTGTGTCAGTGTCCTGTGTGACAGTGTCCTGTGCGTCAGTGTCCTGGGCATCAGTGTGCTGTGCGTCAGTGTCCTGTGCGTCAGTGTCCTGTGTGTCAGTGTCCTGTGCGCAGTGTCCTGTGCGTCAGTATCCTGTGTGACAGTGTCCTATGCGTCAGTGTCCTGTGTGACAGTGTCCTGTGCGTCAGTGTTCTGTGCGTCAGTGTCCTGGGCGCAGTGTCCTGTGCGTCAGTGTCCTGGGCGTCAGTGTCCTGTGCATCAGTGTCCTGTGCGTCAGTGTCTTGTGCGTCAGTTTCCTGTGCGACAGAGTCCTGTGCGCAGTGTCTTGTGTGTCAGTGTCCTGGGCGTCAGTGTCCTGTGCGTCAGTGTCCTGTGCGTCAGTGTCCTGGGCGTCAGTGTCCTGTGCGTCAGTGTCCTGTGTATCAGTGTCCTGTGCGTCAATGTCCTGTGCGTCAGTGTCCTGTGCGTCAGTGTCCTGTGTGACAGTGTCCTGTGCGCAGTGTCCTGTGTGTCAGTGTCCTGGGCGTCAGTGTCCTGTGTGTCAGTGTCCTGTGCGCAGTGTCCTGTGCGCCAGTGTCCTGTGCGTCAGTGTCCTGTGTGACAGTGTCCTGTGCGCAGTGTCCTGTGTGTCAGTGTCCTGGGCGTCAGTGTCCTGTGTGTCAGTGTCCTGTGTGTCAGTGTCCTGTGTATCAGTGTCCTGTGCGTCAGTGTCCTGTGCGTCAGTGTCCTGTGTGTCAGTGTCCTGTGTGTCGGTGTCCTGTGCATCGGTGTCCTGTGCGTCAGTGTCCTGTGTTTCAGTGTCCTGTGCGTCAGTGTCCTGGGCGTCAGTGTCCTGTGTGTCAGTGTCCTGTGTGACAGTGTCCTGTGCGTCAGTGCCCTGGGCATCAGTGTCCTGTGCGTCAGTGTCCTGTGCGTCAGTGTCCTGTGCGTCAGTGTCCTGTGTGTCAGTGTCCTGTGTGTCATTGTCCTGTGCGTCAGTGTCCTGTGCGTCCGTGTCCTGTGTATCAGTGTCCTGTGCGTCAGTGTCCTGTGCGTCAGTGTCCTGGGCGTCAGTGTCCTGTGCGTCAGTGTCCTGTGCATCAGTGTCCTGTGTGTCAGTGTCCTGTGCGTCAGTGTCCTGTGTGTCAGTGTCCTGTGTATCAGTGTCCTGTGTGTCAGTGTCCTGTGTGTCAGTGTCCTGGCGTCAGTGTCCTGTGCGTCAGTGTCCTGTGTGTCAGTGTCCTGTGTGTCAGTGTCCTGTGCGTCAGTGTCCTGTGTATCATTGTCCTGTGCATCAGTGTCCTGTGCGTCAGTGTCCTGTGCGTCAGTGTCCTGTGCGACAGTGTCCTGTGCGTCAGTGTCCTGGCCGTCAGTGTCATGTGCGTCAGTGTGCTGTGTGACAGTGTCCTGTGCGTCAGTGTCCTGGGCGTCAGTGTCCTGTGTGTCAGTGTCATGTGTGACAGTGTCCTGTGCGTCAGTGTCCTGGGCATCAGTGTCCTGTGCGTCAGTGTCCTGTGCGTCAGTGTCCTGTGCGCAGTGTCCTGTGCGTCAGTGTCCTGTGTGTCAGTGTCCTGTGTGTCAGTGTCCTGTGCGTCAGTGTCCTGTGCGTCAGTGTCCTGTGTATCAGTGTCCTGTGCGTCAGTATCCTGTGCGTCAGTGTCCTGGGCATCAGTGTCCTATGCGTCAGTGTCCTGTGCATCAGTGTCCTGTGTGTCAGTGTCCTGTGCGTCAGTGTCCTGTGTGTCAGTGTCCTGTGTATCAGTGTCCTGTGTGTCAGTGTCCTGTGTGTCAGTGTCCTGGCGTCAGTGTCCTGTGCGTCAGTGTCCTGTGTGTCAGTGTCCTGTGTTTCAGTGTCCTGTGCGTCAGTGTCCTGTGTATCATTGTCCTGTGCGTCAGTGTCCTGTGCGTCAGTGTCCTGTGCGTCAGTGTCCTGTGTATCATTGTCCTGTGCGTCAATGTCCTGTGCGCTAGTGTCCTGTGCGTCAGTGTCCTGTGCGACAGTGTCCTGTGCGTCAGTGTCCTGGCCGTCAGTGTCCTGTGCGTCAGTGTCCTGTGTGACAGTGTCCTGTGTATCAGTGTCCTGTGCGTCAGTGTCCTGTGCGTCAGTGTCCTGTGCGACAGTGTCCTGTGCGTCAGTGTCCTGGGCGTCAGTGTCCTGTGCGTCAGTGTCCTTTGTGACAGTGTCCTGTGTATCAGTGTCCTGTGCGTCAGTGTCCTGTGCGTCAGTGTGTTGGGTCGTCTGCGACGGGGGCCTGTTACAGTGGCTGCCCTCCTCGTCGCTGGGTGTGACCCGCATGCGTCGCCGCACTCGCACTAGATGTGGGCGGCGTCCGCCTGGTGCTCCGGGTCTGTCACTGGCTCGTGGTCTCCCTGGAACATCCTCTGGGGGGGTTGTATGCCTGATGGGCCGGGTCTGTGCCCCTTCATCCATATCCCCCCTCCCCATATCCCCCCTCCACGGGGGATATGGGGGAAGGGGATATGGGGAAGGGGAGATATGTGGGAAGGTAGGATAGGGGAAGGGGGATATGGGGAAGGGGGATATGGGGGATATGGGGGAGGGGGGTATGGGGGAAATAGCGGAAGGGGATATGGGGATGGGGATATGGGGAAGGGAGATATGGGGGTAGGGGGGATATGGGGGATATGGAGGAAGGGGATTATGGGGGAAGGGGGTCATGGGGGAAGGAGGGATATGGGTGGATATGGGGGAAAGGGGGATGTGTGGGGGGATAGGGGAAGGGGGATATGGGGAAGGGGGATATGGGGGGAGGGGGGTATGGAGGAAATAGGGGATGGGGGATATGGGGGAATGGGGATATGGGGGGATATGGGGGGAGGGAGAGATGGGGGAAGGGGGGATATGGGGGTTATGGAGGAAGGGGGATATGGGGGAAGGGGGTTATGGGGGAAGGAGGGATATGGGTATATATGGGGGAAAGGGGGATATGGGGGAAGGGGGGATATGGGAGAAGGGGGATGTGGGTGAAGGGAGGATATGGGGGAAGGGGGCTATGGGAGAACGGGGCTAACGAGGAAGGGGGGATATGAGGGAAGGGGGATATGGGGGAAGGGGGGATATGGGGGAACTGGGATATGGGGGATATGGGAGAAGGGGGGATCTGGGGGAAGGGGGATATATGGGAAGGGGGGAGATGGGGGAAGGTGGGATATGGGGGAAGGGGGTTATCGGGGAAGGGGGATGGGGAAAGGGGGGCAGGCAGAGGGGGTCTAACTTGGCGCTGCGTGGCGGGCGGCCATTTTGCAGGACCTCCGGGGGAGCGTCTTTTGTGCAGTGACGTCATGCGGCAACACTGACGGTGCGCCCGTCCGTGATGGGTGACGCCGTCACGAACGGCGTCACGCCGCTACTAGCCCATTCCCGGCCGGAGAATTCGCGACGTTTCTCGAGGCCCGACGCCGGAGTGATTCGCTACGTTTTTGGCACCGGGTTCGGGCCATCGCGCCGATTCACGGAAAATCCCGCTCATCATTTTTCTCCATTTACCGTCATCATCTTCAAAATCACTGTACAGACACCTCTCAACCTTCTCTGTTCCAAGGAGAGCAATCCAAACATTTCTCACCTCCCCTCGTAACCAAACTCCCTCCTTCTTGGTGACATCTTTCCTGAAGCCTGAAGCTTAAAATTGTCCACAGCACACTAGCTGAGGCCTCACCAGTGATTTATAAACTTCCAGCACGATCTCTTTGCTTTTTTGTTTTATTTCTCTATTTATAAATTCAAATAACCCATCTGCATTTTAACCACCTTATCAACATCTCCTGCCAATTTTAAGGATTTGTTTACATGGACACCAACGTCTCCCTCTGCTCAGCTCCACTTTTCAAATTTTTTATCATTTTAGTTATTCTGTCATTGCATAACTGCACTCCCAAAGTGCATCACTTCACACCTCTCCGCATTGACCTCCAGCTGCCATGCTTCTGCCCATTTCACCATCCTGTCAACACCATCCTGACATCTGCAGCTAATAATAATAATCTATATTGTCACAAGTAGGCTTACATTAACACTGCAATGAAGTTACTGTGAAAATCCCCTAGTCGCCACATTCTGGCGCCTGTTCGGGTACAGTGAGGGAGAATTCAGAATGTCCAATTCACCTAACAGCATGGCGGGGATTCTCCGCTATCTGGCGGGGCGGGCTGTACCGGCGCCGAGGAGTGGCATGAACCACTCCGGCGTCGGGCCGCCCGGGAGGTGCAGAATCTTCCCCTGTAGAAAATCGCTAGACGTATGAGACCCACCACATAACTCAGAACTAGATACTAGTATCAGTGTCATCTCAGTCTCAGCGTCTTTAATGGATGAAGAAAAACACCAGTCCTAGGGCTGCCACCCAGCAGGCGATGGCGATTCTGTGGGCATTGAGACATTTCAGATCCTGTCCCCCATCTAACATAACTTTCACTACCTTTTCAATCATTTGGGGTCCCGTGGGTTTGTTTTTTTCGAATACATTATTTTCTGATCGACTCTCCTTTCGCAATCAGTGAACAATTACAAAGATTAGGCCTTTGCATTATTGGGACTTGTGGTTATTTCTGACCTTCAAAACTGGATAGCTGAACTGTTTGCCATCAGAAATGTATCAATTTTTGGTGGTTTACGGGCTATTTTGGAGGAGGAGAAGGCGCTGTTGGAAGGGATCAAGGCAAAGTGGGAGGAAGAGTTGGGAGAGGGTATGGAGGAGGGGTTCTGGTGTGAGGTGCTCTGGAGGGTGAATGCCTCCACCTCGTGTGCGAGGTTGGGGCTGATACAGCTGAATTTCATAGAATTTACAGTGCAGAAGGAGGCCATTCGGCCCATCGAGTCTGCACCGGCTCTTGGAAAGAGCACCCTATCCAAGGTCAACACCTCCACCCTATCCCCATAACCCAGTAACCCCACCCAACACTAAGGGCAATTTTGAACACTAAGGGCAATTTACCTAACCTGCACATCTTTGGACTGTGGGAGGAAACCGGAGCACCCGGAGGAAACCCACGCAGACACGGGGAGGATGCGCAGACTCCGCACAGACAGTGACCCAAGCCGGAAACGAACCTGGGACCCTGGAGCTGTGAAGCAATTGTGCTATCCACAAGGCTAAGGTGCTGCCACCACCCTGAAGGTGGTGTATAGAGCGCACCTTACAAGGGCGAGGATGAGCCGGCACTTTGAGGGGGTAGAAAATGTGTGTGAACATTGCGGGGAGGGGCCCGCAAACCACGTTCACATGTTTTGGTCCTGTCCAAAGCTGGAGGATCACTGGAAGGAGGTTTTTAGGGTAATCTCTAAAGTTGTGCACGTGAAACTGGACCCGGGCCCCTGGGAGGCCACATCCGGGGTGTCGGACCAGCCAGGGTTGAAAACGGGCGCGGAGGCAGATGTTGTACCCTTCGCCTTGTTGATCGCCTGAATGCGGATCCTGATGGGATGGAGAGCAACCTCTCCACCCTGTGCCCTGGCGTGGCGGGGGGGGGGGGGACCTGCTGGAATTCTTGACTCTTGAAAAGGTCAAATTTGAATTGAGGCGAAGGATGGAGGGGTTCTACAAATAATGGGCGTTATTCATTCTGCACTTTCGAGAATTGGATTACATAGAATATTAGGGTGGGGATTTGGGAGGGTTGGGGGGGGGGGTCTATTTGTGTTAATGATGACTATGGGTGATTCCTGATTCCTTTTTGTCATTTGTTTATGTTAACATGCGGGCTAATGTCTGGGGTTTGGTGGGAGGATGGGATCGTTGTTATTGATATGGGGATTGACATTGCATTTGTTGCTGATTGTTTATTGTTGGGTGTAAATTTGGGAGGCAATGTGAAAAGGGAGGAGAATAAAAAATATTTAAAAAAAAAAAGAAATGTATCAATTCAATGACTGTGAACATGGAGATAATTGGCTGGGCGTAACTATAAGGTATTTACAGTAAATCAGTCTATAGTTGGCACCTCACTGAGGGGATGAAAGGCAGCCCCGAGGACAATCACTGGTTTTCGCTGTGGGACGAAATCTGTAGCTTCAGATGAAACAGTCACTCTGCACCTGCACTGCAGACCAAGTCTGAAATTCCTCTGACTCAAGCTAATGGTTACTTCATGACAGCTTCTAAGAACCAACTAGGGAATTCTAAAATTCCTGGCATTTAGATCACAGTTGCAAGTGAGAAGCCACGAACAAGCCAAGAATTTTCCTACATTTACTAAATGACAATAACAGTGAAATGGAGAAGGAAAATATGAGAACTAAACAAATCTCCAATGGGCTAAAGAAATTCTTGGAAAGAAATACAATTCAATCGAGAAAAAAGGAGCGAATGAAGGTGTAAATCCCCTCGATCCATCCTTGGTATTACAGTTGGTGGCTCTCGAATGAGCACAAATGAAGTGTGACTGTCCCAGATGACACAGGCAATTGACTCCGTTCTGAAGTCAAATGAAACAATTCAGTAAAATTACAACCTGGCTGATCATGAGAAGATTTGGTAAAAGCGTTTGGAATTAATAACACACTGAATCAATTCAAGATAAAAATGCTCATTTTTGACACGATGTGTCAACAATAACTTACGTTTGTGACTCGCATTAAAATGCCCTGAGGCATGAGACAGGAACAATTATCAATCAAAACACTTGTCACCAAGCTACATGAGGGGATTTTAAGACAGATAACCAAAAGCTTGGTGAAAGAGGAAGGCAGCTTTTAATGAGGAGAGAGAGAGGCAGACAGGTTTAGAGAGGGACTTCCAGAGTTTCGGGCCCAGCAGCACAAGACGCAACTGCCAGTGGTGGAGTGATTAAAGTTAATAGATTAAGAGGCGAGCATTGGGGGAAGTTAAGAGATTTCAGTGGGTTGTAGGTCTGAAGGAGATTATAAAAGACGGCCAGGACATAAGATTTTAAAACTTGGATGAGAATTTTGTAAATTGAAGCATTCCTGAACCCGAGTAATGTAGATCAGCAAGCTCAGTCGGCGATGGGTGAATGGGACTAGGTGCTGGTTAAGGCGCAGACAGTAGAGTTTTGGATAAAGTGAAGTTAGTCGAGGATGGATGATGGGGCGGCAACCAAGGGACTCAAGAAGCAAAAACAGAGAATTCTGCAAAAATTCAGCAGGTCTGGCAGCATCTGTAGGGAGAGCGAGCAGGGTTAATGTTTTGAGTCCGTTTCACTGTCCTTCAGAATTACGAGTGGGAGAAATGTGTTGGATTTTGTACTCGATAAGAGGGTGTGGAACAGCTGGAGCAGAGTAGAATCTTCATGATCAGTGGGAACTGGGAGTGATTGCACCAAAGATGTAGGAAAACATAACAATAAGTGAGGCCCAGAGGTTGGACGGGGGTTGTGGGGTGGCAGGGGGCGGGGGGGGGGGGGGGGGGGGGGTTTGCATTGTGACAAACAAAGGATAAGTGGAATGCCCTCGAACTCTACAGCTGCTAGTTTTTTTCAGAGAGGGCAGCTAAGAATCAACCACAGCACTGTTGATCTGGAGTCACATGTAGGCCAGATCGGGTAAAGACGGCAGATTTCCTTTCCTAAAGGACATTTATGAACCAGATGGGTTTTTAACAACAATCGATGATAGACTAGCTTCATATTCCAGATTTACTTCAGGAGCTGTTATCCGAAAGCTCGTGATTCGAAATAAACCAGTTGGACTTTAACCTGGTGTTGTAAGACCTCTTACTGTGCTCACCCCAGTCCAACGCCGGCATCTCCACATCATTCCTGTGCCAGGTTTAATCATTGAATTTAAATTACACCAGCTGCTGAGGTGGGATTTCAACCCGTGTTCCCAGAGCATTACGGACCCCGGAAATGTAGAAGATGTTAGTTTAGACGGGCAGCATGGTCGGCGCAGGCTTGGAGGGCCTTTTCTTTGTTCTATTAAACTGGGCCTCTGGATTGCTATATCAGTGACATTACCGCTACACCACCATCTCCCTGTGCAATATCAAATATTATACCAGAGTGTAGCATTGTGCAGGGATTGGAAATGTCTGAAGCTCTTGGCTGTGGATGAAGTTACATGCCTCCACATATGTTTTCATCAAATAGTAAGAGCCATGGATGATCATACAATGGCAGTTTAATCCCACACTGCAGACTCGTCTTGCCAGTCAATTGT
This sequence comes from Scyliorhinus torazame, assembly GCF_047496885.1. Classification (NCBI taxonomy): domain Eukaryota; kingdom Metazoa; phylum Chordata; class Chondrichthyes; order Carcharhiniformes; family Scyliorhinidae; genus Scyliorhinus; species Scyliorhinus torazame. Next base: position 284,845,470 of record NC_092707.1, on the reverse strand, counting down.
CTTTGATATCCTTCACTACTTGTTTAAAATGACAAATATGAATTCAATGCAAAAGAACAAAGTGAGTGGTGGAACATGGGCTAGTGATTCCCTCTCGTTCGTAAAATTACCCTCACAAAACATGAGGAGTTTTGTTTTCCTGTAAGACACTGAGAAAAACATACCCAGAAACACAATGAAGTGTATTTTATTCCCTCACATACCATAAGGTAAATGCATACCTTGCAAAAGAATGGAAACATGTGTAGGTATGGTGGGTCATCAGTGATGTGAACCGGGTGGGACGGAGTGGTCAGTTTCCATGTAGCAACTGTTCTGTATTTCTATGCTGCTCTGAGAAGATCAGAGATATAAGTGTTGCTCGTTTTAGCCTTAGTTTAATTGCTCTTCTATCACCTTTGCTCTTGAGTCACCAGGTATCTTTCTGATACCGCCACGTGGTTCAAGTCCGAGTAATGATCAATAATCCAACACACCGCTTAGTAAGAGTTAAATCAACGCACATTTATTATATACAGTAATCAATACTTATGCATATAAAATCTACTTCTAAGCTACTTCCTACAACTAACAGGCCAATACTTAACTTTGGAAATGGCCCACCAGGTCAGGGAAACGAATGGCCTTTCGTATGGGTTCTGAGCCTGCGGGATTCAAAGCGGGTACATGTCGATAGTCAGGAGTGCCTATCTCGTAGCGAGCGTTGGAGTAAGACTTACTGTTTCTTGCGGCTGTTGTAGAGGGTCAGCAGAAGGGTCTCGAAGGGTGCGGAGAGGAGAAGAAGGGGAAAAGAGCGATTTGACCTTGGACTCTATTCTTATAGTCCCCAGAGGCTTCCCGCCTTTCGTGGCGGACCCTGTACCTGGTTCCAAGTGATTGGACTTGGTCCCAATCACTTGGTTCGATATTCTCCAATGCTGGAGCGATTCCTTGATCGAGGGGTGGTCATCCACCTCTCTTTGTGTCAGCTCCTGCTGGCGCTGAAAAGTCTGGGCTGGCTTTGTGTGTCCAATTTGTATCAATTATTCCTGGGGATTGCTAATTAATATGCAGATGGCTGGTGTGTTGTCATGTTGATGGCTGCAGGTATCGGTTCTGTCTGGTCTTCCCAGAGGCGAATACACAGTTTTGCCTGCAGCTGCCTGTTTGAGTCCTGTTGGCTGATTTTCCCATCAGCCTCTTCCGTTCGCCATTTTAAATCGGGATTTGGCCATTCTAATCGGGAGTTAGCCATTTTAAGCGGCTACATAAGTCCAAAGATGTGCAGGTTCGGTGGATTGGCAATGCTAAATTGCCCTTAATGTCCAAAAAGGTTAAGTGGGGTCACTGGGTTACAGGGATAGGGTGGAGGCATGGGCATGAGTAGAGTGCTCTTTCCAAGGGCTGGTGCAGACTCGATGGGCCGAATGGCCTCCTTCTGCACTGTAAATTCTATGATTCTAAAGAGTATACAGGAGCAGAGGAACCTGGGGTGCATGTGCTTGGATCTTTAACGGTAGCAGAACATATTGAGATTCCTTAGCAAAGCATGTGGCTTCATAAATTGAGGCATCGAGAATATAGAACACAGAATCTCTAGAGTGCAGAAGGAGGCCATTCAGCCCATCAAGTCTGCAACGACCATCCAAAAGAGCATTCTACCTAGGCCCACTCCCGCAGCCTATCCCCGTAACCCATGTATTGATCATGGCCAATCCACCTAATCTGCATATCTTTGGACACTAAGGGACAACTTAGCATGGCCAATCCACCTAACCTTTTTTTAAATTTAGAGTGCCAAATTCTTTTTCTTTCCAATTAAGGGGCAATTTAACATGGCCAATTCTACCTACCAGGCACGTTTTTTGAGTTGTGGAGGAGCCTGACACAGACTCAGGGAGAATGTGCAAACTCCACACAGACAGTGACCTGGGGCTGGGATCGAGCCCGGGTCCTCAGTGCTGTGAGGCAGCAGTGCTAACCACTGCACCACTATGCCATCCCCAAACCATCTAACCTGCACATCTTTGGACTCCGGAGCACCCGGAGGAAACCCACACAGACATGGGGAGAATGTGTAAACTCCACACAGGCCCAAGGTTGAAATTGAACCCGGGTCCCTGGTGCTGTGAGGCAGCAGTGCGAACCACTGTGCTACAAAAGCACGTAAGGTATGCAGAATCTGTACAAGTAGATAATCGAGTATAGTTTTGGTCACCACACGTTTGGAAAAGATGTGAGGGTCCTCAAGAGGATGCAAAGGGGATTTACCACAATGATTCCAGAGCTACAAGGTTTGTTCAGCAAAGCTGGGGTTGTTCTCCTTGGAGCAAAGGAGATAAATAAGATTATGACAGGTTTGGATAACATAAACAATGCTAAACTGTTCCAATTGACTAGATACAAGGATTAAGGAACATCGATTTGGCCAAGAGTTGCGGGGGAGACAAGAAGAAGAAATGTATTTGCACACTGAGTGGTAATGAACCCACTGCCCATGAGGGTGGTGAAAGCAGAAATGATAATGATTTCAAAAGGAAATTGGATGGGCACTTGAAGGAACTAAATTTACAGGATTATGGGTTTAGAATGAAAGAATGGGACTGATTGCTCCAAGATGAACTGTCAGAGGCTCGATGGGCCAAATGGCCTCCTTCTGTGCTGTAAAAAGACTCTGACTCGAAGATATTGGTGAAACCGCTTCTTCAATCTTTGCAATCCATCAAAGGTTAAAGTGTAAATGAAACCACAATGAGTGGTCCTGCAACTCATGAAGTGGGGAAAGTAGAGACAAGCATGAACGACTGGGGCTTCGATTTGGGGCAGTTGTATCAGCCTTACTTAATTAGGTATGTTATGGGCGAGGCGTTTTCAGAACCCCAAAATGTATCATGGAGTTTAACCAACCTCCCCCTTTAATGTATTTGTTACTTTTCCTAGCACACGGCTTGTTCCCTCGGTGTGGGATTACAATTATGGACACGTGGGTTTTTAAACACAAAACAATGTTTATTCCATGAACTCAACTTAACATCTTAAATAAACATTGGATCTCTTAACACCCCTTACTTCAAAGATAACTCTGAACATATTACAACAGTAAATAATTCCTCAAAATGTTCCTTCAAACTTCCAAGAGACTTAACACCTTTAAACAGAATCACATCAGGTTAAAGGCTTTTCTATTATGGGTTTAAATCACCCAAATGATTCAGAGATAGTCTTTCATGGCAGAGATCCAGCTCACTGCCAAACACAGACACTCCCAAGCTCTTTTCCTCCAAACTGCAGCTCCCTGGAAACACACAGACACACGCAAGCTGCTTTTTCAAACTCAAACTTCAAAATGGCTGATCTCAAGCCCAGCTCCACCCATTCTCTGACATCATTGTATTTTCTTAAAGTACATTGCGTAAACATCCATTTCTTAAAGGCACTCTCACATGGCAGATATAACACCCTTAGACAATAGCTACATCATATAATGTATTGCTGTAGCATAAAAATGATAGCCATCATGCCAGCCAGAATATTTGTCAAACTCAGTACAATATCAATTTTAATTTAAATGATCAACTCATTTGAAGAAGAAAGATTTAGGTTCAGACTTAACCAACTGGGTTCTGCCCGCATTCAACAGAGCCGTGGGGTATTCTCATCACAAACATTGAAAACTTTTCTTGTTCATGTTAGCAACTTTAAAAGAAGCCAATGGTGAAAGAGTATTCATTGAAAAGTAGGGAGATGTTCGTACCTCCCAACAAAAATTGTTCATCAGATGGCCTCTGACTTGTTCCAATATGGTGATTTGCCCACTTTATGGACTGCATGAGGAGAGAGAGAAAGGACTGAATCTGGCACTTCATTCAGGATACAAAGTACTGGAGGCCTTACGGTGACCCGCGTGCTTGGTATGGGTGAACGCCCAAGATTCATAGAATCAGAGAACAGAATCATAGAATTCCCACAGTGCAGACGGAGGCCATTTGGCCCATCTAGTCTGCACCAACCCTTGGAAAGAACACCCTATCTAGTCCCACACCCCTACCATATTCCCATAACCCCACTTAATCTTTTGGACACTAAGGGGCAATTTAGCATGTCCTAACATGCACATCTTTGGACTGTGGGAAGAAACCGGAGCACCGGGAGGAAACTCACACAGACACAGGAAGAATGTGCAAACTCCACACAGACAGTGACCCGAGGCCGGAACTGAACCCGGGTTCCTGGTGCTGTAAGGCAGCAGTGCTAACGACTGTGCCACTGTGCCGCCACTCATTTACTGAATGGAATGATACATCTTCATAGATTATCATAGAATTTACAGTGCCGAAGGAGGCCATTCGGTCCATCGAGTCTGCACCGGCTCCCGGAAAGAGCACCCCACCCAAGGTCAACACCTCCACCCTATCCCCATAACCCAGCAACCCCACCCAACACTCAACACCCAACATCTTGACTCAATAACTTCTGTCAAATATGATTCATGTGAACTAAATTGATGTTGGACTGAAATGTTATTGAAGATTGACTGAGTCTGTCTTGTGAGAGATTTTGGTTGCCTGACAGTAGAACATTTCTGATACGGGACTATTTCCTGGAAAAGGACTCTTCGCTGTATGACCTTTGAGGTTATTTCAAAGAATCATTATTTGCATTACGTGAGAATAAAAAAGCAGCCAGGGAAATCAACTTTGTAGAACATTCTCTCATAAACTATCCCCTTCTACAGCCAACATACCTCGTGCAATGGAAGATGGTTGTGGTTGTTGGAGGTCAATCATCTCAGTCTCAGCATATCACTGCAGTTCCTCAGGGTAGTGTCCTAGGCCCAACCATCTTCATCTACTTCATCAATGACCATCCTTCCATCATAAGGTCAGAAGTGGGGGTGTTCGCTGATTACTGCACAATGTTCAGCACATTTGCCACTCGTCAGATAACGAAGCAGTCCATGTTAAAATGCAGCAAGACCTGGACAACATCCAGGTTTGGGCTGACAAGTGAAAAGTAGCATTTGTGTCATACAAGTGCCAGGCAATGACCACCTGCTACAAAGGAGAATCTAACCATCTCTCCTTGGCATTACCATTACTGAACTCCCCAATATCAAAATACTGGGGGTTACTATTGACCAGAAATGGAGCTGGACTAGCCAGTTAAATCCTGACTCCCCAAAGCCTGTCCACCATTTGAAGGCAGAAGTCAGGAATGTAAAATAACACTCTCCACTTGCCTGGAGGAGTGCAACTCCAACAACACTTAAGAAGCTTGACTTCATCGAGAACAAAGCCCACTTAATTGACGCCCCATTCACTGCCTTCAACATCCACTTTCTCCACCACAGACACACTGGCAACAGTGTGTACCACTACAAGATGCACTTCAACAACTCACCAAGGCTTCTTCGACAGCACCTTCCAAATCCATAACCTCTACCCCTTAGAAGGACAAAGGCAACAAACACATGGGAACTCTACCATCCATAGGCTCCCCTCCAAGCTGCTCACCACCCAGACTTGGAACTCTATCGCTGCTCCTTCACTATCACTGGGTCAAAATCCTGGCACTCCCCCCCTAACAGCACTGTGGCTGGACCTACACTGCATGGACTGCAGAAGTTCAAGAAGGCAGTTCACCACCATCTTCTCAAGAGCAAATAAGAATGAACTATAAATAGTGGCATAGCCAGCAATGCCTACACCCGTGAAAGAATAAAAAAACATGTGTATACACAAGCGCATGACCACAAACACATACACATACAAGTGCACCTATGGACAGATACAATGGTCAATGTAGATGGTATAAGTTCAATCCCACAAACAAAAATGAAATTGTTTCAAGCTAAATGATGGATGCAAGCCTGGTTATCAGTGTGTCAATCAGCTGACTAAGGAGGCAAGCTGAGTGGTTATATGATATTCATCTGAGGTCATTACAAGGAAGCAGATGGAAATTAATTTAGGTTGGTTACAAAGAACTGAATATGCCACAAGGCAATAGCAGCAGTAAGGGCCTCCAAACCACTTGCCCTCTCAAAGTTTTCAGAGATGCGAAAAGATTCCCTGAACAACTTAATATTTCATAAAGCAAATGCAGCAATTGTCTATTTAGCTCCTCGAGCAGTCTATTTAGCCCCGCATGCAGACCGCAGCCACAATAGATTTTGTCAACTTTTAAAAGGTGTCTATCACTCTCCTGCTGACTCATGTATTTGATGATGTGAAAAAGTGTTTCATTGAACAAATATTCCTGTTCACCCAACCTGCCACTGTCATATAATTACAGAACCATTGTATCTCTCATTAGCCTGGATTACAACCCTAATGCTACACAGGAACCAAGAGTAGCCTTTCCTAGAATCACCGTCATTTACTTCCTTCAACTCTACGTTTTGCTTCTTCTATCTGAGCTCCTCCATTTTCCTTTACACACCGCTCTGTAAAATTCTTTGACACATCTTCCTCGGCACAAGAAGCACCAGGGAAATGTTAATTGTTGCTGGTATGCATTGACTCTCAGTTTGAGAAAGGAATTTATTTTTGTTAAATAAATTTAGAGTACCCAATTCATTTTTTCCAATTAAGGGGCAATTTAGCGTGGCCAATCTACCTACCGTGCATATCTTTGGGTTGTGGGGGCACAACCCACGCAATCACGGGGAGAATGTACTAACTCCACATGGACAGTGACCCAGAGCGGGGATCGAACCTGGGACCACGGCGCCGTGAGGCAACAGGGCTAACCCACTGCGCCACCGTGCTGCCCGAGAAGGGAATTTCATTAGGAACATTGTCCAGTCAATTTTTCTCAATATTCATTTTCATGAATGATGGGATGTTATGTCCGCTATTAAACAATTTGATCCCACAATTCTGGATGGAAAATAAATAAGCATTGCCCATTTTTCAGAGTTAATTCCAAGATGTATATTTCATGTATGTATGTATGCTATTGGCTGGCGTAAACATGGAATTATAGTGCGAGCTAGTTATTGGTGTCAAATAATGTTATGTTCCCTTTCCTCAGGTACTGGCCCTCTCTTCCTTTCAAAACTGCTGTCAACACCCGTTCCGTATAAGCTCAACCGCTCTGTCTGTGTAAACTATTATTACTTGTTTTGACCTCTTTTTCCCCTCTAAAGTCACTGAAGGTGCTGTTGTCTCCAAACTCTGTGCCACCTTTCCCACATGCTGGGTGGGATTCTCCCAGCCCAGGACCGGGCCGGAGAATCCCTGCAATCGGGCCACGCTGCTCCGACGCCGGCACGCGATTCTCTGCAGAGCGGAGATTCGGCGCCATTGGCGCCGGCGTGTTTGGCGCAACGCTGATCGTGGGACGCTGTACGCGACCGGTCCGCCGATTCGCCGGCCCATCGGGGCCGCTCTAAAATGGCAGAGTCCTGCCGGCACCGTCCACACCTGGTTGCAGCTGGCGGGAACTCTGCGCGCAGGGTCGGGGGGGGGGGGGCGGCCTGTGGTGGGGTGAGGAGGGCTCCGACCCCAGAGGGGGGGCTGAGGCCTGGCCCGTGATCGGGGCCCACCAATCGGTGGGCCGGCCTTTCGCTCCCTGGGCCTATATTCTTCCGCGCCGGCCCCTGAACTCCCGCGCCATGTTGCGTCGGGGCCAGCGCATTGAGGGAGGCCACCACGCATGCACGGGTTGGCGCCAGCGCCACTGCGCATGCGCGGATCCCGCGGTACAGTTTGTGCCGGGATGGGAGGCTGGAGCGGCGTTTCCGACGGCGTGGACACTCTGCCGCCGAATGGGAGAATCCCACCCGTTATGTTTGAATCTCTCCAATTCTGCCTTGCCGCAGTGCCAAAATAGCACTGACAATTTTCCCACAGAAACTTGACACACTTTAAAGTTATTTTTTAAAGGACATGGGCACCGCTGGCAAGCATGGTATTTGTTGCCTATCTCTAGTTCCCTTGAAGGGGTGCAGTCTTGGTTTTCTTCATGAAAGGCACTTTATAACAGTTTGACCAAACAGAATGGCTTGGTCGGTCAAATTCATGAAGAAGTAAGAATCAGAACACACAGGAAAAAGGAAGACAAACTTAAAAGGCGTCTAAGTAATAAAACCCTCTTCAAGATTATGACAGCAGAACACTTTTATTTATGTTGCTCTATGGTTACACCATATATATGAACATATAGACACAACGGCTAAATCGCTGGCTTTTAAAGCAGACCAAGGCAGGCCAGCAGCACGGTTCGATTCCTGTACCAGCCTCCCCGAACAGGCACCGGAATGTGGCGACTAGGGGCTTTTCAAAGTAACTTCATTGAAGCTACTTGTGACAATAAGCGATTTTCATTTCATTTCATTCAAATCAGTAAATTATCTTTATGGTTATCATGATTTTATGGTTAAAATTAATTATAACATTCTAATTTCTTATAGTAGTCACCAAGATTATATATTCTTAGTTATTGGATGGAAGTGGTGCTGCCCCATACAATTATCTGTTGGTGACTGTTATTGCTTTTACATATTCCAACCGCTGATTCGTTATCTTTGGGCATTCCCATAATAACTCATGGCTCTTAGGAACAGGCAACCAATCCTTCCTACGAATGTTCTTTTAAGGATTTTGCCTTTGCCTTCTCGCTATAAATGGCAATTCCTCAATGACTTGTTCAATGAGCTGGAAGACAGAAATGCGATGGGGCTACCTTCTTAACCGATTCGATTTTCCCCCTTTTTTATCTGTCACCCAGGAGTCTCAGAAACGAAGGATGGCAGCTGATGCCGGCTGATGTCAGGATGGCCACAAGAAAGAATAAAAGCTGCAGAGTTGCTGGAGTTTGGAGGCAGCTGCTTCATTCATTTCCCTTCCACACCCACAGGAGTTGGTTCTCTGACAACACGACAGAGCTCATTAAATCAAATCCCACTGACTGGGTGAAGGAATGTAAATTAGCCCTTCTTACTGAAGTACATGGACACTCCACAAATTCACCAACCGGCTCACTCTGTGTGACTTTTAAAGCTGGGTGGGAAACGTATTTGTGACCTTAAAGAGCAGGGCTGCTAAGTTGACCTTGGTTGCTTAGCTGAAACTATATACGTGTAAATCCAGTGTAAATCCCTTTCCTTTTACAACTTCTCTCCCACTGGAGTTCAGATCATAAGAAGGTTTACAAGAAGCCATGATTCACTTCTGGATAAAGAGCCCTGACACCAAAAACATATTTCTGATTGAAATGTTGGTAACTCAAGCTTGAAAAAATATGAGCTTTAATGGGGATGATGTAATCAACGTGAACAAACTGTAAGGAGCATTTCGGATTGACCCAATACAAGAAGAGTAATGATAAAATGTAAATGCTTTACTTTGATGACCGAGTTTTTCATCGAAAGGTACATAACTTCCACGGAATGATGTATTAGACATCATTGTTTTAAAAGTGGCTAATTATATTTTGCTAAATTATTTATTAAATTAGTATACAAGCCATTATTCTACCTGATAATAGTTTCATTTGTTCGTTTTAATCTGTGGACCTCTGAAAATAATTTTTAAAGATTTAGATAGACCTTCAAGTTTTAAATCATTGTTGAAATGTGACGTGTTTTTAATGGTCCTCTTCAGCCTTGTTGAAACATCTCTAAAGGTGAGCCATGATAAAATTCTTTAATAATCTTTATTGTCACAAGTAGGCTTACATTAACACTGAACTAAAGTTACCGTGAAAAGCCCCTAGTCGCCACATTCCGGCGCCTGTTCGGATACACGGAGGGAGAATTCAGAATGTCCAAATTACCTCACAGCATGTCGTTCGGGACTTGTGGGAGGAAACCGGAGCACCCAGAGGAAACCCACACAGACACAGGGAGAACGTGCAGACTCTGCACAGACAGTGAACCAAGCCGGGAATCGAACCTGGGACCCTGGCGATGTGAAGCAACAGTGCTAACCACTGTGCTTATAGGGTAGAAAGTATTTTTTCTTTTGGGGGTGGTGGGGTGTCCAGAATTAGGAGTATAATCTCAAAAACCTACTCTAAGTTATTTCTCACTCCTCCCCTCTCCTCCCCCGCATTCTGCGCACTATTTGACCAAGAGAATTGTCCCTGTTCACAAACTCTGGTCGAGAGCATTTTGGATGTCGCTCTTCCTCCGTGCTGATGGAAACATGGGACTTGATTTTCAAAGCACTTTGGGGCCGCGCAATGAAGGTCCCGTTCCCTGACGGCATCTTAGGATCCCAACGCCTCCAGGACATGCTCCAATTTTCAAAGTGATGGTAGGGAGGTGGAGAGGGAATGGGAAACCTGCTCACCTCCAATTAATGGCCCATTAAGCTCCTTGAGGAACTTGTTAATGGGCCAGGGAGAATGGGAATGCAATTTTGAGTCTGAAGATCGGTGAACACTAACAGCCTGGTGCACATTAGAACACATTGGTTAGGTTCAAAGTGAGAAGAACATTTTTAAAAATCTACATCGGTGAATGATCTCAGGATCTGCGGGAATTTTACACTGGATTGTTTCATTATCTCTCATTGCCACTTTTGTTCACAGTGAGTCTGCTGACCTTCCAATGTTCTGCCTCCTCTCTTCTGCAAGACAGCGACAGGCTCCATCATGGCTGATATCTGCTTTTAATGCTTGTGTTCTGCCTACAGGCAGCTCTTGCCTCTGCCTCATGGTAATATTTGGTGTCACTAATTAGGAACCAAGCTCGTCTCTGGTTCAATTTAAAGATAGTGTTACATAAACAACACAGATGTGGCACAGGTATTATCCGATGATCAGGTTCCCAACCACGATTTGAAAATCAACCTCTTGGTGTCTCTGAGTCCATTGTGCTCATGCTGTTTAGATTTGTTCCCTGAATAATTGGTGGCCAATTTGCAGGCTCAGTCTTACCTGGGTCACGGAATCTGCTACCAGCCAGTTATGGATTCCATAACATGAATAGTGGGAACACATTCACAAGCATCAGGCTCCTAGAATCTGACCGATAGTGAAGGCCAATGTAACAATAGCTGAGTGAGTTTCAGCCTTGAAGGAACACCTGGTCTATTCCTGCCCATTAATGTTGTATTTTGCGATGGAACAGGTCACTAAGAAGTTAATGAGAACAGTTCAAAGTTACTTACTTAAAATAAAATTACTGTACAAATCAAAAAAGAGAATATTGCACATATAGAGCACAAGAACATCAACTTCTATTTATATAGCATTTATCACATCTCAGAAATATCCCAAAGTGTTTCTGCACAATAAATTAATTTGAACACAGTCACTCGTCTTCTTTGCTACAGCTAGTTTGTGCATAACAAGAATAACTTGCATTTATATAGAGCCTTTAATGTAGTGAAATGTGCCAACGCACTTCTCAGGATTTTAGCAGACGAAATAAGGAGATTTTGGAACCGCTTGGTCAAATCCATAAGTTTCCAGGATCGTCAAAAAGGGAAAAAGGAAGATTAGAGAGCTTGGAGATGTGGAATTCCAGAGCGTCGGCTGTTGGCAGCTGGAGGCACAGTCGTCAATGATGGGGCAATTAAAGGTGGGGTGCTCAAGAGATGTGAACTAGAGGACAGCAGAGAAGGATATTACAGAGATGGGAGGTTGGGTGGGTGGAAGGATGCTGGAGGAGGTGAGGTCATGGATTAGGGTTGCCAAGTGTGATTAAATGCATTCCTGGAAGTATCATCACACGATGATTCATCCCTCAGTCCATCCATGTTTTGGCCAATATTTGCCCAATGCATGCATCACATCCATTCTTGTCACATACGGCCTTCCCACACCAATTGCAAAGCAAAAAGACTCATTACCCAATTGGATGATGCTGGACTGTCAGCCAGACGTTTTTTTCCCCCATGTTCGATATTTCTATTGTGGTGAATGTATAATTACTGATAATTCACCAGTGCACTGTGTTATGTTATTAACCATGTGGGCTCTACCTGTGGGCCATTGTGTGGCTTCACCCACAGGGGATACATTGGGGCGTGTATGGGCTCCGCCCATGGCTTCATCCCCTTTACAGGAAGTATAAGAGCTGCTGACCTGCGGGGCCACCTTCAGTGTTGTGCCGGTCACAGGCAGGCTCAGTTCTAAGCTGATTAAAACCACGGTTTACTTCTCCACGTGTCTTCGAGTGAATTGATGGTCGCATCATCTATATCTAGTGAAGAGAAAAGTTCAAAGTAAATGACAAAGAGAATTTTGATTTCAATGTTCCTGTGATTTTTCTCAAGGTTTCACATAGCAGTGGCCTGAAGATTGATCTTCAACTCGTGGAGACTCCAGGACAATCCTGGAGGGTTGGCAACACCACTGTGAAATGGGTTTAATATTTGTTTTAAATAAATTTAGTGCACCAATTTTTTTTTCCAAATAAAGGGCAATTTAGCGTGTTCAATCCACCTAACCTGCACATCTTTTGGGTTGTGGGGGCAAAACCCACGCAAACACGGGGATAATGTGCAAACTCCACACAGACAGTGACCCAGAGCCAGGATCGAACCTGGGACCTCGGTGCCGTGAGGCAGCAGGGCTAACCCACTTGCCACTGTGCTGCCTGGGTTTAATAACATGAATGAGAATTTTTAAATGATTGACAGGGTGCCAGTGTAGGTCAGTCAACCCAAAGGTGATGGGTGAATGGGGCTTTGTGCGGGTTGCAACTTTGGAGGATAAAATGAGGTAAACCCATGTGCAGAATGTTCTGTTGCCCTGGACATTTTCTCCTGAACAGGGTCACAATCTTTGTGGGATGCACACGAGGGACAAGGAAGAGGTGGGGAGGAGGAGGTTGTAGAGAGATGGGTGAGGAGAATATGGTATTGGCTAGGGGAAGGAGGACATGGAAACACCAGGTAAGAATAGAGGGTGATCAGGAAGTGGGTAGTGGGGGAGGGGTCTGTGTGGGAGCGGGTGGAGGCGGCATCATGTAGGGGCACAAGTTTAGGAGCACTGGTAATGGCACCTCTGCCGTTCTCGCCGGCTCGGCACTCCACAGTCCAGGTGGTAGTGGCGGCTTTGAGGGTGTGGAAACAGTGGCGGAAGCATGAGGGAGTGGAGGGAGCGTCGGTATGGGCACCAATTTGTGGCAATGATTGGTTTGCGCCAGGGGAGCTAGATGGGGGGTTTCGGAGGTGGCAGCTGTAGCCACCTAAAATGGCTGATTCCCGATAAATTGGGCCAAAACCCGATGTAAAATGGCTAACTGAAAAGGCTGATGGGAAAATCAGCCAACAGGGCACAAACGGACAGCTGCAGACAGAACAGTGTATTCGGCTCTGGGGAAGTCGGCCCAGATCGATACCTGCAACCATTAGCAGCACATCAACCCAGCCATCTGCAGTTTAATCGGCTATCCCCGGGAACAATTGCTACAAATTAGCAATTGAAAGCCGATCCAGACCTTTCGGCGCCAGCAGTGGCCGAGACGAAGACAGGTGAACGACCACCCCCCGATCAAGGAATCACCCCATTATTGGAGCATATCGAACCCAGTGATTGGGACCAAGTCCAATCACTTGGGACCAGGGTCAAGGTCCGCCCCGAGAGGCGGGAAGCCCCTGGGAACTATAAAGATAGGGGCCAAGTTCAGATCGACCCCTCTCTCCCTTCTTCTCCTGCTCGCAACCTTCGCAAGAACCATCGACAAGAAACCGTAAGTTTGACTCCAGCGATCGCTACCCGATAGAGACTCCTCGCCATTGACCTGAATCAGCCTTTGAATCCCGCAGGCCAGACCCAATTCAATAAGTCATTAGTTTCCCTGACCTGGTGGGCCATTCCCAAAGTTAAGTATTGGCCTGTAGTGGTAGGTAGTAGTCTAGAAAGTAGGATTATTGTATAAGTATTTATTGCTGTATATAATAAATGACCGTTGATTTTACTCTTACTAAGCGGTGTGCTGTCTTATTAAGCTTGAACCACGTGGCGGTATCAGAAAGATACCTGGCGACTCATGAGCAAAGGTGACAGAATTAGAGCTAATAAAACTAAGGCTAATAAGAGCAACACAGCGAGCTGGGATTGAGTGGTTAGGGGACCTGTTTATTGACGGCAGCTTTCCGTGCTTGGAGGAGGAGTTTGAGGTAGGTGGGAATGGGTTCAGCTATCTGCACGGAGGCAGGTTTTGATCTTTCCGCTCCTACCGCCCCAGGGGACAGAGGACAAGGTAGTGTCGAACATGGGAGCGGGGAAGGGGAAGGTCTCGGAAATTTATAAAGAGCTCAAGGAATGGGAGGGAACCCCGATAGGAGAGGTAAAGTGAAAATGGGAGGAAGAGTTGGGCAAGGAATTAGAGGTGGGATTGTGGGCGGATGCCTTGAGTAGGGTTAACACATCCTCGTTATGTGCCGGCTCAGCTTGATACAATTCAAGGTGGTCCACAGAGCACATATGACTGTGACCCGTATGAGCAGGTTCTTTGAAGGGCTGGAGGATAGGTGTGGGCGGTGTGCGGGAGGGCCCGCGAATCATGTCCACATTTTTTTTTTAGGCATTAATGCACTTTATTACAACTTAAATGTTAAGACAATGCTTCCATTTCTGGAGCGAAATTCTCCATCCCGCCGAGCCACATTTCTGCCCCGACCGGCCGGCGGGAGTCTCCGTAACACCGGCCGGTCAATGGGGTTTCCCACTGTGGGGCAGCCCCACGCCGTCGGGAAACCCCCGGGCGCTGGCAAAACGGAGACTCCCCCCGGCGGAGAATGACGCCCCTGATCATGAATCAGCTCAATGATACCAGTCCAACTTTATTGCAGGTAAAATGGTGAGCAGCAGGCCATTAGGGTCGATGAATTCAACATGATGAACTGCAGGCAGAAGGTTTCGCATTTTTCAATTTCCTAACTATCCTTGAAGAAAACCATGTCTGGAGTAATACCATCTTCCCGATAGTTTAACAATCCAACCATGCCATCGTGGTTCATACTCTCGCCTAAGAAAAACTGATTGTTTACAAAATTGGATAGAATCTTTGTAATAACTACCTGGGCATTGCCAGTGAAGGTCGTCACTCCTTCTGGATTTTGTTTCTCTATTCTTTTTTTCAGGTCTTTCATATATTCCTTTATGTAAGTTCTGCAGGTGGTTTTTGCAAAGCTAACTTCCTTCAGATTGTGATTCAATATAATGTCAACACCACGGACAGTAGAAGACTCAGCCTGTTCACTAGGAGATTCTTGGGAAGCATTGCCACTGATTAAAGACTCATCAATCGATCCTTCAGTTCTGGAAATAACCTTTCCCTCCACCTCATAGGTGATGCCTTTGGCGCCTTCCTTGATCTTGTAGATGTCGGAGAACATCTTGTCGCCGGAGATGATGCATTTGTAAAGCCTCATTACGAAGTGGGCAGCGACGAGCGGCAGGAACAACAGCCGTGCAGAGTGGAGAGGAAAAAAAAAAAGCATGTTCACATATTTTGAGCATGTCCGAAGCTTAGGGGTTTCTGGCAAGGATTTGCCGATGTTATGTCCACGGTATTGAAAGTACAGGTGGTTCCAAGGCTAGAGGTGGCAATTTGTGGTGTGTCGGATGGCCCGGGAGTCCAGGGGGCGAGGGAGGCAGATGTGTTGGCCTTTGCCTCCCTGGTAGCCCGGAGACTGATCTTATTGGCATGGAGGGACTCGGAGCCCCCGAAATCGGGGGTATGGGTTAGTGACATGGCCGGATTTCTCAGGCTTGAGAAGATCAAGTTCGCCCTGAGAGGAACGATGCCAGTGTTCGCTCGGAGGTGGCAGCCGTTTATCGACTTCTTTGGGGAAAATTAAGCTGCCAGCAGATACAAAAGTCGGGGTGGGGGGGTCGTTAGGGAGGGAGGGATGTAGGGGGGATGGTGGAGGCGGGATTAATTAGTGGGGAGGGGGTTTCAGGACCTGTGTGTGTAAGCGATGTTGGCTGGGTGTGGTTATTTGTTGGGTGGGTGGTACTAATTTTTTTGTTTTTCCTCTTGAAAATTTTGTTAAAAATTTATAAATGCCTTAATAAAATGTTTTTTTTAAAAAAAGAATAGAGGGTGGCAATGGGTGACACGGTAGCACAGTGGTTAGCACTGTTGCTTCACAGCGCCCAGTGCCCGGGTTCGATTGTTGGCTTGGGTAACTGTCTGTGTGGAGTCTGAACGTTCTCCCCGTGTCTGCCTGCGTTTCCTCCGGATGCTCCGGTTTCGTCCCACAAGTCCCAAAAGATGTGCTGTGAGGTAATTTGGACATTTTGAATTCTCTCTCAGTGTACCCGAACAGGTGCCGAAATGTGGCGACTAGGGGCTTTTCAAAGTAACTTCTTTTTTTTTAGAAAATATTTTATTGAAGCATTTTTAATTTTCACAGTTTAACAATTTAACATTTCTTAAACAACGGAGCGGGCCAACACACGCAACAACATTAAAATAACATACCCGACTACCCCCTCCCCACCTATCTCCTGATCACCCGTATATTACATTCCCTGTCCCTGTCTTACACTACCATGCACCCCATTTTCCTCCCCCCACTTTCCCCCTCCTCCCCCTTACTGCTGACGTTCAATTTTCCTTAAAGAAGTCGCTGAACGGGGCAGCATGGTGGCACAATGGTTAGCACTGCTGCCTCACGCGCCGAGGTCCCAGGTTTGATCCTGGCTCTGGGTCACTGTCCGTGTGGAGTTTGCACATTCTCCCCATGTTTTGCCCCCACAACACAAAAGATGTGCAGGGTAGGTGAATTGGCCACTCTAAATTACCCCTCAATTGGAAAAAATGATTGGGTACTCAAAATTTATTTTTTAAAAAGAAGTCGATGAACGGCTGCCACCTCCATGCGAACCTTTCAGAGTGAACTTAATTTTTTTCCAGTCTGAAAAACCCTGCTATGTCGCTAATCCACACTCCTGACTTTGGAGGCTCCGAGTCGCTCCATCCCAGCAAAATCTGCCTCCGGGCCACCAGGGAGGAGAAAGCCAGGACATCGGCCTCCCACCCCCCCCCCCCCCCCCCCTGGGCCCCCGGATCTTCCGATACTCCAAATATTGCCATTTCTGGACTCGGAGTAACCCTCCCTTCCAGGGCCTCTGACATGACGTTCGCAAATCCCTGCCAGAATCCCCTCAACTTCGAACATGCTCAGAACATATGTACATGATTCGCCGGGCTTCCCCCACAGCGTCCGCACCTATCCTCCACTTCCTCAAAAAACCTACTCATCCGGGCCACAGTCACATGAGCCCTATGAACCACCTTGAACTGAATCAGGCTAAGCCTGGCATACGACAAGGATGAATTAACTCTCTTCAAGCCCTTTTCCCATATTCCGACTTCCAACTCTTCCTCCCACTTCCTCTTCACCTCCCCGATTGGGACCCCTTCCCACTTCATCAATTCCTTGTATATCTCCGAGACCCCCCCTCCCCAACTCCCGTTTTTGACATTACCTTATCCTGTGGCCCCCTCAGGGGGAGGCAAAGAAAGCTTGGAACCTGCCTCCAGACAAAGCCCCGTACCTGCAGGTACCGAAATCCATTCCCACCCGGCAACTCAAACTCTTCTAATGCCTCCAGTCTCGGGAAACCCTCCTCAATGAAGAGATCCCCAAATCTCTCAATCCCTGCCCGCTGCCACCTCCTAAAGCCCCATCCAGCCCCCCTGAAGCAAAACGGTGATTATCACAAATCGGTGACCACACTGATGCCCCCTCCAATGCCATGTGCTGTCTCCATTGCCCCCACTCCCTCAGGGCTGCCATCATCACCGGGCTTGTGGAGTAACGGGCCGGTGAGAACTGCAGAGGCACCGTGAGTAAAGCCTCCAAGATCGTGCCCTTCCAAGATGCCGCTTCTACTCATTCCCAAACCGACCCCTCGCCCACTCCCCACTTCCTGACCATCGATATGTTGGCTGCCCAGTAATAGTTAATAAAACTCGGCAAGGCCAAGCCCCCTCCCCGCGACCCCGTTCCAGGAGTGCCTTCTTCACCCTCGGGGGTTTTACCAGCCCACACAAAACCCAAGATCACCGAATTCATTCTCCTAAAAAAGTGCTTTTGGACAAAAATCGGGAAACATTGAAAGAAGACCATCAGCCTCGGGGGGGACTGTCATTTTCACCGTCTGCACCCTCCCCGCCAGTGTCAGCGGGAGCGTGTCCCACCTGCGGAAATCCCTTTTCATCTGATCAACCGCTCTACTCAAATTTAACTTGTGAAGCTGCCCCCAATCCTTAGCCACCTGAATCTCCAGATACCTGAAACTCCTCCCCACCACTTTAAAAGGTAACTCCCTCAATCTCCTTTCCTGCCCCCGTGCCTGAATCGCAAACACCTCGCTCTTTCCCATATGGAGCTTGTAGCCTGAAAACCGTCCAAATTCTTCCAGTGCTTCCATAATTCCAGCCATCCCCCCAGAGGGTCTGTGATATGAAGGAGTAAATTGTCCGCGTAGAGCGAGACCCTAAGCTCCACCCGCCCACCCTCCCTCACTATCCCCCCGCCAGACATTCGATGACCTAAGGGCAGCACGGTAGCACAAGTGGATAGCACTGTGGCTTCACAGCGCCAGGGTCCAAGGTTCGATTCCCCGCTGGGTCACTGTCTGTGCGGAGTCTGCACGTTCTCCCCGTGACTGTGTGGGTTTCCTCCGGGTGCTCCGGTTTCCTTCCAAAGACATGCAGGTTAGGTGGATTGGCCATGATAAATTGCCCTTAGAGACCAAAATGGTTGGGAGGGGATATTGGGTTATGGGGATAAGGTGAGGGCTTAAATGGGTCGGTGCAGACTCGATGGGCCGAATGGCCTCCTTCTGCACTGAATGTTCTATGTCATTGCCAAGGGCTCTATGGCCAGAGCAAACAGCAGTGGAGAGAGCGGACTTCCTTGTCTTGTCCCCCTACAAAGACTAAAATATTCTGGCTGGACCCGGTTGGTTCTTACATTCGCCACCGGAGCCTGGTATAGCAACTGGACCCAATCCACAAATCCCTGCCCAAACTCAAACCTGCCTAGAATATACCACAGATACTTCCATTCCACCCAGTCAAAGGCCTTTTCTGCATCCATCGCTACTACCACCTGAACCTCGCTCCCCTCGGCTGGCATCATTATAACATTTGAGAGCCGTCTAATGTTGGACGTCAGGTGCCTACCCTTCACAAATCCCATCTGACTCTCCCCGATTACTTCCGGGATACAGTCCTCTATACGAGTGGCCAAGATCTTTGCCAGCAATTTAGCATCTACGTTCAAAAGAGAGATCGGCCCGTATGATCCACAGCTCTTTGGGTCCTTACCCGCTTCAAAATGAGAGAGATCGATGCTTGTGATAACGTTGGGGGGAGCACTCCCAACTCCTTTGACTCCCAACTCTTTTGACTCATTAAAAGCCTTAACCAAGAGCGGACCCAGTAACCCGGAAAACTTTTTATAGAACTCCACCGGGTATCCATAAGGTCCAGGGGCCTTACCCGAAAGCATCGCCCCCAATTTGTCTATCACCTCCCTGAGCCCAATTGGGCCCAATTGAGCCCAACCCTGATAACTGCCTTCCACCAGCCCCTCATCTACCTTTGGGAACTTTAGTCCCCCCAGAAATCGCTTCATACCCTCCTCCCCGGCTGGGAGTTCCGATTTATAAAGTTGACTATAGAATTCACGAAACACATAATTTATTATGCCCCCGGGTCCACCACCATCTTCTCCCTCATATCCTTTACGTTCCCAATTTCCCTCTCCGCCTCCTGTTTCCTCATCTGATGTGTTAACATCCTCCTAGCTTTCTCCCCATATTCGTACACCGCCCCTTTTACCCTCCTCAGTTGTCCCTCTGCCTTACCTGTGGACAGGAGCCCAAATTTCATTTGAAGTCTCTGACGCTTCTTCAGGAGCTTCTCATCCGGAGACTCCGCATATCTCCTGTCTACCTGTAACATTTCCCCTACCAGCCTGTCCAACTTCACCCGCTCAGTCTTCTCTCTGTGAGCCCGAATTGAGATGATTTCCCCTCTGATAACTGCCTTCGGTGCTTCCCGAACCACCCCTGCCACCATCTCACCCGTGTCGCTGTTCTTCGTGTACCCTCGGATGGCCTCCCTCACCCACTCACAGATCTCATCCTCCGCTAGCAGCCCTCCATCTAACCTCCATTGCGAACGCTGAGACTTTCCAGGGTGCCCTCGTCGGTCTATCCAGTGTGGGGCGTGATCCGACACCACAGAATATTCAATATACGGCACCCCACCTAACAGCGTTTTGTCCAGTACGAAAAAGTCTATCCTGGAATACACCTTGTGTAAAATGAGTACTCCTTGCTCCTAGGCCTCCCGAATCTCCACGGATCCACCCCTCCTATACGCTCCATGAACCCCCGCAGCTCTTTCGCCATTGCTGACACCTTTCCCAAACTGGAACTCGACGGGTCTAGTCTCGGATCTAGAACCGTGTTAAAATCTCCCCCCATAATCAGCCGGTGAGAGCCCAGGTCCGGAATGTTTCCCAGCACCCTTCTGACAAAAGCGACATCATCCCAGTTTGGGGTGCATATATTCACCAACACCACAGCCATTCCCTCCTGCTTCCCACTAACCATGATAAATCTACCCTCTATCTTTCCCACCTCGAATGCCACCTTTTCGTTAATCAGAATTTCCACCCCTTTGTTTTAAAGTCCAGTCCCGAATGAAACCTGTCCAACTCCGGGCAGCACGGTAGCACAAGTGGATAGCACTGTCGCTTCACAGCGCCAGGGTCTCAGGTTCGATTCCCCGCTGGGTCACAGTCTGTGCGGAGTCTGCACGTTCTCCCCATGTCTGCGTGGGTTTCCTCTGGGTTCTCCGTTTTCCTCCCACAGTCCAAAGGCGTGCAGGTTAGGTGGATTGGCCATGATAAAAATTGCCCTTAGTGACCGAAAAGATTAGGAGGGGTTATTGGGTTACGGGGATAGGGTGGAAGTGAGGGCTTAAGTGGGTGGGTGCAGACTCGATATCTATGTATTATGTTCTATGAAACACCTGCCCGACCCATCCCTTCTTCAATCTAATTTGGTCTCCCAGCTTCAAATGTGTCTCTTGCAACATGGTCACGTCTGCCTTCAGCTGCCTCAAGTGTGCAAACACACAGGCCCTCTTGACCAGCCCATTCAAGAAAACAAAATGGACACACTGGATGTTTCCCACCCATTGTAGCATGAGTATCTCTTCATCCATAAAGTGCTTGAGTCCTGGAGTAGATCACCTTTGGTGATTTTCACTACTTCCTTTATCTAAGTGCGACTAACAAGATTCCGAATTGAACAAGGTCATAAGACAAAGCCCTTCTACGCTGCCATTGTTTGTTGGAGAACCTACGCTCCAGATCCCTATTACATTAACCTATCTTCATTGTCAATGTAGCAACAGCATAAACATGGCAAACATTGCTCAATGTATGTATGTGGTACAGAACAGCAGTCTTAAATACTTGTTAGCCCACATGGGCAGAATTCAAAATTTATTCCACGTACTTGAGTTAGCAATACGGCCGGCACCACTTTCCTGGAAACCAACAACGTTTAAAATAAAACACAAGAGCTTTGTCTCATCAACACTGTGTTGTAACCATGACAACTCCCTCATTATGACTAACCCGAAACATTCTGCAGTGTCAGCAGTAAAACTCCTGTTACGCCATTGACCCATTAAGCAACACTTCTACAAATCTACAACAAATACTGCCGATATAGAAGTAGAACCAAGGTCAATTTCACTGTTATCGCCATGATCTAATTGGCCAGTTTTTAACTGGGGGCCAGATTACCATTGGTGAGGTTTGCATAGAATATAAAACGCAGAAATAGGCCATTCAGGCCAATTGGTTCATGCTGATATTAATGCTTCACGTGAGCCTTTTTCATCTCACCCTAACAGCAGATCTTGCTATTCTTTGCTCCCTCCTTTATTTGTCCAGTCTCACCTTAATTGCAGCTACATGATTCACCTCAATTACTTCCTGATGAGTTCCACATTTGGCCCATTTTCTGGTTAAGGAATTGTCTCTGAGAATTTCCTATTGGATTTATTAGCGACCATCGTATATTTATAATCCCTGTCTCTGGTCTCCCCCCACAGTGGAAACTTCTCCACATCCATCCAATGAACCTCTTCATAGTTTTGAAGAAACCTATCAGGCCACCCTAAGTTCTCTCACCCAGCCTCTTCAATCTTTATTAATGGGTGTTACAGTCCCAATTGATGTTATAATTGGAGAGGAAGATCCCAGAATCCCTGCCTCAAAATACTGTATATTTTACTTTTCTTTTATAAAATATGGAGGAACAGGGTTCCAGGACCGCTAATTAGTTTTAACAAGAGAAAAACATTTATTGAACATGAAAAAATTGGACTATAATACAATACTGCTTTGCTGTCCTCTTATCTTAACAATTGCAGATAGGTTTCAGGATTAACATGGATTACATTTTAAACTACAATGGTCTCATTAACACAAAGTCCCTTTTAAGCACGCAAGATGACTGTGGGTGACTACACTCTTCACTCTGAGCCCCAAGTGATTATCTGTAGATTTCTCCTCAGAATCGCTCCCCCCCACTACCCCAGATGATTGTCATGTGACTGTTTCCAAACTCCATTCCCCAAAACACATTTTAAAATCTTCTCTGATAATTATGCTTTACAGGGCACCACGGTGGTGCAGGGGTTACCATTGCTGCCTCACGGCGCCGAGGTCCTAGGTTTGATCCCATCTCTGGGTCACTGTCCATGTGGAGTTTACACATTCTCCCTGTGTTTGCGTGGGTTTCACCCCCACAACCCAAAAGGTGTGCTGGGTAGGTGGATTGATCATGCTAAATTTTCCCTGAATTGGTGTTGTTGTTTATCCTTACTGATTGTGGTCTGTTGGTCAGAAAGTCAAGGATCCAGTTGCAGAATGAGGAGCCAAATCCTAGGTTTTCGAGCTTTGATATGAGTTTGGCTGGGATGATGATGTTGAAGGCGGAGCCGTAGGCAATAAATAGGAGTCTGATGTAGGAGTCCTTGTTGTCAAGATGCTCCAGGGATGAGTGTAGGGCCAGAGGGCCAGGGAGATGGCGTGTGCTGTGGACCTGTTGTGACAGTCTGTGAACTGCAGTGGATCTAGGCATTCTGGGAGTATGGAGTTGATGTGCCTCATGACCGATCTCCTGAAGCACTTCATTATGATCGATGTCAGGCCACCGGACAGTAGTCATTCAGGCACGCTGCCTGGTTCTTCTTTGGCACCAGTATGATGGTGGCCTTCTTCAAGCAGGTGGGTACCTCGGAACGGAGTAGGGAGAGGTTGAAGATGTCCACAAACACATCAGCCAGCTCGTACATGCAGGATCCGAGTGCACGACCAGGGACCCTGTCAGGACACGTCGCCTTCTGAGGGTTCACTTTCAAAGAGGCCGATCTGACTTCGGAGGTGGTGACAGTGGGTCTGTATGTACCCGGGGCTGCTGGGGCAGTCGGCAGTAGTTTGATGGTTTCCTGCTCGATCCAAGCATAGAAAGCATTGCGTTCATCGGGGGGGGGGATGGGTGCGCTGCTGCCGGAGATTCTGCTCGGCTTCACTTTGTAGCCCATTATGTTGTTTAAGCCTTGCCACAACCGACGAGAGTCCATGACATCAGTCTGTGTCCGGTATTGTCTCTTGGCATCCCTGATGACTTTACGGAGCTCGTACCTGGATTTCTTGTATAGGTCAGGGTCGCCTGTCTTGAACGTCTCAGACCTGGCCTTCAGTAGGGAGTCAATCACCCAATGAAGCCATGGTTTCCGGTTGGGGAACCTTCATGCTATTTTCTTTGGCATGCAGTTTTCTACACATTTGCTGCTAAAGTCTGTGACAGTGGTGGCATACTCGTTTAAGGTGATCGCTGAGTTCTTAAATACGGACCAGTCCACTGACTCCAAGCAGTCACGTAGGAGCTCTTCTGTTGCCTCGGACCAGCACTGCATGACCTTCTCAACCGGATTCTCCGCTTAAGTCTCTGCTTGTATGCTGGGAGAAGGAGCACCGTCTTGTGGTCCGATTTTCCGAAATGCGGTTGGGGGTTGGAACGGTAGACACCCTTGATTTTTGTGAAGCAGTGGTCGAGGATGTTGGGGACCCTGGTGGGACAGGAGATGTGTTGGTGGAATTTTGGCTGTAAACTATTGAAATTGTCCTGGTTGAAGTCCCCGGCCACGATGAACAAGGCCTCCG
Source organism: Scyliorhinus torazame (assembly GCF_047496885.1). Taxonomy (NCBI): domain Eukaryota; kingdom Metazoa; phylum Chordata; class Chondrichthyes; order Carcharhiniformes; family Scyliorhinidae; genus Scyliorhinus; species Scyliorhinus torazame. The sequence goes on along the minus strand of NC_092707.1, from coordinate 284,821,309 downwards.
GGTGTTCTGTTTCATTGTTATTTATAGCTGTGTACAATTCGTCCAGCGCCAACTTCACTTCCGCCCGCAGTGGGATGTGGACCACTGTGATAATGGCTGAAGTGAACTCCCGTGGAAGGTTGTATGGGCAGCACTTCACAGTCAGGTATTCCAGGTCCGGGAAGCAGTCTTGGGGCCGGGGTGACTCTCCATGGGATCGGGGTGTCCAGGCATGCAAGGCAGCCATCTTGCTGTGTACCCCACTGACCACCCCCCTTGGCCCTTGATTCTCCAGAGTGACACCGGCCATATGGGTGGCCCCCAACTCACCACGCCCTGCACCCCAGCTCCCATCCTCCACCCCACCAGCCCCGCGTCCCACCATCCACATTACCACCCACCCACCCCAACCGGCCGCCGCCCACTGGCGGGGCATCACGCGGTCAACCCAAGGGCACGGTCACAGTAGCCCCTAACAGGGGCCCCAGACGGGGGCAGCACCAGCCAATGGTACCCCTGGCGTTAGGGATGGGTGCCAAAGCCAGAGGCCCCCTCAGTGCCTGGTACCAATGGGGCCAGGGTTGCAGAGATGGGGGGTGGTGTGGAGAGAGATATGCGGGGGCAGTGTCTGCATTGCCAACAGGAGCCACCATATAGCTTGTTGGACCTTTTTGGCACGGGGGTAAGCACCATGCTAACATGTCGGCCTTTCACCCACTGCGCCCCTCTGCTGCGCGATGTTGTGGAGGATGCAGCAGGCCACCACGATGCGGACGGCCTTCTCAGCCTGGTACTGGAGGGACCCTCCAGAACGGTCCTTGCACCTGAAGCGCATCTTGAGGATACCGAAGCACCTCTCGACCACACCCCTGGTCGCAGTATGGGCATCAATATAGCAAGTCTCCGCGTCGGTCTATGGCCTCAGGATAGGTGTCATCAGCCACGGCCGCTGCAGGTAACCTCTGTCACAGAGGAGCCAGCCCTCAGCCGGCGGGGGGGGGGAGGGATGCGGGGCGCGGGGGGGGGGGTGCCCCTCGAACATGTCAGGAATCAGGAATCACCGAGTGTGTCAGGATGAAGGAATCGTGCACACCGCCCAGGTGCAGAGGTGCACGATGTGCAGCTGATTTAAAAAAAATATAATCTTGATTGTCACAAATTGGCTTACATTAACATTGCAATGAAGTTACTGTGAAAATCCCCTAGACGCCACATTCCGGCACCTGTTCGGATACACTGAGCGAGAATTCAGAATATCCAATTCACCCGACAGCACGTCTTTCGGGACTTGTGGGAGGAAACCGGAGCACCCGGAGGAAACCACAAAGACACGGGGAGAACATGTAGACTCCGCACAGACAGTGACCCAAGCTGGGAATCGAACCTGGGACCCTGGAGCTGCGACGCCGCAGTGCTAACCACTGTGCTACAGTGCTGCCCCTTGGTCACAGACCAGCTGGATGTTCATTGAGTGCTACCTCTTTCGGTTAGGGCAGAGTGGCCTGTTATCCGTAAGTGCCCGTAGGGCAACATGCATCCCGTCTAATGCCCCCTAGACCCAGGGCATCCCGGTGATGGTAGCAAATCCCGCGGCGTGGATGCAGCTGTGCACCGAGGCCTGTGAGATCCAGATAGGTCTCCACTCGGCGACTGGATGGATCCCGTGGCACAGAGGTTCAGGACCTTGATGGTCACTGGGAGCGGGTGTCCTCGCCCATACCCCCATGGTGCCAGGTGTGCCATCATCTAGCAGATGTGTTGCACTGTCTCTGCTCATCCGGAGTCACCGACGACATGCCCGGTCCAGAGGGCCTCAAAACACAGGCGGTGCTGGTACACACGATGCCTCATGGGGCGGTGCTTTGGCACCTCCTCCTCCTCGGCCTGTTGTCCGGCCGTCCCTCCAGCCTGTGCGGCCGTCACCTGCGCCTCTGCAGCCCGGTCTTCCGCAGGTCGTTCCACTGCTGGCCGTTCTGCTGCTGCCCGCTCCACTGCTGCCCGCTCCGCTGCTGCCCGCTCCGCTGCTGCCCGCTCCGCTGCTACAGCTTCCCCCTCCTCTCAGAGCAGCCCCTGATCACGCGACCGCAGGGCATCTCGGAGGGCTGCGACTGTCGCCACAACGGCCAGCATTGCACGTTGAACGGCAAATGCCATTGTCTACAGGGGGTGAAAGGCCAACATGTTAGCATGCCGCATACTCCCGTGCCCAGCCAGGTTCCATGGGCCACAGGGTGGCCCCAGTTGGCACTGCGAGCCCCGCCCTAGCATGTCCCTCCCCCACCCAAGCACCCCTGCCCCGCCGGTGTCCAGCACCTTGGGGGCCCCCAGTCCTGGCGCCCGTCCTTGCTGCCAGGGTACAGTTGGCTGGCACTGCTCTCACTGGGGGCTGCCGTAAGTGTCTCCCTGTGTGGTCTGCCGGTGGGTGGTGGCTGGTTGGGCGGGGTGTTCTGTGGCGGGGGGTGCACTGTGGCGGGGGGGAGGGGTGCTGGGGTGGACACCCCATATGGTCGGTGTCACTGTGTAGAACCAGGGGACGGGGTGGGTGGTCAGTGGGCGCGCAGCAAGGTGGCCGCCGTAATGGCGTTCGAATCCCAGGCACCGCCCCAGTCCCGTTCCACCATTGACGGCCATGCTTTCAGCGTATTGGGCCCTCGAGCTCTGGGACTCCCTCTTTAAGTCTCTCCGCCTCTCCGTCCTTCTGTGGGGGCGGGGGGCGGGGGGGGGGGGGGGGGGGGGTGATGGACGGAACCCCAGCTGTCCAGCCTGATCACCCCACCCCGCTTCAGCCAGCGTGGCCGGTGTCCGGGCCAGCAGCCCACAGTCACTCCGCGCCATGTCCTACCTCCTCTTGCTCGCTCAGCAGCCACAACGTCAGGTTCACGACTTTTGAGAGCACAAGTGAACCACGCCATCGGGAACTCGGCCCATCGGAGGCGGTGAATATCGGAGGCCCCAGAGAATAGGGTGTCAGGCCCACTAACGATATGCCTACTGTACTTTTACCCCGCGTGGCGAGCGACGTATTTACGCCATTTTCGGGGTGCTGGAGCATCTCGATCTGGCGTCAAACATGCGCTCACCGCGATTTCGGCGTCGGAAGCTATTCTGCGCCAAATCGCGTTTCATGATTTCGGCATCAGCAAACGGAGAATCCCGCCCCTGACTTCCTTTGGGAGAATCGTGCCCTTACTTTTATTTTTGTTTATTTATTTATTTTAAATTTAGAGTGCCCAATTCATATTTTCCAATTAAGGGGCAATGTAGCGTGGCCAATCCACATAGCCTGCACATCTTTGGGTTGTGGGGGCGGAACCCACGCAGACACGGGGAGAATGTGCAAACGCCACACGGACAGTGACCCAGAGCGGGGATCGAACCTAGAACCTAGAACCTTTGTAGCCAAAAATCCATCAATCTCAATCTTGAATATACAATAATCATTATTATTAGAACATAAAACATAGAGCAGTACAGGCCCTTTGGCCCTCGATGTTGCACCGACCTGTGAAACCACTCTAAAGCCCATCTATACTATTCCCTTATCGTCCATATGTCTATCCAATGACCATTTGAATGCCCTTAGTGTTGGCGAGTCCACTACTGTTGCAGGCAGGGCATTCCACGCCCTTACTACTCTCTGAGTAAAGAACCTACCTCTGACATCTGTCCTATAACTATCTCCCCTCAATTTAAAGCTATATCCCCTCGTGCTAGACATCACCATCCAAGGAAAAAGGCTCTCACTGTCCACCCTATCCAATCCTCTGATCATCTTGTATGCCTCAATTAAGTCACCTCTTAACCTTCTTCTCTCTAACAAAAACAGCCTCAAGTCCCTCAGCCTTTCCTCATAAGATCTTCCCTCCATACCAGGCAACATTCTGGTAAATCTCCTCTGCACCCTTTCCAATGCTTCCACATCCTTCCTATAATGCGGCGACCAGAATTGCACGCAATACTCCAAATGCGGCCGCACCAGAGTTTTGTACAGCTGCAACATGACCTCATGGCTCCGAAACTCAATCCCTCTACCAATAAAAGCTAACACACCGTACGCCTTCTTAACAACCCTCTCAACCTGGGTGGCAACTTTCAGGGATCTATGTACATGGACACCGAGATCTCTCTGCTCATCCACACTGCCAAGAATCTTACCATTAGCCCAGTACTCTGTCTTCCTGTTACTCCTTCCAAAATGAATCACCTCACACATTTCTGCATTAAACACCATTTGCCACCTCTCAGCCCAGCGCTGCAGCTTATCTATGTCCCTCTGTAACTTGTAACATCCTTCCGCACTGTCCACAACTCCACCAGCTTTAGTGTCATCTGCAAATTTACTCACTCATCCTTCTAAGCCTTCCTCCAGGTCATTTATAAAAATGACAAACAGCAGTGGCGCCAAAACAGATCCTTGTGGTACACCACTAGTAACTGGACTCCAGTCTGAACATTTCCCATCAACCACCACCCTTTGTCTTCTTCCAGCTAGCCAATTTCTGATCCAAACTGCTAAATCACCCTGAATCCCATGCCTCCGTATTTTCTGCTGTAGCCTACCGTGGGGAACTTTATCAAATGCTTTACTGAAATCCATATACACCACATCAACTGCTTTATCCTCATCCACCTGTTTGGTCACCTTCTCAAAGAACTCAGTAAGGTTTGTGAGGCATGACCTACCCTTCACAAAACCATGTTGACTATCTCTAATCAAATTATTCCTTTCCAGATGATCATACATCCTATCTCTTATAAACCTTTCCAAGATTTTGCCCACAACAGAAGTAAAGCTCACTGGTCTATAGTTACCGGGGTTGTCTCAACTCCCCTTCTTGAACAAGGGGACAACATTTGCCATCCTCCAGTCTTCTGGCACTGTTGCTGTCAACAAAGATGACTTAAAGATCAATGCCAAAGGCTCAGCAATCTCCTCCCTAGCTTCCCAGAGAATCCTAGGATAAATCCCATCCGGCCCAGGGGACTTATCTATTTTCACACTTTCCAGAATTGCTAACACCTCCTCCTTATGAACCTCAAGCCCTTCTAGTCTAGTAGCCTGAATCTCAGTATTCTCCTCGACAACATTGTCTTTTTCCTGTGTGAATACTGACGAAAAATATTCATTTAGCACCTCTCCTATCTCCTCGGACTCCACGCACAACTTCCCACTACTGTCCTTGACTGGCCCTACTCTTACCCTAGTCATTCTTTTATTCCTGACATATCTATAGAAAGCTTTAGAGTTATCCTTGATCCTACCTGCCAACGACTTCTCATGTCCCCCCCTGGCTCTTCTTAGCTCTCTCTTTAGGTCCTTCCGAGCTAACTTGTAACTCTCGAGCGCCCTAACTGAACCTTCATGTCTCACCTTTACATAAGCCTCCTTCTTCCTCTTAACAAGTGTTTCGACTGCTTTAGTAAACCACGGCTCCCTTGCTCGACCACTTCCTCCCTGCCTGACAGGTACATACTTATCAAGGACACGCAGTAGCTGTTCTTTGAACAAGCTCCACATTTCCATTGTGCCCAGCCCCTGCAGTTTTCCTCTCCATCCGATGCATCCTAAGTCTTGCCTCATCGCATCATAATTGCCTTTCCCCCAGATATAACTCTTGCCCTGCGGTATATATCTATCCCTTTCCATCACTGAAGTAAACATAATCGAATTGTGGTCACTATCACCAAAGTGCTCACCTACCTCCAAATCTAATACCTGTCCTGGTTCATTACCCAGTACTAAATCCAATATGGCCTCGCCTCTCGTTGGCCTATCTACATACTGTGTCAGGAAACCCTCCTGCACACATTGGACAAAAACGGACCCATCTAAAGGACTCGAACTATAGCGTTTCCAGTCAATATTTGGAAAGTTAAAGTCCCCCATAACTACCCTGTTGCTTTCGCTCCAATCCAGAATCATCTTTGCAATCCTTTCCTCTACATCTCTGGAACTTTTCGGAGGCCTATAGAAAACCCCTAACAGGGTGACCTCTCCTTTCCTGTTTCTAACCTCAGCCCATACTACCTCAGTAGACGAGTCCTCATCAAACGTCCTTTCTGCCACCGTAATACTGTTCTTGTCACAAGTAGGCTTACATTAACACTGCAATGAAGTTACTGTGAAAAGCCTCTAGTCGCCACATTCCGGTGCCTGTTCGGGTGCACAGAGGAAGAATTTAGAATGTCCAATTCACCTAACAGCACGTCTTTTGGGACTTGTGGGAGCACCCGGAGGAAACTCACGCAGACAAGGGGAGAATTTGCAGACTCCGCAAAGACAGTGGCCCAAGGGGGAATCGAACTTGGGACCCTGGTGCTGTGAAGCAACAGTGCTAACCACTGTGCTACCATGCCACCCAATATATCTCACTCTATATCTCAATGACTGACCATACCATCCAGAGCTCTCTGGGGTGGAAAATCACAACGATTCCCAATCCTCTGAGTGAATAAATTCCTTCTCATCTCGGTCCAAATTGACCAACTCCTTGTCCTGAGACAGTAACCCCATGTTCTAGATTCCCCAGCCAGGGGGAGACATTTCCCCGCATTACCCTGTCAGACCCTTTCAGAGTTTTCTATGTTACAATGAGATCAGGGGCGAAATTCTCCGTTATCGGCGCAAAATCCGCCGATCGGCGCAAAAAACGGCGCAAATCCGACTTGCGTCACGTTGGAAAAATGGGTTGAAAGTCTCCGGCCCGAAATGGGCTAGCAGCGACGTAACGGGATCCGCGCTTGCGCACGTGGTTCACGCCGTGCAGCGTCATACGCGCCGCACGGCGTGACGGCTCATAAGGCCGCGCTGCTCCCCCCCACCCGACCGGAACACCCGACCGGAACACCCGACTGGATGGCTGGCCGCCGCTCAGCCCCGAGGTTCGAGTCACGGGATGTGGAGGCGCTCCTGGACACAGTGGAGCAGAGGAGGGACGCCCTGTATCCCGGGCACGGCCGCAGAGTTGCCCCACGCCACAGCCGGCATCTGTGGAGGGAAGTGGCAGAGGCCGTCACCGCTGTGGCCCTGACACCACGGACAGGCACCCAGTGCCACAAGAAGGTGAACGACCTCGTCAGAGCAGGCAGGGTGAGCCTCCCCCATATCCCCCCTCCCCCATATCCCCCCTCCCCCATATCCCACCTCCCCCATATCCCCCATATCCCCCCTCCCCCATATCCCCCCTCCCCCATATCCCCCCTCCCCCATATCCCCCCTCCCCCATCCCCCTCCCCATATCCCCCCCTCCCCCATATCCCCCCTCCCCCATATCCCCCCTCCCCCATATCCCCCATATCCCCAAGTGAATCCAGCCCTAACCTTAACCTCTGCAATGCACGCGCAACCGATGGCGTGCATTCATATACCTGCCTAACACTGTTGCCTTTTACCCCTGCCACCACCCCCACCCACCCCCCCCCCCCCCCCCCACAGGATAAGCGTGCACACAACAATAGGGAGCATGTGAGGACTGGAGGAGGCCCCACTGATGAGAGGCCACTGACCGAACACGAGGAAAGGGCCCTGGAACTGGCTGGCGGACCTGACGACCGGGAGGTTGCTGATGCAGAGGTCGGGGGCGTAGTCGCAACTGAGCCACCGACAGCCCGTCCCCATATCCCCCCTCCCCTATATCCCCCTCCCCCATATCACCTGATCACTGCCTGCGTGCCTAACCATGCATGCTTCATTGTGTATCGCAGGACCAAACGTCCAGGCACCCATCCCCGCAGATGCAGACCACCCGCAGGATGCCCCTCGGAGGCCACGGGAGACAGAGAGACCCGGACCCTCTAGCATGCGACGCCCGCAGGATGCCCCTCGGAGACCACGGGAGACGGAGAGACCCGGACCCTCCAGCATGCGACGCCCGCAGGATGCCCCTCGGAGGCCACGGGAGACAGAGAGACCCGCACCCTCCAGCATGCGACGCCCGCAGGATGCCCCTCACACACCACGGGAGACGGAGAGACCTGGAGCAACAGGGAGACGACACCCCCGTCACGTGCGGGAGCGACAACCCAGCGACGAGGGAGGCAGCCACAGGCCCCCGTCACGTCCGAGCCAGGACACCACTACCCAGGACACCACGACCCAGGACACCACTACCCAGGACACGACTACCCAGGACACCACTACCCGGGACACCACTACCCGGGACACCACTACCCGGGACACCACTACCCGGGACACCACTACCCGGGACAGCACTGCCCACGACACCCCTCCCCGGGACAGCACTACCCAGAAGACGAAATACCGGACAGTGACTCAGAGTGGATGGGTGGAGACGAACCCCCACCCCAAAGTGCCATGGACTCAGAGTGGGACGAAGAGCACGACACAATGCCACTGCTGTCACCAACACCCTCCACCATCGCAGAAACACTCACCTCGGTTGGGCACTTTAGTGATGAGGCGTCTGGTACACTCACTGGTGCGCACAACACAGCCGTCCCGGTACAGCAGGTGGAGGTAGGAGCAGCAGAGGGGCCGGGCGGTCGGAGGGCAGCCCAGCCCAAGCGAACATCTGCCGCCCAGATGGATCCCGGGTTCCTGGAGTTACCACACCCACACATAGATCCGATGCAACCACCGACCCGGAGACGAGCGAAGAGGGTGACGGCCGGCTTGCGGCGGCTGCAGTCGCAGGTGGAGGAGTCCACCCGCGTCCAGGAGCTGGAAGTGGTGCCGGTCATACGTGCCACCCAGGCCGACACAGCACGGGTGGCGTCCGCGGTGGAGGCAATGGGTGCGGCGGTGTCAGACATGGGGAACGGTTTGCGAGGCCTGGGGCTTTCCGTGCAGGCGGCGTCTGTGGCCCAGGACATGGCTGCCCTCTCACAGGAGGCCATGGGCCAGTGCCAGCGCCAGATGGCAGAGGCGCTCAACACCATAGCCCAGTCTCAGCAGGCCATAGCCCAGTCTCAGCAGGCCATGGCCCAGTCTCTGCAGGCCATGGCCCAGTCTCTGCAGGCCATCGCTGAGGGCATCGGCGCCAGTGGCCATGTGCGAGCCGGCGTCGCACTGTCACAGACAGGGTTTGCCAACCCCCTGGGCTCCATGGCTGCAAACGTGCAGACCCCTGTCGATACCAGCACGGGCCTCCAGGACTGGCAGCGCCAGATGCCGGGGGGGCGTCGGATGGCCAGTCCGTTCACATCCCCCACCCATGTAGAGGCCTGGGGGCCATCGGGCACCCCGAGGTGGTGTGGTCCGTCCCGGGTCCCCCTGTAGGGGAGGTCCGGGAACACCGCGACACCTCGGACTCCCCCCCCCCTTCCGTCCCAGGTTCATCGGGTGGGCAACGGGCAGGACAGGCTGGCAGCTCGCCATCCCAGTCGCCCGGGCCGCAGCCTGGCCCATCTAGGCCAGGACGCCCCAGGAAACGGCCGCCAAAGGGATCCAGTGTCAGTGGGCAGGAATCACAGGAGTCCACCTCCAGTTCTGCTGTACCGTCTGGGGAACCACGTAGACGTAGTCAAAGGGCCCGTAAGGCCAAACAATTAGACACTGAGTAAGTTGGCATGGGTGCAGGGCACAGATGAGTTTTAGGGGCTAGGGCACGTGCATGAACTCGTTTGGTTATTAAAGTCAATGTTACACGTACAGAAGCTGCCTTTGTGCTCTGTCCAAAGCGTGCGGGGGTGTCATGTACATTGAGCGCAAGTGTGTGTGTGAGGGGTGGTCTAACCTCAGCCCCAGTTAAGTCTGCCCCGTTCCCCCTGGGCCGCCATCAACATCCCCCCGGGCAGAGGACGGGACCGTGCGCTGCAGTGTCACAGCCGCATGCAGGGATGGTCCGGGTGGATGGTGGTACTGTGGCCATGGGTCAGACATAGTCCAACGATGTGGAGCCAGGAGCTCACCGCAGGGCGGGTTGTCATCATCCTCCATGGCCTGCAATAGACACGCGTCCACCCGCAACTGCGTGAGCCCGGCCCGTTGTGCCGCATGTGGATCGGCAATGGGGGGGGTGGTGTGCATGCGGGTGGGGTGGGTGGGGTTGGGGAGGGGGGTGAGGGTGCTGGGTGGGTGGATGGGTGGGGGGTGTGGGTGGTCGGCTGTTGCCATGGTGTGCGGTCTGTGGCCATACTACCCAATTCCCACGCCCATCTAGTCAGTGAAGCGGGCGGCTATCAGTCTGTCCCGTGCCCGCTGGGCCAGCCGGTAATGGTGGACAGCCACCCGCCTGTGTCTACCCCGTCTGCCCTGACCATTACCCCCATCCCCCTCATCTGGGGAGGACTGCGCCTCTTCCTGCTGCTCCTCCACTCCGCCCTCCTCTGCCTGCGGCACATCGCCCCTCTGCTGGGCTATGTTGTGCAGGACGCAGCACACCACAATGATGCGGCCGACCCTATCTGACCGATACTGGAGGGCGCCCCCAGAGAGGACCAGGCACCTGAAACGCATCTTCAGCATGCCAAAGCACCTCTCTATCACTCCCCTTGTCGCTACATGGGTATCATTGTAGCGGTTCTCCGCCTCATTGCGTGGCCTCCGTATAGGCGTCATCAGCCACGATCGCAATGGGTAGCCCCTGTCGCCCAGCAACCAGCCCCTCAGCCGTGGATGGCGTCCCTCGTACATGCCGAGGATGGATGACCGCGACAACACGTATGAGTCGTGTACACTGCCTGGGTAACGGGCGCAGACGTGCAGGATCATCATGCGGTGGTCGCAGACCACCTGTATGTTCATCGAATAGGTCCCCTTCCTATTGGTGAACACGGCCCTGTTATCTGCAGGTGGCCGCACGGTGACGTGCATCCCATCGATCGCTCCCTGGACCATGGGGAACCCGGCCACGGCAGGAAGCCCACGGCCCGGGCATCTTGGCTGGCCCGGTCCACAGGGAAGCGGATGTAGCGGTGCGCCATGGCATATAGGGCATCTGTCACTGCCCAGATGCACCGATGCACCGATGTCTGCGATATGCCGGACAGGTCCCCACTCGGTGCCTCGAATGACCCTATTCCATCAAAGTTCAGGGCCACCGTAACCTTGACGGACACGGGGAGAGGGTGTCCCCCGCCAGTGCCACGCGGTGACAGGTGTGCCAGCAGGTGGCAGATGTGTGCCACGGTTTCCCGCCTCATCCGGAGTCTCCTCCTGCATTCCCGGTCCGTGAGGTCCTGTTATGACTGCCGGGGCCGGTACACACGGGGCGCCCTCGGGTGCCTCCGTTGCCTTGGGGCCGCGATGTCCTCCTCCCCCTCCTCGTCCTGTCGGTCAGGTGTCCCTCCAGCCTGGGCGGCTGCCGCCTGTCCCTCTGCGGCAGCCTGCGCCGCCTCTCTGGCACGCTCCTCCTCCTCCTCCTCCTTCTCCTCCTCCTCATCCAGGGCAACATAGACATTAGCGGCTGCCGCCACGGTGTTGATCCCCAAATTTCTTTCTCTGTCAGTCTGGCCTCAATAAAAGTTGAGATGGATTCGCACGTAAAAAGAAGTTCTTTATTTAGCTTGCAAGCTTAATTCATCTTACAGAAACATAAGAGACATCCAGCCTCTTAAGCTCCAGAAAAACGTCTGAACAAAGAGACAAAGGGATCTCTGTAAAATCAATTCAAATGGTATCAAATTTCACATACTCGACGGACATAGGTCAGCCTATGTCCCTCCTGACCTGTTTGATCTATTCTGATTGGCTCACTTCCAATCCCTTTCTCTGGCCCCTATCAATGCAGCATCACTCTCATAGACACACCTCTTCCTGCTTTTTCCATGCGGTCTCAAACCCCTTTGTCCCTAACTGCCAGAATCAAAGTGGCTTATTTCTACATTACATTAACTAGTATCTCTAAAGTAACTATTTTATATCACATTCGTCATTCCCTCCTTTTATCATTCCATGATAACCGAACTATCCAATCCATAGCTACGGTTCCTCATCTAAAAAGATCCGTCGCTGCATTTCCAATTCCTGTCTTAGCCCCCCCTTCATCTGCCTCACCCTCATGGATTTTAACAGTTAAATTTTTTTTCTCGGTGATTGGGGCGGTGATCTGATCCAGTGCACCCCGCATTCTACCCATCACACATTTAAGGATGGCCAGGCCCACAAAGATGCAGCCGATAGCTACCACTAGATACATGGCCATATTTATCAACCAGTCCTTCCATCCTCCAAATCCCCAGTTACCCCAAGAGCCAGGATCCTGCATCCCGTCCAAGTGATCCCGTATGCGATCCATAAATTTAGTGATGTTAGCGGTCAAGTCCTGAACTCCCATGATACACTTAGCCTGCACTATGGCGCATACCCCACCCTCACGGGCCAGAAGATAGTCAAGAGCATACCGGTTCTGCATTGCAAACAACCGTAGCTGAGACAACTCCTTAGTTATTGCCCCGAGGGCTCCCAAGGTTTCATTTCCCAAGGTGGTAAGGCCGCAAATAAAATAATTCCGATCACTGACAGCCAAGGAACCCCCCACACCTCCCAGTGTCAATACGCTCAGAATGCTCCACCCGGCTGAGTGGCCCCGGTTGGGTGCAAGAACCTGAGGTTTTTTCCAGTTCTCGCAAAATTCAGCAGAGACTGCCCGGCGTGCTAACTGATTATGCAGGTTCCACGCCGAAGGGCAGGGGACTGTGGTAGGGACTAGAGTCCCTATAGCAATTCGGCGGGGAAATGGGGGTGACAAAACGTTGGTCGCTGTACCATTAAATAAAAAGTAGTATCCTTGTTCCGTGTGGAGACTAGCATCACAATCAGCATATCGGTTGCGTAAGGACCCCCCAGTAGCCCAGTTTATCCAACTTTGAAATGCCCATTCGGGCCGCCCAGCAATGCGGAAAGCCCTAGTCCCAACAGTGATATGAGAGACATTCGCCCAGCCACAGAGGAGCTGGAGGCCGGCGTTCAATGGAACGCAAGTGGTGTTGTAACAAATGCACTGGCCAGACGCCTGGGTGATATGGCACCTCCTGTCCGTACAGGTGGGTAACAGACATGTTATATTTGTGTCCACCTCTACCAGCAAACAGCCATATCCTTCACTGCTGAAGCAATTCTCGTACGACCGGGAATCCCTATTGGGAGTGAAGTGGCTAGGTATGTACGCCCTCCACCGTCGCAGCCTATCGTACTGTGAATGGGAATTATCCCGAGGAAGGGGAAGGCAAATAGCCGGTGGTGCTGAACCCGGATCGTAAGGAAGAGTGACTTGCTCGGGCAATGGCTCGGAATGCTGACAATGAACCACCATTTGGGGAGTGCCCCAAAGCGGTGAAACAGAAAATAACCTAGACACCGCTGTGGGGTTTGGGTAGCAGACAACCCGTCCCTGGCCATACAGACGGTGGTAAATCTGGTAGAAGAGATTCATACTACCCGGGTTTTCCTCAGTTTGGCCTTTAATTAACTTAAGTGTATCTCCCGGTAACCTACGTTCTAGCTGTACTTCCCTTCTCATACGCCCCGTCCTCTCTCTAGTCCCTTTCTCTTTCTCATAGCCTCTTCCTACACTCTTCTGACAGCCTGATTTTACCTTTATTATACCACTTTTAACACATCCAAAATCAATTTTACATGTATTCCAAAAACAAGGCAATGTCCATATAATGTTCTCGTATATGGGGGCAGCGAAGAACATCACCTTTGCATAGGTGATGTATCCCTGTAGATTGGTTGGGGCTACACAGATACATAATATTCCCCTTTTCCATGTCCATCGCCAATAACACGCCAAGCGAAGTGAGGCCAAATATCAGACAGACGATGCGTAGCCACTCCATCATGCTCCACACCTGTAAAATAGCACTGGAGAAGGGAGGCAGGTTAGTATCCGACCTTTTACAGTAGTGGAGATGGACTCAATTTACAGTGATGTAGGTGGACCCAAGCACTTCGCCCCTCCACTTTAACTGCTGTGGGGGTGGTAAGGAGAACTTGGAAGGGCCCGTCCCATCGCGGCTCCAACCCCTTCCTAGTCCAATTTTTGACCATGACATAACTACCGGGCTGGACTGAAAGTGAGCTAGGTACTGGGGGCAATGGCTGGTGAGCCGCGCGGACTTGGCCATGGAGTTCCTTGAGCACTTGCGTAAGGGCTAGAACATAGGTGGTCATTTCTTCAGTCATCTGATGAAACTGAACCCGTCTGGGAACCTGCAGGCTCCAGGGAGTTCTAAGAGGCCTGCCATAAAGAATCTCGGCGGGAGAGAGCCGGGCTGGTCCCGCAGGTGTAACCCGCAGCTGGAAGAGGGCAACGGGGAGCAACTTAAGCCATGTCAGTCCCGTGTCTGCTCTTAATTTAGCCAATTTAGTTTTGAGGGTCTGATTGTGTCTCTCAACCAACCCGGCCGCCTGCGGTCTGTAAGCACAGTGTAACTGCTGGCGTATGCCCAACTGGGAGCAAAACTCCTTGTTAATTTGTCCAATAAAATGAGGCCCATTATCAGAACTTAACTGAGCTGGTATACCGTACCGGGGAATGATTTCCCTCATCAAGACTTTAACCACAGTAGCAGCTTTATTATCGATAGTCGGATACGCCTCGACCCATCTGCTGAACACATCCACAATGACCAAAACATATTTGTAACATTGACACCTTTCCAACTCAATGTAATCCATTTGGAGCGTCTCAAAGGGACCACTGGGCAACGGGGTTTGCCCCTTCCCACAAGGGATACCTTTTCCGGTGTTATATTGCTGACAAATCAAACACCGATTACTGATACTTTGGGCCAACCCCTGCATTTTAGGGTGCCACCAAGTGTCCAGCAACAAATCACTAGTCCCTCGAGCCCCACAATGAGTTGCAAAGTGTACACATTCAATGACCCATAAAGCCAGCACATCAGACATACAAGTCTGATGTGCAGGCGTGGTCCATAAAGAGGAAACAGAATCATATGTACAACCTAACCGTTTCCACATTTGTTTATCACTCTCAGGAGCGTCCTCCTGTAACCTTATGACGTCTTGGATGGTTGGCATTGACTTGTCAGAAGCAGACATATTTATAGTAGATCGTTTAGTCTGACTTAACATTTTAGGCACCATCACTTGCTGAATTTGTGCGGCTGTGCGCGCTGCACGATCTGCTCGTTCATTACCAACGTCAACTGGGGTTGTACCATTCGTGTGGGCAGCGCATTTAATAACGGAAATCTGCGCTGGCAGAAGGAGGGCCTGCAGTAGGTCATTAACTAAACCCCGGTTGGATATTTCTGTGCCTGCCGAGGTAAGGAATCCCCTATTCTTCCAGAGTTGTCCGAAGTCATGAACTACCCCGAAAGCATATCGGGAGTCAGTGTAGATATTTACCCGGCGATCTCCCCCAAGTATACATGCACGGGTGAGGGCAAAAAGTTCGGCTTGTTGTGCTGAGCAAGGGGTCTGGAAAGCTGCCGCTTCTAAAATCAGACCATCCTGATCTATGATTGCATAACCGGACAGTCTCCGGCCAGTGGGGCTTACTAATGCACTGCCATCAACATACATAATCATGTCAGGTTGTTCTAACGGAATATCACTCAGATCGTCCCTTATTGTTGTAGTTTCCTGAATCAAGGCTAAACAGTCGTGACCAGGCGCATCCTCATGGACAGGGGGACCGCTAAGAAAACAGGCTGGATTGATAGTGGTACAATATTTAAATGTCAGACGTGGATTGTTCAAAAGGTATATCTCATACCTATTCTGACGAGCTGCGGTAAGATGCTGAGTCTGCAGTTGCCCCAATAGTGCGATTACCGAGTGGGAGCTATACACCGTAATATCCTGTTGGAGAGTGATGTTGGCAGCAGCCTGCAAACTATTGTATATCGCTGCCAAGATCTGGGTGCAAACAGGGTGGCCCAATGCCACTGGGTCGAGTTTGGAAGAGTAATATGCTACGGGCCGGTGCTTGTCCCCATGTTGCTGGGTGAGTACCGCTGTTGAACATCCTTCCAGAACAGTACAGTATATCTGGAATGGTCGGTCGTATAGGGGCCTACCAAGGGCCGGTGCTTGTAGCAAGGCCTGCTTCAGGCAACGGAAGGCCTCGAGTGCCTCGGTGGTGAGAGTAAAGTTTCCCTCTTTACTCGTGTAAGGTGTCAGCAGCTTTGTATAGACAGCGATGTTTGGTATCCACTGCCGACAATAATTCACCATACCCAGCCAATGACAAACCTCCTGGGCTATTGTAGGGGCGGGGAATTGGCATATTGGTTCAATCCTACTGGGTTCGAGACTTCTTTCTGTGGCTGTAAGTAAAACTCCTAAGAACTTAACTTTTCTCTGAGCCACCAAGACCTTTGCTTGTGAAACAACATAACCCAACGAGGATAGGTGGTTCAATAATTGGATCACATCATCCCTATTACTGGGCTCGTCAGGACTTGCCACCAATATGTCATCTACATACTGCACCAGAGTGGAACCATGCTCCAATGTCAAGGCCTGGAGTTGGGTCTGCAGACATCTGGAGAAGAGTGTAGGTGAATTGACGAACCACTGTGGCAGTCGGGTCCAGGTATACTGCTGTCCATTGTAAGTGAAGGCAAACAAATATTGACTTTCAGTCGCAAGTGGGAGGGCAAAGAAGGCGTGCTGAAGGTCAATTACGGCGAAGACCCGGGCTTGAGCTGGAATTTGAGCCAGTATGTGGGCAGGGTTAGGGACGAGAGCATGTAACGGCTGTGCGATGGCATTAATTGAACGTAAATCCTGTACTAATCGGTACTGGTCTGGTTTGGCTGGTTTAGGCACAGCAAGTATTGGGGTATTGCATTCTGATTGGCAAGGGACCAAAATACCCTGTTTCAACAGTTCTTGAATTAATTTATCTATTGATGGAGCAGCTTGAGATTTCAGGGGGTATTGCCGAATGGAAGGTAGCTTTGCATGATCCTTAATCATTACCTTGATAGGTGTAACATTTGTCTTTCCCACTTGTGATGGGTATTCCGCCCAGACCTGTGGATTGACATATTCCAACACATCATGTCCCCTGTGATGCTGCAGTCGAGTGTTAATCGTTTCAGGGACCTCAAAATATTTTATGGTAGTGCCGTCTGGCATGACTTGAAGTGCGTAGTCTGTTGGATCTGAATGATCCACTGCCCTCCTGACCATTCGCCCCATATCCCTGGCATGGTACTGGTCATGGACCTGACGTGTAATATGAGGGCTTACCGAAGCTGACTGTGGCCATAAATGTGGTGATATTGTAACAAAATCGGCTGTACCTTCTTTTCCCATGACTGTGGCTGTAACCTTGACTGGCCATTCGGTCTCAAGTAATGGCCGGTATTTATCCTCCAACTCCCTGTTTCGTCCAGTTCTGTCATAGGCCAGGGTAACGTGATGCAGTGACTGTTCAACGTCTAACGTCCACCACTGGGGGGTGATAGAAATATAGCACTGTTGTCTCATCCTCCATGATGTAACCGTTACCCCCTCATCTCCGCATTCTAGCTGTAGCTGGAAGATACACAGTAAATCCCGGGCCAACAAGTTACAGTCCAATCCAGTAGTCACTACAAACTGATGTTCTGCAGACGTATTCTCGTAAGTGACTGTCACAGGTTCAGAAATAGGATACTCACACACCTGTCCTTGGAACCCTGATAATTGCTGCGTGTGGTCGGATATTGGTAATTTAAGCGTTGATTGCACAGAAGACATAGCTGCCCCTGTGTCGATTACAAATGAGTGATGTTGATCTCCTATCTGCAGAGAGATAATAGGTTCCCTGTCGGATTGGAGAGTCCTTATGGCTAAATTAGCTAGTCAATCCTGTGTTGGGAAAGGGTTTTCCTGGGAGAAGTCAGTGTATCTCATCTGTCCTCCCCTTGGTGGGTACCCTCTCCTTTGGGTCGAATAATCTCCTTCTACTGTCTGTCTTTTAAAGGGGCATTCCTGTTGCCAGTGATCTACACGGCCGCAATTAAAACATGCATTGCTCCCTCTATTTCTGCCCCGGCCTCGTCTTCCAGTAGACCAATGGCCCCTCAGAGGGGGCTGCGGTTGTAGAGCTGTTGATTCGTTCGGTGGGCCATAAAAATGGGGTGAGGGTCCCTTTGGGTGGGTTTGGTATCCTCCTCTTCGCTGATCCACCCACCCAAAGTCACTATATTGGGGCTCCTGCTGGTAAACTACCATTTCTGCCGCTTGTTGGGGTCGCAGATCATTCTTTTTCATTACATACTCAGTCTTAACCTTTGTAACTGAGCCTCCTTCTTGGCCTACACCCTCCTTCCAGTAAAATCTGACTGCCCTTGCCATCTGGGAAGGGTCGTTCTCTGTCCAATTCATGTTATTACATTTCACAGCAGTAACCACAGAAGGTGGTAGGCAATGCATTAACATAGCACAGTATTGAGGGGAATTCTGACCATTTTGATACAGCAAATCGCCTGACTGCCCCGGTAGATTTCATTAAAACGCTCCAGAAATTCCTCTGGCTCTTCAGTCTTCTTAGGTTTTAGGTCTAAGATAACAGAAAGATTTATGGGCCTTTGAAATGTGCTATTCAACGCATTCAAGATCTGTGTCCTTCTATCGTCGTCTAACGCATAGGCCTGCTGGAGTGCGGCATGACTAGCATAATTCAGGTGGTTAAGATAATTGCGGTACTCTGCTGGGGTTAAAATCTGCTGGACTAGGGCCCAGAGGTCCCTTGAATCAGCTTGATAAATTGAGATGGTAGTTCTCAATGAATCCACGAAGGCAGCAGGAGATTTTTTTCTATCTGGGATTGTAGCCATAATAGCCATCATCTCACTGGGTGTCCATGGGAAGTAAACGTCTATTGTGGGGTTCGCTGCCGCAGTCCCTGGATCGGGGTTTCGCATCTTCCTAATCGGTAACTGTCTCCGAATGTCACCAGGGGGCACTCTAGCTATTTCCCCTGGTTGTTCCAAGACTTCAACGTCTCTCCCTGTCACTAGGGGGAGTTCTTTCTCTTCAACCTACCTCTCATAACGTAACCCAACCGAATTAACTCACAAATAAAGTTGAACCATTTATATTTTAAATGTTACATCAACAGTACAGCCTACCCCAGCCGAATTAACTCACAAATAAAGTTGAACCATTTATATTTTAAATGTTACATCGACAGTACAGCCTACCCCAGCCGAATTAACACTATGAAATCCCATCAATTAAAATGCTTATCCCCAGACTGACCTGTGATTTCGTCGAGGCAGTCTTTCTGTGCCAACCGCGAGTGACCAGACTAATCAGACGATAAGAAGAGGGGAACAATCAATGCGCGGTCGTTTTCCAGTTCTACATTGAGGGCCCTTTGTTCCCCATCCTCCTGTTCATAATCAGTCTAATTCTGATTTCGCAGTTGGATCAGGATCGCCCTGAGAAATCCCGGTTTTCGGCACCAAATGTTGATCCCCAAATTTCTTTCTCTGTCAGTCTGGCCTCAATAAAAGTTGAGATGGATTCGCACGTAAAAAGAAGTTCTTTATTTAGCTTGCAAGCTTAATTCATCTTACAGAAACATAAGAGACATCCAGCCTCTTAAGCTCCAGAAAAACGACTGAACAAAGAGACAAAGGGATCTCTGTAAAATCAATTCAAATGGTATCAAGTTTCACATACTCGATGGACATAGGTCAGCCTATGTCCCTCCTGACCTGTTTGATCTATTCTGATTGGCTCACTTCCAATCCCTTTCTCTGGCCCCTATCAATGCAGCATCACTCTCATAGACACACCTCTTCCTGCTTTTTCCATGCGGTCTCAAACCCCTTTGTCCCTAACTGCCAGAATCAAAGTGGCTTATTTCTACATTACATTAACTAGTATCTCTAAAGTAACTATTTTATATCACATTCGTCAACGGCGGCCAACATCGCTGGATGATCGGAAAACATGACGGCCTGGTGGGGGGGAGGGGAACGACGACATGTCATCATTGCACATATCCCCTCCTCCCCCCCAGCCAGGTGGTATGGACCGCATGGGTCCAATTGTTGGAGGCTGGCACCTGGCCAGGTGGACCAACTCACTTGCCCTCGCATCCCCCTCCCCGGCACGGACCCCATCCCCCTCCCCGGCACGGACCCCCCAACCTCCTCCCCGGCACGGACCCCCCATCCTCCTCCCCGGCACGGACCCCCCAACCTCCTCCCCGGCACGGACCCCCCATCCCCCTCCCCGGCACGGACCCCCCAACCTCCTCCCGGCACGGACCCCCCAACCTCCTCCCCGGCACGGACCCCCCAACCTCCTCCCCGGCACAGACCCCCCACCCCCCTCCCCGGCACGGACCCCCCCAACCTCCTCCCCGGCACGGACCCTCCAACCTCCACCCCGGAATGGACCCCCCATCCCTCTCCCCGGCACGGACCCCCCATCCCCCTCCCCGGCACGGACCCCCCAACCTCCTCCCCGGCACGGACCCCCCATCCTCCTCCCCGGCACAGACCCCCCAACCTCCTACCCGGCACGGACCCCCCATCCCCCTCCCCGGCGCGGACCCCCTAACCTCCTCCCCAGCACGGACCCCCATCCCCCTCCCCGGCACGGACCCCCCAGCCTCCTCCCCGGCATGGACCCCCCAACCTCCTCCCTGGCACGGACCCCCCATCGCCCTCCCCGGCACGGACCCCCCATCCCCCTCCCCAGCACGGACCCCCCAACCTTCTCCCCGGCACGGACCCCCCATCCTCCTCCCCAGCACGGACCCCCCAACCTCCTCCCCGGCACGGACCCCCCATCCCCCTCCCCGGCATGGACCCCCCATCCCCCTCCCCGGCACGGACCCCCCAACCTCCTCCCCGGCACGGACTCCCATCCCTCTCCCCGGCACGGACCCCCCATCCCCCTCCCCGGCACAGACCCCCCAACCTCCTCCCCGGTACGGACCCCCCATCCCCCTCCCCGGCACGGACCCCCCATCCCCCTCCCCTGCACGGACCCCCCAACCTCCTCCCCGGCACGGACCCCCCAACCTCCTCCCCGGCACGGACCCCCCTCCCGGCACTCCCCCGGAGCCCAGCCCACTCTAACCACCCCCCCCGCCGCACACACACACACACATCCCGAGACACACCTCTCCCCACACATTCAGACTGCGGCCACGCCATCGCCTGCCCAGAGCCAACCCCCCAGGCCATCACTCACCTCCACGCTGTTCGGCGTGACCCTGGAGCACAGGGTCACGCTGATGAAAAGGAGGATTAATTTACGTCGACGTGAACGGTCATCACGTCGGCGGGACTTCGGCCCATCCGCAAGGGAGAATATCGGCAGGCCAAAAATAGGCTGCCTTGCGCAGACCCGTGCCATTCTCCGACGGCAGTGGCGCCATTAACGCCCCGCCGACTTTTCTCCCTTCGGAGACTTCGGCAACCGGTGGGGGCGGGATTCACGGCGGCCAACGGCCATTCTCCGACCCTCTGGGGGGTCGGAGAATGATGCCCCACCTCTCTTTCTTCTAAACCAGAGATTTTCAAACTTTTTTTCCCGGGACCCATTTTTAACAACTGGCCGAATGGCGGGACCCACACCAGCCGACCTTCGCGGCAACCGCCACGTTTGCTTACCTTTAATGTGAAAGGGGAGCGTGCTTGGTCCTCACAATCTCACTTGAATCAGTTGCAAAGGGAAGCGGTGAACGTACAAATCAGGTGCAGACTTCAGCCAGTTCCTTTGTGCCATGGTCATCGTTACAATGTAGGTCCCCATGGAGGACAAAACCATACTTCAAGAAATCATCTTTATACTGCTTTGTTCCAGAGTTAAGTTTCTTCTTTGTAGGCTTAAACCAAAAGCTCTGTACAGAGGGAACACTGGCACTGCTCTATCCTGTCCTGGACTCTCCCGCGCAGCTCTGTCTGAGCAGATCATGTTGTGAGATCCTGCCCAATCGCTAAACTGCCTATTTGAGGCTCTGGCCGTCTCTTACTTTTAAGAAAACCATTCATCTTCACAGTTCACTTGCCTTGCTTGCCAACAGCTGGAAAATGGAAGCAGCACTGCTCCGTGATTAGGCGCCAAAAGCACATACCTGGAGGGCACTTGGCGTCAAGTGTACATGCAGGGCGCGTGACCTGCTCTCTGCTGCCGCTTTCTTCAGGAAAACTTCACACAGCCTCATTTATTTTCATTTAAAAAGCGGCAGCGGCTGTCATTCTCTTTTTTTTTCACAATAAGTATTTTGTTTCGGCAAGTAGGCACCCGAGAACACAACATGACCAAGAGTAAAGAGCATTGTTTCAGCTGGTACCACAATCCAGCTTTAAAAATCAATTTTTCGGAATTCTCCGTTCGTGAGACTGAGAGTGGGATTCTCTGGCCGCGTTTGCCCCCGACCGGTGAATCCCACCAGGAGGGGGATAAGATTGGAGGGGACCCGAATGACCTGCAGCCCCTCACCGCGGCAGAGCAGCGCTCCCTGGACCTGGTCGGCGGGCCCGAGGAAAGGGCAGCCGCCAGGATGGAGATCGGCGTCGGGTGAGAAACTGAGACTCCCGCTAAGTTGCGGTTCCCCATGACAACCCCCCCCATCACCACCCTCAACCCTACACCACCCCCACGCCCACCCACACACCATCCTCACCCGCACACCATCCTCCCGCCCACTCCCACCACCCCCACTCCCCCCCTGTTGCCTGTTGTCTACTCATGCGTCTTGTCTTGTCTTGTAGGATGTGCTGAAGGAGTGGGTCTGACTGGTGACCCCCATCTCCAGCCACAGCCACAACCAGAGCCCCAGGTACCGAGCAGCTATGGGAACACCCACACGGACGCGAGCCACAGACCCGAGATCAGGACACCCTGGAGCTTCAGTCCGATGATGACACAGATTTCCCCTGACCGTTATCTCCAACACCCTCCACCATCCCAGAGACACTCAGCTCGGTTGGATACTTTACTGAAGAGGCTCCTGGGACTCTAGCTGGTGCGCACCACACACATGCGGTATAACAGGTGGAGGTAGGAACCCCCGAGGGGGGGGGGGGGGCGGGTGATCTGAGGGCGGGGCAATCCCAGGGACTAGACGGGTTTCGGCTTCTGGAACGGACAATCTCATCTATCGCAGAGTCAGGGACTACATGAGCTGTTATCGGCGAGCATTGCCCACGCACTGGCCGACATGGCACAGACACAGAGGGAGGTAGCCCGGTCCCAGAGGGAGATGGCGTAGTTACTGGCTGATGTGGCACAATCCCAGGCGGAGGTGGTCCACTCTCTGTGCTCCATGGCCGCGAGCTTGCAGACCCTGGTCGAGACAGCAGCAGGCCTCCATGACTGGCAGCAACAGGTGGTGGGGGAGCTCAGGGGATAGTTCCACTCACACCCCATCCCATGAAGTAGCCCAAGGACCATCGGGCACCCCGAGGAAGGAGGAGGTGGTGGGGTCTGTGCCATCCCCCTTCTGTCCCTTGTGTACCTGGTGTGCAGGGCAGAACTGGGCAGCATCACATCACCTGAGACTACCGAGGAGCAGCCAGGCCCATTCAGGCCCGGTAGCCCAGAAGATGCCCACCAAAGGGTACCCAGATCACAGGGCAGGAATCACAAAGAGTGGCATCTGCAGCTGAGGCATTGGGGGCGAGGGCTGTGGCAATGGATCAGCATGTCCAAGGCCTGGGGCATTCTGTGTAAGCACTGGCTTAGGCCCAGGACAGTGTTGCCGCAGTAATGATATGTATATAGTCAGGTTAGTGAAGGGTTAATAAATACATCTCTGTGTAAATCAAACACTAGAGGGCATTACTACTTATTTAAGTCAGACTCTGATGGGCGTAGCATAAGGAGAAAGCATATGAAGAAATAGTGGAGGCGTTAGTTATGATCTTTCAAAAGTCACTGGAGTCAGGGAAAGTCCCAGAGGATTGGAAAATCGCTGTTGTAACCCCCCTGTTCAAGAAGGGAACAAGGAAAAAGATGGAAAATTATAGGCCAATTAGCCTGACCTCGGTTGTTGGCAGATTCTAGAATCCATTGTTAAGGATGAGATTTCTAAATTCTTGGAAGTGCAGGGTCGGATTAGGACAAGTCAGCATGGATTTAATAAGGGGAGGTCGTGCCTGACAAACCTGTTAGAGTTCTTTGAAGAGATAACAAATAGGTTAGACCAAGGAGAGCCAATGGATGTTATCTATCTTGACTTCCAAAAGGCCTTTGATAAGGTGCCTCATGGGAGACTGCTGAGTAAAATAAGGGTCCATGGTATTCGAGGCAAGGTACTGACATGGATTGACGATTGGCTGTCAGGCAGAAGGCAGAGAGTTGGGATAAAAGGTTCTTTTTCGGAATGGCAACCGGTGACGAGTGGTGTCCCGCAGGGTTCAGTGTTGGGGCCACAGCTGTTCTCTTTATACATTAACGATCTAGATGACGGGACTGGGGGCATTCTGGCTAAGTTTGCCGATGATACAAAGATAGGTGATGGGGCAGGTAGTATGGAGGAGGTGGAGAGGCTGCAGAAAGATTTAGACAGTTTAGGAGAGTGGTCCAAGAAATGGCTGATGAAATTCAACGTGGGCAAGTGCGAGGTCTTGCACTTTGGAAAAAAGAATAGAGGCATGGACTATTTTCTAAACGGTGACAAAATTCATAATGCGGAAGTGCAAAGGGACTTGGGAGTCCTAGTCCAGGATTCTCTAAAGGTAAACTTGCAGGTTGAGTCCGTAATTAAGAAAGCAAATGCAATGTTGTCATTTATCTCAAGAGGCTTGGAATATAAAAGCAGGGATGTACTTCTGAAGCTTTATAAAGCATTAGTTAGGCCCCATTTAGAATACTGTGAGCAATTCTGGGCCCCACACCTCAGGAAGGACATACTGGCACTGGAGCGGGTCCAGCGGAGATTCACACGGATGATCCCAGGAATGGTAGGCCTAACATACGATGAACGTCTGAGGATCCTGGGATTATATTCATTGGAGTTTAAGAGGTTGAGGGGAGATCTAATAGAAACTTACAAGATAATGAATGGCTTAGATAGGGTGGACGTAGGGAAATTGTTTCCATTAGCAGGGGAGACTAGGACCCGGGGGGCACAGCCTTAGAATAAAAGGGAGTCACTTTAGAACAGAGATGAGGAGAAATTTCTTCAGCCAGAGAGTGGTGGGTCTGTGGAATTCATTGCCACGGCGGTGGAGGCCGGGACGTTGAGTGTCTTTAAGACAGAAGTTGATAAATTCTTGATTTCTCGAGGAATTAAGGGCTATGGAGAGAGAGCGGGTAAATGGAGTTGAAATCAGCCATGATTGAATGGTGGAGTGGACTCGATGGGCCAAATGGCCTTACTTCCGCTCCTATGTCTTATCGTCTTAAAGCATGGTGAAAGCATAAGAAGAAGATTAGAGTAGCTAGAGTTAACACAATGTTAGATCATAGTGTAATTAGGTACTAGTTTAGATTATTGAGTACTGTAAGACAGATGCAATATCAAACTTCATTTAATTAGTAGTGTAATAATAAAGTAGTTTGTTTCAATCTTTTGATTGGTATATTCTTTATCAACACATCAGGTCATTCTGGAAGAAAGGACAAAGAATACAATATATTATCAATCATGGTCATATGACATGGTACCAGGTGACTGCTGAAGCTATGTAGATAGTTTAGTAAGAAACTAGTCAAAAAAAACTGACAACTTGAATTTTGAAGAACAGACCTGTTACTGCGAGACTTCGAAGAATCCAGGACTCATGGAGAAAGCTCATGCTCCACGACAACTCCAGATCACTGGTAAACTAGATGTTAACTGGCGAGTGTTCAAGCGATAGTTTCAGTTATATCTGTTGGCTTCTGATTTAAATGATGCGAGTAATGATCGGAAATTAGCTTTATTTCTAACGATGGCTCGTCAACAAGCCATAGAACTGTATAACTAATTTATGGATCAAGATAAGGCTAAATATGATGTAGGCATAGCAAAATTTGATCTTCACTGCAAGATCCAGATTAATGAAACATTTGAGAGTTTTGTCTTCAAAAGAAGAATGCAAAATTATGGCGAATCGATTGATTGTTTGTGACTGTTCTCAAACTCTTAGCTCAAACATGTAATTTCTCCGTCCTAACTGATTCAATGATTAGAGATCAAATTGTATTTGGAATAATAGATGATAAGCTCAGGGAATGTTTGCTAAGACAGAAAGATCTCCAGCTTGAAAACGTGATTGAAATGTGCCATTTATATCAATTATCCAAAAGTCAATATTTTGAGATTCTGCAGCGAGAAAAGGGCGCAAAAACAAGTCTCGAGGTAGGATACATTGGAGCTGTGGCGCAACTCAGAAAGTGCACGTTTCAGACGTCAGCCATCTTGCGCACACGCATTCTAGTCCTACATTTGCACACTTCGCAAAAAGATGCGAGGCGGAAGAAGACCAATCTGTGCATGCGCGAAGAGGTTGTACGCGTGACGACGTGAACATCATGACGTGTGGACGCTGTGGACATGCCCCCCCCCCCCCAGCACGAGGAAAAATTTGCTCACAATGTGGCAAACATAGCCACTTTGCTGCACAGCGCAGATCCACTCTTAAATTGAAATCTGTGAATTTAAATAAACAGCACATGAATGTAAGAAATGTAGACACGAAAGAAGAATCTTTTCAGAAAGAAAATTTTTCCAATGATCTTGATGCTTACTGTTTAGAAGGTTCATTCTTCGTAGGCATTATTGAACAATGTGATGCAACCACAGATGTTTCATCTCCTCATTCTATCAACACGGAATCGGAATGGAACACAGTACTTCAAGTTAATGGATCAGAAATCAATTTTAAACTTGACACAGGAGCTTCTGCAAACTTGCTCAACTGGCATGACCTTTCGCAACTGAAGCAAACTTCTAAAATCAAGAAATCAAATTGTCAATTGCGTGGCTATAATGGCAATGCCATCACCTCATTGGGATCCTGCTATTTATTGGTTACCAATCACGACACTGCCATATCTCTAAGACTTGAGATTGTTGATTCAAACAGATCTTCACTCTTAGGTGTTTAAGCCTGTAAGGATCTTCACCTAATTCAGAGAATTTATAGTGCGAGTTCATCTCATCCACCTATCCAAGACGACACCCAAGGAATTCTTGATCGCTTCCCGCACATCTTTGATGGCATGGGTACTCTTCGCTATCAATATAAAATTCAGTTACTGCCAGATGCCAAACCAGTGGTACACCCACCGAGAAGAGTTCCTTCACCACTTCGGGAGAGATTGAAACTTGAACTTGCATGTATGCAAAGTCTTGGCATAATGTCCAAGATAACAGCACCAACTGACCGGGACAGCTCCATGGTGTGTGTAAAGAAACCTTCTGGGGAATTAAGGATATGCATCAATCCTAAAGATCTAAATAAAAATATTATGAGAGAGCACTATCCAATACCCAAGCGTCAAGAAATCACCAGCGAAATGGCAAATGCTAAAAAAAATTCCAAACTGGATGTCTGCAATGGATTTTGGCAAATGCAGTTGGAAGACACAAGCAAGAAGTTGTGTACTTTCAACACACCGTTTAGAGTCATAGAGTCAGCGATGTTTACAGCATGGAAGCAGGCCCTTCGGCCCAGCTTGTCCATGCCGCCCAGTTTCTATCACTAAACTAGTCCCACTTG
Source organism: Scyliorhinus torazame (assembly GCF_047496885.1). Classification (NCBI taxonomy): domain Eukaryota; kingdom Metazoa; phylum Chordata; class Chondrichthyes; order Carcharhiniformes; family Scyliorhinidae; genus Scyliorhinus; species Scyliorhinus torazame. The sequence goes on along the minus strand of NC_092707.1, from coordinate 284,793,781 downwards.
CCCGCATTTGGCCCATACCCCTCTATACCCACCCTGCCCATATAACTGTCTGACTGTTTTTTAAAGGAAAAAATTGAACCCGCCTCTACCACTGCCTCTGGCAGCTTGTTCCAGATGGTCACCACCCTCTGCGTGAAGAAATGTCCCCTCTGGTCTCTTTTGTATCTCCCCCCTCTCACCTTAAACCTATGCCCTCTAGTTGCAGAATCCTCTATCTTTGGGAAAAGGTGTTGACTGTCTACCTTATGTATGCCCCTCATTATTTTATAGACCTCTATAAGATCACCCCTAAGCCCCCTACGCTCCCAGAAAATAAGTCCCAGCCTAGCCAGCCTCTCCTTATAGCTCAGACCTTCAAGTCTTGATAGCATCCTTGTAAATCTCTTCTGCACTCTTTCTAGTTTAACAATATCCTTATGTTTGGTAGATACTGTTTTAACAGGATACCATTTGGGATTATCTCAGCATCAGAGATTTTTCGTCGAGTGATGGAACAGACGACTGAAGGTATTGAAGGTGTATGTGTATATGTGGATGATATAATCGCGTGGTCATCTACAAGAGAAGAACACAATACAAGGTTGTTACAAGTACTTTTTTCTTTTTAAAAATAAATTTAGAGTACCCAATTCATTTTTTCCAATTAAGGGGCAATTTAGTGTGTTCAATCCACCTACCCTGCACATCTTTGGGTTGTGGGGGCAAACATGGGGAGAATGTTCAAACTCCACACGGACAGTGGCCCAGAGCCGGGATCGAACCTGGGACCTCGGTGTCGTGAGACTGCAGTGCTACCACTGCGCCACCGTGCTGCCCTAAGTATTTTTTTTCTTTTGATAATAGAAAATAAATGTCTAAAAAAAAGGGGATATAATGTCATGTATATAGCCAGATTAGTGAAGGGTTAATAAATTACATCTCTGTGTAAATCAAACATTAGAGGGCGTTACTACTTCTCTGTATTTAAGTCAGACTCTGAGGGAATTCTGGGAGTAGCATAAGGAGAAAGCATGGTGAAAGCATAAGAAGAAGATTAGAGTAGATCGAGTTAACATGATGTAAGATCATAGCGTAGTTGGTGACTATCATAGAATTTACAGTGCAGAAGGAGGCCATTTGGCCCATCGAGTCTGCACCGGCTCTTGGAAAGAGCACCCTACCCAAGGTCAACACCGCCACCATAACCCAGTAACCCCACCCAACACTAAGAGCAATTTTGGACACTAAGGTCAATTTATCATGGCCAATCCACCTAACCTGCACATCTTTGGACTGTGGGAGGAAACCGGAGCACCCGGAGGAAACCCACGCACACACGGGGAGAACGTGCAGACTCCGCACAGACAGTGACCCAAGCCGGAATCGAACCTGGGACCCTGGAGCTGTGAAGCAATTGTGCTATCCACAAGGCTACCGTGCTGACCAGTCTAGATTATTGAGTACTGTAAGACAGATTCAATATCACTTAATTATTATCTGTAACTCAGTAGAGTGTGCAAACTTCATTTAATTAGTAGTGTAATAATAAATTAGTTTTGTTTCAATCTTTTGATTGGTATATTCTTTGTCAACACTACATCGGGTCATTCTGGAATAAAGGACAAAGAATACAACATATTACCAATCATGGTAATATAACAGCTGCCTCACAGGCAGCCATGTGCCAGAGCCAGCTGGACATTGCAACGGCGCTCTGGAGCATGGCCCAGTCACAGAAGCCCATGGCTGGGAACATTGGCGGCAGTGCCCAGGTGCTGGCCGACGTGGCGCAGACACAAATGGAGGTGGCCCAGTCTCAGAGGGAGAAGGCGTAGTCAGTGGCTGATGTGACACAGACCCCAAGGAGGTGACACAGTCAATGGATGATGTGGCACAGTCCCAAAAAGCAATGGTCCACTCCCTGTGCTCCATGGCCACAAGCATGCAGACCCTGGTCGAGACCAGAGCTGGCCTCCAGCACTGGCAGTGCCAGGTGATGGGGCAGCCTCAGGGGATGGCACTGCTCGCATCCCTGTCCCATGGAGTAGCCATGGCACATCAGGCACCCCAAGGGAGAAGCAGGTGAAGGGGTCCGTGCCGGTGACTCCCGCAGTGCAGCTGCCGGCACACCAAAGCACCTCGGACTCCCCCCCTCCTGTCCCTGATGCATCTGGTGGGTAGCAGGCAGAACAGGGCGACACCCGGGACACCCGAGCAGCAGCCGGGCCCATCCAGGCCCGGTCGCCCCAGGTCACTGGCTGCCAATGGAGACCCAGGTCTCAGGGCGAGAATCATAACAGGCCACCTCCATTCCTGATGTACCGTCTGGGGAACCACCTAGGTGTAGCGTTAGGGCCCGCAAGGCCAAAAAAGTAGGCAACAGTTAAGTTGGCATGAGTGCAGCGCACAGTTTAGTGATAGGGGCGAGGGGACGTATCTCAATATATATGGAATCATTGAGTGTGTCAGAATGAAGGTGTTGTGCGCACTGCCCGGGTATCGGGCACCCATGTACATGATGCACATTTGATGGTCACACCAGTTTCACGTTCATCGAGTGGAATCCCTTTTGGTTTATGAAGAGCGGCCAGTTATCTTGCGATACTTGTTGGGCAATATGGATCCTGTCGATCACTTCCTGGACCCGGAGCATGTTGGCAATGGCAGCGAACCCCGCTGCCCGGGCATCCTGGTGGGTTCAGTCCACATGTAAATGGATGTATTGTGCCGGCTGGGCATATAGGGCCTCTGCGAGGGTGCGGATGTACCTGTGCACCGAGCTCTGTAGATCCCAGACAGATCCCCACTCGGCACCTGGATGTACCCCATGGTGTAAAGCTCCAGGGCGACTGTCACCTTGATGACACCGGGAGGGGGTGTCCTCCCCTATACCCCCATGGTGCCATGTGCACCATGATCTGGCAGATATGTCGCACTGTCCCCCTGCTCAGCCGGTGTGTTCGACAGCAAGCCCGGTCCAGCACAGCCTTGAATGACAGGTGCTGCCGGTGCACACGTGGCTTCATGTGGCGCCTCCTTTGCACATCCTCCTCCTCGGCCTGTTGGGCAGCTCGCTCTCCATCCGCACCAGCTGGCTCCTGTTCCTCCGGGGCACGCTCCACTGCTGCACATTCACTGCTGCAGCTTCCTCTTCCTCCTCTTTGAGCAGCTCCAGCCCGTATAGTTGCAGGGCATCCCCCAGGTCTGTGGTGGCTAGGAGGAAGGCGACCATTGCTGGTTGAATTCCAGTATCCATTGTCTGGAGGGGGTGAAAGGCCGACATGTTCGCATGGTGCGTACCGCTGTGCCCAACCAGATCCACCAGGCTACACATTGACCCCGGTTGACGCTGCAGACCCTGCCCCCGCATGTCCCACCCCCCCACCACCACACCCCCCACCCCACCCTTGGCCCCAACGGTGCCCAGCACCCTGGGGGCCTCTGGCCCTGGCACCGGACCCTGTTGCCAGGGGTACTGTCGGCTGGTGCTGTCCATGCCAGCGGGTATGCTCCGCGGCCACCATCTGGTGCCGCCCTGTAGGGGTTACTGCGGGCGTTGCCTTGGGCGGGCTGTGTGATGCTCCACCAGTGGATCGCGGCTGGTGGGGGGGGCGGTGGATGGTATAGCAGAGGGTGGGGTGGAGGGTGGGGGGCTGGTGTGCGGTGGTAATGGGGTGAATGATGGGGGCTGGGGTGCGGAGGTGATGGGGGGAAGGTGAGGTCTGGGATGCGGGGGTGGTCGGGTGGGGCACACATACGGCCAGAGGCACGCTGCAGAACAAGAGGCCAAGGTGGGTGATCAGTGGGGTGCGCAGCAAGATGGCTGCCTTGCAGGTCGCAACAATCGCGGTCTGTGCCTGGACACCACCCCAGTTCAGTGGGGGGGTCAATTCGGCCCCAAAGTTCGTCCCCCCGTCATTGCCCCCCCCCCCCCCCCCCCCCCCCCCCCCCCCCCGCCTGTCCTGGCAGAGCTCAATCCTCACATACTGATGGACATATCAATGGACCAATCAACACACACACAACACCACAGCCAATCACAGGCAAGAGCATACACAGTACAAGACAGGGAACATGACACTTCCTGAGCATTCCAGCAGGAGACAGCTCAGGGCACAGAGCTCACAGCAAGCCATTCAGACATCCACCATGTGCTGAGTGCCACTACAAGATAGTATTAGGAATAGGTCCACAGATTCTAGGGTTATGATCGAACCTCAGTAACCAGTTTACCACTGTAAATAAATGTTTGCAATAAAACTGAGTTGTACCATTCGCAACCATGTTGGTTCGTCTGTGTAGCTGAGTACCCAACATATCATAGTACCAGGCGTAACTGTGGGACCTACCTACGGATCCTCCGGAATCTGCCATCCTGCGCCATGGACACCGTCAGCTCACCACAGCCGCTACAAGTCGCTGGAAACCTCGGCGTTAATTGGACGCTGTTCAAACAGCGCTTCCAGCTCTTCCTGGAAGCCAACGAAAAAGAGAGCAACTCGGACACCAGAAAGATCGCCATCCTCCTCTCCACGGCAGGTCAACACGCCATCCATGTCTACAACTCCCTGGTGTTCGCGGAAGGTGAGGACAAGACCAAGTACAAGACGGTTCTTCTCAAACTCGACCAACACTTCAACGTCAAGGTCAACGAGAGTTTCGAGAGGTATCTCTTCCAGCAGCGCCTGCAGGGTAAGGATGAGCCCTTTCAATCCTTCCTTACGCACACCTCCGTATCCTCGCGCAGCCCTGCGGTTACGACACCACCTCCGATTCCATGATTCGGGACCAGATCGTTTTTGGGGTCACCTCGGGCACTGTACGCCAGCAGGTCTTAAAAATAAAAGGCCTCACCCTAGCCTCCGCAATCGAAGCCTGTGTCCTGCATGAAAACACGACTAGCCGCTACTCCCAATTTCAGGCGGCCGAATCGGCGCGGCAGGGGTCCTACGCGGCCGGATCGGCGAGGCAGGTGTCCTACGCGGCCGGATCGGCGAGGCAGGTGTCCTACGAGGCCGAACGGGTCCAGGCGATCGAGTTCCTCCTGGCCCGCGGCCCGGACGAGAATGGCCATTTTGCGCGCTTTTCGAGGCCTCCCGCGTTTGTTGCGCGCCAAAAACGACGTCGACACAGAGGGACGTGATGCGCAGGCTCGCTCGACGCAAGACCAAACTGCGCATGTGCAGTGGCGCAACGAACGCCATGGTGTCACGACGTGCGGCAACTGCAGTGCCGCACATTTAAAGCTGCAATGTCCCGCAAGAAACCGACAATGCCTCCGCTGTGGCAAGATGGGCCACGTCGCTGCCTGCTATCGAGCAGCTCAACCTGCCAATGTTCCCCAATTCCAACAACCTCGCAGGGACGTGCGGACCATTCAGCCTCCTTACTACGAGTCGTGCCCAGACGATATCCAGACCAGTGACACAGATGACCGGGATGCATTCCGTGGTGCAGTCATTGATGGGAACCGGATGTCTCCAGTCAGGACCCACCAGCCGTTGCAAATGAACACTGTCAATCCGGGTGATGAATGGAGTGCCACCCTAATGGTCAACCGATCACCGATAACATTCCGTCTGGACACTGGCGCCTCCGCCAGCCTCATAGCATGGTCAGCCTTCTACGCCATGAAGGTCAGACCACCAATTTGGCCATCCCGTTGCAAGATGGTCGACTACAATGGGAACGTTATCCCGGATATGGGATCCTGCCAGCTCCAGGTGACACACAACACACACACGGCCGCACTCTCATTCGAGATAGTTGGATCATCAAAGGACTCCCTGCTAGGCGCACAGGCATGCAATGTTCTCCACCTCGAGCAACGAGTCCACGCTCTGTCTCCAGAAGGCACATCTGACTTCCCGGATGCAGAATTCAGGGCACAGCTCCAATCGCTCCTCGCCCACAACCAGGAGGCATTCAAGGGCATGGAAACACTGCCCTACACCTACAGAATTCGGCTCAAACCGGACACCACCCCGGTCATTCACGCACCTCGCAGGGTCCCAGCGCCACTCAAAGGCTGCCTCAAGCAGCAGCTGCAGGATCTCCAGGACCAAGGGTGCTATCCCGGGTCACGGAGCCCACGCCATGGGTCAGCTCCATGGTGTGTGTTAAGAAGCCCTCCGGCGAGCTCCGGATCTGCATTGATCCAAAAGACCTCAACAACAACATAATGAGGGAACACTACCCCATACCCAAACGGAAAGAGATCACGAGCGAAATGGCCCGGGCTAAAATCTTCACAAAACTGGATGCCTCGAAGGGTTTTTGGCAGATCCAACTGGATCAGTCCAGCCGAAATCTGTGCACGTTCAATACTCCTTTCGGCAGGTTCTGCTATAACAGAATGCCATTTGGCATCATCTCGGCATCTATGACCCCCACAGAACAGCACTACGCGCAGATCGAAAAGGAGTGCCTGGGTTTGCTGACCGGAATAGACAAGTTCCATGACTACGTGTATGGTCTCCCCCAGTTTACCGTTGAGACTGACTATCGCCCCCTGGTCAGCATCATAAATAAGGACCTGAACGAGATGACCCCTCGCCTCCAGCGCATCCTACCTAAACTCAGGAGGTATGACTTCCAACTGGTCTACACCCCGGGAAAGGACCGTATCATTGCGGATGCCCTATCCAGAGCAGGAAGCACACCGCCCGATTCAAAGGGGTTCGTCTGTCAGGTCGAAGCGCAGGTGGCCTTCACATCAGCAAATCTGCCAGCTGACGACTCCAGTCTGGCCCGTATTCGCCGGGAAACTGCGGCTGACCACCTTCTACAACGGGTGATGCGCCACATGACGGGTGGGTGGCTCAAAGGACAGTGCCCGCAGTTCTACAATGTCCGAGACGACTTGGCCGTCATTGATGGTGTCCTTCTAAAGCTGAACCAGATTGTGATTCCGCACAGCATGCACAAGCTGGTCCTCGACCAACTACACGAAGGCCATCTGGGGGTCGAGAAGTGCAGATGGAGGGCCCGAGAGGCAGTATAGCCGGGCATCAGTGATGACGTTGCCAATATGGTGCTCAACTGCCCCACCTGCCAAAGGTTTCAACCGGCGCAGCCTCCTGAGACGCTTCAACCCCATGAGCTGGTGACGTCCCCCTGGGCGAAGGTGGGTGTGGACCTTTTTCACGTGCTTGGCAGGGTCTATGTAATCATCATTGATTACTTTTCCAACTATCCAGAGGTCATACGCCTGCACGATTTAACATCGTCCGCTGTCATAAGGGCCTGCAAAGACACCTTTGCTCGCCACGGCATTCCGATTACTGTCATGTCGGACAATGGGCCCTGTTTTGCCAGCCAGGAATGGTCGTCCTTTGCTGCTTCGTATGGCTTCACACACGTGACGTCCAGCCCTCTGCATCCCCAGTCCAATGGAAAGGCGGAGAAGGGCATTCACATCGTCAAGCGGCTCCTCTGCAAGGCTGCTGCTGGCGGATCGGATTTCTGCCTAACCCTGCTGGCCTATCGCTCGGCCCCACTAGCCACTGGCCTCTCACCAGCCCAGCTGTTGATGGGTTGCACCCTCAGGACCACTGTGCCATCCATTCTGGTACCCACAACCAACCATGCTCCGGTACTACACAGAATGCAACAGCAGCACGTTCGCCAGAAGATGGCATATGACACACGGGCAACTGATCTTCCCACCCTGGCGCCTGGAAACGACGTCCGCATCCACCTACCAGAAGGTGGCTGGTCAGCACCTGCCGAAGTTCTCCGACGATTGGCTCCCTGCTCGTTCCTGGTTCGCATGCCTTATGGCTCCATTCGTAGGTGCAATCGCCGGGCTCTTCGCCTAGTTCCACACTCGCTACGGGAACTTACACCGACACCGCGCCCTCCTGTTGTTCCTGATATTGACTTCGTGGAGCTTCCTGCCACCATGCCCCTTCCGTCGTCGCCCGTGGCCAGGCCCATTCCTCAGCCGGTGGATCCAGACCCACCCTTGAGGCGGTCAACCCGAAGTCGTCGCCCACCTACTAGACTAGACTTATGAGCCTGTTTGTACATTGAACTCATAATACCACTGTGTTAATATGTTTCTGTTCTTCCTTGTCGTTACAGGAGTTTGTTTTTGTCGTTCAACATTTCCCCGTTCTTTGTTTATGGTACAACCTCGTTGTTATGTCGCACCCGACATCGCCCCTTATACATAGTTTAGCCCCATGTACATGCTGTAGATATTGCACACACACACATTCAGCTGCACTCAGTACACATCTCTATTTTTAACCTAGGCACATGTTCCTGTACAAAAGGGGATTGTCATGATATTCAGGTAAACATCATAGCACATACATACTGATGGACAGATCAACGGACCAATCAACACACACACAACACCACAGCCAATCACAGGCAAGAGCATACACAGAACAAAACAGGGAACACGACACTCATGAGCATTCCAGCAGGAGACAGCTCAGGGCACAGAGCTCATATCAAGCCATTCAGACATCCACCATGTGCTGAGTGCCACTACAAGATAGTATTAGGAATAGGTCCACAGATTCTAGGGTTCTGATCGAACCTCAGTAACCAGTTTACCACTGTAAATAAATGTTTGCAATAAAACTGAGTTGTACCATTCGCAATCGTGTTGGTTTGTCTGTGTAGCAGAGTACCCAACACATCAATTCCGAGCCGGCACTCAGTGCGGCCCAGGGCTTTACCAAATACAGCCTGCATCCAAGAATTAAAACCTGGTGCCCAGTACCCCCCAAAACCAAGACACGAACCAGGGGCTGGGTCTCACCCTGAACAGGGGGCGGGGGAGAGGGGGCTCAGACACCAGGGTCTGTCTCAGCAAATGAACTCTCAGGCCCACAGAAGCCTCATTTCCCAGGATAAGTCACCGAGAGGAGCTAGGGGAGGAGGGAGGAGCAGCACACTGAGACTCGGGCATGGAACAGGGATGGAGCGGCCTCACCTTCCCCAGGGTCACAGTGCCAGGGTCCCAGGTTCGATTCCCGGCTTGGGTCACTGTCTTTGTGGAGTCTGCACGTTCTCCCTGTGTCTGCGTGGGTTTCATCCGGGTGCTCCAGTTTCCTCCCACAAGTCCTGAAAGACATGCTGTTAGGTGAATTGGACATTCTGAATTCTCCTCCGTGTACCCGAACAAGCGCTGGAATATGGCGACTCGGGGATTTTCACAGTAACTTCATTGCAGTGTTAATGTAAGCCTACTTGTGACTATAAAGATAATAATTATTATTATTAGGTTATGTTTACCTGTGCTGCACAAATGTATGGGATAAGCCCTATGGAGAGGCTCAAATATATTGGATGGGCTGACTAAATGTTGGCAGCAGTTTGAGCCAACAGTGTTTTAAATCTGCTCCCTCGGGTCAAGTTTGGGATTGCATGGTGGACGAGTGATATTTCTTTCCCTTTACCAAGGAATGTTCTACTTTGATTTGCATTAATCCTGTGCCAAATAACCATTTGGTCCATTTGCTCCACAGGACTGGAGCTGCAGGTAGACAGGACGGTGAAGAAGGCATTCGGCATGCTTGGTTTCATTGGTCAGAACATTGAATACAGGAGTTGGGATGTCATGGTGAAGTTGTACAAGACATTGGTACGGCCACACATGGAATACTGTGTACAGTTCTGGTCACCCTATTATAGAAAGGGTATTATTAAACTAGAAAGAGTGCAGAAAAGATTTACTTGGATGCTAAAAGGAGAGGCTGGTTAGATCAGGACTTTTTTCCATGGAGGGTAGGAGGCTGAGGGGTGATCTTAAAGAGTTCTATAAAATAATGAGGGGCATAGTCAACATCTCTTCCCAAAGGTAATGGAGTCTAAAACTAGAGGGCATAGGTTAAAGGTGAGAGGGGAGAGATACAAAAGGCTCCAGACGGGCAATATTTTCACAGAAGGTGGTGAGTGTCTGGAACAAGCTGCCAGAGGCAGTAATAGAGGCGGGTACCATTTTGTCTTTTAAAGAGCTTTTAGACAGTTAGATGGGTAAAATGGGTATAGCGGGATTTGGGCCAAATGCGGGCAGTTGGGACTAGCTCAGTGGTAAAAACTGGGCAGCATGGACAAGTTGGGCCAAAGAGCCTATTTCCATGCTGTATGACTCTATGGCTGTTTTTTTTTTAAATGAATGGCAAAGAAATAACGCAAACTCTTTAAGAGCATACAAATAAAATTATTTTTTGAAAACAAAAAGTGAGTTTTTTCGCTGGAATTTGAATGTCTGTGTGTTTGACTGACACCTTCATGAGCTTCTAAATGGAACTTTATTCAAAGTGGACTTTCACTAGATGATGGTTTATTTATTTCATGAGCATTCAAAGAATTCTGTGTGTTATAATAGGGCTCATGAGATCTGACCATTCTGGATACTGGGTCAGTGTATATGGAGAAAGTGTATATGGAGAATGCATGGTGGGAGGCGGGGTGGGGGGGGCGGGGGGGGGGGAAGGGCAGGATGCATAACAGTCATGAACAGAACTGGGCCAATCCCCCAGTGTCAGAGGCGGGCCTTCCAACTGTCGTGTTGGGTGTTCCGATGCACAAATGATCCAACACGGCTGTAGATGGTACAACTCTGTTTTATTGTTTTAAACAATAACAACTACTAACTGCTGGCTGAGGTTCGTGCTTCACCAGCTAACCTGTGGACCCAGCCATATCACTATCTTAGTGAGGCACTCAGCACATGGTCTATGTCTGAGTGGTGCACTGTGAGCTCTATGATCTGAGCTATCTCCTGGTAGAATGAGCGGGAACTGTGGTGTTCCCTGTTTTATAGTGCGTGTGCTCTCACTGGTGATTGGCTGTGATGTTGTGTGTGTGTTGGTTGGTCCAACTGCCTGTCCATCAGTGTGTGTGTGATTGCACCATGATATGCTGATGTGGATATCATGACATCCCCCCCTTTCACAAGGATATGTGCCTACATGCTAATAAATAGAAATGTATACTGAGTGCATCTGAGTATGTGTGTGCAATATTTACAACATGTACATGAGGCTAAACTATATACAGAGGAAGGTGTTAGGTGCAACAGAACAACGAGGTTGTACCAATAACAAAACAAATGCAATCAGCAAACGACAAGAGAGAACTTCTGGAACAACAAGAAAGAAACACGTTAGCAGTACTGTAAAACAATTCAGTGAGTCCAATGTGCCAACCGGCTCATAAGTCAAGTCTCTCAGGTGGGCGACGAATTCGGGTTTACCGCCTCAAGGGTGGGTCAGGATCCACCGGCTGAGGAATGGGCCTGGCCACGGGCGAGAGAGGAATAAGCAGAGTGGGAGGAAGCTCAACGAAGTCGACACCAGGGACAACAGGTGGGCGTGGCACCGGTGCATGATCTCGTAGCAACAGCGGAACCAGACGAAGGAACATGAATTGACGGCACAGTGGTCCTGACGGTGCGACCCATCAACAGCTCGGCTGGCAAGAGGCCCATGGACAGTGGAGCTGAGCGATAGGCCAGCAGGGCTAAACAGACGTCAGATCCGGCATCAGCAGCCTTGCAGAGGAGCCGCTTCACAATGTGGACGCCCTTTTCCTCCTTGCCATTCGACTGAGGATGCAAGGGACTGGACGTCACCTGCGTGAAGTTGTATGAAGTGGCAAAGGAAGACCATTCTTGGCTCGCAAAGCAAGGCCCGTTGTCAGACATGACGGTGAGCGGAATTCCATGGTGAGCGAAGGTTTCTTTGCATGCCCGGACGACAGCTGATGACGTCATGTCGTGCAGGCATATGACCTCCGGATAATTTGAGAAATAGTCAATCAGAATAATGTAGTCCCTGCCGAGCGCATGAAAGAGGTCCATGCCCACGTTCGCCCAGGGGGACGTGACCAACTCATGGGGCTGAAGTGTCTCAGGGGGTTGCGCCGGCTGAAACCTTTGGCAGGTGGGGCAGTTGAGCACCATGTTGCCGATGTCGTCGCTGATGCCCGGCCAGTACACAGCCTCTCGGGCCCTCCGCCTGCACTTTTCAACTCCGAGATGGCCTTTGTGCAGTTGTTCAAGGGACAAGCCGGTGCATGCTGTGTGGGATCACAATCCGGTCCAACTTCAAGAGGACACCATCAATGACGGCCAAGTCGTCCCAGACATTGTAAAATTGTGGGCACTGCCCCTTGAACCACCCTTCCGTCATGTGCCGCATTACACGCTGTAGAAGGGGGTCAGCCGCAGTCTTACAGCGAATGTGGGCCAGACGTGCGTCAGCGGCCGACAGATTGGCTGATGTGAAGGCTACTTGTGCGTCGACCTGACAAACGAACCCCTCCGAGTCGGGCGGTGTGTTGAACGCCCTGGACAGAGCATCTGCGATTATGAGGTCCTTCCCCGGGGTGTTGAGAAGTTGGAAGTCGTACCTCCGGAGCTTGAGCAGAATGCGCTGGAGGCAAGGAGTCATATCGTTGAGGTCCTTCTGAATGATGCCGACCAGGGGGCGATGGTCGGTCTCCACAGTGAACTGCGGAAGACCATATACATAATCGTGAAACGTGTCGATGCCAGTCAACAGGCCCAGGCACTCCTTCTCAATCTGCGCATAGCGCTGTTCAGTGAGGGTCATGGCCCGCGAGGCATAGGCGACCGGGGCCCATGATGCAGTGTCGTCCCGTTGCAGGAGTGTGGTAGTATGCATTAGGGGTCATGTGGGACTGTGAAGCCGTGATGTCATTGGCTGACAGATCCCGGGTCCTGGTTGGACGTTGACCTCTAGCTCCGCCCTGAAGGCGGAGTATAAGTACCAGGAGTCCTCCCCCGCAGGCAGTCTACTACTGAACTGCGGGGGAACAGTCACGCTTAATAAAGCCTCATCGACTTCACTCTATTCGTCTCTCGGAGTCTTTGTGCGCTACAATTTATTAAGCGTGACTAAAGGACTATGGAGCTCAGGATCATCCCGGAGTGCCTGAGGATCAGCCCCCACGCAGTGAACGCAGCAGCAGCTTTCAAGCACTGGCAGACTTGTTTCGAGGCCTACCTCAGACCGGCCACCGGCCGGGTCACAGAAGACCAAAAACTACAGGTCCTGCACTCGAGGTTAAGCATGGAGATTTTCTCCCTCATCGAAGATGCAGAGGATTTCCAGACGGTGTTCGCAGCACTAAAAAGTCTCTATGTTCGCCCAGTTAACCAGATCTATGCTCGCTATCAACTCGCAACGAGACGGAAAAGTCCCGGAGAATCGATAGATGAATTCTACGCCACGCTACTAATTTTGGGACAGGCCTGCAGCTGCCCGCCGGTGAACGCAAATGAACACACGGACATGTTAATGCGCGATGCTTTTGTGGCAGGTATGAACTCCTCCCAAATCCGCCAAAGACTTCTAGAAAAAGAGTCGCTAGGACTCTCAAAGGCACGGGCCCTAGCAGCCTTCCTAGACGTGGCCGCGCGAAATACCCGCGCCTACGGCCCCGACCGCGCGGCAGCCCATTGGGCTCCGTACGCACCCGTCGCGACAAACCCGCCCCCCCCCGGACACCCCACAGGCTTGCGCGGTTCAAACGCCAAGTCGCACCGGGGGAGCCCGCTGCTATTTCTGCGGCCAGGCGAAACACCCCCGGCAGCGCTGCCCGGCCCGCGCAGCGATCTGTAAGAGCTGCGGGAAAAAGGGCCATTTCGCGGCTGTGTGCCGGTCCCGCGAGGTCGCCGCTGTCCCAGGAGAACAGGGAGCCCTGCACGCTGTTTACGCTCCCCAACCCCCCCAGCGCCCCATGTATGACCCGCCGGCGCTACCACTCTGGGTCCCGACCACCGCTCTCCCCGGAGAACAGGGAGCCCTGCACGCCGTTTACGCTCCTCAACCCACCCCCCCCGCGCCCCATGTATGACCCGCCGGCGCTACCACTTTGGGTCCCGGCCACCGCTGTCCCCAGAGAAGAGGGAGCCCTGCGCGTTCCTAACGCTCCCCAACCCCCCCAGCGCCCCATGTGCGACCCGCAAGCGCCGCCATTTTGGGTCCCGGCCACCACGAGGGGCGGAAGGGCGCCGCCATCTTGGACCACCCCAGACCTGTGCGACGCATGGGGGCGGCCATTTTGTCCACCCCCGCCGCCATCTTGTGACCCCCCAGCCATGTGCGATGCATGGGCGCAGCCATCTTGTTCACCCCCGACGCCATCTTGGACGGCAACAACGGACCCCAGTGTCGACGGCTCCACGGGGTTCGAAGAAGACGCTCAACCATTACAACCACATCTGGCTTCAATGACGCTGGACCAAGCACGGCCCCGGACGCTCCAGACGACGACGACAACGGTGCTGATAAACGGGCACGAGACACCATGCCTGGTCGACTCCGGGAGCACGGAGAGCTTTATCCACCCCGACACGGTAAGACGCTGTTCTTTGACCATCCATCCCAGCGCACAAAAGATTTCCCTAGCTGCAGGATCCCACTCCGTACAGATCAAAGGCTTAGATTATCATAGAATTTATAGTGCAGAAGGAGGCCATTCGGCCCATCGAGTCTGCACCGGCTCTTTGAAAGAGCACCCTACCTAAGTCCACACCTCCACCCTATCCCCATAACCCAGTAACCCCACCCAACACTAAGGGCAATTTTGGACACTAAGGGCAATTTAGCATGGCCAATCCACCTAACCTGCACATCTTTGGACTGTGGGAGGAAACCGGAGCACCCGGAGGAAACCCACGCACACACGGGGAGAACGTGCAGACTCCACACAGACAGTGACCCAAGCCGGGAATCGAACCTGGGACCCTGGAGCTGTGAAGCAATTGTGCTAACCACCATGCTACCGTGCTGCCCCTACGCTTCTGCATAGTTACCCTAATGGTGCAAGGGAGGGAGTTCAAAAACTACAGGCTCTACGTCCTTCCCCAACTCTGCGCCCCCACATTACTGGGATTAGACTTCCAGTGCAATCTACAGAGCCTAACCTTCAAATTCGGCGGCCCAATACCCCCACTCACTATCTGCGGCCTTGCAACCCTCAAGGTGCAACCCCCATCCTTGTTTGCAAACCTCACCCCGGATTGCAAACCCGTCGCCACTAGGAGCTGACGATACAGCGCCCAGGACCAGACCTTCTTTCGGTCCGAAGTCCAGCGGCTACTAAAGGAAGGCATAATCCAGGCCAGCAATAGTCCCTGGAGAGCACAGGTGGTAGTAGTAAAGACAGGGAAGAAGCAAAGAATGGTCATAGACTATAGCCAGACCATCAACAGGTACACACAACTAGACGCGTACCCTCTCCCCCGCATATCCGACATGGTCAATCGGATTGCCCAATATAAAGTCTTCTCCACCGTGGACCTCAAGTCCGCCTACCATCAGCTCCCCATACGCCCAAGTGACCGCAAGTACACAGCCTTCGAGGCAGACGGGCGATTATACCATTTCCTAAGGGTCCCATTTGGCGTCACAAACGGGGTCTCGGTCTTCCAACGAGAGATGGACCGAATGGTTGATCAACACGGTTTACGGGCCACATTCCCGTATCTCGACAATGTAACCATCTGCGGCCACGATCAGCAGGACCACGACGCCAACCTCCAAAAATTCCTCCAGACCGCTAAAGCTTTGAACCTCACGTACAACGAGGACAAGTGCGTTTTTAGCACAAACCGGCTAGCCATCCTGGGCTACGTAGTGCGCAATGGGATAATAGGCCCCGACCCCGAACGTATGCACGCCCTCATGGAATTTCCCCTCCCGCACTGCTCAAAAGCCCTAAAACGCTGCCTGGGTTTTTTTTTCATACTACGCCCAGTGGGTCCCCCAGTACGCAGACAAGGCCCGCCCCCTAATACAGACCACGACCTTCCCTCTGTCGACAGAGGCTTGCCAGGCCTTCAGCCGCATCAAAGCGGACATCGCAAAGGCCACAATGCGCGCCATCGACGAGTCCCTCCCCTTCCAGGTCGAGAGCGACGCCTCCGACGTAGCTCTAGCGGCCACCCTTAACCAAGCGGGCAGACCCGTGGCCTTTTTCTCCCGAACCCTCCACGCTTCAGAAATCCGCCACTCCTCAGTGGAAAAGGAAGCCCAAGCCATAGTGGAAGCGGTGCGACATTGGAGGCATTACCTGGCCGGCAGGAGATTCACTCTCCTCACGGACCAACGGTCGGTAGCCTTCATGTTTGATAATGCACAGCGGGGCAAAATCAAAAACGACAAGATCTTAAGGTGGAGGATCGAGCTCTCCACCTTCAACTACGAGATCTTGTATCGTCCCGGAAAGCTGAACGAGCCATCCGATGCCCTATCCCGCGGCACATGTGCCAACGCACAAATTAACCGCCTCCAAACCCTCCACGAGGACCTCTGCCACCCGGGGGTCACTCGGTTCTACCACTTTATTAAGTCCCGCATCCTCCCGGACGCCCTCCACTCCATCCGGTCACTACTCTGTACTAGCACTAACCAAACGCCTCATGAGCGCCTCCTTGTCTTCCCCAGGAAGTCCTCCTCTGGAACGTCGCTGCCGACCTGGCTGGCGGCCCCAGGACCCATCTTGCTCCGAAAACATGTGCGGGCGCACAAGTCGGACCCGTTGGTCGAAAGGGTTCACCTCCTTCACGCGAACCCGCAGTACGCTTACGTGGAGTACCCCGACGGCCGACAGGACACGGTCTCCCTGCGAGATCTGGCGCCCGCCGGCAACACACACACCCCCCGACACCAATCACCCCCTTCCTGCCACCGCCGCACCCCGCGACCGCCCCCTTCCCAGGAGGATCGGTCCTCCTCCCAGGCCCGACCAGGAGTGAAGCCCAAGCTGAAACCGTAAGGCTCCCGGAGACAACAACACCGGAACAAGCACCACCACCACCACCGGGGCCGAGGCGATCGACACGGACGACCAGACCGCCCGACCGACTCGTGGCGTCGATCTAACACTACAATATGTGGACTTTTAACGAGAACATTTTGTCTTTTTTTTCCTGACGATTACTGTAAATAGTTTGAAACAAAAAAAAAACCTTGTACATACTGTAATGACATGCGAAAGTTTTCCTCCCAGGACCAGCCTTGTAAACCCTTACCACCATGCGAAGCATCACCCTGCCGGGTTCATTTTTAACAAGGGGTGAATGTGGTAGTATGCATTAGGGGTCATGTGGGACTGTGAAGCCGTGATGTCATTGCTGACAGATCCCGGGTACTGGTTGGACGGTGACCTCTAGCTCCGCCCTGAAGGCGGAGTATAAGTACCAGGAGTCCTCCCCCGCAGGCAGTCTACTACTGAACTGCAGGGGAACAGTCACGCTTAATAAAGCCTCATCGACTTCACTCTATTCGTCTCTCGGAGTCTTTGTGCGCTACAAGGAGTACCGCCCCAATGCCGGACTGGCTGACGTCAGTCGAGATCTTTGTTTCCCGTGTGGTATCGAAAAACGCCAGATCCGGGGCGGTGGTGAGCTTGACCTTGAGCTCCTCCCATTCACTCTGGTGTGTGGGCAGCCACTGGAATTCCGTTGTCTTTTTGACCAGGTGGCGAAGAGCCGTCGTGTGTGAGGCAAGGTTAGGAATAAACTTCCCCAGGAAGTTGACCATCCCGAGAAAGCACAGCACTGCCTTCTTGTCTGCCGGCTGCTGCATGGCTGCGATGGCTGCCACTTTGTCGGCATCCGGCCGCACCCCTGACCGGGAGATGTGGTCCCCCAAAATCTTTAGCTCAGTCTGGCCAAAAGAGCACTTGGCTCGGTTGAGGCGCAGGCCCTGATCTCGTATCCATGCAAAAACACGCTGGAGACGACTGATGTGCTCCTGTGGTGTGGTGGACCAGATGATCACGTCGTCTACATAGGCGCGTACCCCTTCGATGCCCTCCATCATCTGTTCCATGATGCGATGGAACACCTCGGAGGCCGGAATGATGCCGAACGGCATCCTACTGTAGCAGTATCTGCCAAATGGAGTGTTGAAAGTGCACAGCTTCCTGCTAGACTGATCCAGTTGAATCTGCCAAAAACCCTTTCAGGCATCAAGCTTGGTGAATATTTTTGCCCGAGCCATTTCACTCGTGATATCTTCTCGTTTGGGTATGGGGTTGTGTTCCCTCATAATGTTATTATTCAAATCTTTTGGGTCGATACAGATCTGGTGCTCGCCGGAGGGCTTCTTGACGCACACCATGGAGCTGACCCATGGCGCTGGCTCCGTCACCCGGGAAAGCACGCCTTGGTCCTGCAGCTGCTGTTTGAGGCGGTCCTTGAGTGGTGCTGGGACCCTACGAGGTGCGTGAATGACTGAGGTGGGGTCGGGTTTGATCCGTATTCTGTAGGTGTAGGGCAGTGTGCCCATGCCCTCGAAAACTTCCTGGTTGTGCGCAAGGAGTGAGTGGAGCTGCGCCCTAAAGTCTGCATCCGGGAAATCGGACGTGCCTTCTGGAGACAGAGTGTGTACCCGCTGAACGAGGTGGAGGATCTTGCACGCCTGTGCACCTATCAGAGAGTCCTTCGAGGATCCAACTATTTCAAAAGACAATGTGGCTTTATGTGAGTTGTGTGTAACCTCGAGCTGGCAGGACCCCGTGGCCGGGATGACGTTTCCATTGTAGTCAACCAGCTGACAGTGGGATGGGAGAATCGGTGGTTTAACCTTCAAGGTCTGGAAGGCTGACCATGCGAGGAGATTGGCGGAGGCACCAGTGTCCAAGCGAAATGTGATCTGTGATCGGTTGACCGTTAGGATGGCACACCACTCATCGCCCGGATCAATGCTGTGCACTGGCAGCGGCTGGTGGTTCTGACTTGGGGACATCCGGTTCTTGTGGATTACCGCAACGCGGAAGGGTTCCCGGTCTTCAGTATCACCGGTCTGTACGTTGTCAGGATATGACTCAGTGTAGGGGGGCTGAATAGGCCGCACGTCCGTGCGAGGCTGGCGGAATTGTTGGGAGTTGGCAGGTTGAGCTTCTCGACAACAGGCAGCGTAGTGGCCCATCCTGCCACAGCGGAGGCATTGTCGCGCTTTGGTTGGACATTGCCGCTTTAAGTGGGCGGAGCCACAGTTGCCACACGTCACGACATCATGGAATTTGTTGCGCCACCGTGCATGCACAGTGCGGTCCTGCGTAGAGCGCGCCTGCGCATCCCCTCCCTCTGCGTCAACGCCCCCTCTTTTGGCGCGTACAAGCGTGGGAGGCCTCGGAAAGTGTACGAAATGGCCGCCCTCGTTCGGGCCGCTGGCCAGGAGGAACTCGATCGACTGGACCCGCTCCGCCTTGTAGGACCCCTGCCGTGCCGTTTCGGCCGCCTGGATTTGGGAGTACCGGCTGGTCGCGTTCTCGTGGAGGATGCAGGTCTTGATGTCAGTCGCTAGGGTGAGGCGCTTAATTTTGAGGAGCTGCTGGCGTAGGGTGTCCGAGATAACGCCAAAAACTATCTGATCCCGTATCATGGCGTCGGAGGTGGCCTCATAGCCGCAGGACTGCGCGAGGATACGGAGGTGTGTTAAGTAAGATTGAAAAGGCTCATCCTTACCCTGCAGGCGCTGCTTGAAGAGGTACTCATTGACTCAAAGCTCTCATTGACTTCCACACTGAAGTGTTCCTCGAATTTTAGAAGCACCGTCTTGTATTTCGTTTTGTCGTCGCCTTCCGCGAATGCCAGGGAGTTATAGATGTGGATGGCGTGTTGCCCCGCCGTGGAGAGAAGGAGGGCGATCTTCCTGGTGTCCAATGCATTCTCCCTGTCTGTGGCTTCTAGGAAGAGCTGGAAGCGCTGTTTAAACAGCTTACAGTTGACGCTACGATTTCCAGCGATTCGGAGCGACTGCGGCGGGCTGATGGTTTCCATGGAGCAGGATGCGGATTTCTGAGAGGGTGCAGGTAGGTCTCACAGTTGCTGGTTAGCTTCCACTACTGGTATCATGTCGTGTTGGGTGTTCCGATGCACAAATGATCCAACACGGCTGTAGATGGTACAACTCTGTTTTATTGTCTTAAACAATAACAACTACTAACTGCTGGCTGATGTTCATGCTTCACCAGCTAACCTGCGGACCCAGCCCTATCACTATCTTAGTGAGGCACTCAGCACATGGTCTATGTCTTAGTGGCACGCTGTGAGCTCTGTGCTCTGAGCTATCTCCTGGTAGAATGAGCGGGAACTGTGGTGTTCCCTGTTTTATAGTGCGTGTGCTCTCACTGGTGATTGGCTGCGATGTTGTGTGTGTGTTGGTTGGTCCAACTACCTGTCCATCAGTGTGTGTGTGATTGGACCATGATATGCTAATGTGGATATCATGACACCAACCTGTCAGCTTTGGCATCCACCTGCCTCTATTCCCCCCTTTGATCTGCTTCAGGTGGTGGGGTCTGAACTCCAGTCCAACCCCAACTTCCCAGGAGCAAAATAACGTGTCTATCATTCAGAACTCGGGAACATGACATTGAGAAATGGTCCAACCCATGCTTCCCGAGTCTATGATGAAAATCTAGCCCATGGCCTCAATTTAATGTTTCAGCTGAAAGACAGAGGCCAGAATTCTCCGATCATTGGGATTCTCTGTTCCCACCGGAAGCACAATCCCGCCCGCAGCTTCAATGGGAAATCCTTATAAAAAAGCGGCGCGAGTAGAGAATGGCACACTGCTGAGAAACATATAGCTCGGGGACCGGGGAATCCAACTCGGTATCTCCAGCAGCGCAGCACTGCCTCTGTAACACACTGTACTATCAGTCTTTGGAAGGGGCTTGAACCCGCAGACTTCACACTCAGAAACAGTAATGTTATCTACTGAGCCACAGGGGACATGAGATCCACTTCCAAACGGCACATCTTGCACCGAACATGGGAGATTATTTGCCACTGACCTGAAATTTGTGACATACTGGGAACAGTCACGGAAATTCAAATATGTACAGCTCATGGTGAAGTCCTGATATACAGTGGGAAAGAAATCCAGTTGGAAAATTTGCCCTTTAAGCCATGCTGATTTTAATTGAAGAGGCTGATATCCACTTATACAGAGTTAAATTTGAATAATTCCAACTAATATTCTTATCCAACTGCAAGGGTGGGTTAAAGTGCAATGAAGTTCAACATTAATGGCCTGATAGTAAATTATGCACTTACAAAAAACCTGTCTGTGATGTGTTTATGCCTGGTGCTCTCAATACCTGCCCCTTTATGACATGACCAAAGCAAGAATTAGAATTAATGATCTGATTGATAGGAGGGTACTACAAGGTTTTGCTTTTAGTGAGAGGCCAAGTTATTCAGTCCATTACACAGTACATTTTATCACATTTTATGACTTTTCACACTTTTTTATTAAGCATGTTGCATATTTTTCACTTATTTTATTACTCAATCTGCAATTCTAACCATGTGTTTATAATTTTTGATTTGAAATTTTAATAGACATCCAAATATAAGGAGAGGGATAAGTACAAATGGTAGAATTCTCAAATGGAAGAAAAGTGTGATCTATGTAGACATCAGGGAGGCAGCATCTGAAAAGGAAAAAGATGGGTTAATAGTTGTTGACCTTGTTCAGGACAGAAGCTATGCAATTTGTTGATTTAGAAAATAAACAGAGCTTTACATTTGAGGATATATGGCAACAGCTTTACATCAAAAGTGGTTTTCATGGCCAATTCGTGCTCTCATGATTTGAAGGCAGATCATAGCCAATAGCCAAGGAGCCTGTTGCACATCAATTCTACAAGCCCACAAGTGTGGAGTTAAGATTGCAACCCATGACTGCAATGCTCCAGTGAAGCCAAGTACAGGGTGATGAAGCAGCGTCTCCTCTTCCAGTTGGGCACATTGCAGTTCGCAGGACTCAACATTGAGCTCAGCAGCTTTGGATTGTATTGCCTCAATGCAAACCTCCCCATCCCACACAAAGCCGTCTCTGTCTTTTGTTCTTAAAGTTGCTATTTTTTGTTGCAGTCTCTCACAGCTACACTTTAAAATCTGACACATTCCCCTCAGTTCTGGTGAAGCGCCAAAAGGACTCAAAATGTTAACTCTGCTTTCTCTTCATGCCCAACCAGTTTACAGCCCTAAATTATAAAATAAGCACAAGTGGTTTTCTTAATGCTCTCTCAAGTGTGAAAATCCAGCCTGCTTCCACATTCTTCAGCCTTTTACCTTAATGTGCTAGTTTTCAGGATGGAGCTTTCAGCCTGTGTCGAGTGATTTTCACTTGCTTTGCAATAAAGTATTTTACTTGAGAATAGCATCTGAAGTGATAATTTTGCATGTTGGATTGTAGAGGGGATGAATGTATAGGTGCCTAAGTCACTGAAAGTGAAAGGACAGGCTGAGAGAGTGGTGAATAAAGCAAATGGCATCCTCAGCATTATTAATAGTGGCATAGAGTACCCGAGGAAGGAGATGTTGAACTTATATCAGACTCTAGTTTGACCTCAGCTGGAGTATTGCGAGCCGTTCTGGGCACCGCACTTTAGGAAGGATGTGAAGGCATTGGAGAGAGCGCAGAAAAAATTCACGAGGATGGTTCCTGGGAAGTGGAACTTCAGCTGTGAAGATAAATTAGTGACGTTAGGACTGTTTTCTTAGCAGAAGGAAAGGCTGAGAGGAGATTTGAAAGCAGTGTAGTGAGAAACTGTTCCCACTTGTGAGAGGATGGAGAATGAGAGGGCGCAGATTTAATATAATAGGCAAAAAAAACAAACAGTATGAGGAACAGCATTTTCACTAAGGTGAGTAATTAGGGCCTAGAATTCACTGCCCGATAGTGTGGTGGAGGCAGCTTCAATGGAAGTATTTAAAAAGCAATTAGACTGTTATCAGAAAAGGAAGAATGTGCAGGGTTATGGGGAGAAGGCAGGGGAATGACACTAAGTGAAGTGCTCATTCGGAGGGCCGGTGCTGACATGTTGGGCCGGAGGGCCTCCTTTTGCGCTGTAACAATCCTGTGATTCTTTACAGTAAGCTTGAAGTTACCAAATTGAAAGTGTCAGTCAAGTATCCCGTAGATAGATGTTAAAAATACTGAGTGGGGTAATAATAATAATAACCGCTTATTGTCACAAGTAGGCTTCAATGAAGTTACTGTGAAAAGCCCCTAGTTGCCACATTCCGGCGCCTGTTCGGGGAGGCTGGTACGGGAATTGAACCCGCGCTGCTACCTTGTTCTGCATTGCAAGCCAGCTGTTTAGCCCACTGTGCAAAACCAGCCCCTTTCATTCTTAATCCCTTGGTCACAACCTGGAACATTAGCAAGAAGCTGCACCTGATTTCCTGTGGAGTTATCTTAACCGATAGATCTGTGTTCATTTGCATCCATTCTCTCTGCAGGAAGCTCTGCAGGAAGGCTGAAGGTGAACTCCCCCCCACCCTCCCCCCAGTGTTTCTTATCATTTGAATGGAGAACGTTCCTCTATTTGCCACCGTCAGGGCTGTGAACTTAAGGTTAGGGAAGTGACAGTGTTACCCTGGAATGCAACTGGGCAAGAGATCATTTGAGATCTAATAGAATGATGGCACTATAGATGAATATTAAGGTGTTATTGGAGGAAATGGTGGATGAATCAATACCAACACAGTCGGTAGGCCAGAGAAAGTGGAGGCTGTATTTTATATGGCGTTGCTGGATTTGATAACCCTCACTGGGACCATGAGGGATCACTTATCGATCTCCCCATCGGGCCCGCGGAGTATGGGTTTCCATGGTAATGGGCGGAGGGCCATCCAGCCGGGATTCATTATCAAGCCCTTTAGGTATCTTCCCAGACCCGGACTGTCTATTCCTGTTAGTACCAGGCTGGGACACTTGTGTTGTATGCCGTGAGTTTGACTTAAAATAAAACTAATTAAACCTTTATCTTCGTGTCACCTGGATTACTACGCTGAGGAAGTGAGTGGGTGGATTTCTTTTTAAAAAAATAATTTTTATTCAAATTTTCACAAAATATCAACAAAATACAGAAAGAAAAGAATAACCCCCCCCCCCCACCCCCATATACATAAATAATAAATTAACAACCTTCATCAACACAAAGGCAGAAATACACGCCCACTCAAGAAAAACAAATCAAACCCGCCCCCCCCCCGGGGTTGCTGCTGCTGCTGACCATCTTCTAACGTTCTGCCAGGAAGTCTAGGAATGGTTGCCACAGCCTGAAGAACCATTGTACCGATCCCCTTAAGGCAAATTTCACCCTCTCCAATTTAATAAATCCCGCCATATCGTTGATCCAGGATTCCATGCTTGGGGGCCTCGCATCCTTCCACTGAAGAAGAATCCTTCGCCTGGCTACCAGGGACGCAAAGGCCAGAATCACGGCCTCTTTCGCCTCCTGCACTCCCGTCTCCTCTGCCACCCCAAATATTGTGAGCCCCCGGCCCGGCTTGACCCTGGATCCTACCACCCTCGACACCGTCCTCGCTACACCCTTCCAAAATTCCTCCAGCGCTGGGCATGCCCAGAACATATGGGTGTGATTTGCTGGGCTCCCTGAGCACTTAACACACCTGTCCTCGCACCCAAAGAACCGGCTTATCCTTGCCCCGGTCATGTGAGCCCTATGCAGCACCTTAAATTGAATGAGGCTGAGCCTCGCGCAAGAGGAGGAAGAATTCACTCTCCCCAGGGCATCCGCCCATGTCCCCTCATCAATCTTCTCACCCAACTCCTCCTCCCACTTACCCTTTAGCTCTTCCACCGAGGCCTCCTCCTCCTCCTGCATCACCTGATACGTTGCCGAGATCCTCCCCTCTCCAACCCACACCCCCGACAGCACCCGGTCCTGGACCCCGCATGGCGGCAACAGTGGGAACCCCACCACCTGCCGCCGAACAAACGCCCTTACCTGCATATATCTGAAGGTGTTACCCGGGGGGGAGCCCGAACTTCTCCTCCAGCTCACCCAGGCTCGCGAACTTCCCGTCCACAAACAGGTCCCCCATCCTTCTAATACCTGCCCTGTGCCAGCTCAGGAACCTCCGTCCATCCTCCCCGGGACAAACCGGTGGTTCCCCTGTATCGGAGACCACACCGAGGCCCCCACCTTCCCCCTGTCTCCATTGCTCCCACATTTTGAGGGTAGCTGCCACCACTGGGCTTATGGTATACCTCGTTGGAGGAAGCGGCAGCGGCGCCGTCACCAGCGCCTCCAGGCTCGTGCCCACACAGGACGCCATCTCCAGCCTCTTCTATGCCCCCCCTCCCCCTCCATCACCCACTTACGCACCATCGCCACGTTGGCAGCCCAGTAATACCCACAGCGGTTCGGCAGCGCCAACCCCCCCCATCCCTGCACCACTCCAGGAACACCCTTCTCACCCTCGGGGCCTTCTGCGCCCATGTAACCCCATAATGCTCCTATTAACCCGCCTGAAGAAGGCCTTAGGGATCAGCCTCAGGGATGGAGAGGCACTGGAACAGGAACAAAAATCTCGGGAGCACCATCATTTTAACTGACTGCACCCTACCCGCCAGGGAGAGTAGCAGCACGTCCCACCTCTTAAACTCAACTCCTCCACCATTTGCTCCACCAGTCTTGTGAAGTTAAACTTATGCAGGGCTCCCCAACTCCTAGCCACCTGGAACCCCAGGTACCTGAAACTCCTCTCCGCCCTTTTTAGTGGGAGCTCACCAATCCTCCTCTCCTGGTCCCCTGGGTGCACTACGAACAACTCGCTCTTCCCCATATTGAGCTTATACCCGGAGAAATCCCCAAACTCCCTGAGGATCCTCATCACCTCCGGCATCCCCCCACCGGGTCCGCCACATATAACAGCAAATCGTCCGCATAGAGCGACACCCGATGTTCCTCCCCACCCCGCACCAGCCCCCTCCAATTCCTTGACTCCCTCAATGCCATGGCCAGGGGCTCAATCACCAGCGCAAAGAGCAGGGGGGACAGGGCAGCCTCGACCCCCGGTATAACCGAAAATACTCTGACCTCCTTCTGTCCATGGCCACACTCGCCACCGGCGCCTCATACAGCAACTTAACACACCTGACAAACCCCTCCCCAAACCCGAACCTTTTCAGCACCTCCCACAGGTACCCCCACTACCCGATCAAAGGCCTTCTCCGCCTCCCCTTCCACCGCTGGCATCATTATAACATTCAAGAGCCTCCGTACATTCGTATTCAGCTGTCTCCCTTTCATGAACCCGTCTGATCCTCGTGAATGACCCGCGGCACACAGTCCTCTATCCTCGTGGCTAAAACCTTCGCCAACAACTTTGCATCTACATTTAGAAGTGAGATCGGCCTGTATGACCCACATTGTAGGGGATCCTTGTCCCGCTTCAGGATCAAGGAGATCAGCGCCCGAGACATCGTCGGGGGCAAAGCCCCACCTTCCCTTGCCTCGTTAAAGGTCCGTATAATTCTTATAAAATTCGACCGGGAACCCATCTGGCCCTGGTGCCTTCCGTGCCTGCATGCTTCCTATCTCTTTGACCAACGCCTCCAACCCAACCAACGCCCCAGCCCCATCACCTGCCCCTCCTCCACCCTCGGGAATCTCAACCGGTCCAGAAAGCGACCCATCCCTCCCTCCTCCAGTGGGGGCTCGGACCGGTACAGTTTCTCGTAGAAGTCCCTGAAGACCCCATTGATACCCACCGCACTTCGCACCATGCTCCCTCCCCCATCCTTAACTCCCCCGATCTCCCTAACTGCCTCTCGCTTCCGAAGCTGGTGCGCCAGCATCCGGCTCACCTTTTCTCCATATTCAGATACCGCCCCCTGCGCCTTCCTCCACTGCGCCTCCGCCTTCCTGGTGGTCAACAGATCGAATTCGGCCTGGAGGCTGCGCCGCTCCCAAAGCAATCCATCCTCCGGGACCTCCGCGTACCTCCTGTCCACCCTCACCATCTCCCCCACCAGCTTCACCCTCTCTCTCTTCCCCCTCCTCTCCTTATGGGCCCAAATGGAGATCAGCTCTCCGCTGACCACCGCCTTCAGTGCCTCCCAGACCACCCCCACTTGCACCTCCCCATTGTCATTAGCCTCCAGGTACCTCTCTATGCACCCTCGAACCTGCCCGCTCACCTCCTCGTCTGCCAGCAACCCCACCTCTAAGCGCCACAGCGGGCGCTGGTCCCTCTCCTCCCCCAGCACGAGGTATACCCAATGCGGAGCGTGATGGGAAATGGCTATCGCCAAGTACTCAGTATCTTCCAGTATCGGAATCAGCGCCCTACTCATAACAACAAGAAGTCAATCCAGAATAGGCCTTGTAGACATGGGAGAAGAATGGGAATTCCCTGGCCTCGCAAACCTCCATGGGTCCACCCCTCCCATCTGGTCCATGAACCCCCTGAGCACCTTGGCCGCCACCGGCCTCCTACCCGTCCTAGACCTGGAGCGATCTAGTGCCGGGTCCAGCACCGTATTGAAATCCCACCCCATTATCAGGCCCCCTGTCTCCAGGTCCAGAATCTGGCCCAACATACGCCGCATGAAGCCCACATCATCCCAATTCAGGGCATATACATTGCCCAACACCACCCGCTCCCCCTGCAGCTTGCCACTTACCATCACATACCTATTGCCATTGTCTGCCACGATGCTCGACACCCCGAACGACACTCCCTTCCCCACCAAGATCGCCACCCCCCGGTTTTTACATCCAACCCCGAAAGAAGCACCTGGCCTACCCACCCCTTTCTCAACTTTACCTGATCTGCCACCCTCGGGTGGGTCTCCTGAAGCATGGCCAAATCTGCCTTCAGCCCCTTCAGGTGCGCGAACACCCGGGCCGTTTGACTGGCCCATTCAGTCCCCTTACGTTCCAGGTTATCAGCCGAATCAGGGGGCTACCCACCCCCCTTCACCGCCGACTAGCCATATCCCCTCCTAGGCCAGCCACGTGCCCGCGCCCCCTGCACGGCCTGTTCCCCACAGCGGCAGACCACCGCCCCAACCTCCTCTACCGACTCCAGCTCCCCCTTGGCCATTCCATCAGCAACCCGGTTCCCCCCCCCCTTCCCCCCCTCCTCCCCCCAGCTAGGTCCCCCCCTAGCTGCATTGCTCCCCCCATTGCACTCCCGTAAGTCAGCCGACTCCTGCTGACCCCGGCCACTCCCGCCACTCCCTCGACCTTTCCCAGTGTGGAACTTCCCCTCCCCCCATTGCCCACCAGCAGGCTCTCCCCCTCCCCCTTCCACTCCCAGCACGGGAAAAAGCCCCTGCTTCCCAGCTCTGGCCCCGCCCCCTTCAACCCTTAGTGTGGGAAAAAGCCCCCACTTTCCACTCGCCCGGCCCCGCCTCCTCTGGTGCAACTCCCTTTTCAGGCCTGGTCCCCTTGCCCCCAACTCAGGCCTCACCCCCCCCTCCCTTCCCCGCGGGGCTCCATCCCCACTGCTGGCCATCAACCCCCCAAGCCGTTTACCTGCCCCCCTCCACGAGCCCACCCGGCGGGCCCAACCAAAGCAGTGCCCAACCAACCCCCGAAAAACAAAGAACCAACAATGAACAAAGAACCCCCCCTCAAAAAACAACACAACAACCCCCAACCATCCCTTCACCGCGGCCCCCCCCCCCCCCCCCCCCCCGCCCCTGACCCTCAGTCCAAGTTTTTCAGCCTGGACAAAGGCCCACGCATCCTCCGGGACACAAAATAATGATGTCGGTCCTTATAGGTGAGCCACAGATGCGCCGGCTGCAGCATGCCGAACTTCACCCCCTCCTGTGCAGCACCGCCTTCGCCCGATTGTACCTGGCCCTCTTCTTTGCCACCTCCGCGCTCCAATCTTGGTAGATCTGGACCTCCGCGTTCTCCCACCTGCTGCTCCGTTCCTTCTTGGCCCACCTTAGCACGCACTCCCGATCAGCAATCCGGTGGAACCGCACCAGCACCGCCCGCCGCGGCTCGTTGGGCTTGGGCCTCCTCGCCAGCACTCGGTGGGCCCCCCTCCAGCTCCAGGGGCCCCTGGAAGGACCTCGCTCCCATCCGCGAATTCAGCATGGTGACCACGTAGGCCCCCACGTCCGACCCCTCCAATCCCTCCGGGAGGCCCAGGATCCGCAGATTCTTCCGCATCGACCGGTTCTCCATCTCCTCAAACCTCTCTTGCCATTTTTTATGGAGCGCCTCATGCGCCTCCACCTTCACCTCGGGTCTCATCTTCATTCTCAGAGACCTTTTGCCGGACCTCGCGGATCGCCGCCCCTTGGGCCATCTGGGTCTCCAGCAGCTTATCGATTGACGCAGATCCGGTTTCAGCTCCCGAAAGCAGCGCTGAAGAAACTCCTGCTGCTCCTGCGCCCACTGCATCCATGCTGCCTGGTCTCCACCCACCGCCATCTTGGTCTTCCTCCCTCGCACTTTCTTTTGCTTCACTGCCACTTTTTTGATCGCCCCGCTCCTGGTCCAAGCCATACAATATCGGGGGAATGTTGCTGTCTCCTTCCCACACCGGGAAACGTCGAGCAAGCCCCGTTACGGGCTCTAAAAAGAGCCCAAAAGTCCGTTTTTAGCGGGAGCTGCCGAACGTGCGACTTAGCTCTGCATAGCTGCAACCGGATGTCCTCAGTGGGTGGATTTCTTTCAGCATGAGAAAAAATACATATTTATATAGTGTCTTTCATAATTACAGGACATCCCAAAACATTGTACAATCAATGAAGAGCTTTTGATGTGCAGTCGTTGTTGTAACATGGGAAAAGCTGCAGCCATTTTGCACGGCAAGCTCCCACAAACAGGTACTTTGACCAGATCATCTGTTTTTGTGATGTTGATGGAAGGATAAACATTGGCCACAACACCGTGGAGAACTCCCATGCTCTTCGATGGAATAATGCCGCGGAATATTTCCTGTCCATCTGAGAGGACAGACTGGCCCTTGGAAGTGATATGTTAGCATGGATAGAGGACCGGCCAACCAGCAGGAGGCAGGGATTGCGATACATGGGTCATTTTCAGATTGGCGACTGTAACTAGTGGAGTGCCACAGGGCTCAGTGCTGTGGCCTCAACTATTTATGCTCTATATTAATGACTTGGATAATGGGACTGACTGTATTGCTGATGCTACAAAGGTAGGTGGGAAAGCGAGTTGTGAGGTGGATGTGAAAAGTCTGCACAGATAGGAAAAGTGACTGGGCAAAGAACTGACTGATGGGGGGAACGTATGTGGGAAAATCTGATGTCAGGCAGATTTTTAATTAACATAAGGGTGTGAAGAGTTATGGAAGACCACCAGGAAAAGTGGAGTTAAAGCAAAATCCGATCAGCCATGGCCTTATTAAATGGCAGAGCAGGCACGATGGGTTGAAAGGCCCTTATTATCTTAAATAATCTCACCTGAAAGACAGCACCTACAAGAGCGGAGAATTCAGTAACGCACTGGAATGTCAGCATAGATGTTTGTGTTTCAGTCCTGTAGTGGGACTTAAACTCACAACGTCTGACTCAAAGAGAGAGGGCTGATTACTAGACTACAGTTGACAGCATGCCGATGGAGGGGGCAGCAAGGTTGTGGTGGGGGTGGGGAGATAATGTGTAACAACAGGGGTGAAAGAAAGCAGCCTGAGAGGGTTACATTATGACAGAGATCTCAGAGTTGTCAAAGGCAATGCGGGAACCTTTGATGATCTAGAGAGCTGAACATGCGCATTGCAGCCCATCATGCCCCATCAAAAAGGAAGGAGAGATAAGCTGAAAAGAAAAAATGCAAAGCAAAAATAACAATTCAATAGAGAGAGGGGCAATCACTGTAGCACAGTGGGCACTGTTGCTTCACAGGGCCAGAGTCCCAGGTTCGATTCCTGGTTTGCATTGGTCTCTGCAGAGTCTGCATGTGAAATGAAATGAAAATCGCTTATTGTCACAAGTAGGCTTCAAATGAAGTTACTGTGAAAAGCCCCTAGTCGCCACATTCCGGCGTCTGTTTGGGGAGGCTGGTACGGGAATTGAACCGCTCTGCTGGCCTGCTTTTAAAAGCCAGTGATTTAGCCCTGTGCTAAACCAGCCTCTGGTGTTCTCCCTGTGTCTGCGTAGGTTTTCTCCGGGTGCTCCGGTTTCCTTCCACAAGTCCCGAAAGACTGTTGTGCGTTTATCTCTACTACTTGGTCTTTTCTGTGGCTCTGTTCCAATTAGGGCAATCACTGAATTTGCCTTCTTTCTATATTGTCTATGTCTGAATGCTTAGAGTCGCCAGGTATCAAATGATACCACCACAAGTTTCAACCGGCTATCGATCAAAGAGCCAAACACCAGTGAGTTAGTTCAAAGTCAAGGGTACTTTATTTACACACAATTAGTCATGCAACATAAACGCTACTAGTTAACTACACCTATCAACTAAGACAACCTGTACTTAACTTTGGGCACCCGGTTTAGGTCAGGAAACAGTGGCCGCTGTTCAATTCTGGATCTCTCGGGTTCGAAGGAGTAACTGCTGCTCAGCTGAGCTCATCCATCTGGTAGCGGGCATTAACGCGAACTTGCTTCTGGTGTTGCTGCAGTTGGCAATGGCCATGACCGGGGTACCAAGGCCAAAAGAGAGCGATTATATGTCGAACTCTTCCTTTATACTCGGGGGGGCTTTCGCGCTCTTTTGGGCGGTCCTTCGATTTGGGCCGTACTAATTGGGTGATCCCTGATCATTCCGTTCGATTCCTTAGCCAATAAGTGGGCGGGGATCTGGATGGCTGGGCGTGTCCCAAGCGGTCACTGACCCCATTGTTTGTGTTTCCCTTGAACAGGGAGTGGCACCGAAATGTCTGGGACTGTCCTGGTGGCTGGAGTACCAGTCGTTTGTGTTCGGGGAGATGGGCCATCACCTGCTGATTGGCCTGATTAACATGTTAATGGGACGGGGTTTCGATACCATCTGGACTTTGCTGACAACATATGCATTTCAGGCTCTGAACCTGCCTGACTCTTGGATTATCCATTTTACCCATCAGCCTTTGCGAGTTGCTCTGTACTTCGTTGGAAGTGGCCATCCCAGATGGCTACACTACCTGCTTGTTAGGAATTGGACATTCTGAATTGTCCCTCCGTGTACCCGAACAGTCGCCAGAGTGTGACGACTAGGGAATTTCCACAGTAACTGCATTGCAGTGTTAATGTAATAATAATTATTATTGTCACAAGTAGGCTTACATTAACACTGCAATGAAGTTCCTGTGAAAAGCCCCTAGTCGCCACATTCCAGCGCCTGTTCGGGTACACGGAGGGAGAATTCAGAATGTCCAATTCACCTAACAGCACGTCTTTCGGGATTTGTGGTAGGAAACCAGAGCACCCGGAGGAAACCCACGCGTAAGCCTACTTGTGACACTAATAAAGATTATTATTAAGAGGGGGGCACAAGAGGAAAGAATTAGCAACACAAAGATATTCAAAATAACTAAGAGTGAGCACATTTTGAAATTTATTGTTTGCAATACCATGGGAGATCGCCAGGTGCCTGTGCACTTTCCTTGCCTTAACACTTACGTGAACTGTAGTTAGGAAATCATGCATCTAAATCCTGACAGTTGAGGGAGTGCTTACATTCTTGAGGGATATGCACACTTGCTTGTAAGCTTTTGGTATGGCATATTCATGAGTAGCTGAATTTTAGTTTGTGAGCTGAGTTCTACCTGCCTGTGCCTATGTTTTACTATGTTTATCATGCCTTCTTAATCCCATACTAGGTCTTACTTCATCACCTACTCCAGTGCTGGTTCCTCCACACATGGCCATCTCATCCCTTGGCCCTTCATCCCAAATGTCATCCAGACAAAAGACACAGGCATTACAATCTAATAAAAATGAAACCTATTCTTTCCCCCCAGAGGAAGGCAGAGAGCCTTCTCTAGACATTGGAGTCAGTCAACCAACTGAGAAATAAAATGAAACTCAGTCACGGAATATTTGGATATGAGCATCTGCCAGTGCCATTATTCATCTTTGAGATCACTGCGGTGTGAAGCAAGTTCTGCGCTTTTTGAGTAGTCAGAACTCCCAGATCAGATGCTAATACTAAGATATTTCTGTTGTGTAATTCATAAAGCAAGACCCAAATGGATTTTAAATGGCATAGTAAGAATGATTGGTGGAACAAAATTTGAAACCTAAATAGATTTCTTTGGAAATAGTCAGGTATCCTTTTCATTTACAAATGGTAGCATATTTTGCTTGTTTTCGTCTGATTGACCTGTTTTCTACCGTGGTTGAATGATAATGCTTCTGCAACCTTTATTTCTTTCG
The DNA here is from genome assembly GCF_047496885.1 of Scyliorhinus torazame. Taxonomy (NCBI): domain Eukaryota; kingdom Metazoa; phylum Chordata; class Chondrichthyes; order Carcharhiniformes; family Scyliorhinidae; genus Scyliorhinus; species Scyliorhinus torazame. The sequence goes on along the minus strand of NC_092707.1, from coordinate 284,760,677 downwards.
GGGTCAAGTTGTTTATCCCATCCACTGAACTCATTTCCCTCTGCTATAAAAAGATGTTCCATAGATTTGTGTTTCCTAGGTTATTTGGGGAACGCACGCCCCTGATGATCCCACACGAACTGTCAATTTTTTCAAAGCAAATTTTGGTGGAATTCAATCATGAAGCCTGAATTAATTAGTCTCCTAACCTTTGAAGCAGCCTTAGGAAACAAACTGAGGAGGTGGTCAGCATGAATGCAGATTTCAAAATGAACAGGATAGCACTTGAGCTGGCCATTGAACGTTAAATTGGAATTCAGCTCTGTAAGGTTTCAAGATGTCTAAAATGTTGAATGAGGGAATGAAAGTCAAAAAACTGTAGAATCCCCTGTTGTTTTCTGCATGGATCAGTAGCATCTACAAGGGATACATTAGAGACTTGGTTTGACAATGATGCATTGCACAATATAATATTCAATGTCTTCCTGGTATGGTGATTGGAACGGTCCTGACTTTGTAAAATAGTCTTGATGTTGTAGGTTAAATGAGCTGGTCTGTGGTATACTGATTGTTAACAACACAGCTTGCGTAATCCTCCAAAACTTGGATTCATTACTTGTGCATATTTCCTCATCAGCAGACCTGTGCTTTGAGCTGAAGACAGTGCATGCCCCACTGGCAGTGCAGAATGTGCCGATCCCATTTTCAAGCCACGGTTCCTGTCTCAGGATCAAGTGTTAGGGTTTTTTTTTAAAGCTAAAGTTTGATGTGGCTGAACAACTGCCTATAAAACACTTTAATCCCTAACCCTGTAATGTATTTAATTTCACACTGGCTGATGGGATTGTCCCTGAAAGGATTACAGCAGGGGGCTGCTATTTTCACACTTATACTAGAAAGAATAGGATATACGCGGGGTCGGAATCTAAGTAGGAGTCAACGACTGTAATATCTATACTGTTGAAGAATGGAAAAGGAAAATTGCCTCAGATTTCTACGGCTTTTTATCAATTCATCACTTTTACCTTTTAGTATGTTTGGATGAATCCATCATCACTCTTTTGTCAAACCTTCCCCAAAAGAATCTTCCGTCAAGATTTTCTTTTTGTGGTGATTTTATCATCAATTCCTTTACACTTGCGAACTCCTTTCAATTCTTTTTTGCTCTTTGTTTCTCTCAGAAATATGTACAATAACTTTTGGCACTTACTCCGTGAAAACGCAAACAGGTTTCCCAAGCATGCAATAAGTCTGAAGGTTGATTGACCTGGGATGCCCGCAGAGATCATCTCACACACTGGCTAACAGATCTTCTTACCAGTTTGTGCTTGCTAATAAGATAAATATTAGCATGATTTTCTTTCTTTCTGAAGGGCAAAGAAAGTCGACGCATTTAGCTTGGCTGGCAGTTCATAAACACATTATGGAAATTTTTGGAAGAGGGTCACATTACTGAAGGGTCGTTCCTGCACTCTGCCCCACTCTCCAATGCAATGCTAACTTTGTCACAAATCAGTCAGTACCTCATATTACAGGTTCAATGGAGCACTGCCAGTCACATTAAATGAACAGTAGATTGTTTTGTTTTGAATAACTGTACACTGTGCTCATCTCTCATTTTCTAAAAAATGTAAACAGCTCTCCTCTCTGTTTTTAACACAAAATGTGTCTCACGAACTTTCCTTGTTATACCTATCCCCGACAGATAATTCAGGCAAAGTAACATTTCTGTGATAATGAAGGAGAGCAAAGATTTTATGCTCCTTTTTTATAAAACAAGGTAGTTTACTCTTTGGACTTTCATTTCGGAAGGAGCTGAGAATGTTAGAAGGCATCAAAGATATGGTTGGGATAGACAGTGTTAATTCTTCCATATCTAAGCCTCTTTGCAGTAACTCCCTTTGTCTCCTGCCTCTAGTCATTAAACACTAATCCTATCACCCTTCCTAATCCTCAGCAGTGGAGACAGAGTTTAGTTTCCTAAACTGTCTTTGTTCCTTTCCTAATAGACAGGCTGACATTTCTGTAGAAGAGTCACATTTACTGCTCTCTATTTCAGCTTCCTAATGAAGTGCCATTAATGAATCTTTTCCACCCTTCACACAGGGTGAACGGATTTCAATCGGTTTAGTGCTAAGAAGGGAGATGTATTGTAATTTTATTGGTCTTTGCAAAGAATTGTCAAGACCCCAGCAACAAGACCACTGCAGCCTGCAGTCATTAAGACACTCCTCGATTTTAATTACAGAGAGTTTGCAGAAGAAAAGGCTCTGTTCAAATGGACAGAGCCTCATAAGCTAAGGGGAGATCTGAAGAATTCTTCTTCTTCAAAATAGAAGAAATAAGAGTGAACCTTTTTATAGTTTGTATTGACCTTCTTTCTGTCACTCTGAATTACAGGGGTTTAAATTATTGGATATCTTTGAGTTTAATTCAAGTACACCTCTATCAGTTGAAAACTTTATTCAATTCTAACTTAATTTGTTGCATTTCTAAAATCTCCAGTGGCTAAAGAGGATAGTCAGTTATCTGATAGATGGCTATACAATTGTCTCCTGTGATGATGCTGATAAACTTTGATCATATGGAAATTTAAATCATATTCTCATATTTTCTAAAGCATGCTTCAAGTCAATATTTATCGTCCCTCCTCAAAACTGCTGCTGTCATCTTTCCGAAAGGATGCTGCTGCCCTCCATGGGCTGTTACATCCCATCAAAAGACTATACATTTCCTCCTGATGACCACTTCCATCCCTGGCCCACTTTCCCTGTCTTGAAAGCTGCCATTCCACTTCCTAAAATTTCCCAAAGCGCTCCGCTTCCCAAATACAATTCCTGAGACCTCTGAATCCTTCTCAGGCCCAATTTCTGCCCTTCCACAAAAATAACCTGCCTCTCTCCAGTCGCCCGGCCATTAAATGCATCAATAACAATGTGTTTTGGTAAAACAATGTGTAAAACAATGATAAGAACGTGTATTTATTTAGCGCCTTTAACATCATGAAAAGTCCCTCAGCACTTTACAGGAACATTATAGAGCAGCATATGAAACTGATCCATCTAAGATACCAAGGTAGATTACCAAAAACTTGGTCAAAGGGTAGATTTTAAGGAGGAGAGGGAGAAAGTTTTTTTTAATACATTTAGAGTATCCAATTCTTTTTTTTCGATTAAGGTGCAATTTCACGTGGCCAATCCACCTACCCTGCACATCTTTTTGGGCTGTGGGGGTGAGACCCACGCAGACATGGGAGAATGTGCACTTCCACATGGATAGTGACCCAGGGCCTGCCGGCATCGAACCCCGGTCCTCGGTGCCGAGAGGCAGCAGAGCTAATAATACTATAATAATAACCTTTATCGTCACAAGTAGGCTTACATTAACACTGCAATGAAGTTACTGTGAAAAGACCCTAGTTGCCACATTCCGGCACCTGTTCGGGTACCCAGAGGGAGAATTCAGAATGTTCAAATTACCTAATAGCACGTCTTTCGGGATTTGTGCGAGGAAACCGGAGCACTCGGAGGAAACCCACGCAGACCCCTCGAGAATGTGCAGATTCCGCACAGGCAGTGACCCAAGCCGGGAATTGAACCTGGGACACTGCCGCTGTGAAGCCATAGTTCTAACCACTATGCTACCACGCTGCCCAGGAGGCCAGAATTGGACGAGCATAAATATCACAGAGAGTTGTATAGAAGGAGAATGTTGCAGATTTAGGAAGAGATGGGTCATGGAGGGATTTGTAAATGAGATTGTGAAGTTTAAAATTGAGATTTTGCTTAACGAGAAGCCAGTGTAGGTTGGCAAGGGCAGGAATGAACGAGCAGCAGAACTTTGAATGACCTAAAGTTTACAGAAGCTGCAATGTGGGTGGTCTGTCAGGCGAGCATTAGTATAGTGAAGTCTGGAGGTAACAAAGATACAGATGATGGTTTCAGCAGCAAATAAACTGAGGAGGTGGTGGAGTTGGGAGGTAATGGAGGTGGTTATGTGGTCTTAGTGATGGCGTGGATATGTGGTCGGTACTTCTTCTCAGGGCCATATATGTCTGGTTCAACCTCAGACAGTTACCAGGATGAGGGATGAAGTCGATAACAAGAGGAAGATATTTGTGGTGGAGACCAAAGACAATGGCCTCAGTCTTCCCAATATTTAATTACCATGTTCTTGTAGCATGGAGTCGCACACACCCAGTAAGACCGCAGGCTTTAGTGCTTCATGTGGTCAATTTGGAGGTTAGGCAGCTCAAAGCAGGATATTTAACCCTAATGTTCTTGGGTAAATGAAGAGTTTCTAATTGCTGCTCAGCTGGTAGTGTGGATGGTAAACGAGTTTGGGATCAGGCTGAACACTCTGTTAGGTATCAGTGTCAGGTTCACACGTTAAGTACTGACATGTGTATGATACTTCATGCCCTGAGTTACTGCTCCTGTAAGCGATGGGGTTAGGGGAGAAAACTTGTGTGGGAAGATAGATAAAAATAAAAATCTGGGCAGCACAGTGGCGCAGTGGGTTAGCACTGTGGCCTCACGGCGCCGAGGTCCCAGGTTCGATCCCAGCTCTGAGTCACTGCCCGTGTGGAGTTTGCACATTCTCACCATGTCAAGTTTTCTTTGATAATTGCTCCTTTGCAGCACATTGGTGCTGCTAACATTAGATGGTGTGTAATTATTTCCCAGGCTTTAAGCCTTGTGATAAATTTTAGTTAAAGTCTATCTGTGTAGACAGTAAGAAGTCTTACAACACCAGGTTAAAGTCCAACAGGTTTGTTTCGATGTCACTAGCTTTCGGAGCGCTGCTCCTTCCTCAGGTGAGTTGTAAGACTTCTTACTGTGCTCACCCCAGTCCAATGCCGGCATCTCCACATCATATCTGTGTGGAGGCATTAATTTCTCCTTGATATTCTTTTTTTTTTAAATTTAGAGTACCCAATTCATTTTTCCAATTAAGGGGCAATTTAGCGTGGCCAATCCACCTACCCTGCACATCTTTGGGTTGTGGGGGCGAAACCCACGCAAACACGGGGAGAATGTGCAAACTCCACACGGACAGTGACCCAGAGCTGGGATCGAACCTGGGACCTCGGTGCCGTGGGGCATCAGGGCTAACACACTGCACCACCGTACTTCTCCTTGATATTCTTCTGCAAAAACAATATTGACAAATATTTGTGAAGAATGAGTGTTATCTCCTACCTTGAGCTGTCCCATGGTTTGCTCTGGTACGGAGCTTATTATGTTCTGGTAAAGGAGTCTAGAGATGAAAGAATGATCACCAATCAGATGACCAGCTTTTTCATGGAATCTGTCTAAGAATGCAAGAGAATTGTTAAAACGTCTTCTAAATATGGGGGTAGTGTCCAAATTTGGACAGAAGCGGGTTAAAAATTGTTACGGGGAAAAGAACTGTTTGACACAAAAGAGGTAACTGAGATTCTTGAAGGCAGTTTTAGCAATTGAAAAATGTGTGAATTTCCTTTGCGGGTCAGAGGGAAAGGTGAGAAGAATGCCAATGGATGAAGACCCTGTTGATGTATTAGTCGTCTGTCTTTGAAGGTCTCTTTCATTTCATAGCTTTCCACCCTTTTCTTTTCAAACGCCTTCTGTCTGTGTTACTTGTGACATATAATGCATCTGATCAATGTACCTTCGTCAGTGGACAGTGCTGATTCACCACTTTTCTACTCATTTGCAAGGAATTGTGCTAATATTTTGAGTAAATACAGATTTGTCGTTGTGCTGGCATTGCAGTGTGTTGTATTCATGCATAAGTATTCAGCTTCTGCATTATAACAACTTAATGAATAACAGTCAAAAATTGGGTGTGATTGAGCGGGAAAGAATCTTAGTCTGCTGTCTGGCGCGTTTGGCGGGGTGCTTCTCAGCGGCTGCAGCACCGAGATTCATCCCGCTATTTACCGTTTTTTGGGGCCTCAGGGAGTTTTTCCCCACTCAGGCAAATTTCCAACACTGTCGAGCCAGGCTCGGCAGCAGATAAAGGAGCCATTTTGAACGGCTGCCCTGATTTCTGTTCCCCCCTTTTAGTCCTACCCCCTTCCTGGCTTTCAGGACCCAGCCCTTCACTCCCCCCCAACCGTTTTTGGTCCCTCAAACCTCCCTCATGCGCACTGTCATGGGCAAGGCACCCCAGGGCCCAAGTCTTGGCAGTGTCAACCTGGCACCTGGTGGTACTGCCAGGGTACCAAGCTGGCAGCGCCAAAGTGCCCAGGTGCCAGGGGGAGTGCCGGATTACTACCCTGCCCTGACACTGAACACCCATGGGGCTCTAAGGGCCTGAAAGACCCCCCGAGGTGCCAATATGCCTGGTCCATGTTTGTAGAAACCAGTGCTAAACGGTGCCCATTTGCGGTCTCATAAAAATGGGTGGTGAAAGCGGCGTCCTGATATAAATCCCAATATCTGGATCACGCCCACCGAGGAAGTAATCCAGATCATGCCAGGCGGAGCGTGTTTGGTGACTCGCGATTGGCCAGGCACCTAGCCAGGAACCCGATTTAGGCTCTCACGGGATTCATCCATTGCGCCCGGCTCCGTGCCAGGTGCAACACGGTGGCTGAATCACGCAACGGGCAAGCTTCATGAAACATTAAGAACAGACATTCCTGGCAGACTGTCTAAAATTACACAACAATAACATACTTCTTAAAAGTATTTCACATGAGTTTTGCTCATGAAAATCTATTCATGATAATCCTTAGGAAGGAATGAAAACCAGGGGAACAACAGTAGCTTGCATTTGCATAGTGTCATCAGCATGGCAAAATGCTCCAAAGGGCTTCACAGGAGTGTTATCAGACAAAGGTCTGAAACACGTGCTGCCCATTGACTCAAATATCCCACCATTCCTCTGGGCAGATTCCCACCATCCATCCTCCATAAACATCAATTCATCTAATACCCTGCTGCCAATGTTGAAACTTGCTTCAGGCTTAGTGCATCCATCTCCCTTATACAAATGACCTGTAGCAAGCAACCTGTTCAATGGACATTCACCCATCATCGCCTTGTGCTCACTGATAGACACTGGGCCCTGGTCCAGTAATACCTCAATTTCAAAATTCACACCTTAGTTTTCAAATCCCTCCATGGTCTTGCTGCACCCTATTTCTTCAGCCCTCCTGCATTTCTGCAACCTTCTGAGACCTCGACATTTCTCTAATTCTAGTCCCTTGTGCAGACGTAGGGCGGTATTCTCCAACACACCGCCGGGCCAGAGAATCGCCGGGGGGCAGCGTGAATCCCGCTCCGCTGCCCGGACGCTGGCTGCAGATTTCTTCGGCGCCAGTTTTTTGGTGGTGCCGGGAATCGCATCGGCTGGTCGGGGGCCGTTGGCAGTGGCCCCCCCGGCGATTCTCCGCTCCGCGATGAGTCGAGCGGCCGCCCGTCTTCGGCCTGTCCCGCCGGCGTAAATTACACAAGGTTTTTACCAGCGGGAACTGGCTCTGCGGGCGGCCTGTGGAGTCCTCGGGGGGGACGCACGGGGGAATCTGGCCCCATGGGGGGGGGGAGGAGGGGGGGGGGGCACAGTGGCCTGGCCTGCGATCGGGGCCTACCAATCTGCGGTCGAGCCTGTGCCGTGGGGGCACACTTTCCCTCCGCGCCGGCCGCTGTAAATCTCTGCCATGGCCGGTGCGGGGAAGAAACCCCCTGTGCATGCGCTGGGATCACAATGGATCCTCCTGGCGCTCCCGCGCATGCGCCAACTTGCGCCGGCTGGCAGAGGCCCTACGGCACCGGTCGGCATGCCGCCAATCCCACCGGCACCGGCCTAGCCCCGGGATTCCACACCTTCCGGGCGGCCCGACGCCGGAGTGGTTCATGCCACTCCTCGGCGCCGGTACGGCCCGCCCCGCCGGACACCGGAGAATCCCGGCCGTGATTCTCATCGCTCCACCATTGGCTGTAGTATATTTAGTTGGCCAGGCCCTCAGCATTTGGACAGCCTCCCTAAACTTTAACACTTCCTTCAACTCACTCCCTAAAGTCTACTTCTTTCACCAAACCTTTGGCTACCTTCCCCAATGTGTAGCCAGGTATCAACTTTTGTTTGATAATGCTCATATGAAGCCCCTTGGGAAATTTTACTATGCGAAAGGCGCTGTATGGAATCCCTACAGTGCACAAGGACGCTATTCGGCCGATCGAGTCTGCACCAACCCTTCAAAACACCACCCAACTTGGGCCCAATCCCCCACCCTATTCCTGCAACTCCACCCTAAGGGGCAATTTACCATGGCCAATCCAAATAACCTGCACATCTTTGGACTGTGGGAGAAAACAAGAGCATCTGGAGGAAACCTACGCAGACATGGGGAGAAAGAGCAAACTCTACACAGCCAGTGACCCAAGGTCAGAATTGGACCCGGGGTCCTGGCACTGTGAGGCAGCAGTGCTAACCACTGTGCCACTGCGCTGCCCACAAATATCAATGGGTATTTCTTGAGGTAAGATTTCAGGGTGTCTTTGAAGCACTTCCTTTGTCCTCCTCTTGTTCAGGATCCTTCTTTGAACTGGGCAAAGAAGATTTACTTTGGCCTTTGGGACTCTAAAAGCCGGCCTAGTGGAGTTGGCCCCGAATCACCATGGAGTCGATGCTGATGCTCTTGACTCCTTCAAGGACACTGTTTTAGTACGTCTGTCCTCCCACTGATGCAGAGAATCCACCTCAGACAGCGTTGATGGTACCACGCCTGGGCCTTGAGGTGGCATCTGTACGTAGTCCAGGTTTCTGGGCCATATTGAAGAGTTGGGAGGATGTCTGCCTTGTGCACGGGATCTCAGTATCAGCACAGATGTTGCAGTCGTCGAAGACACTCATGCTTAAGCGTCCGAAAGAGGCGCTTGCAGATTGGATACGATATTGGATCTCTGCATCAATGTCGGCATTAGGTGAGAGGTGGCTCCCAGGTATGGAAGATGTTCCACGTTTGGTAGGGTTTTTCCAATGATCTCGATGGAGAGAGAGCCCGGCACCCTGAAGGTTTACCTCAAGAAATGCAACAAATACGTCAATGCCTGGGAGACCCTTGCTCAGAAGGGATCTACTTGAAGGAACCTCATGATTGAAGTACACAAAACTTTGGGGACGGCCAACAGCAAGAAGAGGCCTGGAAAAGGAGCCTGAAAAAGGAATACCTGCAATCTAGAATCCAAGGAACGATCCCACCTCTTGGAACACCTGCCAAGGGTCCGGTCGAAGATGCGGCTCTAGGATCGGGCTCAGCCATGCAAGGACCCACAGAACCCATGAGCAGTAACACGGAGTTTCTTAGGTGGACAATCATACTCGTTAGTGAGTGATCACCTTGAAGAAGAAGAGATATCAGTGAGTAGCATCCCTACCTCTGAGTCAGAAGCTATAGGTTTGAGGCCCACCCTAGGACATGATGGGCCAATAAAAGTGCATTCATTACATGGTCAAACAGGTTAAACGTCAACCTGCAAATCCTTCCAACACACCAATGGCAGGCGGTAAGAGTGGGAGAGACTCCATGTCAACCGAGCTTGATGTGGAGTGGCGCCCCTCAAGCTACATGCCCCTGGCAACAGACTAGCGACCTGTTCCAGGTAAAAACAAGCTATAGAAACAGATTAAAGTCTGCCTTAGTGCGCCAGCAGGTTCGGGAAGAGAATAATAGAGGAAGAAAGGTGCTATATAAATGCAAATTGTTGTTGATGAAACAGACCAATGGCAGTAGTGTATGATTGCGCCAATCCATCAGTGAATATATGCTGACACATTCCCACCGCCGTGACAGAATGCGTTTTACACACTGCTGGCAGCAAACTCATGTGGGGAGATCTTGATTTTGCGAGTTAGCGTTAAACAAAGTTAAACATCAGTCGACAGCCTGCTTTGCATCTCAATGACTTCAAATGGAAGTGAAATTTGTAAGAGGTGAAGAAATAGGATAGTGACCTACTAAAACCCAATTTATACCATCCCAGAAAGCCCAGATCTACCCCTGTACTGTTTACACTCAGTGCATTCTCAATTTCAAGTTGACCAATGCTCATTTTATGAGCCGTGGACTAACGGATGCTTCAAGCTATTTCTCATATCTTTCAATGCTAGAAGTTTGTGTTAGGCTCTGCTATATTTATTGCTCTCAGCAAGCATTGTTTCCTATGAATTGTTTTTGCAAACATCATTAAAGAAAAATCAATATGAAAGAGATGATCCTGTCTCCAACTTATTGCTAGCCATAGAAATTGCTAATATAATGATTGAACCATTAAGAACAATAAAGTCCTGAAACAAAAGGATTGCGTTTAAATGTTATTGTTTCTTCCTGGCACTGGCCTCTCATTTTGAAACCATGCTGGTTCACACAAACTACCACTATGCATTTCAATCATCTACACTCTCACCAGGCAGCCTATGTTACAGTAATGGTGACTATGCCAAACTAGGATGAATTCAGAGCAACACACATAGGTTGGACTGCTATACAACCTCCACAATGAACAGAAAATGGACAGAGAAAACTCAATTACAATGCTACTAAGCAAATGTGAAATGTTGACGCCAATATTGTCTTTCATGTGTTCGGAAGCCAGTATCACTACTGAAATAGCCTGGATGACACATCCGGAATCTTCAAATTAAATAACCTCTACTCAGTCTCCTGCGAGATTGGGTGCAAGCTGTCAAGAGCATGAGTTAGAAGATAGAGGAATAACTAAGCCCAGATGGATCAGGGAAGGGTTGGAGTTGGGAGTGGGGGAATGGAGGAAATATAGAAATGCAGAGGATAGAGCGTGTATGCGAGGAGCTAGAGAGTAAGCCGAGGACAGGGAAGACAAATGAAAAAGAGGGATACGTTCCGGGTGCGGCGATGACCAGCTGAGTCGCACGTTTCGGCAGCTCCCTGTGAAACGGACTTTTGGGCTCTTGATAGGAGCCCCAACGGCAATTTTTACGGCTGAAAACACCGTGCGGTAAACCAGAAGGGTGTTCCCCCTGGACACGGATGGAAAAAGGAGAGGAAAGTGGCCGGATTGCAGCGGATCCTTTGGAGCAGCGGCAAGGAAGGCAAGCAGAAACCAAGATGGCGTCGGAAGGTGGCAGTTTCATATGGGGCCCTGAACAACAAGAGTTTTTGAAACGCTGCGTGGAGGAGATAAAAAAGGAAATGAAGAAAGAGTTGTTGGCCCCGATACTACAGGCGATCGAAGGGCTAAAGGAGGAACAAAAGACCCAGGAGCAGGAGCTTCGGGTCGTGAAGGCGAAAGCAGCAGAGAATGAAAACGATATACAGGGCCTGGTGGTGAAGTCGGAGATACAGGAGGCACACCAGAAACGATCTGTGGAGAGGTTGGAGGCACTGGAAAATAACGCAAGGAGGAACAACTTGAGGATTCTTGGCCTTCCTGAAGGTGTGGAGGGGGCGGACGTCGGGGCATATGTGAGCACGATGCTGCACTCGTTAATGGGAGTGGAGGCCCCGACGGGTCCGTTGGAGGTGGAGGGAGCATACCGAGTTATGGTGCGAGGATCGAGAGCAGGAGAAGCTCCCAGAGCCATAGTGGTGAGATTCCTCCGTTTTAAGGATAGAGAAATGGTCCTTAGATGGGCGAAGAAAACTCGGTGTAGTAAATGGGAGAACGCGGTGATCCGCGTCTATCAAGATTGGAGTGCGGAGGTGGCGAGAAGGAGGGCGAGCTTTAATCGGGCCAAAGCGGTACTTCACAAAAAAAAGATAAAGTTTGGAATGCTGCAACCGGCAAGACTGTGGGTCACATATCAAGGGAGGCACCACTACTTTGAGACGGCGGATGAAGCGTGGACTTTTATTGTAGAAGAAAAATTGGAATGATTGGACTACGAAAATGAACGTTTGGACAAAGTGGTGGGACGAGTGGGGGGGGGGGGGGGGGGCGAAGAGGGATTGTATGATTAATCCTGCGGTATGGTAACTTTTCTTTCTCCCACAGGTGGTGATGGGGGGAGGTGGGGAGGGAGAGGAGATGGGGCGTTGGCCATGGGAGGCGGGGCCGAGGGAGAGGCGCGGGCTTGGTTCCCGCGCTATGATAATTATGGCGGGAATAGAGAAGCAGGAAGGAGGGGGCGCCGCACGGTGCGAGCCGTGATCACGGGGGGAAGCCGAGGTCAGCCAGAGTTTGCTGACTTCTGGGAGCAACATGGGGGGAGTAATTACGCTAGCGGGGGGTCTAGCGGGGGGGGGGGGGGAGGGGGGAATTACTGGGTTGCTGCTGCTGGGGAAAGGGGGGAGTGGGTACGGGAAAGGATGGGCGGGGGGGCACCGTCTGGGAGAAATACAGCTGCGTGGGAACTGAGCGAGAAGCTGGAAAAAGATGATGGCTAACCGGCAAGGGGGGGGGTGGGAAGCCCCCCAACTCGGCTGATCACGTGGAACGTGAGGGGGCTTAACGGGCCGATAAAGAGGGCACGAGTACTCGCACACCTTAAGAAACTTAAAGCAGATGTGGTCATGTTACAGGAAACGCACCTGAAACTGATAGATCAGGTTAGGTTGCGCAAAGGATGGGTAGGGCAGGTGTTCCATTCGGGGCTGGATGCGAAAAACAGGGGGGTGGCTATATTAGTGGGGAAGCGGGTAATGTTCGAGGCAAAGACTATAGTGGCGGATAACGGGGGCAGATACGTGATGGTGAGTGGCAAATTACAGGGAGAGATGGTGGTGTTGGTAAACGTGTATGCCCCGAATTAGGACGATGCCAGTTTTATGAGGCGAATGCTAGGACGCATCCCAGACCTAGAGACCGGAAAGCTGATAATGGGGGGAGACTTTAACACGGTGTTGGAACCAAGGCTGGATAGGTCGAAGTCCAGGACTGGTAGGAGGCCGGCAGCAGCCAAGGTGCTTAAGGATTTTATGGAGCAGATGGGAGGGGTGGACCCGTGGAGATTCAGTAGACCTAGGAGTAAGGAGTTCTCGTTTTTCTCCTATGTCCATAAAGTCTATTCACGCATAGACTTTTTTGTGTTGGGTAGGGCATTGATCCCGAGGGTGAGGGGAACGGAATATACGGCTATAGTCATTTCGGATCATGCCCCACACTGGGTAGACTTGGAGATAGGGGAGGAAACAAGAGGGCGTCCACCCTGGAGAATGGACATGGGACTAATGGCGGGTGAGGGGGTGTGCTTAAGGGTGAGGGGATGCATTGAAAAGTACTTGGAACTCAATGACAATGGGGAGGTTCAGGTGGGAGTGGTCTGGGAGGCGTTGAAGGCGGTGGTTAGGGGGGAGCTGATATCAATAAGGACACATAAAGGGAAGCAGGAGAGTAAGGAACGGGAGCGGTTGTTGCAAGAACTTTTGAGGGTGGACAGACAGTATGCGGAAGCACCGGAGGAGGGACTGTATAGGGAAAGGCAAAGGCTGCATGTGGAATTTGACTTGCTGACCACAGGCACTGCAGAGGCACAATGGAGGAAGGCACAGGGTGTACAGTATGAATATGGAGAGAAGGCGAGCAGATTGCTGGCACACCAATTGAGGAAAAGGGGAGCAGCGAGGGAAATAGGGGGGGTGAGAGACAAAGATGGAGAGACGGAGCGGGGAGCGGAGAGAGTGAATGAAGTGTTTAAGACATTTTATAAAAAATTGTATGAAGCTCAACCCCCGGATGGGAGGGAGAGAATGATGGAGTTTTTGGATCGGCTGGAAATTCCCAAGGTGGAAGAGCAGGAAAGGATGGGATTGGGAGCACAGATCACGGTAGAAGAAGTGGTGAAAGGAATTAGGAACATGCAGACGGGAAAGGCCCCGGGACCGGACGGATTCCCAGTTGAATTTTACAGAAAATATTTGGACTTGCTCGCCCCGCTACTGGCGAGGACCTTTAACGAGGCAAAGGAAAGGGGACAACTGCCCCCGACTATGTCAGAAGCAACGATATCGCTTCTTTTAAAGAAGGAAAAGGATCCGCTACAATGCGGGTCCTACAGACCAATCTCCCTCCTCAATGTAGATGCCAAGGTCTTGGCCAAGGTAATGGCAATGAGAATAGAGGAATGTGTCCCGGGGGTGGTTCATGAGGACCAAACTGGGTTTGTGAAGGGGAGACAGCTGAACACGAACATATGGAGGTTGTTAGGGGTAATGATGATGGCCCCACCAGAGGGTGAAACAGAGATAGTAGTGGCGATGGATGCCGAGAAAGCATTTGATAGAGTGGAGTGGGATTATCTGTGGGAGGTGTTGAGGAGATTTGGGTTCGGAGAGGGGTATGTTAGATGGGTGCAGCTGTTGTATAGGGCCCCAGTGGCGAGTGTGGTCACGAATGGACGGGGATCGGCATATTTTCGGCTCCATAGAGGGACAAGGCAGGGATGTCCTCTGTCCCCATTACTGTTTGCACTGGCGATTGAGCCCCTGGCGATAGCGCTGAGAGGTTCCAAGGGATGGAGGGGAATACTTAGGGGAGGAGAAGAACACCGGGTATCTTTATATGCGGATGATCTGCTACTATATGTGGCGGATCCAGCGGAGGGGATGCCAGAAATAATGCGGATACTTGGGGAGTTTGGGGATTTTTCAGGGTATAAATTGAACATGGGGAAGAGTGAGCTGTTTGTGGTGCATCCAGGGGAGCAGAGTAGAGAAATAGAAGACCTACCGTTGAGGAAGGTAACAAGAGACTTTCGTTACCTGGGGATCCAGATAGCTAAGAATTGGGGCACATTGCACAGGCTAAATTTGACGCGGTTGGTGGAACAGATGGAGGAAGATTTCAAGAGATGGGATATGGTAGCATTGTCAATGGCAGGGAGGGTGCAGGCGGTTAAGATGGTGGTCCTCCCGAGATTCCTCTTTGTGTTTCAGTGTCTCCCGGTGGTGATCACGAAGGCTTTTTTCAAAAGAATAGAAAAGAGTATCATGGGTTTTGTTTGGGCCGGGAAGACTCCGAGAGTGAGGAAGGGATTCTTACAGCGTAGTAGGGATAGGGGGGGGCTGGCACTACCGAGCCTAAGTGAGTATTATTGGGCCGCTAATATTTCAATGGTGAGTAAGTGGATGGGAGAGGAGGAAGGAGCGGCGTGGAAGAGATTAGAGAGGGCGTCCTGTAGGGGGACCAACCTGCAGGCTATGGTGACAGCCCCATTGCCGTTCTCACCAAGGAACTATACCACGAGTCCGGTGGTGGTAGCTACACTGAAGATTTGGGGACAGTGGAGACGACATAGGGGAAAGACCGGAGCACTGGGGGGGTCCCCGATAAGAAACAACCATAGGTTTGCCCCGGGGGGAATGGATGGGGGATATGGAATGTGGCAAAGAGCAGGTATAACGCAATTGAAAGATCTATTTGTGGATGGGAAGTTTGCGAGTCTGGGAGCGCTGACCGAGAAATATGGGTTGCCCCAAGGGAATGCATTCAGGTACATGCAATTGAGGGCTTTTGCGAGGCAACAGGTGAGGGAATTCCCGCAGCTCCCGACACAAGAGGTGCAGGACAGAGTCATCTCAAAGAAATGGGTGGGGGACGGTAAGGTGTCGGATATATATAGGGAAATGAGAGACGAAGGGGAGACTATGATGGACGAACTAAAAGGGAAATGGAAAGAAGAGCTAGGGGAGGAGATTGAGGAGGGGATGTGGGCAGATGCCCTAAACAGGGTAAACTCGTCGTCCTCGTGCGCCAGGCTAAGCCTGATTCAGTTTAAGGTATTACACAGGGCACATATGACTGGAACACGGCTCAGTAAATTTTTTGGGGTGGAGGATAGGTGTGCGAGGTGCTCGAGAAGCCCAGCGAATCATACCCATATGTTTTGGTCATGCCCGGCACTACAGGGGTTTTGGATGGGGGTGACAAAGGTGCTTTCGAAAGTAGTAGGAGTCCGGGTCGAACCAAGCTGGGGGTTGGCTATATTTGGGGTTGCACAAGAGCCGGGAGTGCAGGAGGCGAAAGAGGCCGATGTTTTGGCCTTTGCGTCCCTAGTAGCCCGGCGCAGAATATTGCTAATGTGGAAAGAAGCCAAGCCCCCGGGGGTGGAGACCTGGATAAATGATATGGCGGGGTTCATAAAGTTAGAGCGGATTAAGTTCGTCCTAAGGGGGTCGGCTCAAGGGTTTACTAGGCGGTGGCAACCGTTCGTCGAATATCTTGCGGAAAGATAGATAGGGGAGAACAAAGAAGGCAGCAGCAGCGGCCCAGGACTTGGGGGGGGGGGGGGGGGAGGGATGGGGGGGGGATGGGGGGCGGGGGTGGCCTGAGACAAGGCAGTTGCCAATTAGGGCTAGTTTTTATTTTTTTTGTTATTTAATATTTATTTATTTGTTGTTGTTTTTGTTTAAACTTAAAAAGGTCATTATTATCTGTATTGTTACAATGTTGTGTAAAGGATGCACAATGTACTGTGTTGGTTGACCAAAAATTTTCAATAAAATATTATTTAAAAAAAAAAGAAAAAGAGGGCTACAAGGGGGAGCTGCGGGCAGTGACGGGTAAGAAGGGGAGGCGGAAATGGGCATTTTCATCACAATAGGACACGCAGACAGGAAGGGAGAAGAAGAGGAGAGGGGCATATGTGGGAGAGAGGACAATGGAGGAAGGAGGAGGGATGAGTGGAACTGTATCAGCATCAATGTTGTTCTCAGGGGGAGGGAAAGGTTGGTTGCCTTCTCAGTTCTGGGGGAGGGGGAAGGAATTTGAAGAGATTACATCTCAATGTTAGAGTGGGAGGAATGTTGGAGAAGACATTCTTTCACTGAAGGTTGGTAGAGTGCATTAGCCAAGGAAAGTATCTATGTTAATGTTAAAAGAATGATTTGCCTTTCTGTAACTCCTTTCTTGATCACAGGATGTTTCAGTTCATATTACAGTCAATGAAATACTTCTGAAGTTCAGCCGCTGTTGTAATGTAATGCAAGTCGTGCACAGCACGCGTCTGCAAACAGTGACCTGATAATGATCAAATAATCTATTATTGTGATGGAGAACCCCCTTGCTCTTCTTCAAAATAGTGTCCTGAGATCTTTTCTAACCTCCTGGGAGAGCAAATGGGGCAAAGCTTTAGCACCTTATATGAAAGACCAGAGGAGCAGTGGACATGTCAGCCTAGATTTCTGTTTTTAGGTGCTGGAGTGGAACTTGAATCCTCAACCTTCTAACTGGGAGATGACAATGCTATCAAGGGAACAATAACTTGTGTCTTTGAAAGTGGCAGAGTTGCTGTACAGTGAGGGAAGGTGAGGGAAGGTGAGTTCTGAGCTGCACCCAGCTTTGGGGAGATTTTGGAGTTCTCTCCAATGCTGGAGTGGGAGGAGGGGTCTGCATTACTTACTGAGTGGGAAGAGTGACCTGAGTTATTTTTCAGCGGGTAGAGGGGCAAGTGTCCTTTGTTAAATGCTCTATAATTTGAATGCCAGCATGTTATTGGTTCTGTGGTTATCATATGGGGTGGCTAAGGCACAGGCTTTCTCCAGAAATGTGGTTAAGAAGGCTCCCTTTTCCTTTTGTCAAACAACTATTTATTTTCTCTCAAGTCTCTGTTTCCATCTCACCAACTGTAAAGTTAAAAACCTTCCTGAGATTTTTGTAGAACTGCCAAGTTCCAAAAGACAGATGTTTTGCTTATTTCCTTTGTCTTTTTAGATCTATTTTTCATGTACATTTGACGGGGAACTTTGATTGATTATGTGAACCCCCAGTGACAGTGCAGGAAAGTCAGGCGTTTTGGTGGGACTCCAGTGGTTAAGACTGTTGGATGTTGCTTGTTCTCATTTCCCACTGTGACTTTTCCATTCTCCACCTTGTTACACATTGTTACATATATACCACTTCAAATAATTTATTGGTGAATGAATAGGACAAGACCAGGAGAATGTATTTTATGGAGCTAGTTGCTGTGATCTGGGATGTGCTGCCTCAAGGAATGGTGGAAGCAGACTCAATAGTAGCTTTCAAAAAGGAATTGGATAAATACTCGGAGGGAAAACGTTTGCGGGGATATGGGGAAAGGGGCTGGGACTAATTGAAAAGTTTGTCAAAGAGCAAACACCAGCACAATGGGATGAATGGCCGCCACTGCTATTTGAAAATGAAATGAAAATTGCTTATTGTCACAAGTAGGCATCAAATGAAGTTACTGTGAAAGGCCCCTAGTCGCCACATTCCGGCGCATGTTCGGGAAGGCTGTTATGGGAATTGAACCATGTTGCTGGCCTGCCTTGGTCTGCTTTCAAAGCCAGCGATTTAGCCCTGTGCTAAACAGCCCCTATTTCATTCTATGACTATGTAAGTAACAAGAGAACAAATCAATAAGATCTTTCAGAGTATTAACGAGTGACCCACTATTGATTAAGCACCCAGCTGTCCTCAACAAACATTTCAATGGTGCACATTGTGTGGCCGTGGCTCAAGAAGGCGGCTCACCATTTTAATAAGGATGTGGAGACTCCACACCAAATGAAATAGGAATAAAGTTTTATTTACGCAAACGATATATACACCACCACGATCCATAATGGGTTCCTTTCTGGTTGGTGCCTGACTGGCAGATCTGACATACAAAGGTTAATTGAGATACCCCACCCCTAGCTGGGGAGCTCGTACTGTAGCCACCTGAGTTGGCCACTTCCCGACTTAAAATGGAGAACCGCAAAGGCTGAAGGGAAATTCAGCCAACACAGGCAAAGACTAGCAAATACAGAAATCATGTATATTGGAACCTGCAAAACACCCAGACAGCATCGAAACCAGCAGCCATCTGCATTGTAATGTAGCAGCCATCTACATATTAATGAGCGATCCCCGGGAACAATTGAAACATTTTAAGGTAAACAGGGCCAAGCCAGACTCCTCGGCGCCAGCAGGAGCCAACACAAAAGAGGTTAACGGACACTTAAAGATGCCCAATGATCAGGGAACCGCTCCAGCATTGGAGAAATCGAACCAAGGGATTGGAACGAAGTCCAATCACTTGAAACCAGGTACGGGGTCCACCCCGAAGTGGGGGAAGCCCCTGGGGACTATAAAGCAAAGCCCCCAAGTTCAAATCGTCCTTCTTGACAGGGTCACTCAGCAACGCGAAGCAACCCCTGAGAGTAAACTGTCCAGCGGCCTCCAAACAAGTAAGTCTCAAGTCAACGCTCGCTACGAGATAGGCGCTCCTAGCTACCAGTCCATACCAGCTTTGAATTCCGCAGACTCAGGACCTGAACGAAAGGCCATTTGTTCCCCTGACCTGGTGGGCCAGTCCGAAGCTAAATATAGGCCTGTTAGCGATAGAAATAGCGTAGAAAGTAGAGTTTATGCATGAGTAGCGATTTACTGTGTATAATAAATGTGTATTGATTTGAATCTTACTAATTGGTATGTTGAGTTATTGATCATTACATGAACTTGAACCTCGTGGCGGTATCATAAAGAGACCTGGCGACTCTAGAGCAAAAGTTATAAAACAGAGCCAATTGAACCAACCAAAAGTTAACAACAGTACTCTGCAAGGACCACTGGGAAGATGGGCAATTAGAGATGGGCAATAAATGCTGGCTTAGATGAGCGCCGCCCACATCCTGTGAAAGAGTAATTGATAAACAGTGCCCTCCCACTGCTCTGGTGAATATTCAATCACTTCTGCTGTTTCTCATCTGGCTCACAACCATTTGAAAAGGCAGCAGGCTTTACAGTTGAACACAGTTCCGAAGACAAGCAATCAGTGCATGGTGATGGTGAGTTGAGAAAGGAGTTACAGTGACATTAGGTGAGACAACGGGCTCACTTTTACTTCATGTCAGTGTTACAATGGTTTAAAATGAATTCAAAATCTCACCCAATATGACCCTCACAGTGCCACCTGGAGGCATACAGTGCAACTTTAATTCTAATAATCACAAAGTAGTATCAGATAACGTGATGGTAGTGTGTTGCATTTCACGCAGGGAGTCCATGTTGGCGTGCCACCATGCACATTATAATCTGCAGCTATGGAAAGTGAAGGTAGATGTTCCCACTTTCTTTCCATTGTGTGGCTGACCAGGAATCTCTCCTCCTTTTATCACCTGCCCTTGTTATATGTCAGAGAGACGTGCAGTTTGACACTCCACCTGTTTGGCCAACTGGTGAACGCACCATCCTTGACCATAAAGTCCTGGGGTGGGACTTGAACCCGGGGCGCCTGCCTTAAAGACCGGGATGCGATCCACTGCAGCACAAGAGCTCTGTCAATGTGAGATGATGAACTACTGCAAAAAAACACAAGTGGGGCTTCACAACTATTGCTCAACAAGGACTAAGTATGGAGTAGGAGTGAGGTTATAGGAGCTTAATGCAGTCTGACAGTATCATTGAGCATCTAACATTTGTGACCATAAATTCCCATTCAAATTCTCCTGATCCTGACAAAATTAGCATATCATCATGAAACATCAGCATTCTCCATACTGTTGTTGTCATTGCACTGTCTATAGTGTCTGCACAATTATATGTACAGTACCATTTTATTTATTGTCTCTCGTTGGCAGCACCACACTCACCCTAGGTCAGGGTCATGTGTCTTCTAACATCACTGTGTAGGCAATACTGTACTCAGTCCCATATTAACTCTGCTGTGCCAGACCCATACACTACAGGCCTCACCCTCCTCAACATTGCCTTGCTCTGTATCCCAGTCACCACCTGCTCCATTTTCCTTTACCTTCTCCAGCTCCAGACAATGATTTTCCTATTCCAATGTCCTCCGCTCTTCTCAGCTCTGCTCTTCTCCCTGTCTGCAAGTTGAAACAAAGTGTTAGGACAACAAAGGTAACTTCAAGGGATTTATATTTGTATTGGGAAACATTAGAAATAAGTCTGCTGTTTTAAGTGTGTTTAATTTAATGTTTCTGTGCCTTCTATAATTAGATTCATGCTGGACAAAGTTGTTTGTACATGTGAGGGTTGGTTTCAATTCCAACTGTGATTCTATTGTGCTTAGAGAGGGTTACTGCGTGAAGAATAAATAGTAGTAGCAGGGATTGTTTATCAACTGGAAGCCCTTGTAAGGATATAAAATACTTCTAAGTTTTTGTTTTAGCTGGATATATTGCAGTTGGAGAAAGGACACTGGGGAGTGAACCTATCTCAACTCTGCCAGGAGAAGACAGACAAGACAAGGGAGGTGCAAAGTGCAAGCTTCCAAAAGAACAAGTTACAGTCCAGATAACCAGGGAATTTGGACACAAAAGAAAGTCAAAGATGTCTGGAGTTAAAAGAACAGAGACCAAGGTATTTAACAGAAGAACTCAAGGAAGAGTAGACAAAGTGTTCTGAGTTAAAGAGACAATGACAGTCATTAGATTTAAAGTGGAACAGCAGACTTCAGAGGTAAATTAAACGCTTTATGCCGTTTTAACACAGTCTGGGAATCGAGAGTTAAAGAAATCCTGCACAGTTTGTACAGCAATAAAGACAAAGAAATTCTAAAGGGTTGGTGAAATATCCTGGACTGAAATCACTGTTAGAAATGGAGTGGAAGCTTTGTTTAAAGGAGTCATTTGTAAAACCTGGTCTGGATTTCAGAATGCAAACTGCTCATGGAAAACATTATTGCGAACAAAGATTTTAAAGCATGTGTTTTTGAGAGTCTTTTCTGCATCTTTCTCCAGCTTGCCGCAGCCTCCCCGGTGCAGTGTGTACATTCCTTTGAAAGCTCGCCAGGGACTTCTTTGGGGCTGTTTTTTCTCATGTGACAATCATCTGGGAGGATTCTGAGGAGAAATCCATAGACATTCACTTGAGGCTCAGAATGGAGAATGTATTTGGCCACAGCCATCTTGTGTATTTAAAGTGATGTTGTGACACTGAGGCCATTGTAGCATCAGATGTACTTTATAATCTGTGTGTATTTGTTAAGCTAAAGGGGGAGTAAAGGAACATTGTATAATAATTAACTTTTCAGGTTGAACAATTGTTTTTATTCTTGTTCAAACTAATTAGTAGTACTGTGACTCTGTTCCTCCATGTTTTATTGAAAAAACATTAAAGGTTACGGACTTTTGAGGCAGGATTCCATAGTGGGATCTCCCCATCCAGTTATAACATCAACTGGGATTGTAACTAAAGATTCACCCATTTGACAGTCTCTCAATGTGATTTACTGTGGTTGGGTAAAGGAAATAGAAAGTCCGAAACAGGCCCTGCCATTATGTTCCCCCAAGATTTTCGGACCTCAAAGCAAAGCCCCTAACCCTTACCCACTCCTTTCCTGCCTCTGATTTAATACCCATCCAAAGATCTCTGGTACTTTCGAACATTGCTACATCAGGACCCTGAAAATATCTCAAACCAGACTAATGAAAAAAAATTTAGTTCTTTTAACAAAAGTATTTAAATGTCATCAGTAAATATGATTTACATTTATTGGATTGAATATATGTGGTGGTTCAAGACAATACTAGAGAGACTTCCAGTATAACGGAGCAGGGGTTTATTGGTAACAAGTAACGGTAAACTATAGGGCTGCATGGCGGCGCAGTGCTTAGCACTGCGGTCTCAGGGCAGCACGGTGGCATAGTGGGTTAGCCCTGCTGCCTCACGGTGCCGAGGTCCCAGGTTCGATCCCGGCTCTGGGTCACTGTCCGTGTGGAGTTTGCACATTCTCCCCGTGTTTGCGTGGGTTTCGCCCCCACAACCCAAAGATGTGCAGGCTAGGTGGATTGGCCACGCTAAATTGCCCCTTAATTGGAAAAATATAATTGGTTACTCTAAATTTATAAGAAAAAAAACACTGCAGTCTTACAGTGCTGTGGACCCAGGTTTGATCCCAGCCCCGGGTCACTGTCTGTGTGGAGTTTGCACATTCTCCCCGTGTTTGAGCGGGTCTCACCCCACAACCCAAAGATGTGCAAGGTAGATGAATTGGCCATGCTAAATTGCCCCTTAATTGGAAAAAAAAAGAATTGGGTACTCTAAATTTATTTTTTAAAAAGATAAACTATACACGGGCTCAGAGTCACTAAACAGGACTTCATTCTCTGGCTTCCGGCTCCAGCACGGTAGGGCAGCACGGTAGCACAGTGGTTAGCACAATTGCTTCACAGCTCCAGGGTCCCAGGTTCGATTCCCGACTTGGGCCACTGTCTGTGCGGAGTCTGCACGTTCTCCCCGTGTGTGCGTGGGTTTCCTCCGGGTGCTCCGGTTTCCTCCCACAGTCCAAAGATGTGCAGGTTAGGTGGATTGGCCATGCTAAATTGCCCTTAGTGTCCAAAATTGCCCTTAGTGTTGGGTGGGGTTACTGGGTTATGGGGATAGGGTGGAGGTGTGCGGTTGGGTAGGGTGCTCTTTCCAAGAGCCGGTGCTGACTCGATGGGCTGAATGGCCTCCTTCTGCACTGTAAATTATATGAAATGAAATCACTCTGCTCAGAGCCCGTGCTTTTTCCCCATTGGTCGGTGTTCGTGTGCTCCCACGTGATAGGCCCCAAGGCAATCATGTGGACCATGAGGGTTCACCCCTTAAAAGGGCTGCCGTACCACAATATGCTTGAAGCAAATGAGGTGGTGTTGCCAATTAAATCTGTTTACTCTCCCCCAATGATCTCACAAATTAACAAACATACGACAGGAAATGATGCGCTTGTCGAAGGTGATTTATTTTTTCATGAACAATTGTTAGTTCCAAAAAGTGTCATCAGGACCGATCTGTGAATTTCCCAATTTTTATTTCACTTTTGGCGACAAGTTTAAAGGTGGCAGATAAATAAGAAAATTTTGTCGTAGATGAAAGCATCCACAATATGGTGCCAGTGTCAATCATTTGCATTTGATTGAGAACTGAGCATCAGGTGATCATCAATTCCCTTCCTCATGACTTACTGACACCTGCCAATCTTCGAGGTCAGTTGTTAAAATTGCAAAATCGGAGGCAAACGCATATGAATCCTTTGGAATGAGCAAACTTTCACACTGCTGTGGAAAATGTGAAACCTTGTATACAGTTTTAAGTTGGTAATGTTGGATAATAGCTTGCCTTTCCAATTTTCCCCAATACCTTACTTCACCTCTCAGCAAAACAACATTCACAGGCAGTTTGATTGATGTGGCACTGTTAGTCTGGAAAACTAGTATTCCATAAAATATGTAAGTATAGCTGCCTTGACAGTTGATTCTGGTTTATGTGATACTGTACAAAAGGGAAACATCAGAGAAATGAATTGTGCTAAAACCCCTTTACAATTAGCTGAATATTAACTGCTTCTAACTTCAAGAGAACAAATAGAGTTAAGTATTGGATCGATTTGTTTCTTTGTTTTCCCAGTTTCCTGTTTCTCAACAGAGAACAGAAACTTCATACAAAGATGGAATAATCAACTCGCTGAGCATGCATTGTAACTGTAATAATGTTCTACACTTCTTAACTAAAACTTTGGAAAAATTGTCAACCATCAAGCATTCAATTTCGATTGTTGTGATGAAATTAATTTGCAAATGTTCCGATGTTCAGCTGATTCATTGAATATATTTTTCGCTCCTGATTGTATTAATAGTTTAGATTGAAAAAAGTTTGAAATATCAAAGTAAGCTTTGTGAATTTGATGTAATTCATCTCACTGATACGGGTTGAAAAGGGAATGAGAAGGTGGTGGTGGGTGAGCTGCCTTCTTGAACCGCTGCAGTCCATGTGGTGCCGGTACACCCACAGTGCTGTTAGTGAGGGAGTTTCAGGATCTGAAGGAACAGCCGATATATTTCCAAATCAGGATGGTGTGTGACCTCGAGGGGAACTTGCAGGCGGTGGTGTCCCCATGTTCTTGTTCTTCTAGGTGGCAGAAGTCATAGTTTTGGAAGGTGCTTTCGAAGGAAGCTGGGTTAGTTTCTGCAGTGTATCTTGTAGATGGTAAACATGGCTGCCACTGTGCATTGATGGTGGAGGGAATTAAAGTTTAAGGTGGTGGACGGGGTGCCAATCAAGTGTGCTGCTTTATGCTGGTTGATGATGAGATTTTAAATGTTGTTGGAGCTGAACCCATCCCGGCAAATGGAGAGAGAGTATTCCATCATATTCCTGACTTTATCATAGGTTTTACAGTGCAGAAGGAGGCCATTCGGCCCATCGAGTCTGCACCGGCTCTTGGAAAGATCACCCTACCCAAGGTCCACACCTCCACCCTATCCCCATAACCCAATAACCCCACCTAATCCCCATAAATCAGTAACCCCACCCAACACTAAGGGCAATTTTGGACACTATGGATTGGATTGGATTGGATTTGTTTATTGTCACGTGTACCGAGGTACAGTGAAAAGTATTTTTCTGCGAGCAGCTCAACAGATCATTAAGTACATGAGAAGAAAAGGGAATAAAAGAAAATACATAATAGGGCAACACAACATATACAATGTAACTACATAAGCACTGGCATCGCATGAAGCATACAGGGTGTAGTGTGAATGAAGTCAGTCCATAAGAGGGTCATTTAGGAGTCTGGTGACAGTGGGGAAGAAGCTGTTTTTGAGTCTGTTCGTGCGTGTTCTCAGACTTCTGTATCTCCTGCCCGATGGAAGAAGTTGGAAGAATGAGTAATTTAGCATGGCCAATCCACCTAACCCGCACATCTTTGGACTATGGGGGGAAACCGGAGCACCCGGAGGAAACCCACGCACACACGGGGAGAATGTGCAGACTCCGCACAGACAGTGACCCAAGCCGGGCATCGAACCTGAAACTTTGCAGAGAGACTTCAGAGATTCGGGAGATGAATTACTTGCTGGAGAATACCTGGCCTCATACCAATACCTGCTGTTGCAGTCACCATATTTATGTTGCTGGTCCAGTGAAGTATCTGATCAATGGTGACTGCAAGATATTAATAGTGGGGGATTTCCCCAATGGTAATGCTATTAAATGCCATGTTGAGTTAGTTGGACTCTTTGTTGTTGGAGTTGGTCGATGATTGGCACTTACCTGCCGTAAATGTCAGCAACCCAAGTCTGAATGTCACCTATGTCTTGTTATGAGCAGGCATGGTCTGCTTCCTTATCTTCCTTAACACTCTGCATATTAGCCCCTTAAGACATTCATATGACACTCCTTCTTCCCCCATTTTATTGGAAAGCTTAAAATAAATGGGCTACTGCGTCCTTTTAAACAAAGGACAGGGGGAAACATATTTTACCAATGGGCTGAACATTTAAACTCAAGCATAAGATTTGAAACAGTGATTCCTAGTCTCAAAGTCTCATATTTTAAAGTTGCAGATAACTAAACATGTCGAAGATCTGTTATAATAAATTCCTGAAGTAGCTACATGATTGCTGCAGTTTAAAAACTAATCATACAATAATGTTTAAAATGATGTCACTCGTGACTATCAGCGTACTATAAATTAATGAAGTGATGAAGCAGTTTAAGAGCAGAAAAGATTTATAGAAATGCTTTTAGCTAATGCACAATTTAACATAAGAATATATTATCCTGTTGAGAAATTAATGAAAGATAATTTGTGCCTAGTTAAATGTGACAAGGTGAACATTTTCAGTGTCTTTACTGAATGGCATTTGTAAAACAATGTTCCAAGACTTTTTCATTTTTTGGTAAATATTAATAATATATGTAAGGTCAGGAGATTCAAGTTAATTTTATAACTCTTCTGGAAAACTGACTACGTAATATATGTTAAGCAATTATGAATTATGTAGTGCCTTTCAGCAAGTTGAAAATGACGGCGAGATTGTTCTGAAGTAATCGTATAAAGATGCAGAAACAGCACCCTAACCTGATGTCTCAGTATGAAAATGAACTCCATGGTGTGGCACTGTGCCATACAAACCAGGAAGATCCCAAATTTGTTGTGAGCAAGCCTGGACTTCACTCATCTAACTGGTCTCAGCCACTATGACAGTGGCTGTGTTAAAATTGGCTTCAGAAACCCTGCAACTTGGAGGCAAAACAATCTGATAAGGGTCAGGCACCTAATTACAGCTCAGTGACCTCTGCTGGAGGTAAGAAAGTAAGGACAGTGCATAAGACCTAGCTAGTAAAAGTTTGCATTGTTAAATAGGCTGACAATACCCACTGCAGGAACTCTCACACACAGATGGATCATTTGGTTGAGATATTGGAGGGCTTTGGTTGGTGCTGGGGCTGCACCCTGACGTGGATGAAGAGTAAGGTGATGGTGCCAGACATTAAAGGGTAAAACATTGAAAAAAAAGATGCAGAGGCAATGTTTAACAATCTCCATTGAAAACTGGTTTAAGTACAGTGTTGGGTGTCACGAACCTTGCACCATATCCTCCTCTCTTTGTGCGAGTTGTTTTATGGAGGGGGATGATATTATGGCACTTGTGTTTTTCCCAGCAGCGCACCATTCCCTGATGGTGAGATTCTATCTATCCACCACTTGCCAATGGCGTTTCCCATTGAAACCACCCCATGCCGCCGGGAACCCTGCAGGCATGCGTGCACTGCCAGTGGGAAAAGTGAATCGCAACGGCCGGAGAATTCTGGTCAATTCTGCATATATTTTGATCTTCATTGCACTGCCGCACAAATCTCCACAGAATCCCGATAGTGCAGAAGGAGGCCATTCAGCCCATCGAGGCTACACCAGCTTGAATTCTGAGACAACATTGTACAATAGACTTTCGGTGTTTTTTCAAGCTGTTACCTATCGCAGGTGCATCATTCTTCCCCATTTTTTTGGTCACTTATATTTGTCCACTTTACAAGTGTCAGGAACCTGCTGAACCTCGCCACGTGTGAGGTAATTGTGTTATTCTTTAGAGATAAAGAAACGATTATGCTTTTATGAAAGTAAGTTTGAGATATTTTTTAATTGTTGATGCATGTGCTGTGTTACAAACTGAAAATTGCACTTTTGAACACAGGTGTTTTTGATGCTGGGATTCCTGGAAGTGAACTTGTGGCCATACAGATCAGACGCCGAGAATGGTTAGTTGGGCTCAGCCCCAGGGAGTTGCAGAACTTAATACCTGTAGTCCAGTATGTATCAACACCCTCAGGAGCATGGGGAGAAAAATAACAATCAGCTCACAGGGGATGCCTGGAAAATAATAGTGGTTTGCTATTAAAATGGAAAATAGTTCATCCAGCAGTGCAGTCAACCCTTCCTTTTAATTGCCAAACAAGGTAAAGAAAATTTAGTTCTAGGTGAGAATTTAAGAGCTGAGTAAGAGAGTGTGGAACAACAGAAACCTGACTGAGAAAACCAAACTGCGATTCTACCAAGTGTGTGACCTCAGTGCACTCCTCTACGGTAATGAGACCTGGATATCAGGTACTCAGCAGGAGAAAAGGCTAAACAGTTTCCACCTTCACTGTCTCAGACTTTTCTTTGGCATTTCCTGGCAGGCTAAGGTCACCAACTCAGAGGCCCTGGAATGCGCTATTTCCATCTACGTACACCCATTGCAAAGCCAATGACATCTGCAGTGGCTCAGCCAAGTTCACCAGATTGTTGATGACCATATGTCCAAAGACATTGGATGGGAATCTCCCATTTTGAAACGAAGTCCTCCTGCCAGCAGGAAAACCCGAGTGGTTCCCACTGGCACAAGGAGCGTCTCCAAGGTGGGATTCCTTCAGATTTAGTGTGTTAAAATATTCATAGCAGGGAGCACGTCAGCCAGCCTGCACTTACCAATTTTGAGGTGCCGTTTTTTACAGGTACTCCAATCCCAGCGTCAAGAGACAAGCTCTCCTCACACCACCCCCCACCCCCCCCCCCCCACCCCCCACCCCCTGCCCACAACAAAAATGGTGACAGCCCCCTCGCCCTGGCTGAGGTCACCTCCAACCCCTCTACAAAGATTGGCATCCTCTCCCCCACCACAAATGTAATGGGTAACCCCCCACACAGCACAGGCATTTGGGTGACCTGACTCCCACAACCCCTCTCCTTAGTACCCCGCCTCCTTCCTAACTGCAGTGTTTATAAACATTCTTGTTTTGATTGACAACTGCAGGCAACTTCAAAAATGCTAAGTGCTTTTTCCTAACTGTGGTGTTAGGGTGTTTATAAACATTGGGTTAGGATCAATGTGGGGTACTTCAGATGCATTCAACCGTGAAGGGAAAGATAAATAAACAAAGATCTCTCCTGCTGTGTATAAACCATTAAGCTGTCAATCAAAGGCTAGTTAAAGGTACTGACCCATGAAATTGAATGAAAACAAAGCATTTCAAAGACTCTCAGGGGATTTCACAGCTTTTCAAAGGTTATGAGCATTCTAGGGAAGCTGCAATGTTAAAGGCATGGGGCTGAGTGAGCAATTGTGAGAAAAAGGAAAGCACTTGAAGCTTCCTTGCTTGTATCCTCAATGAACTGATGATCTGCTCATCCATTGTCAAGCAAAGCAGTTCAAACTGAGCAGGCCACATCAAAGTTTTCACAAGATACAGACAAGGATGATGATTTTTTATCAGAGAGTTGCCTAAAATCACCATGCCAAGAGTGATCTTCAGGTTTCCCAGGCCTAGAAGGGGCAGTCCAGCCACAGGACCCCCATCCTGGGGGAGAGTCCCAATATCAATCCCTTACCCAAATCCAAGCCCACCTAACCCAGGGACCCTTGGGGAACCCTCCTTCTGCAGCCTGGCAGTGACAGAGGAGCACATGGGCACTAAACTTACCTCCTTGACACCCCCTCGGGGCCCACCGTGCCATGTCTGCACCTGTCTAGACCTGCACCAGTTTCCCGCTGGTGGGGGGGTGGGGGGCTGGAGCATAGCGGGAGGGCTTAGCATCAAGGTTCAAACACGCTAATTATATGAAAATGAGGAGTTTTGCATAATTATAGCTTCCCACCCACTCTGCGCAGGAAGCTAATTTTGGCCAATGGGAGTGGTCCGGACATTCGCGACAGGCTGCCGCTTTTCATAATCCTGATGTTGGGCTAACGTGGGATTCTCCAACCGATCGGGATTCGCGATTTAACAGGAGGAAGTGGCCCTTCTGTAAGGCGAACTGGCCACTGGGTCACCACTTCCAATACCTCTGATACAGGGATAGCTGCAAGTGAGATATGAATGTGATGAACATTAACACTGCCAACAGGGAGATGGTCACGAATCCCCATCACCTCTGGAGGCTGACTGTTTGGAAAGGTATTGGAAGAGGTGAGCAGAAATGGAAATCTCAGCTGGCTGAGGATAGGCCCAGAGGAAATAGAGGCCAGTGAATTTTGCACCTTCTCAAACATCCTCTGCAGTGAATGCGGCAGAAACTGTCATGCCAGAGTGGCTCTCCTAAGCCACAGCAGGTGATGATTAACACAAAGGCTGGAATTTTCTGGCCTTGCCGTGGTGGTACCTGCTGCAGGGGATGTGGCAAACCAGCCAAAAGTCCAGTGACTTTCAGCAGAAGCAAAAGATCCAGGCGGCAGGCGTGGTGGGAAAACTCCCGCCAATGTTGAACACCATGGCACAAACCCTTACCTTGCGAGACCACCACTTGTATGAAAAGTACTTTTGTCCACTAAACAAACAGATGAGTGTCTTCCCTAAATAGTGGATAATATAATTAGCATGGATGGGTTTATCAGAATCATATCTCCCCTGGTATCCCATCACCACTATCTTCGCTGACCTACATTGTCCCTGGTCAAGCAACATCTCGATTTTAACATTTTCTTCCTTGCTTTCAAATCCCTCCATGGACTCTTCCAACCGCCCCCCCCCCCCCCCCCCACCCCCCCAACCCCCCTCTACCTTTGCCTAAAACCTTCCGAGATCTTTGTATTCCTCTAATTCTGGTTTCTTGCTTTTAATCATCTTCACCATTGGTGGCCGTGTCTTCAGCTGTCTGGGCCCTTTACTCTGGAATCCCCTACATAAACCTCTCTGCCTCTCTCTCCTCCTTTAAGACTTGCCTTAAAATCTGTGGGCGGAATTCTCTCAAGCAGCTCACAGCAAGTTTGGTGGTGGGCTCGTGTGGTGAATCTGGCAGGGAAAAAAGTCAATAACTACCAGCGTGAAATCATGTTGTAATTTTCTAAATAACGGGTTAATGGCGGGTCCTTCGTCCCACTTGCAGGTGGCATAAGTGCTATTTGCAGTCATTTACATCTCATGAAAGCCCATTAAAACAGCTCCAGGTGGTATCCTGTCCGGGCTTTCAATCTTGCATCATGCCAACAGGAAATCACTTTGGCGTCAAACTCGACTGCTAGTGAATGGCGTGCACAAGGCAGTCCTCAGTTTGCTAGAGACTTCGAGGTGAGTGCAACAACTTTCTGCCATAGTACTGCTCTGCTTCTGATGCACTGTTAATCATTCTGTTGGGGCAGACCGGTTCCTGCCCTTCATCTCCGAGCTGGTCCTCTTAGACAGTACCATGCTGTTGGACCCATGGACCTTCCTGTGTCACCGAGTCGGATCAGTACTGCCTTGGGATTGGGGGTACAGGGCTCTTGTTTCCCCAGTGCCACACACCAATGTCGATCTGGACAGGACTGCGCGATGGGACTCATACAGCCACCGCAACAAAGGTCTGAAGTTCAACTGGGGATGAGGCCGGGGAAGTGAGAGGGGTGTAGCCTAACAAAGACACGGGAGAAGGTAGAGCTGTGTCAGGAAGGGTGGAGGAGAAGAGCGAGGGCTCACAATGGCATGGCACACAGAGGGGCAAGGAGGTGGATGAAGAAGATGAACAAGGGAGAGCAGCAGGAAGTCTGAGGGGAGGTCTACTGGACCACGACAAGGCTGAATGAAACGCTCACAAAGGAGGTCAAAGGGATACCACATGGTTCATTGGAAGGGGGATGCACAAGGACTCCAGAGGGTAGGTACAGGCCCAAGTAGGACATGGTCGCCTTGCTGGTGATGGGCTCAGGGGTAGGGTGGTTGAATTGATGAACAAACTGTTAGCCTTTTCCCTCTGGCTTGCTGAAGCCGTGCACAGTCTGGTGAAGACAGGTGGGCTGGAGAGAGTGATATGATTGTACCAGACTGGTTTTAAATATGGCGGCGGGACCTTTGAACCCAACAGCTGATGGTGGGTGGACGAATCAGCTGTAGCCCGCCAGGATAGTCAGTGGGGAACACACTACCTTTAAAAGGTAGTCTGTGCATCATTAATGAGCTTCATTAATGAACTTCCAAGTGCAGAATCTAGTGTGGAATCCCGCCATTCTGGTCGGCAGGACAGGCACTGCCAGAGCTGCCTGCCACCGCACTTAGTCTCAAAATTGGACAATTCCACACCTACCTTTTGGTCATCTGAAATTTTGGGTGGGATTTTCTGGCCATTCCCGCCATCAGAATCTTCCGGTCCTGCCACGGGCCAATGGTAGGCCGCCTCCACAACCCCCAAAAGTGTTGGGGGGGGGGGGTCCGTTTCGGACTTTTCAGCCTTTTTACACACAAAGGCGCTATATCAATTCGAATCATTGTTGTTGCATTAACCATATTGATTTATACGATTAAAATATTCACTTTATATGTTTCAATGCAATTCAAAGAAAAGCAATATCCCAGATGTAAAACTATCTTTATGTTGAATATTGCAAGCATTACTGTGTTGAATCTGCTTTAAACCACTGCATGATCAAATCTTCATCCAGGTCCATCATAAATTCCGAAACAACATCTCTTCCACTCTATGCATAAAAAGTAAAGATAAAACTATATATTGTTTGTCAGGAAATTATAGTCTGGCAAATCATTCAAAGTTAGAAAGAAACTCAAGGGTGTTCTTAAAGTAATACTTGAGTTATACTATGCTTTTGAGAGCAGCAATCTCACTCCCAAAAGTGCCGTATGGAATATCTGACGCTGTCTAGATCAGGTTCAAAAGAGGCCACCTTTAAAAGGTAGTCTCCTGGTAGATTAGAATTCCCTGACTGTGTTGCAATTGCTTTCAGCATCTCCTATCAGCTTTCACACAACAGAGGACTAGGTTTAGTTGAAAGTTGTACAACACATTTTGCTTACATTTCAAGATGTAACTATGTAAAGCTTAGGGCCCCAGTAGGTTGGATGGGGAAATTTTGATCTTGCATGATCTTATAACTGGGAGATAGAAAACCGGCAACTCACTTCGTATCTCTGCCAACATCACTGTCACCCACCTTACATTCAAAAGATGTCAAAAGTAATTCCAACTGGGATGAGTTGAAATCTTGTATACATTATATTAGGCCTTGTGACCATAATAAAGTTATAGTTCAGGCTGTGAAATAAATCTGTTTACCGGATAGCACAATTGCTTCACAGCTCCTGGATCCCAGGTTCGATTCCGGCTTGGGTCACTGTCTGTGCGGAGTCTGCACATCCTCCCCGTGTGTGCGTGGGTTTCCTCCGGGTGCTCCGGTTTCCTCCCACAGTCCAAAGATGTGCAGGTTAGGTGGATTGGCCATGATAACGTTGCCCTCAGTGTTCA
Organism: Scyliorhinus torazame; assembly: GCF_047496885.1. Classification (NCBI taxonomy): domain Eukaryota; kingdom Metazoa; phylum Chordata; class Chondrichthyes; order Carcharhiniformes; family Scyliorhinidae; genus Scyliorhinus; species Scyliorhinus torazame. The sequence continues at coordinate 284,727,353 of NC_092707.1, read as the reverse complement.
AAATTGCCCTTAGTGTTGGGTGGGGTTACTGGGTAATGGGGATAGGTAGAGGTGTTGACCTTGGGTAGGGTACTCTTTACAAGAGCCGGTGCAGACTCGATGGGCTGAATGTCCTCCTTCTGCACTGTAAATTCTATGAAAAAATTAAATCAAATTGATGATTTTTGTCACAGTTAGGTCCTATAGAAAGCAGAAGTCACCAAAATCAGAATAGAAGAAAGCGTAACAACTAATAAAGTCAAACCAATTTGGATGAAGAGTCTCACGAGAAACATTAATCTCTTTCACTCTCAGTTAGTGACACTCCTACTGTGCATTTCTTTTTGAACTGGTGCACACATGTAGTTGCACAAATACCAAACATGTGGAGAAAATGTGTAGAACTGAAGCTGCAAGTCAAACTGAAATGAATAATCTAAGTCAGTCACTACGGTGGTCACTGTGATGCTATATGCCATCATTTCCATCCACCCCATACATGCCCTGTAATAACCTTGTATCTTTGTCGGCCAAGAGCATCGTTGGGAATTATGGCAATTCATTTCTTAGCTCTTCCAAAGGCCTTGCAACAAGTGACCACCTAGTGGAGCACTAAACAGGGGTGAACAAAAGGTCATCAAAATAAAAGCAAACTATTGTGGATTTTGGAGATCTGAAATAATAATGGAAAGTGCTGGAAAAATTCAACCAATTCTGAACAAGTCACATTGAACTTGATGGGTTATTTGGACATTCTGAATTCTCCCTCTGTGCACCCGAACAGGTGCCGGAAAGTGACGACTAGGGGCTTTTCACAGTAACTTAATTGCAGTGTTAACGTAAGCCTACTTGTGACAATAAAGATTATTATTTTTATTAACTCTGTTTCTCTCTCCACATGTGCTACCACAGAGTTCTTCCAGCACTTTCTGTTTTCATTTCAGAATGAAAGATCCCAGTTGGATTCTGTGTTGTCAACTGATCTCAGCTAAGATAGCAATTCAGAGAGTGAAAAAGGTAGCCATAATTCACATCCTGGTTACTGTCTAATGTTTCCTGCTCTAAAATGTGAAACTATCAGATTGTCGTAAAAACCCAACTGGTTCATTAATGTCCTTTCAGGAAGGAAACCTGCCAGTCTGGCCTTTGTGTGACTCCAGACCCGCAGCAATGTGGTTGATTGTAATGAACTGGCCTCTGAAATTGCCGAGCAAGCCACCCGGTCCTGTGAAAACTGCAATGAGAACAGGACTGCAACACAAGAAGGCAGCTCACCAACACCTTCTCAAGGACAATGAAGGGATGAGCAATAAACGGTGGTCTTGCCAGTGACCGCCACATTCCATGAATGAATGAAGAAAATAATGTGCACAGATGGATGTCAGGTAGGTCAAGGATCAGATTGGAGCTGAGTTGATTTTTCCTGTGAATCCTCTCAATGGTTGACTGTGCTAAAAACACTCGATAAAAAGGATCATACATAAAGTTTGTCTGTTTGGGAGCTATTGGAGTGGCAATATGTGTGGACCCCAGAATGACACAACAGGGTGGAAATTTGGTGAGGACACAAAACGTGCGATATCGTGTCTGCTGCCTGTTATACGCCCCGCTTGTTATTCAGCTCGATGGAGGCCATAGAAATTTAATATAAGACCATAAGATATAGGAGCAGAATTAGGCCACTCGGCCCATCGAGTCTGCTCCGCCATTCAATCATGGCTGATATTTTCTCATCCACATTCTCCTGTCTTCTCCCCATAACCCCTGATCCCCTTATTAATCAAGATTTTTGTCGTCATTTATCAGGTATGTTGTGCCATTGACGGCAAATACAAAATGTCCACTTTGTGCTCCGACCCATGATGAATTCTATCCCAACACATTAAAGCAATGAAGGGTACAAGAGTGGAGAAAAAAATAATTGTCTGTTCTAGTACTGAATGAGTTAAATGAGTAGTTAACTCAATTGGTTGGTTTTGCCCCGTCTAAGCCACTAGTTCTCAGACTGATTCATAGATCAGTGTATAAGAGTAAGGATAGGGAGACAAAGATGCTTAATCAATGCCATATTAATGGAATGAGCTTGTGTCTTCTCCACTGGGATAATTGTCACCAAAAATGCTGAATGTTGTAAAAGGAGGTATTCTGGTGACAGTAAAAGCGTAAAGTAGATTAATTAGAATTAAGAAGGGACCAAAATGAAGAAACTTACATAAATTTAAAAAATATTCTTAAAAGGACAATGTAGCTTCAATCCATTACCCAGATATCATTCTTAACTTGATTGCATGGCTATATATTTTTTGCGGTTTAAATCAAATACTCCATGGTAAGGGACAAGGAGCTGTTCCAAATAAGTTAGCTGAGTGATTTTATATCTAAGACAAGATTCAGTCGCTGTCTTGTGATGCCTATTGCAGAATGGGACAGGATTACTTTTCCCACTTAAACACCGAGAGAAATGCACTGAGAGAATGGACAAGAGTGGCACTCTCTTCCTACCTTATTGACCCAGATTTTGCGATAAAAGTAATGATGAAGCTAACACTGCTTACTATTACTGAAAGGTAAATTGAACAGTAATTTCTGGTGACCACACATGCTCAGGACAACACAGAACTGCTGTCTGAGTTGTCCAGCTCTTCACGATAACGGTATCTCACTCAGAGACTCAGCATTAAAATGCATTAAAGGCATTAATCCACGAGTTACCCACCAAAGCACACCAGAAAAAATTAACATCTCACCGTAACCTCCTCAAGGGAAAGTTGGGTTAGGCAATACATACTGACTGGCTTTGATGCTCACATCACATGAACAAATTTTTTTAATGAATTTTTAACTATGTAAAGTCTTAATTTCTGCCAATCTCTTTGACACCGAAAATCCAATTTTAGAAATGTGAGGCGGGGTTCTACGTTCCAGAGACTAAGTGTTGACGCCGACACAGGATTGGTGGAGATCCATGACAGCAAAACTGGCCCCGCACCTGGACCGATTCCACTACTATTAAGGGGCTAAAACCGGCACCATGTGGAACACAATCGATTCCAATGAGAAACGGTGCCGGATTCACCAGGTCCGCGATTGACACTCAGGAGGCTGACAAGCTGCAGCCGCATATACACACTTCACTCCCCACACACACTATCCCAGCCAACAAGATGGCAGCGAGGAGAGCGGCACTCTGTTTCACGGACGCCGAGCTGGAGTCCCTCCTCGACGCGGTGGAGGAGAGGCGGTTTACCCTGTACCCCGACCCAGGAAGGAGGCTGCCAGCTGCTACCGTTCGCCGTGCCTGGCCGCAGGTGGTAGAGACGGTGAGCAACACCGTCCGGACCAGCCAGCAGTGCCGGAAGAAAGTGCACAACTCCCTCAGGGTGGCCAGGGTGAGTAGGCAACATTGTATCCCTGGCACCAATCCCAATCCCACACACCCGTAACCTGACAACCCAAGCCTAACACTGTCATTTTCTGTTCCCCCCCGGAGGCGATCAGAGCATCCCGTGCACATTGGACCTGGCGTGCTGACTCCCATGCCTGCCTGGGCCCCATGACCTGCCCACACTCCCCTTTCCCCGCATCCTCCTCGTCGGATGAGGCCTGGTGTTCAACCTCCTCCTCCAGCATGTTGCCCCTCTGCTGCACGATGTTGTGGAGGATGTAGCATGCCACCACGATGAGGGCAATCCTCTCAACAACATAATGGAGGGTCCCTCCAGAGCGGTCCAGGCGCCTGAACCGCATCTTCAGGTGGCCAAAGCACCGCTCGATCACGCCCCTGGTTGCTGCATGGGCGTCATTGTAGCGGGTCTCTGTGTCGGTCTCTGCCTCCGGATAGCTGTCATCAGCCAAGACCACAGTGGATAACACCTGTCATCCAGGAGCCAAACCCCCAGCCGGGGGGCCGTCTCGAAAATGTCAGAAATCGTCGAGCATGCCAGGATGAAGGCATTGTGCACACTGCCCAGGTATCGGTCGCAGATGCGCATAATGCGCATCTGATGGTCACATATCAGCTGCACATTCATCGAGTGGAATCCGTTTCAGTTGGTGTAGAGCGGACTGTCATCTGCAGGTGTTCATAGGGGGACATGCATCCCATCGCTCACCGCCAGGACCTGGGCCATGTCGGTGAACCCCGCTGCCCGGGCATCTTGGTGGGCTCGATCGATGTTGAAGTGGATGTATTGAGCTGCCTGGGTATGTAGGCCCTCCGTGATGGCACGGATGCACCTGTGCACCGAGATCTGTGAGATCCCTGACAGGTCCCGACACGGCACCTGGAAGGATCTCGTCAGGTCGACCATCACCTTGACGATCACCGGGGGCAGATGTCCACCCCATATTCCCACGGTACCAGGTGCACCATGATCTGGTAGATATGTGGCACTGTCTCCCTGCTGAGCCGGAGTCTTCAACAACATGCCCGGTCTGGCAAGGCCTCAAATTACAGACGCTGCCGGTACACACAAGGCCTCATGCGGCACCTCCTTTGCACCTCCTGTTCTGCCTGTTGAGTGGCCGAATCTCCATCCTGGACGGCTGCCTCCTGTTCCCCTGGGGCAGGCTCTGCTGCTGCAGCTTCCTCCTCCTCCTCGAGCAGCTCCAGTTCATACATCCGCAGGGCATCTCCCAGGGTTGCAGCGACTAGGAGGAAGGCCACAATTGCTGGTTGAATTCTAATATCCATTGTTTGCAGGAGGTGAAATGCCGACATGTTAGCATGGTGCATACCTCCTTGCGCACCCAGGTCTACCGGGCTAGAAGGTGGCCCCGGTTGGCACTGCAGGCTCTGTCCCGCATGTTTCCCCTGTTTCACTCGGCAGAACCAGGGGTCAAGGTCGGTGGTCAGTGAGGTGACAAGCAAGATGACTGCCTTGCTGGTCATGGCATTGGTGGTCCATGGCTGGTCACCGCCCCAGTCCCAGGGGTTGGGTAACCCCGGCCCATGGCTTATCCCCTGGTCACCCCCACCCACTGCCCCCCCAGTCCTGGCAGGGTCCCGCACCACAGCCAGCCTGCCCAGTGTCCGGCCCAGCATCCCCCAGTCAGGCCTCTACCTCCTCTCTCTCCCTCATCAGCCACTACGCCGGTTTCACGATTTTTAAAAGCGCAAGTGAACCGCGCCATCGGGAACTCAGCCCGTTGGAGGCGGAGAATTGCGGAGGCCCCAGAGAATTCCAGGTCAGGTCCGCTAATGATATGCAAATGGTGGTTACTTCACATGTGTTCCGGACCGCATTGATGCCACTGTCGAAGTGACAGAGAATTGCGATTTGGCGACTAATCAACAATTGCGGCATTCGAACCGATTCTCCGCCCAATCAAGTTTCCCGATTTCATCATCAGCCAATGGAGATTTCCACCCGTGGTGTCTCATTGCTTTAGATTTTAATTATGGAGTGCGGCATGGTGGTGCAGTGGTTAGCACTGCTGCCTCACGGTGCCGAGGTCCAAGGTTCGATCCCGGCCCTGGGTCACTGTCACTGTGGAGTTTGCACATTCTCCCCTTGTCTGCATTGGTCGCTCCCCCACAATCTAAAAGATGTGCAGGGTAGGTAGGTGGATTGGCCTCACTAAATTGCTGCTTAATTGGAAAGGAAATAATTGAATACTCTACATTTATTTTTTAAAGGATTTTAATTATCATTGCAGGTTCTTTTTAAATACATTTTTTGTCTCTCTCCAATCCCATCATTCTTTTCCTTTTTTTCTTTTACTTTATGTAGATCATTTGAATTGAATTAAATATCCTGACTTAAACTTCCTGGTTCCGACTCTGCATGGCTCGATAAGAATTTGTCAATTTGATTGATTAAGGAGGTGCTCCATTGTTTGCCCTGTTCACGCAGGTTCCAGATCCCGTGTAGTGGTTGCTGGACTATTATGGGTCTCTAATCACTGTAAGTTCCAGCAAACAACCCACAGACTGTCTGGAACCTAGTGTAAGTGTAAAGAATGGAGACCACCATTTACTCGCTGCTTGGTCACAAAACGAGGGCCACTGAGAAGCACTGTAGGGTGGATTTTCTTACCTCCACCATGCACCTGTCATGTTAGGTACACTGGTATAACACTGGCTGCAACTGGATGCAGCGTAGATCAGAAAGATACTCCAGACCTTGAAGTTAGTTCAATCAGGTTTATTGAACTAATAGTACAGTTAGCACAGTTCTCTGTGAGTTCGACTCTCTGCTAACTTAAGTGTGGTTACTCTGTCTGACTGAACCAGACTAGCTCTTAGCCACGTGGTGGGGGTGTGAGATTGTAACAACACCCTTGACTGACTCTCTAGATGTTCATCAGTGAAAGAGACGGAGTGTGAGTGCCTCGTGTCTTTTATAGTCAGATCCCACCCCTGACTGTCCTGCCTGCTTATTGGTCATGTCCTGTTCCCTGTGTCCATTAGATGCTTGTCTGTATATCATTATGTGTGTGTCCGCATATCATGACATCTCCCCTTTTTTTATGTTTGGATGACATATGTGAACGTATTTACAAGAATAGACCAATATTAACATATATACATGCAGTGGATGTGAACATATGTACATGTGAAAACAGCTGTCTAATGCGAGAACACAAAATATAGCAAACAGAACAAATGTTCATAAGTCCAGTCTCTGTGGCTTGCGTCTGATCCTGGTCGACCGCTGGAGAGGTGGTGGTGGGGACGACAGCGCCTTGATGGGCGGGATTGAAGCCTGACTGGTGGCCTCATGAGTCGAGGTATCAGGAGGTGGCAAAACAACAGAAGGAAACGAAGAAGAATGTGGTTGCGGGCAGGTAACTTTGCACAGTGCCCGTCTGTTTCGTCGCACAACAGAACCATCAGCCAGACGCACAACATACGAGCGGGGGGGCAGCCTGTCGAAAAACGACAGCTGGAACTGACCAGCCTCCATCAGGGATCTTGACCCAAACAGCGTCTGACGGGGATAACACGGGCAAATCGGTGGCATGAGCATCATAGCCCTGTTTTTGCCGGTCTCGGAGTTGCTGCACCTTCTGCAGCACCGGGAGGTGATCCAGGTTGGGCAGGTGTATGGCTGGAAGTGTCGTCCGCAGGTCCTTGTTCATCAGGAGTTGAGCCGGCGACATGCCAGTGGACAGTGGGGTTGCCCTGTACGCAAGCAGCGCAAGGTGAATGTCAGACGCAGAATCCGCGGCCTTGCAGATGAGCTGCTTCACTATGTGCACCCCTTTCTCAACTTTTCCGTTGGACTGCGGATAGTGTGGGCTGGAAGTGACGTGTTTGAACTGATACGACTGGGCAAGCAGAGACCATTCATGGCTGCAGAAGCACGGGCCGTTGTCACTCATGACAACGTTGATACTCACAGGCCTTGATGACGGTCCGAGATGTGAGGTCTGAGAGCTTCACGACTTCAGGGTAATTGGAAAAACAATCAATGATTAACACGTAATCACGACCATTTGCATGAAAGAGGTCGATGCCAACCTTGGACCACGGAGAGGTTTCGATTTCATGCTGCTGGAGTGTTTCCTTACTCTGCGCTGGCTGGAAGCATTGACAGGTTGCACAGTAAAGGGCCATGTTCGCGATGTCCTGGCTGATCCCGGGCCAGTAGACAGCCTCCCTGGCTCTGCGTCTGCACTTCTCGATGCCCAGGTGTCCCTCATGGATTTGACAGAGCACCAAGCTCTGGAGACTGTGTGGAATTACAATCCGGTCCAGTTTGAGGAGGATGCCATCAACCACCGTCAGGTCGTCCTTTACATTGAAAAATTGAGGGCATTGCCCTTTTTGCCAGCCATTGGCGAGGTGTTGCATAACATGCTGCAAGAGGGGGTCTTTGCTGTCTCCTCATGGATATGAATCACCTTCTCATCAGATGCCGGGAGGGTGCTAGCACACAGCTGCACTTGTGACTCAACCTGCGACTCAATTTGCCGGATGACGTTCAGTGGTTCACTAGGCATGGTGATGGAGCGGGACAGTGTATCGGCAATGATGAGCTCCATGCCAGGCGTGTAGACCAGGTCAAAGTCGTACCTACTGAGTTTGAGGAGGATGCGCTGCAACCGAGGCGTCATGTCATTAAGGTCCTTGTGAATAATGTGGACCAGGGGCCTGTGATCCGTCTCGACAGTGAATGTCAGCAGGCCGTAGACATAGTCGTGAAACTTGAGAATGCCAGTGAGAAGGCCCAGGCATTCCTTCTCGATTTGTGCATACCTTTGTTCGGTGGGCGTCATTGCCCTTGATGCGTAGGCAACCGGTGCCCAGGATGAAGTGTCATCGCGTTGCAGCAGGACCGCACCGATGCCATCCTGACTCGCATCTGTCGAGATTTTCGTTTCCCTGTCTGGGTCGAAAAATGCCAAGACGGGTGCAGTGGTGAGCTTGGCTTTCAGCTCCAACCACTCTGCCTGATGGGCCGCCTTCCACTCGAAGGCAGTGGACTTCTTCACTAGGTTTCGTAGGGCCGTGGTGTGTGAGGCCATGTTTGGGATGAACTTGCCCAGAAAAGTGACCATGCCCAGGAAGCGCAATTCCACCTTCTTGTCTACCGGGACCTTCATGGCTTCGATGGCCTTGACCTTGTCTGTGTCCGGGCGCACGCCCTGCTGAGAGATCTGGGGCATCATTCTCCGACCCCCCGACCGTTGGCCGCCGTGAATCCCGCCCCCATCCCCGCCGAAGTCTCCGGTACCGGAGATTGGGCGGGGGCGGGAATCGGGCCGCGCCGGTTGGCGGGACCCCCCGCTGGATTCTCCGGCCCGGATGGGCCGAAGTCCCGCCCAGAAATTGCCTGTCCCGCCGTCGTAAATCAAACCTGGTATTTACCGGCGGGACCAGGCGGCGTGGGCGGGCTCCGGGGTCCTGGGGGGGTTGTGGGGTGATCTGACCCCGGGGGGTGCCCCCACGGTGGCCTGGCCCGCGATCGGGGCCCACCGATCCGCGGGCAGTCCTGTGCCGTGGGGGCACTCTTTCCCTTCCGCCTCCGCTACGGCCTCCACCATGGCGGAGGCGGAAGAGACTCTCCCCACTGCGCATGCGCAGGAAACTGACAGCGGCCGCTGACGCTCCCGCGCATGCGCCGCATTTCCGCGCCAGCTGGCGGGGCAACAAACGCCATTTCCGCCAACTGGCGTGGCGGAAATCCCTCCGGCGTCGGCCTAGCCCCTCAATGTTGGGGCTAGGCCGCCAAAGATGCGGAGCATTCCGCACCTTTGGGCCGGCGCGATGCCCGTCTGATTGGCGCCGTGTTTGGCGCCAGTCGGCGGACATCGCGCCGTTGGGGGAGAATTTCGCCCCAGGTCTCCGAGGAATTTGAGTGTCGTCATGCCAAAGCAACATTTGGCCCTGTTCAGCTTCAGGCCATTGGCGTGGACACGGCGGAATACCTGCTGGAGACGGGAAACATGCTCCTCAGGGGTCGTGGACCATATGATGACGTCGTCCACGTACACACGAACTCCTTCGATGCCCTCCATCATCTGCTCCATGATGTGATGAAATATCACCGATGCCAAGACGATGCCGAACGGCATATGGTTATAGCAGTACCTGCCAAACGGTGTGTTGAAGGTGCAGAGCCTTCCGCTGGACTCCTCCAGCTGTATTTGCCAGAATCCATGTGACGCATCTAACTTTGTGAAAAACCTTGCATGTGCCATCTCACTGGTGAATTCCTCCCGCTTCGGGATGGGGTAGTGTTCACGCATTATATTCTGGTTGAGATCCTTCGGATCAATGCAGATGCGCAGGTCTCCAGAGGGTTTTTTAACCACCACCATCGAGCTGACGCAGTCAGTCGGTTCGGTTACCCTGGAAATGATCCCCTGCTGCTGCAGCTCCTTGAGCTGTTCCTTCAGGCGCTCCTTCAGTGGAGCCGGGACCTGCCGTGGTGCATGGACCACTGGCTTGGCATCAGGTCGCAGTAGGATCTTGTACCGATATGGCAAAGTGCCCATCCCGTCAAACACATCTGGATACTGAGCGAGGATGTCGTCAATGTCACATTGGAGGATGTCGTTGAATAAACCCACTGCACCAGGTTTAGCTTTTTGCAGGCATGCGCGCCCAGTAGGGATGCCCTGTCCGGCTTGACAATTTCAAACCTTAGCCGTGCATGGGTGCTCCGGTTGGCGATGAGTAGATGGCAGGACTCCAGTGCCGTGATGGCATTACCGTTATAGTCCAGGAGCTGGCAGGCTGCTGGAAGGACCTTGGGGGGCTTCTTGATGCGTTTGAAGTCTGCCTGTGAGAGGAGGTTGGCAGATGCACCATGTCCAGCTTGAACTGGATGGAGCAGCGGTTGACCTGCATCACCGCACGCCATTCTTCCTCCGAATCCGCAGCGAGGATGGACTGAATGCGAGATGAGTTAGGTGTGACACGTTCACGTGTAGTAATGATGCCCACTCAGTAGGCCGACTCCAGGCACTCGTCCTCTGGATCCGTTGTACTGCCAGAATCCTGTAATCGTTGTTGCACATTCTGGACGCGCAGTCGTCAGAATTGGGAATGCTGGCCTCTGAATGGTGGTGCAGACCTGCACAAGGCTGCATAGTAACCAGGCTTCCCGCAGTTTAAACATTGCCTGCCTCTTGCAGGGCAGTGTCCCTTTAAGTGGGCGTTGCTGCAGTTTGGCCACGTCATGACGTTGGCGTTGTGATGCGGTGTACGTCGTCGCACATGCGCAGTGCCGTCGGCAGACGTCTGCACCTGCGCAGTGTGGGTGTCGGCCGCTTCGTTATTCCGTTCACATCGCGCATGCATGGGGCTCCGGGAAAAGCGCGCGAGATGGTCGCTGTCTTCAATGTTGAGGCGCTGCATCCAGGAGATGGCCTGCACACTCTCTGCCTCGTGGGAGGCAAGTTTCTCATTTTCAGCCGATTTGTATTGGGAATACCGATTTTTTGCGTGCTCATGCACTGTACATGTTTCAATCGCGACTGGCAGGGTCATATGCTTGATTTTTAAGAGCTGCTCTCTCAGAGGATCAGAGTGACCTCCAAACACGATTTTGTCTCTGATGGAGTCAGCAATATCACCAAAGTTGCAGGACAGCGCTAGCAGGCATTGGCTAGTTAAGAAAGCACTGAAAGATTCATCTTTACCTTGAAGACGTTGTTTGAATATGTAACGCTCGAAGATTTCATTGGTGTCCACTTCACAGGGAATATCGAACTTGTCCAGGATGGTCTGAAACTTGTCTTGTCCTGGCATTCGATTAAGTTAAAAGAGTTGAAGAGTTCGATGGCTTGATCACCCGCTGTTGAGAGGAGAAGCGCGATCTTCCTTGCATCAGACGCACCCTCGAGGTCTGAGGCTTCGATGTACAGCAGAAACTTTGCTTGAATATCCACCAGTTGGCACTGAGATTGCCGGAGGTCCTGAGCTGGTGAGGAGCCAGAATCTTCTCCATGGTGCCGGGATACATTTGCTGGTCGTCACGGAACGGACTGAGGTAAGCCACCTTAAATTAGTAGTCTCCTGGTATCATGTTGTGATAGGTACATTGGTATAACACTGGTTGCAGCTGGATGCAGCGTAGATCAGAAAGGTACTCCAGACCTTGAAGTTAGTTCAATCAGGTTTATTGAACTAATAGTACAGTTAGCACAGTTCTCTGTGAGTTTGACTCTCTGCTAACTTAAGTGTGGTTACTCTGTCTGACTGAACCAGACTAGCTCTTAGCCACGTGGTGGGGGTGTGAGATTATAACAACACCCTTGACTGACTCTCTAGATCTTCATCAGTGGAAAGAGGCAGAGTGTGAGTGCCTCGTGTCTTTTATAGTCAGATCCCACCCCTGAGTGTCCTGCCTGCTTATTGGTCATGTCCTGTTCTCTGTGTCCATTAGCTGCTTGTCTGTATATCATTGTGTGTGTGTCCACATATCATGACAGCACCCACCATCTTTGGTCCTATTTCCTGCTTCACGGGTTATTATGTAATCCTGTGGGTTTTCCGACAGTGACAGTGAGGAAAAGGAAGATTGGCCAACAGGAAAGTAAAGACCTCTGGGCCCTGCCATCCATCAGAAGCTGTGCTTGAGCCTAAGTCCTTTCAGAATGTGAAGCATGGGAGAGAGTTGGAGGGTGGAGTGGCTGAAGAGGTCATTAGCCTTTGTATATGTGGCCATTCTGAGGAGAAGTGGAAAGAGGGAAAGAAGGAGGAAAATGGACTGGGGTTCCGGTCACTATCTCTCACTGGCCTTTGCAAATGGCGGGTGGAGAATGAGCAGCCAGTTGTGGTCTTGGCAGAGTTTAGGTGGAATGATATTTCATTCCCTTTCCCACCACTGGCCCATCTGATTTTGAGTGGGATAGCAAGATGGGAATCTATCCCTTTATATCTTTATGATAAAACGGGGAAAGAAAAATTCAAGAGAATAATCTTTTAAATAATCGTGTTATGATTGGATACTATTTAATATGGACTATTATACCCAGAAGGAATAAATTGGGCTTCATATGTGGTGTGTAAACGATGCCTGGATAATAAAGGGTGAACACGGTAGAGGTTTAGTGGTATTGGATGATTCTACATTTTGCATGTCCAATCACTGAGAAGCAGCAATCAGCAAAACAGAAGACAAAGACAGTACAGAACAAAGCTGAGGAAGTCATGCTTGAACTTTCTAGTGCCCTGTTCAAGCTCATCACCATTCCCCTGTCCGGTTTTGTTCACTGAGCCACAAAGGACACGTCCAAGGTTAGGTGTAAGGCAGAGGCTGAAGGCTGAAATGTTCTCAGTACTTCTCCCGGCAGCGATGGCTGTAACACGGTGGCACATCGACAGAACCCCTGTTACAGCAAATCGGGAGAACATCCTGGAAAATATTCCAGGAAATAATGTCAGGTTGTTGAGCCATGAGGAAGCAGTGGGGGGCAGAACATAGGTTTTTCAGCCTTTCAAATAGAGGGCTAGAAAGATTTTCTTTTTTATAAAATAAATTTAGTGTACCCAATTCATTTTTTCCAATTAAGGGGCAATTAAGCATGGTCAATCCACCTAACCTGCACATCTTTGGGTTGTGGGGGTGAAATCCACGCAAACACGGGGAGAATGTGCAAACTCCACACGGACAGTGATCGAACCTGGGACCTCGGCGCCGTGAGGCAGCAGTGCTAACCACCGTAGAGGGCTAGAAAGGTAAAATGTGGTAGCTGCAGTATTGATTCCAGTCTGGCTGCACCTTGTTTGAATGCAAAAGCGACACTCCCGACTAGGAGAGAGCTCTTTGCACATGTTTCTACATGTGCCCATAGAGTTCCACTCCCTGCTGATAAAACTTTAAATGTGCTGAAGCATCTGTACACTTAAGAATATTTAAATAAGCATTACTTCCATTTATAATGTAACCAGGAGGTCCAATGGGGCACTTGCTAAATTGTGCAAGGAACTGTATTAGGGTTGTACTTGGTAGTGTGAAATGGTTTTCTCTGGAGTCAGATTCAGACTTGCCTCTGAAGTAACATGTTCAATTTTTTGCATCGCTGAAAACCATGAACAACTTTAACAGCAATGTAAAAGTGGCAGGATAACTGCAAACAAATAAAGTCAGAATATGCTGAAATTTCAATGGTATCAGGAGGTCAAATAACTACAAATTCAAACTGACCACAAACAAATGATTAGGACTAATGCCAGGTACTTCTGTCTCACATGAAGGATATTCAACACTTGAAACCAGCCTGTAAGTCATAGGGTGTGAAAGTCTTCCAATCATTCAAAATAGTTGTTACTGTGCCCTTCTGCTGCTGCATTTTAGCAAAGGAGTACATCACCGCTCCGTGTTTGGAAAATGTTTGCCAAAACTCATTGAATTGGTTAGGAGCCTCCTGCAGCACAGGAGTTTGTCTGGCCCCACTAGGAGCATTCTGTTCTGACCGCAGCAACTAGCTGGAGTTAGTGTGGAGAGCTTGGATGGCACATGTTTGTGAGGCTGACCGGCCTCTTGTATATTCTGATATTCCAGTGTAACTCCCAGGAATTAAATCAGGATGTTTGCGGGGCATGGCGTCAGTTCTGTTGATGTTATAATTTGGCAACTGATGCGTTTCCAGTGGGATCCTGCACAGCAAACATTCAATTAGTGCCAGATATTGGGAGTGACGTTTTCCAATTTCTCCTCTGACAGTAAAACAGTTCCCCTAATCTTTCTCATTTTCCTCTGCTGCTTGGAATGTTGGATGTTCCCTTCTGTTGCTGGTTTTGAATTTGGCATTATTTCTATCCCTGTATCTATTGTCGGGCCTATTTTGAAAATGTTAAAAAAGACTTGTGATCATTGGTTCTGTATATTCCTCTCATTTTTGCTTTATTTGTCTCTGGAAAGGATGGGAACAAACGTTGTTTTCAGAAGGTAATTTAAAAGCGGTAAAGATTTTCCACATTCAAGTGGATAATGGAAAGTCTGTAACTACAATATGGTTTTCAGTCTAGTACAGAACCACTGGTGGAGCTCTCAGAGATAAATGATGTTGTAGGTCAATCAGGATTTTCAAATGAGACTTGTGTTTTAGCTGATATTCTGTAACTTTGGAGCAGATCTAATATTCCACAATGAATTCATAACTAATGAATGGAGTTGCACATTCAAATATGCAAATGCCTGGGAAATGTTCAGTGTCACAGTTTGGAACTGGGATGTTACTTAATACTGTTATGTAAAATTACCCCACCGGCCTAAGCTGGCACAGAGCGGGTATTAAAAGGATGGGGAACTTGTTTATTGATGGGACTTTTGCTAGTCTGAGGGCGCTGGAGGAGAAATTTGGGTTGCCCCCAGGGAATATCTTTAGGTACATGCAGGTTTGGGCGTTCGTGAAAAAGCAGGTGGGGGAATTTCCATTGTTACCTGCCCGGAGGATACAGGACAGGGTGGTCTCGGGCGTGTGGGTTGGGGATGGCAAGGTATCGGACATATACCAGGAGCCGCAGGAGGCGGAGGAGGCCTCGGTGGAAGAGCTGAAGGGCAAGTGGGAGGAGGAGCTGGGTGAGGAGCTAGATGAGGGCCTGTGGGCTGACGCCCTGGACAGGGTCAATTCCTCCTCATCTTGCGCCAGGCTTAGCCTGATTCAATTTAAGGTGGTGCACCGGGTGCATCTGACAGTGGCGAGAATGAGTAGGTTCTTTGGGGTGGAGGACAGGTGTGTGAGGTGTTCAGGGGGCCCAGTAAACCATGTCCATATGTTTTGGCCATGCCCAGCACTTACAGAATTTCGGAAAGGCTTTGCAAAGGCTATGTCCAAGGTCTTGGACACTCGGGTAAAACCGGGCTGGTGGATAGCGATATTTGGGGTGTCAGACGATCCGGGGGTGCAGGAGTCGAAAGAGGCCGGAGTTCTGGCCTTTGCCTCCTTGATAGCCGGAGGCGGCTCTTGTGAATGTGGAGGGACGCGAAACCCCCAATTGTAGAGGCTTGGGTCAGTGATATGGCGGGGTTTCTCAGGTTGGAGAGGACAAAGTTTGCCTTGCGAGGGTCCTTGCAGGGGTTCTCCAGGCGGTGGCAACCGTTCCTTGACCTTTTTCACGGAACGTTAAGTGGAGGTCAGCAGCAGCAGCAAACCAGAGGGGGGGGGGGGAGCGGGGGGGGGGGGGGGGGGGGGATAGATTTCATTTGTAAAGGGCAGATACCCCACCTTGTTTTGCTAATTTGTTACGTTGTTTTCTTAATTATTACTATGCTTTTTGTTGTTTTCTTGTTGTAGTGGTTTGTAAATATTATTGAAAATTTTTGAATAAAAACTAATTTAAAAAAAAATAAAAAAATAGCCCACCAGATGTACCTGCCCCTCCTCCGGATTGGCAAACACCTAATCATCAGAATTCCTCAGGCCTCACAACAAGTACTAATTGTGGTAGCGCGCAGGTACTGCCGTGAGCTTCCTGATGCCCAGCCCGGCAAGGCCGTCACCGCTATAAAATGTTAATTGATCTCATTTTTTAAAAAAAATTTAGAGTAGCCAGTTATTTTTTTCCAATTAAGGGGCAATTTAGCGTGGCCAATCCACCTAACCTGCGCACCTTTGGGTTGTGGGGGTGAAACACACACAGACACGGGAAGAATGTGCAAACTCCACACGGACAGTGACCCAGGGCCGGGATTCGAACCCGGGTCCTCAGCGCCGCAGTCCCAGTGCTAACCACTAGGCCACGTGCTGCCCCGTTAATTGATCAATTTAACGAGGCCCCACGGGTTTCTCACCACAAATGATGGTCTTGCCGGCTGATTCGCCAGGACCGCGCTTGCCAGTCCCCCGCCAACAATGCAGAGCAGCACTTAAACCGTTCCTGCACAGCCAATCCCACACAGCTCGCAACCATGCCTCCAAGTCAACCAGTCCCACGATTCAGGGATGCTGACCTGGCCAGATTGTTGGACGCAGTCTAGGCCAGACGGGATGCCGTGTTCCCTCAAGGGTCTCAGAGGGTCATCCACAGGGCAGCCAATGTCATCTGGGAGGAAGTGGCAGCAGCCATGAGCTGACCAGGGCGGCCAGCACCCAGTACCATAAGAAGGTCAATAACCTCCACCAGGCTCCACAAGTGGGTTGGTACCGGAACCTCGACACCACCCCACAGGCACTCCCCCCCGCCCAGTACCGTACTGTGCCCCTGCCCACCCATGCTGCCCCCGCAAACCCCCATCCCCCCGACTCCCATCCCCCCACATATCCCCCATCCCCCCCAGTCCTCATCCCCCCCAAACTCTCCAACTACACCCCCAACATGATCCATCTCCCTAACCCCCCCTCCTCTGAGCATGCCCACACTACGTGGGCTCCCGCTCAACCCCCGCGATGAACGCATTCAGCTAACGATGCCGCCTCTGTGTCCCCGCAGGAGAGGTTGGCCCACAGCAGACAGGGGAGGGTCCAGATGGGCAGCGGGATGCCAGACATCATAGTCCACACTCCTCTACAAGGAATGGGCCCAGGAGGTCGCAGGGAATGCCACTGTCAATGCATCACAGCTGTCATCCCCACCAATTCCATGCCCCATCTCATTCCATCACCTCTTCCCCCCACTCCACCCGTCCTCCATCCTCCAGCTGCTCCTAAGGGTCCTCCCCGGACTTGTCCTCCAGCACCTCCAGGACCGCCACCTCCTTGTCCTCCTCCTCAGAGGTGACCACACGTTCCTCTCCCTCCACCTCCAGCACATCACCCCACTGCTGTGCCAGGTTGTAGAGGACACAGCAGACCACACAAAGCGAGCAACCCTCTAGGGGGAGTACTGCAGTGCACCATTAGAATGGTCGAAGCATCGGAACTGCATCTTGAGGAGTCTGATGCACCACTCACTGACAGTTAGGTGGCCGCATAGACCTTGTTGTGCCGGGTCTCTGCTTTGGACACTGTCCTTCGCACTGGCATCATTAGGCAAGTCCTCAGCGAGTATCCCTTAGCTCCCAAGAGCCAGCCGGCCATTCAGGGGTGGTCCTCAATGAGGCCGGGGATGACCGACTGCCCCAGGATGTAGCTGCTGTGCACACCCCCGGGGATACATGCACACATGAAATTCACATGGTGATCACACACAAATTGGATGTTCAGAGAGTGGAACCCCTTCCTGTCGATGTAGAGCACTCCCAAATGGCCCGGTGAGCGTAAGGCGAAATGCCTGCCAACTATTAGCCCCTGGACCTGGGTCATCCCGTCAATGGTGGAGAATCCTGCTGCCAGGGCATCTTGTTGGGCTTGTTCCCTGTGAAAGTTTATGTAATCTGTTGCCTGGGCAAATAGGGCATCCGTAACTTCACGGATGCACTTGTGGGCTGTAGCTTGTGAGGTGCTACACGGAAGTTCCCGCTCGAGCCTGGAATGATCCCGAGGCGTAAAGGTTCAGGGCTGCAGTGACCTTGGCAGCCATTGGGAGCAGGTGTCCTCATCCTCCATGTGATGCTAAGTCAGCGAGGCGTTACACAGGTGTCGCACCGTATCCTTGTTGAGGCAGAGCATCCTGCGGCACGCGCTGTCCGTCATTTGTTCGAAAGACCAGCGACGCCTGTACACCTTGGGCCGTTCTGGCCCTCCATGTCTGGGTGTGGGGTGGGGCCCTGCACATGGGCTGCCACCTCGAACCTCTGCCAACACTGCTGCTGGCGCCTTCTCGGTTGTCTGGAAACCCGGTCTGCCAGCAGCACCACAAGGGCAGCTTCCCCCGGGTCCAAAGCATCATCCATATTGTTTAATATCTGTAAGGAGTTGTGGGAGGTTGTCAGACTGACAGCTGGTGGTGTCTTCCACCCTGGGACCCTCCAGACCCCCATTGTCCCCCCCCCACACCCGACACGCCCTGCCCATGCACCCCGGGTCACAGAGGGGGGCCCTGCTCATCAGACCCAAGACCCTTTACCCCAGACAACCACGTGTAACATTACCTGGACCAGGTGCTTCTCCCCTCCATGGTGTACATACCCTCCCTCTGGTCGCCACCATGTCCCCGTTACTGGGGCCCAGTCCCTGGGTGTTCAGATGTTGGCCGCTGTGTCCTAGATGCTGCCTCCTGCAGTGTTCAGGCACAGTGTCCAGGCAGCACCATCTGATTGGGATGCTAGCCAATAAGGCCCACATGCTACATGGCCTGCCCACCCACGGGGATCCACTTGGGATGTGTGAAGTGCTCACTAAACCACGATTGCCAATTCCCTGTTAGCAATACCCATCAGCCGCACAGCCAGAGACCTCCACGGTCAGTGCGGGTTATGGGTGGTCAGTGGGGCAGACGGGCAGGGGCTGATGTTGCTCCCGGAATGGGGCCACATGGTCCATGGACCCACAGGCACTGGGAAACCTATTTCCACTCCCCACCAGCCCAGCCCAGCCCCCCGCTCCGCAAATCCACCCCCCGCCCCCCCCCCGGATGGTGGGCCACCCGACCCAGGCTGGCCCCCAGTGGCTCCCCACCCCCAGACTGGCCCCCCAGTGGCTCCCCCCGAGGACCGGGGCAACAATGCCAGTACCCCCAAGCTCTTTGCCTGTGAGTGAAGGTGGTTTCTCACCTCCTCGGGTCCCCTTCCACCAGCTTCACTTTTTTTTAAAGGAGTACGGTTAGCAGCCGGCCTGACCACTTCCTGGAGAGGCCATTAGATCACAGGGGGCCGTTATATGGGGTCACTCCCATTAATTGTATGGAGATTGGGCTTAAGTGGTGATTATTGGTTTATTGCCACGCTTCAGCAGGAACCTGATTTCGCCAATGGGAGCAGGTCGGTTAGATCGCAAACAGATCGGTTCTTGATTTTGGCTTCTCTCGCGGTTTAACGGCCTTGTTGCACTCTCGTTCTCAATTAAATAAGGATGCAAAATTTAATAGTTTGGTCATTCTTTGTGGAGTCCAAATCAACTTGCTCACAGGAATCAAGGCCATGCCACTTCATTTACTATTTTGTCTCCTAAATATAGTTGCCCTTTTTTGTTTCCCTGAATGTGTGTGGTGATGACTGTAGTGTATATATCATGTAAATCCATGACAACGCATTGTTCAGTCAAGATTGTTTCTTTCCTTATATTGAGGAACACTTTTTTATCTAACCTTTAACTTCGGTGGAACACAGCAATGTAGTCATCACTTTGCTACATCTTTTTAGTTGTCTCAACAACAGTTTATCTTTCAAGCACCAACAAGCAAATCTATGCACAGAGCAAGATTGGGTGCTTAAATAAAGCTTTTTAAATATAATGTAAAGGAACTTAAAACATATCAAGACTGGCACTGCTTTTAAAAAGGATTAAGTTAAAAAGCTCTTCCGAGGGAGGATTCCATTTTTGACTATTTGTTATGAAATGGTAAACAGAGGTATGACAAATGTGTTTGCAGTTTTGCAAAATTAGCAAGCAATGGAAATCTTCCCCCAACAATAGCACTTTTTTTTAACGTGGTTATGTTTTAATTGTTTGAATTTAGTGACTGCTGGGGCAGCACGGTGGTGCAGTCGTTAGCACTGCTGCCTCAAGGCGCCGAGGACCCAGGTTCAATCCCGGCCCCGGGACACTGTCCGTGTGGAGTTTGCACATTCACCCCTTGTCTGCGTGGGTCCAACACCCACAACCTAAAAGATGTGCAGGGTAGGTGGATTGGCTACGCTAAAATTGCCCCTTATTTGGGAAAAAAGAATTGGGTACGCTAAACTTATTTTCAAAACGTTTAATGACTGCTGATAATCTCAGCACTGGATGAGTCACTACAAGGGAGAGAAAGTCTTTGAAATAAATGGAGCTGCTTCTTTGGCACCTCACTTGGTGAAAGTGGTTTGTGGTACAACCAAGTAAACCATCAGCTGGTCTGTACTCACTGAGCTGAGCTTGCCTCGGGTGACAATGAAACCTCGGTACCACTGTGCAAGGGAAGAAATTTCAGCTCAGAATCCCTGATTCAGATTTCTGTGCAATGACGCTAACTGGAGAAAACGCACGTTTTGACATCAGAGAAAAAAGGACCAATCTCCACCGTGATGCTCTATGCAGTTCAATAGCTTGCCAACACTGCAGATCCGGATTCACACATGACAAATGGCTACTTCAGTAAGAAGGTGCCGAGCAACTGCAACACTCCAATTCTGACCTCCAGTACATTCCCAGTTTTTAACACGTCACCATCTAAAGCGCTTGGCTCTGGAATTCCCCTTTTCTTTTCATACCTTCATAGACTTTCATAGGATGTGAGCATCGCTCGCATTTATTGTCCATCCCTAGTTACCCTTGAGGTGGTGGTGGTGAGGCACCTTCTTGAGCTGCTGCAGTTGCTGAGGTGTAGATACACCCACAGTGCTGTTAGGGAGGGAGTTTCAGGATTTTGATCCAGTGACAGTGAAGGAACAGTGATATATTTCCATGTCAGGGTGGTGAGTGACTTGGAGGGGAACCTCCAGGTGGTGGGGTTCCCAGGTATCTGCTTCTCGTCTCCTTCTAGATGGTAGTGGTCATGGATTTGGAAGGCTGTCTAAGGTAAACCTTTGGAAACCTAACCACCTCCCTGTCTCTCCCTTTTCCATGCAGAGGATTGTTAAAACCTACCTCATTGACAAGTAAGCTTTTGCTGATCTGCCCTAACCGTATGTGTCTCGGTGTTGTATATTGTTTGATAGTTACTCCTTTGAAGCACCTTGGGATGCATTAGGATGTTACCGGTGCTATATAAATGCACATTGTTGCTGTTGCTCAGAGGGAGCCAACACCTTTTGCAAAAAGAAAATGGAGAAAATTAAACGGGAAAATCTCTAACTTAGAAGCAATGTGATTTTTAACAGAGTGTTCGGCAAATGCTTGCACATGAAATGTTGCCACTGAGTCAAGAAAGCATCCTCGTAAAACTTGCACAAGGTGATAAAAATAATATGTGGATCTCTGATTGTTGCACCAGCCTCGCAGAATATCAATGCTTCCTTGATGGTAGTATCACTGTCATGATAATCCCCTCCCCACACTCTCAGGCTCACTAACCTCCTCCGCAGCCAGCTCCCAGATCTCCAGCACTCACTTAGTGCCTCAAAATGATTCAAATCCTCAACAGCGAGATTGAAGCAAATAATAACCTTTCTGTTGTCACAAGTAGGTTGTCACACTAACACTGCAATTAAGTTACTGTGAAAAGTCCCTAGTCGCCACATTCCGGCGCCTGAAAACAAAAGTTAATAACAAATCTTTGTAGCTGAATTCTAAAGGGGGAGGGGAGTTTAAACATTTATTTTTATTCAAAAACATTTGTTCCATTGATGAATGAATGGAAACATTTTTCTCCCAAATCATTTTTTTTCACTACAAATTCAGTTACCTGGAAGAATGTCCCACAACTATTAAAGTGAGATTATATCCTCAGGGAAGTTAGCACTTAATCAGTTAAATAGGGGTATTAAAAGCCCATTTACACAGCAGTGTCTAATTCAGTTTTTGTATTGAGTTTGCAGCTGTTCCTCATTAGAATGCACCATGTAAATGGCACAAGTTTGTTTACTCTTTCAGCAGTAAAAAGGGAACACCTCGATGCTACTAGTTTCAAGAAAATCTGAAAATCATAGTGATCTAAATCAAATTCGTGGAAAGAAACTGATTCATATACCCTCACTAGTTTCCACACACCCTCCCCTTGTGCAGCAGTGTACACTGGGCAGTAATCTGATATTTACTGCTCGCTGTGTTCTCCTTGAGGAAGAAGGTGCCGTAAATAGGACACATAATAACTTGCAGCCTGATCATAGATTCAAACTGAATTTCATCTGGTGTGAGGGAAGAAACGTGCCTAGGGGAGAGAGTTTGAACAGGGTGTATGTACATCAGCCTGCAGGGTTTACCTAAGTGTGCAGGATTTATTTACAAGTTGCTCTGGGTTTGCAAGGCACTGGTGCTAAGTCAGCAATTTCAATATGCCAAGCCTTTTTTCAAAAAGAGAATTTGGCAGCGTAAAAAATAGTTACTGGGTCACTCAAAGAGCAACAACAACTGGTATTTATATGGCACTTTTAGCATGGTGAAACATCCAAAATGCTTCACACGAGTGGGTCAGCAGACAACATTTGACACCAGGCCACATAGGAAGATGTTGGAGCAGTTGTCCAAAAAGCTGAGTCAGAGGTGGGTGTGACGGGGAATCTTAAAGGAAGAAAGAGAGGTTTAGGGAAGGAATTCCAGAACCCAGGCAGCTGAAGGCACAGTCTCCACTCATGGAACGATTCACATCAGGGAGACACCAGAGGCCAGAATGGGAGGAGCACAGATAGCTCAGAGGGATGTTGGACTAGCAGGGATTAGGAGGGCTGAGGATATGCAAGGATTTGAAAACAAGGATTAGAGTATTAAAATGGAGACAGTGCAGGTCAATGAGCAGAGGGGTGGAGGAATGGGTGACATGTGGGCATTTACGTGATTAGGACCCAGGTAGCAGAGTTTCTGGATGAAGTTTATGCAGGATGGGAGGCCAGGGAGGAGATCATTGGAATAGTTAAGTTTGGAGGTTCAAAAGGCATTAGCTGAGAGTTTCAGCAGCAGAGTCACATGGTATTACAGAAGTGGAAGCAGGTGGTCTTGGTGATTGAAAGAATATGCAAAGCTACTGAAAGAACAAATCCTGTGCAGACAATACCTGGGCACAGATATAGGTAAACAAGACTCTGTAATTAAGATAAAATTATTTTTTTAGCCAGTGAGAGGAGATGTCTTAGAAAAGTGTACATTGCTGGTGGAGGGTGAAGTAAAAGTCCTGATTTTGGCTTACATATTTAATAGTGGACCTTTCACAGGCTAAATTCAGTGCAATCTGGAAATGCAAAATCTGCTGTGACTCAGTTTAATTGCATTGTAATAAGGAAGGCACAGTGCAATGTCAAGTTGCTTAGATCCCTTTTCTCTCATATTGGTGGGAAATACATTTCTTCACACCTACACACATGCTCCCTTCTCCCACTCTCTCTCTGCTTCCGAGGTGATGATCAATTAACAGACTTGTACTGAGGTGTGAGACTTATCCCTGCACTTCACAATTGGACTGCATGTGACACTCTCTCCTAGCAACTATGGATCCCAATGCATTACAATAGCTAGGTTCATTTTTCACCTCTAGGCTACATTCATGTTTCGCAGCCAACAGATGCTGCTGGTACCTGAAAGATAGAATCACACTAATCCTTGGATTTTTCACACTACTCTAATCCCATTAACACACCTGAAATAATAGCTTCTGTGGCAAATGCTCTCTTTTTCCCCCCTCGTCTGTTCTGTTATTATTCTATTTGAGGATTGTTAATGCTCCGCGCTTCTTGATTTCCATGTAGATAAGAGAAAATGGTGTCTCAACACGCCTTGCAAAGTATGAATTCTCAATTCCAGTTGAACTGCACAAACTTCTATGAGTCTTCGGCAGGCAAGTGGGAATTGACATAAGATGGTCACAGGGTTGTAGCGAAAAGGCTTTTTAAAAAAGCAAATGGATGTCACTTCACAATTGAATTACTCTTTGTGAAATAAAGTTTACAATTCCGCTGGGGTGCAGAAGCAGAGGGAACTTGAGGTATATGTACACAAATCATTGAAAGGGGCAGGGCGGGTTGAGAAAATGGTTATTAAGGGAATCCTGAATTTTATAAATAGAGGCATACAGTACAAGAGCAAGGATGTTATGACAACCCTTAATATAAACTGGTATGGCTACAACTGGAGCACTGTGTCCACTTCTGGGAAACATATTGTAGGATGGAGGTAAAGTATTAGATAAGGCACAGGTAAGATTTACAAGAATAGTTCTAGGAATGGGGGATTTCAGTTATGTAGTTGGCTGTTCTCTATAGAAAAGAAATCTGGACAGAATAGATAGAGAGTGGTGGAAGGGTTGAGAATGAGAGGACACAGATTTCAGGTGATTGGTAAAAGAGCCAAAGGGGGCATAAGGAAAAAAATGTATATGCAGCGAGTTTTTAGGATCTGAGAAGCACTGCCTGAGACTGTGGTGGAGGCAAGGTCAATCCTGAATTTCAAAAGTAAGTTGGATAATTATCTGAAGAGAAAAGAATTTGCAAGGCTAAAGGAAAAAAGCGAGCGCATGGATCAGTTGAGCTGTTTTTGCAGAGGGCTGGCACACACACCAAGGACTGAATGGCCTCCTTCTGTGCTGCAATAATTCTGTGATTCTATAATTCTGTTTACCTGCATGGATGCATTGCTTCAAAACAGCACATTGTATTTTAAACAACAATAATTATGTTCAAGGCGAGTGTATAGTTTAAAATCTCTTGTAAAATGGTAGCGATTTCCTCTGCAGTCTGTAGAAACCAAAGTTGAGCCTTCTCCAGGATAAAGGATTCTGGGGTGGAAATCCCCTCCCCCTGATGGTGGCATAGTGGTTAGCACTGTTGCCTCAAATGCCAGGGACCCGGGTTCAAATCCGGCCTCGGGTGACTGTGTGGAGTTTGCATGTTCTCCCCGTGTCTGTGTGTGTTTCCTCCAGGTGCTCCAGTTTCCTCCCACAGTCCAAAGAGGTGCAAGTTAGGTGGATTAGCCACATTAAATTACCCCTTAGTGTGCAAAGGTTAGGTGGGGTTATGGGGATAGGGCAGGGGAGAGGGCCTAGTGCACTTTTGGAGGGTTGGTGCAGACTTGATGGGCCAAATGGCCTCCTTCCTCACTGTAGGGATTCTATGATTCTATGAACCTAGGGACAGGAGAAGGCCATTTCGTCACTTGAGACTGTCTGCCATTCTGCACGATCATGTAACCTAACTTCATATCCCCGCCTTTGCCCCATATCCATTAATATCTTTGACTCACAAAAGTACCCTTGGAGGTGAGTTTGGAGGTGGGTAAGAAGATGTGGTGTGAAGTCCCCACTGCCATCCCACCTACATCCAATTAAGTCTGGGGCGGGAAGGCCCAACTGAAGGTCTTAAGTGGGCAATTATTGTCTGTCGTGTTCATTTCTGGGATCATAGGAAGGGTTCCTCATTCAATGATGCTCAATGCCTGATAGAGGGATCCAGTAACAGGAAGGGGGACATCCCTGTAGACCAGTCCCCTGCCCTAGCCTCTGACCCATTCCCCCTCCCCCAGCAGGGGGGGAGGTTACCTTAATTCTAGGGAAGGCTCAACATTGGTCGCTTATGTGCCTGAGCACTTAATACCAGCAGGGCCTGTCTACAAGTTGGGGAGTCCAGGGGACATAGTCTAAAAATTAGAACCAGGCTTTTCATGAAATTATGAAACAATTTTGCACACACACAGTGAAATTTTATGTTCATGACAGGGGTCTCACCTGATATGCGTTGACCATAAGACCATGAATGTAGAAGAAGTATATCCTAACTTCACTCCTAAAAAGTCTGGCTTTAATTTTTAGATTCTGACCCCTAATCCTAGAGTCCCCAACCAGTGAAAATAATATATTTTTATCTATCCTGCCTGTTCCCCATAATGTCTTGAAGACTTTGTTCAAGTTACCTCTCAACCTTCTAAAATCAAGGAAATACAACCTTGGTGTGTGCAATCCCTCCTCCTAGTTTAATCCTTGGAGTACAGGTATCATTCTGTTAAATCTACACTGCACTGTCGCCAAAGCCAGTGCATCCTTCCTAAGGTGTGGCACACGGAACTGCTCACTGCACAACTGCAAATGTACTCCACCCTTTCAGTTAAGTAATTTTGTTTTTAAAAAGCTTGTATCGTAGGTGTTTTTCTCATTTAAGTGGGTTAATAGACACTGATAGTAAATGCAAGTTATGCTCCATGTAGCAGGCAGTCAATAAAATGTTAATATCACCGCAGCCTAAGTTATGGGATATATTATTACAACAGTGATCTTTGATGTAATTCCTACAGTGACTCCACTTCAAAAATGTCTTCATTGGCTGGCAAATGCTTTGGAACGTCCTGAAATAGTGAAAGGTAAAAAAAATTATTTTTCAAAATCATTGCAGTGTAGGTCACATGTTCATTTGACTCCAGGCTTGTTTTCTCATCTGGCAACTGATGTCTCCAGTATAATTATTTTCTTAAAAAGAGGAAATGGACTTATCCTTTTATACATATAATAATAATTAAGAGCAGCATTTTAATAACATTTATTCAAAACAGTTACCCATATCTAGATTCACTTGACTTTGGTCACATTCTTGTGCTTTGTCTTGTAATTGTGGAACTAGCGTTGAAATTGTTTTCATAGGAAATGAGGAAATATCTACTGAAGTCAAACAGTTGTTCCTTTTCCAAAATACATTCACATAATTGAAGAGCGTAGACATTAAGTAAATGCTGTTTACTGTTCTCACTCGCAGCTTTCACCTACAATCAAGATAAGTGGCAAATAAATGTTTTGGGAAAGCAAGCATGATTTTTCACCACAGTAATGGTTTCCACAGAAAGTGGCAGCTCATCACGAGAGTTTTTTTAAAAAACCTTGGATAGAAGGAAATCTCTCTAATTATTTCTTACTGCTGTGAGGTGATGATGGATTTTGCCCAGTGGAAGTCAGCCTTTGTTATACAGCAGTGATTCAAAATCCAATGTTGGATTTTGCTTCTCATTTTCAGCCAAGAGGTGGCGATGACAAGGCTACATTTATTGCCCACCTCCTTGTTGCCCTTTTTGGAACTGCTGGACTCCTGTGGTGATGGTATTCCCATGTTGGTTTTACATGTGCTGATGACACCCAGCCCGTCACCTTCACCTCCCTAAATCTACTTCCACTGTATTTGATGTGTTGCACTACTTACCCCAGTCCTGGATGAGCTGAAACTTGGGAAGACAGGAACTATTGTCTTTAGCATCATCGCAAATTCTGTACCCTAGTCTCCGCCACCCCACTAGGGCCATCTGTTCCCTATTCTAAGTTGTCCTTTGACACACTGTTTACCCCTATTCTGCCATTAATACATTCTGGTCTCTTAATGTGCCACTATTGGCACTTTTTGTCCCTTTGTCTTTTTGTCCACAACATCTTTGTCAATCTCCACCTATCGCTGGCCCTTTATCACTGTTCCATGCACCCCCCCACCCCCTCCCCCACATGCACAACAGTAGAAATCTCATCCTATTTCTAGTTGTGTCTAGCTTTGACAAAATGTCATCCAGACTCAAAACATTAGGCTCCATTTTCTCTCCACAAATGCCACCAGATTGTCCAGCATTTTCTGGTTTTGTTGCAGATTCCAGCATCCGCACTCATCCAGACAAGTGGAGAGTATTCCATTACACTCCCGACTTGTGCCCTGAAGGTGGTAATTAGGCTTTGAGAGTTAAGAGGTGAGTTACTCTCCTTAAAGTTCACAGCCTCTGACCTACTCTTGTAGCCACAGTATTTATATGGCTAGTCTAGCTCAGTTTCTGGTCAATGGTAACCCCCCAAGAAGTTGATGGTGGGGGATTCAGTGATGGTTGTGCCATTGAATGTTGAGGGTAGATGGTTAGATCCTCTCTTCTTGGAGTTGCTCATTGCTTGGCACTTGTTTGGCACAAAGGTTACTTGCCACTTATCAGCCCAAACGTGAATGTTGTACAGGTAATACTAATAATAATCTTTATTAGTTTCCAATGGTAGGATCCCATTGACACTGCAATGAAGTTACTGTGAAAATCACCTGGTCGCTGCACTCCGGCGCCTGTTCGAGGACACTGAGGGAGAATTCAGAGTGTCCAATTCACCTAACAAGCACATATTTCGGGACTTGTGGGAGGAAACTGGAGCATCCAGAGGAAACCCACACTTCACGGGGAGAAGGTGCAGACTCCGCACAGACAGTGACCCAAGCAGGAATCAAACCTGGGACCCTGGTGCGGTGAAGCAACAGTGCTAACCACTGTGCTACCATGCCGCATATGGACACACTCCTAAGCTACAGAGTGCCATGTGTTAATACGCTAGTGTGCTTTTTTTAATTTTGACTGCTTTGGACTTTTTAAACAGTCTTGACCAGTTAAAATATTTTATTAATGGATTTGTCATTTCCATTCAACAGCAGAGGCAGGTTTTATCATTCTCTCCCTCAAAGCAAGCTAACTGAATGTAAGATATGAATCACAATTGCTTTTGGGCTCATTTAATGTTTGTATTGTTATGTGTGCGTGACACATGGTCATGTTACAATATATAATGAATGTCAGAGTCCTCTGTGATCACTTGTAGATTATCTCACTGTAAACCTGCAATAATGACATTACAAATGCCTTTGATGTTCTTCCATAAATATCATACTATTGTGAGCTACTTTCAGCTGCTAATTTACTGTAGAAACTCAAAGAGGTCTTTAAAGAACTTGATACTTTAAAAGAGTATTCCAGTTTCAGTACAACTTTGTCCCAGTTTCTTTTTCTCACTGCTCATGGCAACGGAGAAATATTTGCATCAACCAGTGGTACAATAGCTAAACATTAAGAATAAAACTGCTACTGACAGCTGCATACAGCTTCCTTACTTTACGTCCTCTCCAGATAAAGAACCTTGGCTGAAAATAGCAATATTTACACCATCAGTGACTTAAATTAAATGTGCAGCATGAATTATAAATAAGAGGGTGCGATTTGAAAGCTCTGGTTCAGTCCTGAATTTCAGATGACAGTCATAAATGACTTGAACTTCACTCTGTTATATCATCTGAACCTCCTTGATCATACTATAGTTTGAATGTTATATCTTGCTAACCATTATTCTGAATAATAACAAAATGCAAATAACTTTTAACTATGAATATCTCAAACTTTTATTTCTATGCTTGGTTGTCACTTTAAATGTTTATTTTTAATTTCCTGCATAATCTCACTTTCAATGCAAGTCGATTATGCATTTGCACAAGCAATTGTGAGACTCACATGTAACTTATTGTATTATCACATAAGAAAGGTACTTTGCAGGATTTTTTTTTACCACTACTAAACACCACTGATTCAATATCTGATTCCACAGTATGAATGGCTAATATTTTGCATGTTAGAGGTTGAAGTTGAAATCAGATTTTTTGGACTATCCATTTCTTTGGGTGCTGTAACATGAAATTGTTCCCTGGAGTAAAAAATGCACGTTGAATGGATTACATTTTCTTTTCGGGTGTAAGGAGAAATGTCATCCAATATTTTCACCTTCTCAAAACAGGTCTCTAAAATGTATTTTTAAAAATTGAGGAAAGATTGGAATCTCTATGCTGTTGGTTACTACATGGATTTATTTTTTTTAATCAACACAAAACAAAATAACCCAAGATATGTTTGTACAACAGATTTTATTGCTATGCAGCGTAATGGTGACTCAGATTGGCAGTGATTTTATTTTGTATTTTACAAGGCTTGTTCTAAATGTTTTAATCTTGTCAGTATTCAGTGTTTCAGTTTTGATAAAAATGAACCATCAATTGAACACTTCTAGTATAAATAAAACGTTTAACCATTCATGAAACTTCCAATTCTTCTTTAAAACAGTGCAAAGGAAAAACTTTGAAACTCTGAACTTCATGTTACATTTTAATACTTATAAATGTCAGTGAGGACAATATAACATGTTGGTTGATTGACAGCACAGTCCAAGGAATGAATTTCCTCTGTTTCCTTATTACATCTTGATGTGCATTTGAAATGTTTTGTGCATGTAAGTAGGCAGATTTGAGTGTGAAAATGTTGGTAAATATGTATCTTTGTTTATAAATGTTTTAGATGACCTCAATCTGAATATTTTAACTAAAGATATCTCATCTTCAGGATTAAATTAAATTGTGACAGTTTCAATGATTTTATTTGGTATTGGGGGAGATAAATGAATTTAGGAAAGTGAATATTTAACATGCAAATGATGTATGTGTAAATTAATGTATTTAAGTATGTAAATATATGTGTACAATTGTTCATTTGTGAAAGCTTCTAATTTTGCACATTCTGAAGCCAATTATTTTTGCAAAATACAAATGAACTGACATGACACTAAGTACATAATATGTTGCTAATGTAAATGCAATGATTCTCTGAAGACATGGGAAATGCAAAAGCTTCACACTATACAAATTCACTATTCCGTAATAACTGGACTCCGATTTCTTTATTACCGACCCTAATAGAGTTGAAGGCGCCGTTGGTATCACAAAGCGAGAATATAATCTACTAAACATTTAGCAGCCAGTGATATTCCAGGGTTCTTGTTCCCTTTCCGCCCAGAAGTTAAAATAATTAAACAAAAACCATCTCAACAATTTACATTTTGGTCAATTTGTTTATTGTTTTTAATCATTAAAGATTCCACAGGACTCCTCACAAAATGCTTCTGAATATAATGTACATTTCAGAACAAAAGTGCTGTTTAAGTTGTTGTAAAATAGTTTTTCCCATTCGTGTTTCCTGGAGCATAAACCCCTTTTGTTCCTCACAATATTTCACAGGAATAAATTCATTTGGAGAAACTGACGCTGGATGCTTTTTACAAATGTAAAAAAAGATTGGGCGATTAGATTACCTTACTGAAATAGATCCCGCTTGTAGTACATTCACATGCAAAGATAATTGCTACAGAAAAGAATTGCCTAGTCCGTAAAACGTTACTAAAGTTGGATATGGTATGAATAAGAGTTACAACCTTCGGTGGAAACGTATTAGTGTGCGGCAGACAGAACAGACGTCTCCGAGGAGAAAGGGTCGAAGGAAGATATTGGAGAGTCCTCCATTGCCTCGTCTGCTGACTAAGTTGTTACTCAATCTTTTCAGATTGTACCGACCGAATAGTTTTTGACTGTTTAACTAATATTCGACTGAAAGAGATGGTTACAAGTCCATGAATAAGTGTAGTCAGAGGGCTGTGTAGGATTCCTCTCTTCGCCATAAAAGTGACTGCTGGATTTCAGAAAAGTGTGCAGATACAGTTTCAAAAACTAGGGAAGAATTTTTACTTGTCTATCTGCACTAAAGCACCGAAACCTGTTGTCCTCCGCTAACTGGGACTTAGAATATATTCTGTAAATTGAACACAAAGGGAAGCTAAAAAAAAACCCGATATTTTACATTTAACCACATTGGTAACATACTGGAAGAAGGGTAAAGTGGACAAACACTTCGAAATGTAAAAACTAATTAACATTATCAATGATTTACCACAAACACCCCCAAGTATTTGAAGGATAAAATCATCTTAATAACTGTTTGCAAACCAGCTATTATGTTCGAAGAATTTATTACAGCAACGCAAACTCTAATACTTTAAATTAACGTCAATCATGTAAATCATTGCTTCATGCAGACTTCCAATTATTCTTTGATCTATAATACTTCAGAAAAGCGTCAATTAATTAATTTAAAAGATTACAGATTAATGCACCATTTACAATGTATCTATGCCTGGCAGTGACACCTGTACAAAGCATGAAAGCGGAGAACCCCGGGAGTAAAGAAGTGAAAGCGAGGAGTCCAGCGAATAATAATGTCTTTATTATATAGGGACCAATATTTATTGCAGCCATTGAAACAAAAAGATCATCGCTCCTCCATAATTTATGTAGGATAGCTTTATGTATGATTAAACGTCCTAATATATATTTATAATTCAAGCATTGGACACGCATTAAAATATGCACTTAATGGCAAATAAATCGCATTAATATCGATAGGTGCAAACAGGTTATTTTAACAGAAGTTGGGAGCGTAAAGGGAAATTTAATTTAAACTGTCAGCCTTTTGATACCAGCATCAGGTTTTAGTTTGAACCTTTTGTAACATTTGGATTTCCAAACGCCACTGCC
Source organism: Scyliorhinus torazame (assembly GCF_047496885.1). Lineage (NCBI taxonomy): Eukaryota > Metazoa > Chordata > Chondrichthyes > Carcharhiniformes > Scyliorhinidae > Scyliorhinus > Scyliorhinus torazame. Next base: position 284,695,200 of record NC_092707.1, on the reverse strand, counting down.
TGGGCTCCAGTTTTTTTGCACTGAGAATTAGTATAGTACACCACATTTGGGAAGCGGTCGTTTTGTTTCTGCGCACCTTTTGGCGTTTGATTTTAAACGATTGCAACTGGGCAGAGAGGGATTTGGAAAGTGTACCCTGTGACAATGGGAGAGCTTAAAGTTGTCCAGCTCCTCCAGGACGCTGTGTCCTCAGTAAATAAACGGAGTCCACCCCTGCTTCAATTCATTCAGTCGTGAAGGGAGTCGCAAAACGGGAGCAGAGTGTACAATTTGGCCAAGACTGTTTAATGAAGGAAGTTCTCAGCTCGGCCTGGGGGTTCTATCAATACAACATTCCTGGGTTTAAACCGCAGGCAATCACATCAAACTTGTCAAACAATGCGGAGGGCACTACATTAAGTGCGGTAACAATCTCTTATCAGTTTCTCTTTTTTAAATATATCAGTGGCACCTTTCAAATATTTGGGTATGTCGGGATCGGTGCTGCTGTGCCGATGTCCTGTAGACGGCGCAAGAGTTTCACCCTAAGAGGGAATAAACACTCAGGCAGGATCAGGAGGGGGACAGAGTCAGACCAGGAGACCGGGGCAGCCCTTCCATTCTCTCTGACCATATTAAAACTTAAGTCTTTTCTATAGAATTTACCGCCGGCTCCCCTCTTTCGATATCCTTCCAATGCCTTTCCCCCTCAATGTCAGACTGAATATTCAGATGCAGTAACAAGTTAGGCACAATTTAATTCGTTCCATTGTCGGGAATGGGGTCCAAACAGCAAGTTACTCACGGCCACTGTGAGGCAAAAAAATAAATAAAATATCTTCCATTGAGAGAGAAAAAAAATAGGACGAGACATTTGCCTGCAATCTTACCTGAACGGGGTGAAATGATCATTGTCTGCAGGAATGTTCCCCAAGGTGGGAGGTATAAGTGGCGCATTCAGATGGGTAAAATGTTAACATGTTCACAAGTTAAAATATTACAATAGAGAGTGGTGCAGGAGGTTTGTAAAGGTGACAGTGCGTGCTATATTTGACACGGATTGCTCAGCGCTGGCTTTATTGCTAATTCACTATCTCGCTTAAACAATTCTCACCAACACATCTACACAGGACTTTCGGTTCTGCGGTTCCGAATTCTATCCGGACCGTTTATGGTTACTTTGAAAGTAAAGCAGACGTTTCAATGTTTCAATAATAAAATTCTGACTGCGCTCACGGACATACAATGAACATCGCCTAGATGCCAATTAATTGCAATCACTATGTGACTTTCTGAGAATAAATTAATGCAGAACTTGGCTCTGGATAGCGACTCACAGCTTGGGACACGCAATCCTGGTTAAATTGTGAACTGGCTTGGGTTTTTTTTATGGTGCAGAGATTGTTTCCCCCCTTTTAGCTCCTTGATTGCGATGTCTTGATTTGTTTTTCATTTAAAAAAAAGATTGACAAGACCGTAGAACGGCGGGTCCAAGCGTTGGATTTCCCCCGGCATCGCGCGAGTGCGCAGAATTCCTTGGGAAGTTTCGGTCGTCGGATTCCTGAAAGTATTTTAGACTGAGGCTGTGGAACTGTCCTCTTGCCTTGTAACCCAGGCTGACCTCTAGATGACACCAGGAGTGGACACAGGGCAGTCCTCTGTTTAAAGAAACATTTCATCACCACCCTCCTCACTCCCACGTACCCTCCCTCAAGTCGTCAACAGGTTCAAAGCCTACACACTATTTAAAGCCTTCTAAATAGAAATTAGAAAGTTTATTTAAAATCGCTGTCACACTGAAAAGGAACCGGCGAGCGTGTAAACATACGTAGCAACCAATGTGCGAGGCGTGTCACTGTCATGTTACTAAGCTGAACATCGACAGTGACTCTAACTTTGTGACAAGGTTCTGAGGAGAGGAGGGTTTTTTGATAACTGTGAGTTGAGGTTACAATTAGGTCACTGTCTTAACACGACCAGGAACAGAGCAAATCTTTAGGAACATTTTCTCTGGCCAGAAGGGAAAACAGGGTGAGATCTCCTGCAATGCCCAGAGCAGTGGCCACATTACTGTCTGAACTAATGACCTTGATCAACTTCACACGCATCTCTCTTTCTCTCTCTCTCTCCCTTTCCTTCCCATTGTTTGCTTTGCCCTTCCTCTCGATGGCCACCAATGTTGGCAGATTCGGCCGGGTTCAGAGATTCTCAGCGGGAAAAAAGAAAAGCACACAGCCCCTGGGGCGAGTGTATCGAGTGGCGAAGGGGCGTTCGCCCTCCCGGGCAATGACTGTGCTGCTCCCTCGGTGTGAGAACCCAACTGCCCCAGTGTGAGCAGAAACCCTGCTGAGCTTTAATACATCAGCTAAAACCAAACTCCAATGCACCGAAGATAGAGAAACACTAACTGAACACTCAACCATACGGTGTGTGGGCTTCAACCGTCAATAAACAGCATGTGGCGACCATTATTAATACGGAAGATTCCTAAATAAATCCCAGGTTTTCATGGTCATTCCTGGATTTACATTGCAGTTATTTCAGCAATTGAATGAATGATTCCAAGATGGCATTTTAAAATGTATGCACTCTGCAGAAAATTTGATTTTAAAAAGCCTCAGGTTTAAAAAAAAAATCACACATGTTAAGAAAAAATAGTGTACATATACATAGAGCTAATAAAAATATGAGATGTGTAAATTGGTAGGGACAGATAGATGTATGTAATCAAACCATTATTACCTGCTAACTGTTGAAATTATTGTTGTAAATGCTCTAAATGTACATGAAAAAGTAAACATTCTGCAGCTATAAAGAATACAACTTAACTAAGAATATCCAGGTATTCTAAAAGTATATTAGATCGAAAAGAGGAATTAGATTGAAATTTGCTCCTTTAGATTCCAATTAATGATGGTTTAATCCGGTGGACTATATTCCGTTATTGCGTGGAGATATTAAGGGGTCTTTTAAAGGAGGTGCTGTCCATTTTTAAACTCTTGCCCCCCCCCCCCCCCCCATATTTACTCTTTAATTTGGAGGAATTGAGCTCACAGAAGTTGTGTTCCAATTGAAGCGTCTGAACTTTGCGGGATTTGACCTGGCGGGTTGGGTTTGACTGTAACAGAACTTCTGAGAACGCCTTGACATTTAAATCGTACATCTTGCTAATAGAAATTTTATTTCGCTTTTTTTCCCCCCCTCAGTCGACGTTAGTTACCTCCCCGTGTAATGATTTAATGAGTAATCTATTGTAGCTGCCGGTGAGATCAGAACCCGCTCTCCGCCCCGTGTCCTAACTGTAAGAGCTGCTCAGCAACTGCTAAAATCGCATCCACATGCGGTTTGACTAAATAAATTCATATCGTTCAACGTTAGCCCTGTAAAAGTAGACAATTGCTCACTTCTGGGGGACGGAGGGGGGGGGGGGGGGGATGGGCACACTCACTATTCAAATGGGATTTGTAATGACTTTTGCACTTTAGCGATGCCGTTTTGGGATCTTTCATTTCCAATCTTATTGGGTTAGTCTGGAGGAATTGCAAGAAAAATATTTTCTTACCTGAGACACTGGATGTCTTTAATACGTGTGGGTACTCGGGCTGCGTGGTTTTCCGATCGAGCGCCAGACTCCATCAGAACTGTCTAGAGGGTGGCTATCTCGGGGATGATATTTGATTATTATTGTTTTTCAAATGTTCAGTGCTTCTGATTTTCTGCTTCTCAATCAAAAGAAGCGACCCCTTGCCTATTTCATTGTCTCGGGACGAATTGTTTACACGCGGGGGCATTTCGATCTAATTGTTATGGCAATGTAACTCTCGCAAGTTTCTCGGCAACTTCTAACTGTGGCCCTTCAGTTTGATCAATGAAATTGTTTTATTTCATGTGGGGGCTCCCTCCTCCCGCCGCTCCCTCTAACCCCTCTCTATCCACAACCAAGAGTTTAAAAGCCAATGTTTAAAAATTACTCAAAATGAAAGAACTAGGTGTAACACTTTCAGAGGGGAAAAAAAGAAACATCCCTTTTAACAGAATAAAGTTAATCAAATGGATATGGCGAGGAGGGGGTTGACTCAGAGAGCAGGAGAGGGATTTTTTTTGGTCAGAAGTGAAGCTGGTGGCAGTCAGTCAGTGCTGCTTTGTGGAGCCGCCTCCGTCCATCCGTTTAAGCCAATCCCTTTGGCTACTGAGGCATCCTCCGATAATTGATCACTGGAAAAGCCAATCATATTGTGGTCTTCCCACGGCGCGCTATGATTGGGCGTTGGCTCCATCTTCAGTGCCCACAGAGCTCCGGGCTAGCTCATTCTCTCTGGAAAACAGGGGGTGGGCAAGAGAGAGAGAGAGAGACAGCGACTAATGCAAACAATGAGTGACCACAACTTGCTCCATCTGAGGGAACACCTTAGCAAAGTATAGCACGTAACAACACCAGGGACGGGATGGACACGGAATTGTTGATTTCATTTTGAATCTAGGCGTAACAATTCGCAATGAGAAGTGACAATAGCGGGAAACATTCATTAAATTAATAGATTTGGATAAATGGGCAGGCGATCTTTAAGGGCTGGAGTAATCCCAGCAGATTAGCTCGGGGAACAATGCCACAGAAGATTTGGCAAAAAGCACAGGAGAGAATATCACAATGTATAAATATTAAATCCCATATAATTGAAGAGGAAACTGCATGTAACCAAACAGCGTGAATGGCAATGTTAGATGTAATTTAAAGCCAGCAAGTCTGGTCACATTTATTTACCAAACAATATTTGCATTATGCTCGGTAAATCAAAGCATTTCATTTGCAGTTTCCACATTCAGGCCAGTTAACTCGGAAGATGCGTCAAGACATCAACACAAACTGCTTTCGGCATTTGCTAGCAATTATCATGCTTGGATCAAATGACAAAGCGATTGTTTTGATTTTTTTTTGTTTATAAAGTTATCGATGCAAGTAAGCAGAGGCGGGACAGGACACACAATTGTTGAAAAGTCAACTTCGTCCTGTGTACCCTAGGAGTTTTCACTGAAAATTAGTAATGAAGTGATTTCAATTTTTTTTTAACTTGGTGGGAGGGGGGGGGGGGGGCGGGGGGGATGTCGAACGTGCAGCTTGGAGGCGTGGGTGAGGAATGTGTACCTGCCGGTTGACGAGGTTTGCATTGCATGCGTCTCTGTGTGTCCCTGTTTGCAGCTCTCTCTCTCTCTCTCTCTTCCCCCACCCCTCCTGTGTGTGTGAGATGAGGTAGTCCAGTGCGCCTTGTGTAAGACGCGACCTGTTATGGCCACCACTGCTTCCGGGTTCCAGCATTCTCTCCAAATCCACCTCTGGCTCCGCAACACTGGGGCAGCAGCATCGGGCCCTTCAGAGAGCTCCAAACTCGGCAGAGAGTGGCATTCCCCCTCCCGTCCCCCGCACCGACTCTCCCGGGGGCTTCTCGCAGCCTCGGGTGCGCAGAGCAGGCGGCCGGGGAGCTGCAGTCCTTGCGGGGCAGATCTCGCTGCCATCGCTAAGGTGTCACCCCCCCCCCCCCCCCACTCCTCATCTCCACCCCCGACCGACCAGTGGAAGTGCAGAACGGATCATCATTTATTCACTACCTTGACAACCTTGCCTTGATTGACAGCTCGAGTGGCAGAAAGCCATGAGACACGGCAGTTTCGATTGAGGGGCGCTTCTCCTGGCTTTTGGGGGGGGGACGAGATTCTCCATGCTCCCAGGCGCTGTGCTGGTGAAAAAGAATATTTATACACCGACATATAGATATATCGTTTCGCCGCTCAGAGATATTTCCCCTCCACCACCACGACCCACCGCCCCGAGTGCATCCGAGTTTAAGCTGAAGACTTTGGGCGAGATCATCTGCAGAAGGGGAATTACAGGGATCCTTGAGCTGCCTTTGGACTGGCGTGTTGATTTCTTTTTGATACTGGCCCTGTAGAAACTCCTGCAGAAGCTGATACAGAGGGAAGGGTTCGAGACAGGCCGATGGCGCAGAGGGTGAGTGAGTTTTCCCCCTCCTAATATTGGATGTAGTTCCTGCCAAAGGCACGGTACAAGTGGACTACGGTCTGTCTCAGTCAGACAGCGCGGTGCTGACCGCTTGTGAAAACTTTTCACTTATTTTTCTCTTTCTCTCTCTCGCCCCTGTTCTGTCAATAACTTTGAATGTGAAGTCGTGCGGTGCGTTTTAACTTTGTTGACATGCTGGTTTCCCGTCCTCACGTTTTTTTTTAAACAATCTCTCCTTCTCTCCCTCTCTCCCTTTTATACAGTATGATGAAATCTCACATTACGGGGGTATGGATGGAGTAGGGATACCGACTACAATGTATGGCGACCCTCACGCCCCCAGGTCTCTGCAGCCTGTCCACCACCTCAATCACGGGCCGCCGTTACACAGTCACCAATACCCGCACACAAACCACGCCAATGCCATGGCGCCGAGCATGGGGTCTTCTGTAAACGATGCATTAAAGAGAGATAAAGATTCCATTTACGGGTGGGTAGCTGGCACATTTTACCAATTGTTCTTCAAATTATTTCCGAGCTGGGACAAGAGACCTCACGCTTGACATGTTGGATTTATTTTATTTAATGTTTTTTTTTTAAAAGCAAAACTTTTATTTAACATGTGGATCACAGAGACTTTCATATTTAGATTTTTTGGATGAGATTTAGATTCGAGGTTTTCGAATAACCTGTGTCAGTTTAATTTCAGTTGCAATTGTAAATAACATAGTGGCTCCATCTCTGATCGTTTTGATGGATATTTTTGTAAATTTAATTTTGGGGGGCTATATAAGCTTTCAAAACAAAAATTGGCGTCCAACATGGCTGATTTTAAAGGTTACCCTTCTGGGCCATTTTACTACCAAATTCTCGCTTATTTTACATGTCTTGAGCGGTCCACTTTCAGGGAGCACTGCTAAGATTTTCAGTCATTAGAAAGCATCGCGGTCTATCTCCAGTAACTCATTTTGACACAATTTATGACTGTAATTTATGTAAAGCCAGAAATCAACAAGTACTTTTCGGGGAAGTTCACTTGGTTATTCTGCTAGTCACTTAGAAGAGAAAACAGAATCTCTCTCTCTCTCTGCTTTTTTGTATTGTCTTTGACATTCAATCCTTTCTTGCAGACATCCGCTGTTTCCCCTTTTAGCACTGATCTTTGAGAAATGCGAATTAGCAACTTGTACCCCTCGAGAACCGGGGGTAGCAGGCGGTGATGTCTGTTCTTCCGAGTCTTTCAATGAAGATATAGCTGTGTTCGCCAAGCAGGTCAGCCATCACACATGTCCACTTCAATCTGAGAACCTTTTTTTAAAAAATAAAATAAACTACCAATCATCTGTGCGGCTAAACCCACCTTTTCCTCTGGCGTGCAGCATGTTTGGTGTGCAAACTTGCAACACAAACCGATGCTCGGCTAAAACAGCGAAATATGTTAAAGGATTAACAATGGCGAATTGTAGGGTCTTCAGAATGTTTGCCCCGAATCAGGGAGTGAAATTGTACAATTGTACAAACCGATCATAATCAGGGCAGTATTTATTTTTGGTTGTTGCGTGTCAAGTTACTGCCCGCCAGAGGAAACATAGTCGATGTGGCTTTATTGTAAAGAAATCGCTGTTTTTATAAGAAGTTGCTGATACCTTTAAAATGCCCCGGAGAAATATAGTAACTTACTTTCTGTTCAATCAAATTAATGTTTTAATCTTAATGCTTAGGTAAACTAATCTGATCGTTTATGTGTGTGAAATGTGTGTACATCAGGAATTCTGAAAGTTTGAATGTGTTTGAATGCATTCTGTCTAATGCTGACCGTGTGGAGCGGGGGGAAATCACAATTTTATTATCTTCTCACTTTAGATTCGAGCTGAGAAACCTCTTTTTTCCTCAAATCCCGAGCTGGATAATTTGGTAAGCCTGGTAGCTTTTCAGAGGAAAGGAGATGCGGAAAAACTTGTGAACGCGCTCTTAATAATCCAAACACACACACATATATATATTATACATATTAGCGAAATCCACACTGCGTCCTTGAGTTAATTCCGACATACACGGCGATGTTTGCAGTTTAATACACTCCCCTGTTTCGAGAGTCACTAAACGAGGATAATGATCGTCACAATCCATTGCAAATCTGCGCTTTTGATTTTATGATAGCTTTAGCTGTCACCAACGATAACCATCGCGCTTAGTTATTGTATGGCTGTCAATCCACTTAAGATGATGTGTGATTTTTATTTATTTAATTTTTTGTTCTTTCGGTTGCATGACTGTTTCTCCTGAGACCTGGGAGTTTCGGCGACTGTTGTCGACCACACTCCGCCACCCCTTCACCTTCCGGCTCCCAAGTCCGAGTTATGCAAATTGTCACTTTGAGTAGAGGCTACCCTGAAGAATTTAAAGAGTGGATTTTTTTTTAAAGAAAAAACTCCAGCCCCCCCCCCCCCCCCCACCACCACCCGCCACATGATTTCATTCCACCATTTAGAAATGAAAACTAAAGTTTGCTTCATTTGTAGGAGGCTGCAAATGATAGGGAGTGCGTGTTGCTTGGTCGAGGAGACACATGAATGCGTTCTCTTACCAGCCCCTCTATATGTCCAGGACAAACTTCTGACGTTGATTTCGCTACATAGGTAGCATGGAAAAAATGAAGCTGCACTGATTAAATTTTACTGCTTTTATAGCACATCCAACTGCTGTGCGCCCCCTCCCCCAGCTACCCCCCCCCCCTCCCAACACCACCGCCGCCAGCCCCCCACCCACTGCCACACACAGATGTTAGGAATATTAAAGGTTTTTAACCATTGCAACTAATAGGAGCAGGGAGCATAATAAGAACATTCCTTTTGTGTGTTCTGGGTGCTAATAGATGTTTACACCTTCCTTTACAGATGATCCAAGCCATACAAGTATTAAGGTTTCACCTTTTGGAATTAGAGAAGGTAATTTTTCATGTTCCTGTGTTTTTTTTTAGATTGTCTTATACAGTAGTTCTCATTGCGAGTACATTTACACGAATGTCTTGCTTTCTGCCCCCCCCCCCCCCCCCCTGTAATTAGTGTCAAAGGCAATCTTGGAGCACATTTATCTCACTGTTTAATTACAATTTCTGCCACTAAAACCCTGACCACAAACGCCCCAACGTTTTGTTCATTTTAATCTCGCGGTGGGATTTAATTTTGATCATCTTTTTAACACAATCTCTCTTTTTCCCCCCATTGAGACTAAACATTCCCAACAGTCTAAAGATGTAAACAATCTGCCGATTATGACTAATTAGACTGGAAATCATAATATTTTGTCCTATTAGTCCGCAGGGAATATTTTAATGAAATATAAAGGAGAAACCGTGCTTTTTAGAGGGGATAACACGGCCGGGTGACGGCAATTGTGGGCAGCGCGTTTGGCCATGTTTAGATTCTGCTACAACATATACATATATAGACTTGGTGAGGACTATGGACAGTGTATCTGAGGGCTCGGCATTGATAGTCATCTGTGTCATATTCAAATTCTACACATCTCTGTGTGCTCAGGGCTCCTCAAAGGTTATAATGAAATAACTAGATGAAATTAAACTGTTTACCTTAAATGTCACTCATGCAGGTCACTCCTGTAATGGTCACAACCCCGGGAGCAGCTGAATTTAACACGGGTGTTGAATATGTTGTAGCTGTGAATCATCTTGTCACTGTCAATTTTCGGCGATATCTCTATTTTGCAGAAGTTATTCCAAATTCTTGATGCGTGCGTCTCTGGGGGATAATTGTAATGTTCCCAAGTGCTTCCAACTATTTTGAACCGCATGTCATAGGCCGGGCCTGTACATGTCACTTCAATTTCTGTCTTTTTTTTGAGGGGGGGGGGTCTGTTTTATTTTTCCCACTATTATTTTCTCACTTGCTCCCATTGTAGGTACACGAATTATGTGACAATTTCTGCCATCGGTATATAAGCTGCTTGAAAGGAAAAATGCCCATCGATCTGGTTATTGATGAAAGAGAGGGTGGTTCAAAATCAGACAGCGAGGATATCACTAGATCATCATCTGTTAACATTACGGATCAGGTATGGAGCTCTTAGCTTGAATTTGAATTCGGAATGCTTGCTATGGCAATACGCCTCCTGGTTATTTGCATATTATCAACATATTTTCGATGAATTTCAGTCGAAAGGAATATTGTACACAAGTGCCTATTGTGTGCTCATTATAGATCGCTCTTAGATTGGAGCTTTTGTGGAACGGTGGTTAGAAAGTTGACCAGGTTCTTGTCGCTTTTCACTTCGCTTCCTTGAGGATTTTATGTGGTGGAAATTGGTGTCGGTGAGAGATACGGAACTTATTTTTTTAATGTAACTCCATGCCGCTGAGAGGCTAGTGTTCAAAGTGTGTGTGTGAGAGAGAGAGTGTGTGAGTGTGCAGAGGGGAGAGAAATCTGTCTCATGGTGTAATCTGCCTCGTGTCCCATGCTCCATGAACCTAGTTTGGTAGCTTCCTTCCCCTAACCGATAACCCATACGACTGAGCCATGTATTCCGGCTGGTGTTTGGGGCCACGTTGCTCTTTCAGATTAGGGAGACCTGGTCCTCCGCCCGTTCACCCCCTCCAATAAAAACATCCCCCCCCCCCAAAAAAAAGGTGGAATTTGGCGATGGGTGGCATCATTTTTTTTTCATGCTAAAAAGTAATCACTCGGGAGGCGACTCATTAAGAACTTGCTCTGAGCTTCACCGAAGACTGTCCGCTTGGAGATTTCCTCGGCGGCTTCATTTAAGATGAGGAAGAGAGGCCGACAATTGGTGGGTCTGCCGGCCGCGCGGCCCGGATTCGGGGAGACTCTGGAAGAAGGAGTCGGTGCCCATGGGAACAGGGCAGTTGGGAAAGTGCACCCGCCGGTTGGGCTTTGCTTTATCTATTGGACAAAAGGCAGCGACTGAGGGGCTGGGACCGCGGGAGAGAATAAATTACATTCATTACTGTGGCTTTTGTCAAAAGTGGAAATGAGCACTTTTGGCGGCAGCTCTGTGCTTCTTCGCTGCTTTCACAGTAAGCCCAGCCGGGACCTGAACCAACAGCTCATTCTCATCAGGCTGCAACCAGGATTCTCCCCTCCAGGAGTCAGGACACCCACACAAACTGCACCCCCCCCCCCCCCCCCCCCCTCATCTAGTGACATGGGAAGATGTTTTTACTTTTCACAGCAAGGCTGGGTTGGGTGGTGGGCGCGACACTTCCATACACTGCTCTGTTTTAACAAGAGGATATGCCGAGTCAGGTAAAATGGGTGTGTTAAAATCACACTGCAATGTATATATATATATATATATACATGAAGTCAAGTAGGCATCTGTATTTGATAGACAACCCGAGGGTGACGGCACAGTCATGACAGAATAATCGGATCGTTAGAATAAGCTCAGACATCATCATTTTCTACCGTGTCTAACCAGAGGGACATTTCATTGAAAGTTCTCGCTCAGTAAAATTGGCGCCGCTTCTTAGCCGAGTCCAAGGGAAGTTTCACTTTCTCCGCGGCTTTCTCGCATTGACAGAATGGTGTGGAAATAGACGCTATCCCTAAACCCTGGACCCCGCCGACACCGCTTCCTCAATGTGCTACACGAGAGGGGGAAACAATTGCTTTGGTGGAAGAAGAATGCTTTCACATTTTGCAGCGAATTCCGTTTTGAGCAAGAGTGCGATTTTTCATTCCCACATTTACTCGCCTAAAATTCTGTTGGCTAAAAAAAAGAAGCTGGCCAGGCGCAGAGTGGAAAGAGCTATTTGCAAAAAGAAATTCACATATTGCTTCGGGGCATGAGTGAAATCAACACGTTAATTGCCCTCCAAAATGAAGATTTATACCTTTCTTCTTCAGTCAGTCATTATTCATTTAATGTTCCTATTCCGCAGCCACGGCTGAAATCAGCCTTCTTTGTAATTGTGGTGGTTTTGATTTCAGAATTGTTTGTGAAGGAAAGTTGACTTTAAAAAAAAATCTGTTTACCTTGAGAAAAGTTTAAAGGTGATTCACCACCCCCTCTCATCTTGTCTTTTTTTTTACTTTAAAAGCTTTCTAGTTTACATTTAGATTGTGATTGGTGAAACCACATCTAGATTCTCCCATGCTCTATGTATTTTTAATATCTGCCCGCGGGCAAAAAAATAAGCAAATTAATTGGACGGAAACAAAGTTGGTTATTTATCCGCTATGTCAAAAAAGGGATTATGTTCTGGTCCCGGCCGATACTCATTTTTTACTTTTAGAAAGCCTGGTTGTCAGTTTTGTCCGAGTTTGGGACTTGCTTTACTGTGTCTTGTTCTGGCTTTCATTTTGTTGGGCTGGGTAGAGCCTGGACTCCTCCCTGCTCCAGTAGCTGGTAGGTAAAGTGAGAGGCCGCACTGGCCCTGAATGTGGTTGGCGCAGTTTACCTTGGCGAGTATCCCCCAACAAACATTTGTGGCTCGTTACGAATCGCATGCAAACAGAAACTCTCACTCAGGGGCTAGTTTGTCTTTAACTGCATTGTCCATGGACGCTGCGCTTCTTTGTACGTTAATGTATCTCCTGAGCGCTTGCTGCAATCATGTTTTCCGCTTGGAAGGGCAAAATTGCTCGAAGCCTATTCAGTTTTTCATCTCCCTGATTCCAACAACCGGCACTGAGCGAAAAAATGCTCCTTCGTTTTGAACCTTTATTCTCTCCTTTTCTTGTCCTACCACTCCACTTTGCCCAGAGATTCTCAAGCAGCAGTGGGGGACAGGGATCACACCATGGCCAATATTACACTAGCTGGCATTGTCACATCACCCCATTGGCACTGCCACATGGCTCAGCCGTGTCCATCGTGGCATGGACTGACACTGTCACATGGCTCCATTGGCACTATCACATGATTCCATTTACACCATCATGACTCCATTGGCACTATCACATGATTCCATTTACACCGTCACATGACTCCATTGGCAGTATCTCATGATTCCATTTACAGCATCAGGGCTCCATTGGCAGTATCACATGATTCCATTTACACCATCATGGCTCCATTGGCACTATCCCATGGTTCCATTTACATTGCCACATGACTCAATTTGCACCGTCACATGATTCCGTTGGCACTGTCACGTGACCCAACATGCCCACTGTTACATTGACTGGTATTGTCATGTGCCCCCGGCTGCAACCCGAATGGGGCTGGGCTTAGCCCCCACTTCCCTGGCTGCCCACCTCTGTCACCTGGGCTCCTCTGCAGCTTCCCCAGGACCGATTCCGGCTGAATGCTCATACTTTTCCCGGGATTGTTGCAGTTTCCCCGCCACATCATTTCACACTTACACCCAAGCAGCGAACTCTGCCGGCGGGTGACTTCTCACTGAGTTTACTGCCTTTGTCCTTTGGCAATAATTTTTACAATAAAAGTTGGTGGTTTGTCGGATTGCCGATTACAAGGTTGGATGGAACAATACCTGCCAAATTTATTTCCCGTTTCTAACTTACTTCTGAGAAAATAATCGGAAAGCCAGCCAGCAGAATATGTTTAATTGTCCTGTCAACTTAAAAGAAGTTATAATTATTAACATTATTTTGTGATGCTGTACACACGTTTGATTTGAATATTGTAAACAGAGGAAAATTCAATCGAACAATTCCCATAATATAAAACACGGGAATAAAATTCACCCGTGCAAAAAGCAAGGGCAGCAAAGTACGAAACTGAATTTGTAACTTTAATTCACATTTATATATATATATCTTTCGGGTTTTCCGTTTCCTTCGCTTTTTTTCTTAAGCAGTGAACATGCTGGAGGTGTGTTGTGATGTAATGGAGAGGGTGGTAAAGGCTCCAACAATCATGAAATTTAAGGTGTATGAAATTATGTGACTCATACCATTGTGTTGGATAACTGGGAACTAACTAAACTTGACAGCAGAATCTTGCTAACGTGTCTTATCTAATGGAATGTAAGGATACTGGATATTATGTCAGGAATTAGGAAAATCTAAGAGGCGTTAAACGTCTGTCACTGTGAATTTTATCTTTATAATGTATATTGATAGCTTTAGTGTTATCATATCAAATAGTAATTAAGTTCATTTTTACTTTGCATTAGCCAGGATTGTTCGAAGTTGTAACATAGTCTAAGTTTCTTCCCCGCTTCTTGTGAATTGGACTCTCAGCTTTGTCCAGAGATAACTACTCACTGTTAAAGGCACTGTTAAATTCACACAACTTGCTTGGGTCCAATGAATATTTGTTTCACCAACGCAGTTAGAGAAAGAGTGTGCCTTTGTAGCTTTTAGATTTCATTTAAAAGTCTCGAGTTAAACATTGCTACAAAATATCGCAATGTAGCCAAGTTTACAGCAGCCTTTGTATGTTTCAAAGGAAAACACAAATTAGTCCTCCTAAAAATATCTCATATTCAATAACAAATTCCAAACAGTTTTGGGCTGTATGGGCTCTGAGATGTACAATCTTCATTCCAGTGTTAAGCATATTCTGAATTAACACGTGCTGTCCGTGCTTTCTTTATTGTGAGATGCTTTCGTTTTTTTGACTGCTCTTTACCAGAGTATTATTTTTTTAAATTCGCAATTAAATCATGTTCCAAAAGAAATTGTGCAAATCTCCCACTGTAAGCGACTTTGCCCATTATATTTGGTAGAAGAGATCTAGGTTAATTTCTTGCTCTACACATTTTTATTTTAATATGGAGGTTAATTCTGAAGTTAATGCACGTTGCTCAAACAATCAAAATTCATATTTCCCCATAGAGTTAAAAGTTACACAAACTGTCTGCAGTTTTGTTATCTGTTGCTCTATCTTTACGGTCCTTATGCTGTAAAGTTTGCAAAGTTTTTACAGGAGATGATCATGAACTGGACTATTAGTTATTCAATGCAGAAAATCTTTTATTCATATGTTGCTTTAGAGTTTAAAAAAAAACATTTAATGTAACTTTTGATATTCTGTTGAGAAATGAGACCTAAAAGTGTTATGACATATCAGATGGGAAAAATTAGTCAACTGTATTTTCAGATTGCAACAATTTTATAGACAACTTGTTAAGTGTTTAAAACTGTCACTCTAGCAAACATGTTTGTGTTCCAGAGAGAGGATAGCACATGGGTCCTGGTATGATAGCATACGTAACCAGTGAGTGGACCTGGGTGCAGGTGTTACATCTGGTACTTCCATTGTTTGATGTGCTCCTAATAACTCTATTTGAGGAATGGCTAACTGATGCTAGTTGGCAAACGTTTAAGATAAAAATGATTGTAAATGAAGTAAAATCTGGGCCTACTTTGTAGTCCTGCACTTTGTCTTGGAAACATACATTTGGATGTAATGATTCAATTGGTATTCGATAGCTGGGGATTGGGTTCTCTTGATGCGTGGATATTTCAGAGAGCTTTTTTTTCATTGATGATATGTTTGAACAAAATTTCCCAAAGTTTAATACGTCCAGGAATTTCTGGGTTGGGTGGTGGTGTTACTCAGTTTAATTGAGACGCTGACTTTGTGGAAGTGTGCTAAAGGCAAATGACTACTTGGTTGGACGGCGCAGTTCCTGAGAATGGAAAATTTATTTGATGTCAAAATGGTTAAACCGATAATAATAATCGCTTATTGTCACAAGTAGGCTTCAATGAAGTTACTGTGAAAAGCCCCTAGTCGCCACAATCCGCCCCATGTTTGGGGATGCTGGAACGGGAATTGAACCCACGCTGCTGGCCTGTGATCTGATAATGTTCTGAGTTGAATGTACATATCTCATTAAGTCAATTGATGTAGGTGTCGTTGGCAAGGCTAGCATTTAGTGCCCATCTGTAATTACCTGTGAGCAGGTGGCATTGAACTGCCTCTTGAATCACTGCCACCTGTATAGTATGGCTACACCTACAGTATTATTAGGAAGAGAGTTTGAGGATTTCTGTCAAGAGACAGAGAAGAAGGGCAGCATGGTGGCGCAGTGGGTTAGCCCTGCTGCTTCACGGCGCCGAGGTCCCAGGTTCGATCCCGGCTCTGGGTCACTGTTCGTGTGGAGTTTGCACATTCTCCCCGTGTTTGCGTGGGTTTCACTTCCACAACCCAAAGACGTGCAGGGTAGGTGGATTGAACACGTTATATGGCCCCTTAATTGGTAAAAAATGAATTGGGTCGTCTAAATTTATTTTAAAAAAGAGACAGAGAAAAAAGATGATATCGTTCTAAGTCAGGATAGTGTGACTTAGAGGGAAGCGTGTCGGTGATAATGTTCCCAAACATCCCTTGTCCCTCTAGATGGTAGAAGTTGTCAGCTTGGTAAGTGTTCTCAAAGGAACTTTGGTGAATTGTTGCAAAGCATCTTGTAGATGTCCCACACTTCAGACATGGAGTGCCATTGTTGGAATGAGTGGAAGCGGTGCAAATTAATTGGGCTGCTTTGTCCTGGTTGACTTTGAGCTCCCTGAGTGTTGTTGGAGCTGCACTCACTCAGTTAAATGGTGAATGTTCCATCACACTCTTGACTTGTGTTTTATCGATGGTGGACAGGCTTTGGAGAATCAGGAGGATTGCCGCTCGCGGCAGATTTTCCAACCTCTGACTTGCTCCTGTAGGCACTGTATTTCTATGGCTAGTAACACACAGGATTTTGATAGCGGGGGATTTAGTGACGGTAATGCCATTGAATGGCAGGGGGAGATGGTTAGATTCTCTCTTATTGGAGATAGTCATTGCCTTGCACTTGGGTGGCATGAATGTTCCTTGCCTAAACATGATTCAACCTAAAGCCTGAATGTTGTGTAGGTCTTGCTGCATGAGGTGTGGACTGCTTCAGTATCTGAGGTGTCGCAAATGAAACTGAACACTGATAGCATCAGCAAAAATCTCCACTTCTTACTTTATGATAGATGGATTCTTTGACCTAGGACACTGCCTGAGGAACCCTTGCAGCAACACCCTGGGTCTGAGATGCTTAGTTGTTTTCCTTTGTGATAGATATAACTTCAGCCAGTGGACAGCTTGCCCTCGATTCCCATTGACTCCAGTTTTGTTAGGGCTCCTTGATGCCACATTTGATCAAATGCTGCCTTGATGTCAAGGACATGCGTTCTCACCTCACCTCTGGAATTCAACTTTTGTCCATTTTGAACCAAAGCTGTAATGAAATCTGGAACCAAGTGTTCCTGGCAGAACCCAAACAGAGCATTGGTGAGCAGGTTATTGTTTGAGCGCACTATCAACAACACCTTACATAATTTTGCTGACTGATGGGGCGGTAATTGGCTGGGTTGGTTTTGTCCTGCTTTTGTGCGCAGGACATACCTGGGCAATTTTCCACATTGCCGGGTAGATGTCAGTGTTGTCGCTGTACTGGAACAGCTTGTCTAAGGGTGCGGCTAGTTCTGGAGCAGGAGTCATCAGTAGTGCAGATGGGATGTTGTCAGAGCCTGTAACTTTTACAGTATCCAGTGCTTTCAGCAGTTTCTTGATATCACGTGGAATGAATCAAATTAACTGAAGTCTGGCATTTGTGTTAATGAGGACCCCAGGAGGAAGATGAGATAGATCACCCATTCACTTTGCTTATTTACTTAAACTTTTGTGTGTTGGTAACAAAAGTGAGCAATTTCAATATTAAATTTATAAACAAAGTCTGCATTAAATAATTAGGCAATTTGGGATCTTCCTTTCTGTGTAGTTTGCAGTTACTTTTTGGTCTACTTTTTGAATTGAAAGCATTTTGCCGTCACCGCCACAGAACTGTTCAGTCTGTACTGCCTGAATAGGTTAAATCTCAAGCTGCACGGGTGGCACATGGCGCAGTGGTTAGCACTGGGACTGCGGCACTGAGGACCCAGGTTCGAATCCCTGCCCTGGGTCATTTTCCGTGTGGAGTTTGCACATCCTCCCCGTGTCTGCGTGGGTTTCACCCCCACAACCCAAAGATGTGCAGGTTAGGTGGATTTGCCACAGTAAATTGCCCCTTAATTGGGCAAACAATAATTGGCTACTCTAAAAAAAGAATTTAAATCTCAAGCTGCAGTTTCTTATGAATAATCTCTGTCAACACAATTATTTTTGTGACAGTTTGTGGAGGATAAACAATGGGCGGGATTTTCCGTTGTCCGACGCCGGAATCGGGGCGTGTGATCAAGTGGAGAATAGCTCGAGATGCCGAAATCACGACAGGCACTGGTTTGGCGCTGATAAGTGGTGCTCCGCCTCCTCGGAAACGGCGTAGTTGCAACCATGTTCACATCTCATGAGCAAGCCCACCCGCGATACTCCTCTTCTGATGGGCCGAGTTCCCGATGGCGCGGTGCACGTGTGCACTCAAACATTGTGAACCTGGCATGGTGGCTGCGGGGAGAGAGAGTGTTGACGGACAGTGCCCAGCACCACCATACTTCCCTGACATTCATGTCGCTGGCTGGGGGCTTCTGCCAGGGCCGGGGGGGTGAATAGTGGGGGTTGTTCAAGAGGTGGGCTGTGGAGTCAGGGTGGATGGGGACGCAGTCCAGCACAATCAGTGCCTTTTTTCCATCCACGATTGGTGTGTGTCTGGGGTGTGTATAGTGTACGCGCGGCTGCAGCTTGCCAGCCCTGCGCGTGTCCATCACTGACCCAGCGATTCCCGCACCATTTTTCATGTCTTCTGCTGATGTTCCACGCGCCGTTGGCACTAGCCCCTCACCAGTAGTGGAATTGGTGCAGGTTTGGCACCGATGTTTTGATGTGGAACTCCACGGATCCTCCGTTGGCGTCAGCACTTAGCCGCAGGAACAGAGAATCCAGCCCAATATCTTTTTAAAATCAACAATTCAAAGACGTAGTCCTAACCCAAGTAAAAATGGATTGTACCAATCTTTTAAAATTGGACATGTCACATTAAAGTTACTATTCAATTAATTCTTAATTTGAAATCTAGCTGGGAAACAAAATAGAGTGAATAAAATGCTCTGGCAGAAGAGATACTTCCCCCATCTAATTTACATTATTTTGTATTTAATTTTTAATTTATTTGTTATGATTGATATTACTTTAAAAAACAAAATTCAAATTTTGTCTTGTTGCTCTTGCTCCACAGCTCTGTACCTGGCTTGTGTTATATGACGTATGTGTCTTATTAGACTGATACTTATTTTTTTCTATCAATTGTCATTGTGGGCCATGGAACTTCTCCCTGTTACTACTCATCACCAAGAAATTAAACAAGTTAGGAGGAGTCTATCCTGGTACAATTTTTATGTGGTCTGAAAAACAGCAACCTATATGGGATAAATAGTCATTTCTTATTTCAGACATTCTCACTTTTTAAACTGACAGTACGGAACTAGATCTTACTAAATGAAAATTAATCATCCAAAGTCTCAGACACTTTTGTTGCATTATATTTTTCTATATACTCTTTTGCTATGTGCTTGGTTGCTGATGCTGTCTGCGTTTGAGTAATGGCTGTCAAAGTTTGAACCTTTGTCTCCATATGTGTTGCAACAAGGTGGAATGTAAAAATAGTAAACATGTGTCCTAAAAGTTTACCAAATGCTTTCAGAAATTGTTCTTCGTTTGAGCCAGGAGGAGAGAGGAATGGAATAATTGTGTGTTAATTAATCTAAATTGCATTGCACTAAATTCTACCTCTTCCAGTACAAAAGATATTGAGGGAACAAAACACAATGTTTGAAAATGCCTTAAATTTGATAATGGTGCATCAGTGAATTGTATTTTTGAATGGAAGGTAAAATAGAAAAACCCTTAAAGTGTAATTATCTATAAAACAATTGGGTTATGTCCTGGAGAATTAATTCTCTGATTCATTGCCCAGAAGACCACGTTTTGCTCAACATTTGTTTCCAGTGCAGAAGGTTGCACACACCACAATGCTTCATGGTACACTGATCACATCTGGTTATTATCAGGTACATGTTGAAAATACTGGGCGATAATTAAAACAACAGAAGAGAAAAAACAATTTATGTTGTATATGTAAAGCTTACATAGCAGCATATGACAAGAAAAATAGCTTCAGGCTGCCTTTTGGAAAGTAATCTGCCCTAGAGAGCACACCATCCCAGAATATAGCTTTCGTAGATCTAAAAGGGCTTGCTTCCAATAACCCAAAGCTCCTTGCTTAATATCTTGCTTTTATCCTTTATGGTGTTCGAAAGCTTGTGTAACATTTGTCTAATTTGGTAACAGAAATACAAATAGTGGCATTGTAGCACATTTCTGAGCTGACTACACATTGCGGCTGGACAAAATCATAGTAACTGCTGTGGCTAAACAAACATCCCAATAGAATCATTACCACCAGTCACTTACTAGTTAAAGATCTTAATCAATGGGGCTATAGCTTGTGCCTATCTGCACTGCATACCTCAATGTGACAGAGCTTTCCCTACAGAATAGAAACACTTTCATAAATGCTATTTTTTAACTCTTAGACATCAATGGGTTACTTTTATTTGGCAGCAATTCTGTTTGCTTTGTATAGTGACAGTTAACAATGCACAAATTAAAAAGGTTATGAATCAGTGATGCTGCCATAATGAACAGTGATTTTGATTTTTAACCATGTTGGTGGTGGATGTGAATTCTATTACACAATTAAAGTTGGCCAGGAAACAGGAACCACACAGTTGTATGGACCTTATTTGTACCGACTGAAGTTAAAGTGGAGAGTGGTATTTATTTATAGAGAACAGTTGTTTGAAAGGAGTTCTGTGCATTGCTGTGGCAATTGTATTTGGCCATATAAAGTGATGTGTGGAGATTTATAATGTTAAACTGATTTCTTCTTATAGTAAAAAAAATGATGTTTGTATTCATTTGATTGTTTAACTTACTTTGACTTTGGGAATTGACTATATGTAGAAATAATCAAATTTAATCAGACAAGCTAACATATAGCTTTCTACCTGCCTATACATAAAAGCGATGGCATTTTTAAAATGCTGTCCTAAGATTGCTGATATTATCTAATCACAAAATAAACACACTTTATTGTGTAATTTCTTCCCTGTGATTGTAAACTGATAAACAATAACAATTAAAATAGGTTGAGAGTCATTTTTACAGTTTTTCTGTCCGACTAAGGGATCACGAGAGCAATATGTCAATTTGAATGAGTCCCAACTCATTATATTTGATCCTTAGTTTGAATTAGAACCAAGGTATCCAGCTATTTAACTGATAATTCAGCACAGAGTCTTTATTAGTTTATAATTTGCTTGTTAGATGCAGCAGTATGATTTATATATGATATATACTAATACTCTGGTCTTAGAGAATTAAATGCTTTCTATGAAATATAAAGTGTGAGACAAATTATGTAGCAAGAACAAAATAAATTGCCGGAAATTTTAGAGAGCCATAAAGAATTTTCTACCGCATGTTCATATTATCACAGAGCTCACTTGATTCTTTATTCAATTCAAGCCAAATACAGCAACAGGTAGAGTAACATGAATAGTATCGTATAAAAGCAATATTGTTTATCACTAAATCTTGGGACTCACTTTCCGAGTATAAACATAATTAATCATCTCGTTTTGCAAAATTTTATCTGGTTCTCCTTTGGTTTGTCGAATAGTTGATTAATGATGGGGATTTGGTTTGGAGAATCAATGGTCTATTGGTGATAACTGAAAGGGACAGCCAATGCAATATGAGATGTATCAATGCGTAAGTACCAAAATCAAATCAGCTTATATACAGTAGATTCAATACTTCTCTGGTTAATAGACATGTTCATGAATTGGCTGTAGATGATTCACAGGGCGTGGATGTTATTTTAGCTTCATATAATAAACCTTAATTGAACTGTGTAATATTGAATTGCATTTATCAGTCAAAACACGTTACCCTTTGGTTAACACAACGTCCGTAGGGAAGTTTGTGTTTGTGTGATACATATGGGGTTATTATGTTACATGATTTTGGAACCAGTGTCATTGGGTGATAAAAGTCTTAATGTTATATCTGTGGTCAATTTGTGCATATTTTAAGTTAACAACCTGATACAGTTCAGTTCAAATAAATGTTATTGTATCTTCTCTCTGAGACCCAATTTCTGCTCCCTTGACCATCTCCCCATCCAACTCCTGATCATTGAGCTGCTTATCCTTGCCTTTATGCTTGCTGAGCTTGTTATTGGCTCCATCTGCATGGGAATTGTTTCCATCATTTTCAAACCAACCATCAGTATACTTCCTCAAGAAAAAAAAAACACTGAGCTCAGACTGGTTGTGTCAAGCGACCTTATTCCTTGTTTCATGTATCCAATTCTTAGTAATTCGCACTCTGTATTGAAACCCTGTATTGTGACCAAGTTTGTTATTGTCATGTCTAACGCTTCCTCCTTACTGTACTGTATAATTTTGTGTGCCAGCTGTTTTGCATCCGTTTCTCCTCTCTGAAGTGCTTTGCGAAACTGGTTATTGTGCTTTTGTGAGATACATGCAATTTTAATAACTAATAACACTATAGAAATAAGCATAACAACATCCTCAGTTATTCAGATTAGCAAAAGTTGGGAAGTGGCATTCCACAAGGATCAACACCGGGTCCACTGCTGTTTACCATTTACCTAAAGAACTTGGACGGACTAATTTCAAATTATACAACGATGCAGATGGCACCAAATTGTGTGTGTGTGTGGGGGGGGGGGGGGGGTGCAGTTAATATGGAAAACAACTGCGACAAAATAGAGAAGACAGCACCAAACTCGCAGAATGGGCACATAATTGGCAAATTAACTTTAATATAGATAAGCATGTGGCAGAGGGGATAAGGAGGTCATGTACTCCTTGGAAAGTAAGGGTCTAATTAGGGTTAAAGAGCAAAGGGAACAAGTGGTGTAGGTACACAGATCTCTAAGTAAGCAACACATCATAAAACCATAAAAACCCCACCGTGCAGAAGGAGGCCATTCAGCCCATCGAGTATGTACCGACCCTTCGAAAGAGCACTCTACTGCTGTCCACCCCACCCTATCCCCATAACTCCACCTAACCTGTACTTCCATGGACACTAAGTGGCAATTTAGCATGGCCAATCCACCTAACCCACACATCTTTGGCCTGCGGGAGGAAACCGGAGAACCGGGAGGAAACCCACATAGACACAGGAGAACGTACAAACTCCACACAGACAGTGGCCCAAGGCCGGAATTGAACCTGGGTTCCTGACGCTGTGAGGCAGCAGTGCTAATCACTGTGCCACCGTTCTGCACCGCAGGCCAGAAAAAGCTATAAAGTAACAAGCAGTGCACTAGGATGGTATTCAAAACTAAAAATATTAGGTTTAGCTTGTACAGAAGCTTATTAGACCACATTTGAAATACTGGCCGGGATTCTCCGCTATCTGGCGGCGAGGAGTGGCGTGAACCACTCTGGCGTCTGGCCACCCGGAAAGTGTGGAATCCTCCTTCAGGGGCTAGGCCGGCGCCGGCGGGGTTGGCGCCGTGCCAACCGGTGCCAAAGGGCCTCCATTGGCCGGCGCGAGTTGGCGCATGCGTGGGAGCGCCAGCGTGTTCTGGCGTGTTCCCAACGCACGCGAAGTGGGGTTCTTCTCCACGCCGGCCATGGCAGACCATTACAGCGGCCGGCGCGGAGGGAAAGAGTGCACCCACGGCACAGGCCCGCCCACAGATCGGTGGGCCCCGATTGCGGGCCAGGCCACTGTGGGGGCCCCCCCGGAGCCAGCTCCCCCCCCCCCCCCCCCGAGGACTCCGCAGGCCGTCCCCAGAGCCAGGTCCTGCAAGGACCTTGTTTGATTTACGCTGGCGGGACTGGCCGAAAACGAGCAGCCACTCGGCCCATCGCGGAGCGGAGAATCGCCGGGGGAGCCACTGCCAACGCCCCACCCCGGACAGGCGCGACGCGATTCCCGCCCCCGTCGAAAAACCGGCGCCGGAGAATCTGGCAGCCGGTGGCGGGGTAGGATTCACGCCGCCCGCCCGGCGGGGGACCGGAGAATCCCGCCCACTGTTCTGGTCTCCATATTTTAGGAATACATAGAGGTACTGAAGAGGGTGCAAAAAGGATATTCCAAAACTCAACAGTTTTAGCTAACAGGGAGAATTGAGAAAGCTGAGGTTCTTCTCTCTGGAGAAGAGAAGATTGGGGGGTTATCCAAGTGGAGACCTTCAAAATTATAAAAGGGATTTAATAGGGTGGATGTAGAGAATATGATTCCATTTGTGGGGCAGACCAAAATTAGATGCCATGAGTATAAGGTAGACACTAATAAATAGTAATACATTCAATAGGAAATTCAGGAAAAGCTTATTTTCCCAAGTTGTGCGTGAATGTGGAACTCTTTATTATAAGGACCAATGAGGTGAAAAGTATAGATGCATTTGAGGGGAGGCTGAATAAATACATTTGGGGATGGAGGAAAGAACAGGATGATATGTTGATGGGTTTGGATGAATCGAGTGGGAGGAGGCTTGTTTGGAGCCGAAATACCAGCATGGACTAGTAAACCAGAAACCCAGAGTACAGCTCTGGGGACTCGGGTTCGAATCCTGCCACTGCAGATGGTGAAATTTGAAACCAATAAAAATCTGGAATAAAAAGTCTAATGATGACCATGAAACCATTGTCGATTGTCTTAAAACCCCATCTGGTTCACTAATGCCTTTTAGGGAAGGAAATCTGCTGTACTTACCTGGCCTGGCCTGCACGTGACTCCAGACCCACAGCAATGTGGTTGACCCTTAGCTGCCCCCTCCAATGGCAATTGGGGATAGGCAATAAATGCTGGTACAGCCTGCGGCCCCCGCCCCAAGACAATTTTTTAAAAAATGGACCAATTGGACCGAATGTCCTGTTTCTGTGCTGTAACATGATCATTTGGCTGATCATGTATGCACTGGCTCTCCAAATGAGCATCATGACATAATGCCATTCCCCTGCCTCTTCCCCCCTATAACCCCTGCACATTGTTTCTGTTCCAGTAACCATCCAATGCTCTCCTGAATGCCTCAATTGAACCTGCCTCCGCCACACTTCCAGGCAGCGCATTCCAGATCCCTGTGCAAGGAGATTGATTTACAAAATCAAATAAAAGTACATTTAAGTGTCTCTTATGGTGGCTGAATGCCGACATTCATCCCAGGTATGGAATACTATTGGCTTTTGGGGATTCCCTTCCAGCCACGTGAGAACACATTGGCCTGATGAGATCTTACCCATTAGCTGCCCTCCCAGTCTGTCGTTTGTTTTACAATGGTTGGTCAGGGGATCCACGATTTGCAAAGCAGCTTGGAAAAGGTGAAGACGTCATTCGCCTACCCCTAGAGATATGGAGGGAAGTTGGACAAATTCCAAAGAACATTTGACTATTCTTCATGGTAAGCATCACCAGAATGGACCTACATTTTCTCGCGTTTAGGAGAGTGAGAAGTGAACTCATTGAAACATAAAGGGATTGACATTGTAGGTGCTCAGGGACTGTTTCTCCTGACTGGAGAGTCAGTTTCAGGGTAAGGGCTCACCCATTTAGGACTGGGATGGGGAGAGGTTTCTTCACTCAGAGGGTTGTGAATCTTTGGAATTATCCAGGCCAGAGAGCTCTGGATGTTCAGTCACTGAGTATATTCAAGGCAGATTGATAGCTATTTGGGTATGAAGAAAATTAATATTGGCATTGGGCTGGAGAGTGGAGTTGATGTTGAAGATCAGCCATGGTCTTATTGAATGATGGGCCAAGCTTGAGGGGCAGAATGGCCTATTCCTGCTCCATTTCTCATGTCCTTGGTTCATACATGAAGAGTAACTTGGAATGTGGTCAACATCGGTGACACTGCCCATTTCTGGAGAGGGGGGGAAACAAACTCTGGGTGAAGCCTTTAGTTCAAGGTGTAACAATGTTGGTAGAAAGTACGAAGAACCATTCATGCATGATTAGCACTCCTGAGATTTTGATTTTGTTTCCAACCAAAAAACATGAATTTAAAGTGAATAAAAAACATCTATTTTGTTTGTTATGACCTTGCGAGGGTCACTGAATTTGCGGAATATTCTTTAGCTGCAAGCGATTGAAGAATAAAGATTTTATTCCAGGTGCCACTTGATTTATGGGGTTAAATTTAGCCCAGTCTGGCTAGTTGGAATGGGATAGTTGAGTTGAGGTACCCCAATTTGCACCTCATTGCACCCCAATTTTATGCTCCATTAACATTAATAGATTTGGTTAAAATTGCCCCATTGTTAAAGAGGAGGAAGTTATCACTGCGGCAGTGAAATAAATGCCTAACTCATTAAATCTTTGAGCTGATGATCCATTTGGTCTACAAAGGTCGCCCTTTGGTGCATAGTTAACTAGCCAGTTGTAAGCATGGCAGATCCCATATCTACATCTGTAATTAGCACTGCTAACTTTCACCATGACTGTTGTTTGTTTGGACTCACTGCTCAGAGCTCTGCACTGACTCTCAGGCAAAGGTGATTGCACTAACTGTTCCAGTACTGTTCCAGATGTGCTAGACGACATTTCATCATGATGCCTACTGCTCTTGGAATCTCTTATAGTTACCCAAAACAGTTCTCCACCAAAGGTGGAAGCAGTCCATGTTGGAATTTCATCTTGGAATTTTGAACCACAAAAACCTCTAAAGCAACAGTGTGAGCATTCATGAGGGATGCAATCCTGTGGCTTGGCCTGTATAACTAAGGTCACAACTGCAAATACCACGAGGGTTGCCACAAGTTCAGTGTCAGAATGAAATCCATATATTCAGTAACCCAGTGTTGGATGTGTTGAACCCTCCCCATGCATCTCATTGTCCAATGCAATGTGCATACTACAAATAACCTCTTCATTGAAGCTGGCCCATATAACCCAGGGAGTGGCATGCATGTACCTACTGACCCCATATTAACCTCTATCTTTGGCAGTTCTGTGCTATCAGTGCTCAATGCCTTTTACTATGCTTTCTCTTCACCGTCATGCTCTGCAATAGTGTGTTACCTGTGGTGTCACTTCAGTGAGGATAGTAATAGTTGCTGCTCAGGTGAGCGATGTACCTGATCCTTGCACAGAGCAGCTTGTGCTTTTTCTGTACTTATTCACAATAATTCATATATTGTTATTGCATGCACTCATAGACTTGTGTAGCATTTGTATACATGAACATGTTAACACAAGGGAGTGTGCAAATCATTTTGATTAACGCGTTATGCACCAATGGTTCTCCTCTCTTATTCAATATTCTCATTCCCAACACATTCCAGACCCTTTGCCCCAAATACCCTTTCCTGTGGTGGAACGCCATTTCACACACGTGGCTCAGCACCTGTAAAAACCTTGCATTTCTATAGCACCTTTCACAACCACTGGGCATCTCAACGCACTTTACCACCAATGACGTACTTTTGAAGTGTTTTTTTAAATAAATATTTTATTGAAATTTTTGGTCAACCAACACAGTACATTGTGCATCCTTTACACAATATTATAACAACACAAATAACAATGACCTATTTTATAAACAAAAAATGAATAAATAATAAATAACAAAAATGAAAACTAACCCTAATTGGCAACTGCCTTATCACAAGTAACACTCTCCAAAAATATAATTTAACAGTCCAATATATAATTATCTGTCGCGACGACCTATACATATTATACAGTATATATTAACAACCCTGAGAGTCCTTCTGGTTCCTCCTCCCCCCCCCCCTCGATCCTGGGCTGCTGCTGCTGCCTTCTTTTTTCCATTCCATCTATCTTTCTGCGAGGTATTCGACAAACGGTTGCCACCGCCTGGTGAACCCTTGAGCCGACCCCCTTAGAACGAACTTAATCCGCTCTAGCTTTATAAACCCCGCCATGTCATTTATCCAGGTCTCCACCCCCGGGGGCTTGGCTTCTTTCCACATTAACAATATCCTGCGCCGGGCTACTAGGGACGCAAAGGCCAAAACATCGGCCTCTTTCGCCTCCTGCACTCCCGGCTCTTGTGCAACCCCAAATATAGCCAACCCCCAGCTTGGTTCGACCCGGACCCCCACTACTTTTGAAAGCACCTTTGTCACCCCCATCCAAAACCCCTGTAGTGCCGGGCATGACCAAAACATATGGGTATGATTCGCTGGGCTTCGCGAGCACCTCGCACACCTATCCTCCACCCCAAAAAATTTACTGAGCCGTGCTCCAGTCATATGCGCCCTGTGTAATACCTTAAACTGAATCAGGCTTAGCCTGGCACACGAGGACGACGAGTTTACCCTGCTTAGGGCATCTGCCCACAGCCCCTCCTCGATCTCCTCCCCCAGCTCTTCTTCCCATTTCCCTTTTAGTTCATCTACCATAGTCTCCCCTTCGTCCCTCATTTCCCTATATATATCTGACACCTTACCATCCCCCACCCATGTCTTTGAGATCACTCTGTCCTGCACCTCTTGTGTCGGGAGCTGCGGGAATTCCCTCACCTGTTGCCTCGCAAAAGCCCTCAGTTGCATATACCTGAATACATTCCCTTGGGGCAACCCATATTTCTCGGTCAGTGCTCCCAGACTCGCGAACTTCCCATCCACAAACAGATCTTTCAGTTGCGTTATTCCTGCTCTTTGCCACATTCCATATCCCCCATCCATTCCCCCCTGGGCAAACCTATGGTTGTTTCTTATCGGGGACCCCCCCCCAAGGCTCCAGTCTTTCCCCTATGCCGTCTCCACTGTCCCCAAATCTTCAGTGTAGCCACCACCACCGGGCTTGTGGTGTAGTTCCTCGGTGAGAACGGCAATGGGGCTGTCACCATAGCCTGTAGGCTAGTCCCCCTACAGGACGCCCTCTCTAATCTCTTCCACGCCGCTCCCTCCTCCTCTCCCATCCACTTACTCACCATTGAAATATTAGCGGCCCAATAATACTCACTTAGGCTCGGTAGTGCCAGCCCCCCCTATCCCTGCTACGCTGTAAGAATCCCTTCCTCACTCTCGGGGTCTTCCCGGCCCACACAAAACCCATGATGCTCTTTTCAATCCTTTTAAAAAAAGCCTTCGTGATCACCACCGGGAGGCACTGAAACACAAAGAGGAATCTCGGGAGGACCACCATCTTAACCGCCTGCACCCTCCCTGCCAGTGACAGGGATACCATATCCCATCTCTTGAAATCCTCCTCCATTTGTTCCACCAACCGCGTTAAATTTAACCTATGCAATGTGCCCCAATTCTTGGCTATCTGGATCCCCAGGTAACGAAAGTCCCTTGTTACCTTCCTCAACGGTAGGTCCTCTATTTCTCTACTCTGCTCCCCTGGATGCACCACAAACAACTCACTTTTCCCCATGTTCAATTTATACCCTGAAAAATCCCCAAACTCCCCAAGTATCCGCATTATTTCTGGCATCCCCTCCGCCGGGTCTGCCACGTATAGTAGCAAATCGTCCGCATACAAAGATACCCGGTGTTCTTCTCCTCCTCTAAGTACTCCCCTCCACTTCTTGGAACCACTCAACGCTATCGCCAGGGGCTCAATCGCCAGTGCAAACAATAATGGGGACAGAGGGCATCCCTGCCTTGTCCCTCTATGGAGCCGAAAATATGCAGATCCCCGTCCATTCGTGACCACGTTCGCCATCGGGGCCCTATACAACAGCTGCACCCATCTAACATACCCCTCTCCAAAACCAAATCTCCTCAACACCTCCCACAAATAATCCCACTCCACTCTATCAAATGCTTTCTCGGCATCCATCGCCACTACTATCTCCGTTTCCCCCTCTGGTGGGGCCATCATCATTACCCCTAACAGACTCCGTATATTCGTGTTCAGCTGTCTCCCCTTCACAAACCCAGTTTGGTCCTCGTGGACCACCCCCGGGACACATTCCTCTATTCTCATTGCCATTACCTTGGCCAGGATCTTGGCATCTACATTTAGGAGGGAAATAGGTCTATAGGACCCGCATTGTAGCGGGTCCTTTTCGTTCTTTAAGAGAAGCGATATCGTTGCTTCAGACATAGCCGGGGGCAGTTGTCCCCTTTCCTTTGCCTCATTAAAGGTCCTCGTCAATACCGGGGCGAGCAAGTCCACATATTTTCTATAGAATTCGACTGGGAATCCATCCGGTCCCGGGGCCTTTCCCGCCTGCATGCTCCTAATTCCTTTCACCACTTCCTCTACCTCGATCTGTGCTCCCAGTCCCACCCTTTCCTGCTCTTCCACCTTGGGAAATTCCAGCCGATCCAAGAAGCCCATCATTCTCTCCCTCCCATCCGGGGGTTGAGCTTCATATAATTTTTTATAAAATGTCTTGAACACTCCATTCACTCTCTCCGCTCCCCGCTCCATCTCTCCTTCCTTATCCCTCACTCCCCCTATTTCCCTCGCTGCTCCCCTTTTCCTCAATTGGTGTGCCAGCAACCTGCTCGCCTTCTCCCCATATTCGTACTGTACACCCTGTGCCTTCCTCCATTGTGCCTCTGCAGTGCCCGTAGTCAGCAAGTCAAATTCTACTTGTAGCCTTTGCCTTTCCCTGTACAGTCCCTCCTCCGGTGCTTCCGCATATTGTCTGTCCACCCTCAAAAGTTCTTGCAGCAACCGCTCCCGTTCCTTACTCTCCTGCTTCCCTTTATGTGCCCTTATTGATATCAGCTCCCCTCTAACCACCGCCTTCAGCGCCTCCCAGACCACTCCCACCTGGACCTCCCCATTATCATTGAGTTCCAAGTACTTTTCAATGCACCCCCTCACCCTTAGACACCCCCCCTCATCTGCCATTAGTCCCATGTCCATTCTCCAGGGTGGGCGCCCTCCTGTTTCCTCCCCTATCTCCAAGTCTACCCAGTGTGGAGCGTGATCCGAAATGGCTATAGCCGTGTACTCCGTTCCCCTTACCTTCGGGATCAACGCCCTTCCCAGCACAAAAAAGTCTATTCGCGAGTAGACTTTATGGACATAGGAGAAAAACAAGAACTCCTTACTCCTAGGTCTACTGAATCTCCACGGGTCCACCCCTCCCATCTGCTCCATAAAATCTTTAAGTACCTTGGCTGCTGCCGGCCTCCTTCCAGTCCTGGACTTCGACCTATCCAGCCCTGGTTCCAACACCGTATTAAAATCTCCCCCCATTATCAGCTTTCCCATCTCTAGGTCCGGAATGCGTCCCAGCATCCGCCTCATAAAATTGGCATCATCCCAGTTCGGGGCATATACGTTTACCAAAACCACCGTCTCCCCCTGTAGTTTGCCACTCACCATCACGTATCTGCCCCCATTATCCGCCACTATAGTCTTTGCCTCAAACATTACCCGCTTCCCCACTAATATAGCCACCCCCCTGTTTTTCGCATCTAGCCCCGAATGGAACACCTGCCCCACCCATCCTTTGCGTAGCCTAACCTGGTCTATCAGTTTCAGGTGCGTTTCCTGTCACATAACCACATCTGCCTTAAGTTTCTTAAGGTGTGCGAGTACCCGTGCCCTATTTATCGGCCCGTTCAGCCCTCTCACGTTCCACGTGATCAGCCGGGTTGGGGGGCTTCCTACCCCCCCCCCCCCCTTGTCGATTAGCCATCCCCTTTTTCCAGCTCCTCACCCGGTTCCCACGCAGCTGTATCTCCCCCAGGCGGTGCCCCCCGCCCATCCCCTCCCATACCAGCTCCCCCCTCTCCCCAGCAGCAGCAACCCAGTAATTCCCCCCTCCCACCCCCCCCCCCCCGCTAGATCCCCCGCTAGCGTAATTACTCCCCCCATGTTGCTCCCAGAAGTCAGCAAACTCTGGCTGACCTCGGCTTCCCCCCGTGACCTCGGCTTGCACCGTGCGACGCCCCCTCCTTCCTGCTTCTCTATTCCCGCCATGATTATCATAGCGCAGGAACCAAGCCCGCGCTTCTCCCTTGGCCCCGCCCCCAATGGCCAACGCCCCATCTCCTCCACCTCCCCTCCTCCCACCATCACCACCTGTGGAAGAGAGAAAAGTTACCACATCGCAGGATTAGTACATAAAACTCCTCTTTCCCCCCTTTTTAACCTTCCTCTTCGCCCCCCACATTCGCCCTTAGACACACACCCTCATCTGCCATTAGTCCCATGTCCATTCCAGTTTTTCTTCCACAATAAAAGTCCACGCTTCATCCGCCGTCTCAAAGTAGTGGTGCCTCCCTCGATATGTGACCCACAGTCTTGCCGGTTGCAGCATTCCAAATTTTATCTTCTTTTTATGAAGCACCGCCTTGGCCCGATTAAAGCTCGCCCTCCTTCTCGCCACCTCCGCACTCCAGTCTTGATAAACGCGGATCACCGCGTTCTCCCATTTACTGCTCCGAGTTTTCTTTGCCCATCTAAGGACCATTTCTCTATCCTTAAAACGGAGGAATCTCACCACTATGGCTCTGGGAATTTCTCCTGCTCTCGGTCCTCGCGCCATCACTCGGTATGCTCCCTCCACCTCCAACGGACCCGCCGGGGCCTCCGCTCCCATTAACGAGTGCAGCATCGTGCTCACATATGCCCCGACGTCCGCTCCCTCCGCACCTTCAGGAAGACCAAGAATCCTCAGGTTGTTACTCCTTGCGTTGTTCTCCAGTGCCTCCAACCTTTCCATACATCGTTTCTGATGTGCCTCATGCGTCTCCGTCTTCACCACCAGGCCCTGTATGTCATCCTCATTCTAGGCTGCCTTTGCCTTCACGATCCGAAGCTCCCGCTCCTGGGTCTTTTGCTCATCCTTTAGCCCTTCGATCGCCTGTAGTATCGGGGCCAA
The DNA here is from genome assembly GCF_047496885.1 of Scyliorhinus torazame. Taxonomy (NCBI): domain Eukaryota; kingdom Metazoa; phylum Chordata; class Chondrichthyes; order Carcharhiniformes; family Scyliorhinidae; genus Scyliorhinus; species Scyliorhinus torazame. The sequence goes on along the minus strand of NC_092707.1, from coordinate 284,662,483 downwards.
CAGCTCTTTCTTCATTTCCTTTTTGAGCTCTTCCACACAGCATTTCAAGAACTCTTGTTGTTCAGGGCCCCATGTTAAACTGCCACCTTCCGACGCCATCTTGGTTTTTGCTTGCCTTCCTTGCCGCTGTTCTAAAGGATCCACTGCAATCCGGCCACTTTCTCCTCCTTTTTTCATCCGTATCCAGGGGGGATTCCCTTCTGGTTTACCGCACAGTGTTTTTAGCCGTCAAAATTGCCGTTGGGGCTCCTATCAAGAGCCCAAAAGTCTGTTTCACCGGGAGCTGCCGAAACGTGCGACTCAGCTGGTCATCGCCGCACCCGGAAGTCCACTTTTGAAATGTTGTAATGAAGGAAACAGGGCAGCTATTTTTCACACAGCAAGCTCGCACAGTATGAGAATCTCAATGGTTAGCACTGTTGCTTCACAGGTCCAGGGTCCCAGGTTCGATTCTCGGCTTGGGTCACTGTCTGTGCAGAGTCTACACGTGTCTGCGTGTGTTTCCTCCGGGTGCTCCAGTTTCCTCCCACAGTCCAAAGATGTAGAGGTTAGGTGGATTGGCCATACTAAATTGCCCTCAGTGTCCAAAAAGGTTAGGTGGGTTACTGGGTTACGGGGATAAGGTGGAGATATGGGCTTAAGTCATGTGCTCTTACCATGGGCTGGTGCAGACTCGATGGGCTGAATGGCCTCCCCATTGTGGGTTCAATATTGATCAGGGGGCTGGGAAGAAATCCGCTACTCTTCTTCAAAATAATGTAATGGGATCTTTCAAATCCACACGAGCAGGCAGATGGACCTTCAGTTTAACATCTCAACCAAAAGACAGTCACTGTGACAGTGCTGTACTCCCTCGGGAGTGTCAGCACTGGAAGTGGACTTGAACCCAGAACCTTGTGACTTTGGGTCTGAGGTGAGAGTGCTTCTAACTGTGCCACGATTGACTCAACGCCACTCCCTGTGTATGTTTCATTATTCAGCATAAAAGCAGTGGCCATTAGGTATTGCCTGCAACTCAGTGTATAACATTCTCACAGAATTATGAAGGTTGTGGGTTCAGATCCCATTGCAGAGACCTATGCACTAAACCCGGTTTAATAAGGACACAGGGCGACCTCACCGAGTAAGAATAAAGAACTTTGGTTTATTTTTTATTTATTTTTTTAAAGAAAATTTTTAGAGTACCCAATTCATTTTTTTTTCCAATTAAGGGGCAATTTAGCATGGTCAATCCACCTACCCTGCACATCTTTGGGTTGTGGGGGCGAAACCCGCCCAAACATGGGGAGAATGTGCAAACTCCACACGGACAGTGACCCAGAGTCGGGATCGAACCTGATACCTCGGCACCGTGAGGCAGCAATGCTAACTACTGCGCCACCGTACTGCCCAGAACCTTGGTTTATTTACAGTTATGTTATATACAACTCCCGGTAGATCCCTACCGCGTCTCTCCATGGTCGGTGCCTTATGGCCGACCTTTTATATATAGTCGAGTGGAGTTCCCCAGCCCCACAGTGGGGGAGCTTGTAGTGCTCAAGAACCACAGGGAAGATAATCATTCCCACCCCATAAGTCCTGTGCGGGATATGACACCCAGATCAATACTTCCTGCACAGTACTGAGGAAGTGCTGTACAATTAGATGAGTCGTCTTGTAGATGAGATGCTTCAACTGAAGCCTCATCTACCCTTCAATGAACCTGGGCATTATTTGGAAGAAGAGCAGGGGAGTTCTCTAATGCGTGCAGGTCAATATTTATGCATTAACTAAAATCATAAAAACAGATGATCTAGTCATTATCACAGTGCTGCATGTGGGACCTTACTGTGTGCAAGATTGGCTGTTGTACTTCTTACATACATGGCAATAACTACCTTCAAAATACTTCATTGGCTGTAAAGCACTTTAATATTTCTTGAGGTTTCTAAAGGTGCTATAGAAATGCCTTTAGATTTCACCCAGGATAATTCTTTCCTGCAGTTTTTTTCTCGTCTCCTGTCATGCATAATATGATTTGCATAACAGCATTGTTTTTACTTCTGTTTCCATTCTACATTCTTAGAATCATAAGAGTTATAGAGCTTGACAGCACAGAAAGAGGCCTTTCAGCCCATTGTTCAGGTGTTTCTGACCATTACTGCAAGCGGGATCTTCTGGTCCCACCAGTGCCGAACGGCCGCCATGGGTTTCCCGGTGGCAGGGATGAATAAAACGGGAAATGTCATTGGTAGCAGTGGGACCAAGAGATTGTGCCACTGGCCAATGGTGGTTGCCTCTGCCAAATAAAACATGCAGTGGGTGGCAGGGAAAATCCAGCCCCCACCCCATTGCGTCTGCATCGACCATCAAGCCCCTGTCCTAATCTCATTTTGACAATACTTCTTTCTTGTGCCTTGGCAACATTTTTTGCTGCACGTTTCTTCAACACCTACATCTTTCTTACACATTCATATATGTCTTCTGCTGCTTCTACTTTGCAGCAATGTTCATGTCTTTTCATATCCTGCAACTTCACACAGTCCTCCCAAATAGTTACTCCTTTCATAAGACTCTAGATGCCCAGTTTTGGAGCTGAAGGATGTCCTCTCCCACCAGAATTCTGCTTGCGTTCTGTAATAACTGAGGGTATCATCATTTGCAGGACCTCGTCAGTAAATCAAGGGTTTTACGATTTTAGCCATTTTCCAGCAGAATTGTACACTGAAACAGCTGGAATAACAAACCATTCTGACATGTATATTGGTTAGTTGGCTAGGTAGCTGTTTGTTAAGTGTTAAAGGGTCATTATAGGAGATACATCTTGATTAGTTGCCACTTTGCTAACAGTCGTAAAATCATATTCTTGGGAAGTGCATGTTTCAAAACCACATTTCCCAGGACTTTGTAAGGGGGCAATAAATTATATTACAAAACAAGCATTTCTCCTGTTTTTATTCAAAGGGGAAAACTCTCATCCCTAGTTATTTTACTACCTTGCCTGCTGAGACTCAAACAGTTGCCATGATGGTAACTTCCATCGTTAAAAGAGAAATGGACAATGTGACAATTACAGGCTGATCGAATAAGTAAGAAAAGAATATGCTTAAGTGCTGAATATTTTAACAGATTTAATAGCAATAAAATGTATCATTTTCAGTATCAAGTTATTTGAATTTCGGTATTGGAAAGAGCTAAACACTTAATTGCTTAGATAAATTGTATTTATAATCTCTATTTAATTGCACTTTATTTTAATTTGTATTTAGGCTTCTAATTCCAGTCTGCCGATTTTTCTAATGGTTTTTTAAGTGAATTTTTCAGAGTTGTATTTGCCCTATTTTTATTATAAACTTAAGAGTACCCCAATTTCTTTTTCCAATTAAGGGGCAATTTACTATGACCAGTTCACCTACCCTGCACATCTTTTTGGGTTGTGGGGGGAGAGACCTATGCAGACACGGGGAGAATGTGCAAACTCCGCACGGACAGTGACCTGGGGCTGGGATTGAACCCGGGTCCTCAGCACCGCGAGGCAGCGAATTTGACATTTTTTGTCTATAATTTGCATCTTTCTTCCTGTTTCTGACCGATAATATTCCTTCAAATTTGTAATCACGTGTAGACTGTCTTCTTCAATGTTAAATGCTAGACTTTTCAGCCAGCATTCACTTCCAAGAACATCATCGGTGCAAATCCTGAGGTGATTCATCTGCAAACATCCTTTTGTCTCAGAACAAGAAAATTCCCCTGCTCATTTTGCCTATCTCCAAAGCTATGAGAAGGGAGATCACATGATGTTGCTTAAACTCAAACCGTTACTTGGAATGTATAGCACAGAATCAAGCCACTCAGTTCACTTAGTCCATGTTGATGTTTATAGTGCACACCAAACTCCTCCCCATCTGCTAATCCTTTCTCCCATATCTAGCTTCTCCTAAAGTGCTTCAATGCCTATTCACTGGGGGAAACTTAAGTGTGACTGCAAATCAAGACTCTGCTTCAGTCGCTAGTCGACAGAGCAGCAGTCCAGCCAATAGTATAAATCACAAGTAATGCCCTTAAATCACAAGTAGGGAAAATGAGCATTTAATATGAAACAATTAGTTGAATATGTAATATTAACGTAGGAAGTTAAGCTACAAATGACACGCGCTGCAAGAGAGGTGCAGGAATCTAGGGGTAAAACATTCCAAAACCAAAACTGTTCACTTCTTTACAGAGCAAAATCATTTGATTTAATGGGAAGAAAACATATTGGTTGATGCTGGGAAAGACTTGTATGTAGTCGATATAGAAACTCATTTGTTTGATGCATTTTCTTGCTCATTGGGCACTTGTGCTCGTTAATGCTGCAATGTTGAAATTAGACCAAAACATTAAACTCTATTGCATCTTTTAAAGGTTTTTACTTTTGCCAATTTGCAATCCTGGCAGGGCCAAAACCCTTGTGTCACTTTGAACAGGAGTTTGATTCCTTGAAAAAAAAGTACATAATTTTTCTACAAAATTCTATTTGTGCAAAGATAACAACTTCCTTCAGTATCTCTGCCCTGTGCTTTTGTCCTGTGAACAAGGAGAAAATATAGAGGTTTCAAAACTGATTTGTACTCTCTCCCCTTTAGCTTTCCGGTGTTCTCAATGATGGGAAGGCTGATAGGTCCCAGTACAAATCTTCCCTTTCCATTTATACTGGTGTCAGAATGAGGCTCATTGTTTCTCTATTCAAAAGACGAAGGTTTGCTGAAACGTTACAAATGTTTTTAATACCATTGATTCAGTGGGATTTCATTGTAGTAGAATTATATGAATAAAGTTGCTTTGACTACAACAGTTGTCAAGGGTAGAGTGGAAAGCTGTGTTTAATTTTTTTTTCGACTATAATTACACTTAGTAAAAACTGGACAATGAAAGATTGATTGGAGTTTTAATTTGGCAATCCAGCAATCAGTGAGTTATGGGAAAGCTCCATTTCAAACCACCTCTCATTTCATTCGCATTTAAAAGAGATACAAACGTTTTGTCCATTTTTGAGATCACATTAGAGAGTGACTGTAGCAGAAATTGTAATAAGCCGAGATGGAATCCAACATTTCTTGCATGGTCGCCTGTATAATGTGGAGATAGCTGTGTGAAAAGGGGGGGTGCCCAGCATTTAAGACCCAACACAATGAAAATGCAATGAATCGGAATGCCTCACAGATCATAGCGGAATCCGGATTTCCAGCGAGGGAAAATCTTTTCATGGTGAATTAAGTGCTGGAAGAGTAAAATAGTGATGAAAAAAGGTATGCCCAGTTTCACAAACGCTGAACCGGGAGCTCAGTGGCGGATGGTTTAAGAACCTTAGTAGAGGCTATGAAGAATAGAACGTGGAAAATTGAATTTACCAAACAATTAGGAATTGAATTAGCCTGCATCCAGTGTTGGAGAGAGAGAAAAGGAGGAGGGGGAGGGGAAAGGAGTAGGAAGAGACAAATAAATCGGAGCAGCTCATTAAGGGACAGTGACTATGTCAGCCCAGTTGTGTGGCAGAGGGTAGTTGCCAGTGAATCATTGCACAGTTCTTTTAAGCAACCTTTTCTGAAGTCATACACTTAATCTGGTTAATAAAAGCTTTTCTGCTGAGACCAGTCTGTTTCTCCATATTTTCTCATATTATACACAGCTTTCCTATTAATTACAAGTTGTATTGCCAATCAACAAGAGTAGTAAGGGACAAAATAAATGGAATGAGAGTGCCCTGGAGATGTCACTTAAAGGATCTGATGTATCCTAGAAATCCCCTGGGTCTCTACAACCTCCCACATGCCTTGCTGGTCTTTTGTTCAATTACAGTTAATGCAATAGTTTGCCATTTTCTCCTTCTAATTATATTTTCAAGTGGGATTTGTAGCACATAAAAAAACATCCTTTTACATGTTGAAGCACCAGGGCTTTGTGTCTGGTATTGTCAGTCCCCTGAGTGCTGTACCATTCTTTCTACAGAGCTCTGAATAAACAAGTCCCCCTTTTAAAACCTGCGATGGTGCAAGCTGACAATAAATACTTTAACCCCGCACACATTTGAGATTACAACAAGCAGCTTATTTTCAATTGCTTTCGGTGTCTAATTGTTCAGTGCTATTTTTGCCACCTGTTAATTTTTTGTTTTATGATTAGCAGTGTTTTATTAGAAAGAGTGTTGGAGCATTTGTTGGCCACCTGTAAAATAAAATGTGAGCATTGTGTTTAATGATCAAATATCCCATGAGGCACAACGATAAGATTCTTGAATCAGCAGCAGCAAATAAAAGCTTCCCCCTTTGTGACGACAGTATTTGATATATATATTATATATATAACATTATTGTTATCTCCTTTTTCCATGTAGCACAAATAGAGTTAATCCCCAAGGCAAGTAGAAGACTATGTGTGAACCTGGGTCAATATTTTCAACCACGTATCTCCCCGGCTAACACAGATGTTAGGAAGCCAGTGCCTGGGTTTATGACGACTGGCAAATACACTCAGAAGAAAAAAAACATATATCTGGCAAGATATTTTCTCTCTGTGAGTTGGCCTCAAACAGATTTCTGGATTTGTGGGCAGATAGACATCTGCCTGGAATGGTTTTTCTCTGTTGAAAGGCTTTAGTATTAGTATATATTAAATTTAAAAAAAACAATAAACAGTAAAACAGAAGTGACTCCTGGTCCCTTCAGGTTTGAGATCCTGAAAATAAGCAACAGTTCTGAAAAGAAAAATCCTGATTGTGTACAAAGGCCCCTTAACTTGAACGGATTGCATTTGGGTTCAATTCCAGTGGGGCGTTCTGGAAATTGGTGCTAAGCACACATATGTGCGCACTATCATTCCATTAGCTTAAAATTTAAATATAGAGTCCTAACATTTCACATCAGTGGAAATCGGAGCAGTTTGCACTCAGCTGCTTAATGCATTTGCATGGGGGGAGGGTTTGGGCACTGGGACGTCTTAAACTATGCAGGTGATGCAAGTAATACAGTACGTACAAGTATGTTGTTATTTCAACATTCCTTTAAAGCAAATATTTGTTTGCACTCCAATTCCATCCGCTGTTATTTAAAATAAAGTATTACCTAATACAAGTTGTTAATGAGAATAGTTTATTAACATGGCCTTTCGATAAAAGAGCTTTATTGACTTGTTACTCATCCTCTTCTCGAATATTGTAAAAGAATATTTTTTCAAGTATTAAAATATACCTGCAACAGTGAAAGACTGAATGATACTGTCATTTATTTTGAAGTATAACTTAGGTTTGTCCAAAATTACAACAAATTTAGATTAAGACAGGATAGTAACTTTCTTTCATTATTAGCATGTTGTCAATGTTGTTGGCCAATGAATCTTTAGTGACTTACCAGGTGTATTGAGACTGAGAACTCTAAAAGAGAATAAATACTTCCTGCGTTGCAGATTTGAGATATTTTATGCGTTTCTTAAAAAAAGTTCAATTATTCTCCCTAAAGCTGACCTTGCATGATACGATATTGCGTGTGAAATTACTTTTTGCATACAAAAACCTATCTAGAATGGTCTGCTACTTCTTGTTACATTTTAAAAGCTTGTCCTGAAAGCTAATTAGATGTTTTTGTTCTGGTCACTGAGTACGGATTTGAGAGGAGAGCGACATAATTGTTTTTTATTTATCCTCCAAAAATGTAATTTACAGCCAATTTCTTTGAAACCTTAAAGAAGGAACGTCCATTTTTCTGCCCAATAGCACAAGGTTGCTGGGTATGGGGCAGCATGGACCCCTTATCTGGCCCCTTTGCTACTTACCAATCAACAAACAGATGAATCCATGTGACCTGGCTTGATCATGCAGCACATTTCAAATCTCTTTCCCATCCATTCTTCTGTTTCGCCCATGCAAGTTTATATCATAATGATTCTTAAAATACTCTTGACAACATAGCTGCGAAGAGCAACATACATTTTTTTTGCTAAATCAACATGTTTAAAATGAAAAGGATTCTCATTCTTTCTGTAGCTTAACTTATTTTAAAATAAATTTAGAGTACCCAATCATTTTCTTCCAATTAAGGGGCAATTTAGCATGGCCAATTGACCTACCCTGCACATCTTTTTGGGTTGTGGGGACACTGGAAGAATGTGCACTGCAACTTAACTTTACCATGCTTGTTCAGCCTTATTGTCACAGATAAGTTGTTTCCCTGATGTTATTTATTTCGTTGTGCTTTATAAGGCAAATACACTTCTGAATATTAATTTATCTACAGGAAGGATCTTTGGAATGGGGAGACCATTCAGTCACTTGTGACTATTTGTCATACAATCAGACCACGGCTGATTCACAGCTTGGTTTTGTAGCCAATGACGAGATGCCTCTGCCACCAGAGCTTCTGCTGAAGGGGGGGGGTGGGAAGATCCTGTCTTATGCCTCTTTGTCCTGGACTCCCCTCACCAGAGGATATAGTTTCTCTCTATCAACCCTATCAAATCCCTCATTCACCTTAAACACCGCAATGAGATCACCCTTTAATCTTTTATACTCGAGGAAATACAAGGTTATTTGACGCAGCCCTGCCCTCGTAATTTAACCCCCTCAGCCCTGGAATCATTAATCCATAAAATCGATGATATGCAAAAAAGCTTTAATGAATCCTTTGAGCCAATGGTAGGTCAGAAGAATCATATCCAATTAGCTTGTGAACACGGACAGAAGCTTTATGTGGTAATCTTCGGTATCTTTTCTTGATATTTAATTTGTGTGAAACATGATGGATATTTTCAGCCAGATTGCTGGTTTCACAATGTGCAAAAACCAACAAAGGTTTATACATGAAGCCACATAAACCTTTAGGCTGCACAGCGAACAGTTGTTTGTTCAGACTGCTCTGAGTTCTAACTGAGATGCGCGGACTTTAACGGTTGGATTTTATCTCTGGGCAGAAACTGTCCAGAATTCTGCACTGTGAGCCTGGGAGATTTTAACTTATGGGTGGCTTCACCTTCCGAGAAACATTAAGCATTGGGGCGGCACGGAGGCACAGTGGTTAGCACTGCTGCCTCACAGCGCCAGGGCCCCAGGTTCAGATCGAACTTTGGATGACTGTGTGGAGTTTGCCCGTTCTCCCCGTGTCTGCGTGGGTTTCTGCCGGGTGCTGCGGCTTCCTCCCACAATCCAAAGATGTGCAGGTTAGGTGGATTGGCCATGATCAATGCTCAAGGTTACAGGGATAGGACGGGGGAGTGGGCCTAGGTAGGGTGCTCTTTCAGAGAGTTGATGCAGACTCGATGGACTGAATGGCCTCCGTCTGCACTGTAGGAATTCTGTGGATTCTAATCTTCAACCTGAGCCTGGTCAGGAGGACAGACTGACCCGAGGCAGACAAGCATCTCAGAACTGTACCTCACACTCAGCTAAGTGTTTGAGTGGGGGGAGGAGGATAGGGTGATCTGGAAGCCATTGTGGTGAGGACAGATGTAATCCCAGGACATGCAGGACTAGAGTTTCACTGTGAGATGCAGAGGAATCTTTCTGCTCCAACTGTGTCCACAGGGAGCCAAGGGAAGAAATAATGCAGGCACCTGTGTGATCCTCTCCAGGCTCCAGTTCTTCTTGTGGTGTATAGGTCAGGCGAGGGAACCACAGTGGCTCCTCATCCAAGGACCAGCTGTAGGTTCTTGGCAGGTTTCTGACAGACCTGCTCCAGCCCATGGGCAAGACAACACATGACTTACCATGGTCAATAGGACTAGTTTCTTTCCAAATTGGCAGGCAAGTATAAAATCAGTTCTCAGTCATTTCACACAAAATAAAAAGTTGATATTTAAATAGTGGCTCCAGGAAAAGGGTCATTCAAATGGAGGACTGCAGCATCTGGTTAGAGTTGTCCTCTTGGTTCCTTTAGTTATTGTTAGAACCTGCATATTTTCAGCCTGTTAGAGATACAACTGCCCAAGTGCCCAACAACACATTCGATTCCAAATTCCCAGTTTCGCAGTAGAAACTGCCACTGGTGGTAGGACAACCACACATCTGCAATCCATGGCACTCTATCACCATTTAAGTATCTAAATTGAACAAATTCACTCTGAATACTATTAACCTATATGTAGCTTTGAATGTCATTTAAACAGCACTCCAGCATAAAGTACCCACAGGACCAAAACCACTTGCAGTAAATCACTGGACTAGTTAATGGGTTAAACATTACTGTCATAGTGGTTGGACTACATACATATCTGCTCAAATGTTAAAGGCCTTACAGTTTCACTACATGCTACTGTGTAAAACATCAACTTGTAGATGTAATTAGTTGACGACTGTTAGCATCAATTATTGAAAAAGCTAAAAGATCAACTGTTGCCTTCTGGGCAAAGAAGTAATCTGCTACTTCGGAAAAGTGTGCTTTATTATTTTTCCTGGGTAGGCAGGGTTAAGAGAAAAATAATAGCCAGCTCCAAGCGAGTACCTAATCTCAACCAGCGCATCTGGGAGTTGTCGCAAATGATGACAAGCCACTTCCCCACAGGAAAGCTGGTGATCAACTGCACTTACACTACCCCTGCACATCTCCCAGCTGCCAGTTCAAAGTTAGCACTGGTGAATGTGTGTAATAGAACTCTACTTGGATCATAATTTGATACGAGTGAATCTAAGGAGGGGGTGGGGGGTGGGGGTGGGAGGGGAATTAATAAAATAAAAAGATTTAATTTACTGATCCATATAATTGTTTTTAAATCATCTTATTTGTATCCTGACTGTTACGAGTTATTTTAACTACGTTTAATAATCCAGAGTTATGAATAATGGTCTAGGTACACAAGTTAAAATCCCAATATATTGACTGGGAAATGGAATAAAGAGCTTGTGTCAGTAATCGCGACCATGAATTGATCGGATTGTCATAAAAATCTAACTTGTTCCTATAAGGAAGGAAATCTGCTGTCCTTACCTAGTCTGGCCTACCTACGACTACAGATCAATAGCATTGCTGTTGACTCTTAGCTGCATTCTGAAACAGCCTAAAAGGTTGCTCAGTTATTTAGAGATGGGCGATAAATGTTGACCTTGGCAGCAACACTGACACCCTATGAAATTAATAAATAAAAAGTTGCCTCTTCAATCATATCCATCAATGATTTTGCTGATTAAGTACAGAATTAGTTTGAAAATGCACATCAGTAATGTAAATATAAAGAAAGAGTCTAATAATTCTCTTTTTTGTTGTTCTTTGTTCGTCATTTCTAATACTTAAAGAGTGCAAGTTTTTTGCGTTATGTGAAATTGTTGCATAGTAAATGTTGCGTAAGGTAAGGCTTCGGATCAGGAGGAGGCCATTCAGCCCCTTGATCCTGCTCTGCTATTCAATTTGATCATGTCTGACCTGGTTGTGGTCTCAACTCCAGCTCCCTGTCTGTCCCCCACAACCCCAACTCTCCTTTCACTCAAAGATCTATCGAACTCAGTCTCGAATAAATTCAGTGACCCAGCCTCCTCTGCTTTCTGTGGGAGAGGATTCCACAGACTAACAACCCTCTCAGGGAGAAAAAGATTCCTCACCTCCACCTCAAAAGAGAATCATGGTGATACGATTTCACTTCTGCGATGCTGAACAAGTTAGTGCAGGGGTCGGTCCTCAGTGATCAGATTACACAAAGGATGAAGTTTGAGTTTTGCATGTGGCAGAATATGGGCAGTGGGGGGGGGGGTGTAGGGTGGAAGATACATATTTGAGCATGCAACACAACAACAGCGAGGTGAATTACGTAGTGCCTTTAGTATGGAAAAAAAATGCCAAGGTGCTTCGCAGAGGTGTAATCAGAAAATGGAGACACGTAAAAGAACCTAGACATAGTCGGAAATGTGATCAGAAGTTTGGTCAATTGTTATATATGATTAAAGTAATCAAAGGCACATGGAGTGGGTGAGTGAGAGTATAAATGGTACATGTAATGAAAGGCCTTAACATGAATAGGTAAAAAGTAATATTCTATTAATGAAAACATGTCTTATTTGAGGGATAGCGGTTATTTTCTATTTGTTCTACGTCCCCTCTGTCAGCTGTCCCTGTTTAACATTATTATAATTCCTTGAGAAGATAGATAGGAGATTTAATTCAGTACCGGGCTCCTTGTAACCAATTGCTAGGAAGTCCATGATTCCTTTGGTGTGGCGAAGCTGTATTCACTGCAGAAGCCGGATACCCACCTGATACCAGGAGCTTCACAGAGACAGAATGATGTGTACAATGCTCCGTGCTTAAAGGCCGCTTTGATGTCCTAACCCAGGAATTGGAGACATTTTCTGCCCGTACTTTGTGCCTGTGATAAGGTGTGATGTGAAATTACTGTCAGCATTCAGTTTCCCTGATCTGTGTCATTCCCTCCTTCAGACATGGAATAGAGATCATGATGATACAGCATCAACACGTTCAGGGGGGACACCGGGACCCTCCAGCGGGGGTCACACGTCACACAGTGGGGATAACAGCAGTGAACCAGGTAAGAGATAAAATGATAACTCTTCAGTTTGAAAAGGCTTTGAAAACAACGTAATGGACTTCTAAGTGTTATCACCAGAGGCATAAAATCTAAAGGCCATGTGGTAATTATGTGCCTGTTTAAAGTCTCAATTAGAGTGGAGGGGAAGTGAGAGGGAAGGAGGTGGGCAGAAGCAGAGGGAAGAGAGTATGAAGGGGAAAGGCGTGGGAGAGGAAGGAGGTGTTACAATCCCAGTTGATGTTATAACTGGATCCCTGAATGGAACCCTGGCCTGAAAGATTTAACTTTTATTTTTTTATAAAACATGGAGGAAGGGAGTCACAGGACCGCTAATTTGGTTTAATAACAAGGAAAAAAATTAGTAAACATGGAAAACTTGGATTATAAAACAATACCCCTTTAATCTCCCCTTAGTTTAACAAATACACATGGATTTAAAGATTAACAGGGATTGCAAAGTACATATTCATCTACTGTAGTCTCATTAAGACAAAAAGTTCCTTTTAAGCACACAAGATGGCTGTGGGCAAATACACTCTCCATTCTGCACCCCAAGTGAATGAGATTTCTCATCAGAATCCTCCCCCCCCCCCCCCCCACCCAGATGATAATCATATGAGAAGTTCCAAACACCACTCCTAAAAATGCACATCAAAATCATCTCTCATAATAGTGCTTTCCCTTGGCGCTTTGCATTCCAAAATCCAGTCCAGGTTTTACAATTGACTCTTTTAACCCAAGTTTCCCTCCGCTTTTAACGCTGAAGCTAGTCAAGGATTTTACACCACCCCCTTTAATGATTTCTTTGTCTTGACTGCTGTGCAAACTGCTCACAATGGCTTTAACTCTTGATTCTCAGGCTGTATTAAAATGACATCCTGGGGGCGATTCTCCAATATGGAGCCCAAGTGTTCGTACCGTCGTGAACGCCGTCGCGTTTCACGACAGCGCGAACCGGTCTCGGGTACGACCGATTCTGTCCCCCACAGGGGGCCAGCACGCGCTGGAGCGGTTCATGCCGTTCCAGCCTCCTTTCCCAGCGCCAAATGGGCGCCACACCAACCCGAGCATGCTCAGTTGGGCCGCGCCAACCTGCGCATGCGCGGGGGACTTCTTTAGCGCGTCGGCCCCGACTCAATATGGCGTCGTGGGCCAGGCCCCATCGGATGCCCCCCCCCCCCCGGTGAAGGAGCCCCTCCCCCCCCCCCCCCCGACCGTTCGCACAGAGTTCCCGCCGGCAGCGACCAAGGGTTAACGGCGCTGGCGGGACTCTGTCGGATCCGCGCGGCCACTCAGCCCATCCGGGCCGTAGGCGACTCTCCGCACCTCAGAGAATTGCACGCCGGCGTCGGGGCGCAGTTGCGGCGATTCTCTGACCTGGCACGGGGCTCGGAGAATCGCCCCCCGCAATGTTTCATCTGCCTCTGAAGTCTGCTGTTCGTCTTTAAATCAAATTACTGCAATTGTCTCTTTAACTCAGAACACTGGGTGGGATTCCCCATGCCGGGCGGGCGAATCGCCGGGGCGCTGCGTGTGTCCCACCCCCCTCCAAACTGCGCGGCAGGAATCACGGCTGGCCGCTGGGAGAATCGCGCTCGCCGTTTGCAACGGCCGAGCGGCGACTCTCTGGCCCCGATGGGCCAAGCGGCCTGCCCAACACGACGGGTTCCCACCGGCGCTGTCCACATCTGGTCGCTGCCGGCGGGAACAGCGCGGGAACGCTGGGGGGGGGCGGCCTGTGGGGGGGGTCCTGCACCGGGAGGGGGCCTCAAAACGGGTCTGACCCATGATCGGTGCCCACCGATTGGCGGCCGGCCTCTCTGAAGGAGGACCTCCTTTCCTCTGCCGCCCCGCAAGATCCATCCGACATTTTCTTGCGGGGGGCCTCTGGGAGGACGGCAACCACGCATGTGCGGGTTGGCGCCGGCCACCCCGTGCATGTGCAGGTGACGTCCTTTACACGGCGCTGGCCGTGTCATTTACACAGCGCCGCTTTTACGCGTCGCCAAGGTCCGGCGCGCTCCTAGCCCCCCGGGCGCGGGAGAATAGGGGGCTGGGAGCGGGCTCCGATGCCGGAGTGAAACACTCCGGTTTTCACTCCGGCGTCGGGACATAGTGGGCGTGATTATCCACTCCCACACAGGTTGGGAGAATCGCCTGGGCAGCCAAAATTTCCGGGGACGCTGGTCCGACGCCCTCCCGCGATTCTCCCAAGCGGCGGGAACGGCCCGGTCGAGTTTCGCAGGCCGGAGAATCGCCGGAGACACCCAAAATGGCGATTCTCCGGCACCCCCGCTACTCTGAGGCCCGGATGGGCCGAGCGGCCAGGCCAGAACGGCGGGTTCCCCCCGGCGCCGTCCACACCTGGTCGCTGCAGTCGTGGGCGGTGCATGAACGCAGGGGGGGCAGCCTGTGGGGGGCGAGGGGGGATCCTGCACCGGGCTTTACCTGGAATGTGGGGTGGCCCGCGATCGGTGCCCACCGATCGTCGGGCCGTCCTCTCTGAAGGAGGACCTCCTTCCTTCCGCGGCCCCGCAAGATTTGTCCCTCATCTTCTTGCGGGGCGGACTTAGAGAGGACGGTAACCACGCATGCGCGAGTTGGCGCCGGCCAACCCGCGCATGCACGGATGACGCCCGTTATACAGCGCCGGCCGCGTCATCTATGCGGCGCCGCTTTTGCGCGGGTGACAAGGCCTGGCGCGTGTAGATGACGCGGCCCCGATCCTGGCCCATTGTCAGGGCCTGAATCGGTCGGGACCGGGGCCGTTCCACGCCTTCGTGAAGCTCGACGGCGTTCACGACGGCGCGGCCACTTCGGCGTGGGAGTGGAGAATCCCGCCCAGTCTTCCGATGGGAGAATTGCGCCCACTTTGTTTACTTTTCCTTGGATTCTTCTGAACTATACCCTGATCTCTGTTCTCTTAACTTCAGTCATCTTAAAGATTCTTTCTGGCCCATTTGCCAGGTTATCTAGACTGTATCTTGTACTTTAGGAAGCCTGCCACTTTGCAGTTCCCAACCTGTTCAGTCTTTCATCTGGTAGAGTTGAGAAATGTGCACTCCTTGAGGTCTCCAAGTTCCCAAAAATTCAGCTAAAACTAAAACTTAAAATCTCCTCTACCTTTCAAGGTCACAGTTGCGAAGCAACGACCACGTGTTTATGCCTTTTACTCTTCACGCCATAGCTCTCTCCAAGCACAATAGAAACACAGTTGGAATTTAACCAACCACCACACATTAAAAAAAAAGAATCCAATTCTTTTTTTCCAATTAAGGGGGCACTTTAGCATGGCCAATTCACCTACCTTGCACATCTTTTTGGGTTGTGGGGGTGTGACCCACGCGGATACGGGGAGAATGTGCAAACTCCACACGGACAGTGACCAGGGGCTGGGATTGTACCCGGGTCCTTGGCGCCATGAAGGAGCAGTGCTAACCACTGCGCCACTGTGCTGTCCCACAAACACCTTTGTTCAGCATGAATCTAACTGTAGGTTTTACCCTTCCAGGCACCGAAACATTAAATTAAATCCACATAAACTATACCTTATTTCTAATGTTTACCAATACCAATATAACTCCCTTAAAACTATCTTTGTTTTCTTTTTTTAAATAAATTTAGAGTGCCGAATTCATTTTTTCCAATTAAGGGGCAATTTAGTGTGGCCAGTCCACCTACCCTGCACATATTGGGTTGTGGAGGCGAAACCCACGCAGACACGGGGAGAATGTGCAAACTCCACACGGGCAGTGACCCAGGGCCGGGTTTGAACCTGGTACCTCGGTGCCGTGAGGCAGCAGTGCTAACCACTGCCGCCGTGCTGCCCTATCTTTGTTTTCTTAATGGACGGAATGTGGAGAGGAAAGCTTAGCAGACTCGATGGGCTGAATGCCTCCTTCTGCACTATAAATTGTATGATTCTATGAGAAGGAGAGGGAAGGCAGTCTAATGGGGAGGAGATAAAATGAAAGGGAGGGGGAGAGGGGAAGAGTGGGATTTGAGGGGAGTGGAGGGGAGGGTGGATGGGAGTGGATTTGAAAAGGAGGGAGAGTGCAGGAGAAGGAGAGGGAAGGGGGATTGAATGGGAGGAGTGGAGGGGGAGAGGAAGGGATGGAGAGTGGAGGGGAGGGAGAGTGGAGGGGAGAGAGAGTGGAGGGGAGGAGTGGAAAGGAGCAGGGTGTGGTGTGGAGGAGAGTGAGGGAAGCGAGGGAGGAATTTGACCCTGGGAAAGGCAAAGCCTGTTACAAACAATTAAGTGTGAGTGCTGACTATGCTCTCCCCCTTGACTAGCCGTGGAATACTCAAGCCTTTTTTGTTGTTTGCAACATTATCCTTACTGAGACCAGGTAACATAACATTAGAATCAAATTGGGTGACTTCATGCTCTGTTTCTGTCTGTGCAACACTTATCTATTGTGGAAAAGCGGCACAGTGGCACAGAGGTTAGCACTGCTGCCTCACAGTGACAGGGACCCGGGTTCGATTCCGGCCTTGGGTGACTGTGTGGAGTTTTCTCCCTGTGTCTGCTTGGGTTTCCTCCGGGTGCTCCGGTTTCGTCCCACAGTTCAAAGATGTGCAGTTAGGTGGATTGGCCATGATACAATGTCACTTAGTGTCCAAGGATGTGGTTCCCAGGATAAGGTGGGGGAGGAGGCCGAGGTAAGATGCTCTTTCGGAGAGTCAGTGCAAACTGGATGGGCCTCTTTCAGCACTGTAGAGATTCTCTGGTTCTATGGATGGAGCAAGGGTGGTAATTGCATATGTTTTCTATGAATTTTGATTAAAATGAAATATACAATATCACACCTGTTTGTGACAGTTTCCACCACTTCACAATGTGGTAACTGTTTAGCTGAAATGTAGTAATCCCTATATCAGTTAAATACTAGATGCAGTACACCCAGACTGTACTGAGACATGTACAGCATACCCACACACACACAAACATGCAGACACACACACTAAGACACCATACAGGCACTCACACACAGACACATATACAGACACACACCGACACATGCAACCACACGCCGACACAGACACAGAATCACTACAGTGCAGAAAGAGACCATTTGGCCCATCGAGCCTGCACTGACCCTCTGAAAGAGCATTCCACCCAAACCCACTTCCTCACCCTGTCCCAATAACACCTTAACCTAACCTAACCCTAGGCACTAAGGGACAACTGAGCATGTCAATCCACCTAACCTGCACATCTTTGGACTGTGGGAGGAAACCAGAGCACCCGGAGGAAACCCACGCAGACACGGGGAGAACGTGCAAACTCCACACAGTCAGTCACCCAAGGCCGAAATTGAACCCAGGTCCTTGCAACTGTGAGGCAGCAGTGCTAACCACTGTGCCATTGTTCTGCCCATCAGACACACACAGGCATGCACACACAGATGCACGTACAGACACACACTGACACACACACCCACATAGACACACATGTAGAGACATACGCAACATACTCACAGACACATGCACACAGACGCATGCAACATACTCACAGACACAAACACACGCACAGCCACACGCAGCATACACGCAGTCACAGACATCATACACACAGGTAGACAAATAGTGCACTGTTAAGGAAGTATGTCATTTTCTTTTTTTGTACATTTTTTAATGTGCCCAATTTTTTTTCCCCAATTAAGGGGCAATTTATCATGGCCAATCCACCTACCCTGCATGTCTTTGAGTTGTAGGGGTGAGACCCACACAGGCATAGAAAGAATGCAAACTCCACATGGGCAATGACCCGGTGCCTGGATTGAATCCGGGTCCTTGGCGGCGTGAGGCAGCAGTGCTAACAACTGCGCCACCGTGCCGCCCTGTTAATGAAGTGCGATGATGTAGATTGTTCATATACCGCTTGAGTGAACTTAGTCTGGATTATAGGATTCATGTCTTTCAGTCACCACTTTTTAAATCTATTTTTATGCTACTGAACTTTGAAGAAATTTCTGCAATATAATACTTAACTTTCTATGGCAGCTGCTAATGCTTCGACAAATAAACAATGTTAGGGAAGGGGTCAGATTGTGACTATTTTCAAATGATGGTTTCAGAGCATTGTAATATTTTTAATTCATAGATGTGGGTGTCGCTGGCTAAAGCCATCTTTTATTGCCCATCCCTAACTGCCCATGATAAGAAGGTAATGAGTTGCTTTCTTGAACCACTGTAGTCCCTGAAGTGTAGGTACATTCACAGTGCTGTTAGGGAAGGAATTCCAGGATTTTGACTCAATGACGGTGAAGGAACGACGATATATTCCCAAGTCAGGGTGGTGAGTGTCTTGGAGGGGAACCTCCAGGTGGTGAGGTTCCCAGGTACCTGCTGTTCTTGTCCTTCTAGCTGGTAGTGGTCGTGGATTTGGAAGGTGCTGCCTAAGGATCCTTGGTGAGTTCCTGTAGTGAATCTTGTCGATGGTACACACACCTGCCACTGTGCGTTGGTGTTGGAGGGTTTGAATGTTTGTGAAAGGGGGAGCAACAAGTGGGCTGCTTTGTCCTGGATGGTGTTGAGCTTCTTGAGCGTTGTTGGAGCTGCACTCATCCAGGTAAATGGAGCATATTCCATCACACTCCCGACCTATGCCTTGTAGATGGTGGACAGGCTTTGGAGGGGTCAGGAGGTGAGTTACTCACCACAGGATTCCTAGCCTCTGATCTGCTCTGGTAGCCACGGTATTTATATGACTGGCCTAGTTCAGTTTCTGGTCAATGGTAACCGCTTGGATGTTGATCGTGGAAGATTCAGCAATGGCATTGTCATTGAATGTAAAGGGGTGATGGTTAGATTCCCTCTTGGAGGCGGTCAAAGCCTGGCACTTTTGTGGCACAAATGTTATTTGCCAAAACATGATTCAGCCCAAGCCTAGATATTGTCCAGGTCTTGCTGTATTTGCACATGCTTCAGTATCTGAGGAGTTGCGAATGGTGTTGAACATTGTGCAGTCATCAGCAAACATCCCCACTTCTGACCTTATGATGGAAGAAAAGTAATTGAAGAAAAAGCTGAAATGATTGGGCCTAGGATACTACCATGAGGAACTCTGGGAGTGATGTCCTGGAACTGAGATGACTGACTTCCACCAAACACAACCATCTTCCTTTGTGCCAAGTATGACTCCAACCAGCGGAGAGTTTTCCCCTAATTCCCATTGACTCCAGTTTAGCTAGGGCTCCTTGATACCACACTCGGTCAAATGCTGTGTTAATGTCCAGGGCAGTCACTCTCACCTCACCCTCTGGCATTCTGCGCTTTTGTCCATGTTTGAACCAAGACAGTAATGAGGTCAGGAGCTGAGTGACCCTGACGGAACCCAAACTGAGCATCAGTGAGCAGGTTATTGCTGAGTAAGTGCTGTTTGATACAACCGTTGATGACCCCTTAGTGGGAAAAAGCAGGTAAAATATGTTTTTGGATGAAAATGCTGGTGAATTGGAACGGTCATGAAGAATGTTTTAACCTCTTATTTTCAATGTTACAAAATGTAATTATTCACAATTCAAATTAGCCACATGTTCTACATTAGAAGGTTTAACCACAGAGCTTGATTTCTGAGGAAATTATTTTTCTCAGGACTAATTTAATCAACAAAATAGGAACTAAATAAGTGTTACTGCCAGAAATAACAATAGTGGGAAAAGATTTCTTATCCGTGTCAGATAGAAACTACACTGGAAATTTGCTTTTTCCGAGAAATCTTTCTTCTGTGTGTGTGTGAGACCACTCTCTGATTCTCTGACCGCGTCCGCCCGGTGATCGGAGAATCCCACCCGAGGCCAATGGAGTTCTCCATTGTACACGGCTCGTCCATAGTGCTTTTGTGGGAGTATTCAGCCCTCTGTGCTGTGTTTGTGTAGATAGGTGCATGTGTGTCTTTGTGTATGCGGGTATGTGTGTGGATGTGCAATTCTGTGTCCTGTACATGTGGGTATGGAGTGCACAAGTGATTGTGTGGGGGGGGGAGGGATGTGTTACAGTGTGCATAACTGTGTATGGGGAGTGTGAGTGTATGCAAGGTGTTAGGGTGTGCGTGCAGTGTGTGTTGTGAAGTGTGAGGTTTTGTGCAATGTAAATGTGTGTACAATGTGACTGTGTATGTCAGTGTGCGTGTGCACAGCGTGAGTGTGTGTGCACAGCGTGAGTGTGTGTGCTGTGAGTGCACATACAGTGTGTGTGTGCAGTGTGTGTGCATTATGAATATGTGCACAGTGTGGCTGTGTGCACAGTGTGATTGTATTGTGCAATGTGTGCATGCAGTGAGTGTGCACAGTGCGAGTGTGTGTGCAGTGTTTGTGTTCAGTGTGAGTGTGTGTCCAGTGTGTGTGTCAGTGTGTATATGTGTTCAGTGTGTGTGTGCAATGCGCAGTGAGTCTGTGACCAATGTGTGCGTAGTGTATATGTTCAGTGTGAGTGTGTTCACAGTGTACAGTGAATGTGTGCCCAATGTGTGTGCAGTGTGCATGTGTACATGTAGTGTGAGTGTGCACAGTGTGAGTCTGGGTGCAGTGTGTGTGTGTGCTGTGTGAATGTGTGTGCTGTGTGTGCGTACAGTGTACATGTGCTGTGTGAGTGTACATACAGCGTGAATGTGTGTGTGCAGTGTGAGTGTGTGCACAATATGTATGTTCAGTGTGAGTGTGTGTGCTGTGTGAATGTGTGTACAGTGTGTGTGTATGCTGTCAGAGTATGTGCAGCACGTGTGTGTGCGTAGAGTGTGTGTGCAGTGTGTGTGTGCTGTTTGAGTGTGTGTATGCTGTGTGAGTATGTGCGATACGTGTGTGCAGTGTGTGTGCTGTTTGAGTGTGCACAATGTGTGTTTTTGCTGTGTGAGTGTACATACAGTGTGAGTGTGTGCAGAGTGTGTGTGCAGAGTGTGAGTGTGTGCTGTATGAGTGTACATACAGTGTGTGTGTATATAGTATGTGTGTGTGCTTCGTGACTGTGCATACAATGTGAATGTGTGTGTGTATGTGTGCTCAGCATTTTTGTTCAGTGTGTGTGTGCACAGCATGTGTAGTGTGTGTGTGTATCCAGCGTGTGTGTAGTGTGTATGTGCACACGGTGTGTATGTTCAGTGTGTGTGTGTGTGCTACATGAGTATGTGCGGTGTGTGTGTGTGGAGTATTTGTGTAGTATGTGTGTATGCACAGTGTGTGTGTGTGTGTGCTGTGTTAGTGTAGATACAGTGTGAGTGTGTGCACAGTGTGTGTACAGTGTGATTGTATATGCTGTGTGAGTGTACATACAGTGTGTGTAGAGTGTGTGCTTTGTGAGTGTGCGTACAATGTGAATGTGTGTGTGCAGTGTGTGCGAGCATTGTGTGTGCATAGTATGTATGTTCAGTGTGAGTGTGTGCGCAGTGTGAGTCTGTGTCCACTGTATGTGTGTGCAGTGTGTATGTGTGCACAGTACATGTGTTTAGTGTGAGTGTGTGCACAGTGTGTAGTGAGTGTGTGTCCAATGTGTGCTGTGAGTATGTGTGCATGCAGTGTGAGTGTGCACAGTGTGAGTGCAGTATGTGTGTGTGTGGTGTGAGTGTGCATACAGTGTTGCAGTGTGAGTGCTGTGTGATTGTGTGTGCTGTGTGAGTGTGCATACAGCGTGTGTGCATTGTGAGTGTGCGTACAATGTGAGTGAGTGCAGTGTGTGTCATGTATGTGTGTACAGTGTGAGTGTGTGTGCAATGTGTGTGCAGAGTGAGTGTATGCTGTGTGAGTGTGTGTGCTGTCTGAGTCTGCAGTGTGAGTGTGTGCATTGTGAGTGCATGTGCAGTGTATGTAAGTGTGAGTGTATGCTGTGTGATTATGCGTTCAGTGTGAGAGTGTGTGCTGTGTGTACAGTGTGAGTGTGCTGTGAGTGTGCATGCAGTGTGATTGTGTGTAATGTGTCAGTGTGCGTACAGTGTGTGTGTACTGTGTGAGTTTGTGTACAGTGTGTGTATGAAGTGTGAGTGTGTATGAAGTGTGAGCGTGTGTGCAGTGTGAGTGTGTGTGAACGTGTGCAGGATGAGATGTGTTCGGGTGTGGTTGGTGACAAATATATATGGGTGTGTGGAATAAGTGATTAGGTGACAATGAGTGTGTGTGGGTAAGTGCCTGTGTCTGTATATGTGGTGTGTATGTGCGTGCAAAGGTTGTGTGGGTGACTGTAAGTGTGGGTAAGGGAGGTATGGGTGACAATGTGTGTTTGTGCATGGTGGTGGGGTGGAATGTGTGGGTGACAGTGTGTATGTGTGGTGTTGAGGTGGGGTGTGATGCCACCATCAATTCACAAGACACGAGGAGAAGTAAACCGTGGTTTTAATCAGCTTAGAATAGTGCCTGCCTGCGACTGGTACATTACTGGGAACTGTCTGCAGGTCAGCTGCTCTTTATGCTTCCTTTCAAGGGGAGGAGCCATGGGCGGAGCCCGTACATGCCCCAACATATCCCCCTGTGGGTGATGCCACACAATGGCCCATAGGTGGAGCCCACAGGGTTAAACACATAACACGACAGTAGAACGTGATACAAATGCACTGGTGAATTATTAGCACTATACATTCACCACATTCACCCCCTGTTAAAAAATGAAGTCCGGTGGGGGTGACGGGCTCATAAGTTCAGCCGGTCTGGCGCACGGATCGAGCACTGCGATCGCCGAAGCACTGGTGTTGCAGCCGGTCCGGGTGGCTGTGGAAGTGGGCCCAGTGCAGGCACAGGTGTGGACTCCGGGAGCGTCTCCTCTGGAGCTTCATTCCTGTGGACCGGTGGGGCGGGCGGGAGGGAGCGCGGGAGCCATATAGGGGTGGGGGCGCTGGACATGGTAGGTTGGACGGGATATATGTGGGGGCTGCGGTGGTGGTGATGGAGCCTGCAGATGCCAGGTCCCGGAGGGAGATGGTATCTTGTTGGCCATCGGGGTGTTCAACATAAGCATATTGGGGGTTGGAGTGTAGGAGCTGGACCCTCTCTACCAGGGGGTCGGTGTTCTGGCTCCGAACGTGTTTCCGGAGGAGGACTGGACCCGGTGTCATCAGCCAGGGCAGAAGCAAGGCCCCTGAGGTAGCTCCCCTCGGGAAAACAAACAAGCGGTCATGAGGAGTCTGGTTTGTGGCCGTGCAAAGGAGGGACCTAATAGAGTGGAGCACATCGGGGAGGACCTCCTGCCAGTGAGAAACTGGGAGATTCCTGGACAGTAGGGTCAGTAGGACGGTCTTCCATACCGTCGCGTCCTCCCTCTCCACCTGCCCGTTTCCCCTGGGGTTATAAGTGGTAGTCCTGCTCGAGGCGATGCCCTTACTGAGCAGGTACTGACGCAGTTCGTCGCTCATGAACGACGAGCCCCTGTCGCTGTGGACATAACTGGGGAAACCAAACAGGGTGAAGACACTATGCAGGGCTTTGATGACAGTGGGAGTGGTCATATCGGGGCAGGGGATGGCAAATGGGAAGCGGGAAAACTCATCTATGATGTTGAGGAAATATGTATTGCGGTTATTGGAGGGGAGGGGCCCTTTGAAATCGATACTGAACTGTTCAAAGTGCCCGGATGCCTTTACCAGGTAGGCCTTATCTGGTCGATAGAAGTGCGGTTTACACTCCGCACAGATTTGGCAGTCCCTGGTTACAGCTTTGACGTCCTCGATGGAGTAGATCAGGTTGCGGGCCTTGATATAATGGGCGAGCCGGGTGGCCCCCGGGTGGCAGTGGTCATCGTGGATAGCCCGTAGTCGGTCATCTTGCGCGCTGGCGCATGTGCTGCTAGACAGGGCATCTGGGGGCTCGTTGAGCTTCCCAGGGCGATATACTATATCGTAATTATAGGTGGAGAGTTCGATCCGCCACCTCAAGATCTTATCGTTTTTGATTTTGCCCCACTGCGTATTATCGAACATGAAGGCTACCGATCGTTGGTCGGTGACGAGGGTAAACCTCCTACCAGCGAGGTAGTGTCTCCAGTGCCGCACGGCTTCCACGATGGCTTGGGCTTCTTTTTCGACCGAGGAGTGTCGAATTTCAGAGGTGGTGAGGGTGCGTGAAAGAAACGCTACCAGTCTGCCTGCTTGGTTGAGGGTGGTGGCGAGAGCGACCTCTGATGTGTCGCTCTCCACCTGGAAGAGGACGTACTCGTCCACTGCGCGCATCGCGGCTTTGGCGATGTCCGCCTTGATGCAGCTGAAGGCCTCAGTTGCCAGTGGAAAAATGGTGGCCCTGATTAGTGGGCGGGCTTTATCCGCATACTGGGGGACCCACTGGGCGTAATAGGAGAAGAACCCAAGACACCTCTTCAGGACCTTGGGACAGTGAGGGAGAGGGAGTTGCAAGAGGGGGCGCATACGGTCAGGGTCGGGCCCTAGGACCCCGTTCTCCACGACATAGCCGAGGATGGCTAGTCTGGTTGTGCGGAAAACGCATTTCTCCTTGTTGTAGGTGAGATTGAGTTTTTGGCCGGTTTGGAGAAATTGGTGGAGGTTGGCATCGTGGTCCTGCTGATCATGGCCGCAGATGGTGACATTGTCCAAGTACGGAAATGTGGCCCGCAGCCCGTACTGGTCCACCATTCGGTCCATTGCTCGTTGGAATACCGAAACTCCATTCGTGATGCCAAAGGAGACCCGGAGGAAATGGAAAAGGCGGCTGTCTGCCTCAAAAGCCGCATAGTGCCAGTCCTCCTGGCGGATTGGGAGCTGGTGGTATGCAGACTTCACATCCACCGTGGAGAACACGCGGTAGTGTGCGATCTGATTTACCATGTCTGCAATACGGGGAAGGGGGTACTCATCGAGTTGCGTGTACCGGTTAATGGTTTGGCTGTAATCAACCACCATCCAGAACTTTTCCCCGGTCTTGACGACCACCACCTGAGCTCTCCAGGGGCTATTGCTGGCCTCGATGACTCCCTCCCACAAGAGACGCTAATGAACGTCCTGTCCTGCATGCTATACCGCCTGCTTCTGGTGGCGACTGGCTTGCAGTCGGCGGTGAGGTTTGCAAAGAGAGGGGGAGGGTCGACTTTTAGGGTCGCGAGGCTGCATATGGTGAGTGGGGGCAGGGTCCCCACGAATTTAAGAGTTAGGCTCCTGAGGTTACATTGGAAGTCGAGTCCCAATAGGAGAGGAGCGCAGAGGTCTGGGAGCACACATAGCTTAAAATTAGCGTACTCAGCCCCCTATATCGCGAGGGTTGCAGTAGTGCACCCTTGGGTTTGCACCAAGTGCAACCCAGAGGCGAGGGAGATGGTTTGTTGCGTCGGGAAAATTGGGAGCGAGCAAAGTCTTACAATATCCGGGTGAATGAAGCTCTCTGTGCTCCCGGAGTTGAAGATGCAAGGCATCTCGTGCCCCTTAACCCGGACGGCCATCATGGAGCTCCGGAGGTGCTTGGGTCGCGACTGGTCCAGGGTGACTGTGCTGAGTTGCGGGTAGTCAGGGGCGTGGTTGGAGGTGCTGGGGCGGCCCCGCGATGACTGTCCATGTAGGACGTACGCATCGAGTGGCGTAGCAGATGGCGGTTAAGATGGCGGCCCTCGTTGGTCGAGCATGGCGGGCGGTGAGGAAGATGGCGTCCAAGATGGCAGCCCCCATGGATCGCACGTGGCCGGCCGCGTGGGGGAGGATGGCCAAGATGGCGGCCCCTGTGAGTCGCACGTGCTGTGAGGAGGCGGAGTCAGCAGACACGCTGCCACATTGCGGGGTCTGCGGGCCTGTGAGTCTGTGGATCGGGTCTGTGAGTTAGAGTTCTTAGACCTGGCCAGGCAGACCTTGGCGAAGTGTCCTTTTCGCCCGCAGCTGCTGCAGTTCGTGTTGCGGGCCGGGCAGTGCTGTTGGGGGTGTTGAGACTGGCCGCAGAAATAGCAGGGTAGCCCCCCATGATGGGGAGGAGGCCGCGCGGCTCAGGCCTGGGGTGGTCTCTGGTCGGGGGCCCACAAGCGAGTCGCGTGGTCGGCTGGGAACGCAGTAAGGCTCTGAAAAACAACCTCCAGTGAGGTGGCTAACTTTACCGTGTCGTCCAGGTCCTGGGCCCCTTTTTCGAGCAGGCGCTGTCTCACATAATTCGACCGGACTCCCGCCACGTAGACGTCTCGGACGGTGAGCTCCATGTGCTGAGTGGCCGTAACGGCCTGGTAATTACAGTTACGTGGGCTTTGCGGTCACGTAGGTAGTCATCTAGCGACTCCCCGGGGTGCTGGCGGCGAGTAGTGATGATGTGTCGCGCATAGACCTCGTTCACAGACCATACGTAGAGGCATTCGAGCATCGCGAGGGCATCTGCATAGGAGGCGGCCTCGTCGAGCTGAACAGAAATGTGATGGCCCACCCGTGCGTGGAGGAGGCTCAGCTTCTGTTCATCAGTGACGGATGGCGTGGACGAAGCAGCGAGATAGGCCTTGAAGCATCGAAGCCAGTGCAAAAAAATTATTTCGCCTCCACGGCCTGCGGATCGAGTTCCAGTCTGTCAGGTTTGAGGGCTGATTCCATAGTTGTATTTACGCTGATTAAATTGATACGACTATCAATTCACTCAAAGACACGAGGAGAAGTAAACCGTGGTTTTAATCAGCTTGAACAGTGCCTGCCGGCGATTGGCACAATACTGGGAACCGCCTGCAGGTCAGCTGCTCTTTGTACTTCCTTTCAAGGGGAGGAGCCATGGGCTGAGCCCGTACATGCCCCAACATATCCCCCTGTAGGTGAAGCCACACAATGGCCCATAGGTGGAGCCCACAGGATTAACAACATAACACAACAGCAAAACATGATACAAATGCACTGGTGAATTATTAGCACAATATATTCACCACAGGGTGTGTGTGTGTATGAGTGTGTGTGGGGGTGGGTGACAGTGTGGTGAAGTGGAGAGTGTGTGTGGGTGCATGACAGTGGATGTGTGGTGTTGGGGTGGAGTGTGTGTGGGGGGGGATGGATGACTGTGTATATAGGTGTGTGTGTGGTGTGAGTGTGCTTACAGTGTTGCAGTGTGAGTGCTGTTGTGATTGTGTGTGCTGTGTGAGTATACAGAAAGCGTGTGCAGTGTGCGTGTGCGTACAATGTGAGTGTGCGTACAATGTGAGTGTATGTGCGGTGTGAGTGTGTGTATAGTATTGCAGTGTAAAGTAAATTTAGCGTATCCAATTTTTTTTTCCAATTAAGGGGCAATTTACGTGGCCAATCCACCTACCCTGCACATCTTTGGGTTGTGGGGGTGAGACCCACGCAGACTCGGGGAGAATGTGCAAACTCCACACGGACAGTGACCCGAGGCCAGGATTGAACCCGGGTCCTCAGCAGCATGAGGCAGCAATGCTAACCACTGTGCTGCCCCCTTATGTGTGTGTGGTGGGTTGGGGTAGAGTGTGTGTATATGTGTGTGTGAGGGGGATTGGTGACAGTATGTGTGTGTGAGGGGGTAGGTGGGTGGGACACATTATGTGTGTGGCATTTAGGTGGAGTTAGTGTGTGTGTGTGAGAGTGTGTCAGGGGGAGGTGAGTGGGTGACAGTGTGTGTGGCATTGGGGTGGAGTTAGTGTGTGTATGTGTGAGGGGTGGGTGACAGTGTGAGGGGTGGGTGACAGTGTGTCTGTGTGAGGGGGTGGATGACTGTTTGGGGGGGGGCTGATTCTGTGTGTGGTATTGAGGTGGAATGTGTCTGTACTTGAAGGGGTAGGTGACAATGTGGTGGAGTGGGTGTGTGTGTGGTGGTGTGGGTGTGGGGTGTTGTGTGTGTGTTTTTAAGAGGTAGGTGACAGTGTGTCGGTGTGGTGGGGTGGAGTGGAATGTGTGTGTATGTGAAGAGGTAGTGACTGTGGTGCTGTGTGTGTGTGTGGTGGAATGTGCGTGAGGGTGAAAGTGTCTGTATGTGGTGGGGGGGAATGTGTGTGTGTGGTGGGGTGGAGTGTTTGTGTGTGGGTGGGTGGGGAGGCATGTGTGATATTGGGGTGTGCGCGGTAAACCAGAGGCAAAAAGCAACTGTATTTATTATTGAAAGGAACATTAAGGCAGTTGTTTGAGGCCCTGGGAAACTGACAGACAGATCTGGATGAGGAAAAGGGTCCATATTATGTTCCAGGTGAGTGAACAGCGATTTACTGAAGATAGCAGCTTGCTTTTTACATGAAGGAAGCAGCACAAGGCCAGCACAGAAACACTCAGATGTCTAATGACTAATAGGATAGGTGGAAAGGAAGACTATGATTGGATGTCTTAATGAGCACATTTCATACAGAGTTCAGGCTGCAGCTCCCCTTGACCTTTGCTCTTTATCGACCAATCTGACACTTCATTTTTCACATTCTTCCAATTATCACTTGGCTAAAGGGTCACCCTATCCCACTCTGTGTTTTTCCCCTTTATAGAGAACTTGTGAGCAGCTTAAATTAGGCCATCAAGGACTTTTAATTTGCAAAACTAGCAATTGAGTTTCAGGGTGAAATCTGAAACTGGTGTCACAATTTTCACAAAGTTAAACCTTATGAAAGCAAGTCATACAGATAGTTTGCCTGTGTGTAATACTTATAAAATATAAATTTTCAGCAATTAGGTACTTGTATCAGAAGCAAAATGCAATTGCAAAAGTGAAAAGACTTTTCTGTATTGTCAGTTTCAACACCAGAAATGTTTTCGTGCAATTACATAGGACATACAGCAGAAACAGGCCAGGCGACCCCACTGTCTGTAATGGTCTTTACACATCACATCATTCTCCTCCCATTCCATCTCTCTCATCTCAGCCCTTCAGTGTATCTTTCAATTCCTTTTCATCGATTGATACATGTTTACAACATAGAAGGAGACCATTCGGCCCATCGTGTCCACGCTAGTCAACAAATATCTGACCACACTAATCCCACTTTCCAGTCCTTGGCCCATAACCCTGGAGATTGTGGCAGCGCATGTGAATATCTAAACACTTCTTGAATGTTATGAGAGTTTTTGAATGAAATGAAAATCGCTTATTGTCACAAGTAGGCTTGAAATGAAGTTACTGTGAAAAGCCCCTAGTCGCCCCATTCCGGCGCCTGTTCGGGGAGGCTGGCACGGGACTCAACCATCCTGTATTCTATGCCTCGGCTAATAAAGGCAAGTGTCTCTGGGTCACTGTCCGTGTGGAGTTTGCACATTCTCCCCATGTTTGTATGGGTTTCGCCCCCACAACCCAAAGATGTGCAGGGTAGGTGGATTGGCCATGCTAAATTGCCCCTTAATTGGAAAAAAATAATTGGGTACTCTAAATTTATATTTTAAATAATGAAGGCAAGTATCCCATGTGCCTTCTTAACCATCTTAGATACTTGCTTTGCCACCTTCAGGGATCTGTGGCTATGCACTCCAAGGTCCGTCTGATCTTCAGTACTTTCCAGAGTCCTACCATCCATAGTGTAATCTTTTTCCTTGTTACCCTCCCCAAATGCATTACCTTACACTTTTCCAAGTTTAATCCCATTTGCCACTGCTCAGCCCACCTGACCAGCCCATTGATATCCTCCTGCAGTCTACGGCTACCCTCCTCACTATTAACCACCCAACAAATTTTCATGTCATCTACAAACTTCTTTTTCTTTTCCAATTAAGGGCAATTTAGCATGGCCAATCCACCTACCCTGCACATCTTTGGGTTGTAGGGGTGAGATCCACGCAGACACGGGGAGAATGTGCAAACTCCACACGGAGAGTGACCCGGGGCGGGATCGAACCTGGATTCATGACATTGTGAGGCAGCAGTGCTAACCACTGCGCCACCGTGCCACCCCATCTACAAACTTCTTGATCATATCCCCTACATTTAAGTCCACATCATTAATGTACACCACAAATTGCAAGGGCCCCAGCACTGAGCCTGTGGAACCCCACTGGAAACAGACATCCAGTCACAGAAACATCCCTCGAACATCACCCCCTGCTTCCTGCCTCAGTAGATCAATACTCAGTAGGTAGAACCATAGAATTCCAACAGTGCGGAAGGAGGCCATTCGGCCCACCATCAAGCCCACCACTGACCCACTGAAAAAGCACCCGACCTAAGCCCACTCCCCCTCCCTATCCATGTAATTCAATAACCCCATCTAATCTTTTGGACATTAAGGGACAATTGAGAATAGCCAATCCACCTAACCTGTACATCTTAGCACTGTGGGAGAATGTGCAACCTCCATACAGATAGTCACCCAAGACTGGAATTGAACCCGGGTCCCTGGCGCTGTGAAGCAGCAGTGCTAACCACTGTGCCACCGTGTGTCTCGGCCTATTTTGTATCCAAAGTGCCACTTTGCCTTGGATCCCAAGGGCCTTTACTTTCTTGACCAGTCTGCCATGAAGGTAGTTATTAAAAGCCTAGCTAAAGTCCATAGAGACCATATCAAATGCATCACCCTCATTAACACTCCTGGCTACCTCCTCAAAAAGTTTGATTAGTTTTATCAAACATGACGTTTCCTAAACAAATCCTCTCATGTACTCATCTGGTTTCCTTTTGAAAATATCTAACCTACACAGCGAGTTCCACGTTCTGTGCACTCTCTGAGTGAAGAAATTTCTCCACGTTTCCAATTGGATTTAATCGTCTCTGTCCTATATTTATCGGTCTTAGTTTTGGGGTCAGTATGGAGCAGGAACACAACACAAATGGTTTGACTGGTCTTTTGCCATCGTATGATTCCTTGTGGTGCAGTATTAATATTGTGAATATGCTCAGCTAAAGAGATTAGAAATGGCGTCCTGGCGATATTACATGAGTACATGACCAGGACACACCTGCTAAAAGAAAACTGGCAATCAACCCACTTCCATTTTGTCATGAACCAACCTGGAGGTCAGTTTAAAAGGTGAGGAAGGAGGCATTGTACAAAGTCACAAAGTCGCAATTTTATGAACTAAATGGTCAGAAAACCAAACCCTTTGATTTCTGCTCAGCCTCTCTGTCAAAGAGACGCACATAATGACGTTTGACAGACAAATTAACACTGAAGTACTAAAACGTACAGGAAGATATGACGGACACAATGGATGGGAAAGATGGAGAGGGATGGAGGGAGGGAAGGAGGGAGGTGGTGGTCAACCGACAAAAGTAGGGCAGTCTGAGTTGAACTTGGGTACCCAGGCTGGTCTGGCTGTGCACTGGGCCTCTGCTAAAGTTACTTCCCACAGTGCTTTGCCTCATTCGATAATCACAGGATGAACTAGGACGGAGCATTATTGTACATGGCTGTGGGCGTAAAGTAATGGAAGAGAGTGGTTTCCTGGTGCGAAGAAGCAGGTATCAGATAAAGGGAAATCCCCGTGGCCGTGATCCTGAAGGGTTCCGATAGAGATACAGAGCTGACAAAAGATGCCACTTAAACATCACAGAAATCATTGTGTCGACAAGACTATTGATGGGCAACCATCCGTGTGCTTGGCACTCTTTCACTAGTTTGAAGCTGTATACTGTAATGTGTATTGTGATATCAGTAGGCCTGGAATAGTCCTTGCTTCACCGTATGTATCTATAAAGCTGTGTATTTTAGAGCTGCTGCAGAAGCCTGGAGGGTTATGTAGGGGGGGTGGTGGGGGGGAAGAACAAGGAAGAGAAAGAACTTACTGATGATTTAGTACTCTCAGCAAACTGAGGAAAATAAGCTTTTTACATTGAGCAAGTACAGAGGTGAAATAGGCTGACCTGTAAGCAGTCTTTCGGCCACTTTAAATAAAACAATTGATCACTGTGAGTGCAGTTGTCATTAGCAGGCATCGACTGATGGCAATTTGTCACAAGCTTAGAAGGTCATCCAGACTGCGGATGCTTTAGCCTGTCTTTGATTGACCTTTACTGCTGCTATTGTCACAGGATTGTTTCAGCTCAATATGACCCTGCTCTGAGGGAAGGCACAGCTTCCCACCATACAGCTGGCCCTTACCATCCCCGTTTTCACTAAATATTTTGTGGCTACATAATAAGAGGTAAATAGTGAATCATAGTGCTTGTGGTACCTTCTGACAAATCTTTGCTTTGTGGCATTATCAACTCTTTCGCTATCAAGAGGAAAACCAGTATCTATTTCTGTTCCATTGTACACATAAATGTCTATTAACTCTTGTTGTACATGTGCCGCATCTAGGAATATGGGGACAGAATGAGGCCATTCAGTCCTTCAAGCCTGTTCCACCATTCAGACAGGTCATGGCTGATCTGTATCTTAGCTTTTTCCACCTGCCGTAGCTCCACACCTTGCTATCCCATTGCCCAACAAAAATTCTGTTGATCTCAGATTTAAGTTGATGAATTGAATTGGCTTCCGATGGCTTTTCATGGGAGTGTTTTGCATTTTTGCCACTCTTTGCTGAGCACCACATGTTGACAGACAAAAGGGTCGGCCCGGGTAATATAAAACACAGCAGTGCACTTACTTAGCATCCCGGTCATTTCCTACAGCCACCTGCAGTGTTTATGCAGATGCAAGAGGTGACAGCCTAAAGCACGCTTGTCCATTTGTGCAAATTGAAGTCCTGTTATGTCAATGGGATCACAATGTAGTTTTAACTGGGGAAGCATCCAGGGAAAGTGAGCCAATGGCAGGAGGACAAGAGAGATGAGAACATCGTCACTCCTACATTCTGGTTGATGAGACTGCCGTTAAGAATAGCCACGAAACTCGAAGCAGCGAGTCGAGGTTCCTGAATCTGGATTGTAGCACAAACCTGAAGTGTGATCCCCGGGCAGCACGGTGGCGCAGTGGGTTAGCCCTGCTGCCTCACGGTGCCGAGGTCCGAGGTTCGATCCTGGCTCTGGGTTGCTGTCCAAAGAACAAACAAAGAACAAAGAAAAGTACAGCACAGGAACAGGCCCTTCAGCCCTCCAAGCCCATGCCGACCATGCTGCCTGACTAAATTACAATCTTCTACACTTCCTGGGTCCGTATCCCTCTATTCCCATCCTATTCATGGATTTGTCAAGATGCCCTTTAAATGTCACTATCGTCCCTGCTTCCACCACCTCCTCCGGCAACAAGTTCCAGGCACCCACTACCCTCTGTGTAAAAGACTTGCCTCGTACATCTCCTCTAAACCTTGCCCCTCACACCTTAAACCTATGCCCCCTAGTAATTGACCCCTCTACCCTGGGGAAAAGCCTCTGACTATCCACTCTGTCTATGCCCCTCATAAGTTTGTAGACCACTATCAGTTCGCCTCTCAACCTCCGTCGTTCCAGTGAGAACAAACCGAGTTTATTCAACCGCTCCTCATAGCTAATGCCCTCCATACCAGGCAACATTCTGGTAAATCTCTTCTGCACCCTCTCTAAAGCCTCCACATCCTTCTGGTAGTGTGGCGACCAGAATTGAACACTATACTCCAAGTGTGGCCTAACTAACGTTCTATACGGCTGCAACATGACTTGCCAATTCTTAAACTCAATGCCCCGGCCAATGAAGGCAAGCATGCCGTATGTCTTCTTGACTACCTTCTCCACCTGTGTTGCCCCTTTCAGTGACCTGTGGACCTGTACACCTAGATCTCTCTGACTTTCAATACTCTTGAGGGTTCTACCATTCACTGTATATTCCCTACCTGCATTAGACCTTCCAAAATGTATTACCTCACATTTGTCCGGATTAAACTTCATCTGCCATCTCTCCGCCCAAGTCTCCAAACGATCTAAATCCGTGTGGAGTTTGCACATTCTCCCCTTGTTTGTGTGGGTTTCGCCCCCACAACCCAAGGATGTGCAGGCTGGGCGGATTGGCCACGCTAAATTTCCCCATAATTGGAAAAAAATGAATTGGGTATCCTAA
Organism: Scyliorhinus torazame; assembly: GCF_047496885.1. Lineage (NCBI taxonomy): Eukaryota > Metazoa > Chordata > Chondrichthyes > Carcharhiniformes > Scyliorhinidae > Scyliorhinus > Scyliorhinus torazame. The sequence continues at coordinate 284,628,235 of NC_092707.1, read as the reverse complement.
ATTTAAAAAAAAAAGAAAAAGAAAAAAAAAAGAAGAAAAAAAAAGAAGTGTGATCCCAAACAGTCTGAAAGGAGAATGAGGTTTTCATTTTGTTCAGACTTGCTGCGTGTGGGAAAAGAAAGTTTGCGGTCAAAGTCATTAATCGCGTGATGAAGATAAGAGTTATACCCAAAAGGAAGAACTTCGGGGTTGGTGAACATATAGAGCAGTTGAAATTGGACTGGGTGTTGTGCTCCTTTTCTGGGTATAAAACCAGAGCATGGTGGTCAAATTTCAGACACCAATCTTTCTACTCCCAAACAATGTTGGAAATACATTTGATTCCTAATTGGTTTGGGCACTATCCAGGTAGCTCTGGTGGCTGCCTAATGCAGATGCGCGGCCCTTTGAGCATGTTGTAAAACCCATTCTGGAGATTCATTTGCCCAGAATAGATCAGTGTCAGTTCAGGATTGCCTGGTCTGGGTCTGGCCACACCGTCACTAAAAAGACTGCTGGAGACAGTCAGAAGAAAGGGATGTTTTTGCAAATAAATTACTTTCCTGCAAATGGAGCCAAGGGGAACTAAAATGCTCCTCTTGCTACTTATCATGATTGTAGATCACTGCCCGCTTCTGCCTCCTCAGGACTTGACTTGGGCTCACGGACCATAGTGGGCAGCTGCCTCTGGGGGCATGGCAGATAGTGTCAGATCACCTGGATGACCACAGTGAGCTCCAAAGACCAATTTCAGGTGTCCCTCCTCTGGTGCATGCAGCAGCCATTCATGCCTGAAAATGATCACGGGCCAATTTATCCCTCGGAGCCATGACCATTGAAATGTCCCCAATCTCAGTGATCAACCTTTGTTTCCTTGAGTTAAGTGCTTGTTATTGAGCGTGCCTTCGTTACATCATTATCTAATTCCCTGGCAGCAGCTGTTAATGGAAATGAGGTGGCAATACAAATGCTTAAATTCAAAATATTTAAATGTAATGCAGCTACTAAATTCTGCACGCACGTGTAATCTGTACTCTCTCCAAATGATGCTTTGAGAGCTCAGCCTGGAGCATGTTATTACAGACTAAAAATATGGTGTTTGCGTGATTTTTAATAAAATAACGGTAGTGCTCTATGCTCTGTTTTATATTTATGGTTATGGTAAATGAAGTTATGCTGTGTGATTTTACAAGCAAGGGGTTAAGATATTTGATATGCAGAGTATTAAATCCAAATCCGCAATATGAATATTCCTCAAATGAGTTCCTAAATTTTCAGCTTATGGTTCCAATTCATTTTTCATGGTGCCCTACCTTGTAATTTAGATATCTAGACCCCCATTCAGTTCGCATTTATGGATCTGTAAAATTGTGTTTTCCAGAAAATTTTCCACAAAACCCATTTATGGAGATTTTGCAGGTGTGAATAATAGCATTGAGCTGCAGAAATTCTGCTGAATACCAAGTTTAATCACTAAAGTGGATGTGAGGGCCTGAAAATGAGTATTTCTCTGCTAAACGCCTAAACAATGCTGCTCTGCATTATGGAAAATTGATTCCCAGGAACCTTGAGGTATTTATTGTTTTACCACAAGAGTAAACCTACCAAAGGGCAGCGCACTGGATTTTAGCACCATGCATTACAGGAAGTTTGTGAAGGTTTGTTCCCACTCTCGTCTGTCTTCTCCTGAGATGCCAAAGATCTCAGGTGGATTCCCAATTAGGTAGGTAGGAACAGAAGGAGGCCATTCAGCACCTCAAAGCCATTCTGCTATTTAATTAGATTGTGACAGATCTGAATCTGACAGACAGGATACCTATGGAGAAATTACTTCCTCACCTGAAATCAACACTCTGACACTTTGACAGAAGGAACTATTGCCTTATTTTATATATATATATCTAAAGATATACTGGCATTGGAGGCAGTCCAATGTTCACTCGGTTTATCCCGGATATGGAGGGATTTTCGTATGAGGAGAGGTTCAGTAGGTTGGACCTGTACTCATTAGAGTTTAGATGAACAAGAGGTGACATTTATAGAGACATATAGGATTCTCAGGGGGCTTGACAGGGTAGATGCTGAGAGGTTGCATTCGTTGTGGGAGCGTCTAGGACCAGACGGCATAATTTCAGAGTAAGGGGTCGCCCATTTAAGACAGAGATGAGGAGGAATTTCTTCTGTCAGAAGGTGGTGAATCTGTGGAATTCTTTACCGCAGAGGGCTGTAGAGGCCGGGTCGTTAAGTATGTTCAAGACAAATAGACAGATTTTTAATCAGTAAGAGAATCAAGGAATATTGATCTAAGTGGGAAAATGGAGATGAGAATTATCATATCAAATCAGTCATGATCCTATTGAATGGTGGAGCAGATTTGAAGGGCCGAATGGCCTACCTCTACACCTATGTCTTATGGCCTTTTATGAGGATTCTGTGCTGTCATGGTTTGACCAACTAGGACCATTGTCTGGATGTTTCAGTCACTGATTTTACTTTCCCATTTTCCATCTGCCTTATCCCTCTGTTTCTATCATTCATGTAGATCCTTTATTTTGCAAAATAGTGATTAATATTTCATATGCTTGTGACCTGCAGACGAGATCATGGTAGAAATCCACACGTACAAGCTAAATCAGGTCATCTATTTTAAAAATATTATCCAATAACGTGATTCAGCTCCAGATTTTAAACCACCAGCTCCCTTCTCTGAATTCAAGTAACAACAGAAAATTAAGGATTTCAGTGAAGCAAGAACACAACATATGGCTTGAGAACCCTCCAAGAACCTATTAGCATATTATCACAATGCTCTTAAAGTTGTTGTTTCAGTAGAATTCCCTGATTAGCAGATTTCCTTCAAACACAAGAGGTAACTAGCACTTAACTGAGTTCAACAAACGTCCCAAAAAGGCCGCACTTCATTGAAAATGCTGAGTGGTTAGTGAGTAAGAGAGCTTTGCCATATTACGGTGGACAGCTTTTATATTTAAACACCATTTTAAAATCTTTGTACGGTTTGTATTATCGTCCATTGCAACATATTTTTGAAAGTCTGGTGCTCAGATTTGTAGCTGGACTGTGAATTCTCAGTGATCCGCTTGTGGGGATGGGTTGACAACGGTTGGATAAGATTGGCAGGTGATTGTCTCCATAAATGGATGCCATCAAGTTATAATTGTTGGAACAGGATTGTTTGATTACCTGAAAATTGCCTCTTTCCAGTGATAGCTTTCAAATCATTTGTTTGTTGTGAGCAATTGTCAGCCACACTGTTTATTACCTAATTGAATATCAGTAGCAAATGCACCCAAAGATAAACGAAAATGCAAGTACTTATTGACCTTGGCTTGTTTTTACAAGTTGTTGGAGTTGATGGCTTTATTGCTGTTCAGTTGATAACAGTTGAGATGTTGCACTATGAGGGAAAAAGGTTTTAATTCCCAGAGGAAAAAAAATGCAGGCCAGCTCTGAGAACTGGTCTCCGTGCTGAAGCAGTAAAGTCAACATCCACCTGAGCTGTGGGAAATTTAGGCTAAGGAGGATGGTACTATTTCAGAGCTTCATGTTCAAAGATGTTTCAGCCAATGTGGACCAAGTTTCTGCAGTAAAAGAACTACAATCTTTAAACCTAAGCAACCCGATATTTTGAACATCCTACATACAAACTAATAGTTTACAGCAAAATACAGAGATAACGTTTAAAGAGAAATATTTGGCCATTTGGAATATGTGCTAGGAACCGGAAGGCCCACAGAAGCAGAAGGCGACGATTCAGCCCTCAAAACTGTTATTCAGGAACAGAAGGCGACCATTTAGCCCTCACTCCTGTTACACAGGAACAGCAGGAGACCATTCAGCCCTCAAAACTGTTCCTCAGGAACAGAACAAGAGCATTCAACCTTCAAACCTGTTACTCAGGAACAGAAGGAGACCATTCAGCCCTCAAAACTGTTCCTCAGGAACAGAAGGAGACCATTCAGTCCTCAAACCTGTTACTCAGGAACGGAAGGTGACCATTCAGTCCTCAAACCTGTTACTCAGGAACAGAAGGAGACCATTCAGGCCTCAAAACTGTCCCTCAGGAACAGAACGAGAGCATTCAACCTTCAAACCTATTACTCAGGAACAGAAGGTGACCATTCAGTCCTCAAACCTGTTACTCAGGAACGGAACAAGAGCATTCAACCTTCCAACCTGTTACTCAGGAACAGAAGGAGACCATTCAGCCCTCAAAACTGTTCCTCAGGAACAGAACAAGAGCATTCAACCTTCAAACATGTTACTCAGGAACAGAGGGAGACCATTCATCCCTAATAAGTGTTACTCAGGAACAGAAAGAGACCATTCAATCCTCAAAAGTGTTACTCCGGAAGAGAAGGAGACCAATCAACCCTTCAATGTGTTACACAGGAATAGGAAGAGTACTGTCAGCCCCTCAAGCTTGTTACGTGGAAGAGGCCATTCAGTCTTCCAACCTATTACATAGATACAGCAGGAGGCCATTCAGCCTCTCAAGCTTATTCTGCCATTCAATTTGATCATAGCTGGTCAGTACCTTAACTCCATCTACCCACCTGGCTCCATAATGCCTTCTGTCCAACAAAAAAATAAACTTTCTCAAGTTTTGAAACTTTCAATTGAACTCCAACCTGAAAAGCTTCCTTGGGAGAGAATTCCATGTTTCTGTTTGTAATGGCGGATACAGAACTGAAATTCCTCTTTACTTTGGGAAAGGAATCTTAAATGCATTAAGTATCTGTAGGCTGAATTACATTTGTCTGAAATTACTATGGTGTCACTTCAAAGCTTTAGAGGATAAACATTTTGGACATAAAAGGGCAAAAAGACTGATTGCTTGCTCATTGTGTAACAGTTCTGCTGCCTTTTCCAATATTGATACATCATTCAAGTAAGTTTCTGACCGGCTCCTGTGCAACAGTACTGAGTTTTCCTGAAAGTTTCTTAATTTAGTTGCTTGGGGCGGCGCGGTGGCACAGTGGTTAGCATTGCTGCCACACGGCACCGAGGTGCCAGGTTCGATACCTGCTCTGGGCCACTGTCCGTGTGGAGTTTTCACATTCTCCCCTATTCATTTGGAATGAATTGTTCATGAAACATAATCAGGATTCAAGATTTAAGCTTTAAACTGTACAAAAACATTTGAAGTTAGTATTGTGATAAGTGCCTCACGCCATTGTAATGTAAAGGTGCCCGGCAGAGCAATGGTTATTTTGGGACTGGGGAATGGTGCTGCCCATGGTATGATGTATAGAATCACATGCTACGCGACACTTGAGATAATTGTCTGGAAACCAGACAACGTCCATGGAGCTCCATGCATGACCTTACCTTGGAATGGTACATAGTTAAGAACTTGATGCTTAAATATAAAGTCTCAAACCCTCATCGTCGAGACATCACCGCATTCCATAATACAACGGTTAGCAGTGCTGATAAATAGGAAAACAGTTTAGCTCTGTACATATTAAGTTTAGGACAGTAGTGCTTTCTCTAAAAGAAAAACACTGTTTCATTTATTTGAATGGCGAGACAGAGGAAAGGTTACGACTGCCTTAGAGTTGAGCCTGAGAGACTGAATGGCCAGCAATGAAACATTGTTCTTGTTTGCAACTATCTTTGCTTCTGTATTAAAGAAAAATGGAAAGCACCGTGCACCCCAGATATTGTGTGGCCAAAAATATATGGCTGAAAATGGCAAAAATATATATAATAGAACACAGAACCCTTCTCCCCACCAAATGGATTATATTTTGCTCAGTTTAGAAGATGGAATAATGGTACAAAGTATATCGGGGGTCATTTCTTCTACTGTGAAGGTGCAAAGCTGTTTGTAGATAATCGTTTCATGATTTTTGCCCTATCTGTCACACAGAGGAAACCTTTTGTCGTTCTTCACACAGTGATCGTTTATGGTAAAGAAAATCCAAACGGAAAATGTTTGCTTGAGTGGTCATTTTGAAGTGTTAACCGATGTGATATTTCAAAAGTAGAGTTTACCTCTGTTGGTTTCCTGATGAATGCAGATTAAGAGAAGGTTTTGTGTAGTGCTCGTTCCTGCGAAGTCAGAGACTTGAGCACACAATCTAGACTGGTACTCCAGGACAGCAGTAAGGAAATGCTATACTGTCAATGACGGGGTTACAATTGAGGCCTGGTTTCCCATTGAGGTAGATGCAAAAGATCTCTTGGCACTGTTTGCAGTTGAATTCTCCAAAAAAAAGAATGGGGAAAGTAAATAAGGTGGTAATGAAGAAATATCATGTCATGGTTTGATCATTAACATGAATAACTCGAGCATCTTACTAAATCCAACTTTGCAATAGTCTATGGAGAGAATTTTAAACCTTAAGCTTAACACCCTCTTTGTTTTTTAATTCATTTATGCAATGTGGGTGTTACTGGCTGTGCCAGCATTCCCAATTGCTCTTGATAAGGTGGCAGTGAGTTGCCTTCTTGAACTGCTGCAGTCCATGTGTGTAGGTACACCCACTGTGCTGTTAGGGAGGGAGTTCATGAATTTTGTTCCAGTGAAAGTGAAGGAACGATAAATTTCCGAGTCAGGTCCCGAGGTTCCCAAATCCTGAAGGACCTTCTTTTTCAACTCCCCCTGAATCCTCGACAGACACCCTAATGTAGGCTAGGCTTACTTCAGGATGTCACGAAATGTATTTGGCTCATCGAAGCAGCACAACTTCAGGTGGGCAGAACCTGTGCCCCACCACACTTTAGCTCATTAGATACTGAGATAGAAAATCTGTATGTCCTGCACGTCAATCCAACACAGTTTGTTTCGGAAACAATTTACACTTTGATCTCCAACTACCACATTGTGTTGGCTTCTTGTGTTAGAAATCACCCAAAGCCAACTTTTTGTTTGTCACGATGGATTGCATCTTGTGATAAAGCAATGAGTGGCAATGAATGGGAATTAGTCTGTCAGCAACAAAAACATATGGAGGTGATGAGAGACACAATCTGATACACGTTAGCCACATTTTCAGGGAAGATCTGATAGCATGTGGACATTGCATATATCGCTAACTGATTGGGCTAGCATGATAGGAGAGAGAGGAGATCTCATGGTGTTAGATGTGATGTGATAGAGAATTGAACTGTCTCTGTATTTTTGTACAGCTAATCCTGCTGGGTTTGTTTTTAGTGTTTGATTTGGAGATTAGATGGGTAACTATCAACTGAATGAGCTGTATCTATTTGATCCTCATTCAATTGTTCTGTATTATCATTCACTAGCATTAAATCCTATAACGGAGCAAGCTAGTTACTGCCTGTGCTGTTTGAACAGAAACTTTGACCTGCTGCAGATGTCTTTTATTTCATCTTTGTCCGAAATGATGCATCAGAATGCTTACCAACCATTTCGGATTTTATGAAATCATTTAAAGATAACAGCGCAGCTAATTCCAATCTTTGAAAAAGAAAAGTGGTTCGGCCACAGAGATTATGATGAGTATTCTGGTCAAAAGTTTAATGGCCCACTTTTTCTCTGTTTAGTGCCAGAGTAATGATGGAAATGTTGTTTGAAGTGTAGCTCTCTGTGTGCTAGGTGCTATTACTAGCATTATTGAGATGCAGAATATCAGACTTGAACTAAGTCAGGGCCTAATGCTGCAGTGCTGTGCTAATTTTAACTTGAAAAGAGGATGAAGATAAACTGACTATTGCTAGGCTCCATATGCCACACCAGTGATAATACTGTGTTGTGCAATACTCTGAATAATACCCCAGTTACTCCATTTTATCTTTTCAGACGTCAGAGTATAATTTTTCTAATGCAGAATGCCTGTTGAATCTGTTGTACAAAATATACGCTGCTGTTTTGTTCTGTTTCAGCCCATGCAGCAAGCATTAGAGCCTGTAATGCTATTAGCTCATTGCATCACTGCATTAGCCTATTTGAAAGGGCTGAAACATATGTTTAATTCAGCATTTATTTGGCCAGAAAATGATCAAGTTTGTTTGAATTGCTTTTGAACCCAAAGAGCCCAGGTTGTGAAGAGCTTCCAGAAGTGTAGCCCTCTCTCTGGCTCTCTGGCTCTCACTGAAGAGGGTTTGATTTTAACCCCATTTAAGTAGATGGATTTTGAATGGGTTAAAATCTCTTGGTTGGAATGAAATTCCAACAAAGCCACGGTTTTTCCAAAGAGATGACGGATCCACGTTTGGGGAATTTTAGTCCTACAGTTACAGCGAAAGAGTGTTTGACCTTTTTATTTGTAACTGAGAGCACTCACAGGGCGGGAATTATTTGTTCCTGCTAAGCTGAGAACTCTCCCCAGTGTGGACACTGCAGATGGAGTGAGCCTTGTCGGGCTAGAGGATTGGGTAAAAAGCTTTGTGTTCACAACTGGCAAAGAGCTTGACCTGTGGGTGACCCTGGCCAAACAAACGCAGAGCTGAAGAGACTCCTTTTGACATAGATACCCATTGAGAGTTTTAAGCAGAGAGATAACCTGACCCTCACAGATTGCCGGGGAGTTAGACTCAAAATGCCTGACACAAAGGTATTCCCAAGTTTGTCTTGGAGGAATTAAATTGTTGTAAGGTGAAAGATAATAAATACTACCAGAGAGAGGGTTGTATGGTGTTGGCGTGATCTTTAGTTAACACAAGATGGTGGAAAATGTTGGGAAGTTCTGTTGCTAAGTTGCATCTCCGGGATGAAGAAGTGCACATATTTAAACAGGTAATTTTATCCTTGCAGCAACTCACGAAGTGAAAAAATAGGCAGGGCTCCATTGATGGATATGTTTGATAAGTGCTGAATAAAAGGGATCTGGCATGAAGCAATGTCAAATCTTCTCTCTGCTGTCCCTGCTCTTTGTTTCTGCAGGCTCTTTTCCACAGGAACAAATACATTCAAGTAAATAAAAGCAAAACAACAGCAGTGGCCCGTATCATTGTGGCACACATGCTCGCAAGTCAACTTCTGCAGGAAGCTGGGAAGGCCGGTGCATACCATTTCCATTGCATCTTTATCTCTCCAGCTTATTGTTTGCTGCTAAGAGCACAAGCTGCAATTTCCCCGTGTAAAAGCTTCCTGTTGCTTGCCTTTTTAACACAAGTTTTTTCAGCAGGATTCTTAAGTCCATTGAATAAATGGTGGGAAGATAAAGCAACATCTTAAATGACTACAGAAGTAGACACAATGCTTAAGCTAAGACCAATGGTGATGCCACAGAGCAGGTGGTTGGAGGAGGGGTTTAAAAGAAGCATAGCAAGATTTTAGTGTCTCTCTCTCTGTAAAAACTTTAATTAATGTGCTAGATAGAATAAGCGGCTTTTATATACGTAAGTGCTTAGTGGGAATATTTTCAAACAAAATTTGACGCAGGTCTTTTCAGGAAATTCTAGGACAGGTGGCCAAAAGATTGATCAATGAGGTAGATTTTAAAGAGTTCCTTCGAGGAAGAGTGGGAGGTAGCAAGGCAGAGAGGTTTAGGGCGGAAATCCTTTGGGCCCAGATGCTAAAGGCATGGTTGCCAAGTGTGGTGCGATGGGAATCAGAGATGCACGTGTAAGAGTGCAGATTGAATTATAATAGTGCAGCGATCTCGAAGGTTGTAGCAGTTGGAGGAGATTACAAAGATAGGGAAGTGCGTGAAACCTTGACGGGGTTTGAAAACAAGGATGCCTTTTTTAAAATCAAAGTCTTCCTGGCAAATGTGGGACAGCGAGAGATGTTAATCCAAGTTATTCTGAGAAAAACACAAATATAATTCACTCTGAATTGAAAACTCACTGGGAGTATATGGTGTCACCCACATGAGATTAGTTCAGAATTACACACTTCACTTTTCTGCATGGAATTACTTTTTTTCCCCCAGCACAAAACACAAACATATTGCAGCCCCTAGATTGGCACAGATGGTTGAAGCTTTATGCTAACCATACCTAAAGGTACTCTCACTAACCCCGCATGTCTGGCCACTGCTTAGGAGTTAGTATTGCAGAGAAGCAGTCCTATGCCCTAGGGCTGAGCCATCAATTTCTGTATCTTGACAAGTAATTTTCTCACCCTGAAAGCCTCAAGAATTCTGTGTGCTTTGAAGACTTAAATTCTAATGTGATGCAATGAGAAAGTAAAATGTGAAAAATAGAAAAAAGCACATATTACATGGTATCTCAGTTAAGAAAGGAGTCCTTAAATTTTAACTATTTGTATGTTTCAAGGTAAAAAAGAGAATGGGCGGTATTCTCCCAGCCCCGCACCGCGCCACGCCGCCCCGTCGCCGGCACACAATTCTCCACGGAGCGGAGAATCGGCGCCATTGGCGCCAGCGTGTTTGGCGCGTCGCGGGTCGCTCTACGTGGCCAGGCCGCCAATTCTCCGGCCCGGATGGGCCGAGCAGCCACTCTAAAAAGGCAGAGTCTCGCTGGCGCCGTCCACACCTAGTCGGAGTCGGCGGGAACTCTGCGCGCAGGGTCGGGGGGGGGGGGGGCCTGTGGGGGGGGGGGAGGAGGGGGCTCCGAACCCGGGGGTGGGGTGGGGGGTGGGGGAGGCCTCTGATGGGGCCTGGCCCGCGACCAGGGCCCACCGATCGGCAGGCCGGCCTCTGTGGCTGGGGGCCTCCTTTCCCAGGCGCCAGCCCCTGTAGCCCTGTGCCATGTTGCGTCGGGGCCGGCACGTTGAAGGAGGCCACTGCGTGTGTTGGCGACGGCGCCACTGCGCATGTCCTCGATGGCACTGGTGCAACTGCGCATGCGCGGATCCCGCGGCGCACAGTTCGCACCGGAATCTGCAGCTGGAGCGGCGCAAACCGCTCCAGCACCGTGCTGGTCCCCTGTAGGGGCCAGAATTGGACGTGGGAGTGGAGAATCCCGCCCAATATGTTTGCAAGATTTCATGGTTTAGGCGAGGTAATAATTTTATTGACAGTAAAAGTAGTGATTTGTACCATATTGACAGAATAGAAAAATCACTGCACAATTATCCTATCATTTCAGCTTATCAGGCAATTGAATTGTTACAAGTCACATAATGCCACATTTTCTCTAGTCAATATTTTACAATAATTTTGCTAATAGTTTCCCCCCCTCCCTTTAACACAACATGGGTTGAAGCATAGGAAAGTGTAGACCTAAGGTTTTATGTTTGAGCGTTTTAATCAAACCACTCGAAAAAGTCAGAGAATTTAGATTTTCCAACATTAGCCTGCTTCGTCTTAATGGGCAACACAATTCGCCAGAAAGGAGTTCTAAAAATGGCAGAAGAACAGTTTGTTGGAGCAGCGTTCATCTGAGGGAAAAAATGGCAATTATTGTAAAATTCTCCACTAAACTCAGGCGCGTTCATTGTTCTGCTATATTCTGCCTCAGAGCTGACGCTGTGCGTTTAAGAGACGTATAGAAAGCCACTGCACTTAAATTGTTAAAAAGTGTCATGCATACATGCAGTCTAATGGCAATAATGAATTTAGAATATAACTTGGTTTCGGGTTCTTCTTAGCCCTTACCTTTCCCAGTGTCAAAGCAAACCTCCGCCTGTTCGACAATCCACGCCAAGTACATACTCATTAATTATCACTCAGTTGCCTTTTTCTAACAAAAGATGATGGAAAAATTCCTGATGCAATAAACTGAAATATATATTCCACCTTTTCCTCGTCATTTTTGAGTGATCTTTTCAGTGTTGTTTTGAGGACAACTGCTGAGACAATTTAAAAAATCTGTTTTAAATATGTGTTGGAAGAAATTGGTCTTCTCTCACCCCACACCCTTAGTTCAACCAAAATGTCAAGAAATTATAAGAACCCTCGGTGTAAGACTAAATCCTTGTGGGGTACCATCATTGCTGTTTGAATTTAGAAAACAAACCATACACATGAATCTTACTTATCTCCAGCCTCTGTCATTTAGATAAGTGCTGTGTAAGAATTATTCATCCGCTATGTCAATAGTTAATAAAAAGAGTTAATTTTGGTAAACTGCGGAGCTGGGTTTACACAATGAATAAAGAAATATTTGGAAACATGTTAAAAGGCCTGGAATACAATCAGCAGCAATTTCTAATGGCCTTCTTGTGTGTTCTTATTTTTTGTCTCTGAATCGCATTCACTCTTGAGACTGAAAAGGAACAGAGGACTTTATTACCCATGCTAACATTGCAATCAGAGTTACACATTAAAATAATAAATCAAAATGGTTTGCATTCTAAATGACACATTGACCAGGACCGCATCTACTCGTTGGAAGTATAGTATCAGCAATCAATGATGCGGACCAGTTAGTGAGGTGTGATTTTTAATGGCATGAACAGAGATGGATGGTGGATGTGATGGATTAGAGAGAGAGGGAGGAAAATATGAAATGGTATCAATTCATATAAGTATTGATTTTAGTAAACAGTGGGACTGTGAAACTGGGTTCACCCCGGGGACTGATGTCTGTTTTTTTGGAGAGGCAGTCCTTATTTACTTCCATTGGAGATTTCTAACACTTGTTGAGGTGACTGTTTAATTGAGATGACCATAAGGGCAAGTTTCATTGTAGCGTATAGGCTAATATTGAGCTTTTTGAATATGGTGTTAGCTTTGTTGGATGGGATAATTACCCTTGAATGAGGCGAATGCTCCAGCATCTTAACCTCTTGTGAAGTCAATACATTGTGTTTTATATTACAGTATCAGTCCTGTAAAACATTTTTGCAAATAGTACAGTAAATTTGTTGAACCTTTTAAAGATATGGTCATAGCTTTTGAAGTAAACTGCCAAATTTGTTTGAGATTGTTACATTAAACATTCACTCCCTCCACCACCGACGCACAGTAGCAGCCGTGTGTACTATCAACAACATGCACTGCAGCAACTCACGAAGGCTCCTTCGAAAACACCTTCCAAACCCGTGACCTCTACCACCAAGAAGAACAAAAAAGTGGCAGGGGAACGCCCACTTGAAGTTCCCCTCTAAGCCACTCACCATCCTGACTTGGAAATATATCGCTGGTACATTACATTTCTGACATTACAACGATGATTACACTTCAAAGGTGCCTCAAAGGTTGAAAAATATTTTAAGACATGCTGAGGCCATGAAAGATGCTATATAAATGCAAATATTTCTTTCTTTCTTCATATGGCTGGGTCAGAATCCTAGAACTCCCTCCCTAACAGCACTGTGGATGTCCCTGCACCACAGGGAACTGCAACGATTCAAGAAGTCGGCTCATCCCCAACTTCTCAAGGACAATTAGGGATGGGAAATAAATGCTGTTGTCACTAGTATTATTCACACCTCACGTGTGAATAGCCTTGAGTCTGATCTTCCATTCAACTAGATCATGGCTGACCTTCTACTTCAATGCCATTTTCCTGTACTATCCCCATATACCTTGAGGCCTTTGACATTTAGCAATCTATCGACTTCAGCCTTGAACGTACTCACTGACTGAGCCTCTGCAACCCTCGGCGGTGGAGAATTCCAAATGTTCACCAACCTCTGAGTGAAGAAATTCCTCCTTGTCTCAGTTCCTAAAGTTGCTACCCCTTCTTGTGAGACAGTGTCCCCTGTGTCCATGTGGTGTAGGTGCATCCACACTAGTGTTAGGCAAGGAGTTCCAGGATTTTGACCCAGCAACAGTGAAGGAATGGTGATATATTTCCAAGTCAGGATGGTGAGTGGTTTGGAGGGGAATTGAAGATGGTGGCATTCTGTAGGCACCTAATGACTGCTTTTCTGAAGTAGTTGCTAGTCAGACGGGAGTCTTAGCAAGAGTGATCGCCGTGGATGGCATGGTGACACAGTGGTTAGCACTGCTGCCTCACAGCACCAGTGACCAGGCTCGATTCCAGCCTTGGTTCACTGGCTGTGTGGAGTTTGCATATTCTCCCCGCGTCTGCATGGGTTTCCTCCGGGTGTTCCGGTTTCACCCACAGTCCAAAGACGCACAGGTTAGGTGGGGCTCCGGGGTTATGGGGACAGGATGGGAAGTGGGTTGAGGTCGGGTTATATTTCGGAAGGTCAGTGCAGACTCGAAGGGCTGAATGGCCTCCTTCTGCACTATCGGAGTTCTATGGTTCTATGACTATTTGATTGCAGAAGGAACCGCAGTTGATCCTGGTTCTGTCCTACTCTGGTTGGAGAGTGTTGCTGTTTCTAACAGTGACATAACTGCATTCCTTTACAATTTTGCTGCCAATTTTAAAAAAAGAAACAGAGGAAATGGTAGGATCCCGGGCGGGATTCTCCACTCCCACGCCGAAGTGGCCGCGCCGTCGTGAACGCCGTTGAGGTTCACGACGGCGCGGAACGGCCCCAGTCCCGACCGATTCAGGCCCTGACAATGGGCCAGGATCGGGGCCGCGTCATCTACACGCGCCAGGACTTGTCGCCCGCGTAAAAGCGCCGCCGCATAACTGGCGTCATCCGCGCATGCATGGTTGTCGTCCTCTCTAAATCCACCCCGCAAGAAGATGGGGGACGGATCTTGCGGGGCCGTGGAAGGAAGGAGGTCCTCCTTCAGAGAGGACGGCCCGACGATCGGTGGGCACCGATCGCGGGCCACCCCACATTCCAGGTGAAGCCCAGTGCAGGATTCCCCCCTCGCCCCCCCACAGGCCGCCCCCCCCAGCGTTCATGCACCGCCCACGACTGCAGCGACCAGGTGTGGACGGCGCCAGGGGGAAACCCGCCGTTTTGGCCTGGCCGCTCGGCCCATCCAGGCCTCAGAATAGCGGGGGTGCCGGAGAATCGGCATTTTGGGTGTCTCCGGCGGTTCTCCGGTCTGCGGCCCGCGAAACTCGACCGGGCCGTTCCCGCCGCTTGGGAGAATCGCGGGAGGGTGTCGGACCAGCGTCCCCGGAAATTTTGGCGGCCCAGGCGATTCTCCCAACCGGCGTGGGAGTGGAGAATCGCGCCCCCCATTCCTGGGGTGTCATTCTCCGCCGGCGGGAGTCTCCGTTTTGCCGGCGCCCGGGGGTTTCCCGACGGCGTGGGGCTGCCCCACAATGGGAAACCCCATTGACCGGCCGGTGTTACGGAGACTCCCGCCGGCCGGTCGGGGCAGAAATATGGCGGGGCGGGTAGGAGAATTTCGCCCCTGATTCCACTAACTTTCAGCAGAGTTTGGTGGGCAACAAACTTCAGTCAGGGGAACTGTGAAAGCTGAGCTTCGCCCAGGGATGTTGAAGCCAATTCCGCTGCCGTCTTTGTTGCCCCCACTGAGATCAACTCATTCACAAAAAGTCAGAGGTTGATCCAGAAACGATGCTGGTCTGTGCAGCCGAGGATATGAAAGGTGAAGATTTTTAATTTCAAGTACAGGATTTTAAAAATGTCCTCAAAAAAGGGTGGTACGTGGTGCCGTGGTTAGCACTGGGACTACGGCGTCGAGGACCCGTGTTCAAATGCCAGCCCTGGGTCACTGTCCATGTGGAGTTTGCACATTCTCCCCGTGTCTGTGTGGGTTTTAACCCCACAACCCAAAAATGTGCAGGTTAGGTGGATTGGCCACGCTAAATTGCCCCTTAATTGGAAAAATAAAGTAAGTGGGTACTCTAAATTTATAAAAACAAAATATCCTCAAAATGTCATGCTACACATCTCCATGCAAGAAGTGCACCATTCAATGACGTAAGGAGCTGCGCCAAAATTTCTGAATGGTTTCTCCATTTCCAAAGCTATTGCATGGGCTTATTTCATGAACTCCTGAAAACTACTGAACAGACGGAATGCAACATTTGTCTTTTTGGGGGTAACTTTAACCTCACTCACAGAGCGGGAACCCCATGGAGGTGTACGAAATGCTGGATTTGCAGCCTGCACGATAGCCCTGCTAGCTTTACCAGGAAGTAACCATTCTGTGAATACATCTTGGGACGTTTCACTACATTGAAGGTGCTGCACAAATGCAAGTTGTTGTTGTAAAATGGGATGCGGTTATGAAGCTAGTGTTGCACCTGATCCTGTCAGCTTCCCATTAGCTTTCCAATCTCATGTAGGCAATGCTCATCATGGTTAGCTGCAGAAGTCAAATGGTTAAAAAAGAAATGTTTGATTTACCTGTGGCTCGCTTAGGAGCTGAAATGAGCTTCACTGCATGTAGCCGGTCCCCAGAGAGGAATACTAACTTCTGAATACACAAAACTGCTGAGCTGAGAGGTCCAGACTTGCAGTAACTCATTGAGCCACAGGCAAGCCTATCTAAACAGCAGAGGGAGATCTTTCAACCCCAAAAACCACTTCAATTTTCAACCAAGAAAAACGTTTGCACCAAAAAAATGTTGAAATTGGTGTAAAAGTTTCTATGAATAAAAAGCTTTCTTTCATTATGGTGATTCTTTTTTACACAGAACCACGCAGAAGATCTTTCCTTGCTAATTCTGGAAGTGAAGTAGCAAATAATCTTGAGTTTTTTAGACTATAAGTCCGGAAAAGTAACTGCCACCTGACACTTGAGAAATGATAGTTTTCTGTCAAAAAGTCATAGTGAAATGTTTTTCCGAGTGTTTAATGTTATGACACCATTGGGGTTTATGAAGAAGTATTGGGAAAACATTCTCGGACAGAATTCTCCGTTTGGGAGGCTAAGTGCTGACGGTGTGACTGAATCGTGAGTGTTCTACGGCCCCGAAAGCAGTGCCGGTCCCGGAGCTATTTGGGACGTCCTAATGGGCTAGCACTGGTGCCAGGCAGAACTAGTGCAATTCCAACAAATGCTGGTGTGTGATTCGCCGGAGTCATGATTGGCATTCGAGAGCCTGACAAGCAGGAGCTGCATATAGTCACTCCACTCCCCATACACCCTCATCCCAGCCAAGAAGATGGCACAGGTTGCGCTGGAACATGCCCATCCTGTTGCTGGGTCGGCTGGGGCTAGACGGTACCGAGCGGGTTGGCCTGGGGGTGGCACCCATATGACCAGTGACGCTAAGATCACAGTGAGCAGTCAGCAGCGTGCGCAGCCACATGCTGCCTTGCTGACTGCGGCAATGGGGGTCCCTGCCTGTCCACCCTGACCCCACGACCCATCTCTGACCGCCCCATCCCCCGCTACTACACCCAACCCTGGCAGAAGCCTCTCGACCGGCAGCGCAATGGTCAGCACACTGTAGCGATGTTGGACATTTTTCGTATCCCCTGTCAGCAGCCACGCTACCTGTTTCCCGATTTTAAATACCACAAGTGAAACTTATCGTCGGTAATTCCTCCTGGAGGAGGCGGAACTTGCTGATATGCCAATGGCGTTTACTGTACAATATGCATGCTCACGCCGGCGTGCGGAGTGAAACGCATTCACGTCGCTGTTGAGGTACCGGAACATGGCATTTCGATCGATGCCCGGCGCCGGCCTCAATTTTTGGCTGATGCGCGATTCTCCGCCCAGATACGCTTCACGATTCTGGCGTCGTTGGATGGAGAATCCCTCAGCTTTGTTTTCAAATTCCTCCATGGCCTTACCCCTCCCTATCTTCAACCTCACAACCCTCCGAGATATCAGTGCTCCTCTAATTCTGGCCTCTTGAGCATCCTGGTTTTGATCAAATATAGTTCAACACTCCAAAACACTTCCCAGGAGTTGGTAAAGAGATATTAGGGCAGATAGTCAAATAAAGGATTACCTTAAAAGAGGAGAGAGAGATAGAGAGGTTTAGGGAGGGAATTCCAGAGCTTAAGGCCCAGGCAGTTGAAAGCACGGCTGCCAATGGTGGAATTATTCAGATCGGGGAGGGACCACTGCAACTGGCAAAGATTTGACGGGTAACTTAGGCTATATTTACCAGAAGACAACAATTTATAAATATCAACATGAGAAAAAAAAAATCACATGCATATTTCACAGAGGACCAGAACATTGAAGAAAAGATCCAGTGATTTAAATAAAAATAACATTGTTTTTTTGTGGGGTGGTTTGGCAGGTTGAAGTATGAACATTGCTCTAAATCTACTGATTTTTTTCAATAAATCACTGCAGGTAAGGTTGAATACATGTGAGACACATTGAACAGCACATCACTTGTAAAATCTGAAGCAGCTTAAATACGACATTCCAGTGTGTTTCCTCAGAACATCAGCTATATAATGCCAATCTGGAATCTTGGGTGCAATATAAACTGTGATATTATCCCTTTATAATAAACTGACCGTAAAAAGAGCTTGTTTACAAACGAGCAGTGTGGGCCCATAGACAGTGAATGTCCAGGGTGATTTTGCTTCTGTTGCCAGTAACCTTCGAATGAATACTGTTGCTAGAGCCAGGAACTATGTCCACAATATTGCTTTTCCATGCATGAGTGCTGGGCAGGTGGATCTCCACAGAAGCGTGTGCGTTTTGTTCAGCTTGCCATGTGCCTGAATTTTGTGTCACTGGCCATTAATGTATGCTGAATTCCCTAGAAGGCTCAATGTTATACATTAGAGGGGGAATAGGGGTTCAGTAAAATAAATGAGAGCCAGAGCTGCTTACACCACTGTTCCTAGCTGGATTGCTACTGTACGTGACTGGGATTGATTTTAGTCACATCATGTGTTTGTTACTAACCTCGACTTGCTGCATTTTACTGGAAAATTCATTGAATAGTACAGCACAGAAGGATCCCATTCATCCCATTGAGTCCGCCCCGATTCTTTTAACAAAGTCAGTTAGTTGCGCACTTCCCTGTATCACACTGTTTTTATCGGGAGAGGTTGCTGCAGTTTTGGTTATGAGCGCTGTTGCTGTAGTTCATAGAGGCTCTTTTTAAACAGACTCCATAGATTGTTTGATGCGGTGTGCTGCTTAAACAGACTTTGATTGCTGTGAAACAGACTGTTTGCCCTGAACCCTGCCAAAGTCCCTTCCCCCACCTCTCCAACTCATTGGCTGATACAGTACTGCCAATAGGCAATCTGATAATTTAGGGGCGATTGGATATGTTGGAGGTCCCACCACCCCCCCCAGTTTTTTTTGAACCAGTCTGCAAAAGTACCAATATTTTATTCACAGTGCTTTTCTTAGCAGTTTAGGCAAGGAAAAGTTACTAAAAATGTCAAAGAGAATTTAAAAATCAATAATATTACCAGCATCCTTATTTGGATTAACTTAAACTGCTTTGAAGCTAATATTAAAACCATCAGATGCATAGTCAGGAAAGGCTAAAATGTAAGGCAGAAAATACACCTACAGATACACACACCCACAGACACAGAAAGGCACACCTACAGATACACACACATACACACACACACAGACAGAAAGGCACACCCACAGATACAGACACACCCACAGATGCACGCTCACCCAAACAGATAAATACACCCGCAGATATACAGACACACACAGAATGACACACCTACAGAGACAGACACATACACAGATATATACACACACAGATAGACACACACACACATATACAGCACGGTAGCATTGTGGATAGCACAATTGCTTCACAGCTCCAGGGTCCCAGGTTCAATTCCGGCTTGGGTCACTGTCTGTGCGGAGTCTGCATATCCTCCCCATGTGTGCGTGGGTTTCCTCCGGGTGCTCCAGTTTCCTCCCACAGTCCAAAGATGTGCAGGTTAGGTGGATTGGCCATGCTAAGTTGTCCCTTAGTGTCCAAAATTGCCCTTAGTGTTGGGTGGGGTTGCTGGGTTATGGGGATAGGGTGGAGGTGTTGACCTTGGGTCGGGTGCTCTTTCTAAGAGTCGGTGCAGACTCGATGGGCCAAATGGCCTCCTTCTGCACTGTGAATTCTATGATTCTATAAACACACCCACAGATACACACACACACACACACACAGACACACCCACAGATACAGACACACACAGAGATATATACACACACAGATAGACACACACACAGATACACACACAGACACACACATACACAGATATACACACACACAGAAAGACACGCACACACAGATAGATAAACTCACACACACAGATAGATACACACACACATATAGACACACACACAGAGATACACACACAGACACATACACAAATATACACACACACAGACATAGACACACACACAGGTAGACACACACACACATTCAAAATGAAAATCGCCATAGCCCCTGAGGATCATAGACTGCTCTTCTGTTTTGAAAGAGCTGATTTAACCTGAGGTCACCACAACTCAGGTGAGGGGCAAGACTGAGAAGGTGGGGCCTTCATGGATAACCTCAGCCGATATGGGAATTTAACCCGTACAGTTAGCGTGGCTTTGCATCATAACCCACTCATCCAGCCAACTGAGCTAACTGACCCCCGTACACACAAATCCAAAGATGTGCAGGTGAGGTGGATTGACCATGCCAAATTGCCCCTTCGTGTCAAAAGGTTAGGTGGGGTTATGGGGATAGGTCGGGGAAGTGGGCCTCGGTAATGTGCTCTTTCAGAGGGCCGGTGCAGATTCGATGGGCTGAAAGAATGGCCTGCTCCTGCAGTGTAGGGATTTATCACACACATACTGATACACACACGCTCACACACACACAGATACACACAAATGCACACACACAGATACACACAAATGCACACACACAGATACACACACACACGCATCCATGTCCACAGATACACACACACAGAGATACAGACAATACACACACAATATTTTTATAGTGCAGCTAGATTTTCGAGAGGAGGAGGGAAGATTGCCTTGACCTGTGTGAAGGGGAACCCCTGCAGACATAACCATTCTGACCCAGTGAATGGTCTGAATGAGATAAATGCTGCTTTATCTTTTCTTGAAAGAAACAAGATAGAGAGGCCTAAATGCCTGGGCATGCTTAAATGGACAACTGTGCAATGTTTGAGCCGAGTGGGTGTTTGAAATCTGAGCAATCCAACAGACTAAGAGCTGCCACAGGTCACCTGCTGCCCTCCATGGGGATAGGCGCAGACCTTACAAGAAATTGCCCATGGTTGAATTGAAATACAAATTCCTTTCTCTACTGACTGGCCTCTTTCACCAGACCATGGTCTATAAAATTTTGTAAAAACAATTCTAAAAAAAATATTTCAAAGGGCAAGCGACTGTGATGAAAGGTTTGACAGTTTTGACTTCCAGTTCATGCTCTTCATTACTAGAAAATTGAATTGCAGGACCATGTCTCAGCAACGCTTGCCACAGATCCAGTGGTATTCTTAAAAACAGCCTGGTTGTTGTGCTTTTCTTTCCTCTGGTGCTTGCAGCTGTAAAGCAGCAATATGTCAGTTCCACTGATTTTAAATCGTATTTTGACTAAATTCTGATGGGCGCAAAGACAGCTTGCACCTCGACTTGCAATATGCCATTCATATAAAGTCAGGTATCAGCAATTAAAGTGGCATTTCAAACAATTACATCAGAAGAGATTACCCTAAATTCATGTGATAATGTCATGCAATGCCTAGAGAGATGGTAAGGGAAGTTACAGACCATTTGAATGGATCAAACTCATCAGAACTAAGACAGTAGGAATGCACACACGATGGCTGACTAAGTGTGTTGCACATGTGTGGAGTGACTGCAAGGCCTGTGTGCAGGCTCTGCCCCCCCCCCCCCCCCCCCCTCCCAAATAGCCAGGGGCGATTGAAGAACGCCTCTGGCCGCCTAACTCACTGGTCTGCTGCTTAATTGCCACACGGAGTCCGTGACACATGGGCAGATGATATGACATTTTCAGTTCCTGTCACTAGCGAAAGCCACAACACAGCTCACACTAGTTGCTAAGAATCTGTCAGAAACTGTTAGCAGTTGGCAAAAGTTGCCCTGTGGCATTTCCTCGTGGCATCAGCAAAACGAGCATAAATCACCCAGCGGAGCCTGCTGCTGTACTAATGAGGCTGTAAGCTTGTTTATGGACTCGCATCATTTTTATGATTATTTCCACCTTTTCAGTTTTCCCTTCATAATTTCCCTTGGCTTTGGGAGCAGAGAAGTCAAAGCTAGAAATGAAGTCAGTGCTGATATTTTGCAAATGTGGCCCATAGCCGCTACCATATGGCTCCCTGCGAGTGAGCTCGTTGGAGTCTGAAAAGAGAGAGAGAGAAAAAGAAATTAGCCCCAGACCTCACAGAGATGCTATCAAATTACAGCGAAAATGGGAATGCCAATAAAATTGATGCTCTCGAGTTTTCTCCAAGGTTTTGACTCTCAGAGGTCAGGACGCCAGCAAAGTTAGAAAAGAACCGGCAGAAAAAAAATGTGTGTAAGGAAAGAGATAAAGAAATAAAGAAGAAATGTGCGTGAGAGCACAATTATTTCCCTTGGCATCCGGTGGGTCAGCATCTCCAGTTCTTCTTACCTGTCTCTTCAAATCACAAGGAAGAACAAAGTTAGAGCTTCTATTTTTTCTTAGGCATCCTCGAATGCGACCTGATTTTTGCAGCGGATTGAAAGCATTTGCTTCGAATGAAAATCTTGTCTTAGATTACAAGCCAGCGGTGCAATGGCCCCTCCCAGATGAAAGTAAAGCTGCTCTATTTGCCTAAAAAACAGTAGGAAGAACAAACTGCACATGAAAGCTGAGGCTATGTTTTCTGGGCTGGTGCTAATGATGTAACAGAAACCTGTTATTTGGGGTAAGCTGCTCGCTCCAGACTGATTGAGGGGTTTGGTCCTCACTTAAAAGCTTTCGTCATTGTATCTACATAAGTCTTTGCTTAAAATTTCTGTTTCTAGTGTGGGTGCTTTTGCTACATGTGAAAAACAGGAAAAGTACTGGTGATTGTTTTATATGGAATGCAGAAAGCCTTTCCTTCTCCTAATGGTGTGTATAATTCAGGTGCCCTGAAGGCATGCTTTCAGGGGTTCTTTTGCCTGAGGTAATGGGAAGCAAAGGCTGTTTTAAAGCCTTGATTATTCTATTGATGCACAAAGCTGGAAAAAGTCATCTCTGGATTATAGTAGATATTTCCATAAATTATCAATGAATTCTTCTCGAGTGAAGCAGTGGGGCATTACTCGTAAATGAATTTGAAGGCTTTTTTAGCACAAATGGAAAGTTATATGTAAAGAGGAGGGTTGATGCAGAGATATTAAGATGGGGAGGGTGCATCATTAGACTGGAAACTGTTACAGATTTTTTAATCAGTGACTATCCCCCCAACTTTAATTTTTAGTTGTGGTGAATAATCTAATATTTGCAGTATTTATATTCAGATTCAAACAGCTGTTGATGTGTTCTTCTCGTCAAGTTTCTTTAATAAATTGTAATGGGATGGAATAAATTGCTTTGCCTTACAAAAGGAAACCCCCAGCATTCACCTCAAACTCAATGACAGTACTACAACATGCGCTCCATGCACTATGCGTTATTAATGAAGCAGAGTGTATTTTTCTTTTGTCCTTCCCGCTAAATGAAAACGTAATTCTGGCTATAACATTTAAGCATTTTCAGGCCAGCATTTACTTAGCAACTCATTTGCATTTTGTGTTTGCCACATGTCTTAATGGCTGTCTTCTCCAAGACTTAAGAATAATGCTGGGGATATGAAACATAGTTCACTTTCCACCCAGTCTCAAGTAAGCTTAGGCCAGAAATAATATAGGTCAGATTCATTGTGTGTTCCTCTGCACTGGGACTTAACCTTTGCCTCAAAATGGCACCCCCTACTGCACCAGTGTAGGATTTTCACTTCCCCTCCTTGTCTGTCCTTATTTTAGTTTTCACAATTTAATGTCAATTTGTACTGAGGCTAGGGTCAGTCCTGTGCTGTGAAATTCTATCCATAAGAGGCCAAACCTGCGCGATTGTCCAGATTCAAATTTAAATAGGGTTCATAACTGTCTGCAGAGCAGACACTTTTCAGCCCATTCATCTGAAAACCAACTCACCCAGCTCAATAACACTGTAAACTTTGAATAGCGTAAGGAAGAATGCTAACAATATTAGTTTAATGCTACATTGATAAATTGGTACGAGACTGAAAATAAACGCCTATCTCCCTGACATAACTTTAATTTGCCGAGTTTGAAAAGAGAATGTGGGACCGTGTCAAAGTCCTTTAGAATCCACAAAGCGTTGACGACTTGTACTTGTTTCCCACTCTATAAGTGGGATCTTTTGCCACTCAGCTATGTAAGAATTACAAATACTGTATTGTTAATTGTCCTTATATGTGTGGCTGTACAGTTTGTGCGCTGTGTACAGCATTCTGATCAGTTTGGAAATCCAGGTGAGAGTAATACTGGTCCCAATTCCTTAATCTTGGCATGGGCATTAAAGCCATTAGTGCCAACCAAACTGTGTGTTATGTACCCCAGTGTAAGCATGGGCAGATGGTTTGCATCTGTGCCTGCAATGTTATTTTCCTCTCAGTCCCTGTCTAGCAGTGGGGGATTGAAGCAGCAAGGGGGATTGCACAAGCCCAAGACAAGCTGAATGACCGGTCTGTCCAGCTGTTTCCCACCCAGTTGTTTGATACAACCATTTTCCTGTGTTTAAATAAGACTAGGGCACAGATAGTGCACACCGGCCTCTTCATTTTATTAAAAATAATGAAGAACAGAAAGGAACGGTTAGTTTTCCAGGGTGGCTGACGAGCAGGGGGGGGGGAGATTTGTTGGAAAGAGGTCACTTGTGTGACCCTTTTCCCCAGTTCAAGATAATCAGTAAAGTGTCATGGGGAGCAGTACTCATCATACGGAGCATAACACTGCACTGAAGGATTGGAGGAGCTCAGGTACAAACCAGCTGTCATTCTGTGTGGTTTTACAAAGAGGACTGCCCCACTGCCCCTGTGCTGGAATATTAAAGACAACTTATTTTGATGTATCTAATAGTTTGTAGTTTGTGCTAAGAGATCAAAGACTATCGCTAAGAGATTAAATTACCTGTACCCTAAACACCTGGAAAACACTGACAGTGAACAAAACATTCTCCTGATGTTGTGCAACCTAAAGAAGCAATACAAAAGTCTTAAATGACCAAAAAGATTGCCTTAAAACTGCATCTTTAATGTACTGACAGGTGATGGCTTGGACAACAGTGTAGCTTCACCAAGCACAGGAGATGATGATGATCCAGACAAGGATAAAAAACGTCAGAAAAAACGAGGGATCTTCCCAAAAGTAGCCACAAACATCATGCGAGCATGGTTGTTCCAACACCTCACAGTAAGTGAAACATAAATTGATGCACCTTGAGATGTGGGTGGATTTATAGATAACAGGGGGCAGATTTTTCTCGCGCTTTGGTGGACAGGGTCACCAGGATGTAACAGATGGAAGCAAATTTGGCTGGGGAGGATGGCACACCTACTTTGGAGTCCACCCAATTGTCTGCTCATTAGTTTAACTTGACAGAAAATGGGTGGACTCTTTTCCCTGTCAGCTGATATTCCTCGGACTACAATTACATCAATCAGTAAAAGTTGAGCGACAGATTCGCAAGGCCATAAGAAAGCAAACCTGACACTGGGCTTTATTCCTTGAGAGACAGAATTGAAAAGTAGGGAAGTTATGCTCAAGCTGTATTGAACTTTGGTTAGAACACAGTTCTGGCAGTTCTGATTGCCTTATTATAAAAAGGACATGGAGGTGCTGGAGTTGGTACAAGAATAACACCAGAAATGTGTGGAAATACATATCGGGGAAGGGTTGACAGGCTGGGTCTCTTTTCTCTTGAAAAAAGAAGGCTGAGGGGTGACCTAACAGATCTTTAAGATTATGAAAAGCTTTGATAAGGATACAGGGAGAACGTTCATTCTCTGGGGAAGACCATAACTAAAGGTTATATAGATAGTCACAAACTTCTTCAACTAAAGAGTGGTAAGAACATGGAATTATCGTCTACAGGAAATGTTTGAAGCAAATTATAGATATGTATTGAAGCAGAACTAGAAAAACATATGAGGGGAAGCAAGTAGATGGTTATGATGATAGATTTAGATGAGAAAAGATGAGAGGAGGCTGTGGTGGAGCACAAACTCCAGCTTGGACCAGTTCGGCTCAATGGCCTGTTTCTGTGTCCTATATCCATCTAATCTGATGTATACGCTATACATGGCTGATTCATTACATTTTCCTCAAAAAGGAGGGAAGTGCTCAGTAAAACAAAGTCTTGAGGTGAGCTCATTTTCAAAGGAAGGTGGAGCATGGCAGATCTATCTTCAACAAACAGCTACGTTACAAAATGGAGATGACTTTGGAACTGAAATTTGCAGGATCTCAAAGGCTCAGGAAAATCGAGACCAAAGAGAAAATGCTGGAAAATCTCAGCAGGTCTGGCAGCATCTGTAGGGAGAGAAAAGAGCTAACGTTGCGAGTCCAAGTGACCCTTTGTCAAAGCTGGAAAATCGAGAATTGGGAAGGAGCATATCAAAATAAAACATATCCCAAATTTAATGAATTGGAATGAAAAGTGTAGTAAGTTAGAATATTACATAAGGGAAATGAAAAATTATAAATGAATATTTTTGCGAAGAAGATGGGAATTAAAAATAAAAAGAGTACCCAATTCTTTTTTTCCCAATTAAGGGGAAATTTAGCATGGCCAATCCACCTTCCCAGCACATCTTTGGGTTGTGGGGGTGAGACCCACACAAACACGGACAGTGACCCGGGGCCGGGATCGAACCTTGGCGCTGTGAGATAGCAGTGCTAATCACTGCATCACCATGCTGCCCCTACGAAGAAGGTGGGAAGAGTGAAAATTGATGTTTTTTTTAACCCTGACAATTTCTTGCCATTATCCCATTCACCTTTTGCATAGGTATTGGCTCCCAGACCAATAACTGGGAGAGATGAGATAGACGGCCATGATTAAGGGACTGTATTTTGTTTGATGGGATGTGACAAGCAGTGTTCATCAGGAATCATGGAGTTCAGTATGGCCAAGTGTTACATCATTGACTTTGCATCCAAGATACAAAAAAACATACTATTTTCTTAATGGTGGGAGACTAAAAGCTTTGAAGGATTAAGGGCATATACAGTCCGAGGATATAGGTGGCACAGTGGTTAGCACTGCTGCCTCACAGCGCCAGAGACCTGGGTTCTATTCCAACCTTGGGTGACTGCGTGAAGTTTGCACTTTCGCCCCATGTCTGCATGGGATTCTTCCAGGTGCTCCTGTTTCCTCCCACAGTCCAAAGATGTGAAGATAAGGTGGATTGGCCATTCTAAATTGCTCCTTAGTGTCCAAAGGTTGGGTGGCGTTACGGGGGGAGGAAGTGGGCCAAGGTGGAGTGCTCTTTCAGAGGGTTGGTGCAGTCTCAATGGGCTGAATGCACGTCGGGATTCTATGCTAGAGATCACTCGAAGCTAGTGAAGATGTACCAAAAGTAATCAAGAAGTCTAATAAATTGAATGTTGGCCTTTACCTGAAAGAAGCTGCAATACAAAGGGAAGAAAGTAATGGTTCAGAGGGACAGAATCTTGATCTGACCTACGGTGTTCAGTACTGGGCTCCAAACCTCAGGAGGATATGGGGCGGGATTCTCCCAGCCCTGCACCGGACCGGAGAATCCCGCGAACAGGCCACGCCGCCCCAACGCCCGCACTGCGGAGAATTGGCGCCAGCGTGCTTGGCGCGGCGCCGGTCGTGGCGGCCGGCCCGCCGATTCTCCGGCCCGAATGGGCCGAGCGGCCGTAGGAAAAGAGCCGAGTCCCGCCGGTGCTGTTCTGACCTGCTCTGGGCCGGCGGGACCTCGGCGTGTCAGGGCCGGGTGGCGGCCTGTGGGGGGGGGGGGTCTCCGATGTGGCCTGGCCTGCAATCGGGACCCACCAATCGGCGGGCCGGTCTCTGTGGCTGGGGGCTTCCTTTCCTACGCGTCGCCCCCTGCGCCACGTTGCGCCGGGGCCGGCGTGTTGAAGGAGGCCACTGCGCATGTCCTCATTGGCGCCGGCGCAACTGCGCATGTGCGGATCCCGGGGCGCACAGTTCACGCCAGGATCTGCAGCTGGAGCGGTGCGAACCGCTCCAGCGCCATACTGGCCCCCTGTAGGGACCAGAATTAGACGTGGGAGCGGCCCGTTCACGCTGTCGTAAAACGCAACGGCGTGGACACTCTGCCGCAGGATTGGAGAATCCCACCCATGGTGTCGAGGGAGGTGATACAATGTTAAATCACCAAATGAGACTGGAGCTTAAAGGGTTAAATTGTGTGATCAAATTGCACAAAATTGAGTTTAGGAGGTTGAAAAGTGACTTAATTCAGGTTCTTAAAATGATGAATGGATAAGATAGAGGAGATGCAGAGAAACTATTTCCTCTCATAGGGGGACCTAGAAAAAGAGGGCCCGTTTTATCCTAAAGTTCGAGCTGAACCCCACAGAGGTGAAATCAGGAAATACTCGTTCACACAAAGGGAAATCAGTAACTCTGTCCCTAAAAGACTGGTGATGTTTGGGCTCAATTAATTGCTATCCTTACCTGGGCCTGCAGCATCCTAACCAACAGCAACCTAGTTGACTCTTACCTGCCCTCTGAAACATCTTAACAAGCCACGTAGTCATATCAAAACCACTACAAAAGCAATAGGAATAAAACTGGATGGGTTTGAACTGATTCAGGCACTGGATTCAAACACAACAAAGACAGGCAGTCCAGCTGACCCTGCAAAGTCCTCCTCACAAAAACCTGGAGATCTGTCTCACCAACTAGTCAAGCAACAGTCTGACTTAGTCATACTCATGGAATCATACCTTACAGCCAATGTTTCAGACACCTCCATCACCAACCCTGGGTATATCCTTCCGATTGGCAACACAGACCCACAAGAGGTGGCAGCACAGTTGAATACAGTTGAGAGGGAGTGGAGCTGGGACTCCAGAACACAAGAAGTCTTACAGCATCAGGTCAAACATGGGCAAGGAGACCTTGATTACAACCTACCATGCTCCCTCAGCTGATGAATCAGTACTCCTCTGTGTTGAACACCACTCAGAGGAAGCACTGAGGGTGGCAAGGACGCAGAATGCACTCTTGAGTAATGCCCATCGCCAAGAGTGACTCACCAGCACCATTACTGACCAAGTTGGCCGAGATTTGAAGGACATAAGTGTTAGACTGGGCCTGCAGGAGGTGGTGAATGAACCAAGAAGAGGGAAGAACCGACTTGACCTTGTCCTCATCAATCTGCCAGTCACAGATGTGTCTGTCTGTGACATTATTGTTAGGAACAACCACCATAGAGTCCTTCTGTAGATAGAGTCCTGTCTTGGTTGTGTTATTACACTGACATAAAAGCACCAATCATTCATGAGGGATTGTGTAAACACATTGTGGCTCCATTTATGTAGACTAGATACATGAAAACAATTATACAAAGGTCAAAAGTCTGAAGACATCAGGGGCAGAATTCTCCGTCCCTCCAGCCCCATTTTCCATCAGGTGCAGCGGGATTCTCTGTTCCCGCAGCCGGCCAATGGGACTTCCCATTGTGGGCTACCCCACACCCTCGGGAAACCTGTGGGCGTGGGTGTGCAGCCGGTGGTGCGGAGGATCCCGCCAACGGAGAATCCCGCAGCAGAGCTGTGCATATGCTCTGTTTACAGGCAAAAGTGAAACTAAGACTGGATCATGTAACACTTTTCTCTTGTAGTAATATCATGTTGCTATACCTTGAAGGCATATTACAATATCCCCCTTTTTAAAGATACTTTTGTCCCTTTCAAAGAAGTATAACTATTAACGATACATGTTCATGTTTAGTTACCATTTGATAAGTGTACAGAACTGGTGAAGTTATGAATCTCTAAAGTGTAAAGATAATCTGCTGGTACACCCAGATCTTGTAATGATAACCTTGTCAGGAGCTTTCTTTAATTGCTTACAGTGATCTGTGGGATTGTTATTCTTAGATGTTGTTCCTGGTTTCATTCAGGATCTTATCCTCAATGCAATTGGACTGTACGGTTTTGAGGAGCTGGAATGGAATCTGATTTGTCTTCGGTTGTGTCTCACTGTTGTGCCTTTCTGTGTCATGACTTCACAGGACCTTTGTTCTGAACAAATCTTTGTTTCCTGAAATGCCGCGCCAATAAATTATTCATAATGACCTCGCTAGGCATACCAAATAAACTGAAAATAACACTTTAAGAGCGTGCACAACAGTTGAGCTTAATGTATTTTGCAATTGTTGAATAATGGGATACTTGGTAAAGTATTTGAGGATAACGATGAAGTCAATGTCATGGACATGAAAGAACTCAGATGTGGGGCGTCATTCTCCGACCCCCCGCTGGGTCAGAGAATGCCCGTTGGCCGCCGTGAATCCCGCCCCCGCCCCCGCCGAAGTCTCCGCTCCCGGAGATTGGGCGGGAGCGGGAATCCGGCCGCGCCGGTTGGCGGGTCCCCCCGCTGGATTCTCCGGCCCGGATGGGCCGAAGTCCCGCCCAGGAATTGCCTGTCCCGCCGACGTAAATCAAACCTGGTATTTACCGGCGGGACCAGGCAGCGTGGGCGGGCTCCGGGGTCCTGGGGGAGGGCACGGGGCGATCTGACCCCGGGGAGTGCCCCCACGGTGGCCTGGCCCGCGATCGGGGCCCACCGATCCGTGGGCGGGCCTGTGCCGTGGGGGCACTCTTTCCCTTCCGCCTCCGCCACGGCCTCCACCATGGCGGAGGCGGAAGAGACTCTCCCCACTGCGCATGCGCGGGAAACTGACAGCGGCCGCTGACGCTCCCGCGCATGCGCCGGGAAACTAACAGCAGCCGCTGACGCTCTCGCGCATGCGCCGCATTTCCGCGCCAGCTGGCGGGGAAACAAACGCCATTTCTGCCAGCTGGCGGGGCGGAAATCCCTCCGCCGCCGGCCTAGCCCCTCAATGTTGGGGCTAGGCCGCCAAAGATGCGGAGCATTCCGCACCTTTGGGCCGGCGCGATGCCCGTCTGATTGGCGCCGGCTTTGGCGCCAGTCGGCGGACATCCCGCCGTTGGGGGAGAATTTCGCCCGTGGTTTTGGACGAAGGATGGGTAGAAACGTCACGTGTTATGAGTGGTTCTTTGTGCTGGCTTGGCAAATGCTCCTGACATGCCTTGCATTTCTTGATGAAGACGTCAATGTCATTATTTGTACCCGACCAAAAAGCTGTGGGTGGAATTCTCCCATTTAGTGACTAAATCCCATAGCAGTGCTGGGAATGTGGGCTATTTTCTGCTGCGGAGGTCGGAGGGAAACAACCATATCATCCGGCCCCGACCTCATCATTATGCAACCAGAGGTTTTGCTCCGTATTCTGTGACTGGTTATGCCTGATGGTACATAGTCTGCATTCGTATCCATGCGCCATGTTGAAAAGGTGCCCAATGTCACTGACCCATTATTGAAGTAGGAAGGTAGACCTCCTGAAATAGAAGATGGACCTCTGGAAGCACTCTGAGACCAGAAGATGGACAGCCTCGATGACGATGAATCTGGAAGATCCATCAGTAGATGCTCGCTCCAACCATTGCTATGAACACCATAGGCAAGGTCTAGAATTGCTGATAGCCTCCATTCCAAACTCTGGAGGCAGCTCCAGGACTTTTCTTTTTTAAATTTCCACCTAAGGGGCAATTTAGCATTGCCCATCCACCTACCCTATACACCTTTGGGTTGTGGGGGTGAGACCCACGCAGGCATGAAGTGAATGTGCAAACTCCATGCGTACAGTGACCCAGGATGGGATCGAACCCCGGTCCTTGGCCCTGTGAGGCAGCTGTGCTAACCACTGAGCTGCCGTTTCCTGCTGGCTTGGTGGAGAATTGGGTATGGGGAAAGATTCCAGTAGAGCATTCATCTGCATCCCATTAGCAGGATGCAAACCAGTTCCTCGCCGCCCACCAGGGTTTCCTGATCTGCCATGGTGGGCACCAGCAGAAGATCTTCTGGAAAATTCACGCTGGCATGAAATAAATTTGTTGCACTCCCACCAAATTCTCCCCCCTACTTGTCATTGAATCTACTGGCAGGGCCATGGGGGAATTGCGTCCTGTGTCTCTGGCAAGTTTTCTTGTCCAATCTGTGCCCCTGTGTGAGTGATGAATTTAACAATATCAGGTAACAAACACACTGATAGGATGACCTGCCTGTCTTTGACTCCCTGCTAGATATCTAGCTCATCCTGAAAAGGCCAAAATGGTCTCACGTGTGTTGAATTGAATCAGACCATCCATTAATGATGGTTTTCCAAAGCTCCTGCCATATGGAATCATTCGCTTTTTCTTCTTATAGCTGCTGGCATTTGCGTTGGACAAAATATACAAGATTAATTTAGAGAACATCTTCAAGTTTGATATCAATGTAGTCAATTTGTAAATCCAAGGGTAAATTTTCTGTTTTAACTGGGTTAGATAATCTGCTAAGTGTATCCAATGCGATCATTAAATTACCTGGCTTGTACCTGATCTCACAGTCATAACATTAAATCTTTATCAAGAGATGTTGCAATCTTGGTGATGCGCTAGCTAGTCAATGGTTTTCGCTAACTCATCTCAAGTGGCGTGTGGTCGGTCTCGACCATAAATCTTTTACCAAATAGTAGGTATGAAATCTCTATGATCCCACAAAGTAAAGCTAATGTTTCCTGCTCGATATTGGAGTAGTCGGATTGTTTTATGGGCAGAGGTTTTGAAGCAAATGCAATAAGTTTGCTTTTTGTTGCAGACATGCTTCCACACCTTTCTGTGAGGCATCGATCTCCAGTGTAGTTGTCTCCCTGGATCAAAAAATTGCAATGTTTATAGTCCTGATAATGACTATTTCAGTACTTCGGAGAAGTATTGGTGGGATTCACTACACAGGAAAGGCACATTCTTTCTCAGCCATTCCCTTAACAATTTAGACTTTTGAATGAAATTGGGAATGTATGGGGTCAAGAAATTAAAGAGACCTAGACATTTTCAAAGATCATCCTTATCTTTTTTTTTTAATTTAGAGTGCCCAATTCATTTTTTCCAATTCAGGGACAATTTAGTGTGGCCAATCCACCTACCCTGCACATCTTTGGGTTATGGGGGCGAAACCCACGCAAACACAGGGAGAATGGGCAAACTCCACATGGACAGTGACCCAGAGCCGGGTTCGAACCTGGTACCTTGGCGCCGTGAGGCAGCAGTGCTAACCACTGCGCCACCGTGCTGCCCGAAAGGTCATCCTTATCTTGAGGAGTTGATATGGTTTAATATCCACTATCTTACTTGGATTGGGACATATGTTAGCACTGTAATAAATAGAACCAAAGAAATTGACCTGCTGCATGTTGATGTCACATTTCAGGCTATTGAACATCATTCTTTCATTACATGCCGCTTGCCTCAATAAGTGCAGATAGTGGTCATGTTCTTGCTTTATTCTTCCCACAACCGCAGTGCATTGATGATAAAGGTACATTCTGGTACAGAGCCTGTAGTGCGGTCCATGTGAGCTTGAGAGAGATCCTGGCTACCAGTTAACTTGAAAGGAAGTAATTGAATACATTATCATTTGCATGGGATGTGAAATAAATATAGTAAGTTCTTAGGGCTTCTCGCGAGATGCACTGACCAATAGCCATGCATTGCACCAAGCTTCGCGAAGAATTTTGCACATTTAATCTCAAATTTAACACTGCCAATGTGGGTATTTTGTAAGGACAACTTTTCAAAGCTTTGTTTAAACATTGAGATTGACTCAATGATCCGTCCTTTATGACAGATTTGATCAATCTGCACCAATCTGTGCACTTTTGTACTCCTCTAATGATTCCGTTTTTCTCTGTTTTGTCTAGTTCAACCTTCAGTTTGTCTTCTATGTGTATGCTGCATTTATGCGATGGATCAATTGACAGACTAGCATTCACCTGCAAGTGGAATGTTGCAGCTCTCTTGAAGCTGCCAATTTTGTCGAAATATTCTGGATATTTCAGTTTTAGGTTGTGAACTGAAGTGATAAGAATCCCTTCTGATGTTTATCTGTCATGTGATGGCTGATTAATTTCATGAATTGTTGCTAGTGTGAGATCATGACATGTCGGTAGACGTGTGATCGCTGGGCCTTTAGTCTCCACAATGTAGAATATCTGTGACATGCAGGAGGATTGATTGTAGATGGACTCCAGGACTATAGATCCTGCACATGCAATTACAGAACCGTTGTATACCAATGGTTGCACAGTCATAGATTTCACCATGGCCTTTCATATCTGTGGATATGTCTTTTAGAATTTGGAGGGTTAGCACGTTGCCATTTGTTCCTCTGCTAATTTGACCAATAATGAATAGTTACCAACTTTCCTAGGGCAGATAATTTGATCTTGACAAACACTTTGGACAGTTTTCCCTGAGATTGACGGTGTGAATATGTGTTCACCATTCATGCGATCATTGTCATTTTCTAGTTTGTCAATAACCTCTTGTGTATGTATATTTCTGACATGATATTGAATGGTCACTCTTATTACTGAAAGGTACCTGTTTTGTGTACGGTCTGTTTGGATCAGTGCACGGCTCTTTGTATCTGCATCAGCCTTTGCTTTCATGCACTGCCACTACCATGGCCCTTTCTGTCACAAGCTTTGCAGAATTGCTGGAAAGTTGGGCATTTACTTGACCCATGCAGAAGGCCACACCTTCCACATGTCTTGTTAGGTTTGGATATTCCATTAAGTACTTAGGACCTGTAAGCTTTGTCTAGCTGTGAGAATCGTTTCATACATGCAATCTGACCACAAGGGATTCATCTGCTTACCAGCTCTATCTCAGCATCATCTCATCAAAGTGTTTCTGTACAGTCGCCATTCTGTACTCTCTCTGATGTTGTGACTTCATTGTGGTCATCCAGAATGTCAAGGATCACCTGTGCCATGTAGCACGATCTAAGGCTGTTCACCATGTCGCACCTGTACCTAATTTTGCTGCCAGGCTGTTTGACCACCTCTGATCACCATGTCCTGTTGTTACACTGATATGAAGACACCAATCGCACATTGTGGGTTCATTTATTGAGACTAGGCTCATGGCAACATTTTTACAGAGGTAGAAACGTTGAAGGCATCAGAATTGTGTGTGTGTGCTCTGCTCACAGGCAAAGGTGAAAAGTGATGTGCTTCTATCGCCTTAAAGACGTATGTAACAGCCTTCACATTAAAACATCTTACATAATACCACCATCTAAATAGGATAGATTCAGAACCGATCTCGCAGCTCAAAACTGGATATCTGTGGACCAGCAAACAGCAGCAGAATTATATTCAACCACAATCTGTATCGAACATAATTGTTCATCAATAATCGACTTATCAGTGTTTGGTTTGGGATCTGCCAGGAACACTTGGTTCTAACCCTCATTACAACCTTGGTCCAAACATGAACAAAAGAGCTGAATTCTAAAGGTGAGGAGAAAGTAATTTCCTTTTATTGTAAGGAGCATTTGACTGAATGTAGCTTCAAGGAGCCCTAGCAAAATTGAAGTCAGTGGGAATCGGGAGAAACTCTCCACTGGTTTGAGTTATACCTAGCACAAAGGAAGATGGTTGTGGTTGTTGGAGGTCAATCACCTCAGCTCCAGGAAAATGACTGCAGGAGTTCCTCAGGGTAGTGTGCTAGCCCCAAACATCATCAGTTGCTTCATCAAGTCCTTTTCTCGTAAGGTTAGAAATGAGAATGTTTGCTAATGATTGCACAAGATTCAATTCTATTTGCAACTCCTCAGATGCTGAAGCAGTCTGTACCCGCAGTCAGCAATCCCTGGACAACATCCAGGCTTGGGCTGAAAGTGGCAAGCAGCATTAGTGTCACACAAATGCCAGGCAAAGGCCATCTTCAACAACAGAGGGTCTAACTGTCACCCCTTAAAATTCAATTGCATTACCATCATCAGATTCCCCACTATCAACATCCTGGAGGTTACCATTGACAGAAATATAACTGGACCAGCCTTTTAAATACTGTGGGTACAAGAGTAGGTCAGAGGCTGGGAACTCTGTGGTGATTGACTCACGTCCTGACTCTCCAAAGCCTGACTGCCATCTACAAGGCACAAGACAGGAGTGTGTTGGAATACTCTCCACTTGCCTGGATGTGTGCAGCTCCAACAACACTCAAGCAGCTCGACGCCATCCAGGGCAAAGCAATGCACTTGATTGGAACTCTATCCACCATCTTAAATAGCCATTTCTTCCATCATCAGCGCAACATGGCTTACTTTGAAGTAAATTGCGAGATGAAGATAAAGGGTCTCGAATTGAATTATTAAAAGGCAAATTCGGACAGATATCAGGAGGTTTCTCTACCTACAGAGAGTGATCAACCTATAGAATGGATTCCCAGATAGCGTAACAGAGATGAAAATCTTGGAATCATTGAAGAACCAAGTTGCATCCTGCAGTGGGATTGGACTTTTGAAACATTCTGGACAAATGAACAGCCTTTTTTATCCCAAATTATCCTGTAATCCTGCGATAGCAACTAGAAGTCAAAGTCCTGGCTGATTTTCCATTTCCCAATCAAAGGTCATAGGACCAATTGTTCACGCCTTCATTTGTTCAACATAGATTATCATAGAATTTACAGTGCAGAAGGAGGCCATTCGGCCCATCGAGTCTGCACCGGCTCTTGGAAAGAGCTCCCTACCCAAGGTCAACACCTCCACCCTATCCCAATAACCCAGCAACCCCACCCGACACTAAGGCCAATTTTGGACACTAAGGGTAATTTATCATGGCCAATCCACCTAACCTGCATATCTTTGGACTGTGGGAGGAAACCGGAGCACCCGGTGGAAACCCACGCACACACGGGGAGGATGTGCAGACTCCGCACAGACAGTGACCCAAGCTGGAATCGAACCTGGGACTCTGGAGCTATGAAGCAATTGTGCTATCCACAATGCTACCGTGCTGCCCACATCTTGACCAAGGGTCAACTCGGTCAGCAAGGCCTGGTCATCCATTCTTGCTGCCTGGAGAGTAACTTCCAAAGATGTTGCAGAAAGTATTAAAAGTTCAATACTGTAAACTTGACATCTTCCAAAGCTCTGTTGCCTGTGTTTTTACTGACACCAAGTCTCATTCGCCCACCAGCTCTCCATGGCCTCGCCCCTCCCAATCTCTGTAATCTCCTTCAGCCCTGCAATCTTTCAGGATCTCTGCACTCAACTAATTCTGGCCTCTTGAGCATCTCTGCTTTTGACTATTTGATTGTTGGTGGCTGTGCATTCAGCAGCCAAGGCCCTAAGCTTTGGAACTCTCTCCCTAAACCTCTTCACCTCTTCTTTTTTAAGATGGTTCTTAAAACCTACTTCTTTGACCGAGCCTTTTGACATCTGACCCAATTATGTTGCTGGATGTCAAATGTTGCATTCTGATGCTCCTGGGAAGATCCTGGGGGTGTATTTCTATGTTACAGAAGGAGTTAGTTGAGAAACAATTAATAAAACATTTTTGAAAATCAAGCAAAACAGTTTTTCTGTTTGGAAGTCGTTCCTGTCTGACCCATTTTGGGCAGTAGCTGGGGAAATAGGCAAGTGACAATAACTGAGAATTGCACTATCTTGTATCACAAGGGCCTGGATTTCTCTGGCCACTGAAAATCCTTGGGCTGGATCCTCCGCTCCCCCACGCCAAAATTGCGTTCGGCGACGGGGCGGAGAATCCGTTTTGGCGCCGAAATTGGGAGCAGCGGCGGTATTTAAATTCCCCGCCCCCAACAATCGGCGTACTCCACCGCCTCAGGCCATTGCCTGAGGCCCGCCCCGCGATGTTCCGTCCCCGACTGGCCAAATTCCCGTGGGTCTCTCTTGGTATCAGCGCCGTGATCCTTGCATGGCAGCTGTGGACTCAGTCCGGGACCGTCACAGTCGGGGGAGGGCCGATCGGCAGGCAGGCGGGGCTTCATTCGGAGCTGGGGGAAATGTGTGCGGGCAGTCCGGGGTGCACGAGCGGCCGATGTGGGGCACAATTTTGCCGGTCCAGGTACGCGGGCTGAGTCCGCCATGGAGCACGGTGCGGTCACTGCAGGAATCCACGGGCTGGATTCTCCGTTTAAAAATAAATAAATTTAGAGTACCCAATTCATTTTTTCCAATTAAGTGGCAATTTAACGTGTTCAATCCACCTACCTTGCACATTTTTGGGTTGTGTGGGCGAATCGCACGCAAACACGGGGAGAATGTGCAAACTCCCCACGGACAGTGACCCAGAGCCGGGATCGAACCTGGGACCTCAGCGCCGTGAGTCTGCAGTGCTAACCCACTGCGCCACTGTGCTGCCCGGATTCTCCGTTTTTGGGACTAAGTCCCCACACTCTCGTGAAAATTGTGGTCTTTTACGCCAGGAAAACTGGTATCAAAAGGCCGCGGATTCGCTGTTTTGCTGAGGGCTAGCAGGGAGCCGTTGTGGAGCTCACAGCTCTAGCAGCCGATATGGCACCCTGCACTTTCGGGTCAGAGGCCGCGCATGCGCATAGCGGTGGCCACCAGAGGCCGCGCCATGATACATGGCAGACTCAGCCCGCGGACCTGGACCGACAAAATAGTACCCACCGTGGCCACTCGCACGCCCCGGACTGCATACACACATTGCCCCCAGCCCCGAATGAAGCCCCCCCCACCCAATGATCAACCCTCCCCCGACTGTGATGGCCCCGGATGAGTCCACAGCCGCCACCCATGGATCCCGGACAGTGTGACCATGAGAGACCCACGCCGTCAGGAATTCAGCCGGTCGGGGACAGAGCATAGCAAGGCGGGCCTCAGGCAATGGCCTGAGGCGGTGGATGCTCGGCACGGCGTACTCCAGCAATACGCTGATTTTCGGGGGGCAGAGAATTTAAAAATCGTCGCCGCTCCTGATTTTGGCGCCAAAACTGATTCTCCGCCCCGTCACCGAACGCGATTTTGGCATCGGTGAGTGGGGAATCCAGCCCCACAGTTTTCACAATGGCGTGGAGACTTAATCCCAAAAACGAAGAATCCAGCCCCTTATTCCCACCAGTTGCGCATCCCCGCCCGCGGGTTTCCCGGCAGCGTGAGGTGGCTTCGATGGGAAATCCCGTTGACAAGCAACAGGAATAGAGAATTCCATTGCCAGCGAATGGCAAGCCACCAAGAAACACACGGCTGGGGGACTGAAAAAAACAGCTCAAGTTTATGGTTAACCAGTTACTTCAGCTCACGGTTCTTTTAAGAAAAATGAACTATCTGGTGACTCAACTACTTTCTCTAATAATATTTATTAGTATTTCCCCTCCACACAAAGTACAGGCAAGTCCCTGTGCATCTAGAGCTTCATAGCTGTCCCAACAATTTGTGAAAACGGGCTGAAAATCTTCAGATGTCAACTTTAAAACAAAGCACAAGGCATTCTTTTTTGATCGGAATGGACTGTTTGGGGAAAGTCAATTATGAAAGAATAGCTTGGATGAAACAATCAAGAATCGCGGAATGGCAAGGCGTTTGAAGGCAGAAATTCCATTGCAGAATTCTTTCATTGATCTCTCACCAGCATCCAGAAGCAGTTACGTCCGACTGCTACTCTCCAACTCTGCCGCACAAAACGTGTCGCTGTTTTCCCATGAACGTGAAGGAAAACAACATGGTGCACTCAGCCTTTCTCTGTAGACCTTGGAGCCTTGTAAAAATGGAAAAAAGGGTTTATTGTACCATGTGTTTTGACTGCTTCCATCCACTACCAAGTTTTGAAATGCTCAAGAGATAACATTGTGGCCCCATGTAAGCTCTTTAAAAATTCATGTATGGATTAACCGATGAAGCAAAGTGACAAAATAGTAATCCAGTTAGTAAACTTTTATTATCGCCGTGCTGCACATGTACATCGAGTAATTTGTGAATATTTTAAGTATGTAGCATTGGCTTCAAATGTGGGGTGAGGGAATGGTAACCGCTGGGCTATTTGTCGTTCATTATAGTCAGTGGTGTAGTGTATAGTATTTTTGTAATGGTCCTATTAGTATTGAATTGAACTATAGGAGTCCAAATTTTTGAGTGAAACATGCAAATATCACGCTGTTAAGTTGGTTCAGTTAGGGCAGCACGGTTGCGCAGTGGGTTAGCCCTGTTGCCTCACGGCGCCGAGGTCCCAGGTTCGATCCCGGCTCTGAGTCACTGTCCGTGTGGAGTTTGCACATTCTCCCCATGTTTGCGTGGGTTTCGCTCCCAAAATCCAAAGATGTGCAGGCTGGGTGGATTGACCACGCTAAATTGCCCCTTAATTAGAAAAAATGAATTGGGTGATGCACAATCAATTACGACGAGACGAGAGTAGGGAGCAATCAAGGCTTTATTAAGCAGAGATGTGTTGCCTCCTACAGTTGCTGCCGAAAAGGCTGCAGCTCAGTGAGCACACACATTTATACTCTGCCTACCGGGCGGAGCCAGCAGGCAGGGATCTACCCCCGTACCTGTAATACAGGAGCCTTACCTTATTACTTCTCATATGCGTCATATATACAAAACAGTGGTGACTACCACATTGGGTACTCTAAATTTTAAAAAAAAAAGTTGATTCAGTTTATGTATGGTTGAACTCTTGCGCTCTTCCAAATCTAGGCACAGTGAAAGTCCGAGGGTAGCGCTCAGTTAGTTTGAAGTCATCTTATAATGTCATTGATATAAAGCAGGATTTTAAAACATCAGATAATGGGCGATGTTCTCCTGAAAAATATGTCATTTCAGGCGTGTCATTTCAGGCAGGAAAACCGTTTCAAATCCCGCCAGCTTTTCCGGTGGGATTCCTATCACAATTCTCCCACACATAGTCATGTGTTTGGAGCCTGGCATCAAACCTGCTGAGAAGGTGATGTCTGGGACCCAAAGATGCCAGCCTAACAGAGATTGGGATGCCCTTTAAAAGTCTGTTCCATCTTGCTCAAGAGTCTCTTACTTTGAAACATCAAATAATCAGATAAAAGTTGGTAAAAAGTCATATAAAGGTAGAGATCTTTTGAAAGTCACTTCAAACGTGGTACAGAGTTCAAGCATCAATGAACAAAAGCAAAATACTGTAGATGCTGCAAATCTGAAGTAAAAACAGGAAGTTCTGGGGAGGCTCAGTGGCGTAGTGATTAGCATTGCTGCCTATTGCGCTGAGGACCTGGGTTTGATCCCGGCCCTGGGTCACTGTCCATGTGGAGTTTGGACATTCTCCCCGTGCCTGTTTGTGTTTCACCCCACAACCCAAAGATGTGCAGGTTAAGTGGATTGGCCATACTAAATTGCCCCTAATTTGGAAAAAAAATAATTGGGTACTCGAAATTTAAAAAACCCCAGAAAGTTCTGGAAAGACCTAGCATATCAGGCAGCATCTGTGGAGAGAGAAACAGGGTTAACATTTCAAGTCCAGGTTCTGTGTCTTCTAGGTTCTGTTTCTTTTTGTACCATGCTGCCATACTCTACACTGCCAGGGAGCAACTCTGATTCATAGATTCATTCAGTAATCTCTTCGGGCTCAATTCAACTAAACCGGAACATAGTCCCATAGCAAGGGCATTTAGCCACGTGTTCCTCGGTGCCCACTGCCAAAGGGCATGCAGCTGGGGGCCTCCAATCCCTCAGGAGACCCCCATAAGTACAGTTCCAAGTGGTCCCCATTTGTGGGGACTAGTGCTGAATAGCACTAGCCCAAGGTCTCCGAGGCGAAGGAAATGAATCCCAAAGCCTCAGTTACCTCAGGGATCTACACATTAGAGTGAGTCTTACTCTAATATGCAGATTTGGCAAAAAGTGATCCCGCCCACAATGGGAAGAATTTACATTCTCGCGAGATCGCGTTCTCGGCTTTTATCAGCCATGCTGCACCGTGGCGAGCTGCTTTTCAGGCACAGTGTGGCCATTGGATCATACACACATTCACGCATCTCTTCATGTTTCCTCAGAAACATCAACAAAGTCAGATAAATATTGATTATAAGGTCATGTTCATGTAAAGGTGTTTTAGGCAACAATTGGGACAACAAATTCTGGCCCATTGTGACGCTCTGAGGCAATTGAATTCTACATGTGTGCAAAAACTGACGCGAACACATGAATGCTTTGACAGACCCTCTGCCCACAACCTTCTGTCACAGTTTTCCAATTCCTATCACCTGTGGCAGTACAGCCAAGCTGAACAATCAGTACGCGAACAGGAACAACAGGGTTTGGTACCACATGTTCTTCTCAATTTCTACCCTGCCTGCTCAAGCTTTCTTGTGTGCTCTTACATTTCTGGTCATGGTACATGCATTTGATTTATGGGACATGGGACATTATTTCGGCGTCACTGTACGGTGCCATTTACAAATTGGAAAAACAAAGTGAGGAAGTATCAAAAATGGCAGCAGGAATCTCAGTTGGAAAATTGGAATAATTTGGATGTGGATCACAGAGTACAGCCAATATTAGGCAAATTTTAGGCAAACAAAAATGCAGGAAACAAATAACTTCAGTTGTACCACTGCAAATTCACAATGTTATAACACATTTAGCAATGAGACATGAGGAGGAAAGTCAAATAGCAAAGTGGCAGAATCTAAAAGAAACCCAGTAATAGTTATAGTTGACCAGAAATTAACAATTTTATTTCATCATACATGCTACCCTGGGTTCTTATGTGTTACAATGCCTATTATTACGAATACCTTGTGAACTGACGTGATTTTCTGTGTGCCCAGTGGGCTTCAGTGGGGGGCTCTTTGTAAGGGCCGGTGCAGACTCGATGGGCCAAATGGCCTCCTTCTGCACTGTAAATTCTATGACTCTATCTGTATAGAAAATGCAACACTACGTGTAAATCGTTTAGTTAGACAGTGATGGTGGTAGCTCATGTTTAAATTAAGATTTAAAACAGGAAAAAAGTTTTTTTGGAGCCAGTATGTCAAGTTGCCAATTAAGGTCATCAGTGGATCAAATGAATGCTAGCCTTTGTGCAGTTTTGCTCTATTTGTGTGGTGTGGCTTGTTTGATGGTGTGAAGTTACATCTCCATTGCATACATTGGGGCCAAATCCTCCCTGCCTTCAGCCCCCATGCGCTCCTCTCTGGGAAGTCTCACTCTAGGTTTGCTCTCGAGTCAGTTTGGTGAAAGCTGCTTTGCACCAGTGTAAATGCACACAGACTCACACTCCCCACAGGGTTAAATGGGCCTGCCTATGACAGATATCTTGGAAGCTCTTGTTCT
This sequence comes from Scyliorhinus torazame, assembly GCF_047496885.1. Classification (NCBI taxonomy): domain Eukaryota; kingdom Metazoa; phylum Chordata; class Chondrichthyes; order Carcharhiniformes; family Scyliorhinidae; genus Scyliorhinus; species Scyliorhinus torazame. The sequence goes on along the minus strand of NC_092707.1, from coordinate 284,585,227 downwards.
GTAGCTATGGCAGTTTTCCTTCTGAGATCTATGCCATTGACAGGGGAAAGCACATGGAGGTGACTTCAGATTGGATGTGAGAGAAGAGTAAAGGATCACGCAAACTGCCTGGAAGTGCAGAGTGTAGCAACAGTGTGCAAAATGTCACAAAGCGTTACTTTGGATTACTCGTTACCTTTGGATGGATATATCTGAATCTGAAGAGTTGAAACTCCCTAACATCAGTGCCAAAGCTGATGTCTAATCCATTGATTCTCATCACTATAAGCTCTTGGAAATGAGCACTTAATTTCCACCAGTCAGAGTTAGCTCCGTATTGAGGACTGAGCCCTGGTACATATATAAGGTCAGAACAATCTGTTACCCAAAACTCCAGAGAGCCATCCCTATTTCAAACAACATACAACGTTGAAGCAATGATCCTGTGTTGTTCAGCTTTGGGGTCATAGAGTTAATGTAAAACTGGTGTCAAGTGGATTAGTGACTCATTTTACACTCCCCCCAATTTCTGTTTCCAATCGAAACAAGAAACAAGTGTGATGCACACAATAACTGCCTGGTAAAGTGACAACTCATCCCACATCGATATCTGTAGCACCTATCATATTAATCATCATTCCCTCCATTCTGATTCACAGGTGGAGCCATTTACTTTAACAATCTGGGAGATAAATCCAGAAAGACTTTAGAGGTTTTTAAAAACTGCAGTTCAGAGAAGGCTCGCTTGAGTCATTCCTGTGAGGTCTTATCTTATGAGGAAAAATTGAGCAGGTTGGGCCTTCCCCCATTGGAGTTTAGAAGATTGAGAGGTGACCTTATTGAGGTATATAAGATCCTGAGGTGACTTGACAGGGGGTTACCTGGGGGCTGGTTTCCCTTGTTGGGAGTCTAGAACCAGTGAACGCAGTTTAAGTATAAGATGCTATTATAACCTACAAGGGACTTATAGGTGGGAGCAATTAACTTACCCATGAACCTTGCAGAATATGAGCTCCCCCGTTAAGGAGGCAGGGTCCTCTAAGCAATATTTAGTTGTAGGGAATAAAAAGCCAGCCAGTTAGGCACTGGCAAAGCAGACCCAGTTGGGGTCTACCATGTGATGTACATAATAGTTATTGTAAATAAACTAAGTTCTTTGAACTATTCAGTGTGAACTCCTTCATGGCCTTATAAAACTGGCGACAAGGGTCAAACTGGATAGAAATCGACGCTGCTACACCATCGGATAAGCCACCTCCCAGACCCTGCTGGATAAAGGTCGGAACTTTCTCTTCATCATGCCTTTGTTCAGACGGTTAGATATCTCTGACGCCAACTTTGAAGACTGGAATCAGAGTGCACTACTTTTTCAGGACAAACAATATCACAGAGAATGGTCGCCAGTCATCTTGCTGAATGCCTGTGGCACACACATTTGGAGTGATACAAGCCTTACCTGCCCAGTGACACCTGACATGCAAACCTTCGACAAAACTAGTAATTCTAGTGGGGCAACACTTTAACCCAATTCCGTCCGTTATTGTACAGTGGTATCGTTTTAATACCACAGAGAGGATCCTGGGTGAGTCCGTCATTGAGTATTTGTCAAAGTTGCGGAAGATTGCTGAGTTCTGTGAATATGGTACTTCCCTTCAAGAACTGCTGCAAGGTTGTTTAGTTTGCAGCATTAACAACACAGCCACCCAAAATAAACTATTGGCTGAACCGTCCCTGAATCTACAGCAGGTAATACAAATGTCACTGTTCCAGGAAAGTGCAGGACGATGGGTGCAAAAAATGCAAGGCATGGAAATGAATGCCTTGGGATGTCCATCCCCTCCCGGCATGGGACCCCTCCACAGACCGATACCCTGCCCTGGACCGAGCATTGTAAAGGCCCATTGGCTGAAGGCTGAGTTATCCCGACGGGAGGCTTTACGGGAATCCGCTGAGGGCGAGTCAGGCCGTTGCGGGGCATGTGGTCACCAGCCCAGGCGAGAGTGCAGACCAACCAGAGATCCAGGTGCCCCGGTAGAGGAGGGCATCAGCTTAGATCCCATACCTTCCACCTGGATGAGCCTGGAGAAGATGACCACATGCAGTTAAATTGCATGGTGGCACCCAGGTGACCCCATAAGGATTACAGTGCAGGAGAGCGGGCATTTGCTGGACATGGAACTGGACGCTGGCGCGGTGGTTTCTGTTGTGGGGCTGAGTATGTTTGGCCACATTAAACAGGGAATAAAGGATTTGGACCTGACAGGTACCAAGGCTAGGTTGGCCACCTACACCGGTGAGCCATTGAACATTGCAGGTACCACCATGCTCAGGGGGCCAACATCGGTATTTCCGGGTGCACCCAGTCTCCAATTCATTGCTGGAAAAAGTGGAAACTGAACTCAGTCGGTTGGAGACTCTGGGTATCATGAGGCCCATATGTTTTGCAGATTGGGCAGCGCTGGTGGTCTGGGTGTTAAAACCGGACAAGGCAGTCCAGTTATGCGGGGACTATAAGCTGACAGTGAATACAACTTCAATGTTGGATCACTACCCCCATGCCCCATGTTGAAGATCTTAATGCAAAGTTGGCGGGTGGACGATCATTCCCTAAACTCGATATGAGCCATGTGTATTTACAGCTCAAGTTGGGCAAGGCCCCCCGGAAAAATGTTACAATCAATACACACAGAGGACTTTATTAATACACCCGGCTGCCTTTTGGTGTGTCCTCCATCTGTATTATATTTCAACCAGTAATGCAGAACATCCTGAGGGGGTTGCCGTGCGTGGCGGTCTACTTAGATGATGTGCTGGTCATGAGAGTGACCGAACAAGAGCATCTGGACAACCTTGAGGCAGTGCTGAAACGGTTCTCTGAGTTTGGTATCTGCTTCCGGCGGGTGAAATATGTCTTCCATGCAAGGGAGGTGGTCTACCTCGGTTACCAGGTGGACATCGAAAGCTTACACCCCGTCGCAGAAAATGTGCGCACTATCCAGCAGGCACCCGCCCCAATGGACGCCACGGAGCTTTGTTCATTCTTAGAACTTGTTAACTATTCCAGCAAGTTCATCCTGAACCTTGCGACCATGTTGACCTCCTTACATCTCCTTGTGAAGAAAAATCAAGTACGGGCATGGAGGAAGCCACAGGCCGTGGCTTTTCTGCAGGTGAAGAAACAGTTACCATCTTCCGGGTTACTGACCCACTACGTAACGCGTAGCCATAGGATATTGGGCTGTGCTGTCACACTGGATGGAAAATGGCGGGAATGTCCGATTGCTTTGGCTTCTCGGCCACTGGCTGCAGCAGAACAAAAATATGCGCAGATTGAGAAGGGGGTCTGGCGGTGGTCTACGTGGTAAATATATTTCACCAGTACATCTACAGCCGTCACTTCACCATTATTACGGACCATAAATCTTTATTCTGTCTTTATAAAGAGGACAAGGAGACCCCCCATTGCCTCTGCTACGATCCAATGCTTGGCCCTGCTGTTGGCCACCTACGAATATTCGTTCGAGCAGCAGCCGGGGAGACAGATAGCGAATGCCGAAGCGCTGAGCTGTTTGCCTTTACCGACTATCCTCACATCACCTCCCAGGGTGGATTCTTTGCTGGTCACGGCGTTTCAGATCCATGAATGGACTCAGACAGACCCGACCCTCACAAAAGCTCAGCACGTTGTGTTATATGGAGGACAGCAGTGACAGCTACCAGGCGAGTTAAGGGCATTTTTGTCAAAACTGTCAGAATTTAGTATGGAGGACGGTATCCTGCTACTGTGTATGCATGTCATCATTCCAGATAAAGACTAGAAGTTGATACTGATGGACCTCCACAATGGACATCTAGGGGTGTCTAAAATGAAGATGTTGGTGCACAGCTCTGTCGGTGGCCGGGCCTGGATGTGGACATTGAGAGGATGGTCCAGCAATGTCAGGGTGTTTCAACTCTTCACACCTTGGAGCAAAACCGTCATTGTAATGCAGGAAAGACCATAGCCACTTTGGACACAGGAAAATCCCACAATGCTATATACGACCAAATAATTATGAAATGGGAAATGTCATGATGCTGCATTAATGGGTGGCGCGTCAGCTTAAAGGTGAGGTTCATTCTCGAAGGCGTTTCGGGAAGTTTGCCCGGGGTATCACTGATCTGAGAGTGCTCGGATCTGAGACTGGGGCCAGGATATTCCAATCCTGCCCGCCGTGGGACCAGAAATTCGTGCTTCAGGAAAACTGGAAAGTGCCATTTTTTTCATTTTGAATGGCTCCGCCCCCGATGGGCCGAGTCCCTGATGGCATGGGACACGTGTGCTCACACCATTCGGGAACCTTGCTGCCCGGCTGCTAGCATCCCCACCGGATGGAGGATTGGTGTGGGGGCGGCGCCGACTTTCTGGTTGTAAGACCAGACGGATCCTGTGAATATAGCCGCAGAATCGAAGAATCCAGCCCCAGATCTTTCTGGAACGAATCTCGTTTCCTGACTCTCACAAGACTGCTCCTGCTTCGTTGTTTACACTTGCGGTGAACACAGATGCAAAATCGTAGAGGAAAACTTGCTCAATTCAACAGTGCATTCTCCATACAGCCAATGACTTTTGAATGCTTTGAAAGAGAAATAACTATAATAAAATCCTTCAATCCCCGAAAGACAGAAAATCATCCCCACCCATTGCTTGACATAAAAAAATATCAGCTACTAAAGATAGTGTTAACAGAAACATGATTATAACAGAGGTCTGTAATAACTTGGAGAATACAATTCTTGTTGTATCCAATGAAATCATTAATAATACTTTGATTGATTATTGTTGTGCTGGAGAATCCCTGCAACATTTCCTTTTGTCTAATTATTGTCCAGTTAGTGCGCTTCTGTGTGAATCTTTAGTCTGAGATGGTGAACCCAAATGGGTCAATGTATCTGATTTTTGTGATCTGAGGTCTATTTGTTTTATTCATCGTTATTGTATGCAGTGATAAAATAAGGTGGCAATGAATAAAGAGATACATAGTAGAGTGGAATTTATGTGCAATCACTATCCCACTACCGCTATTATTTTTCTCATTCATTTTTATCGTTTACCTTTTTGTTTTCAAGTGGCCTCATCCTTCCCTCTTGCTGTAATCTTCTCCAGCTGTACACCTCTGCCCTTCTCCAATTCCGGCCTCTTCCACATTTCTGATTTTACTTGCCCCACAATTGGCAGCCGTACCTTAAGCTCTTTAATTCTCTCCCTAAACCTCTACACCTCTCCAAGCATCTTTCAGACACTCCTTAAAATCCATCTCTCTGACCAAGTTTTTCGTCACCTGTATTAATATCCCCTAATGTGGCTGAATGGCAAGCTTTAATAATGCTCAGGTGAGGCACCTTGGGATGTTTTACAAAGGCATTATGGATGTGATCCACCGGCCACGTTGCACCCGACAGGTGAAGCGGCATGGCCGGATGCTGCCAGGAGATCCCTCTTCCAGGATCTACCCGGCTCGCCATGCATCCCAAGATCTAAAGCAATCTCGCAAGATGTCGCCATCTGAAACCTGCCCATTGTGGACGGATCACTTTTTAGCATATCTGCATGTTACACTGAGACAGCGAGTCCAAGTCTAATATGCACCCACCCAAACTCCCCGAGTCGTTGAGATCTAACACCTTCACCTTGGCGATCTCGGTGAGCGCTGTTCAGTGCTGGTCTCCACAAACAGGGACTTGTGGGGCTCGCCTAGGAGATTGGAGGCTCCCAGGTGCTTGCCGTCAGGGCAGAGTGGCACCCTGGCAGTGCCACCTGGGTGCCAGCCTGACACTGCTAAGGTGCCTGGGTGGCACTGCCAGCTGCCAAGGGCACTGCCAGGCTCTCAGTTCCAAGGTGCCAAGTTGATATTTTTCCTGTGACGGGGATCAGGCCTGGGCGTGCCCGGTGCAGTGGAGTGTGGGGATGGTCTGAGCACCCCCTTATAGATTAATTGGAGCTTTGGGGGGGTTCAGGGGTCAAGAGATCAGGACACCATTTAAAAATGGAGTCCCGATCTCCTCCTGCACTGAAGAGTTTTGGCGAGCGGAGCGCCTCCGTGCAGGAGAAGGGACTAAATGTGGCCTCGGCAGTGCATTCCTTGTCCCATTTGATAGCGTGGTGTTTCTCGACGACCAGCTAAATGAGCTCATTACGGGACTCTGTTCCCACTCAGGTAGACAGCGCCCTATATAAATAAAAGTTGTTGTTGTTGTGACAGCTTGTGCTGGGGTACAATAGCGGCAGTAGCTCCCTGATGTCTTCCTAGGTGAGCATTGTTCATGTCTGATCCTATACCATGAGCCTCAGCACACTATTTTATTACGGCAACCGCAAGTCTGATATCACTTCCATTTCCAGTCGGGGTCACTGGATTCAGGGAGCAGCACACCCTGCTGACTTACCCTAGTTTCTGAGGAGCCCTCAGAAATCTGTGGCTCAACCATTCCACGAGGTGGGATAGCTACTCATTGGGGCATGAACGTGCAATGCATACTTGGTCACCCAGCTCTTGATCTGTATCCCTATAGGCCAGGCTCCACAAGTGTTTTTTTAATGCAGTCAGGGTTTCTGCCTCCAACACCCATTTAGGCAGTTTGTTCTAGACCTCGAGCACCCTCTGGGTGAAAAACTTTCAACTCATCTCCCCTCTAATCTGAATAACATAGGAATGCGATCATTGTTCCAGCATATTTACAGAGGAGTTAATGTGGCTTTTAGATTCTCTGCATTAACTGATGGTTTTATACTTGTTGAATTTGCATGCTTGACTGAGAGTGAGAGATTGCTTAAGCATCAAGAAATATACTTGATCAAAAGATGGTATAACAATTTAGGTTTCACGGTGACATTCAATTAGTTTGGAAACTGTTGTTTTTGTGCCTTATATTTCATGGGTGCACCAACGTTTGAGCCATTGTCAGCTCCAGAATGAAGTGCCTCCTGTATTGCTGTGACTGTGGATGTGAGTGTTAATGTATATGGGCTATGACGTTTGCTGTCAGTGCTGCTCAAATCTCTCCTCCTTACAAACATTACTGGAACAGCAATTGACAGATCTGCTGATACAAAGAGCTGTATTTGCAATCTCCATTGCAGATATGTGGCTCATTTGTAAATAGATCAATGCCATTGGGCTTATTATTTTCAGTGCAATAAAGAACCTATTGGTGTTTAATCTGCAGTGTTTCAATCCTCTCCTGATTGACGTATTTGATGCTGTAGAAACTGTTCCAATTTTTTTTTGATCTTCTAAATCAGAGAAGGCCATTTTACTTTCAGTTTACTATAATTATTCATTTGGAGGACATGACAGGACAGACACACACGTACGCACACACACACAAAAACTGTTAGGACCTGCACGGGTTTTACGGGGTAGGGATGATTAACTACCCCGTGGATCTTGCAGAATACAAGCTCCTCCGATATGGGGGCGGGTGACTATTAGCAATCTCTGGTTATGTATAAATAAAGTCGGCCGGTAAGGCATCGACTAGAGAAGACCCTGTAAGGGACTACTGTAGCTATAAATAATAGTATTGTAAGATAAATTAAGTTTTTGTTCTGACATACTCGGTGTGGACTCTCCGTTGCTCTTACAAAACACACATGCACAAACATGCAGAAAAATTGAAAATAGCAATTATTTTATTGACTGGTGCCATACTAAAGCCTACCCAATTCCAAAAATGAGTTCTGAAAGCTTTGTGTTTAAAACAATAGGCCCAATTATTCACCACGATTACCCTTTACTGGACAAACTCGTTGCCCACTTGTAAACTGAATGTTTTAATTCTCATGCTTTTGCTTGTTAATATATTGATTGAGATTGTGGATTTCCTATATTGGGTTATAAATCACGGTATCTTGTCAGACGATAGAGAACTTTTGTGTGATTTTTCATCCCGTTGGCTGCATTTTTTACCAGCCATGCAGGAAAACTGGAAAGGTTCAGTCATTCAACCCTGTGACAAAAATAACTTTCAGTGCATCGCTAATGAAACAGTTCTTAAATCACAGGGAGATTTAGTTGATGCTTTTTTGGAATAAAATAGAACAAGTTATCGTGGAATTGCCAGAAGGAAGGTGAAACCTTTGGATAACTATTTTTTGTGGTTGTGGTTTACACCAGACAGAACCTGTTACACAGGATTTTCTTAAATGCCCTCACTGTGAGTGAAAGCAAATAAGCAGGTAGCTGGAAATGATAACCATGCCACAAGCCTTGGCAGGCTTCTCCTTTGAGATATCCTGTAGCAGCTAAAGCAAGATCCGTGTGCCCCTTGCAGGTGCAAATTTGTGACAATAACCACCTCTTTATCTTAATAACAACTCCCGACGTGTGAAATCTACTGCACTAGTCAGAAAGCGAATGTTAGAAATATGAGCTCATTCTGTTTTACGTAGTTAGTGTTTATAACAGCAGGGTTGCCATGAGGTTATTCTTGGTCAGAAATCATTTTCCAAGAAGTCTTCCCTCTCAATTCCCCTGCACCCCCCCCCCCCCCCCCATCCAACCACCACTGCCCCCCTTCAACCCCATGCCGGTTTCTGTTTTCACGTTGAATTTATTGAGAAATGAATAGCAAACATAAACCTCTGCCTGACTTCCCACTTTGAGCCTGGTTCTTTTGCACACAGCCCCCCAGTAGAACGGCAATTTGTGAAATTATGTGATAGAGTAATTAGCCAAAGCCAGAGCTTTCTGATTGCTGCCATGCGTGCACATTGAAAGCATCTTAAATGCGGCAGCAGTATGCTAACAGGCTGCAGAAAGGCCCCTGGTTTATTTGTAAATAAGACTGCAGGATAACCACAGATGAAAGCACTCAAAACACTACCTCATGAATTAGTCACAGTAAAGCTTTTGAGATCTGTAAAATGCACATGTAAAATCTGAGCTGAAAAAGCTGCAAGACTCTTATAATATAATTAGGATCTAATTTACCACCCTTTGCACACAGATGTAATAACGTCTAGATATTTATTTTCTCCTTAAGCACATTACATGTACCTCTGTGAAGCAGTTATTGAACAGAAACAGGTGTGTGAATCCCTAATTCATTTCTTCACTATAAACACAGAGCAGTTTAAAAGAAATATTTACCAAAAGGACACAGCAGAAAGAAATGAGAATGCCGGTAAATGGGATGTTAATGGACAGTTGCCCTTTACTTACTGATGGATTTTGTGATGGTTAAGTAAATTATGGCAAATGCAAGAAAAATCAATAGCCATACAGAGGCCTGGTTGAGGCTCGCAGAGTATAGACAGAATGACAGATGTTCTGCATATGACCTCGCTAAGAATTAATGTTTGTAGTACTAGGCACACATTGAACAGAATCTTCACAGAATCTTGAAACTGAAACTCATTGTAATTATCAAAAAGGTCTCCTTGTAACACAAAATTCTGATTGTTTGTGTATTTAAAAACAAAATAAATATTTTAATATATGACAATTTACGTATAGACATTTATAAATCTATATCAACTTTTCTAAGTTGTTTTAATGATTTATTCACTCTTTTTTGTGAATTGTTTTAAAATTGCATCCGTTCAGCCATGTTGGAAATTGCAGCCTTCCAAAGAAAATGATCTGGTTGTATGGCATTTGGAAAATCAAATGTTGCACTTGAATATTGGTGCCGCTGTAAAGCTTGAGATGTATCTCCCATCATCCAACTAGGTGGAAATTCACAGAATGATTTAAATGCTAGTCCCTACGAATATCTAGCTTCATGCCCCCCCCCCCCCCCCCCCCATCTGCAGGATGTATGACTCCTGACATCCCAAAGTCTGTCCATCATCTGCAAGGCACAAGTCAGGAGTGTGATGGCATACTCTCCACTCGCCTGGTTGAGTGCAGTTCCAGCAACACTCAAGAAGCTTGACACCATCTAGGACAAAGCAGCCCGCTTGATTGGCACTCCTTCCACAAACGTTCACTCCCTTCACCACCGATGCATGGTAGCAGCCTTGTGTACCATCTACAAGATGCACTGCAGGAACTTGCCAAGCCTCCTGCAAGAGCACCTTCCAACTCAGGAACCTCCATCTCAAGGGCAGCATGGGAACACCACCACCTGAAAATTCCTCTCCAAGCCACGCACCATCCTGACGTGTAAATATAGATGGGCGGCACGGAGGCACAGTAGGTAGCACTGCTGCCTCATGCCGCCAAGGACCCGGGTTCGGTCCCAGCCCCGGGTCACTGTCTGTGTGGAGTTTGCACATTCTCCCCGTGTCTGTGTGGGTTTCACCCCCACAACCCAAAGATGTGCAGGTTAGGTATTTTGGCCACACTACATTGCCTCTTAATTGGAAACATTTAAAAAAAGTAAATATAGTCATCGTTCCTGCACTGTCGCTGGGTCAAAATCCTGGAACTTCCTCCCTAATAGCACAATGGGTGTACCTACACCCTATGGACTACAGTGGTTCAAGAAGGCAGCTCACCTACCGCCTTCTCAAGGGTAATTGGGGATGAGGAATGACTGCTGGCCTTGCCAGAGATGTCCATACCCTGTGAAGGAATAAAGAAAAGCCTGAGTCCATTATCACTGAACCAACCTTGTTCCTTTTGAAATCATCAAATCATTTCAGCCCTGTTCACCCCTCATGTTAGCTCTCTCCCCAAGGTTGTTAATGCCCCAATCTGACTCCTTGACCAACCCTGAGAAGCGTGAGACCATTTCCATCAAGACAATCCAACTGGAACTGGCATTGTCTCTAATCTCACTTTGCAGCATATATTGACCTTGGAGGAAGTGCAGTGGAAATTTCCCAGAATGAGATCTGGGTTCAATTACAGGAAGAGATTACAAAGGCTAGGCTTGTAGTCATTGAAATTTTGAAGGTTAATTGGTGATTTGATCAACGCTTTCAAGATGTTTAGGAGAATGGATGATCTGAATAGAGAGAAACTATTGGTTGGGGGTCTAGGAATAGGTTTAAGATTTAGAGCCCAATCTCCTAGGAATGCTATTAGGAGACACTTGTTCGCACAAAGGGCGTGATTCTCAGACCTCACTGCACTCTCGCTCGAGCGGAATGAGGCCGGTGAATAGTGGGAGAGGCCGAAAATGAGAACCACGCCCGTCGCCAAACAGTTTGCAATGTAACCGCCCCGCTCCCGTAGGCAAAATCAGGATCTCGCCGTAACGTGGCAAGAAACCAATTATCACCACTTTAGCCCTATTTCCACACAATTAACGGGAGCGACCCCATATCCAACAGCCTCCCATCATTCATTGGCCTCACCAGCAAGTGGTCATGCTGGCGTCAATTAGCATTCCTTTTAAAAACGTGAACCTGGCGGTAGGGCTTCTGCGGGGAGCCATGGAGGTGAGTAGCAATCTTTGCTCACAGGCAAAGAGCCCAGGGTGCAGGGCTTGCCGCCCCAGTGCTCAGCTGAGGTGGGGCACCCTCCATAAGGTGCCATGCAAAGGCGGGGGGGGAGGGGGGAGGCGGCCGCCTGGGGGGGCAACCGCGCATGGCACCAGCATGCCAACCCCTGGATCGGGTGTACCTGTTCTTGGGGCAACCCCTGTCCCTGCCCGTCTGCCCCACTGACCACTCATAACCCCCACTGACTGCCGAGGCCTCTGGCCGTGTAGCTGAAGGCTATTGCTAAAAGAGAATTGACAATCGTGGTTAAGTGAGCACTTCATTCAACCCAAATGGATGCCCTTGGGAGGGTGGGCCATGTAGCATGTGAGGGTCATTGCCTAGCATCCTAATCACACCTTGATGCCTGGACACTGTGCTTGAACGCTGAGGGAGGTAACACCACACAAGCAGCAGCCAACATCTGAACTCCCAGGGATGGGACACAGCTCTGGGGACATATCCACAGCCAGATGGTGAGTGAGTTACAGAGAGGGGGGGATTCCTGGAGAGATGGGCCAAGGGTTTGGAGGTCGAGCTGCATTGCAGAGGCAAGTGACAGAGGTGACATACTGCTGTGGTCAAGGGTGTTTAATGTGTCACAGGTATCTAACAATGCCTCACTCTTCCCACCACCCCCCACCCCCTGCTTACACCACCTTCTCACCCCACCTGCCCCCCACCCACCCCCCAGCTGGTGACCCAGCGCCGTCGGCTGGAGGACCTGCAGGAGAATGGACATGCGGCCATTGGGAGGGATGAGTCAGTCAGTAAGGCAATAACAACTCACTTGACAGGTCCTCTGGGTGGGGCCTGGTGAATCCTCACCTCTGCGACGACCGCCAACCTCCACATTGGTGACTGCTCTGTCCTTGGCCACCCCAGTCACCTTCAGGACTCGTTTCTCGAAGGTGGTGAGGATTTGCATGTCTGACACCCCTCACCCCACAATTGTGGGAGAACGTCTTCTGCGGAAACACAGAGATGGCATTGTTAGCTGCACACGCGGTTCACAGTAATGGGGGGGGAGGGAGGAAGGGTTGGGGGGTTTAAGGGAAAGGGGGGTGACGGGAGGATTGGGAGCCACATGGAGGGTTGGGGGGGGTGAATTCTCGCGTGGGGGCAGAATGATCTCGGCGGGCGGGGGCATTGGTGTCAATTTACCCATGCTGCCCGGTATAGGTCATTGATCTTCTTACCACACTGGAGGCCAATCCTCTTGGTCACATTCCCCGAGCTCACGGCCACCACCACCTCGACCCTGGCAGCACTGGTGCCCCGTGGCCCACCCTCCGGGATCCTCAGGGGAACAGGACATCCCTCCTGACCTACACCGCATCTAGGAGCCTCTCTATGTCTGCATCCCCGAATCTTGGGGCTGGGTGTCTCGGCGCCATTGTTGCAAGCTGGCTGGGGTTGGCTGTTTAAGTGCTGCTCAACCTTGTTAGCGGGGAGGCTGGCGAGTGTGGTCCCAGCAAATCAGCTGGCGAGCCTCCATTTGCAGCAAAATGCCTGTGAGGCCTCGTTAAGTGGACCAATTAACAATAAATTGCGTTGCCAGTCTTGCCGAGATGAGCACCGGGAAGCTCGTGGCATTTCCCGCTCGCTACCACACTTAGAAATCTTCCCGGAGAATCGCGCCCAAAGTGTGATCAAAATATGAAACTCGCTTCCTCATGTGGCAGCTGATAATAGATCAATTGGCCATATTAAAACTGGGATTGACAGGTATTTTTTAATCAAAGATATTAAGGGATTTGGGCAAAGGTGACACACGTGGTTAGGTCACAGATCAGCCATCATCTCATTGAATAGCAGTTCAGGCTTGAGGGGTTAAATGGCCCCCTCCTGTCTTTGTATTCTTATGTCTTAGGGGAACTCTAAGACATAAGAGTCTTAGTGTAAAAGTGTAAATGCCAGCTGGGAATAGGATTCCAAAAAAGTTCAGGTTCTGGCACTCCTGCTTTGCGGCAATTGGTATTCCTTGACCAACATTTGGTTTTACAGTTCCTATGCTCTGAGCGAAGGAGCTGACTGCAGCCAACACTGGGCATTCTCCAGAGTGAAGGCGGAGGCTTTTGTGGCCATTTCAAGCACTAATTTGCTAATGACTGTAATTTATTATGTATTATGACATAGGTGTGAAGCAAATAATAAAAGCTTTTTTCAAAATATTCATTTTGCATGCGAAATTGATAGCGTGGAAACAGACTTCAGAGAATCCTCAGTGGGTAGGTTGTAATTTAACAGGTTGTTAGAAAATTCATATAAATTATGATTTCATTAATCCTTGTATTGCAAATTAAGGCACTTTAGAATTTACAAATAAAAAGGTTTTAGATAACAGGCTAAATGGATTTTCTTTTAGAATATATTAGTTATATAGAGTTGCCAGGTTTTCATCTATTTTTGAATATTTTGGGGAATTCAGGAAGTTCAGCTTTGATATTTGGAGTTTCCCATTTATGAGCCTTTAGTTATAATAACCAGACCTCAATGTCGCTGCCAATTTCAGCTGCCAGGTGCATGTTTCAGCTCATTCCTAAAGCAATTCCTATTCAGCCCCCGTTGTCTTCTTGACTTGTGGTAAGTAGCCTCTAACATGTCAGAGCAGATGAACGTTTTAAGAGCAGCAAAAGGCCCTCAAGCAGATCCGACCCATTCTTTTATGATAAATCCCAACCCCAGTGCCCCACCTTCTCACAAATTCCTTCTCTCTATACAAATTTATTCAATGCCGTTTGTACCCGTTTATACCATCTCCGTCAATGGATTCCATCTGCTGCAATTTTCCTTCCGGATAACATTTCCCAGAGCTCCATTACTCTTGGCCTGAAAAAATAGGAATCTCTTTACTCTAACTTTCTTACTTTTAAGTACTCCCATGTTTTGACTTTCCACCATAGTCTGGATCGGCATGCTCATTTCCCCTTAATTAGATTCTTGAAAGTGATCTTGAAGATTTGTACTTTTCCCACGGAATTTAAACCCAACTTCTTCACCTTTCCTCATCATTTAGATTGCTGGCGCTCAGCATTGCCTGCCTTATCACCTCTAAACGACAATCATATATACCGATGATTAGATAACTTGGAGAAGATTTCCTCTATTTTATACCTACATTCCCAGTTTGAACGCAAACAGCAAATGGAAACATGAACCCAGATGAGATCTGGCTAATGTCTCAAACAGCACCAGTGGCCGGAATCTTCTGTGCCGGTAGGAGATGAAGAAGGAGGCGGGTGAGCCTGAGAATTTGGTACTTTGTCATTGATACCCGATGCCTTCCCGCCCCCACTGGAAGCATGTTTTGTGTGGGAAGGCCATATTTGACTTTCCCGACCTGTCTCCAGTTGGATCATGTAAGGAACTCTTTCAACCTCCACTGCACTTGCCAGCTCCAGGCGGACCTGCTGACATATGACCTGCATGCCTGATAAAAACGGCAGGTCGCCTGTCAGCTGGAGGGTTGGGGAGGTCTGTATGAATCTATGCTTGATTTGAGCACCAGGACATGTAGCAAGGGGATGGTCACTGACAGCTTCTTCTGGCAGCGTGCAGGACACCCACCGAGGATGGAAATTCCCCCCAGTATTTCCCACATTGTGCTCACGATGTGCCACCCAAGGCCCAATGGGTAGCACTCTCACCTCTGAGACAGGGATTGTAGGTTCAAACCTCAGTCCAAAGACCTGAGCACAGTAACCTAGGCTGACACACCTAGTGCAGTACTGAGGGAGTGCCGTACTGTTCGAGGTGACATCATTTGGGTGAGATATTAGACTGAGGCCCTGTCTGCCCTCTCAGGTGGATGTACAAAATCCCATGGCAATATTTCAAAGGAGAGAAGGGAGTTCTCCTCAGTCTCCTGGTCAAATTTTATACTTCAATCAACATCAGAGAAAACATCTTATTTTGTCATTATCACATTGCTATTTATGGGAGCTTCCTGTGCACAAATTGACTGCCCGGTTTCCTGAACTACACCAGTGATGACACTGCAAGAATAATTAATTGGCTGTAAAGCACTTTTGCATGTCACAAGGTCATGAACGGTGCTACAGAAATGTACGTTTTTCCTTCCTCGGAGCTTTCAGCTAATATGCTTTGGTATCCTACTTGCCCTTTCTTTTTTTTGTAAAATATTTTTATTCTCCATTTTCACATTTTCTTCAGAATTTACACCCCACCAACAAGCAGTAAACGGTAACAAATACAAAGTCAATCCCCATATCAACAACAACGATCCCATCCTCCCACCACCCCAAACAACGCCCCACTTGACAATATAAGCATCAAATAAAACAAACCCTCCCACGGTGGGAAAAACAAAGGAGAAAAAGAAAAAGGAATCCGGAATCGCCTATGGTCACCATTGACCTGTAGAGTCCACCGCCCCTCCCCCTAACATTCAATGCCATCCAATCCCCGAAAGGGTACCGTAAATGACACCCATGAATTGTAACTCCTCCCCCCCCCTCTCCCTGACTCCTCCCCTCCACTTCCTCTTATAAAACTCCTCCCCCCAACCTCTGTTCCTTCCCCCCAACTTTCCACCACAGCTAGGCTCATCGGAACCTGTTCTGCCAGGCTCCGATGGCCGCAGCCCCTCCCCCCACCTCACTCCCTTTCACTGGCCGGCTTAAATCGGCCATCGTGGAGGCCCCCGCCCGGGTCTCTTTCCCTCTTGCCTTTCCCCTTTAGCACACAAACCCCGCATACACACCCAAGCCCCAAAGAACCATCATTGCAAGTGAAAATCCCATCTCTTCCCTTGTCCAAATGTATACAATGTTGGCTCATTTAGCACATACACCAGCACGCAGTGAAAAAATACAGTTACATGAGGCTACATCAGTACATGACCATTTCTCAATTCAGCCACAGTCCTTATGCCTTCGCAAACTCCGGGGCAATCTCCTCCTCCACCAGCTCTTTCAATACCGCCGCCATCTCCCTCATCACCTCCATGTGTTTTATGAACTGCCTTTCGAGTTCCACGGCCATCACCTTAGTCATTTCTTCAGCCGTGGGCAATGCGACCTCCCCTGGTGCCCCAGCCTCCACTTTTCTTGCCGTCCCCGCGGTGACCTTTCCACTCCCCGACGGACTTTCAGCCGCTTTTTTCATGGCCGTTTTTTAAACTTATTTTCAACAGTCCCCTTTACTGTGCCTTCTCCCTGCTTTTGCCGCCTCCGCTGCCCCTGGGACCGGGCGTTACTCCCCGAAAATGCCGTTCCCGAATGGGAGCCCTCCAATGTGCGGCTGCCTCCTGCCCGCCGTCACCGGAAGTCCCCCTCCTACTTGCCCTTTCAGCTGCAACCAGGCAGTGAGCTGAGAGTTTTGGAGCCTTCTCTACAAGAACCCAGATGTGGCTCTGTCCCAACATACTTTTTCCAGTAAAGAATCAGGCTATTCATCCCAACAGGTCTATGCCGGCCCTTGTAGCTTCCACTCACTTTCATTCATCTCACTCTATCAATATATCACAGAGCATACTTTGAACTTGGATTCCAAGCCAAATTGTTAACTTTGAGGGTGCAGGTATTATAGCTCTAAACTTTCTCTTCTTCGCAAAATAAGTGCATTCGCTCACCAAAACAATTGATTTGGCTTCTGTGGTTAACGGCACCAAATACTTTTTGTTACAATCCACTGCGCACAAACAGGCAAAGTGTGTTGAGAGAACTGGTAGTTGTCAGCATTGTAGAAATTATATCTAATGTCAGTAACACACCAGGAGCAATCATCCCCATCAATTGCAACCAGCAGCTCAACTTTAAACATAGCAAGGCTGAAGCAGTTTGTATTTTAATACGGAGGAAAGTTCAGGGAGCAAGTGCCTATTTTCAGTGCTCCCAGACAGATCGAGTATGTGTGGAGAATTCAGACCGACTGCAATTTTCTACCCATTAAAATTAATGAATGGAAATCATGGGAGTGGCAGGCATGCTCTCCCGGTAGCTGAAGCTCAGTGGCAAGAGCTCCAACTCTGAACATTTAGCTCAACGCATTTTAATAGTTAATGTGCCAGCAATTAACAAATTGACTTGAGAGGTTAAGAGAAAAATCATAATATTTTTCACATAATCCAGTTCGCAGCTCTTCTGAGACTAACTGTACCTTCTCCTCACTAAAGCTAATGAAATATTCAGTTCCCCACCCCAGCTGTCCTATTTTTAAAAATTTAATAATTAGAGGCCAAACATCTTCTTCCATTTCCTCAGTTTGCCCAACCTACTCGCTGGCTGAAGCCAACACATGACTGGGTGGAGTGTTGCTTTGCCAGGATCCCACAGTCACTGCTCTGACTGACCTGCTCACTTGGAGATGCTCGATTAGGGCTCACTGAAGCTTAGCCGGCTGTTTATTGTTCCCTTCTTCTGGTAACGGGCCTGAGCACGGCTTGGTATCTCAATAGTCCAGTGTAGGAACTCACTTCTATGATGACTGGAACCCCAAATCCCTGACCTACTGGGAGGCTGCGTTTCATTTTGCAACACAATACGCACTTCCAAGTTCATATCCTCTTCATTCTAAAATTCACCCATTTGGTAGCCAGTTTTGCTTTTGAATTTACTTTGCTTCAATTATTAGATCGAAGCATTAAGTGTGATTGGGACAATTTTCATGCCAGAAGTTTTTCTCAGGTAAATGTTGCAATGTTCAGTGTCCAAGTACTTGGGTCCTCTTTCCCTCCAAGCTTTGGTGTCCAGTGATCATCTCATCAATGATAGTGAGGCCTGAGGCCCAATATCACATCCGCCTCAAGTTTACCTGTTCAGATGTGGGGATTGCATTTTGGAAACCCCGCTGAGCCTCTTTATGGGTATGGTCAAATTTCTAGGCCACTGAAACATGGTTCACAAGTTTGTCGTCCAATACCTCACTCAGGATGTTGTACTTTGTGCAAGGCCATAAACAGCAAGTGCTGGATTTTTAGATAAAAACTAGTGAATACCACCCCACGAGGCCTGTTATCACTGTACACCCCCCCCCCCCCCCCCGCCCCCCCACTCTCCATTCCCCCCCCCTTAACTGAGTTTGCCAATCCACCAGGAAGTGAAGACGGTACTGCAAGCAAAGGCAGAGAGAAAAATCATCGCAAAGTCAAAGATGCAGTGTCCGATCATTTTCTTTGGGCATTTATGTTAACTACATATTAACATAAAGAACAACCATTGACTAAGAATCAAGAACTGTCCAATGGGGTAGCAAAAATTCTGTTTGCAGCTCGATTGGTCATACACTGTGAGGCTGGTCTCTTTGTACAAGCAATGGCTGGATGGCATGGGAGTGGAACAGTTGGTGTAATATGTCCAGGAATACGTCCAAGCAGAGTTGGTAACCCTACTCTCACCCATGCCTGAGATGGCCAATAGCAGCGGACTTCTTCACCTATTCTATGTAAGTATTGCTCCTCGTGGATGGATGAGCCTAGCATAAGGGGCACAGTTTCAAAATAAGGATTCTCCCATTGAAGACAGCGATGAAAATAAATTTCTTCTCTCAGGGTAAGTGCCTTTGTCTGTGGCGTTCTCTTCCCCAGGACGTAGTGGAGCCTGGGCCATTGAATATATTCAAGGTTGAGTGAAAGTTTTGATCACTAAGAGAGTCGAGTGTCCTTGGAGGTGCAGGCAGGAGAGTGGAGTAAAAGCCACAATCATATCAGTCATAATCTAATTTATTGAATGGC
This sequence comes from Scyliorhinus torazame, assembly GCF_047496885.1. Taxonomy (NCBI): domain Eukaryota; kingdom Metazoa; phylum Chordata; class Chondrichthyes; order Carcharhiniformes; family Scyliorhinidae; genus Scyliorhinus; species Scyliorhinus torazame. The sequence continues at coordinate 284,566,139 of NC_092707.1, read as the reverse complement.
AAAGCAGGCTCGAACATAGGACATAGGGACAAAGGAATAGAGGAAAATAGGAATTAGGAGCAGAAGTAGGCAATTCAGCCTTTCGAACCTGCTCTGCAATTCAATCAGATCATGGTTGATCTCTTCCTGGTCGTAACTCCACCTCCCTGCGTGTCCCCCATATACATTTAACCCACTTTTTAAATCCGAAATATATCTATCTCCTTCTTGAAACTATTTAATGATTCAGACACCACCATACTATGGGGCAGTGAGTTCCACAAATTCACCGCACACCACGAGAAGTAGTTCCTCCACATCTCAGTTTTAAATCTACTGCCTCTGAACCGTTGAGGTGTCGAATGACTACTCCTGCTCCTAATTTTTGATAATTTTACAAATGTCAGTCAGAAGGTGGAGCCAAGCAAGCAACCACATTCTATTGCTTACCGTCATTGACACCACCAACCTCCAAAGATCCTCAGGAGAAATTTTGTAGTCATGTCTAGAGTAAGTGGTGATGTCCTCAAGGGGCAAACAGTGAGCTCTCCCCACCCCCTCCCACACTGCCAAACAAGCACCAAACACCCTCCTTCATGCAGGCTAAATCTTACGAAAATGCTGCTTCTCCTCATTGAGGGTCAGTTGGATCCAACCAATCCCCTCCCCGTGCCTTGAAGCCATGTTGCTGAGTCTGGATTCAGGAAATTGAATTGAATTTACAGGGGTTCCAGCCTGCTGTTAACTCACCAACAACAGGAAACGCAAGGCCTGAGTGTCAATGGGCTCTTTTCCAGTGTGTTATTATCAGCAAATTAAATTCTGTCCTCACAACACAGGCTTGTCCTCAAGCGGAGGTAATACCTGGATGGGGATAAGAAGCAGTAAGACTCCTCGTTTTCTACCTTTCAGCCCTCGTGATGAGGGGATTGAGTGATTATTTGGCCAAATCTATGACCACATCAAATTAGGAAGTGAATCTTGAACCCTTGACATTTGACTTTAATTTTTCTGGGTGAATGTGGGCCATGGAACAGAATTCCCCCATGCTGTTGCCAGTCCAATCAGATTTGCTGTTAGTGGGTGGATTCCTTGTTTAAATGTGCAGATCAGACTCCAGTGACATTATTGAGGGCCTGATTGCTGTGTTAAACTCCAGTCTGAGCTGGGGGAAGCAGTGGTGGAAAACCTGCCAGGAGGTGCATTGCAGGCTAGACGACAACAAGTGAATTGCTCCTCCGGATACGAGAAGCAAACCCTGGGGCCTCTGACTGTCCCATGTTTCTCTCCCTATCCCCTCCCCCCACCTTCGCCCATCTGCTCCTCTTAAGTTGTGTTGGGGACTGCGACACAAAAGAAGATATTAGGCCTAGTTACCAAATGTTTGGTCAGAGAGGTAGGTTTAACGGAGTGCCTTAAAGGAGTTAAGAGAGGTGGAGAGAATTCTAGAACTTAGCGCCTAGGCAGCTGAATGCACGGTCACCGATGGTGTAGCGATTAAAATTGGGAATGCACAAGATGCTGGAGGAGGAGTGCAGTTAGCTTTCATGATTATGGGCCTGGAGGAGATTACGGAGGGGTTCAGGAGAAGTTGAGCTGAGGCAATGTTGAGTCAAATGATCCTTCAGAGGTGGAATTCGGCGATCTTGGTGACAGCATGGATATGTCACCAGTAACTCTAATACGACATCCGGGTTACAAACACTTAAGGCATGATAGTTTGAAAATTCTATGTGTTGAGTTTCCTCTCTGACAATACAGCAAATGTATTTGACCAAGAATATCAGATTTGAACACAGTTTAAACTGCAATTTGTTTGATTATATAAGTTAGTAAAATGGAGGAAAATAATACATCTATCAAAAATGCATGACATCTATGTACAAAAGGGGGAAAAACTTAAACCAATTCAGTTTTGAATCAGAGTGACTACCTTTCTAAATTTGTTTTAGTGTGTAAAATGAAAACAGCTAATTTTAAGTGCAGATAAGTAATAAAAACATTTCTCTTTTGCAAAAGTTTTGACAACCTTTCAGCAAACGCTGTATAATCAGGAATTATAATGATAATTGTAAGTTTATTTTCCAACTTCAAGCCTTAACCTACTGCAAATAAAGTGCACAGTGCAACCTGAAAACTTAGCTGGTAGGATCTCGTGTTGGGTGTTTTTTTGTAGTGGGAAGGTTTTATTGTAGCCCAACCCCACACAGAGATGCACATGCAGCGTCATCAAATGACTCCAGCCATTGAATCCCATGATGATCTTTAACTCTCATTCATCCATGGGCAGGATTCACATGACTTTAGTGTCGGATTACCACTGTAGGAACTGTCTCCATATTTCAACCTTATGATTCATGGCTCGCATTAGTTTCATTTCTTATCTTTTTTTTTCACTTGATCAAGCTACGTTATCTGGTCACACTATTTCAGAACCATGCCGCTCAAGTTGGCCTGAACCTAAGAGACAGCCAACAGGCTAATCCATGTGAAAGTCAGTGCTGCATCGCGGCTTTCAGGATTTTCATCAGCTGCCTTCAATTTGACGGTCAACAGGTGAAAATTCAATATTTAATAGGTGGGGCAAACATTTATGAAAAACACCACATTTGCATGCTGTTGTGAATTTTATGTAAGAAACTAGACATGTTTTTGAAAGATTTATCTCATCCTTACTCCCAGATTGATTTATAGGCAATTACCTCACTCCGGTTAACTTGAGAAGCAGTGATTGAGAATTACGCTGCTCAGGTAGATCTTTTAATGCTAGATGTATACCTGTTGTCACATTGCCAATGAGAGTTCTTCAAAACCGATGCTAATGAAGAACAGACCACTCCTGGCAAGCAAGCTCGCGAGAAAATAATTTGCCAATCACGATGCACTTAAAAAAGATGCGTGTGCACAAATAGGGAGATTGCCAGGCCTGTTCAATGTAACCTGGAGCACAGTGATGTCAGAATCCTGTCAGTTAGTCATATCCATTTCCATTGCTATGGTGACCATGTACCATGATGAAAGTTATTATTAAGGGGTGGACAGCATGCATGGTATTTTTAATGTAATTGGAAACCTCCTTGCTGCTGTTTATTTGAAATGATGATCGTTGTACGAGCAAAGGACAGATATCTAATGAGAGTGCTATTCCGGATCTATTTGCTTCTGAAATGTGTTTAGGACTCTATTCGTCGATGGGCATTTCTGAAACATTCTTCAAATTGGCTCCTACACTTGACCATTACCCCAAATTGTCTTGAGTGATATGTGAGGTGGGGAGCGTTCCAGCCTAATTGTCCTTGCCTCCCTGGTCACTCTTGCTTACTTATCTCACTGCCATTTACAAAGCCGTTAATTTAAAATCACACCTCTGTATTAAATTGTGATATGACCGTTTTGTGAGCAGAAGATCCCTTGTTGCCATGGTTGCCTGCCAACAGATGCTTCTTTTTGTGAGCCAGGCGGACAAGTTGCTCGTTTGACATTGTTGCCTCTTGAACTGAATCATTTGTCAAACTGTCCAGGCCATTGAGAGTCAAAGGTCACTCAGACTCCTGAAGTCATTAGTCATTGGATGTTTATTGCTAAAGCCCCAGGATGTCAGTGCACTGGTCACCCATAGCAACCTGGGCAAAGCACGCTGTCATTGACTTGGCAGGGATCCAGTTTCTTACACCACCAGTTCACCTTCATATTAGGAAGCTGTTCCTGGACTTACTTTGTTCATCTGCTGAGCCTAAATTTTACCGGGCAAAAAACAATTGATCGTAAACCCTAATGTAATCCAATGTAAAATGTGAAGAAAATGTTTTGGAGTATAAAAGAATAGTGTAGCTTTGGAAATATTGGCTGACTGTTCCCTGTAATGAGTCCTTAAATTATGTGTTACAAACTCATCTCACGGCAAAGGAAATAAGAAACCTTCAATGTTTTTGCCAGCAGGTTTTAATAACATTCATTGGTTCAAAGTTTTGTCACAAGTTTTTCAATAAAGGCTTTTAGTAGTTCAAATGGCAATAGTCACTAAACTCTACCAGTCCACTGGTTTGAGACTTACCAACATTCTATATGCACAGTGCTAATACGTCCCCTTTCGAAAAAATGAAAGAGCAGTTGGAATTAATGAGTTTATACTTACAGGAGTCACCAGTAAAAGACACAGCTGAGTCAATTCATGCAGTTTAGCTCCCCGTTGAGCCCTGGTGCATCCCAATCCCATACCTTACAGTGAAAACATCATCAATTACAAGACTGACAGGCCCCTGGGACATTGTATAAGGAGCTCCTCTGGGGTTATTCACCATAGACCAAAAACTGCTGGCACACAGCAACATTCATCACTTCCACCCTCATAAGCCAATTGAATAAACTGTAGGGCCGAATTATCAAAGGTTGATTTAGAAAAGAAATGGACAACAAATGATTTGATCAAGGGAAACTGGGCCGAGGTGTTCCTGGCTGGTTTCAATTAAGCAGCTCCAGTAGGAATGGCTAAAATGCATATTGCAAATTTTAGATACCAACGAAAGCTACCCCATTTGTATTTCTCCACTTAATCCTTCAAGTAACAATTAGAAGCCTCTGGCAATAAAAATAAATTCAGCAAAGAGAAAGAATTGTTTAAAATTAACATGGATTCCTTTTTAGTACTTCATGTGTTGCCAACTACTTGAGGATATACTATTGAGGTAATAAAACTCTAACATTTATCCACAGTATAAATGATCCCATCAACTACATGGAATTCATTTTCTTGTACATTAGCTGTTCAGCCACTGTAATTAATATTCAGAAACATGATTATTGGCATATTTCCAAATGACATGGTTTTTGGAACTGAGGGCTTGGCTTCTCTCTCCCGACTGATTGTTTTAAGCATAGATTTTGAGAATCATTGCTGTTGCGGTGTGCAAATAAACATGAGAAAAAGGGCTTATCTATAAACCAGTGCTGGCTATCGTATCATTGCCCCTCTCTCATTAGCAGCTGCATGTGGAGAGTTAGCAGGCACTGATAACCTTTATATAATGGTTCAATCAGACATTATTGGACCGACAGCAACAGCATTATTCCTGATCTGGAGGGAAATGAACAGTGCACTGTAATGGTAAGGGGGGGGGGGGTGGGGGGGGGGTGCAAAGAGATTTGTGAATTCAAATCAAATCCATAGTTCGGTGAGGAGAACTATGTGCGGATAACCCAGTGACAGAAGATATTATGCATAAAAGGTGATGACGAGTGAATGCAGGATGGCTTTCTGCATCACGGTGATGTTGATCTGCTTCCTTCATCAGATGTGGCACCATCCTCATTGCAGGCAGCTCCTTCCGATTTAGCGTTTGTGGGGGAATTTGTCCAGTTGCTGGCATCACTGCAGTGCAAAGCACGCAGTTCTACAATATTAAAAAAAACATGGGTTTTTTTTAGGACAGATAATTGAACATTAATACCCGTTGACATTGTCGTTTGGATGATATGTCAAGCTGACAGGGCCGATGAGCTTGCATCTGCTGATTGGCCATGGACGAAAGCTATGCTTGTCAGCTCATGGCCAATGCCGCGGATGAGGCAGCCATTAATCACAAACTGCCATCTTTGGCCTGACACATCTTCTAAAAATGTACCGTTCGCATGTTCCTGTGGTCTGGTGCTCTGCAAATACCAGACGTGACTGCGAAGCATTCTCCTTCAGAGGACTTTTATTTTATTAGAGCTCGAAATGGTGGAGAGGCAAAACACTGCAGCATTCCTGGAAAATTGAGATATGAAAGCAAGACATGCGGAAACTGAGGAAGGGACATAATCTCAAACAGAATTATCTAAAGTGACCTCATTTAGAAGCTGCATATTTTTTCAAACCAAACCAAAATTACTGTTAACCTCTGAAATCATGATGTTATTTATCACAAGTATATCTTGCTTGTATAAACTAGCTAAAACAGTATTGCCTCAGATAAATAATTAGCCCTGGCTGTGAAATTAGTGTAAGCCAGCATCGTGAGTCTCACTCAGAGGGAATCAGCAGCTGATTTTTTCACCATGCCAGTTTTTATTTTCCATTGGCTTGGAAAAACCTGACAAGTTTTTTAATTCCAAACTAAGTAAAAGTGGGGTCAAAGTTGGAACCGAGTCCCCAAAGAGAGTTTGAACGAGTGTTCTGTGAGCCTCCGTGAAAGGCGGCTGAGATGGGTGAGGAATTGCCTGCGGGTCTGTTTTGAATTGCTGGTGTGTAACAGTTTCACCCCACTTATTTTAAAGACACAGCAATGTTTCCAATAAAAGGTTGTTGCTTGTATTGCGATTTTAAAAACTCTTTCTTTTGCTCAGTCTATCCATGAGCTGTCAGAATAAATTAACAATTTGATTTCACAAATTATATCTTCGCCGCGGAAGTAGATAATTTTGTCAAAGTTAACATTTCAGGTATGTGACCTTTCATCACATAGGGCTGACAGATCACAAACACAAAGCAATAACTCTGGGCGCAATTTAACGTGCACAAATGCAAGGGTGTGATCTTCCCAAAATGGAACAAAATCCCCGAGCGAATGTGTTTAGCTGTGTGTTTCCCGGCACTCGCAGTGCCTAGCAACACATGGCTATTCAACGTGACTCACTTTGAATAAGGGACCTGAATGGGGACTGTGCGGCCGAGGCCACACATAGCCCCGTTTTTTACAATGTGGAGCTTTACTCGCCGGAACCGCCCATTGTAGCGAGAGGTCAGGGCACCTTTTTGTCCCGATTTCCGAGGCCCCGTAAAGAATCCCCGATGGCCGAAGGTACCCCTCCTTCCCAAGGTGCAGTTACGCCTGTTCCATGCTTGTGTGGACCAGTACTAAATGGCGCCATGGCAATGTCTTCCAGGCACGGGCATTGATTCCCAGGCCTCAGGAGCATCAGGCGTCGGCATACTGAACTGAGCCTAACTGCTCACTTAAATATGTAAATCGCGATCTCGCCCAATGAGGGTGAGATCCTTATCATGACATTTTGCGAGATCTCACTAGATCTCACGAGGCGTTCCAAGCATCGCAAATCTCGCGAGAAGCCTCTCGAGAGTTTTAACGGCCTCATCCCGTCTCTGAGTCAGGCGCGACAAAGTCCGTTCGATGACGTCCTGTGTTTCTCCCTCCACAGATGCTGCCAGACCTGCTGAGTATTTCCAGCACTTTTTGTTTTACTTCAGATTTCCACCATCTGCAGTATTTTGCTTTTGGACACATTGGGTGGGATTTTCCCGCCCCTCGCCCTGCAGCATGTTGTGCTGCAGCGACGGCCATTGACTGGCAACGGGATCTTCCGTTCCCGCCACATCAACAGACTTTGCCATTGTCCGCACCCTCCATCGCCGGGGAACTTGCAGCAGGAACGACTGGAACATCCCACCCATTATGTCAATATAGTTTAACATTATTGTCGGCTTTATGATCTACAGAGTCTCAGTCAAGAAATCGAAAAGAAAGCGTTAATTCATATCCAGCCCCTCCATTATTCTCACTACATGCTGCATTCTGTAATTCATTTATTTTGGTAATTGCCTATAACAGTACTTGCTCATTTGTTTTTTGATGCTGAAAGTCTATAATTGAATTGATTGTGCTTCTGTGTCAGAAGCTGTACAGTGCCAAAAGCATAATGAGATAGTATTAATCTAATATTATACAGATAGCAGAATTGACTAGGTGCTAAACAGCTTTTGAAATATCCATTTGTGTTGAGCTGTGAATGTGATGCATCTGAGTAATAAGGATGGAAATTTGCAATAACTCCTTCATCCCTGAATTAAAGTGTGAGCGTTTTAATGGTTTGAATCAGAAAAGGCTCACAAATGTAAAACTGTGTTTCCTTATAACAAGCCCCCCCCCCCCCCCCCCCATCCCTTTTACTCGGCTCTTTCTATAGCCATGATATTCTCAATGGGGTTCCATTCACTGTCCTCCAGGAATTTACCCACATTGTTAGTGTTCACCTTCATGTGTGTCAAAGGATCTGCTTGATTTAGCACCTATTCATTAAACATCCAGTAGATGCAACCAGCAGTGAGAATCCTGACAAAGACACGACTGGCATCCCATCCACCACTTGAAACATTCATTCTGTCCATCACTGATGCAGCATGGTGGCAGTCTGTACCATCTGCCAGGGGCAGCACGGTAGCATTGTGGATAGCACAATTGCTTCACAGCTCCACGGTCCCAGGTTTGATTCCGGCTTGGGTCACTGTCTGTGCGGAGTCTGCACATCCTCCCCGTGTGTGCGTGGGTTTCCTCCGGGTGCTCCGGTTTCCTCCCACAGTCCAAAGATGTGCAGGTTAGGTGGATTGGCCATGCTAAATTGCCCTTAGTGTCCAAAATTGCCCTTAGTGTTGGGTGGGGTTACTGGGTTATGGGGATAGGGTGGAGGTGTTGACCTTGGGAAGGGTGCTCTTTCCAAGAGACGGTGCAGACTCGATGGGCCAAATGGCCTCCTTCGGCACTGTAAATTCTATGATAATCTACAAGGTGCACTGCAGCAACTCACCAAGGCTCCTTCAACGACACCTTCCAAACCTACAACCTCTTATCATCCAGAAGGACAAGGGCAGCAGATGCATGGGAACACCACTAGCTGCAAGTTCACTTTCCAGTCTTGGAACTATATTGCCATTCCTTCATTGTGGTTTGGTGGAAACCCTAGAACCCCCTTCCAGCTACACCATGGGTGCACCAACAGCAAAAGGACGGCAGACGTTTCAGAAGGTGCCTCACCATCACCTTCTCAAGAGATATTAGGAATGGTCAAGGAATGCTGACCTCCCTATTGATGGCCACATTCCAGGAATGAATACATTTTTAAAAAGGGCTAACTGGGCTCAGGCGGAAATCAAGGCTCTGATCTCCCTATTATGTGTCTCAGTCACTGTATGGCTAAGATTATTGAGCCTTTGGTAGAAATCCAGGAATGGACCCATTAATAAAAAATTCTAAATACTGCATCTGTTTCTGTGCAAAATAACAGTGGAACTAAGTTTATACAGACATCCAGGATCATCGTTAACAATTGAGTTCTTTAGCAATCACTCACTATTGTTATCAGTGTGCACTGCATATGTTAATGGTGCTTTGTGAATATTTAAATTATTGATCAATATAACTATTGCTTCCAGCTGGTCAAGATTGAGAATTTTTGCCCGAAATGCTTGCAAACCTCTGCCAAAATGCCTAATATATTTTACATGTGAATACCTTTAACATGGTTTTGAGATCTTTTGACAGAAGCCCTGTTCCTTTGGGTTTTTACTAAAAAGGCCAGGTGATTGACAGCTAGGGGCTGGATGTCTTTGCATCAGCAAGACCAAGTTAAACGGTAAACAATTTTCAATCATTTTGAAATTCCCGTAGCTCCCCTGCTGCACAGAAACCAAATGTAAAGCATAACTCAAGCCTTTAAACAAAATATCAGCTACAACTCAGGAAGGAAAAGCGCCCCAGAATATGAAATTATATTCAGAGCAATAACCCACACTAGTGCTAATGTCCACAAAACTCGATTTAGGTCCAGCTCAACAAAGACGCAATACATCCATGTTGGATAAATTTAGCAGGCCTGGCAGCATCTGTGGAGAGAAACACAGAGTTAACTGCGGACACTTTCTGGTCATTGTCACTGGCGGGAATGTCTGGTTCCGCTGATGGTGACCCTCCATGCCGGGTTCTCTGGCAGCAGAGGGGGCCAGCAACAGAAAAAGCCGTTGACATCATCGGGACTAGAAGATCCCCCCCACTGTCCTATGGCGCACCTCCTGTGGCACGTCTCCTCAGCCACTGCCAAATATCCCACGGGGAGTGGGGTATCCGGCCCAGTGTTTCAAGTCCATATGAGTCCAAGCACAGCTCTGGAAAAGAGCCATATGGACTAAAAAAGCTAACTGTTTTTCTCTCCACAGTTGCTGCCACACCTGCTGAGTTTATCCAGCATTTCCTGTTTTTATTTCAGATTGTCAGCATCCATAGGGACAGGAGTAGGCCATTCAGCCCCTCTAACCTGCTCCACCATTCAATGAGATCATGGCTGATCTGTGGCCTAACTCCATATACCTGTCTTTGGCCCATATCTCTTAATGTCTTTGCTTAGAAGAGAGTTCCAAAACTCGACTGTGTGTAGAAGTGCTTCCTAACATCTTTCATGAATCGTCTGCCATCGCCTGGCCCTAATTTTTAAACGATACCATCTAGTTCTAGAATCTCCTTCTAGTGGAAACAGTTTATCTTTCTCTACCCTGACAATTAATAGCTTGAAAACTGAGATCAGGGGCGAAATTCTCCCCCAACGGGCGAAATTCTCCCCCGGTGGGCCCCGATCGCGGGCCAGGCCACCGTGGGGGCACCACCCGGGGTCAGATCACCCCACGCCCCCCCCAGGACCCCGGAGCCCGCCCACGCCGCCTTGTCCCGCCGGTAAATACCTACTTTAATTTACGCCGGCGGGACAGGCAATTTCTTGGCAGGACTTCGGCCCATTCGGGCCGGAGAATTGAGCGGGGGGGCCCGCCAACCGGTGCAGCCCGATTCCCGCCCCCGCCGAATATCCGATACCGGAGACTTCGGCGGGGGCGGGGGCGGGATTCACAGCGGCCAACGGCCATTCTCTGACCCGGCGGGGGGGGTCGGAGAATGATGCCCCAGATCACCCATAACCTTCTAAATTCTAGAGAAAACAGCCCTAATGTGTATCATCTCGCCTCATAACTTAACTCCTGTAGCCCAGGTATCATTCTTGTAAAACTACATAACACTCCCTCCAAGGCCAAAATATCCTTCCAAAGGTGTGGTGCACAGATCCTCTCACAGTACTTCCAAGTTGGGTCGAACTAGAGTTTTGTAAAGCTGCAGCATAACTTCTTTGTCCTTATACGCCACTCCTCTAGATATAAATGCCAGCATTCCATTAGCCTTCTTGATTACTGTAGTATTTCTCTTCTATTTATGCAATACATCCAATTGCTCTTCGAAATTTATCTTGTTTTCTTTGATTTCCATCTTATGTTTTGTGTACAGAAGTCAACAGCGATATTTTAACTTCAGCAATGTGCCTGTTTAGAAATTGCCTGCATGTTTGTTCTATCAGCTTGCACATTCCTGGTTTTCATTATTCCATCATGATGTCAGCTGCCTAAGGCCTAAGTTCTGAGTTTCATTTCTAAACCTCTCCACCTCTCTATCTCTTTCTCCCCTTTTATGACACTCTTTAAAACATATCTCTTTGACCTAGCTTTCAGTCTCCAGACCTAATATCTCCTCATGTGCTTCGGTTTCATATTCACTCCAGTGACGTGCCTTGGGATGTTCTTCTATTTTAATGGTGCCATGCAAATACAAGGGGCTGGTTTCTCATTCCCTGTTTCTCCAGACATGTATTTCTCAACAGCGCATCATTCGCTGGCAGCGGTGTTCTGTCGTCCCGCCACTTGTCAATGGGATTTCACATTGAAGCCACCCCACACCAGCGGGTAGCCCGTAGGCAGGGGTGCGTTGCCAGTGGGAAAAGTGAATCGCAATGGCCGGAGAATTCCGGTCAAGTTGTTTTTGAATGGAAAAATCTTTGGAAAAGATGTTCTGCAAAGAAGGTTTGCATGTTAGTAGCATTAGTCTTTGTCTGTTTTCCTATCATCAGACAACTGGGATGTATTGAAGTCTCCCAGTGATGCAGTTCTCATTTTAATATACACATTGAATTGTGAGATTTGGTTTAATAAGACCAATATATGAAGACTAGCTACAAAAGATGATCAAGCTGCACCAAGGCTGTTGTACTTTCTGCTTTGATGTCGTTCAAGAAAGCGGTTTGAAAGATGTGTCTGCATAGGTTCCCTAATGATTACAGAATGTAAAGAAGGCTACAAAGGTTGTAGATATGTTTTCATTTCACTTTGGTGCTAGTTTTAATCCACAATGCCTTTCATTATGTATGTTGCAGTCTTTCATATACCTAGCTATCAGTCTGTTTTTTTTTAAAGTGAGATCGAGTGTCTGTAAGCTCAATACCCTTGCTGATTCTATTTTTTTACCTGCTAACTGTGCCTCTATCCACATCCCTACAGATATTAGGTCTCTGCAGACTCCTGGCAGCCTGCTTCCAGCTGTGGCAAGCATGGTGTGGTGAATTGGCTTTGAATGTTCTTTACTCAAACAGGCAGTAATTACAAGCTTAAAGAGGTTTAGTGGTCCAGTAAACTACATAATCACCCCTGAATTAGCCCAAGCTCATCAGTTGCAGTCCAGCAAGTCCCAACCAGTGGTCTCATGTGGTTCTTAGTGCACAGAAACCTGAGCAGCAGGTGTGGAATAGCAAGCACCCCTGAAACACAGGCATCCGCGAGAGGGGTGGGGGGTTTATATGTGTGTGCGCGGCCGGAGGTGGGGTGAGAGGGGGAGGGGGAGCATCAGTGCTCCCTAATGGAATGCAGCTCCAGCGCTGTGGTGACTTAATGGAGAACTTAACATGGATAAATGTGCTCAAAGCTCCAAGGAACTCCAGTTGTGTACACTGGCTCCTCTCCTCTTCAGTAAACGTTGATTCTCTTTCTTCCCACAGCCATTTGGGTGTACCTGTGGTGTTTCTTTCAGGGCCTAGAGAATTGACAGATGAGCGTTTGAATTTACATCGTAAGGACTCTAAATCAGTGCGAGTGGAGAGGATCCTCAGCCTAAAGAAATCATTGCCCTGTTCCTAATGCGAACATCAGCATCCGCACAATAATGACTTCAATAATTTCTACTAATTCTGAGCAACAGCCGCTGCTATTCTTAGTCACGGCCTCAGGCTAAGAAAGCCTGAATTGAGGTTCCTGTACTTTGTCCTTGGTTTACACTTTTATAAAAATGTCCTGTCAGTATCTTAGACCATTTGTCGATCAAGGGTATGGTTTTGTTTTATATGTGATTTTTAAAAAAGAAACGCATTTAAAGGTGTCCAGATAAAATAACCACATTAGCTTTAGGACTCCTGTACTCCCTGTTGGAGAGGGGGCAGGGTGAGGACAGAAAACTCTCCATTAACACGATGTGTTAAGTGCCAGTCAATGTATTTTATTATTTCTTTCAATTTTACACAGGACAGCATTGATAAGTGTGTCTTGGTGCTTGGTGGCATTCTGTGACTGCTTCCCAGTCTCAGAAAATGAACCACTTTGCAATCCCCCCCCCCCCCCCCCCCCCCCCACTCCCTCCCTGATGGGACAAGGCCCCCAGGTTGAAATCTGTGCCATTTGCTGCAATCTTAGTATTTTCTTGATGAGGGCGGTGGGGCAAATGTGACAAAAAGGTAGTGGTGGGAGGGGGTGGGTGTAAAACTGCTTAATCTGCTGGGCAGAGGTGTGACGATTTTGCCAAGAGAACATCAAAGCTTTACTGAATAAAAGACACTACCGCCAGGGCAAAAGATTGGCAATAACACGTCCAAGCACGTTGATGTTCATGACAGCAGTAAAACATTGCATTAAAAAGATTTGATATTATGACGCAGGAATACATTTCCATCTACCTGAACATGTATGCCAAAGCTGAACTCAACCCAGCAAATGTTTTCCTTTGTTGAGAATTTTAGTTTTGTTAGGCAAGGGTATGTAGGCTCATAGAGCCACGGTGGCTGGGATGGATTTCAGATGCAAATCTGCCATGGTCTAATTGAAAGGGGGGACAGGCTTGGCAGGCTGAATGGCCTCCTTCTGTTCCTATGTTCTAACACTAGACTAGAAATTATCAGCAAGCAATTCCAGTGAATCAATATTTATGTATAACATCCTTCCACTATTTCAATAGAGGAATACCATAGAAATTCATCATGTCTTCACTTTCTGGTTAACTCCAACTCTCTATTCTATTCTCTTATATGAAACCTTTACTCTGAGCTGATTGCTCAGCAGAAACTGAATTGAATATGTTAGAGTAGTCAGAGCATGTGACTTGTCACCAACCTCTGTTGTTGATTGCTGGTTTTAACAATGAATATTTTCATTTGCATTTATAACATGATCTTAAAACAAAAACCTTCCTTCCCTAAAACTTCACATCAACACGACTGTCTCAAGGAGAGTCGGAAGCCAGCACTCTCATATACCGATTGAAAAAGGAGTGGCGCCCTCCCTCCTCACCCACCACAACTCCTCCCCCCCCTCCATTGCCCCACTCCAGCTCCCCCATTCATTGCCCCCCTCCAGCTCCCCCATCCATCGCTCCCCTCCAGCTCCCCCCTCCAGCTCCCCATCCATCGCCCCCACCCTGGTTAAATAGAAAAAAGGTTCCAGCAGGAAACTTTGGAAATGCTAACAAGCACCTTGGCTTCTGCGATAACCTCAAGCTGTGCCTTTACCGGACATCACAGCCCCTCACTCTCACTACTTGTAAAGTGCAAATATAAGGCACAGAGTAAATCTTTGATCACATTCAGTGGGGAAAGAAACAAAAGTCACTTTTAACATTGCCTAACAATCCAACACATGCTGTGCACTAAACAGGTTCTTTGAAAGCAATGAAAGTCTGTAAAACTCTTCTTTTTGTGAGGTGAAGCATCTATCTCGCCATTATATTCCAGAGTTTTCTCAAGGTCAGTCTATATTAGTGCATCAGGCTCTGTTGTGGAGGAGGAGGGCTGGAGGAAAAAGGATAAAAGAACTTCCGAAATTGTTCTCCAACATATTTAGTTGAGCAACAGAATGCTGTCCTGATAAGGGTTACATTGGAGAGCTGCCATGTTGCCTCCTACTTCTCAAGCACTCAGAGTGCCTGTTCCCAAAACATTTTGTAGCATCAGTTTTTTTTTCTTTCAGCTACTTTTTCTCGCTCTCACTCGTACTCGTTTCGTTTTGTAACGAGTCCTTGAACGTAGTTTCCACCCAGGGCCACCTGGCTACGGTTACTCAGCATGCATTAGTGTAAGAAGCGGCCATGGCAAGTAAAATCATAGACCGTAGGCCTGAGTCGGGGAAGCGCAGGCTTGCCATTATCACAGCTGCTGGCTCTGCACAGGATTATTTTCAAATTTTCTGCAACCATTACATTGTGCTGTCATAGTGAGCAGGCTGCGAGGGAGGGAATGTTATTGATACTTGCTTACAAGCAAAAGATAAGATATGGAGTGTATATCACTGTCCTGGCATCCACATTTTGCAGACTGTGGTGGAAAATTTGATGAAAGGAGTACATTTGAACAAGGAGTATCATTAAGATAGGAAGGCTGGAAATTTTCCATCAGTACTTAGCTGCCTTTGTTTCCCATCATTACTGGTCTGGGGGAAGTTCTTGGTCTCTCATTATTCACAAAAGGACATTTCAAAAATAGCAGTGTAGCGTGACAATGTATCTTAGGAAGCTTTCACGAGCCAAAGCACTTTGAGTTTTAAAAACATTAATTTTGTGAGCGAATATATTTATGCTGGCATTTGTTGATTTGACAATACTACTCGGATCTCTTTGACTGTCCTTTGAGAGTGCAAACTGTTAATAGCTCTGTTGCCAATGATACAGCCCTGTATTCCGTCTTGTGCACATTTTAACAAGTAATGTTCCATCTGCCAGTTTTCCAGCATCAAGTTAGTTGATGTGTCAAGAAGTAATGCTATATTCTCTTCTCCCCTAATTTTGATCTCAAAGAGTTGATCTCCCCGGATCATGAGGACTCTGAAGGAAGGAATCTGGGAGATTCCGTTAAAATAATATGTGCTCCCCATTCCCCAATGAGAAGCTAATTTCTGAAGTTGACCCTCATTTCATTGACAGTTTAAAAAAAAACTCCATTGAACAATTGCATACAAACTGCAAAGAAAAAAGGATAGTTTTGTTAATAAGTAAGGATTAAAATAACACACAGGTTGGTCCTTCACTGAAGGCCAGACTTTTTAAAAAAAAACTTTAGAGTACCCAATCATTTTTTCCAATTAAGGGGCAATTTAGCGTGGCCAATTCACCTAGCTTGCACATTTTTGGGTTGTGGGGGTGAAACCCACGCAAACACGGGGAGGATGTGCAAACTCCACACGGACAGTGACCCAGAGCCGGGATCGAACCTGGGACCTCAGCGCCGTGAGGCCACAGTGCTAACCCACTGTGCCACCGTGCTGCCCGGCCAGACATTTTTAACGTGGTCCCTCTTAGCTTTTTTATGGTTCTCATATGTAGTTTGTGTTTGAACTCTTGTGTATTTTGTTCAATTTTCCAGCCAGAGAGTTTGTGTTACAGTTTGGAGACGGATGGTTTATTCAGGCGGTTAAAGAAATATCCTACTCGGTGAGCCACAAAAAGCTAAACAATGGCCAACCCCGGTTGCAGGTTAAACATAGGCTGAATGATATTTGGGTTTCCTCCACTAACAAACTATAAAAACTTTTTTTAGAGTACCCACTTCTTTTGTTTTCCAATTGAGGGGCAATTTAGCGTGGCCAATCCACCTAACCTATACATCTTTTGGGTTGTGGGGGTGAGACCCACGCAGACACGGGGAGAATGTGCAAATTCCACATGGACAGAGACCCGGGGACGGGATCGAGCCAGTGTCCTCCACGCCATGAGGCAGCAGTGCTAACCACTGCGCCACCGTGCCGCCCTTCCACTAATAAATGTAATTGCTGTCAATCCTTTGAGCAATTAAAAACAAAGCACTTGATTAAGCTGGGGGACTATAGCACCTTCACTCTTTGGACCTTGCCACAACCTTGTCCTCTCTACAATTTTGAACATTACATTCTAATTTTCAATGTCTGTCCACCAAAGAGTGAAGACATTTCCTGTCTTATAGATCCTCTCCAACTTACACTCAGAATTTAAATAATGTAAACAACATTATTACATATCAGAACACTTTCTGAAAATCCTTCGTTATCTCGCTGGAGAGTTGATAGATCTTTGTTATAGGACATGCTGATCCAAACAGAGTGGGTGTCAGAAACAGCGACAGTTGGGCTTTGCTGTGACTCGTACAAAGCACTTCTCTCCTAATGTAACAAGTATTTAATGTTAGAGCAAGGCTGGGCACCTGTCTTCTCCTGACGTTAGAAATGTCCCTTTCTGTTTTGAGATTCTTGAAAGTGGCAATAAACTGTCATAGAATTTACAGTGCAGAAGGAGGCCATTCGGCCCATCGGGTCTGCACCTGCTCTTGGAAAGAGCACCCTACCCAAGGTCAACACCTCCACCCTATCCCCATAACCCAGTAACCCCACCCAATCTTTTTAGACACGAAGGACAATTTAACATGGCCAATCCACCTATCCTGCACACCTTTGGATTGTGGGAGGAAACTGGAGTACCCGGAGTACACAGAGCAAACATGTCCAAGTCTCTGAAATGTATCGGTGTATTGTTTATTCACCCAGCTTTAGTTATGGTGATCTTTGCTGGAGGCTCCTGTATGTTTTCAGAATGCTGGTGAGGTGGGCTTTGTTTGTGTTGTGTCTTGGACCGTGATCTGTTCTTAATAGGATTACTCAGTGTTTCTGGTTGTGGTTATGTTCTGATTTGGCATTTGTTTCATCGTACTGTCATGCCATTTGGTGCTTGTACGTGATAGTCTTGGTTTTGGGCACTCGCTGATGATTTCTGCTGGATTCCAGGTGCCATCAGCCAGGTATTGTACTCAAACTTTCTGCCCAGGTTGGGTCAGTCGTAGACTGCATGGCAGGTGTGGACATCATTCACCTTCCTGTTTTTCCGAATGGCGCGTCACGCAATCCTGGGCGTATCGGCAAGTGATAACGGGTGATGGTTGTCCACACTTGTCTGCCGAATTGTAATCCCACAGGTGAGGGATCGGTCACACTGAGCTGCATCACTCTAAGATGCAATACAGTCTCATGTAAATCGTGTTTTGTTTCATGAAAATGAAAATCGCTTATTGTCACAAGTAGGCTTCAAATGAAGTTACTGTGAAAAGCCCCTAGTCACCACATTCCGGCGCCTGTTCGGGGAGGCTGGTACGAGAATTGAACCGTGCTGCTGACCTGCCCTGGTCTGCTTTAAAAGCCAGCTATTTAGCCCAGTGTGCTAAACCAGCCCCTGACACTTCATGATGAGGGGTTTTACAGTTTGAACCATAAGGTCTGCATTAGGATGAAGTGTACACGTTCGGAATGGGTATATGTATTCAGTTCAAATAGTGTCATGTAGTCTATCGGCTGATGATATGTGTTGCGGATTGAGATGATCTCCCAATCGAAGCACATTTCTGATGGCAGTTCTTATGGTCTCTGTTCCTCATCACTGTCTTTATGATACCATGGATGGTATCATACTATGCACAGGTCCTTGCAGGCTGATAGGCTGCTGATCACAGGAGTCCACAATAGAAAAATCTGGGGTGACCAGAGTGAGTTATTGCAGAGACATTTGAGTATAATAAATCTCAGTGAGGGAATCTCCAAATCATTGTACATGGTGAGTTTGGCATTGATTGGTTAAATCGTCACTTGCCACTTTTGTGGACACATACATTTCAGTGTGCAAAGTGGAAGGATGTTTGCACCTGTATCCAGTTTTGCATATGGACTCTGCTGGCCCTTCAGTATTTGCAATATAATCTGGTTGGAGGCAAAGGCTTCCGTTGGTACCACTATACCAATGCATTTTTGATGTTCAACCTACTGAATGTTGACTCACTTATTGTGTTGATGGTCTGAGCACCCTTATTATCTGACCTTATATCCTGGCTAAACATTTTGAGGGCCTCATCTTTCGCTGCTTAGTGCAGTCTCTTGGTTGGTTAGAATGCTATACCTGTCCGTCTCTGTTTCTGCTTTCACAGGATGCTAAACCACTTATTTTAAACTTTGCTTTCTGCATTGGCACTTCCAATGTCCCCTGGTGCCACATGCCCTGCATACATGGTTAAACTAGACAATTTCTAGGGGGTGTATGCATGAGGCTGTACTACCTGCATTGGTTTTCATGTCATTGGTGGATGAAACCTGTAGACTCTGTCTACCCATAAGCATAGCTTTGTATTTGCCCCCACTTTGTAAATCTGCTCCCATACTGTAAGCTTTGCGTTGGTCTAAGAGATCTTTCTGGAATGCTTCCATTTGGGTAGATACTATCACGAGATCGATCATTCTGTCAACCAGCTCAGCTGCTATGATTAGATTATCATAGAATTTACAGTGCAGAAGATGTTGTGAAGTTATATCCTTTGTCCCTGAATCCGCTTACTACTGTCAGTGGTCTCTGTTGGTTGTTTCCAAAAGGACATCATTTCCAAACGGTGAGCGCAATTTCTCGGCCTCGCTGCTCCAGACTCTGGACACAACGAGGCCGGTAAATATCGCAAGAGGCCTCTCGTGAGATTTACCGGCCTCGTCAAGTCTTGCGAGATCTAATCAGATCTCGCGATCTGGATCCCGCCCATTGAGGTCGGCACCCAGATTTGCATATTCAAGTGAGCAGTTAGTCTCACTTGAATACACCTACGCCTACTCCAGATCTACCCATGCTCGAGGTCTAGCAGCCTCACCTCAAAGACCCCGAGCGGGGGCCATTTAGCATTGTTCTCTACAAATCTGGACCAGGCCTACCGGCACTTGGAGAGGTCTCCCAGACATACGGGGCACCCTGGGTGGTCAGGTCTGGGCAGGGTAGTATCCTGGCATCCCCAAGTCACATGGGCATGGTGGGACTGCCAATCTGGCATTCTGGCAGTGCCACATGAGCACCCTGGCAGAGCCACCCAAATGCCAACCTGGCAGTGTGCTGACATGGGCCATGCCAGGATGGCAGTGCCAAGGTGGCATCATGCCTGTGCTGGGGATCAGGCCCGGGGATGCCCTGCCCTTATGAGGTGTGGTGCAGGGGGGCTCGATGATGCCCACCCTGGTGAGTTGGGGCATGGGGGGGATTGTCAGGAGGCTGCGGTGGGAGTTCTTGAGATTGGGCTGCCATTTAAAAATGAGACCCGATCTCTTCCTGCATTGGGAAGCGGAGTTCGTTAGCCCAGGAACTGGGACTAAATGTGGCTTCAGTGGGGCATTCCTCACGAGGCCCATAAATGAAGCAGAGTCCTGTTTAATAGTGGGATCGTTCTCGGTGCTGCCAGGGCTGGGAAACACCTGACTAAACGGGCAGCATGGTAGCATTTTGGATAGCACAATTGCTTCACAGCTCCAGGGTCCCAGGTTCGATTCCCGGCTTGGGTCACTCTCTGTGCGGAGTCTGCACGTTCTCCCCGTGTGTGTGTGGGTTTCCTCTGGGTGCTCCGGTTTCCTCCCACAGTCCAAAGATGTGCAGGTTAGGTGGATTGGCCATTATAAATTGCCCTTAGTGTCAAAATTGCCCTTAGTGTTGGGTGGGGTTGCTGGGTTATGGGGATAGGGTGGAGGTGTTGACCTTGGGTAGGGTGCTCTTTCCAAGAGCAGGTGCAGACCCGATAGGCCGAATGGCCTCCTTCTGCACTGTAAATTCTATGATAAACGTGCCCGACACGGCACTCTGTTTCATTTCCGTGAAATCGTGCCCGGTGTATCGGAAATTGAGCTTCACTGGCAATTGATCTGCGAGTGTTGGCCATGTCTTGTTCGGATTTTTAAGATGGCCGTTGGACAAGTCTGATGTTTTCAGTCTGTTTTGCCTTTAGCAATTTTAACTTTAATGGCTTGTTTACCTGGTTAGGAAATTATGAAATCCAGAAAACACAGCTTGTTGCATTATCAGAACAAAGTAAATTCAATTAAGAGATATGATTTTGTGGTCATCTTTTAGCTTTTTGCCAGATTAATAATGTTGTCTGGTGCTTTTGACAGCAATGCAAGTTTCCTCCAGTTCTTTTAAAGTTAATTTGGCTCTGACATACATCTTTAGTGGTCACTGCCTTAGCCTAGGTTGAGCTCTTTCTGTTTTTTCTGGGTTTCGCTCTAACTTCCACCAAGGAAGCAGTGATTTAAACAGCAAACGGATTTTAAAAATTTAAGTAAACAGGGAAAAAAACTATTTTACTGGCTTTTTCTGGCTGATACTCGTTGGATTTCTCTTCCCAACCCAGACTGAGGATGTCACGCCCCCAGTAGCAGCAATAATGGACTCTCTCCAGTCAAAATGTTCTGGTCACAGTGAGACCCTCCAGATTTTGCTATTCAATTTCTGTTCCCCCCCCCCCGATGACGAACAGCTCCTCAAACACGGTCACAAACATCCCCGACCTTTTCTCAAACTCCCCCGCTGAGCCCCTTAACTCATACATTATCTTCTTTAACCGCAGGAAGTCGTACAGGTCACCCAACCATGCTGCTGCCCCCGGTGGCGATGCCGACGGCCACGTCGCCGTGCAATCAGAGGCGAAGGCCAAGACATCGGCCTTCCTCCTCTCCATGAGGTCCGGCTTCTCTGAAACCCCAAATATCGCCACCAAAAGGTCCGGGTCCACTCCCTCCTCCACTATCCTGGCTAAGACCGCGCGAACACTACTGCCCAGAATCTTCCCAATTTTTCACAACCTCAAAACATGTGCGCATGATTCGCTGGCCCCAGCCCACACCTCTCACACTCATCTACTACCCCCGAGAGGAACCCAATCAATCTCGCCCAAGTCATATGCACCCTGCACCACCTTAAACTGTATCAGGCTCATCCTTGCACAAGAGGATGTCCCGTTTACCCTTCGCAGTGCCTCACTCCATACACCCCAATTGATCTCCACTCCCAACACCGGTTCCCATTTCTCCTTGATCTTCACCACCCGCTCGCCTCCGTGCTCCCCAGCCCGCCACGTGTTTTTCAGCAGCGGAGGCGGCCCACCAGTGGGGTCTACCAGTCCCTCCATTGTCAATAGGATTTCCCATTGACTACACCCCTGGCCGCCGGGAAACGTGTGCACCAGCGACCAGAATTTCCCTCTGCCGTGAACAGCCAGTAAATCCTGCACTCCACATGTGTAGAATCTCTACAGAACTGTGGAATCGTTCCACACAATGAATTGTTTCACTTTCACGCTGCTCTTTCCTTCTGTTGCTTGGGAAGAATTGAGGCCTTGCTTGTGAAGAGTTGAGGCCTGTATATTTGATTCAAAACTTCAAAAACCGTACTATCAACCCTGCCACCATATTACATCCAACCTTTTTGTTAGGCATAAGTATACCAATCATACAACAGGATTGGTAAAACAATAAGGTGCGTTCTTCATTTGAAGACTATGGACAATGTTCACTGTGAGGCTAAGTATGGAATATCAAATCTGTACCCTGCTGCTTGCAAACTGACTACAAGTAATGGGACCAATACACCACCTCCTGTCAAGGTGTGCAATGATTGATGGCAGTTTAACATATGTCGCCTTAACGGTGTATATCATCACATCACAACAGTGTTCGAGTATACCTGATTAACCTCACCACTGCTACCTCTAGATCCCACTATTGAAAAGACTTTGACAGGCTTTGGTCTTAAACCCTCCATAAACTTTACCCTAACTCACGCCAAGTCCTGTTCACCCATCGAACACTGTACTCGCTGACCTATATTGACTCTCAGATTTTGATACTCGGTTCCTTCACTCGGGCGGGATTCTCCTTTCCCGCTGCAGCGAATGGAGATTTGTCTGAGTGCCATATTCTCCGTCCTCACTGGCAGTGATAGCAAGGCTGACTCGCAACGGAGAATACCGCCCTCAGTCTGACAAAACATTGGTTAAAATTTGCTTTCAAGTTCCTCCAGTTCCGTCCGGTCGGAGAATTGCCAGGGGGGCTGCGATTCATGCGGCGCCGCTCCGCCGCCGATTCTCCGGGCCATTGGTGCCGGTGAGGTCGGTGCAGCGCCGGTCTGGGGCTGTTGAAAGTGGCCCCTTGGCGATTCTCCCCGCACGATGGGCCGAGTGCCCGCCAAGTTAGGCCGAGTGCCGCCGGCGCTGTTCTCGTATGGTCCTACCCGGCAGGACCTCGGCATTCATGTTGCAGGGGGCGGCCTGATGGTGGTGGGGGATGGATCCGGGCCTCCACGGTGGCCTGGCCCGCGATCGGGGACTACCAATTGGCAGGCGGGCTTATTCTGGTGGGGGTCTATGTTCCGCTGCGCCAGGCCCCTGTAGCTCTCCGCTATGTTGCATCAGGGCTGGCGCGGAGAAGGCAACTTGCGCCGGCCGTAGTGTGCATGCGCGAACCCGCGCTGCCCGTTCTGTCGCCGGTATCGGCAGCTGGAGCAGCGTGAGGCTCTCCAGTGCCGTGCCGGTCCCCTGTGCGGCGCAGGATCGCTGATCCTAGGGGCCAGATGATGACGTTTACGATGGCGTCAACAGTTAGCCTCAGGATCAGAGAATCCCGCCCCCTATCTCGTTAAGCTGGTCTAACTCTCCAACCTCAAGAGATCGCTGCACTCTTCTAATTCTAGCCTCTTGTGAATCACCAATTTTCATTGAACGAAAGAAGGATTGATACTTGTGTATTGCCTGTCATGACTGAGGAACATCTCAAAGCGCCTTCCACACAATTAAATGCCTTTCATGAGTAGTCACTACCTTATTGTAGGAAATGGCAGCCAATCCACACACAGCTAGCTCCCATTAATAGCGATATTATAATAAGCAGAAAATCTGTTGTTCTGATGCTGACTGAGAGATAAATTTGAGCTCAGAACACAAATGAAAACTCCCCTGCTCTTCTCAAAAATAATGCAATGGGAACTTGTACATGCACCCGAGGAAAGACATGTTTAATGCCTCATCCAAAAGACAGCACCTCTGACAGTGTGATACTCCTGCTGTATGACACTGGAATTTCCACAATTGGCAATCGTCCCTTCGGCTGCGAGGACTCTAAACTCTGGAATTCCCTCCCAAAACTTCCCTAAATGTGTGTTTTAACATGAGTTTCATTGAAGCATGTATCAATTTTACACCAATAACACACACCCACTCAATGTGATTTGTTAAACACGTGCCTTACTTTACTTTTGTTCTTATGTGTTATTTTCCCACCTTGGTGAGCAAGGAGGACTCTTGATTAAGCAACCAAGTTGGTCAGTTTAATTGGGACGCACCAGTAATGAGTGGATTGATTCTGCAAAGGTAACACAGGGGGCGCAATTCTCCCATCGGGAGACTAAGTCCCGACGCCGGAGTGAAAACCGGAGTGTTCCACTCCGGCGTTGGAGGCCGTTCCCAGCCCCCTATTCTCCTGTTCCCGGGAGGCTAGGACCGGCGCCGCGTCATTTACGCGCACCGGGCCTTGGCGCCATGTAAAAGCGGCGGCGCGTAAATACGTCATCCACGCATGCGCGGATTGGCTGGCGCCAACCCGCGCATGCGCGGTTGCCGTCCTCCCTGCGGCCGCCCCGCAAGAAGATGGCGGATCGATTTGAGGGACAGCGGAGGAAAGGAGGTCCTCCTTCAGAGAGGCCGGCCCGCCGATCGGTGGGCACCGATCGCGGGCCAGACCCCTTTTGAGCCCCCCCCCCGGTGCAGGAACCCCCCTCGCCCCCCCACAGGCCGCCCCCCCCCCCCCCCCCAGCGTTCCTGCGCTGTTCCCGCCGGCAGCAACCAGGTGTGGATGGCGCTGGCGGGAACCTGTCGTGTTGGGCAGGCCGCTCGGCTCATTCGGGCCGGAGAATCGTCGCTCGCCCATTACCAACGGCAAGCGGCGTTTCTCCGAGCGGCCAGCCGTGATTTGCGCCGCGCCGGTTTTGGGGGGTGGGAGAATCGCGTGCGGGCGTTGGGACGGCGTGGTGGGACTCGCGCGGCACCCGGGCGATTCACCCACCTGGCGTGGGGGGGGGGTAGAATTCCGCCCAGGGGCTTTTTCTCTGTAGTTGCTGCCTGATGGCTCTTCACTGGACCTTGAGGTGTTAAAGCAGATCAAATAGAAAGCACTCCCTACAGGGCCACAACATTACAACACCATCTCTACATTGCTCTAATCGTTAATTTGTATTGTAAGATCTGAAGTTAATTTTGTTTGCACTCCTAATGTGTTGCAGCTTTCCCAGCGGCCTATGGCATATCCATTCTCAAATTTCCATTCAAATTGATTGTTTGCAAATAATTAAGCTTTTAAGGGATAGTGGTTTGAAACAAATGTGCATGGCAAATTAGAGATCCAGATCATAATACATTGTACAATGCGAAATGCACCTGGACCGAATGAGTTGACCCTGATGATTAAACTATATTTGACTACAAATATCTTTCGCCAAATATTTAGATAATAATGGTTGCATGCTGGGGACTGTGGGAAGAGCAAGGGGATAAAGCGTCAAGCTCAAAGGTCAGTCGATGCATTGGATCCACAATGCAGGAGTTTAAAGAGATAGCTACCTTCCGTATTTCTTTTATAAATTTAGAGTACCCAATTCACTTTTTAGAATTAAGCAATTAGAATTAAGAAGGGGTAATTTAGCGTGGCCAATCCACCTACCCTGCACATCTTTAGGTTGTAGGGGTGAAACCCACGCAAGCACGGGAAGAATGTGCAAACTCCACACGGTCAGTGACCCAGGGCCGGGATCGAACCTGTGACCTCGGCGCCTTGAGGCAGCAGGGCTAACCATTACGCCACTGTGCTGCCCTCACCTTCCGTATTTAAGAATGAATTCTCCTGTTGTCTAACGACACTGGCAGCTTTGAAATCTGTCCTTTTGCTTATCTCCGGATGATGATGTGATGTCTGCCTGGGTCTATGGTACAGGATTTGCTCTGCTTGTGGGTGGAAGGCAACATTAAATGGAATGTTTGTATAGTAGCCTGGCCTGTGGCAAGTTGGTTGATTGTGAAGTCATGGGTTTCTATCAAGGACAGTAAGTCATTCACTTCTTCTAATTTGACAAGAGTTTCGCTTTCAGAGTCCTTTTAATACTGCATCAATTTATTTTTAAAATGTGTATTCCTTTTCTCTTTGTTATTTTGCTTTGGGGGGAGTGGGTAACTATGTGAAGTCATGGTTTTCATGTGATTGGAGGAATTATTATTCATTTCTAAATCCCACAAGTCATACTGGCAGGCATCAGGCCCCACATTAAACAAGAAATCGGCTGATCTTGAGAGCTTGAAGTCCCACATATTGATGTCTCCCGACATTTTTGTTGTTATTTTTAGTGTGGGCATGTTATTCTGTCATTTAATTTAATTCTAACTGTCGACCAATCCTGCCTTTTTGAAAGGAACCACCAAAAACTTTCCATTTCAGACCAGAGACAGAATTCTTGAAACCCAATAGCTGGAGGCAATGTATCAATTAAGATTTAGCACATCATATTAGACTCGGTTTATAGCAATTATCTAAAAAGCAAATCACATGACAAGTAACAGATTTGAGAACAATTATCAAATAATAAACAAGGAGGTTTTATCTATTTTTGAGAAAGAGAGGCAGCAAATTAGTTTTGGAACAGACAAAGAGGCAGATTTTGGGCAGAGGACTATTTATGATTTGGCCTGTCAATTTTTTTCAATGTTCCATTGAATGGGTATGGATCATAACTGCCCATAATTAACTGCTTATCGTACTACTTTGAAGATTTTTTTTTAAAACTGTTGTTTTCGTGAAAGACGTTGAGAGGTTCTCAGACTCCAAAGATATCTTTAGAAATAACGTCACCTGCTCGAACATTAAAGGTTTGAGTCACATCTTTTTGAGATACAATGATTACTTCAGAATCATCTTTGAGAGCTACAAAGGATGAATCAGGAATTAGTAAAGTCAAATAGCTGGGACTGTTAAGGCACCGGTTCAAATTGGGCGCAACACAGAGTTTAATTTTAATGTTGCTATTATGGTGATAATGTTCGCAGTGTAATAGGTTTTACAGTGTTGGACCACAGGGCAGTTTCTGCTAACACAGCAAGGGGTGACTGCTTAGCTGTGTAGTGAAGACTCAGTTTGCCAGTTGGCACTATAAAATGGTTTACTGTGTTGATCTGGAATCCTTTAACAACAATTGTAGAAAGCGTAAACAAGAGGTTTTCTTGAACTCAGAAGATGATCCTACAATCTGGCCGATTTAGACCAGAATTCAAAATGATTATGAAGGGAATCTTTGGTACATATAAAATGTTCTATTTTGTACGCTTCAGCTTTCTTGGAAAAGACCCTGATGGAGTTGCAATAAACACAATGTTAATCTTACAAGTAACAGGAAACTCTCAGAATCCTGCAATCTGTAGTTACATGAGGTAATGGAAATGTGGAAAAACAGTGCTGGAATTAGTTGTCATATCTAACCATTTGCTAAAGAAACTAGAAAGCTTAAGAAAGTATGCTAGATTTTCTTTATACTGCAGTTTTTCAGAGCCTGGCGATAACGAGACGTGCAACGGATAGAGTTATTATTTGATTTGTATGTTAAGGGGGGAAGTGATAAACACAGAATTTTTCATCTGATTCTATGATGGGCGCAATTTGCCAGCAGCGTCCCGCCGGAATCGGGACAGGACGTGGCCAGTAGATCCCGCGAGAGCCCTCTCCCGGGTTCCCGATGGTCGCAATATCTCACAAGATCATCCCGCCCACTGGATCCAGTCTCGCAGAGTTAAGAGATTTTAAAAACTCACCTAACTCTGCCTTCGCCAGATTCAACTGGCTTCCAGGACCTACCGGCCTCGCTGAGGAGATTCCAGCTGGGCGCCAATTAGTACTGGTTCCCACAAACGGGATCAGGAGTACCGGCACTTGCGGGCGGGGGAGGGGGCCTCCCAGACGATCGGAGGCCCCTGGGTGTCTGGTGTCTGGGCAGGGTGGCACCCTGGCACTGCTGATGGCACTCCAATCTGGTATCCTGGCACTGCCAGGTGGTACTCCTTTAACAACAGTAAGTGCTGGAAATGCTCAGCAAGTCTGGCAGCATTAAATGATAAAGATGTCTTGGAATGAAAGGCAAAGTGAGTTATAATGGTTGTAGTAAAGAAACAAAGGGATGAATTTATTGGCCCATTCCGCCGATGGGATTTTCCGGTCCCGCTGATGGTGGGTTCCCCAGCAGCATGATCGGTAAACAACACTAAACACCGTGGACATCAGAGGGATCGGAAAGCCCCACTGGTGGCCAATAGCAAGCCGCCTCCGCTGACAAAAAGCACTCCGTGCTGTGAGGGGGGGGAGGGGGGGGGGGGGGGGATTTGTCTAAAGTGAGCATGAATGGCGGAATAATGAACTGAAAAAGAAAACATGAAGAGCAAGATTCAAATTGGCAAATAGCAAAAAACAGAACCTCAATGGAGTTGTTACGTAAAACGATCGCCTGTTTGGGTACACAGAGGGAGAATTTCCAATTCACCTAATAGCACGTCTTTCAGTGCTCAAGTCTGTGGAATAGCAAAATAAAACTACCACCGATCTGTGGCTCAAATTTGTATTCTGTAATGTTATTCCAGTACTCTGTGTGATTCTCATGACTTTAAATTGTTTCATATACTACTAACATCATTGACAGGCCTTTAACCACCAGCATTTTGCTTTAGTGTTGTAAAGTTAACTTTTTCAAACAGGACAAAATCTATTACACACTGTAGCCTCTCCAGTCCAGAATGCATGGGATCAAGTCATTTCGGGATATTAGAATGATATAAGAGTGCCTAACCACAAATATGAACACCATAGATTAAAATTTTTTTTTTTTACAGTACACAAGTCATTTTTTCCAATTAAGGGGCGATTTAGCATGGCCAATTCACCTACCCTGCACATCTTTGGGTTGTGGGGGTGAGACCCACGCAAACACGGGGAGAATGTGCAAACTTCACACGGACAGTGACCCAGAGTCGGGATCGAACCTGGGACCTCAGCGCCGTGAGGCAGCAGGGCTAACCCACTGTGCCACCGGGTTGCTGCCGATGAACACCATAGATAAAAGTATTTACCTGAAACATGAAAGAATGGTAAAACATTATAAAGCAGTCATAAACATTGTTTAACTTCTCCAAATGCTCTATCTGCCATGTTTTCAAGCTGCTCATTGATGCCATAAACAATTGAGACACCCACACCATACATCTCACGCAATGTTTTCACTGAGGCACCCTTATCTAGTTTCTTTATGCTTTCCACCTTTTCCAATTCTGTTAGCTTATCACCCTGACATTTTCCTAAACTTTTCTAAGATGTCATGGTGAGGGTTTAAAAATAAACAAACTACACCCTGAGAATGCTTGGGTTTGCTCAAAAGCATGGCTTCAAAAGGAGAGGCCAGGGAAACGGAACGAGAGAGACCCAGATAAATAGCCACGGAAGAAAATCAAGAGACAGAGAGAGAGAAGGAGAAATAGACTGATAAAGAGAGAACGAGGGAGCAAGACCAACAGAAACCGAGAGAGAGATATGGAGAAATGGACTGACGAGCAAGAGATCGACAGAGAGGGAAATCAAGCGGCTTTGTAACCGCGTGCTACATTTTTCCACACCACACAGCCACTGTAGCAGTGAGCCAATGCTTTCTCAATTTGTTGCATCAACCAAGCAGTCAAATGGCGAGTTGGTGGGTCTACCCAAATAAATTCCGAACAATTGGTGTTTCTGAACTTTGGATTTCCAGTATCCTGTTGCTGAGTGAGCAGTTCAGATGGGTGAAGTATAAAGAATTCACTAACCTACCTGCCATTTGACTGAACAACAAAATCTTGTATGCATACAAATATAGAAGTTAGAAGTAGGCCACTCAGGCCCTCGAGCCCGCACTGCTAGTCAATATTCATGCCTGATCTGATTGTAACCTCCCACCTATCCCCAACAATCCTTTACCCCCTTGTCAATCAAGAATACATCTAGATTTGCCTTAACATCATTCAAAGACTCTGTTTCCACTGCCTTTTGAGGAAGGGAATTCCAGAGACTCACGATTCTCTTCTTTCACAAGAGTGCTCTTAAGCAAAATTTGATATGGAGCCACATGAGGTGATACTAAGGCAGCTAACAAAAGCTTGGTCAATAGATAGATTTTAAAGAGTACTTAAAAGGAAGGAGGAGAGATTTAGTGAGGGAATTCCAGAGCTTAGGGCCCAGGCAGATGAAGACATGGGTACCAATGATGGATTGATTAAAATCATGGATGCTCAAGAGACCAGAATTAGAGGACTGTGGAAATCTTGGAGGGTTGTGTGGCTGTTGGAGATAGGGAGGGGGTGAAGCCATGAAGCAATTTAATAAACAAGAATGAGAATTTTAAAATTGAGGCTTTGTCTAACGGGAGCCAATGTAGATCAGCGAGCATGGAGGTGATGAGTGCAAGTTAAGACACGGGCAGCAGAGTTTTGGATGACCTCAAGTTTACAGAGGGTAGAATGTGGGAGAGCCGCCAGCTTTGAAATTTAGCAACAGTGCAGGTCTAATATTCGTATCTTTGTGGCATTTGCAAGTAACTGAAAGGCATGATAAGTAGTGAATGTTTTGCAAGGTAAAACAAAATAAGTCTGTGTTTTACTCATGATAATTCCATGATTAATAACATTGCATACATTGTCTCCTAAAGCTGCAGTAACCTGCCCATTTCCACTCGACATCAATGGAAGTTTAGGTATTATGATGGATGAGTTGGAGTGGTGCTCCAACTCCTAGTGCACAGAGCGCAGTATGACTTGAGCCCAGTGCAAAACTGTTTTTGAACAGTTTCCCTGTAGCCCATTGAGCAGAATTTTTTTGCATGGACTTCTTGGGCGAAATTCTCCCGAAACGGCGCGATGTCCGCCGACTGGCGCCCAAAACGGCGCCAATCAGACGGGCAGCGCGCCGCCCCAAAGGTGCGGAATGCACCGCATCTTTGGGGGCCGAGCCTCAACATTGAGGGGCTAGGCCGACGCCGGAGGAATTTCTGCCCCGCCAGCTGGCGAAAACGGCCTTTGTTGCCCCGCCAGCTGGCGCGGAAATGACACTCGCGGGCGGCGCATGCGCGGGAGTGTCAGCGGCCGCTGACAGTTTCCCACGCATGCACAGTGGAGGGAGTCTCTTCTGCCTCTGCCATGGTGGAGACCGTGGCGGAGGCGGAAGGGAAAGAGTGCCCCCACGGCACAGGCCCGCCCGCGGATCGGTGGGCCCCGATCGCGGGCCAGGCCACCGTGGGGGCACCCCCCGGGGCCAGATCGCCCCGCGCACCCCCCCAGGACCCCGGAGCCCGCCAACGCCGCCTTGTCCCGCCGTTCAAAAGGTGGTTTAATCCACGCCGGCGGGACAGGCAATTTATCGGCGGGACTTCGGCTCATCCGGGCCGGAGAATCGAGCGGGGGGGCCCGCCAACCGGCGCGGCTCGATTCCCGCCCCCGCCAAATATCCGGTACCGGAGACTTCGGCAACCGGCGGGGGCGGGATTCACGGCAGCCCCCGGCGATTCTCCAACCCGGCGGGGGGTCGGAGAATGACGCCCCATGTTCACATTTTCAAAAGATAAAGAATTGATCAGGGAAGGAGCAGTTATTGATGCATGTCCAAAGACATACACCCCATACACTGCCTTGGTGAACTCACTACCAGCAATGTGCAGCTGACAGTATAACTTTGGTCTGGCATTTACAATGCATTCTACACCTGCCATTTTCAGGCTGGAGGTGCAATGTGGTAGCTATGTTATGTTCTCCAATTCGGGAAACTATGAAAAAGATCACGTCATCAATTATTCAAGCCAAAGTAAGAAACGCACAGCAGGAATGCTTTTTTGAATGTTGTTTTAGGGAATTGAGAATTTAATGTGTTTTTATTGAAGAACTACTTTTTATTCCCCTACTGAAGGAAGACAGAAAACATTATTGTTTTTTCTTTAGATTTATAATAGAACAGTGCAGAGAATTTTCCCCACCTTGAATGAAATACAATTCTTTCCAGGTGACTAACTCTGATGACAACCAATTGTCAGCATGGCATTAGGCAGTATTCAAAGCCATTCGTTAATCATTCATATGATGTGAGCATTGCTGACAAGTCCAGCTGTTATTGCACATCCCTAATTGCCCTCAGGAAGGTGGTGGTGAGCCCCCTTCCTGAACCGCTGCAGTCCATGTCGTGTAGGCACACCCACACTGCTGTTAGGGAGGGAGTTCCAGGATTTTAACCCAGTGACACTGAATGAATGGCAATATAGTTCCAAGTCAGGATGATGTGTGGCTTGGGGAGGCAGCCATGTATCTGCTTCCAAAGGTAGAGGTGCTGTCAAAGAAATCTAGATGAGTTGCTGCAGTACATCTTACAGACGGTATATACTGTGGCCACTGTGCACTGGAGATGGATGGAGTGAATATTTAAGGTGGTGGACAGGGTGCCAATCAAGCAGACTGCTTTATCTTGGATGGTGTTGAGCTTCCTGAGTGCACTCATCCAGGCAAATGGAGAGTATTCCATCACGCTCCTGACCTGTGCCTTGCAGGTGGTCGATAGGCTTTGGGAGTCAGGAGGTGAGTTATTCGCTGCAGGATTCCTAGTCTCTGACCTGCTCCTGTAGCCACAGTATTCATATGCTGTGTCCAGTTCAGTTTCTGGTCATCTGCCTTGGTTCTGTTATATAGCATTAGGATCCATTTTGTTATTATTTGCCAACTTTTGGAATGGCGTCATCAGAAAATTCCAATTAATGGACCTGAGATTCCCAGGTTGTTGTTTTATTAAAAAATTGAATTTTATAATAGCACATACCCGAAGGATAAATGGGTAGCAGATACTAATTAATTTTTATGGTCTTCTGTGAAATTGCCTGTCTAGTTCTCTAATAAACTTGAGTGAGCAGGTACAGCCAGCATCTTAATTAATATAGCTGTTTCTACACTTCAGTTAACTTTATAATTGGTTTCCCATTAATTAGATGATTTCAGATCCCACTAATGCTTAGGAGACTACGGTACCTCAGCTTACTAACGTTAATTAATGAACATATTCCAACTTGGTACATTTTCACAGTGCTTTTAAGTTCTTTTACCTGCTTGCCTTATCCTAACTGTGCCCCTTTGGTTCGGCATCTTTCAGCACCCTTATCCATCAGAAGAACAGAAGAAACAGCTGGCGCAGGATACAGGGCTTACAATTTTACAAGTGAACAACTGGTAGGTAGTTTGATTTTGTTTACATACAGACAACACCACAGCCTCTGGCAAATTACAGCTAATGATCTGCTCGAAGACAACACACCTTTCTGCTCCTTGTGCTCCCTTGGAACAGTTCAAGAGGAAAGGTGTTCCCTGTAGATAATCCAGTGACTATTCTGATTTTATGCTTTGATTTTATTGTCCTCTGAATATGTGTGCGTAAGTTGAATTGAAGTAGATTTTTATAAAGACATCTATAATGAAATAATTAGGCTGAGGCTTCCTGCTGGGAAAATGGCAAATAATGGTAATGTGTTATCAACTTTTTTTTCTATTGTTGGTCAATAGAATTACTGTCCAGATATATCATTCTGCTCAAATACTGATTGGCAAAGGCATCATCAGGGAAATAGCTTGGAGCAGTCTCTGGCGCTGAGCTTGAGATGTGTGAGGATACGGAATTACCTTCAGTAGATACGGTCATTAACCCAGAGTGCTTTAGTGTTCTTGTCATTTCAGCTCTTTGTTAGTTCAGCTCCCTGATGCTTCTGGCCAATTCCTAAATGATGTCATCAACACTGCCTTGGAACAGAGATATGCAAACAAAAATATAACAAAAAGATAGACCTCCTTCTCAGCTCTTTGCCACTGGATCTAAAAGAAACTAAAATGCGATGGGCTCTTTAAATTTGAAGTGTTGCAGTCACACTTTATAAGTGTCGGTTTAACAAGGTTTAGCAGTTGCAGCAGTTGAATTAACTTATATTAGAAAGAAGTGGGAGAACACTTTTGATGCACGATCAATGACCACTAAAGCGAGGTTGTAGTCCAACTGAAGGCTTTAATAAGCTAGATGTTTCCCCCAGCAGCTCCGGTACAGAATGAGGGCTGCTGGGACGGCACAAGTTCTTATACCCCGCCTATCAGGGCGGAGCTATTATACTCGCCAGCCAATAGCAAGCATATAGGTTCTACCATTGGTACTTTAGCCTCTCAGGTACCGTAATACCTATAATACCACATTCACCCCCTGTTAAAAAAGGTCCGGCGGGAGTGGTGGCCAGCAACTACAAAACATGACAACATGGTATAATTAGTTATGGGGGTACCGTAATGCCTCCGTACAGTGTTTAGTAACTATTTACAATTCTGATAGCTATGTACATTCGGTGTTTTATATTTACAGATTACGGTTAAAATGAAGCAATCAGTCGATCGGGGGCCCTGGTTGTCCTCTGTGATCGTCGGAGCCTCGGTGGCGACTCCGGTGGAGGCTCGGGCGTCTGTGACTCCGGGAGCGTGGCTTCAATCTCCATGGCAGCTTCGGCATCCCTAGACGGCGCTGGTGGGGAAAAATGCTGACCTGGGGAGGGAGCGCCTGTGGGGGGGCGTCGGTGGGTGGGGGGCCCTAGGCAGGGGCGGCGGAAGGACTGATCCTCCTGTAAGGTGCTGCGGTTCAGTGGAGGGTGGGACTGGTGGCTGGAATGTGCGTGGAGTTCCAGCGGGTGCCAGGTCCCGTAGGGAGACCATATCTTGTCAGCCATCGGGGTACGCCACGTAGGCGTACTGGGGGTTAGCATGGAGCAGGTGGACCCTCTTGACCAACGGGTCCGACTTGTGCACCCACACATGTTTTCGGAGCAGGATGGGTCCGGTTGTTGCCAGCCAGGTCGGGAGCGAGGTCCCGGAGGACTTCCTAGGGAAGACAAGGAGACGTTCGTGAGGTGTCTGATTGGTGGTTGTACAAAGTAGTGACCAGATGGAGTGGAGGGCATCCGGGAGAACTTCTTGCCAGCGGGAGACTGGGAGGTTCTTGGACCATAGGGCCAGTAGGACAGTCTTCCAGACCGTTCTGTTCTCCCTCTCTACCTGTCCGTTACCCCGGGGGTTGTAACTGGTCGTCCTGCTCGAGGCGATGCCCTTGCTGAGCAGGAATTGACGCAGTTTGTCGCTCATAAAGGAGGACCCCCTATCACTGTGTATGCAAGTGGGGAACCCGAACAGTGCAAAGATGCTATGGAGGGCCTTGATGACGGTGGAGGCGGTCATGTCGGGGCAGGGGATGGCGAATGGGAACCGGGAGTACTCGTCAATCACATTCAGGAAGTACGTGTTGTGGTCGGTAGAGGGGAGGGGGCCTTTGAAGTCCATGCTGAGGCGTTCAAAGGGACGGGAAGCCTTTATCTGGTGCGCTCTCTCTGGCCGGTAGAAGTGCGGTTTGCACTCCGCGCAGATTTGGCAGTCCCTGGTGGCTGTCCTGACCTCCTCGATGAGTAGGGCAGGTTGCGGGTCTTGGCAAAATGGAAAAAACGAGTGACCCCTGGGTGGCAGAGGTCCTCGTGGAGGGCTCGGAGGAGGTCCACTTGTGCGGTGGCACATGTGCTGCGGGACAGGGCTTCAGGAGGCTCATTTAGCTTCCTGGGACGATACAAGATCTCGTAGTTGTAGGTGGAGAGTTCGATCCTCCACCGCAAGATCTTGTCGTTTTTTATCTTGCCCCGCTGTGCATTATCGAACATGAAAGCCACCGACCGTTGGTCCGTGAGGAGAGTGAATCTCCTGCCGGCCAGGTAATGCCTCCAATGTCGCACAGCTTCTACTATGGCCTGGGCCTCCTTTTCGACTGAGGAGTGGCGGATTTCGGAAGCATGGAGGGTACGGGAGAAGAAGGCCACGGGTCTGCCCGCTTGGTTGAGGGTGGCCGCCAGAGCTACGTCGGACACGTCGCTCTCGACCTGGAAGGGGAGGGACTCGTCGATGGCGTGCATCGTGGCCTTAGCAATGTCTGCTTTGATACGGCTGAAGGCCTGGCGGGCCTCTTTCGACAGGGGAAAAACTGTGGATTGGATCAGGGGACGGGTCTTGTCCACGTAGTTGGGGACCTACTGGGCGTAGTAGCTAAAAAACCCTAGGCAGCGTTTTAGGGCCTTAGAGCAGTGAGGGAGGGGGAAATCCATAAGGGGGCGCATGCGTTCAGGGTCGGGGCCTATAACTCAATTTTGCACTCCGTAGTCGAGAATGGCGAGACGGTCGGTGCTAAACACACATTTATCCTTATTGTATGTTAGGTTAAGGATTTTAGCGGTCTGGAGACATTTTCAGAGGTTGGTGTCATGGTCCTGCTGGTCGTGGCCGCAGATGGTGACATTATCGAGATACGGGAATGTTGCCCATAAACCGTACCGGTCAACCATTCGGTCTGTCTCGTGCTGGAAGACCGAGACCCCGTTAGTGACACCAAAGGGAACCCTTAAGAAGTGATAGAGCCGCCCGTCTGCCTCGAAGGCAGTGTATTTGCGGTCACTAGTGCGGATGGGGAGCTGGTGGTAGGCGGACTTGAGATCCACCGTGGAGAACACCTTATCGTGCGCGATCCTGTTTACCAGGTTGGATATGCGGGGGAGGGGGTACGCGTCCAGCTGCATAAACCTGTTGATGGTCTGACTGTAGTCGATGACCATCTTATGCTTCTCCCCAGTCTTTACCACCACTACTTGAGCTCTCCAGGGACTGTTACTGGCTTCAATGACCCCTTCCCTCAGTAGCCTCTTGACCTCTGACCTAATAAAGATCCGGTCCTGGGCACTGTTGCGTCTGCTCCTGGTGGCGACGGGTTTGCAATCCGGAGTGAGGTTTGCAAACAGGGAAGGCGGGTCGACCTTAAGGGCTGCGAGGCCGCAGACAGTAAGGGGGGGTATAGGGCCGCCGAATTGGAAGGTCAGACTTTGAAGGTTACACTGGAAGTCTAAACCCAGGAGTGTAGCCGTGCAGAGGTGGGGAAGGACGTAGAGATGGAAATTTTTGAACTCCCTTCCCTGGACTGTGAGGTTTGCTAAACAAAACCCCTTTATCCCCACTGAGTGGGAACCGGAGGCCAGTGAGATCTTTTGATTAACAGGGTGGATGAGGAGGGAACAGTGCCTTACCGTGTCGGGGTGTATGAAGCTCTCCGTGCTCCCAGAGTCAATTAAGCAGGACGTCTGGTGCCCATTGATAAAAACGGTCGTCGTAGTGGTTGAGAGTGTTCAAGGTCGAGATTGATCCAGAGTCACCGAGGCCAATCGCAGTAGTTGAGAATTCTGTCCAGGCAGAGTGTGGTCGGCCGAGCTGGGGTCCTGGGGGCCCATCCAAGATGGCGTCTCCCATTGGTCGCACATGGCCGGGGGTGCACAAAATGGCGGCGCCCATCCCTCAAGCGTGGCGTCCGTGGAACAAGATGGCTGCACCCGGGGTCCGCACATGGCTCTGGGATATGGGGGTGGCAGCGACCGCTGGCCACACGGGGCCCGTGGAGACGCTTGTGGTGGCGGTCCGGATTCGCCGCTGGAGACCGCGGCCACCGCTCGGGCCTGACTTTTCCCCACGAAATGGCCCTTTTTGCCGCAACTTCTGCAGGTGAATGGCAGCGCTGGCGGCGGTGCTTGGCCTGCCCGCAAAAGTAGCAGCGGGGCCCCTCGAGGCAGGCCGCGTTGCAGCGCAGGCCTCCGTGGGAAGGGGAGAAGTCTCTGGGTCGGCTGCTGTGGGGTTCCACGCTGCCTCGCGGTCGGAAATGTAGGCGCGGGCGTTCCTGGAGGCCACGTCCAGGGACCCCGCAAGGGCCCGTGCCTCCCTAAGACCCAGGGTGTCCTTCTCTAACAGGCGCTGGCGGATTTGAAATGAAAGCATACCTGCCACAAAAGCGCCCCCGACTAAGAGTTCCGTGTGTTACCTCGCCGAAACTTACGGGCAGCCGCAGCTTCTGCCCAGCACCAGGAGTGCGCGGCAGAATTCTTCCAACGATTCCCCAGGGGTTTGCCATCTTGTTGCAAGCAGATGCCGGGCATAGACCTGGTTTACCGGGCGAATATAGTGTCCTTTTAGCAGCTCGATTGCTGCATCAAAGTCTTCCACTTCCTCAATGAGGGTGTAGATTTCCGGGCTCACCCTTGAGTGCAGGACGTGCAGTTTCTGCTCTCCCATGGGTGCGTTTTCTGCCGTCTCAAGATACCCTTTAAAACACGCCAGCCAGTGCTTAAAGATCGCCGCTGAGTTTGCCGCGTGGGGGCTAAGTTGCAGACACTCCGGTTTGATTCGGAGTTCCAGCCTTTCTTCTTAATATCTAGCTTATTAAATTGATGCACGATCAATGACCACTAAAACGAGGTTGTAGTACAACTGAAGGCTTTAATAAGCTAGATGTTTTCCCCAGCAGCTCAGGTACAGAATGAGGGCTGCTGGGACGGCACAGGTTCTTATACCCCGCCTATCAGGGCAGAGCTATTATACTCTCTAGCCAATAGCAAGCATATAGGTTCTACCAATGGTACTTCAGCCTCTCAGGTACCGTAATACCTATAATACCACAACTTTATAGTGCAAAAAATAACCTTGCCATTAATTCCATTTCCACCATATCTTTTAAGTTATCTTTGTGCCAGTTATTTTTTTTTTTTTAATCAATTTAGAGTACCCAATGCATTTTTTCCACTTAAGGGGTGATTTAGTGTGGCCAATCCACCTACCCTGAACATCTTTGGGTTGTGGGGGTGAGACCAACGCAGACAGGGGGAGAATGTGCAAACTCCACACGGACAGTGACCCGGGGCCGGGATCGAACCCGTGAGGCTGCAGTGCTAACCACTGCGCCACCATGCCACCCATCTTTGTTCCCGTCATATGATGAATTATGGATTTAAAGTGGACAATTATATCGTAACTTGCCAATTGGAAAGCGCACAGCATCAGGTGGAACTTCGGTTTTACACTCACCCAATATTATTTGTTGACTTTAATAGAGAGTACAATCGGGTGCGGTATAAAAACCAGTATTAGGACCAATCCCAACAGCTGCCTAACGGCGGGGGGGGGGGGGTAAAATGACAATAACTGGACAGGTTATAGTACCAGCATTTCACTTGGTCCTGTGTGTTCTCACCACCCCTCACCACCCCCCATCCCGACGCCCCTCTTCCCCCCCACCCTCTCTCCCCTCCCACACACACATAGTGAGTCATGTTAAAATTGGACCCGATATATTTTGATTCCTTACAGTTGCAACGAGAAAGCGGGATTATGCTGAATAACTTTTCTTCAGTCAACGCAGAGACAGACTAGGGAAGGTTAAAGGGAGACTTGGCAGAGGTGTTCAAGATTGTGGAAGACTTGATTTCGACAGATTAAGAAGGAGATTCAGTAATCAAAGGGCACAAAGCTGTTTGGCAAAAGAACTCCGGGTAAAATGAAAACTTTTTTATTGAATGAGTTGTGATCGATAAGGCACTTCCTGACAGGGAAGTAGTTTCAGTAACAACATTTAAAAGGAAATTGGACAAATAGTTGAAGGAGAAATTTGTTCAGGGCTCTGGAAAAAAAAGAGTGGATGGGATTAATTGGACAGCTCTTTCAAAAAGCCAGAACAGTGATGGTGGGCCAAATTACCTTCTTCCGTGCTCTATTACTTCATGATACCAGTATTCCAGATTATTGATATTAAGTTTAACTTAGTGGAAATAGAATGATAAGTGTATTAAATAAATTACGCACAGCAGGAGTAAGGGATTAGGAGGAATTAGAACACTGCTCTTTCTCATTTGGAACTTGGCCATTCACACTTTTCTCTAATGATTTCAAACTGACGTGAGTTGGGCAATCTTACATCAAATCCCCAAAACAGTGCCCAGAATTTGGCAGTGATTTTCAACCTGAAAGACCTGGAAAATGACTGACATGGGATGTAAAAGATGTTCTGACATGAAGAATAGAAAAGAACCTGGAAATTATAGATTAGTCATCCCAAAATTGTGAGTGCAGGAAGTCGTCAATAACATCAAATCGCCTCCAGGATGTATGGAGTAGAGGCACTGTGTTTGACACAGTGAATGAGCTATTCTGCACTGGCCTATTTAGGTTGCAATTACACTAGATTATGAAGCACAGTGTGGAAGGCCATCTGAGGTTAGCTGTAGCTGGGGTTCAACACCTGTCAGTCTAGGGGGTTATGCCACGCACACACCCAGAACTGCACTGTGATGGCTATGTTTTTTTTAAATTTAGAGTACCCAATTCATTTTTTCCAATAAAGGGGCAATTTAGCATGGCCAATCTACCTACCGTGCATATCTTTGTGGGTTGTGGGGGCGAAAGCCACGCAAACACGGGGTGATGGTTATGGTTTTAATGTTTGTACCAAGTTGACTGGCAGAACTCGTTTCTTGTTAAAACAAAACAATGCTCCCTTTATCGAGTGACTGGGGGGTGCAACTCTGAATTTGAAAACCCAATTTGAAACGAGCTAAGAGCCAAGGGCAAAGAAAGCATGTGAAGTTATGTCCTCCAGGTGGTAACATGCCAGGTTAGCTTTAACATATTTAGGAATCTGATTGGAACCTGTCTGCTGAGTTACACTGACATTCCTGTGTGGATGAAGTTGATGAAGTATCAATATGGAAGAGGCATTATAGCTACAGTCCGGTTATGAGGAATGAATCATTGAGCGGAACTTGTCTTCGTTTTGGAGGACGATTGAAAGAAAATGTGATGCCG
Organism: Scyliorhinus torazame; assembly: GCF_047496885.1. Classification (NCBI taxonomy): domain Eukaryota; kingdom Metazoa; phylum Chordata; class Chondrichthyes; order Carcharhiniformes; family Scyliorhinidae; genus Scyliorhinus; species Scyliorhinus torazame. The sequence goes on along the minus strand of NC_092707.1, from coordinate 284,525,711 downwards.
CTTTGAAGGAAGAAAAGTAAAGAACTTGTATTTATGGAAACAGAAAGCGTGTAGTACATCGGGGGGGCGTTTGATGACCCACACCTCTCCAACTTGTCCATGTAACTCAGCTCTGGTACCATGTGAGTTGTTCGGGTTGCATTAACTTCAGATTAACATTAGGTGTTTGCTACAGTCGTTACTTAGTCTGTTGACTGCCATCTGTTCAATCCTTTAAAATGGCGTATTTTTTCCAATCATCTCCAACAGATAAAGCAAACCCTTTTCAGTTCAAAATGTAGAGCCATGCGATAAAACCTTGTAACAAGGCATGATTTGTTGCTGTATGTCAGCACACTGTAAATCAGACTTCATATAGTTGCAGCAATGACATTCTGCTGGAGATCGAAATTCAATAGCCATTAAAACTAACTGTATCTAATTAATTGTCTAAATATTTTAGATGGATGTTTGTAGTAGGAAATTCTACTCTCTTTGATGTGTAAAAGCAGAAAATAGCAAGAACTGGTTCACAATGTTCTGGAGGTTGCCAGTTAGCAGATAAAAAATATTTGTTCTTTCAAATAAGTGTCAAAGATTAATATTTTACAGCTATGATTACAACCATAATCCATTTTAGTGATTAAATTGGGCTTCCGTGTTGATATCGCCTGCGTTACCAAACCCTGTTCACTTAACAAGGGAGGGAGCAAGCCCAGAGGAGAGATTTGTGATCTTATTAAACCCCATTACAGAAAATGTAATTTCTGTCACCATAATCCTGGCATTGTTCAATTTCAGTACCAGAGAGATAACTAGCTACTTACAATATATTTGCCTTTAGAAGTTTAATTTACAAAGCGCACTATCTGGTAGACACAGGCCGACTAACATGACTGGAGCTTGTGAGGGTTATCAATTTCTCTGACCTAACAGCAACCCTGCACAATCGATTTCTCTAACTGTCTAGGGGGTGGGGGGAGCAGTAGGGGATAATGGGATAGCACTTTGCACACAGCCTATAGGGAAGGATTGCACATGGTTCTTTGCAGGCCACTGCAGTTTGAATGCATGTATCGTCCAAGCAGAACACATATTGTCAGGCCACAGTTTCCAAACTGGAGGCAGGGGTACATTAGCAGACTGAATTCTAATAAATGCAGCAACATTCTGGTTACAACTAATACCTTGAATCCTACACAGAGGCATTGGAAAGATCCAAGTGATATAACTCCTTCCTGGAAAATCTAACCGGGCAAGATCTTCTGGCTGTTCATGCCAGCGGGATCTTCTGATCGTGCTAACGGCGTGACCCCGCCACAGGTTTCCCAGTGGCGTTGGGTGGATTCACCACTGGCCAATGGCGGGCTGCCTCCCGCCACCGAGAAACACGCCACGGGGGAGGCCAGAGTGTCTCGACTGCACACGTATTTGTGTCCTTGAATGTTCATTAACGTAGGGAGTATATGGTTATATTTAAAGGGAAGGAGTCACACCATTTTAAGTTCTGTTTTGAACTTATCTTTTGTAGATTAAAAAAGTGTTTAATCTAGCTACCAATTTACTGTTACATTTCACAGGAAACTATGTTGTTTCATCGCGTTTACCTAAGTATAATTGTTACATTTATAATATGTCATCAAAGACCTGTTTCTCTTTTCTGTTTTATGAAAATCAGCTGACCCTGAGTGAGGAGCCATGTTCCCGTTAACTTTTAGAGTAATTGACTGCTTCGATTATTCTCCTCGCTGTGATAATTCTGTCACAAATCGGATTCCTGGAATGGGTTGGGGCTGTATTCATTGGAGTCTAGAAGAATGAGAGGTGCCTTGACTAAAACATATCTAATGCTAAGAGGACCAGATAGGTTGGATGCTGACTGGGTATTTCTCCTTATGGGAGAGACTGCAACAAGGGGCACAGTTTAAAATTAGGGGGTCTCCACTTACGACAGAGAAGAGAAGAAAGTCTATCTCTCAGAGGGTGGTCAGTCTGTGAGATTCTTTTCCCCAGAGAGCAGTGGAGGCTGGGTCATTGCGCATGTTCAAGGCTGAGTTCGATAGAGTCTTGATTGACAAGGGTAGAGTGGGTAGACAGGGAAGTAGAGACCACAATCAGATTAGCCATGGTCGAGGCAAATGGCGGAGCAGGCTCAAGGGGCCATTAAATAGCCTGTACCTGCTCCTAATTCGGATGCTCATATGCATGTTTGTGAAACTAGCTGACAACATAGCATTTGTGTAAAAGGTGTACAGGTTAGGTAGATTGGCCATGCTAAATTGCTGTGTAGTGTTCAAAGATTATGTGGGATTATGGGGATAGGGTGGGGGATTGGGCTTAGGCAGAGTACGCCTTCAGGGGTTCGGAGTAGACTTGGATGGACCGAATGGCCTTCTTCTGCACTGTAAGTATTCTATGTATCTATGTCGGAGAGTATCTTTCACCAGTATAATCTGACCATCCAGAACTTGAAAGTACAACTTTCACCTTATCTATTTCGAAACTGTGGGAAGGAATACTTACTTGGAGGCTTCTTCTGAGGTTTTCTAGGCGGAGTACATTTTTAAAAAGTCAATAAAAGGAAGGAAATGAACACTTGAGATAATTGTCAGTGTGTTGGAGAACATTGGTAAAAATTCTCTGTGCAATTGCCCAAAATGCATTACCACATATTATGTTGTGAAATTTGTTAAGGCACATGCACATTTTCGAATTATTAATGACAAGTTGCTGTAAATCTGTGTTGCAGAGATTAAATAAAAGTGCTGAAGGGCAGGTTGGGCACAGATCAGTCATAAATTATTGGCAGAGGCACAGCATGCGGGAATACATGAAATACAAATACTAACATAAATGCTCGTCTTGTAGAACACTGGCTGTTTATACTGTGCACAACAAATGGGTTTTAGGGGGAAGGAGAGTGCCCACTCTTGCAAAAGAGAGATGGGAAATGTCCAGACAGGGTCCGAACTGGTCACAGTTCAGGATGCATTTATTTCCATTCTCCTCTTTAATGTGCTTTTAGATGGTGCAAGGTTAATTGAACTTTTGCTCACAGAAGTAAACAATAATACATTATTGCATCAGGTTTAGAATAAGCAATTTCTATCAAGAATCATTTATGCTATTTTGGTTAAGTACATCACAAAAGATCAACGGAAGGTGGCATGTTAGTTTTCTAGAGTAACTTCCAGTCAGAAAACCATTTCTCATAGCACTTTACAGGGCCGGAGGGACAAAACATTGGACATCAGTCTGGGCAGAAAAGGGATACAAACATTGGGGCAAGAAAAAATGGTTTGGTTAAGGTGAAGGCTGTTGGGGGAGAATTTTCAAACCAAATGGGGGAATAACGAGGCAAAACGATTATTACTGGAGCTACAGAGGTGAAGCTGGGTGGCTCGAAGAACAGCTACTAATAATGAACTAGAGGGAGCAAAGGATGGCAGGTACTTATGGTGACTTAGCGTAGATCACAGGTAGGGGTGATTTGTAAAGCAGGATGATGATCCTGAGCTTTATAAACGGGCACGGAGTACAAAAGTCAGGAAGTTATACTAAACCTTTATAAATCCAGCCCCATCTGGAGCATTGTGTACAATTCTGGGCACCACAATTCAGGAAGGAAATGAAGGCATCAGAGAGGATGCAGAAGAGATTTACTAGAATGGTTTCAAGGATGCGATCTTTACAGTTACAAGGATAGACTGGAGAAGCTGAAGTACTTTCTCCTTCGAACAGAGAAGGTTAGAAGGAGATTTGATAAAAGTGTTTAACATCTTGATGGATTTACTAAATAAAGAGAAGCTGGCCGGAATTCTCCGGCTATTGCAATTCACTTTTGCCGCCGGAGCACATCCCCGCCCATCGGTTTCCCAGAGGCATGGTGTGGTTTCAATGGGAAATCCCATTGACAAGCAGCGAGAAGATAGGATCATGCCACCAGCAAACGGTGCACCGCTGAGAAACACGCGGCTGGTGCATCAGAGATGCAGCCCACTGTTTCCAATGGCTGAAACGTTGACAATCAGATTTGAAGGTGGTTGACAAGAGAGACATGAGGAAAATATTTTTTATGCCAACAAGTGGTTAGGATTTGGAACGCACCACCAGATAGGGTCTTAGATAGAAATTCAATACAGTAGTGGCCTTCAAAAGGGAATTAAATAAATGCTTGAAGCAACTATTGCATGAATATGGGGTAAGAGCTGGGGAGAGAAATTAATTGGATTTATCGCTAAAAGAGCCAATGCACAGGGCGTGAATAGGGGCTGTTTAGCACAGGGCTAAATCGCTGGCTTTGAAAGCAGACCAAGGCAGGCCAGCAGCACGGTTCGATTCCCGTAACAGCCTCCCCAAACAGGTGCCGGAATATGGCGACTAGGGACTTTTCACAGTAACTTCATTTGAAGCCTACTTGTGACAGTAAGCGATTTTCATTTCATTTTCATTACCAGCCTCGTCGTGCCTGGCTTGGTGTCGCGATGAGGCGGTTGAATGTCGCGAGAGTGCTCTGACGGGATTCGCAATGTTCAGGGCATCTCGTGAGCTTCAGCTGAACCTCGCGAGACTTTGCTATCTGGATCTGGCCCTCAATGGCCTGATCCAGTTATGCATATTTATTTATTTTTTTAAATATTTTTTAAAATTTTTGGTCAACCATCACAGTACATTGTGTATCCTTTACACAATAATATAACAGTATAAATAACAATGACCTGTTTTATAAACAAAGAATAAATAATATATAACAAAAATGAAAACTAAAAGTAAATGGCAACTGCCTTGTCTCAGATAAACACTCTCCAAAAATATGATTTAACAGTCCAATATACAATTATTTATAGCAACGACCTATACATATTATACATATATATTAACAACCCTGAGATTCCTTCTGGTTCCTCCCCCCCCCCCCCCCTCCCCCCCCCTGGGCTGCTGCTGCTGTCTTCTTCTTTTCCATTCCCTCTATCTCTCTGTGAGGTATTCGACGAACGGTTGCCACCGCCTGGTGAACCCTTGAGCCGATCCCCTTAGGACAAACTTAATCCGTTCCAGCTTTATAAACCCTGCCATGTCATCTATCCAGGTCCCCACCCCCGGGGGCTTGGCTTCCTTCCACATCAACAGTATCCTGCGCCGGGCTACTAGGGACGCAAAGGCCAAAACATCGGCCTCTCTCGCCTCCTGCACTCCCGGCTCTTGTACAACCCCAAATATAGCCAACCCCCCAGCTTGGTTCGACCTGGACCCCCACTACTTTCGAAAGCACCTTTGTCACCCCCACCCAGAACCCCTGTAGTGCCGGACATGACCAGAACATGTGGGTGTGATTCGCTGGGCTTCTCGAGCATCTCGCACACCTATCCTCTACCCCAAAAAATTTACTGAGCCGTGCTCCAGTCATATGCACCCTGTGTAATACCTTAAATTGAATCAGGCTTAGCCTGTCACACGAGGACGATGAGTTTACCCTACTTAGGGCATCCGCCCACAGCCCCTCCTCAATCTCCTCCCCCAGTTCTTCTTCCCATTTCCCTTTCAGCTCATCTACCATAATCTCCCCCTCGTCCCTCATTTCCCTATATATATCTGACACCTTACCGTCCCCCACCCATTACTTTGAGATCACTCTGTCCTGCACCTCATGCGTCGGGAGCTGCGGGAATTCCCTCACATGTTGCCTCGCAAAAGCCCTCAGTTGCATATACCGGAATGCATTCCCTTGAGGCAACCCATATTTCTCGGTCAGCGCTCCCAGACTTGCGAACTTCCCATCCACAAACAGTTGCGTTACTCCTGCTCTTTGCCATATTCCAAACCCCCATCCATTCTCCCCGGGGCAAACCTATGGTTATTTCTTATCGGGGACCCCACCAAGGCTCCCGTCTTTCCCCTATGCCGTCTCCACTGTCCCCAAATTTTCAAAGTCGCCACCACCACCGGGCTTGTGGTGTATTTCTTCGGTGAGAACGGCAATGGGGCCGTCACCATAGCTTGTAGGCTAGTCCCCCTACAGGACGCCCTCTCCAATCTCTTCCACGCCGCTCCCTCCTCTTCTCCCATCCACTTACTCACCATTGAGATATTGGCGGCCCAGTAGTACTCACTTAGGCTCGGTAGTGCCAGCCCCCCCCGATCCCTACTACGCTGTAAGAATCCCTTCCTCACTCTCGGGGTCTTCCCGGCCCACACAAAACTCATGATACTCTTTTCGATCCTTTTGAAAAAAGCCTTCGTGATCGCCACCGGGAGGCACTGAAACACAAAGAGGAATCTCGGGAGGACTACCATTTTAACCGCCTGCACCCTCCCTGCCAGTGACAGGGATACCATGTCCCATCTCTTGAAGTCCTCCTCCATTTGTTCCACCAATCGCGTGAAATTTAACCTATGCAATGTACCCCAATTCTTGGCTATCTGGATCCCCAAGTAACGAAAGTCCCTTGTTACCTTCCTCAGCGGAAAGTCCTCTATTTCTCTGCTCTGCTCCCCTGGATGCACCACAAACAACTCACTTTTCCCCATGTTCAGTTTATATCCTGAGAATTCTCCAAACTCCCGAAGTGTCCGCATTATCTCTGGCATCCCCTCCGCTGGGTCCGCTACATATAACAACAAATCATCCGCATACAGAGATACCCGGTGTTCTTCTCCTCCTCTAAGTACTCCCCTCCACTTCTTGGAACCCCTCAATGCTATTGCCAGGGGCTCAATCGCCAGTGCAAACAATAATGGGGACAGAGGGCATCCCTGCCTTGTCCCTCTATGGAGCCGAAAGTATGCAGATCCCCGTCCATTCATGACCACACTCGCCACTGGGGCCCTATACAACAGCTGCACCCATCCAACATACTCATCTCCAAAACCAAATCTCCTCAGCACCTCCCACAGATAATCCCACTCCACTCTATCAAATGCTTTCTCGGCATCCATCGCCACCACTATCTCCGCTTCCCCCTCTGGTGGGGGCATCATCATTACCCCTAGCAGCCTCCGTATATTCGTATTCAGCTGTCTCCCCTTCACAAACCCAGTTTGGTCCTCATGGACTACCCTCGGGACACAATCCTCTATCCTCATTGCCATTACCTTGGCCAGAATCTTAGCGTCTACATTTAGGAGGGAAATAGGTCTATAGGACCCGCATTGCAGCGGGTCCTTTTCCTTCTTTAGGAGAAGCGATATCGTTGCCTCAGACATAGTCGGGGGCAGCTGTCCCCTTTCCTTTGCCTCATTAAAGGTCCTCATCAGTAGCGGGGCGAGCAAGTCCACATATTTCCTGTAAAATTCAACTGGGAATCCATCCGGTCCCGGAGCCTTCCCCGCCTGCATGCTCCTAATTCCTTTCACTACTTCCTCTATTTCAATCTGTGCTCCCAGTCCCACCCTTTCCTGCTCCTCCACCTTGGGAAATTCCAGCCGGTCCAGAAAGCCCATCATTCTCTCCCTCCCATCCGGGGGTTGAGCTTCGTATAATTTTTTATAAAATGCCTTGAACACTCCATTCACTCTCTCCGCTCCTCGCTCCATCTCTCCTTCCTCATCCCTCACTCCCCCTATTTCTCTCGCTGCTCCCCTTTTCCTCAATTGGTGGGCCAGCAACCTGCTCGCCTTCTCCCCATATTCGTATTGTACACCCTGTGCCTTCCTCCACTGTGCCTCTGCAGTACCCGTTGTCAGCAAGTCAAATTCTACGTGTAGCCTTTGCCTTTCCCTGTACAGTCCCTCCTCCGGTGCCTCCGCATATTGCCTGTCCACCCTCAGAAGTTCTTGCAGCAACCGCTCCCGTTCCCTACTCTCCTGCTTTCCTTTATGTGCCCTTATTGATATCAGCTCGCCTCTAACCACTGCCTTTAGCGCCTCCCAGACCACTCCCACCTGGACCTCCCCATTATCATTGAGTTCCAAGTACTTTTCAATGCACCCCCTCACCCTTAGACATACCCCCTCATCTGCCATTAGTCCCATGTCCATTCTCCAGGGTGGGCGCCCTTCTGTTTCCTCCCCTATCTCCAAGTCCACCCAATGTGGAGCGTGATCCGAAATGGCTATAGCCGTATACTCCGTTCCCCTCACCTTCGGGATCAACGCCCTTCCCAAAACAAAAAAGTCTATTCGCGAATAGACTTTGTGGACATAGGAGAAAAACGAAAACTCCTTACTCCTAGGTCTGCTAAATCTCCACGGGTCTACTCCTCCCATCTGCTCCATAAAATCTTTAAGCACCTTGGCTGCTGCCGGCCTCCTTCCAGTCCTGGAACTCGACCTGTCCAGCCCTGGTTCCAACACCGTATTGAAATCTCCCCCCATTACCAACTTTCCCACCTCTAGGTCCGGGATGCGTCCTAGCATACGCCTCATAAAATTGGCATCATCCCAGTTCGGGGCATATACGTTTACCAAAACCACCGTCTCCCCCTGTAGTTTGCCACTCACCATCACGTATCTGCCCCTGCTATCCGCCACTATAGTCTTTGCCTCAAACATTACCCGCTTCCCCACTAATATAGCCACCCCCCTGTTTTTCGCATCTAGCCCCGAATGGAACACCTGCCCCACCCAACCTTTGCGTAGTCTCACCTGGTCTATCAGTTTCAAGTGTGTTTCCTGTAACATAACCACGTCTGCCTTAAGTTTCTTAAGGTGTGCGAGTACCCGTGCCATCTTTATCGGCCCGTTCAGCCCTCTCACGTTCCACATGATCAACCGGGTTGGGGGGCTTTTTACCCCCCCCCCCCTTGTCGATTAGCCATCCCCTTTTTCCAGCTCCTCACCTGGTTCCCATGCAGCTGTGTCCCCCCCAGGCGGTGCCCCCCCGCCCATCCCACCCCATGCCAGCTCCCCCCTCTCCCCCGCAGCAGCAGCCCAATAATTCCCCCCTCCCACCCCCCACCCCCCCCGCTAGATCCCCCACTAGCGTAGTTACACCCCCCATGTTGCTCCCAGAAGTCAGCAAACTCTGGCCGACCTCGGCTTCCCCCCGTGACCTCGGCTCGCACCGTGCGACGCCCCCTCCTTCCTGCTTCCCTATTCCCACCATGATTATCGTAGCGCGGGAACCGAGCCCGCGCTTCCCCCTTGGCCCCGCCCCCAATGGCCAACGCCCCATCTCCTCCACCTCCTTTCCTCCCCCCACCACCTCCTGTGGAAGAGAGAAAAGTTACCACATCGCAGGATTAATAACATAAAACTCCTCTTTCCCCCCTTTTTACCCCCTCTTCGCCCCCCCATACTCGCCCCACCACTTTGTTTCAAACGTTCTTTTTTTTAATAACCCGCTCATTGCAATTTTTCTTCCACGATAAAAGTCCACGCCTCATCCGCCGTCTCGAAGTAGTGGTGCCTCCCTTGATATGTGACCCACAGTCTTGCCGGTTGCAGCATTCCGAATTTTATCTTCTTTTTGTGAAGCACCGCCTTGGCCCGATTTAAGCTCGCCCTCCTTCTCGCCACCTCCGCACTCCAGTCTTGGTATACGCGGATCACCGCGTTCTCCCACTTACTGCTCCGAGTTTACTTTGCCCATCTAAGGACCATCTCTCTATCCTTAAAACAGAGGAATCTCACCACTATGGCTCTAGGACTTTCTCCTGCTCTCGGTCCTCGCGCCATCACTCGGTATGCTCCCTCCACCTCCAGCGGACCCGCCGGGGCCTCCGCTCCCATTAACGAGTGCAGCATCGTGCTCACATATGCCCCGACGTCCGCTCCCTCCGCACCTTCAGGAAGACCAAGAATCCTTAGGTTGTTCCTCCTCGCGTTGTTTCTCCAGCGCCTCCAGCCTTTCTACACATCGTTTATGGTGTGCCTCGTGCATCTCCGTCTTCACCACCAGGCCCTGTATGTCGTCCTCATTCTCGGCAGCCTTTGCCTTCACGACCCGAAGCTCCCGCTCCTGGGTCTTTTGCTCCTCCTTTCGCCCTTCGATCGCCTGTAATATCGGGGCCAACAGCTCCTTCTTCATTTCCTTTTTGAGTTCTTCCACGCAGCGTTTCAAAAACTCGTGTTGTTCAGGGCCCCATATTAAACTGCCACCTTCCGACGCCATCTTGGTTTTTGCTTGCCTTCCTTGCCGCTGCTCTAAAGGATCCACCGCAATCCGGCCACCTTCCTCTCCTTTTTTCATCCGTATCCGGGGGGATTCCCTTCTGGTTCACCGCACAGTACTTTTAGCCGTTAAAATTGCCGTTGGGGCTCTTATTAAGAGCCCAAAAGTCCGTTCCACCGGGAGCTGCTGAAATGTGCGACTCAGTTGGTCATCGCCGCACCCGGAAGTCCCCAGTTATGCATATTTAAAAGAGCCATTAGACCATGCCTGGGATACCTCGCCTGGGCGCCTTTCAGCACTGGTTTCCACAAACGTGGACCAGTCGTAACGCACCCGGAGGGGGGGGGGGGGGGGCAGGCCATTAGAGACCCCTAGGTGGTCGAGGACAGGGAAGGTGATACCCTGGCAGTCCTGGTTGCACCCAGGCACCTTGGCACTGGCACCCTGGCCAAGGTAGGCCACGGTAGGGTGGCCGAAGGGCGTTGAAAGATCGGAGCTGCCTTTAAAAATGGCACCCCCGATCCACGAGTAGTCTTCTTGCACGAGTGAGCTGAGCTCAGCCGTGGCCGAGAAACTTGCCTGAAACCAGACTCACGCCCAGACTCTATGAACTGAATGGCCTTCTTCTGCACTCTACAATTCTATGATCTGATGATCTTGTAATCAATTTATTGGGTTATGGTAAGCCAGCGGAGTTTGGTTATGGTGGGTATGATGGGTGGGCTGCTGAAGGTCTTTGTGCACGTCTCATTCTTGATAAGCCGTCACTTTTGGAGTCTGGCTGCTGCATGTCAATTATTGCAGGAGTCAAGCTTCAAGAGGGTAACGGCAGGAAAAACAATCTTGTCAGCGGTGGGGGAGTGAAAAGGTAGCCAGTTTGTTTTGAGGTGAAACAAATCAGTCTCAGTGGAGAATTGAAGATCGGGAAAGCAGTTCAGCTCACGACGGAGGAAGCAGCCAAGGCTCAGTGTCTCTCGGCCAAGCCTGAGGTAGCATTCATGAGCTTGATGGACATCAAACAATAGGAATGAGTTATAGGCACAAGCCAAAGAGAGTGACTTCGGTGTTACTGACAAATAAAATCATTTCTGCATGTTGCTTCCTAGTTATGAGTCAAACAGTTTTAATGCAACATTTTAATATATAAATACAGATTAAGGTCAATTGCATATATGTTATTGATTACACAAGCTTTTTAAACTTCACAATATTTCATATGAATTCAGACTTCACTCTGACTGCCAAAAAGCAGGGGCAGAATTTTACTGATGGTGGGCTGCCCATCACCACCCTGGAGAAATGGGCGGGGAACACATCCCAGCAGATCACACTGCCCACAGTCATTTTAAACCTCGAGGAACCTTAATTGGCTGGAGGGAAGACTTATGCCCTTCTTTCAGGCGGAGGTTCCAGATTGGCTGGCAGCTCTGTCGTCCCAGCAATGCAACTGGGAGCTGTGACCACTGTTGGGACTGCAGGAATGCAGGCTTTCCCCAGAGTTAAAGTGCCAGAGTGCAAAGGACAAGGTAAGCCAAGGATCCCGTGGTGGGGAGCTAGGGTCAGGGTTAGAGGGTGGTGGGGTTGTGGTTTGAGGGATAGAGGCGGAAGCACTGGCAAGTAGGGGGGGGGGAAGCTGTAGTTGTTGGTGAAGGTTGTAGAGGGGCACAATCAGAAAAGAGGGCCAGTGATGGAGGCACCCTCACTCTTTTCCACCCATGGCATGAGTAGACATAACCGCCAAGCTTTCCCAGGTACCTGAACCCCTCCCACCGACTATAAAATTGAGGCTGGGAAGTGGCCCAAGGCCTCAACTGAGGCAAGGGCAGGAGGGCTGCACTGGGCCTCACGTTTTTCTGCAGTAAAATTGTGACCACACTTGAAAATATACTTCATTGGCTGTAAAGCACATTGAAGCATCTTGAATTAATGAAAGGTGCTTGGTAAATGCAAATCCATCTTTTTATTTATACATTTGGGGTTAGACCCTTGTACCTTAGCACCTAGTTTCATGGAACTTTATCAGCTAATTATCAGTTAAATTTAGTTACATTTGTTGGGGTCAGTTAGCTCAGTTGGCTGGACAACTGGAGTGTAGTTGAGGGTGGAGTTAACAGTTCAGGTTCAATCCCCGGGCTAGCTGTTCTGGTTCATGGAGGTCTGCCTCCTCAGCTTGCCCCAGGATTGGTGCAGAGTGATGCCCCTTGTAGCATGATCAATCACTCACACGACGAGAAGAGATGGAGTCAATCGATGGCTTTATTACGCAGACTTGTTCCCCAGCAGCACAGTTACAGAATGCGGCTGATGGGAGAACCCGGGCTCTTATACTCCGCCTTACTGGGTGGAGCCAGGAGGCGGCTGATCCAATCGGGACCCAGCGTCTATCCATCAATAGCCTCTCAGCATCACAGCGTACCGTAATACCCCTAATACATACCACCACATTCACCCCTTGTTAAAAAAGAACCCGGCGGGGGTAGTGGGCCGTATGGTGGTAGGGGTTTACAGAGTTGGTACCTAGGATGCCGCTAACACGGCGGCTATGCTCTGATATCAAACTACCAGTACTATTTACAATGCCACTTTTATTGGGCAACTGAATTATTTACAGAGGCATTTCTTGCTTTGTTATACGGATTCAATGAGTCGAATGGGTGCCCTGGTCGTCCTCGCCGATCGTCTCAGCCCCGGTGGTGGTGCAGGCGCTGGCCCAGGCACCGTCGTCTCTGGGAGCGTAGCGACGCCTCTTCCTGCTCCACTACCCCTAATCGCGAATGGGGGGAGGACCGATCCACCAGGGATGGGGGCGGCTGTGTGGTGCGCCGGTGAGAGGGAGAGGATGATTGGTGTTGGGGGGGTGTGTGGAGCTCCGGACGGGGCGGTTGTGGGGTGCGTCGGTGGAAGGGAGGGGGTGTGTGGAGCTCCGGCGGGCCCCAGGTCCCGCAGGGAGACCGTGTCCTGTCGGCCCTCGGGGTACGCCACGTAGGCGTATTGAAGGTTTGCGTGGAGGAGATGAACCCTCTCGACCAACGGGTCCGAATTGTGCATCCGCACATGTTTTCGGAGCAGGATGGGTCCCGGGGCTGCCAGCCAGGTCGGAAGTGACGTTCCGGAGGAAGACTTCCTAGGGAAGACCAGGAGGCGTTCGTGAGGTGTTTGATTAATTGTTGTACAAAGCAGCGACCGTATGGAGTGGAGGACGTCCTGCCAGCGGGAAACTGGAAGACTTCTGGACCGTAGGGCCAGCAGGACAGTCTTCCAGACCATTCCATTCTCCCTCTCTATCTGACCGTTCCCCCGGGGGTTGTAACTGGTCATCCTGCTCGAGGCGATGCCCTTGCTGAGCAGGAATTGACGCAGTTCATCGCTCATGAAGGAGGACCCCCTATCGCTATGTATGTCGGCGGGGCAACCGAACAGTGTAAAGATGGTGCCGGGGGCTTTAATGACCGTGGCCGCGGTCATGTCGGGGCAGGGGATGGCGAAAGGGAACCGGGAGTACTCGTCAATCTTGTTCAGGAAGTATGTGTTGCGGTCGGTGGAGGGGAGGGGGCCTTTGAAGTCCAGACTGAGGCGCTCAAAGGGACAGGAAGCCTTTATCAGGTGCGCTTTATCTGGCCTGTAGAAGTGTGGCTTGCACTCTGCGCAGATTTGGCAGTTCCTGGTAGCTGTCCTGACCTCCTCGATGGAGTAGGGCAGGTTGCGGGTCTTTACGAAGTGATAGAATCGAGTGACCCCCGGGTGGCAGAGGTCCTCGTGGAGGGTTCAGAGACCGTCCACTTGTGCGTTGGCACATGTGCCGCGGGATAGGGCATCGGAAGGCTCGGTCAGCTTTCCGTGACGATACAAGATCTCATAGTTATAGGTGGAAAGTTCGATCCTCCACCGCAAGATCTTGTCGTTCTTGATCTTGCCCCGCTGTGCATTATCGAACATGAAGGCAACCGACCGTTGGTCAGTGAGGAGAGTGAATCTCCTACCGGCCAGGTAATGCCTCCAATGTCGCACAGCTCCCACTATGGCCTGGGCCTCCTTTTCCACTGAGGAGTGGCGGATTTCTGAAGCGTGGTGGGTGCGTGAAAAAAAGGCCACGGGTCTGCCCGCTTGGTTGAGGGTGGCCGCCAGAGCTACGTCAGACGCGTCGCTCTCGACTTGGAAGGGAAGGGACTCGTCGATTGCGTGCATCGTGGCCTTTGCGATATCCGCTTTGATGCGGCTGAAGGCCTGGCAGGCCTCTGTCGACAGGGGAAAGACCATGGACTGGATTAGCGGACGGGCCTTGTCCGTGTAGGGGGGACCCACTGGGTGTAATAAGAGAAAAAGCCCAAACAGCGTTTCAGGGCCTTGGAACAGTGAGGGAGGGGGAACTCCATAAGGGGGCGCATGCATTCAGGGTCGGGGCCTATAAGTCCATTTTGCACTACGTAGCCTAGGATGGCTAGACGGTCGGTGCTAAACACGCATTTTTCCCTGTTATATGTGAGATTCAGGGCGTTTGCGGTCTGGAGGAATATTCGAAGGTTGGCGTCGTGGTCCTGCTGATCGTGGTTGCAGATGGTGACGTTATCGACGTACGGGAACGTTGCCCGCAAACCGTACCGGTCAACCATTCGGTCCATCTCCCGTTGGAAGACCGAGACTCCATTAGTGACGCCGAATGGAACCCTTAAGAAATGATAGAGCCGCCCATCTGTTTCAAAGGCAGTGTATTTGCGGTCGCTCGGGCGGATGGGGAGCTGGTGATATGTGGACTTAAGGTCCACCGTGGAAAAGGCCTTGTACTGTGCAATCCGATTGACCATGTCGGATATGCGGGGGAGAGGGTACGCATCCAGCTGTGTGTACCTATTGATGGTTTGACTATAGTCTATGACCATCCTCTGCTTTTCCCTGGTCTTTACAACTACCACCTGAGCTCTCCAGGGACTATTGCTGGCCTGGATTATGCCTTCCTGCAGCAGCCGCTGGACTTCCGACCGGATAAAGGTTCGGTCCTGGGCGCTGTACCGTCTGCTCCTAGTGGCGACGGGTTTGCAAACCGGGGTGAGGTTCGCAAACAGGGAAGGCGGGTCGACCTTGAGGGTCGCGAGGCCGCAGATAGTGAGTGGTGGTATAGGGCCGCCGAATTGGAACGTTAAACTCTGGAGGTTGCACTGAAAATCCAACCCCAGCGAGTGTGGCAGCGCAGAGGTGGGGAAGGACGTAAAGCCGGTAGTTCTCGAACTCCCTCCCCTGCACCGTGAGGTTCGCGATGCAGAACCCTTTGATCTCTACGGAATGGGATCCTGCTGTCAGGAAAATTTTTTGATTACTCAGGTGGATCGGAAGAGAACAGCGTCTTACTGTATCGGGGTGTATATAACTCTCCGTGCCCCCAGAGTCGAGCAGGCAGGGCGTCCCGTACCCGTTGACGAGTACCGTCGTTGTTGCCGTTTGGAGCGTTCGGGGCCGCGACTGGTCCAGGGTCACCAAAGCCAGTCGCAGTTGCTATATAAGGGCGTTTTCTTCAGGTCCCGTGAAGTCGTCCATTCCGGGGTCCTTGGACGTCAGCCAAGATGGCGGCGTCCACGGGTCGCACACTGTCGGGGATGGACAAGATGGCGCCACCCATTGATTGCACGTGGCCAGGGGAGCACAAAATGGAGGCACCCATCCTTCGAGCATGGAGTCCGGGACCCGAGATGGCCGCGCCCCTCCCTCCCGCATGGAGACCGGGACCCAAGATGGCGGCGCCCCTCCCTCTCGCATGGAGTCCGGGACCCAAAATGGCGGCGCCCGTTGGCCGCACATGGATTGTTGGGGGGGTTGAGTTTGGGGTCCTTGTTCTCCCCGGTAGATTGCGGTGACCCCCCGGGCCTGGCACACCGCCTCAAAGTGCCCTTTTTTGCCGCACCCTTTGCAAAGTGCTGAGCGGGCTGGGCAGCGCAGCCGGGGGTGTTTCGTTTGCCCGCAAAAGTAGCAGCGGGGCCCCCCCGGGTGGGCTGGCGCTCTGGCAGCACAGGCCTGTGGGGGGTGCCGGGGGGTCGTTCGTGGCGGGGGTCCACGGTGCCCAAGGGGCAGCCGCGCGGTCGGGGGCATAGGCACGGGCGTTCTGTGACGCCACATCGTAAGCGAGGCAGCGAGGGCCCGTGCCTCCTTGAGGCCTAGTGCATCTCTCTCCAGCAATTGCTGGTGAATTTGGGACGGAAGCATACCTGCTACGAAGGCATACCGAACTAGTAGTTCCGTATGTTCATTAGCCGAAGCCGATGGGCAGTTGCAGTTTCTCCCCAGTATGAACAGTGCATTGTAGAATTCGTCCAGCGATTCCCCGGGGATCTGCCATCTCGTCGCGAGCTGGTGGCGTGCGTAGACCTGGTTGACGGACCGAAAATAGATTTCCGGACTCACCCTGGAATGCAGGACTTGCATTTTCTGGTCTTCTGTAGTCACGCAGGTGACCATTCAGAGGCATCCTTCGAGCACGCTAGCCAGTGTTTAAAAGTGGCCGCTGAGTTTGCCGCGTGGGGGCTGATTCGCAGACACTCCGGAGTGATTCGGAGCTCCATGTCCTTTAAGTCTGCGGAATAAATTGAAGCACGATCAATCACTCACGAGACGAGAAGCGATGGAGTCAATCGATGGCATTATTACGCAGACTTGTTCCCCAGTAGCACAGTTACAGAATGCGGCTGCTGGGAGAACCCGGGCTCTTATACTCCGCCTGACTGGGTGGAGCCAGTAGGCGGCTGATCCAATCGGGGCCCAGCGTCTATCCACCAATAGCCTCTCGGCATCACAGGGTACCGTAATACCCCTAATACATACCACCACACACCTCAAGCTATAACCATTTGTCTCTCTCTCTTTAACAGAGAGATGTACCTATGGCACTTCATGGACTGTGGCAAATTACCTTAGTTACATTTGAATATAAAATATAGCAAGATATGAGACTAGGAATTAGAGCTGGCAACATTAATGAATGTGTACTTAATGCATCTAACTGCTTTATCGAAAAAGTTAAGATAGCTCACAGAGGAACATGCCAAGAATTCATCCAAGAGTGTTACTGACAGTCCAGGTACATTTTTGCACTCAATGCCTGGATGAGACGAGCCATCACAGCACTGACCAGGAATTAAAGTCCGCAGCTTCTTGCTTCATATGGAACTGTACATCTGGCAATCATTTTAAAACCCTTTTGGAACATGACTCAATTTGCTTGCATTTACTCAGAGGCAATATGGGGATTTCCTTCTGAACAAAATGAAAAACACAAGCAAAAGATCCCGGTTCTGCATATAACTGTGTCCTGCTGTGTCCATCACAAAATACTTGGACATACATGCTGGGGACAGAGGGACGCGGTAGCAGGCGGGGCTGGTGTTGTCTAAATTAATTGTGGTCCATTTTAAAATTTATAATCCAAAGTACGCTCAGAGTATGTGCACTTATTTAGGAAAGCTGAGACTCACCAGATCCTGAGCCTTGCTTCCTTCACTTGGGAAAGCTTTTGCAAGAGTTATAACTCCACATGCAGCGCGCTGTTTTGCCTGCTTATCGCACTGATGGTTTATAAGTACTGAGGCATTGAAGGGCGAACACCTGCTCCTCATGGCCGCACAGCAGTTTTGGAATTCAAAAACAAAAGCCTTTTTGCTGGCCACTCCATACCCTTCCCCCCCATTGCATCGCAAACCAGTTTTTGTTAGGAGGCCCAAAAGAGGAGTTTGGGCCCCTCATTTGCATAAGAAGGGTCCTAACAACAATTTTAAATGGTTACTGAGTGTTAATTGTAACAATTGGAATTAGGTACACACTGGTAGAGGACATTGATTGGATGGTTACCTGAGTACATACAAAGAGACACTTACTCACACAGGAGTCAGGAGATATGTACTCGTCACGTTTCACTCTGTGAATAAATGTATTTTAAGTAAAGACTGGCTTTGGATTTTTCCTTCACAAACTGACTATCAGGAGGAAAACACTAGGGACGCCTGAAAAAGCATGACCCAATTTCAATGCACATGACTTTCAGGTGCAGGATGTTGGTCCGTCCCTGAAACTGGACCAATTTTATCCCCATATGGTATTTTCAAATCTTTTAATTGCAGGCCTATTGTGCATCCTGCTCCAGTTAACTCTTGCGCATATTTTAAGGTCATGAAAGGGCACTGGAGGCAGAGAGCAGACCATGCACCCCTTGTAAATGGATTTCAGAAACTGCAAAGGCTTGCAACATTCCTTTATGCAGGAACTTTGTTTGCCTGTCGAAACCAGGTGTAACATTGGTAGAGAGAAGGTTTCAGACTGAGCAAAGAAAACGTGCACCGTAAATTAGTGTGCCATTCTCTACTCTCTGGTGAACCAGCAGCATTTCCACAAGAGGAGGGGGATGAAATTATTTTGAGAGTTCAACTAACACATCTCCAAAGTCACACGCTGACTGGGGCAGTCTGCTCGATGGAATTTTAAATTTAAATGATGTTCATTTCTGCCATTTCCTGCTCCCTATTGTATGCAATCTACATCTGTCCCAGCTTAACAGCCAACCCTGGGAGTCACGAAAATTCAAATTAATGCAACTTTTTAAAACCCATGCCAAAAATCGAAATTGGATTCCAGTATATTGTGTTGGGGGAGGGAGGTTAGGGTGGAAAGGGGTGCGGATATCATCTGCATTCTCCTAGAAATAGCCAGTATACTAATATTATTTGGAATAAAGTTGCCCCCCCTCCTACTTTAACCCTGTATTGCACAGAGAGCATGAGGGCAAGTGTTTCCTATAGGAAGCTCCTGATTGGGGTTTAATAGTGTGGATTAGAATAATAATGAAGACTATGGAGTTTTCCTTGATTACCTTTGGGGTCCAGGGAGTATTTAAATAACACTTTCCCTCGTGGGATTAGCTTGGTGGATAGAATCCAAGATAGGATGTTTTTTACATGGAATGAGTTAATTTAAAAGGCATTCCTTATTCCTTGCTTTCCTGACCCAAATCTTATTTTTCATAATTCCCTCTCTCTGCATTTTTGTTGTATAATATATATATGATTGAATTGCTAATTGAGCACTATTAGTCTAAAGATCTGGTGAAAAATGCTGAGTTTTTGTTCCTATCGATGTTTGCTCTTTAATATGCACGACTGATTGGCTCTACAAGACTGAACCTCTTACTAGTCTCAATATATTTTACATACTGACACAGGCAGAGTTTTCCCAACAGCCGCAAAGGAATGTCTGAACAACTAAGGGATATGGTAGATTTGGCCGGCTCAGTTGTAGAGTTTAGCACGTCATTTATTTATAATGCAGCTCTAGAACACGGGGGAACAGTCTTGAGACAAGGGGGTCGATCATCTCAGACTGAGATAGAATCATAGAATCTACGGCATGGAGACGGGCCCTTCAGCCCAAACTGGTCCATGCCAACCAAAAAGCCCACCTAAGCTAACCCCATTTGCCTGCATTGAGGGGAAATTACTTGACTCCAAGGGTTGTGAATCTTTGGGTTGTGGATGCTCCATCATTGAAAATATTTAGTGTTTCAGGGAATTATGGGAAATCTAAATGGGCAAGAAAATGGAGTTGAAACCCAAGATCAGTCATGATCATATTGAATGGTGGAGCAGGCTTAAGGGGCCGAGTGGTCCTCTTGTGCCCCTATTTCCTATGTCCTAAAGTTCTCCTTTGAGTCTTTTTAAATATAACTTCTTCACATGGTGTGGTGTTGTTTTCAGTTATCTTGGATATTTGGTCCCAAACTGAAATATTCCAATGGTGAATATGCATGCACATGTTGAAACTTATGGCAGACAGAAAGATTGAATAATAGTGCACAGAGTGACATTGTTTAATATTCTGAAGGTCCCCAACAACATTACTCTGTAGTCATCCATTTGTTAAGAACCCTGCTGATGTTATCTGCGAGAGTTTGTCAAAACCCCGAAGGATAACTTGAAACACTGGTTCTTAGTTGTGTAAATCGGTTTGGTATAATGTGAGGAACAAGGTACAATCCAGAGAAGAGCCAGTCCTGTCATTATGTAAACAATTAATAATGAATATTTATTAAAAGAAAACAACAAAAAATACACACAACAAAAGACTAATATACAATATAACCACTTAAGTATATGAATAACTAAACATGCTGCACTATCAGAAGTTTCCTCCTGTTCCCTAAACTCACTGAGTTTCAAAGCAACATCCAATCTATAGGTCAAATCCAGCTAATAGTTACCACACAATACCGCTTAGGTCCCCAAGTCTGGAAAGACGTCTCTTCGTGCTTCAGCAATCGCACAAAACTGTCTTTCAGAGGAGAATATCTGCAAATTGCTGTGGCTCTAAATGTTCGCTGGAACAGGCCTCCATGGCTCAAATCACAGCTGGAACTGGCCTGTCTGACTGTTGGATGGAGAACTAGCCTACTTCCCAATGAGGGTGCTAGCAGTTGTACTGGTTCAGTCTCTTTGATATTTGCCTCGGGATTCTGCTGTCTACCTCTCCCAAAATCTTTGACGTTAGAAGTTATCATTTATATAACTCCACTGATATCTGCTTAACAATGTTTCTGATATGGTTGCTCACACCTCAGTGTCACTAGACACCTGCTAATCTTGTTCCTGGGCAAATCGCATCTCATTATTCCTCTAGATGTCTGCTAGTCTTGTTAGTTTTCTGTTTTTTTAGTATCTTCTCAAATTCACTGTTAATCTCATTAACTTCCCACATTTCTAACACCGTGTGATGGCTGAATATGGAAAGAAGTTCTTCCCTAGTGGGAATGTGGTGTGTTTGCATTGCTTGAATCCAAGCCCCATTCAACATGACACCTTATGCTCGCTGATCCACATTGGCTTCCAGTCTGGAAAGACCTTGATTTTAAAGTGCTCATCCTTGTTTTCAAATCCCTCGAAGACCTCGCTCTCTCCCTATCTCCGTAACATCCTGCAGCCCTGCAACCGTCTGAGATATCTGTGCTGCTCCAATTCTAGTCTCTTACACATTACTAATTTCAATTATTCCATCGTTGGTGGCCGTGCCTTCAGCCTTCTGTGCTCACAGCTTTGGAATTCCCTCCCTAAACCTCTCTGCTTTTCTTTTCCTTTAAAACACCTCTTAAAACCTGCCTCTTTAATAAAGTTTTTGGTCATCTCTCCCAATATCCCCTTCTGTGTCTCGAAGCTAAATTTTCATAGAATTTACAGTGTAGAAGGAGGCCATTTGGCCCATCGAGTCTGCAATGGCCCTTTTGGAAAGAGCACCCTACCTAAGCCCATACCTCCACCCTATCCTCATAACCCAGTAACCCCACCTAACCTTTTTGGACACTAAGGGCAATTTGCATGGCCAATCCACCTAGCCTGCAGATCTGTGCAGGGAGATTAACTGTGGGAGGAAACCGGAGCACCCGGAGAAAACCCACGCAGAAACGGGGAGAATGTGCAGACTCCGCACAGACAGTGACCCAAGCCGGGAATCGAACCTGGGACCCTGGAGCTATGAAGCCACAGTGCTAACCACTGTGCTACCGTGCAGCCCATTATGATATTTGTCTGATACTGTTCCAGTGCAGCACCTTGGGATATTTTGCCACATTTAAGATGTTATATAAATGCAAGTTGATATTGATATTGTTGTAGGATGCTTTAGTAGAGAGCACGACCAATGTTGATTGAAGCATTGACGGATGCTTAGTTTCGCTATGACTCTGGAGGTACAGGACACTCACCATCTTGCAAGCATTGGATCTGTTGTATTGAGTACCTGGAGTGATAGGCAGTAAGGGAGGAGGTCATGCTAAGGACACGGCATTATAAACATAAGGATACTTTAACAATTTCTGAACAACAATTGTACAATAGATTGAAAAGTAAGAAGTGACCTGATAGAGGTCTTTAGCATGATGAAGGAGTTTAATAGAGCCGATGCAGGGAAGATGTTTCCTCTAGTGGGGGAAACCCCAACTAGGGACCAACCATATAAAATACTAATAAATCCGACAGGCACACAGGAAAAACCTCTTTAGTCAGAGATTGATAAGATTGTGAAACTCGCTCCCACCAGGAGTAGTTGCGGTGAGTCTTGATGCATTTAAGAGGAAGTTAGATAAGCACATGAGCTAGGAGGAAATAGAAGGTTATATTGGTAGAGTGAGATGAAGAAAGGTGGGAGAAGGTTTGTGTGAAGGATAAACACCAGCATGGGCTGTTGGGCTGTGTGGCCTGTTTCTGTGCTATAATTTCCAAGTAAATCACAGTGTGTGATGTCTACTCCGGCACAGTTCAATGAAGACATGTCAGAGTGATCTGTAGTCAGTATTGTTTGTTGGGACACATCTGACAAGATGGTTTTGACAGCCCCAGCTACCTGCAATGGTATGTCTCAGCAGGCAGACAGAATGCTGTGCCCATCGACAGCAAGGACACCTTAGGTTATCACATAGTATAATGCTGGTGCAAACAATGACTGTAGTCATTATCTGTGCCTGCAAATCTGCCTCCAGCCCCTACCAGGCCTGTCATAATGCCATTAGTAATGTTAGTACAGTGGATTGGCACAGAGGAGCAGTACCCTTTCACGCCTGCTTCATTCATTGCTCACTTTAGCAGCCATCCAGTAGAGCTGGATCGCTCTGGCACTCACCTGTAGATTCATGCCTATTCTCTGGGTTTCCATTTTTGCCTTCCATACTTCAACTTCAACCTTACTAAAGGCTGGTGTTGGATGGCGATGTCCACTGACCCTTTCTAAAGGATTTTTTTTAGCCTTTTTAAAGTTGAACAATGGGGCATAAAGTGTGGGCAGAAAAGGTGCGGTGTAAACAAATGGCAACTGAGCCCCATAAGAGTGCATTTAGCCGGGTGTTTCCCAGCACTCGCAGCGTTGAGCAACACAATGCTATCTACCGGCACTCTGGTTCTATTTGGGGCCTCAGCGGGGAATGCGCCGCTGGGGCTCGCCGGAGCTCCTCAGTGCAGGAGGAGATCGGGACGCCAGATCTCTCGGCCCTCCAAATGCACTCCCTCACCCCACTGCACCCGCGCAGGGCACCCCCAGGGCCCGTTCCCCATCGTGGGAAAAATGCCAGCTTGGCACCTTGGCACTGCCAGCCTGATACTCTGGCAGTGCCCTGCCAGCTGGCAATGTCAACTGAGCACTTTGGCAGTTCCAGGTTAAGACCCAGGTGGCACTGCCAGGGTGCCAGGCTGGCACTGCCAAGGTGCCTGGGTGACACCAGCCGTGCCATGGTGCCACTCTGCCAGAGGACAAGCACCTGGGGGCATCCAATTCCCTGGGAGACCCCACGAAGGCCATTCCATCTGACTGTTTGTGAAGGCCAGCACTGAATGGCATTCGCCCAAGGTCTCCAAGGTGAAGGGGTTAGATCCCGACGCCTCGGGTAGATCATGGGAGAGATTTGCAGATTAGTGATTCCACCCACAATGGGTGGGATTTAGATCCCGACGTCTCGCAAGATCATGTTGGATGCCGGAAGAGGGATTTCCCAGCATCTACTGGCCGCACAGTGCCGCCTTTAAGGCACAAACCAGCCAGCAGATCGCACCCAATGTGTGTGAAGATAAAAGCAAATTACTGTGGATGCTGGAATCTGAAGCAAAACAGAAAATACTGGACAATCTCAGCAGGTCTGACAGCATCTGGAGAGAAAAGGAAGCTAACGTTTTGAGTCTGGTTGATTCTTTGTCAAAGCTGGAGGGAACGGAAATAGGGTCAGATTTATACTGTTGTGGGGGGGCTCATGGAGCAATGGTGCTGCACAGAGGGCCAGTGGTAGGTGGAGATTGAGAAAGATTGTCATGGACAGAAAGACAAAGGGAATGTAAATGGGAGTGATCATGGCTAAAAAGGATGCTGATAGTGGCCCGTAAAGAGATCAGAATGTGTGTGAATATTGGAATGCAAGGTGTGGAACCTAAGTGACCCTCCATATTTCAGGTTTGCACACTTGCCCTGGATGTCAGAGTCTGGAGCAGGGAAGCTTTGTGCTTGATCAGTTATTGGCAACACTTAACAACATCAGAGAGGGTGAAGTTTTCCTGGATCATAAATAAAGTGAATAGTGAGGCACTGAGAAAGGTGTAAAACAGAGTCACAAGGAGAACACCAGAACTGAGAGGTTATACGCATCCGGAAGATTGAAAATGCTGGGTCTCATTTCTCCAAAAGACATACTATTGAGGAGTCTTTAAAATAATGAATAATGATCTTCCCCTTGTGCGGAGACCAAAACTAGGAGCCATGAATATATATGGGGAGACAGTGGCATCGTTGTAATGTCTCTGGACTCGTAATCCAGAGGCTCAGGCTCCGGGGGGACATGGGTTCAATCTCACAATGGCAATTGGTGGAATCTGAATTTCATTGATGATTGTCATTGAACAACCCCATCCAGCTCACTAAATTTGACATCCTTACCCAGCCTGGCTTACATGTGATTCCAGATCCACAGCAATGTGTTTGACTGTTAACTGGTTTCTGAATGGCCTAGCAAGTCAATTTAACTGGCTTAGCAAATCAACTCAGTTCATGGGGAAATTAAGGATGGGCAATATGCCCATATCCCAGGAAAGAATGGAACAAAAGGATAGTCACTAATAAATTAAATATGTCAGTCAGGGCAGGAGGAATTTGTTACCCTAGGGAGTGGTAGATGCATTTAAGGGGAAGCCGGATAAACACATGAGAAAGAATTGAATAGAATCGTAGAATTTACAGCGCCATTCAGCCCATCAAGTCTGCAACGGCCCTTTTGGAAAGAGCAACCTACCTAAACACACTCCCACCATATTCCCGTAACCCAGTAACCCCACCCAACCTTTTAATAATAATAATAATCGCTTATTGTCACAAGTAGGCTTCAATTAAGTTACTGTGAAAAGACCCTAGTCGCCACACTCCGGCACCTGTTCGGGGAGGCCGGTTGAACCCGCGCTGCTGCCTTGTTCTGCATTACAAGCCAGCTGTTTAGCTCACTGTGCTAAACCAGCCCCTGGACACTAAGGGGCAATTTTTGGACACTTAAGGGCAATTTAGCATGGCCAATCCACCTAACCTGCAGATCTTTGGACTGTGGGAGGAAACCGGAGCACCCGGAGGAAGCCCACGCAGACACGGGGAGAACTTGCAGACTCCGCACAGACAGTGACCCAAGCCGGGAATCGAACCTGGGACCCTGGAGCTGCGATGCAACTGTGCTAACCACTGTGCTACCGTGCCGCCCTTAATAGAAGGATGTGCTGGTAGGGTGAGATCAAGATGGGATGAGGCGAATGTGGTGCTTTAACATTGACATAGATTTGTTGGGCCCGATGACCTGTTTCTGCACTGTGAACCCAATGTAACATGATGTATTCACAGCAGAAAGTGATCACACAAACAGCAGTGAGAGACAGTTCTGGGTCTGCGTCATAAACAAAACAAAAGAAAAAGCAGGCACTCGCTCGGTCGAGCAGTCATATCCAACATATGGGTTAGGTAGGTTTCACAGCCCTGTTACTGTTTTCATTTGTTTACAGTACGAAGTCTTACAACACCAGGTTAAAGTCCAACAGGTTTGTTTCCTCAGGTGAGGAAGGAGCAGCGCTCCGAAAGCTAGTGACATCGAAACAAACCTGTTGGACTTTAACCTGGTGTTGTAAGACTTCGTACTGTGCTCACCCCAGTCCAACGCCGGCATCTCCACTTCATTTGTTTAAGCTAAGCTATTGAGTGAAATGTATTCAAGTATTTTGTATATCCCTAATATGTTTTGGCTTCTGAATAAGTGTTTAAAAAGAGAGGGAAACCATATTTTCATGGACTCTGTTCCTAAGTACCGCACAGGAATATGCTCATGAACATTGTTAAAGTTTTCCTTATCCCAATCTTGTGTTGCACAAACGCAAAGGTTTTGGTGCAGGAAACCAGTGCCAGATTGTGAAGCTGACCTTCTCATGATTGTGGTGCCTCCCTGTGTGACCACATCACTGGCTCCCATTGGTAACGGAGGGGGTGTGAAAATTCAAAAATGTGTGCTCCAGCATACGGACTGTTTGCAAACTCACTGCCAATAAAAGCACATTGCCCAGTTAGTACTTTTTCATCTTCATTTCTCCCCGCTGTTACAACAGAGAGACTGTTTGATTCTCTCTCCACCTCTGCATATTTTATGCCACATTCCTATGATCAGATGGGCATCTTGTACCACTATAAGTGTGTAGAAAACTGACCGGAGAAATAAACCAACAGAAAAGTAGACTGACACTTATTTATTCTGAAAACTAAAGATGGAGTCTGCAATGGATGTGCAAGAGAATTTCACCCGGATATAATGTTTTCTTTACAGCCTGTTATCTATCCCTATGTTTATGCATCAGACAGTGCCTTGCTACCTCATGAGAAAATCCTTATACACTAGAATTCTTAAGGTGGTTTGACAGATCAGAGTGAAATAATGTAAGATTGCATTTGCATCTGGTACACTCTTTGCCATTTAGAATATACACTGCTTCAGTACCGTGTCATGTGTTTTCAATAGCCTTGTCTGCATTCGCGATAACTCTCTCATTACATTCACATGAAGGTACGAGCTGGTTTAATCTTTCCCCCCACTTCTTGACTTCCCTCATGTGAAAAATGGTACTGATTACAGTTATGATAAACTATATCTTCCCACACAGTTCCCATTATGAATGAATGCACTTAAAACTACCGTTGATACGATCAATATTTTTTAATTTTTCAAGTAACTTTGGCTCACTGTAAAAGAGTGAAACCAGTTTTTCATAGACTTATTATAAAGATCTTATCACAAAACATAAAAATATTTTATTGCATTATAATTTCTGATATAAATTGATCGGGTCATTTTATGAAATCAACATAGGTTATAAATTACATCTCCGAGCAACATCTAAAGGCTTATTTTCTCATTCAACTGCTTCATCAAGTTCTAGAGAGACTTGTAATATGCCTCACTTGGCGGCATTTCTATTGAGAATATGGAGCTCCTTGCCAAATGCCTTTATGGTGCTTAGTTGGGTTCCAAGAATATTGGGCGGGTTTCTCTAAAAATGTGGCTATGTCCCCACGCCGGCGTGAAAACCGGCGCCAACGACTCCAGCGTCAACGGCCCCCTAAAATGAGGAATCCTCACCTTTCTGGGGGGCTAGGTTGCCGCCGGAGTCGTCCCCACAGCCCCAGCCGGCGGCTAACGGCCCGCGCAAGTCCACGCATGCACAAAACAGCCGCCGTATTTCCGCGCATGCGCTGGGGTTCCCATCTCCACGCCGGCCCCGGGCAATATGGCGGAGCCCTACAGGGGCCCGTCACGGAGTAAATTAGGCCCCCTCGGAACCAGCCCGCTCGACGATCGGTAGGCACTGATGCGGGCCAAGCCTAGCAATTTTTCACACCCGATCCTTAGACCAGAGCAGACTTAATAGAAGTGCTCAACATCAAGATGGAATTTGATAGAGTAAATAAGGAGAAACTGTTTTCACTGGCAGAAGAATAGGTACACAAAAAGGTTAACATGCAGGTGCAGCAGCTCATTAGAAAGGAAATGGAATGTTGGGTTCACAGCTCCAGGGTTACAAGTTTGATTCCCGCTTGAGTCATAGTCTGTGCGGAGTTTGCACGTTCTCCCTGTGTTTGTGTGCGTTTCCTCCGGGTGCTCTGTTTTCCTCGCAGAAGTCCCGAAAGACGTACTTGTTAGATGAATTGGACATTTTGAATTCTCCCTCAGTGTACCTGAACAGGCGCCGGAGTGTGGCGACGAGGGGATTTTCACAGTAACCTCATTGCCGTGTTAGTATAAGCCTACTTGTGACAATAATAAAGATTTTATTATTGCAAGTGAGAAGGGCTGTGGGATTCTCTGCCGGTGGGATCCTCCGTTTCGCCGGCAGCACACCCACACCCGTGGGTTTCCTGCTGGTGTGGGATGGCCACAATGGGAAACCCAATTGGCCGGCTGCCAGAATGGAGGATCCAGCTGGCGCCGGGAAAAGGGGCTGGCGGGACAGAGAATTCCGCCCAGGAAATCTTACTGCAACTATAAAGGCTATTGGTGAGACGGTACCTGAAGCATTGGCGCAGGGATATATATGCATTGGAAGCATTCAGAGAAGTTTCACTCAGCTGATTCCTGGGATGAAGGGGTTGTTTTACAAGAATAGATTAAGCAGATCGGATCTATACTCATCGGAGTTTAGAAGAATGAGAGGTGATCTCACTGAAACATATAAGACTGTCTGTGCGGAAACTGCACGTTCTCCCCGTGTCTGCGAGGGTTTCCTCCCACAGTCCAAAGACTTGCACGTTAGGTGGATTGGCCATTATAAATTGCCCTTCATGACCAAAACGTTTAGGAGGGGTTACTGGGTTACAGGGATAGGGTGGGAGTGAGGGCTTAAGTGGGCAGGTGCAGACTCAATGGGCTGAATGGCCTCCTTCTGCACTGTATGTTCTATGTTCTATTTTGAAGGAGCTTGACAGGGTGGATGCTGAGTGGATCATAGAATTTGCAGTGCAGAAGGAGGCCATTTGGCCCATCGAGTCTGCACCGACTCTTGGAGCACCCCACTTAAGCCCACACCTCCACCCCATCCCCGTAACCCAGTAACCCCATTTAACCTAAGGGCAATTTAGCATGGCCAATCCACCTAACCTGCACATCTTTGGACTGTGGGAGGAAACAGGAGCACCCGGAGAAAACCCACGCAGACACGGGGAGAACGTGCAGACTCCGCACAGGCAGTGACCCAAGCGGGAATCGAACCTGGGACCCTGGCACTGTGAAGCCATAGTGCTAACCCATCATGGATGTTTCCCCTTGTAGGGGAAACTAGAACTAGGGGGCCACGGTTTCAAGAATACAGCTTCTCCCATTTAAGAAGGAGATGAGGAGGAATTTCCTCTCTCAGAGGGTTGTTAATCTTTGGAACTCTCTTCCTCAGAGACCATTAAATCTATTGAAAGCTGAGTTAAAGACAGTCTTGATTGATAAGAGAGTCGGAATTACGGGGAACAGGCAGAAAAGTTGAGTTCAGGGGCGTCATTCTCCGACCCCCCGCCGGGTTGGAGAATCGCCGGGGGCTGCCGTGAATCCCGCCCCCGCCAGTTGCCGAAGTCTCCGGTACTGGATATTCGGCGGGGGTGGGAATCGGGCCGCACCGGTTGGCGGGCCCCCCCGCTGGATTCTCCGGCCCGGATGGGCCGAAGTCCCGCCGATAAATTGCCTGTCCCGCCGGTGTGGATTAAACCACCTTTTGAACGGCGGGACAAGGCGGCGTGGGCGGGCTCCGGGGTCCTGGGGGGTGCGCGGGGCGATCTGGCCCCGGGTGGTGCCCCCACGGTGGCCTGGCCTGCGATCGGGGCCCACCGATCCGCGGGCGGGCCTGTGCCGTGGGGGCACTCTTTCCCTTCCGCCTCCACCACAGTCTCCGCCATGGCGGAGGCGGAAGAGACTTCCTCCACTGCGCATGCGCGGGAAACTGTCAGCGGCCGCTGACGCTCCCGCGCACGCGCCGCCCGGGGATGTCATTTCCGCGCCAGCTGGCGGGGCAACAAAGGTCGTTTCCGCCAGCTGGCGGGGCGGATATCCCTCCGGCGTCGGCCTAGCCCCTCAATGTTGGGGCTCGGCCCCCAAAGATGCAGAGCATTCCGCACCTTTGGAGCGGCGCGATACCTGTCTGATTGGCGCCGTTTTGGGAGCCAATCGGCGGACATCGCGCCGTTTGGGGAGAATTTCGCCCCAGATCAGCCATGATCTTATTGAATGGGGCAGTAGGTTTGAGGGCCTGAATTGTCATCTCCTGCCCCTATTCCTTATGGTATTGCCTTCTTTTTAAAATAAATTTAGAGTATCCAATTCTTTTTTTCTAATTAAGGGGCAATTTAGCGTCACCAATCTGCCTATACTGCCCATCTTTTGGATTGTGGGGGTGAGACCCTGCTAGGCAGGGGAAGAATGTGCAAACTCCACATGGACAGTGACCTGGGGCCGGGATCGAATCCGAGTCCTCAGCGCCGTGAGGCAGCAGTGCTAATCAATGGGCCACTGTGCCCCATCCTCTGGTCTTGCGTTCTATCCAGAGAACACAGATTTAAGATAATTGGCAAAAGGACCAGAGGTGACATGAAGAAAAATACTTCGTATAACAGATTGTTAGGATTTGGAATGAACAGTCTGATAGGCTAATGGAAACAGATTCAACAATAACAATCAAAAATGAATTGAATAAATACTTGAAAATGAAAGGTTTGTGGCTCATTGGGGCAAGAGCAGGGGTGAGGGAGTAATTGGAGAACTCTTTCAATTATCCTATACAGCCATTATTGGCACGATTTAATGGTCACGCAGCTGAAAAGCAGCTTGCTGCGGCCGATAAAAGCCGAGAGACCCAGCTCCCAGAATCTATCCGGCTCACAATGCCTTGCGAGATCCAACATGATCTTGTGCGACGTTGCGACGTAAAACCCGCCCATTGTGGGTGGGATCACTTATTAGCAAATCTGCATATTAGAGAGAGATAGCTAGTCTCACTGTAATGTGCAGATTCCTGGGGCGGAATTCTCTGATAATGGGGCTATGCCCCCACGCCCGCGGGAAAACGGGCGTGAATCACTCTGGACTTTTTTCTAGAAACAGCCCCGAAACTGTGTGGAGTTTGCACTTTCTCTCCGTGCTGCATGGATTTCCTCCGAGTGCTCTGATTTCCTCTCACAGTCCAAAGATATGCAGGTTAGATGGATTGACCGTGATAAATTGCCCCTTCGTGTCCAAAGGTAAATGGTGTTGTTATTGGGATAGGGCGAGGGAGTGGGCCTAGATAGGGTGCTCTTTCAGAGGGTCGATGCAGACTCAATGGACTGAATGGCCTCCTTCTTCACTAAAAGGAATTAATGATTCTATGAGATGGTTTACACATTAAAGGTGCTATATAAATGCAATTTGTTGTTGCGGTTGTGACTCTGTAGAATTGAATGACTCAGAACCACAGCACCCTGTTGCAATTTATTTAACCACAGGGAAACCTGATCATGCTATTGCTAAAGAGAATCTTCAGCCATTTTTCAAAACATCTGATTGATTATTGTTAATTTAACATTCTATTTCCCATTACTATCCTGTTAAAGTGGGAGAAATGTCTCTGGGACAGACATGTTTTTATTTGTGAACATGCTACGCAAGTTGTTGACAGGAATAAGAGATGGCCTGCTACTTTTATTGTGTGTGGGGACTGGTGGGAAGGGAAAAGCAGACAAAGGAATGATTGTGTGAAAAGGCACAGAATATATACCAGTTGCTGAGAACCTGAGTGATCGAGCAGGGTGATAGCATCACGGCTGAAATCATAGATTACTTATAGAATGGCCACATCCACCAGATAATTTCTCAGATTGTACTTCATATATAGAATCATATTGCACGGAAAAGACCATTCGGCCCACCGAGCCTGTGGCAGCACTTTGAAAGAGATATGTAATTAGCGCCACACCTATGCTCTTTCCCCTTGTTATCCTGGTGTCAATCTTTTCACAGAGAGACAGCTCTTCCCTCTTCACTTGCACTAATTGGACATTAAGTAAGTTAGCACAGATTTGGCATGAAACCATTTCTTCCCACTTCTGTAACCTCCACCAGCTCCAACAACCCTCCCTATCTCTGGAACCTCCTCCAGCCCCTACAACCCTCTCTATCTCTGGAACCTCCTCCAGCCCCTACAACCCTCCCTATCTCTGGAACCTCCTCCAGCCCCTACAACCCTCCCTATCTCTGGAACCTCCTCCAGCCCCTACAATCCTCCCTATCTCTGTAACCTCCTCCAGTTCCTATACCCCTCCCTATCTCTGTAACCTTCTCAAGCCCCTACACACCTCCCTAATGCTGTAATCTCCTCCAACCCTTCCTATATCTGTAACCTCCTCAAGCCTCTACACCCTTCCCGTCGCTGTAACCTACTCCACTCCGACAACCCTCCTTATCCCTGTAACCTCCTCAAGCTCCTAAAACCCTTCCTATCTGTGTAACCACTTCAAGCTCTTACAGCCCTCCTTATCTCTGGAACCTCCTCCAGCCCCTGCAACACTCCCAAGCTCTGCAAGCACCTTCAGCCCCTACAGCTCGCCCCATATCTGTAACCTCCTCCAGCCTCTACAACGCTCCCTAGCCCTGTAAACACTTACAGCTCCTACAACCTTCCTATCTCTGTCACCTCAAACTTCAAAAAACTTTCCTTTCTCTGTAACCGTATCCAGCCCCAACAACCCTCCATATTTCTGTAACCTCCTGCAGCCTCTAAACCCTTCCTATCTCTGGTACCTCAACCAGTCCCTACAACCCTCCATATCTCTGTAAGCACCTCCAACCGCTACATCTCATCCAGTCCCTCCAGCCCTCCCTATTTCTGTAACGTCCTCCAGTCCCTACAACCTTCAATATTTCTGTAACCACCTCCAACCTCGACAACCCTCCCAATCGCTATGCAGTTTACAAATTGAGAAGTTGGGTCTTTGCTTCAATGACCAGTGAACCTCTGATGGATGGAATTTTTCCTTTAAATTGGTTATTCTAGTCAGTTTCAGTCCTTGTTTACATGGAAGGTGATGACTTGTATTAGACCATGAGGCTGGATTTTATGAAGGAGATCTCCTTGCCTGGAGCCTCACATGTTGGTGTGTCAGTCAAGGATTCAGACATGAGATCAGCACACTTTACACTGTCTTCTGTTATGAATACTAATGAGTAGAAAATTGTCGAACCTAAGTTCTGTGTCCAACCATTTTAACCTGCACTGATCTGATCCATTTTTTAAAAATGGGCACGATTCTCCCAGCCCCGTGCCGGGCCGAAGAATTGCCAAAACTGCGCCACGCCGCCCCGACGCCGGCGCGAGATTCTCCGAGGTGCAGAGAATCGGCGCCATTTGCTTTGGCGCGGTGCTGGTCGCGGGCTGCTGTACGAGACCGGGCCCCCGATTCTCCGGCCCGGATGGGCCGAGCGGCCGCGCGGAAAAAGCGGAGTTCCGCCGGCGCCGTCCACAACTGGCTGCTGCCGGCGGGAACACGGCGCGAAGGGTCGGGGGCGGCCTGTGGGGGGGGGGGGGGGGGGGAGTGGTCTCCGACCCCTGAGGGGGGGCCTCCGATGGGCTCTGGCCCGTGATCGGGGCACACTGATCGGCGGACTGGTCTTTCCTCCTCCGGGCCTACTTTGTTGCGCGTCCGGCCCCAGAACCCCGCGCCATGTTGCGTTGGGAGCGGCGCGTTCCGTAAAGCCACCGCGCATGCGCAGGTTGGCGCGTCGCCACTGCACATGTGCGGGTTGGCGCCGCCCCCAGTGCACGCCAGGAAGTGAGGCTGGAGCGGCGTGAACCGCTCCAGCGCCGTGCTGGGCCCCTGTGGGGGCCAGAATCGCTAGTGCCCGCGTCCGTTTCATGCCGTCATGAAATGTGACGGCATTCACGACGGCGCGGACACTCTGTCCCGCGATCGGAGAATCGTAGTCGTTTATGTGATGTGGGTGTCATTGGCAAGGCCAGCATTTGTTGCCCATCCCTAATTGCCCTTGAACTGAGTGTCTCGCTAGGCCATTTCAGAGGCAGTTAAGAGTCAACCACATTGCTATGGGTCTGGAGTCACATGTGGCAACTCGGTAGCACAGTGGTTAGCACTATTGCTTCACAGCAGCAGGGATCCGGGTTCCTGAACCTCCATTGATCGACCATTCCCATATGTTACAAAACCCTCCCAATTCCTTCGCCATCCCATCTCTTGACATTCCCATCGCCTCGGGCATTGACCTATGCACCTTCAGCTCCATTACACAATTAAAATCTCCGTCCATAATCAGTTGGTGCGTATCCAAGTCCAGGATCGCTCCCAATAACCCCTTTACAAATCCAGCATCATCCCAATACAATGCATATACGTTGACTAGCACCACCATGTCCCCTCCAGTACCCCATTCACCATCACATACTTTCCTCCCGGGTCCCGCACTTCCCTGCCCCCCCACAAATTCCGTACTTTTTTTCAACAAAATGGTCACCCCCCGTGAAATACTTGTCCCACCCATCCGTTCCTCAACCTAACCTGATCCTTCACCCGGAGAAGCGTATCCTGTAGAAAAATCACCTCCTCCTTCCACACCAACTCTCAGTTCTCCCACAGTTTATGGTCCCTTATAAAGTTATACACCTCCTCTGGGATCTCAAACTAGTACTCCCAGCCATCAAATGTAAAGCAAAGTCTCGCCGGGTAAGCACCCCGAAATGAATCTTCTATCGATACAACGCAGCCTTGGCCCTGTTGAATCCAGCACGTCTCTTTGCCAGCTCCGCACCAATGGCCTGACATATCCGGACATGATTCCCCTCCCATTCACAGTCTCGCCTCGCCCTGGCCCACCTCAGAATCGTCTCTTTATTCTCGAACTTGTGCAACCGCACAATCATCACCCGCGGTGGCTCCCCTGCTCTTGGCTTCTGCTTCAAAGACCTGTGGGCCCTTCACCCAACTGTCCATCCTTAGCCTGTGCAAACGGAACTCCTACCCACCTGAATACCCCTCAGCTAGCAACCCAACCCAACAGGCCCCACCATCCACATCCCTTACCTGTAACACAAACACCCAAAATTACAAAGAAACCCCCCCACAAATGGCAGAGGGGTGGGGGGGGGGGTGAACACCCCCTTTCAAACTTACAACCCCCCACAGAACCGCCCCCCCCCACCTTCCGGCAACGCAAAACAGCCATGACATCCAACCTTTGCAGATATAGCCCCTCCATCTCACATCAACTCTCAGTTCTCCCCCAGTTTAACGTCCCTTATAAGGTCATTGACCTCTACTGGCATCTCAAAATAGTACTCCCGGCCTTCGAATGTGACCCGCAGTTTCACCGGGTACAACACCCCAAACCTAATTTTCCTTCTGTATAACACCGCCTTGGCCCTGTTAAATCCAGCACGCCTCTTCGCTAGCTCTGCGCCAATGCACTGATATATTCGGACATGATTCCCTTCTATTCACAGTCTCGCTTCTCCCTGGCCCACCATAGGGTCTTCTCCTTCTCCATGAACTTGTGCAACCACACAATCACCTATGCGGCGGCTCCCCCGCTCTCGGCTTCTGCCTCAAGAACCTGTGAGCCCGGTCCACCTCTGGAGCCTTGTCCAACACCCTCTCCTCCACTAGCCTGGCCAGCATCCTCGACACATATTTTGTGGCGCTCGTTCCTTCCACACCCTCTGGCAGGCCCAAAATTCACAAGTTCTGCCGCCTGGGCCTGTTGTCCTGCTCCTCGTCCTTCACTTGCAGCAACTTGCATAATCCCCCAGGATCCCCACCTCTGCCTCCAAAGACGCAATCCGATTGCTCTGGTCAGACACCACCTTCCCCCCCTCTCGTATCGTCGCCCCTTGCGCCTCTTCTCCACCTGGTCCAGCGACCCCTGCAGAGGTGCCACTGCTCCCTCAATCGCCTTCAACCAGTGCATCTCCTTCTTTTGTTGGCAAAATTCCTCCTCGATGAAGACCTTAACAGCTCCATCTGGGCCTTTCCCACTGACGGCAAACCTTCCGCCTCCACCGTTCTCGCAATTGTTGCTGCGCCATAGGTCTCCTCCAACTCCTTAGCCAGGTCTTTAACTGTCTTCTGCCGGGTCTGGTAGCCAATAGACAAGCCAATCTTGGGCAGAACCTCATCTTCTACACCTTCCGCACTACTTTTGTGCCGGAGCTACCCAGCTAATGGGTATAAAATGCCCAAACCAACGCCTTTGAGCCAGAGCTGCCCTGTGTGCGACCACTCACTTCATGACAGCCACCGGAAGTCCTCCTCTGTGTGTTATCTAATAGTCTTACCTAATAAAAAGCGAACAATGTCAGTCTTGGAAGTTCAATTGTATCACCAGCAATCAATACTCATTTTGGGGAGAGAATTTTTCATTTCTACTACCCTTTGAGAAAGTGCTTCTTGATTTCACTCCTGAATGACAAAGCTCTAGTTTTAAGATTATTCTGGATTTCCCCACCAGCAGAAACAGCCTGCTCTGTCAAATCCATTTATCATGTTGAACATCACCATAGATCACACCTCAACCGTTTAAAGCCAAAAGAATAAAATCTAATATCAAATAACATGCCCTCATGATTCAATACTTTAAGCTCCTGGTGAATCCGTGTCCCTTCCGAGGATTGTATATCCTTCCACAGGTTTGGTGCCTAATTCTGAGCATAGTTAAACCATGTGGGGTCTGACCAAATCTCTGTTTAACAGAAAGATTCATCCCTGTTCTTTATATTCTCGGCCCTTGGGATGAAGGCGAAGATTCCAGCAGCCTTTCTGATTTCTTTTGTCCTCCTCCCCAGTGGCTTGTGCTGATTTGTCCACATGGGCAATTAAATCCCAATGCTCTTCCACAATGTGTTATAATGTCTTGACATTAAGAACATTTTCTGATTGGCTTTCTTGGATCCAAAGTGGGTAATCTCATAGTAAGGTTATTCTAATCAACTCTGATCTCTTGATCATTTCTAGTTTTCATCAATCCACCGTTGGCAGCCATGCCTTCAGCAGCCTGGCCCCGAGTTCTAGAATTCTCTCCCTAAACCTCTCTGACTCTGCAGTTTCATCTCCCCCTTTCTGACAATCTTTAAAACCTACCTCCCTGACCAGGTTTTTGGTCACCTGTCTTAAAAGCTTGGTCAAATGTTATTTGATAACACTCTTGCGAAGCAGCTTGGGTTGTTTTGCTGTAATAAAGGCACCAAATAAATAGAGGTTGTTGTTGTAGTTCTGGATGGAACGGCATATTTGTGTTGATCGTGAGGTTGGGGTTTGGGATCCATTATTCTGTGTTTCTCCCGAGGGGTTTCTCCTTGGATTGTGATCCTTTTTCTTTTTTTATTTAACTTGTCGACTTTCCTTTCGATCCTTTTTGCTTGTTTAATCTTGCATTTCTTAGATCACCAAGATTCTCATTTGATCTGCTGCCTTTTTCTCTGTCTCTGCGAATTCCAGCTCCTGTCAAGCACTACTTCATAAGGCCCCTCAGCTACAGCTTCCCCACTCCCCTCAAATTCTTAATCCATTTTTTTTTTTGCACGCAGAGAAACAGCTACATGTCACGCTGCAAGAACATTTTTATGCTTGTGTGTTGTTTTTGGGATGAATAGAAAATCATTCATCTTCTCTCCTTCCCTAACAAAACAAACGCTGTGTCCTATCCTTCAACCATTTACTGCTGGGGACAGCTCTGGACTTGTTACCTCAGTATTATTCATCAATCAGGCTCACATTAACAAACACTCATAAAGAAATAATTGGACAGTAGTAATCATCCTGATTGCAGGCAGCCTTAAATTCTCCCTTGATAAGTATATAACGTAAATTGTGCTTTTAGTGCTAAATTACCTTTGAAGCCTGTAGCACATTTCTTATCATCTACTCATCGTTCCAGAGTAAAATGCTGCATTGGTGTAAACAAAAGAGAAGGACACTCATGGAGAAAAGCTCTGCTGACAATTTCACTGCTACAGACCAAGCCTTAAGTTTGAAAACAATAATTTCAAAATGATATCTTGCACATCATTGACCTTGATTTCTCCACATTGTTCAGCAATTTCACGATTAAAGGATTTTGTAGCGCAGACTTAACCAACCGGTGCGGTGGCAGCGCGCCATTGGTCAGCAGGCGGTAGGATCTTCCGGTCCCGCCATTGTCAGCGGCTTTCCCTGTTATTTGCACCCTCTGCTGGGAAGTCCATGTCGGGGGAGGTGGTGGTGGGGGGCAAGGGGGGGAGGGGGTGGGGGGTGGGGGGGGGGGGGGGTGCTGTTGGTGAGACCAGGCGATCCCGCCAGCGGGAACGGCCAGAAAATTTCAGATATTGGGGGAAAATTCAATGCGAAACCCTGTTGACAACGGCGGACCAGAAGATCCCACCCCCGGCCAATGGCGTGTCGCCCTCACCGCCATGTTGATAAATCCCACCCAGTGTCTTTTTCGTCTGTGGTATAAATAGATGTGATTGTTTGAAATTTGGTATTTTTGCGTTTGTCCTATCAGTGCAAGAGGAAAAGCTTCAGCAGCATGTCTCTTGTCAGCAATAATAAAGGATTTGATGTTCTGTACAAAATGTGCACAAGGCAGATGTGATGCTGCATGAAGTTTAGCCAAAATAAATAAAATAACCAAGTCATCATTCAAAGACTGGGAATCGCATTCCAAACAGACTAAATGAACCTGTGTACAGTTTTGGTCTCTATATCTAAGAATCTAAGAACGGATATACTTCTCCTAGCGGAAGTGCAGTGAAGGTTTACCAGACTGGTTACTGGGCTAAGAGGATTGCCCTATGAGGAGAGGTTGAGTGGACTAGTCCTATATCCCCTGAGCTTTAGAAGAATGAGAGGTGATCCCTCTGCAACATATAAAAGGCTTAAGGGGTTTGAGAGGTAGACGCTGGGAGGGTGTTTTCTGCTGGCTGGGGAGTTTAGAACAAGCAGATTACAGTCACAGAATAATGACATTTAGGACTAAGACGAGGAGAAGTTTCTTCACTCAAAGGGTTGCGAGTCTTTGTAATTGTCCAGCCCAGAGAGCTCTGGATGCTCAGACAGAGGTTGATGGATTTTTGGACACTAAGGGAATCAAGGAATCTAGGAATACTGTGGGGAGGTGGAGTTGAGCTGAAAGATCAGCCATGATCTTGTTGAATGATGCAGCTGGTTCGAAGGGCATTTATGTTCTGAAGAACAGTTCATGCTCTCGAGGGATAGTTTGAATTGTTGCAAATATCCTGCGAAACGCTCTTTTAAAAAGTGAGCAGTATTAACCCGAAGGCAGGGACAGTGGGCATGATTTTCTGCGACATCTGGGAAATTAAAGTGTCCCGGACACATTCCCACTGCTGGGAAAGTTTCCCATGGTGGTGGTGGGGAGACTGGAGGCATGCAGTCAAATCCAGACTAAATGAGGAAATTAAGTCTAGCTTTGTGGTCACGCTAGCATTTTGTCACCGCTTCCCTTCCCTTCCCCGCTTCCTTCAGAGGCTGACATCGTAGTGGATTCGATCCTCCCTGTGGCAGAACAGGGGTCCATTAGAGTTGAACGCTCCATCCATCAAAAGGTTAGCTGCCAGCAAGAAAGACCACACCTGCGGTAAAATTCACCGGGACAGGTCTCCCCTCTACTTCAAGGAACCAAATGACCTTTCCCCTGATAATTCTAACTTAAATGCAAACTTCCGACAGGGCCTCCATGAGAAGCCCTCGTGGTCATCAACCTACCTCAGCCGCACCTCCCAGTGGCACTGCCAGACCTCCGGAGCTGCTGGCCTTCCGATTGGGTCAATGAACCTGTCTAAATTCTGTGAGCACCGAGAAAATGGTGGTGTCAGACCAGAACATCAGATAAAATCCAACTCCAAGAGTTTCCAGTTGGCCTGGAGGAAGCAGTGTGTCCAGAAGGATGCAGCATAAGGCAGGAGATAATGTGATTTAACTTCCAGAAATAGAGTCAATCAGAGAGGCAAGACTTACAGACATTTCTGAACAATTCCATCCAGAATACAGCAAAGGAAAACAAACAGCCTTTAATAATGCAGGAGTAGGAAATTAGCCATAGTCCACAAGGGATTGTATACACCTCTTTTTATTAGAGAGAGACAATTGGTTGTATAGCCTGAGGGGCACCACTCTGCACCGAGCATGGGACAGGCTAGCAGGCAGTTCTCAAGTCTCCCTCAGCCCAAGCAGCAATTGAAGCCATACTCTTGACATTATTCTGATCCACACAGACTAGCCTTCGAACCAACTGAGCTAACTGGCCCCTGATGCATGAGTATGTGCCATAAAAGTATTTTGAGAAGAACCCACAGTTCCATTTCCAAACAACATTTGATCTCAGAGCACGCAATTGCCATTGGGAAAGCAGTAAAAGTAAGACAAAGAGGTTGTTATTAAAATTTCACCCATGGGCATGTTAGCCCGTCTAGCCTAATGACCCCCTTCCTTGTGTCCACCCACTCATCATCCCCCTCATCTTCTGATTCCCCTTGCCATTCAGTGCATGTGCACCCGGGAACACTGTAAATGGTCGGGATCCCTCCTCTTTTAATTTCAATGACCCATCAATAATAAGTGTTAGCAGTAGCTCAGTTATGAGCACTCTCACTTCGTGTTCAGCTCCCACTCTGACACTTATAAATAAAATAAATAAAATTGCTTATTGTCACGAGTAGGCTTCAATGAAGTTACTGTGAAAACAAAGGTCCAGGCTGTCACTCCAGTGTGGTATGAAAGGGGTGCTGCACTGTCAGAGGTGCTGCCTTTGAGATGAGTTGTTTAACTAAGGCCCAATCAGCCCTCTCATGTGGATGTGAACAATGCCATGGTACTATTTCGAACGAGAGCAGAGGAGTTTCCCCCAGTGTTCTGATCAATATTTACCCCTCAATCAACATCACAGAAACAGAGATGTTTAGGTCATTGTCACGTTGCTGTGTGTGGGATCCAGCTGTGTACAAATTGGCTGCTTTGTTTCCACATTACAACAGTGACTACACTTCAAAGATACTTCATTGGCTGTACAGAGCTTTGAGAGGTCTGGTGGCCATGAAAAGTGTGATATAAATGCAAGTCTTTATATTTTTGAACTGTCTTATAAGAACATAAGAACATAAGAACTAGGAGCAGGAGTAGGCCATCTGGCCCCTCGAGCCTGCTCCGCCATTCAACGAGATCATGGCTGATCTTTTGTGGACTCAGCTCCACTTTCCGGCCCGAACGCCATAACCCTTAATCCCTTTATTCTTCAAAAAACTATCTATCTTTATCTTAAAAACATTTAATGAAGGAGCCTCTACTGCTTCACTGGGCAAGGAATTCCATAGATTCACAACCCTTTGGGTGAAGAAGTTCCTCCTAAACTCAGTCCTAAATCTACTTCCCCTTATTTTGAGGCTATGCCCCCTAGTTCTGCTTTCACCCACCAGTGGAAACAACCTGCCCGCATCTATCCTATCGATTCCCTTCATAATCTTATATGTTTCTATAAGATCCCCCCTCATCCTTCTAAATTCCAACGAGTACAGTCCCAGTCTACTCAACCTCTCCTCGTAATCCAACCCCTTCAGCTCTGGGATTAACCTAGTGAATCTCCTCTGCTTATTTGAGAAAGGGTCACTAGAAATCCCATCGCTCTGCACTACCGAAACCACTGCTTCCCAAATCGGATTTTAACCTGTTAAATTTTAAATGCAAGGCAAATCATCGATTTTCAAAGGAACATTTTGAATTCTGTAAAATATGCCACAAGGCAGCCTTTAACTATCTACTGACTTGAGAGCCAGATACCTCCCGGAACATTAAAGCAGTTTTACAACAAAGGGTGCATTTGACAAGTGAGATTTAATCCTAGCTCACCAACATAACATAATTGCCATTTGAAGTGCACTTATTTTACTCTTCTTATCGTTTTGTTACAAATTATGATTGCTGTCTTTTGGTCGCAGTTATTCCCGTATTATTTCCTTACCTGTTCTACAGCCATAAATTC
Source organism: Scyliorhinus torazame (assembly GCF_047496885.1). Lineage (NCBI taxonomy): Eukaryota > Metazoa > Chordata > Chondrichthyes > Carcharhiniformes > Scyliorhinidae > Scyliorhinus > Scyliorhinus torazame. Next base: position 284,484,123 of record NC_092707.1, on the reverse strand, counting down.
AAGATGCTTATTTTAGAGTTTCTCCCAGTTCGTTATTTTCTGCCCACGATTTAAGAAGTCAAATCCACAGAGCCAACCCATCATGACTTGACAGGCAACAGAGTCTGGCCTGAGAGGCAGATCTGACAATCTGTCCTGAGGGCTTTTATGTGAGCTGTGTCAGATATAGGCCATGTGTGCCGGATGAAGTCAGTTTATGAAGAGGAATCGGCGTGCTGTTTTGAACAAGTTTTATTCCTCGGCGGGTTAAATGTGTGCTTGTTCTGTGCGAGACATCTTGTTATGACAGTACATACAAAGACTACATAAGCAAAGGTAAATTGGCCAATGCCCAACATCATTACATCATTAAGATGGCAAACACTGAGGCAGCTGTTAGTCTTGCTAGCTTTAGACACTTTAAGTCATCTTCAATTACTCAATTCACACAACCCATTGGATCTCCACTTGTGTCATAGTTTGTCCTTTTGGGGTTGAGGGCAAGATTTTATTCTGTTTATGACTGACAGCAGGTGCTCCTTTGTAATTATCTGATAAGAGGATTGTGAACAGCCCCTTGCACTATTTTGAGTGACTGCTATACTCCTCTAATTCCGGCCGTTTGAACATCCCCTGGTTGAATGGCTCCACCATCGGCAGACGTGCCTTCAGCTGCCTGGGACCTGAGCTCTGTAATTCCCGCCCAGAGCCTCTCTGTTCTCCTTTAAGATGTTTCTTAAAACCTGACTCCTTGCTCAGCTTTTGTTCACCTCTCCTGATATGTCCTCATGTGGCATTGTCTTAAATTTGTTCTCATAAACATTCCTATGAAGCACCTTGGGTCTTTTTACTATGTTAAAGGTGCTTATATAAATGCAAGTTGTTGTAGTTCATACTGCATGCTCCCTCATTTTAACCGACAAAAAAGCTAATGGACTCTTCACTGTGACAGGGAATGTGGACTGGAATTTAGACAACTCCCCCCCCACCCTGTGCCCTCATCAATAGCATCCAATTTTCCACTGCTGAACCTGCCAAACTAGTTCTCAAATGACCCTTTCTCTCTTAAGTAATCTCCAGTAATTTGTGATCAATAGCAAATGATCAGATTTCACACATTGACCACTTTCCACTTTTACCCCGTAATCTTGGCGTGTAAAGGATAACAATTGATTGTTGCAGAGTCAATAATGTTGCTGGGTTCTGGAGGGTGTTTTGAGTTGGGGGTGGGGGAGGTGGGGAAGATAAAAACTTAAAAGCAGTAAAAACACTGCTGAGCTGGAAGTAACTTGTTGATCAGAATGTATTCATTAGATTATTTTTTCACATGTTCATTAGGTGTTAGCCAGCTAATCACAGTTTCTGGAAATCATTTTGTGGCTACGGCCAGTTTAAAAAAAACTAATTTAACCTTGGCTGCTTGTGGAAATTGGTGGGCAGTTGAAGTAAAGACAACACTTATTTATATCCATCCCATTCCCCTTCTACACACTCCAATCTTAACATTCTCTTTCGAGTGGCAGGCGTAATACCTACCAGACAGCAGGTAAATCCCCCTTAACAGCAACTTACATTTCACTAGGGAAAGTTCCAAGGGGCTTCATAGAATCATAGAATCTACAGTGCAGAAGGAGGCCACCCAGCCCATCGAGTCCGCACCGGTCCCTGCAAAGAGCATCCTACCTAAGCCCACACCTCCATCCCATCCCTGTAACCCAGCAGCCTCACCCAACCCTTTTGGACACTAAGGACAATTTAGCATGGCCAATCCGCCTAACCTGCACATCTTTGGACTGCGGGAGGAAACAGGCGCATAAACAAACAAAATTTGGCACGGAGCCACATAAAGGGATATTAGGACATGTAAGCAATGATTTGGCCAAAGAGATAGGGTTGGTGGAGCATCTGAAATAAGGAGAGAAAAGTGGGGAGGTTCAGGGAATACATGCCAGAGCTTTGGGCCCAGGAAGCCAAAGGCACATGCAACAATTGCAGAGCAATTAAAATCAGCAGACGAGGGCAGCATGGTGGCGCAGTGCTGCCTCATGGCGCCGAGGACCCAGGTGTGATCCCGGCACTGCTGCCTCATGACGCCGAGGACCCAGGTGTGATCCCGGCGCTGCTGCCTCACGGCGCCGAGGACCCAGGTTTGATCCCGGCACTGCTGCCTCACGGCGCCGAGGACCCAGGTTTGATCCCGGCCTTGGGTCACTGCCCGTGTGGAGTGTGCACATTCTCCCCGTGTCTGTATCGGTCTCACCCCCACAACCCAAGGATGGTGTAAGGTAAGTGGATTGGCCATGCTTAATTGCCCCTTAATTGGGAATTTTTTTTAAAAATCAGCAGATGTGCAAGAGGCCAGGATTGGAGGAGCGTAGAGACCTCCATTAAGCTGAGGGAGATTACAGAAATAGGGAGGGGGCATAGCCATGGAGGGTTTTGAAAATCTGTCTGAGAATTTCAAAATCGAGGTGCAGCCAGACCGTGAACCAAAGCCAGTCAGTGAGCACAAGGAACGAGGCAATATGCAGATCAGCCAATGATGATGTTATTGGGACTTGATCCAATTTTCATCAAAGGCCTGTGTGACAAAACCATTCTGGCTCCTCCTCCAAGTGAAGCTAGCAGCATGAGGAGACGGGGGTTACAAGCGGTCAAGAAAGGCCAATTCATTTTCTCTATTTACGATTCTTTCTGGGTGTCTCCAGACCCCACACAGAATCCTGGGATCTCTTCTGCCTCTGTGTTCCCCTTTCACCTCCAGCCACATACCAGAGTGTTGGGCAGTGCGGGGGAGAATTCCTTCAGGTTACCTGGTGATATCTCCCTGTGTCCCACAACGTTCCTAATGCCAGGATTGAGCAGGAGGCTGATGGGGCGGGAGTTAAAATCAGCCCTGAATATTGGAGACCTTTTCTGAGTGCCTGGAGCTGGTGGTATTAATCCACTCTATCAGCAAGCGCATTCACAAATATTTAATGAACCCTTTCGTTAAGTGCATTTACAAGGAACTTGTAATATAAACAGAACAAAAGCTCCAGTGCTGTCTTGTTGCACTGTAAACTATCAGATATAGGGGGCTTTGAACTGAAAGCTAGCTACATGACATGCAGTCTGCTTTGATGAACCTGTCAGTGTGAGTTGCATGTACAGAGCCCTGAGCAGCAAGCAGAAACCTAAGGGACAACATATCTATGGCAGTGTCTGTCGACTTGTGCCCAGTATTAAATTGCACCATGCCCAAATGCTTAATACTAAGTCAATAAAAAGAAAATCTTTTCACTTCTTTTGTTGCACTGGAACAGGATGTGATGAGTGGAGTCCTGCAGGGGTCTGTGCTGGGGGCTCAACTATTGACAATTCGTGGAATAAGTGACTTTAGATGAGGGGAGTGAAGATACGACAGCTAAATTTGCAGATGACTCAAAGATAGGTAAGTATGTTGTGGAATTGACGTAAGGAGGTTGCAGATGAATATAGGAAGGTTGGCTGAGTGGGCATTAATCTGGCAGATGGAGTATAATGTGGGAAAATGTGAATTTGTTCGCTTTGGGAGGAAGAATAAAAAAGCAGAGTGATAATTATATGGAGAACGATGCAGAATTCCGAGGTGCAGAAGGATCTAGGTGTTCTAGTGCATGACTCACACAAAGTTAGTATGTCGGCGGAGCAAGCAATTGAGAAGACTAATGGAATGCTATCCTTGATTACCAGAGGAATTGAAGATAAAAGTAAGGATGTTATATTGAAGTTATACAGGGCACAGCTGAGACCACAACTCAAATGTGCGGTTTTGGCCTCCTTATTTAAGGAGGGATGTATATACATTGGAGGTGGCTGAGAGGAGATTTACTATGTATACCTGGAATGAGTGGGTTGTCTTATGAGGAAACGTTGGACAGACTGGACTTGTTTACACTGGAGTTTAGAAGAGTGAAGTGTGACTTGATTGAAGGACATAAGGGGTGAGATTCTCCGACCCCCCGCTAGGTCGGAGAATCGCCGGGGGCTAGCGTGAATCCCGCCCCCGCTGGTTGCCGAAGTCTCCGGCACCTGAGATTCGGCGGGGGCGGGTATCGCGCCGCGCCGGTTGGCGGGTCCCCCCCGCTCGATTCTCTGGCCCGGATGGGCCGAAGTCCCGCCGCTAAAATGCCTGTCCCGCCGGCGTGAATTAAACCACCTACCTTACCGGCGGGACAAGGCGGCGCGGGCGGGGTCCTGGGGGGGGGGGGGGGCGCGGGGCGATCTGGCCCCGGGGGGTGCCCCCACGGTGGCCTGGCCCGCGATCGGGGCCCACTGATCCGCGGGCGGGCCTGTGCCGTGGGGGCACTCTTTCCCTTCCGCCTTCGCCACGGTCTCCACCATGGCGGAGGCGGAAGAGACTCCCTCCACTGCGCATGCGCGGGAATGCCGTCAGCGGCCGCTGACGCTCCTGCGCATGCGCCGCCCGGAGATGTCATTTCCGCGCCAGCTGGGGGGGCACCAAAGGCCTTTTCCGCCAGCTGGCGGGGTGGAAATTCGTCCGGCGCCGGCCTAGCCCCTTAAGGTTGGGGCTCGGCCCCCAAAGATGCGGAGCATTCCGCACCTTTGGGCAGCGCGATGCCCGTCTGATTTGCGCCGTTTTGGGCGCCAGTCGGCGGACATCGCCTCGTTTCCGGAGAATTTCGTCCAAAATCCTGAACGGTCTTGACAAGGTGGACATGGAAAGGATGTTTCCTCTTGTAGATGAGTCCAGAACGAGGGACACTGTTTAAAATTAAGGGTGGCCCTTTTAAGACACAGATAAAGAGACATTTTTCTCTGAACTTCTGAGACTTTCAAACTCTCTGGGCAAGATTCTCCACTCCCGCGCCGGTTGGGAGAATCGCCTGGGCCGCCAGAATTTCCCAGGACGCCGGTCTGACGCCCTCCCGCGATTCTCCCAAGCGGCGGGAACGGCTCGGTCGAGTTCCGCAGGCCGGAGAATCGCCGGAGACACCCAAAATGGCGATTCTCCGGCACCCCCGCTATTCTCAGGCCCGGATGGGCCGAGCGGCCAGGCCAAAACGGCGGGTTCCCCCCGGCGCCGTCCACACCTGGGGCGAAATTCTCCCGAAACGGCACGATGTCCGCCGACTGGCGCCCAAAACGGCGCCAATCAGACGGGCATCGCACCGCCCCAAAGGTGCGGAATGCTCCGCATCTTTGGGGGCCGAGCCCCAACATTGATGGGCTAGGCCGACGCCGGAGGAATTTCCGCCCCTCCAGCTGGCGGAAACGGCCATTGTTGCCCCGCCCGCTGGCGCGGAAATGACATGTCGGGGCGGCGCATGCGCGGGAGCGTCAGCGGCCGCTGAACTTTTCCCGCGCATGCGCAGTGGAGGGAGTCCCTTCCGCCTCCGCCATGGTGGAGACCGTGGCGGAGGCGGAAGGGAAAGAGTGCCCCCACGGCACAGGCCCTCCCGCGGATCGGTGGGCCCCGATCGCGGGCCAGGCCACCGTGGGGGCACCCCCCGGGGTCAGATCGCCCCGCGCCCCCCCCCAGGACCCCGGAGCCCGCCCACGCCGCCTTGTCCCGCCGTTCAAAAGGTGGTTTAATCCACGCCGGCGGGACAGGCAATTTATCGGCGGGACTTCGGCCCATCTGGGCCGGAGAATCCAGCGGGGGGCCCGCCAACCGGCGCGGCCTGATTCCCGCCCCCGCCGAATATCCGGTACCGGAGACTTCGGCAACCGACGGGGGCGGGATTCACGGCAGCCCCCGGTGATTCTCCAACCCGGCGGGGGGTCAGAGAATGACGCCCCTGGTCGCTGCCGTCGGGAACGGTGCGTGAACGCTGGGGGGGGCGGCGTGCGGGGGGGGGGATCCTGCACCGGGGGGTACCTGAAATGTGGGGTGGGCCGCGATCGGTGCCCACCGATTGTCGGGCCGTCCTCTCTGAAGGAGGACCTCCTTCCTTCCGCGGCCCCGCAAGATCCGTCCGCCATCTTCTTGCGGGGCGGACTTAGAGAGGACGGCAACCACGCATGCGCGGGTTGGCGTCGGCCAACCTGCGCATGCGCGGATGACGCCCGTGATGTGGCGCCGGCCGCGTCATCTATGCGGCACCGCCTTTACACGGGCGACAAGGCCTGGCGCGTGTAGATGACGCGGCCCCAATTCTGGTCCATTGTCAGGGCCTGAATCGGTCGGGATTGGGGCCGTTTCGCGCCGTCATGAACCTCGACGGAATTCACGACGGCGCGGCCACTTCGGCGCGGGAGTGGAGAATCCCGCCAATTGTCTCAGAAAACGGTGGAAGCAGGGGCACTGAATATTTTTAAGGTGGAAGTAGAGAGACTCCTGTTGGACAAGGGGATGAAAGGTTATTGCGGGGAGATGGGAATGTGGAACTCAACACAAACAGATCAGCTAAGGTTTTGTTGAGCGGTGGAGTAGGCTCGAGGAGCTGAATGGCCTTCTACTGTTCCTATTTCTTATGTTCTTAGTATAAACCTTAGAATATAAAATATGTAAGCATGAGACACATTATTCAAACAGTAAGTTAAAATTATAACATTTCTATTTACCCTGTTACCCTGAAGGACATTAACAGTCACACACTCAGGGCAAGGTTCTCTGGCCTCCCCGTGGCATATTTCTCAGCTGTATAAGGCGGCATGCCATTGGCCAGCAATGGGATCTTATGGTCCCACTGCTGTCAATGGGATTTCCCATTAAATCCACCCCACACCACTGGAAAACCTGCGGCGGGGGAGCGTCATCAGCAGGGCCAGAAGACCCTGCCGGCATGAACAGCCAGAAGATCTCGCCCTCAGTGTGTGACTGTCGGTCAAAGTAGGCACTGGAAGCAGGTTCCCTTTCCTGAGGGGCATTAGTGTACCAGAGTTTTATGACAACCCAGTAGATTTCATGGTCATTTTCTGGAGAACAATTCATCAGATCATTTTGCAAACCAACAGGACATGGGCAACACCGGCATTTATTATCTAAGCTAGTCGCCCTGAGAAGCTGGTGGTGGGCTGCCTATTTGAACTGATATATTGGTTTGATACAACTGAGTGGCTTGCTGGCAACTTCAAAGGGTAGGTGAGAATCAGTCACATTGGCAAGGAAGTGGGATTTAAGGAATTTAATTTCTCAATTCGCTATAAAGGGATTTGAACTGACAACCTTTAGATTTTGTTTTAATCCAGTGCCATAATCACTTGGCACCATAGTCATCAAAGTTAACAGTAGATGTTCACTGATGTTTTTCTGTTAGAACTAAGATCTGCTTGTAGCGCGATGTGTAGGGCTGCAGTCACATTGATAAGGCAAAATAAACTTAACCACCATTACAGATGAAGGGATATCACAAATTGGACAATGGTTCAATGGAAAACCATTTGACATCTCACACTGCCAATTGTCACATATTCTATAATACTATCCTTTGGCAACAATATGAATGGATAGGTCAAGCTGCAGAGGATTACCTTATTCATAACACATTCAATATTTTCAAAGAAACAGAATTATTTTCATGAGCCCTTTTATACTTCTTTTATTTAGTTCAGGAATATCAATTGCAGATGTGGCATGATGCCACTTTACATTGCGCTGTTACATTGAAAGAAAAACATTCCACAAGAGCCTATCTGTGACTTAGGAACAGGCGGAGGCCATTTAGTACCTCCTGTTCAGCCATTCAGTGAGCTTATGGCTGATCTGTAACCTAACTCCAGATTCCCGCCTTTGCCCCATATCCCTTAATACCTTTGGCTAACAAAACTCGACCAATCTCAGATTTACAATTAAGAATTGATCAATAGTTGGCGGACGAATACCTATATCGCACAACATCCCCCAATGGCAGTTAAAATAGTGAATGCCACATAAACATCCTAAATATCCATCTGCTAATATCAGCAACATGAATTATTTGGAATATAATTTTTACTTACTTTATTAGTTTTTCACTACATAAGTGCAATAAAATGTCCAGTAAGAATCAATATAGCTAATAGATTTTTTATTATGTGCAGATCCAGGCTTGTCCTGTGTCGATACAGCCGCACAGTGAATGTTTCCATTAGACTGTTGGAGTGAAATTTGAATCCAACTTATTTGTTGCCCAAGTGCAGTTTGAAAAATGGCTGCAGGTTTTTCTTGGCCTCAATATGCAAAGTAAAGATAATTTTAATCACTCCCTGAAACAGTAATACACAGATATGCCAAAGTGCTCTTCTGTACACATTAGTTAAGGGAAAGAGAATAGCTTGATCGAGTTAGCCATAAACCACATCCCATGAAGTCCTACAGGTCTGCCCGAACTGGTTTCTGCCCTTAGCGTCTACAAAGTGAAACTGAGTCAGATCAATCTGAACTGGTTTAAACTCCCTGGTGTGCACAGAGGCTCAGTCAATCCTGGACGTGTGCCAGCATTGGACATGGTAACACTACAAAGCAAAACAAAAGGCATTGAATCAAGCAAGCATCAGGTAATTTCATGCCAGTGAGTTTCAAGGCTTTTTAAGGTATGTTTCTTCTTGTCTGCAAAGTTTTAGTTTTCCAATAGAAAAAGCTCTGTTCGGAGAAAGAAATATTTTGTACAGTAACACTTTCATCACCGAATGCTTTTTGACGTTTGCAAGATCAAACTCTTATTTCCTATTATTTGAAAATACAAAGCTGTCCTGTGGTGATAGTTTCAATGAACTGGCCAAGCTGCAGAATGATCTTTTATTCATAATTACCCATTTTAAACTTATTTTAATCTTAAAGCTCATTGCATTAACCCTTACCCTCTTGAATAAACATGCTCCACGGGATTATTCCAGCAAACACAGTAACCGGAGCTGTAAGAGTCAATTGAAGACATTTTTGGATTATTAATAAAAATACTGCAGATATCCAACACCATCGTTTCAAGCTTGTGGAAAAAATAGTGCTCTTCTGAAGTGAATTTTCACTGAAGCTGCACGAGGCGTTTTTGAGAAAGCTGCAGTATTTTTGTAAAGCATGTTATCTGGATTTCATTTCCTGTAGTTTTAACGTTCAAATCCATATAGACTGACAAAGCGGACACAGTCCTCAACATTTACAAGGTGGTCTGTAATTTTAAATATCAGCATGAAGGTGTCTATGTGGTAACTCAGGGAACAATTCTTTTTAACTGTGCATTCTTTTCAGAACTGGGATTCAGTGTCAAAAGCAAAAAGGAGCAAAAGCTTCTCACATTAAGAATATGTGCAGTGACATCTCACAGAATCAGGAGTTTTTTATTTTTAAATTTAGTGTACCCAATTCATTTTTTCCAATTAAGGGGCAATTTAGCGTGGCCAATCCACCTAGCCTGCACATCTTTGAGTTGTGGGGGCGAAACCCACGCAAACACGGGGAGAATGTGCAAACTCCACACGGACAGTGACCCAGAGCTGGGATCGAACCTGGGACCTCGGCGCCGTGAGGCTGTAGTACTAACCCACTGCGCCACCGTGCTGCCCTCAGAATCAGGAGTTAATTGTTTTCTCACTTTATTCTGACTGTGCTGGGTCCCAGCAATTCAACTTCATGAGCAGACTCCAGATATTTCAGGGCAGACCCATCTCAGCCACAGTACCCCTCCTGTGTGAGCTCTCCCGCAGCAGGTACAAACTTTGATCCTCATAAGAGCTAACATTTTACTTCTTCAAGCGGTTGCTTAATTCTCCCTTAAATACCACGATGGACTCAACTTCAACAACTGCTCATGGTAACCTACATCTTATCCCAATACCTATTTAAATGAAACATTCCTTCTAACTCTGCCCTTAGTGCTTCAAGCTTTGAGATTTTGCTTATTCCAGCTGTTGTTTCTTTTCTTTTATAACCATTTGTTTCGATCTCAGCTATGTCATCCACGAGTTGGTTAAATCAAGGCAAAAAGGAATTGTAAATATCCTTTAGTACGTGGCAAAGAGAGAAGTATTTTGTGGAATTGCACGAATAGCTCTTGAGTATCATTGATCTTACGGATTTGAAAGGGAATTTGATGGCAAACTGCTACCTTCTTAAATATCTAAAGATTGCTATCCATCAATAATCCCTTTGGTTTTTGAACTCATATTTCTTCTTTTTCCCTCTCTCTTTGCCAAGGTATGTTTCTCAATGTTTGGAACGCCACTTGCCCTGTGCAAATCGGCCTGAGTTTGGGACGTTTGGGCTGACTAAGTTTCCACAGTCACTTTCAATGTTGGCAGAGAGTTTAATTTCCGGGTTTCTCATGGCAACAGTGGGCTTTTCTATGGCAGTCATTTTGAAGTCGCCCAGCTAGAACCCTGACCGAGAGAGGGCGGTGCCACAACCAAGAGATTACAGCTATCAGGAACGATTTGGGCTTTTTTCTTTAGAAAACAGAGAACTCAGGGGTGACCTGAGAGGTACCGTTAAAATTCTGAATGGGTTGGACAGGGTAAAATGTGGGGAGAATGTTTCCACTTGTGGGTAAATACAAAACTGGGGCCATAAGTGCAAGAAAGTTACTAATAAATCCAATCAGGAAATAAAGAGAAATTCCTTTACTCAAAGAGTAATTAGTAACTTGCCACCACAGGAAGTGGTTGTGACAAATACCTTAGATACTTTCAAAAGGAAAGTAGACATGAACATGAGGGAAAAGGGAATAGAAAGATATGCTGAAAGGCTGAGATGAGGTAGATGGAATGAGAGGAGACTCATGTGGAGTATTAGCAGCAGCACAGGCTATAAGGCCCAAAGGACTGTTTCTGCGCTGTATGTTCTCTGTAATCATAAATGAGACTGTGGCTCAAGTCTTCAGCAGCAGGTGGCTAACCACTTGAGCTATTGTGTCACCAGCACAGTCCTTTACACCAGAGAAACCTGTGGCTGTGATATTTATGTCCTGCTGTCCGCATTTGCAGGGCCTGATTTTGGAGAATTATAGCTTACTCACATCAAAGTTTTCTTAGCGCTATTTATATGCAATCTGCTTCTCTGGTATGTCATGATGCATAAGCCTGATTTGCACCTGTATTGTACACACAACTGTGAAAACAGGAAGATGCATTAACTGTACAAAATTAAAGGCAACAAATTGAAAGTTGTGTCCTTAGAGACGTCAGTCTTCATTACAACACAATTAGGCTATCAGGGCCTATAGGGCAATGAGCATTTTATATTGTCACAGTGTGGCAATTAAACACTGGCAACCTTGATATTTGAATTGTCAATTTTGGTGAAGTAATTCTTTGTTTTCTCAAAAGCTTCTCTCAGAGAGTCATTCGTGATGGAATCCTCTCCCCCAGAGAGCAGTGGAGGCTGGGTCACTGAATGTCCAAGGCTGAGGCAGACAGATTTTTGATTGACAAGGGTCTCAAAGGTTATGGGGGACAGGCAGGAAAATGGATTTTAAGCCACAATCAGATCACCATGACGTTATTTCATGGGCGGAGCAGACTCGATGGGTCGAATGGCCTACTCTTGCTCCTGTCTCTTATGTTTGGCTAAGCCAACCAGATATAATAAATAAGACTTGCTTTTGACAACACTTTACACCACTTCAGGACCCCCCCCCCCCCCCCCTCCCCCCCCCCCCCCAAAATTGCTTTCCAGCCAATGGTATCAATGAAGTGTAGGCTTTATTGTGATGTTGAAAACGTGGCAGAAAATTTGCGCACAGTAAGATCCCACACACAGCAACGTGATGCTGGTCAGTTAATATATGTTTTCTGGTTGGAAAAATAAAAAGTCAACTTACTGCCTAAATGGAGAGAAGCTTCAGTGAAGAGGGATCTGGGTGTCCTTGTGCACGAATGCCAAAAATTAGTATGCAGGTACAGCAGGTAATAAGGAAGGCAAATCTAATTTTGGTCTTTATAGCTAAAGGAATAGAGTATAAAAGTAGTGAAGTGTTGCTGCAACTGTACAAAGCAATAGTGAGACTGCACGTGGAGTGCTGTGTACAGTTTTGGTCCCCTTATTTGAGGACAGATGTAGTTCATTAGAGGCAGTTCAGAGAAAGTTCACGGGATTGATTCCAGAGATGAGGGTTTGTCGTATGAGGAGAGATTGAACAGTTTAGGCCTATATTCTCGAGACTTTAGAAGAATGAGAAGAGATCTAATTGAGGTATATAAGATGATAAAAGGTATTGACAAAGTAGACGTAGAGCGGATGCTTCCTCTCGTGGTGCAATCTAGAACGAGAGGTTATAGTCTCAGGATAAGATTTAAAACAGATGAGGAGAAATTACTTTTCTCAAAGGGTCGTGAATCTGTGGAATTCACTGCCCCAGAATGTGGTGGATGCCGGGACATTGAGATAAGTTAAGGAGGCGATTGACAGATTTTTAACGAGCGATGAGTTGAAGGGTTATGGAGAACAGGCATGAAAGTGGAGTTGAGGCCGACAGGAGATCAGCCATCATCATATTGAATAGCGAAGCGGACTCGAGGGTTGAATTGCCTACTGCTGCTCCCAGTTCTTCTGTTCTTCTTATGATGTTGATCATTGGTGGAAAGTTTGAGAACCAAATGACACAGCAAGTGGTTGGGATCTGAAGTACATTGCCTGAGAGTGTGGTGGAGACAGATTCAATTGAAGACTTCAAAAGAAAATTGGATAACTATTGGAAGAGAAAAACGTTTGCAGGGTTATAAAGGGGAATGGGGCTAGGTGAATAGCTCCTCCAGAGAACTAGTGGGGGCATAACAGGCCGAACAATTGAAAGATTAAGATCGACCAGAACAGCAGGGATAATTCCACTGCTCTTCTTCAAAATAGTTCAGAAGATCTTTCCAAGGCAGCTGAGAGGACAGATGGGTCTCAGTTTAACACCTCACCCAAAAAACAGCATCTCCAACAATGCAACACTTTCTCTCAGTGTCACACTGGATCTTGTGCTCAGTTCTCTAGAGTGGAATATGAATCCTGTTGAGTCAGAGGGGAGAGTGCTGCCCACAGATTCACAGCTGGCACTCAGGTCTTTGCCCTGGCGGACAGCCCCATCACTGTGGTAAAAATAGTGGAACTGTCCAAAAATCTTGGGCGGGATTCTCCGTAGCTGGACGACAAAATCGGGAACAGCGATCGAGCGGTGAATGGCTTCCGACGCTGGATCCGGGGCAGGCACCGGTTTGACGCCAGTCAACGATGCTCCATCCCTCCAAATCGGCATCATCGGGACGCGCGCCGTGCACAGTTGCAACGTCGTTGGAGCGTTATCAGCCGGCCCACCCGCAATGCTCCACCCCCTATGGGCCGAGTTCCCGACGGCGCAGGCCACGTGTGGTCCCAACGGTCGGGAACCTGGTGTGCCGGCTGCGGACAGTGTCCAGCGGCGCCACACTCATCCGGGACCTGTGCCGCTGGCCGAGGGGCTTCTGCCAGGGTTGGGGGGAGTGGTGGGGGGTGGCCAGGGGGTGGGCTGTGGGGTCGGGGTGGGTGGGTTAGGCTTCCAGCATGGCCGGCGCCATGTTTTCCGGCAAAACCGGTGCAGGCCATCAGCCCTGCACATGCGCGGCCCGGGACCTGGTGATTCTGCGGCCATTTTACGCGCAACCCATGGACCTTTCACGCGGCGCCGGTGCTAGTCCCTCACTGATACAGGAATTGGTGAGGGGTTCACGACGAATTTCCCATCGTCAAACTCCCGCAGATTCTCCGTTCTCACCATCACTTAGCCTCAGAAATGGAGAATTCTGCCCCATGAGTCCCTCATGTAAGATGGCATTTCCCATTTCCACCGGGGTGGGAATGGGGCCAAGTCACATTTTGGACATGTGCTTTTGATGGAGGCAGCTGGACATTTAAATCATCAGCTGCCTTCATTGAAGTGGATTTTGGTAGCCATGGGTGTGAATCCCTAAGTGTGGACATTATACTTGTTAAGAGTAGGTCTGAATTTGGTGGTTCATTTGGATAGCCAGGGTCCCACTTTGGATCTGGACCTGGGACACCTTTAGGGAAGGTCAACCCTTTAGGGTGGGTCAGGTACCATTCGGGAGGTACGGAACCCTTTGGAACTGTTAAAAGTAAATATAAATGTGCACAGAAAGTGCATTACTGTCAAACTTATTGGAACAGTCAACAAACTGTCAAAGTCAACTGCAAAAACAATCAGAAGCACCTGTCAAGAGGGCCAGTCAAAAACATGTGACAAAGGGAGCTTCAAACCGCCAAGGCATTTAAATGTTCTGCCCTTTCAATGGTTGAAAAAATGTCTGGAGTGTTACAAAAAATATTAATTTAAAAATGGAGGATGGGTAGAGGGACATATGTTGTCATGGGGGCATGAGGGACCTAAGGGGTGGTTTCGAGAAATAGATTGGCATGGAGGGTATGAAGGGCCATGTGATGTGGGTGGTGGCATAAGATGACATGGATGAAGCATGGGGAATGTGCAGTTGGGTGTGAGGTGTGATGTTAGGGCTGGTGGGATGTCATAAGTTTTCATCTTTATTTTTAAATTTTGGACACATTCCCACATTCGAAGGCAGGCTTTCTACCCATCCCACCTACGCAACCGGCCATCTCCATGACTCTACCAGAGTCACCCACTCCAACTTCTAATTCAGCCCGCGTACAAATTATATTGCTATTTCGTCTGCGTAAATGCCACAGCAACTTCAGGTAAGATGCAAACGCATAATGAAACATGGAAATTCAAAGGTTACCATCCAAGCTGTTTTTCCATGTGCAGTTTGTATAGCTACAACAACAACTTATGTTAATATCGTGCCTTTAACACAGTAACACACCACAAGCGTGATTATCAAACAATGATTTGACATTGAGCCTTATAAGGAGACATTAGAGTGGAGTCTGAATGCCTGGTCAATGAGATAGGTTTTAAGATTGTCCTAAAGGAGGTGGGAGAGGTCGAGGGGCGGAGAGATTTAGGGAGGGAGTTCCAGATATTTGGTCCAAGGCAGCTGAAGGCAAGGCCACCAATAGTGGATCGATTAAAATTGGGGTTACGTAAGAGGTCACAGTTGGAGGAGTGCAGAGATCTTGGAGGGTTGTGGGCGAGAAGGGGTTACAGTGATAGGGAATGTTGAGGCCATGGAGGGATTTGAAAAAAGGATTAAGATTTTAAAATCAAAGCTATTTCTATCCTCACTAGTTAAACAGCAGCTACTAAAAGTATTTTTGTACAAATGAGAAATAAACACTAAACTCCAAGGCCAGAATTCTCCAGCCGTTAGCTGATCCAGGATGCTCTGTTCCACCGCCAGCGCACCCCCTCACACAGGTTTCCCGGCTTCAATGGGAATTCCCATTGACAGCGGTGGGAACAGAGGATCCCACTGCCAGCGAACGGCACATCGCTTCCCGCTGCCGGGAAACACGCGGCTGGAAAGCAGGAGAATACCGCCCAAAAAAACGGAAGTAAAACTGTTCTTTTCTCTTTTGGCCTTGCTGAGTTTCGGGGGATATTCCATATTGTGCTTCTAAAGCGGGTGAGTTGCAATGCACATCCTGCTCTCTGGCTCACAAGTGATATTTTACAGCTCAGCTGTACTCTTGCAGAGGAGGAGGAGTAACGAACTGAGAAGTGTTGCCAAGCATGACTTCATGAAACTTGGCTTCAGTATGAAGCAACTTTTACATGTCTTGTAGCTTCAGTGCAGGACGTAAAGAGAACGTAATTCAGGGTCTTTAGCAGCTGTTCGTTGAGGGGCAGTAGCAGCAGTTTACCCATTTGCGTAGCCAAAGAGTTAAAGACAAGAGTGTCATCTGTTTGAAGGCCCTTTGCGGACTGCTTGTGAATATGCGTTATAAACACTGCTGCATTCAGGATTTGTCTTTGATACTACTGCACAATTACTTATTGTAAAGAAAGTGACAGGCTAGCCTTAATTCAAATATAAACACCATTCAGTTTTAGGTTAATGGCAAAATCACGGATTGCTTGATTGATCTTAAGATTTTTGTTTGTGCCAATTAAACAGTGGCAGCCACAACCTCAATAAATAAAAGTGATTCCTTGCAAAGATATTTTTTTTGTTGCTGTAATTGTGGAACGTGTCTGCAGGTCATGTCGAAGCTTTAAAAGGTTTTATCCATTCCAGGTGATTAGTAAGCCAGGCTTCATCACGTGGGACTCCCACCTAAAGGTCGTGAGTTCAGATTTCAGCCTTAATTAACATTTGGACAAGTTATAGCAGCACTTTTCTGCGTTGCTAGGTGGAGGCTCAGCATGGTAACAGAGTACTTGGTCTCAAGGAAAGGAAGCAAAAGAAAACTGGCAGGTTGGGTCCTGTTCAACTGAGCTGCATCTTCAACAAACTGAGGTTGTACTGGATAATCTGGTTGGTCTACCTCCATTATTGGAGACGTATTGGGGATTTTGCCGTATTTGCTATTTTGAAGAATGGAAACTAGGGGCAGATTCCATCGTTGGCCTGTAGGATCGGTTCCCTTTGATGTGTCCCGGGCTTGGGTACACTTGAACCATGGCTGGGATTCTCCACTCATGCTGGGAAGTAACTTTAAAACAACTCAGCAGCTTAGAAACCAAGGCCAACCTGGTACAAGTGGCATTTTAAAAATCAGACTTTTGAGGAGGTAAATTTTCATCATGGGAGAGAGCTTTCTGACTGTTTGCCAGAAATCCATTTTGTTGACCTAATCTGCCAGACTACCATCCGAGCAGTAGAGATGGAGACTCACCCCATGGTGTCAGATTTGTTTTATTAATACATTTCTCAGCATCCTAATCAATAATTGGACTGTCCAGTCAAAAGCCAGCTGTGCAGCTTTATATGTAAAGCAGGCTAAAGCAGAGGTTGGTAGTCTCAGTAAAATATGTAAACGTGAACCTACCTCCGAGGAGCAGATTGGCCCTATCCTCCTGTCCTCCCGCAAAATGGGTGTGAGGGGGCATCCCGTGGCGTTGAGGTCCCATGTTCGAATCCCGGCCCTGGGTCACTGTGTCCATGTGGAATTTGCACATTCTCCCCGTGTCTGCGTGGGTTTCACCCCCACAACCCAAAGATGTGCAGATTAGGTGGATTTGCCACGCTAAGTTGCCCCTTAATTGGAAAAAGAAATAATTGGGTACTCAAAATTGATATTTTTTAAAATGGGTGTGAGATTTTAGGGTGCGACCCAACGGCCATGCTATGCCCATAAAGCAGCACACCGTGCCGCAGCGTGGGCAACAGAAGCCGGGAGACCCTGCTCTCGGGACCTACCCGCTCGGAATGCCTCGCGAGATCTAACGTGATCTTATGAGACGTTGCGATGTAAATCCTGCCCATTGTGGGCAGGATCACTTTTTAGCAAATCTGCATTTTAGAGGGAGACAACTATTCTCACTGAAATATGCAGTTTCTCGAGGTACCTGAGACTTGGGATCTATCCCCTTCACCTCCGAGACCTTGGGCAAGCGCCGCTCAGCACTGGTTCCCATAAACGGGGAACACACGGAACAGCACTTATGGGGGTCTCCCAGGGGATTGAAGGCCCCCACGTGCATGCCCTTTGGACAGTGTGCTATCCGGGCACTGCTGGTGCCACCTGGGTGCCAGCCTGACACTGCCAAGATGTTTTGCTAACACTGACAGGTGACAGTCAAGGTGCCAAACTGGCATTTTTTTGTGTGCTGGCGATCGGGCCGGAGGTACCCTGCGCGGGTGTTGGGGTGGCCGGGGATCCTCCCATAGTGTGCTGGGGCTTAGGAGGGTCGGATGGGGGGCCTCAAAGATCGGGATGCCATTTAAAAATGGCATTCCGATTTCTGGCTACACTGAGGAGTTCCAGCGAGCAGAGCTCCTCAGTGTAGAAATCAGGGCTATGTCGCGCATTCGCCACTGAGGCTCCTTATGTAACCCTCGTGGCATTTTATTGCCATTGTTTCTCAACGCTGCGAGCGATGGGAAACTCACAGCTAAATGTGCTCATTATGGGACTTTGTTCACATTTAGCTGAATCGCGCTCCTAGCTTTAACATCTCACCTGACCTGATTTTAGGGAGTTGCTGTTGCAGCCCATTGTTTCAGAAGCACTTTTGACTACACGGAATGGCAGAAACCCATTTTAAACAAGTGTCCTTCTTCAATTTTGCAAAATGCTATTTTAACCATGGAACTCAAATTTGCTTCATCATTTGCCCACTTCGGATTAAAGAGCCAATTTAAAGTAAATGTTTTATTTTTGTTGGTGGTTAAATACTCCCACTTGAATCAATATTTAAAGAGGGTAAACCCCACCATTATTAAACACCCTCTGTTCTGATGTCATTTTGGAAAAAAAACAATTGAAATTTTATTTTAAACAAAAATAAATAACAAAGAAGAAACAAATTGTTTGGCCAGATAATTGGATTAAAACGCAACTTGCACCTGGTAAAATGAGGGTGGAAGTTTTCCAACTGTCAGCCTGCCCAAATCTTTCATTGTAAGTGGAGGAATACATGCCTGTTGGAAGCAGCAATCCTTATGTAAACTATTGACTAAGAAAGGTAATCTTTGTGAAATATCGCAGGACATAAAAGGAAATTCTTTGCTTTGCTAAGTAGCTACAACTGTTGCCTCAATGCAGAGCTCATACTGTGAAACTACAGATCCTGTTGCTGACACTGGGATTTGTGCGGTCTCTTGTTGTTCTAGTAGTGTGTCTATTAGATCTCTGTGGCTTTGTTTAGACTTCACAAAATGTCATTCAATCAATCAGTGGAAACGGCCACATTTACTAAATCCCCATGTGCTGATAGTGCCAGATCACTTGACTTCACTGGATGGAAAATCTAGACTGCTGTGTGGGGCTGAAGGACTGACTGCTCCATGTTTGGAGGCAATTCACTGCATTAGGCTTTGGACAATGATCCCATTTGCCTGGACAAGTGGATGTTAAAGATCCCATGGCAGAGTTTTCCCAGTAAACCCCTCTCTTAATCAATGCCACTGAAAACAGACAAACAGGTTATTCACTGAATTGGCATTTGTGGCCCTCGCTGAATATTGAAGTGGCTGTCCTGCTTGGCCAACACACCAATTCATTCGACTTTTAAGCAAAAAACGTATTAAGTGAAATATCTGAGCTGTTTTGATATGATAAGGGCATTCTTCAAATACAAGTGTTATTCCCATTATAACACAAACTTGACAAATTGTTGAGCTCAAATTTATGATGATGGCAATAAAGGAAAATAACTTGTTTGAAAAAGAGAAACAGAAAGTGCTGGGAAAACTCAGCAGGTCTGCCAGCATCTGTGGAGAGAGAAACAGAGCAATAAACATAACCCTTCTTCAAAACTTTGGATTTCCAGGATTTTCTACTTTTACTACAGGTCTCCAGCATCCACAGTATTTTGCTTTTATCAGCGTTGATTCAGAACTTTCATACAGAACATTGTGATTTATGTTTTCTATTTGATATCCAAAACAAAATAAACACGCGTAACATGTTTTCATTTATATACGTGGATAAATTTGAGTGCTCCATTTGCAAAGAAAGAAAGCTCCCAAATCATACTGCCTGAATGCAGTTTTTATTAGGAAGGTATCAAAATGCTCTTCTGCGCCCGAAAGATATTTCATCGTTTTCTCCTGACTTTTGTTAGATTGTGGGAGAACCTGTCAGAATGATAGTGCAGTTTTACTTTGTTGCAGCAACATTGCTGGCACATGATTGCATCCTCCTGCTGCTCATTTCATATCAGTTTAAATGTGCTGCAACACTTGAAGCAGTCACATTCTGGACAGCTTAACCTGGTCGTCCTGTTTCAAAGGCTGGATTTGAAGTGACTGCAGCCGTGTGCAAGGCATGTTGTGGCATGGCTGCAGAGTGAGCACCAGAAGACTAATGGGCTCTGCAGAAACAAACAGCTGGACCAATTTATTTAAACACTTATTCTCGGGATGAGAAGCTGACCTAAGAATAACCCTTGTGGGTGGAGCAAGGACATTCTGTCATTTTATTACGTGGACCAGCCGGGAAGTCTCTTTGTGTCTTTGCTGTAGCCTACACATTGCGGAGGTAGAAGTGATCCCAATGGGTTATTGCTAAATAAATACTGAGTGCACTGCGATAAGTTGTTGATTTAACAAATGTTGGCAAAAATGTGAGCTGGATGTTCATCCAGCCTGTTGCTTCTTGCCAAACTTTCTGCGATTGCCAGTAGGTCGGGCTCAGCATAATTTTCCAACACCAAATGTACTGCCGCGTCCTTTAAAGAGCATTGTCCTTTTCAGCCACAATGTAATTGCATTTTCTGGGATAAAAGGGTTAGGAGAATGCCATAGAAAATAGTGACAGTTGTGCTTTGGTTTCAGAAGTTCACAGGAAACCTTTAGTTGCACTGGCTTCCTGCTAGGATAGGAATTCTGAAGACTCGGTGTGTCATGGAAGGGGGTGGGGAGGACTCTGTATGTAGGCATGGAAGAGGAATGTTAGCTTGTAGGTCTGTACAGATGAAAGGCCATTAGCTCCGTTGATTACAAAAATGCGTTTCGAAAGACGCAAAAGAGATAACCTTCACCATCCTCGGCTAATTCTTCCCTGTGATGTTTATTCTTTTTAAATGCTGAATCATTGTGGAACAAGGGGAGCTGATGAAGAAGCAGCTTTTTAAAATAAATAATGATCTTGTACAGTGAACGCTGTACACCTGTACCTTTCAATAACAGGAACGAACTAATCAACCTTGCAC
This sequence comes from Scyliorhinus torazame, assembly GCF_047496885.1. Classification (NCBI taxonomy): domain Eukaryota; kingdom Metazoa; phylum Chordata; class Chondrichthyes; order Carcharhiniformes; family Scyliorhinidae; genus Scyliorhinus; species Scyliorhinus torazame. The sequence goes on along the minus strand of NC_092707.1, from coordinate 284,463,526 downwards.
TGCCTCGGATGCGATAAACATCACACTTTAGTGTAAAAAGAAAATACTAAAGGTTCTCCCCTGGTCTGCATGGGTTTCCTCCCACAGTCCAAAGATGTGCAGGTTAGGTGAATTGGCCATGCTCAATTGCCCTTATTGTGCAAGAATATGCAGGATAGGTGAGGTTAAAGGATTACGGGATAGGGCGAGTACTCTTTCGGAGGGTCGGTGCAGATCCGATGGGCTGAAAGGCCTCCTTGTGCCCTACAGGAATTCTGTGATAAACTGTTACGAATTTACATCTTGGGACTAATACAGTTTAAGAGCTGCCTTCTGTATCATTTGGAGCTATATGTAACAACGTCTCAAAGATTTTCCCTCCAAAATCCCTTTAGTATGCGCAGTCAATTTTTTGTACTGCACGGCCCCTTTAACATTGCTGAGTGGCCCCTTTAAGGTTGCCGCACCATCGTGCAACTTAGAGGGAATGTTGCTCCCAAGTATGTCTGATTTCAAAGCAGTTTGTTCACCAGTCAAAACTCTTGAAATATATTAATCACTTGAGCTGGTTTTCCTGACTGATCTTTTAAGTTTTATACATACCAGCAAGGTGAAATTTTTAACTGAATGTTATTATTCATTTTGCCAAAAGGATTATACTTGGAAAGACTTTTTTTTCCAACTGATTGTATTATGAAGTTAATGGTTCCACCGAGTTAGGTGCAGCCAGAGAAGAAGTGGTCAGTCGAGGCTTAATCACTCCTCTGTTTGTTTCTGGAGAGTCACAGAATGTTTTACTTCAATATGACTGATGTTATATATTGAGGGGAGTCTCGTCCCCTATTTCTGACTCGCGTAGAGTAACTGTGCCATGTTGACAAGGGAACAAAAGTAAGGGTTGCTATGGGACTGCAGTGAATATTGACTTTTTTAAAAATGCAATTGGAGAAGTTAGACTACAGTGCACTGTTGGGCTGGTTTAGCACAATGTGCTAAACAGCTGGCTTGTAATGCAGAACAAGACCAGCAGCGTGGGTTCAATTCCCGTTCCAGCCTCCCCGAACAGGCGCCGGAATGTGGCGACTAGGGGCTTTTCACAGTAACTTCATTGAAGCCTACTTGTGACAATAAGTGATTATTATTATTACTGGAAGATTAGGAGATGTGAGCTGAGATTTTATTATGGCCAACCCTGTGATTTCCATTACCCCCAGTAAGCCTTGCATGCACAGGTTTTATTCATATTGTTAAATAAAAAGATCCCTTTCACTACTATTAGTGACTGAGAAGTGGAACGTTGTGCCACAAGGGATCTGCCTGTGCCCTTTATTGTAGCACCATTCCTCTAACTACTCTTCCATGTGGTGTGGTTGCTCTGATCAGTCATTCCCCATAATTTCTCCTTTTTATTTTTATTTTTTTGTAAATGGCTCCCTCTGTAGATTCCAACACACACACACACACCTGTACAAGGTGTATATTCAGTTGAATAAGCGAGTGGGCTGGTTAGGCTGCCTCACCAGATAAGGTGTGCCCGGGTGACAAAACTCGCTCAACCTAGTTTGCCACTGTCCCTTTAGACAAGTGGGTTCTTTCTATTTGCAGACAGATGCAATGAAGTGAGAATCCAATCCCTGACATGTAGATTGGTCTTGCAAGCAACACCACAAGCAGCACATTAGTATAGCACCAGGCACAGTACGTTTGTACAATTGGAAAGGGAAGGTAATACATCATGGCATTTCCTTTACAAAAGAGATTCCTCTATGAGAAATTGTGTAAATAATGTTTGTGGGTTTTATTTCCTCTGCTACTCTGATCCAGTGCACAGGTCAATGCATTTGAATGAATTAGTGCCTGCATTATTTTAAAACTGTTACAGTTGTTGCAGACAGAAGCATTTTCAAATATATTGATGTGCATTTTGCAGTCAGTGGTGAAGCAAAAATGCTCACACCTGACGCTGAAGAAAGCTGCCCACAAAGACCTGGCGATCCCTGGGACGTGGGTCCCCTTCCCCAACATCAGTTTGAAGCTGGCACCACGTCAAGGGGACCTCCAGGATTCCAGCAGCAGGGATACCATCAAACAGGCTAAGCAGCCAACCACATTGAAGAATTCTCACAGACAGCAAACCAGGAAATACCATACATTCTAATAATTTTACAGAGAGTTAAATAGTGATTGGGACATGTACATGGGGTTATGGTGGAAACTGAAATGTACCGAACAAACTTTAAAATATATATTTTGTTATTTTAAAAATGTATGGGATTTTTTTATCATACTGGAGAAATTTGAAATCTTACAAATACAAAATTAGTTCAGGGCCAAACAGTAATTATGTAACATGCTGTTAAAAATCCAGTCACATCTCATTCAAGAGGGCATGACTTTTTCAAGAGGTTTGACGGTGAGGACTGTAAAAGGAGGAGTTCTTGTCAGTTCAAGTGATTTTCTAAAGATTGACATGTGTGGGATCTCAATGGCGCACCCTGTGGAGGAGTAAGGTATTATCAACAGCAACTCCTGGATTTTCGAGATTCATTGCATATGTATGGATCCAGACATTGCTGTCGGTTTCGTAGTTGCAATGATGGTCAAATCTGAAAGCTTTGTCAATATTACAACTGCAAATTCCAGGCCAATTAATCGGGATTAAAGTTAGTGAATAGTGAAGATTAAATCCACTTACCCTGAACTGAATGATTTCTTTTCATCGTGCCATTGAATGGCTGAACAGCCTGGAGGGGCTAAATGGCCTCCTCTAGTTCTTATATTCCTCAGAGTATAGCTGGGAAATTGGAGTCAATGTAAAAGTTCATCCAGAGACGAATGGTAGAACATGTTCAAGGGTCAGCATGACCTACTCCTGCTCTTTATTCTTATGTTCCATGTTCTTACTTTTAAATGATTTCTTAGCTGTGAGTTCCATTCCACAGTGTTCCCACTGATGTCGAATGTCTTTAACAATGTTGAACACTTTGCGCGCTGGGACAGTGTTCTGACAACGTGGAATTGTTCATTTGCTCTCCTCTAGTCCAGGTCAAGAAAAATGAGTGAGTGAATGAAGACAAATATTGCAAAACAAGAAGGTTATTCAAAAGCTGAATTTCTTCCACAAACATAGTCAATTTGAATTCCCTGCATGGACTCTGGCTCCTTTGACCAGGCATTTTGCCCACTGCTGCTCCTATAGAGTTTGACATAAGGTTGAAAAGCAGGTTTTCCACTGATTATTGTGACAGCTGATACACTAAAGGCTCCTCCAAATGTGCTCACTCATTTGCATTTTTAAAACCTTTTTATTTCTGCCCCTTCACCACATAAGCGCTCCCCAGAAAGATTTTATGGGGATTTTTTTTTTGTAGACCTGGGCTGTAAACCTTTGCTGAAAACTGGAGTTGGAAGGTCAGTGGTTGTATAGCAGTGACCTCTGTTTGACCCTAAACTTTACATAAAGGGTAGGGGAGGAAAAGACAGAAGCTTTAAATGGAATGCTCCGCGCTGGTCTCCCTCAGCAGTATGAGTTACTGGTGATAAAAACTCCAGACATTCTCCTTTTTTTTTTTTGATGGCATACCACCACCACAGGTCGTTTTCTTAACACAAGCCTTAAAATGGAGTTAGTAGCCTAGAAGGAATGGGGAGGGTTGGTTGAAGACTGTAAGCGAGTGGAACAAAGGGGAGATTCTTCACTAATTAGGTAAGGCAACAGATGCTCATATGAGCCACGTTTCTTTATCAGCCGCAATTATTTTGTCTTGAAAGGAGAAAAGAGAGCAGTGTTGGGTATTGTTCTGGGAATGTCTAATTATCCCCCTCTCTAAAAGATGAAATGGAAATGCCCAGCTGTGGCAAAAAAACAGAAGGACATAAATCAAAAACCGCACTCCTGAGCTTGCACTCGCAGCAGGTCAGCAGAGGTTACAGGGGTCCAGTGCGGACGTTGAAGCAAATTTCAGGCCAAGAAGGCTCACGTGTTGTTCAGACAATCTGCATGTACCCATTCCATTCATCGCTGTTGAAGATTATTACCATTTTGGCTTTTTTTTGATCAACTGTGTCAATGTAACTTCTCTTTTTCCTCCTTTTGCACAGGTTCATAAATGCCAGGAGAAGGATAGTCCAGCCTATGATTGACCAATCTAATCGAGCAGGCAAGTCCCCAATAGTAACTGTATTCAAGTCGCGCAGGCGAAAATCATCCTCAAGCCATTCACTGGGAGAGCCATTACCTGGTAAATAAATTGACACTGAATGCTGGGAGTGACTGACCACTAAATTAAAATAGGACTTTCCTGTTGTAACCAAACTAATCAGTTTACCTTACGTGATATTTTCCAACTTCTTAGACTTTTTTTATTATTAATAACCTGTAGTTCTGATGCCCAGCTTTAAGGGCATTTTATAGTAAAAGATGAATTAGACATTAATATTTATTGATTGATTGAATTAGAGAGTTTTTCTTCCCAGCTTTACTCTCTGCTCCTGTGACAATTTCCTGGTGCATGGCTTGGTGTGGATTTGCTGTAGACTTTGATTACCTGTCAGAGGGGCCAAGAGGTTGGGATTGCTTGGGGAATACAGCAAGGTTCGAAGTTACTTTTTAAGATAGCGCTCGATGTGCCTAAGTCACTAATAGATGCTTGTCTAACTAACTGGTTGAGGCTTGGAGTTCAGGTGAGACGGGACAAATGAGTTTCTCTTTTCATTACTAAACACCTTTGCAATATTTTTCATCTGTCATTTTTATTTTAACAAACTATGTCTTGTTAATAAAGAACTTGGGTTACTTCTCTCTCCAGCTCGAATATGTTTGGCTTTACTATGGTCCAATCTTGGCAATGTTTGTCTCTAAACTTTCAGGTTAAGGAAAATAGTTTAAAAAATGAACTTGCGTGTTTTAGAAATAACAATTTTAAGTTGGAGCCAAACAAAATCTTGGCACTTAACATTATGCCATGGGGCACCATGCAAGAATAATAATGTTTTGTCTGAATTTATTTTCTCTTCTGTTTAAGTGGAGGTGTGAAGCTATTTATTTCAAGCAGTTAACGCCTGTACTATTTAGTAGTGGAGATGGGAATCTCAGGGAAACATGTTAGCATTTGTAAACTAGTGCCATGTGGCATACTGACCTGTGAAAACTTCTTTTAAAGGGGACTGAAAAGTCGATTGTTTATCTTTGGCAATCCCTTCCAAATTATATTTGAATTGTTGTCCAAAGGGGAATTGTTTTAAATAACCACCAACACTCTGAATGTTGCTGCCTGGTAGTATTCAGCATTAGCCAACTGATATGCGTACGGTTCTTGATGTGTTGGCTTAAAGAATATTAATCAAGCAGAATGAGGGTATTCATGAATCTTGAGGCTCTTTGCTTCCCCACTTGAACAGCGCGCCCCCCCCGGCGATTCCCCGGCCCGCGATGGGCCAAGTGGCCACCCGTTTTCAGCAGGTCCCGCCGGCGTAAAATACACCAGGTCCGTACCGGCAGGACCTGGCTCTGTGGGCTGCCTGTGGAGTCATCGGGGGGGGGGGGGGGCACGGGGAGATCTGGCCCCAGGGGGAGCCCCCACGGTGGCCTGCCACGCGATCGAGGCCCACCAATCTGCGGGCGGGCCGGTGCTGTGGGGGCACTCTATCCATCCGCGCTGGCCGGTGTAATGGTCCGCCATGGTCGGCGCGGAGAAGAACCCCCCTGCGCATCCGCTGGGATGATGCCAGCACACACTGGCGCTCCCGCGCATGTGCCAACTCGCGCTGGCCGGCGGAGGCCCTTCAGCACCGGTTGGAGCAGCGCCAAGCCCTTTGATGCCAACTGGCGCGTTGCCAACCCCACCGGCACCGGCCTAGCCTCTGAAGGTCCACACCTTCCATGCGGGCCGACGCCGGAATGGTTCACGCCACTCCTCGGCGCCGGTACGGCATTCTGCATTCAAAGCTCTGGGCACAAAGATGTCTACTGGCACTCCAGTGCAGTGCTGAAGGAGTGGTGCACTTTTAGAGGTGCTGACGTTCAGATGAGATGTTAAACTGAGGCCCCCCCCCCCCCCCCCCCGCTTGCTCAGGTGGATGTAGAAGATACAAGTCCCGTTCTCCCGAACGTTCGGGCCACAGATGGTGTGCTCATTATCACATTGCTGTTTTGGGGCGTTTGTTGTGTTCTGTCATGTTTCCTATATTACAGCAATATAGGCTGTAACACGCTTTGAGGTGGCTGGTGGTTATGAAAAGTGCAATATAATTGCAAGTCTTTTTTTTTTTTACATACATATCTGTGGACTTTCCAAGGAAGGTTATCGTTACTTTTTAGGAATGGGAAGCTGAACTGATTTTCCCCTCTCCACCCTGAAGGGAATGAAGCCAAATGTGCTGTCCCTGTTGCAACACCAGTGGAAAAGATGAAAAATTTTGCATTCCCATAGCATCTTTCATATGTCCCGAACTGCTCTGCAGCCAATGGGTGGAATTTAACGGCTGTTCACGTCGGCGTGAAATTCCAATCCCACATCGGCACATGAGTTTCCCAACGACGAGGGGTGCTGTCAATGGGAAATCCCGTTGGCGATGGCGGGACCGGTAGATCTTGCTAGCAGGTCTCTTCATCTTAGCAGTTTTCGCAGAAAAGGTACAAGGAGGGGAAGACAATAAGGTTTATTTTAACCCTAATTGTTTTCTCAGGATGAATTATATTTTACCCAAATTTGATTTAATTCAAAATCATAAGATATAACACAATCCTCGTATGCTTTTTAAAACAAAGTAGAAGAGCAGTTTACATGTGAGATTTTTAACATGCAGGAAAGAACGGATAGTCTTTGGTGAGGGTGATTTTCTAGCCAGTATTTTCCCCCTTTCCCTCCTCCACTTTTCAGGAAGGAACTGGGGGATGATTTGCAGCTGCTGCTCATTCCATCGACAACAGGAAATGGGGCAGGTGACTGTCCTGATTCACTTCATCCTCTGAGTGAAGAACATTTCCTCATCTCAGTCCAGAATTGGAGACCCTTTGTCCTGAGACCGTGACCCCCACCTTCTCGATGTTTCGGCCAGGGGAGATAGCCTCTCAGTAGGAGACCCTTAGACTTTTATATGTTTCATAGAATCATAGAATCCCTACAGTGCTGAAGGAGGCCATCCAACCCATCAAGTCTGCACTGACCCTCCAAAAGAACACCCTACGTAGGCCCACACCCCCACCCTATCCCCGTAACTCCCCCAACATTTTTGACACTAAGGGGCAATTTAGCGTGGCCAATCCACCTAACCTGCACATCTTTGGACTGTGGGAGGAAACCGGAGCACCCGGACGAAACCCACGCAGGCACAGGGAGAATGTACAAAGTCAACACAGTCACCCGAGGCCAGAATTAAACCCGGGTCCCTGGCGCTGTGAGGCCACCATGCTACACAGTGAGATCACCTCTCATTCCTCGAACTTATTGAAAGGATCAGCCAATCCACTCAACCTATCCTCATGGGACAGCCCCTGCATCCCAAGAGCCAGTCACGACAGACAAAGTACCGGGGGGGAGGTGGATACTCTGATCCTGAGGATAAGTGTTGACGCCGTCGGAAACACCGTCGCGTTTCCCGACGGTGTCAACATGGCCTCAGGATCAGCAATTCTGGTCCCTACACAGGGCCAGCTCAGCACTGGAGGGGCTCACGCCGCTCCAGCTGCTGATCCCTGCGTCAACTAGGTGCCACGGGGTCCGCGCATGTGCAGTGGCACTGGGGCCAACGCGCACATGCGCAGTGGCTCCCTTCTCCGCGCTGGCCCCGACGCAACATGGCATAGGGCGGAAGAAACGAGGCCCCCAGCCCGAGAGGCCGGCCCGCCGATCAGTGGGCCCCGACCGCGGGCCAGGCCACAACGGAGGACCCCCCCCCCTCTGGGGTCGGACCCCCCACCCCCACCCCCCCACAGGCTGCGCCCGGATTATTCCACGCCGAGGACCCGCCGGCTAAGAGCAGATTAGAACAGTGCCGGCGGGACTCGGGCTTTTTGTTACGGCCGCTCGGCCCATCCCGGGCCGAGAATCACCGGGGGGGGCCCATAGAGCGGCCCCCAACCGGCGCCGTGCCAGGGCCAATGGCGCCGATTCTCCGCTCTCTGAAGAATCACGTTGGGGCGCCTGGGCGCGATTCGTGCCGGCCACGCCGATTCTCCGGCCCGGCCCCAGGCTGAGGGAATCCTGCCCTGGATGTCCACTCAGGCTGCACGCACATTTTCAAGCCCTCTGCTGGCCTGACAATGCCATGCCCATCACAGCTCACCTCTTGTTTACCTCTGCTCCCTTGGGTCCTGATTGTCATAAGGAAGGTTAAGTTGCCACAGTCCCAGATGACCACAGATTGCTTTCCCCTTTGAGGGGGAGAGCTGACTGGTGGTGATTTAACCTGAGGATCACCACACCTCAGACGAGGTGCGAGCTTGAGAAGGCAGGGCCTTCGTGAAGAACCACAGCTGGTACGAGACTTGAACCCACGCTGCTGGCCTCGCTCTGCATCCCAAAACCAGCTGTCAAGCCAACTAAGCTAAACCCACCCTGATTGCCTGTCATATATACACACACACATTAGGCTCTGAGCTCTGTTATTCCCACTCTGAGCCTCTTTTCTACCCTCTATCTCTTTTGAAGACGCTTCTTAAAACACATCCGTTAGCCCAAGCATTTGGTCACCTATCCGAATGTCTCCAGTTGTTGCCCTGCATCAGATTTGGTTTGATAATGATTCTGTGGTGTTTAACTCTGGTAAAGGTGCTGTATAAATGTGTCTAACACCCCAGCCACCATGTGTGCTCCAGTTTGGAGCTGGTGTTCAATGGCTCCTTGATGGTGTTGCACCCTGTAGGTATGGGCTGCCTTTTAGTTACCTCAACAAAATTGCCCAATCAGCACATATTGGGTAATCTCAGTTGGTTGGATGGCTTGCAGGTGATTCAGAATGACATCAATGGCATGGGTTCAATTCCTGTACCAGCTACGGAAGTTCATGGAGGCCTGCCTCCTTGCCTTGCCTCGCCTCCTGTTTGTGGAGTGGTGCCTCTCAAACCAATCTTCTCGCTGATGGAGAGAGGTGCCTATGGCCCTTTGTGCAACCTCATTACCTTACAGAGTCTCCGAGCTGTATTAGGCTTCGGATGCCACAGCACTGACCCTGAGCTAACCTGTGCCCAAACAGAAGTTAATGAATAGCAATCAAAAACAGGAACCCTTGCTGATTTTCTCTTCCTCACCCCAAGGCCTCTGTTACCATTTCTGGAACTCTTACCACCACCCCAGCACACATCAAGCTAGCTCCACGGTGATCAGTAATCCAATCTGGTACCTGCTGTATGACTTAATTACTCACTGCTTTTATCATCAAGGTTGGGGGTGGGGAGGACGGAAGCCAAAAGGGAATGTTTTCATATCTTTCAAAGGTTTCTGTGCATTTTCAGTTGTCATAAGGAATCAGAGGAAGCCTGCAATTCCTCCTGATGCTCACACATAACATTACATTCTCAAGTATAAAAAGAATTAGAGAATTTAGAGTAAAAGCGATTTTAGCATTTTTTTTCCCAGCAGTTTATCAGGCCCACTGCCGTTCTTGGGATTCCTTGCAAACATCAGCAAGTGGACAGGCAGGCTGCTAATGTCCTCCCAGGCCACTGGGCCACTAATGAAACCGGATGCTATGATGTGTAAGATTATTGCCCAGGGTTATTCCATCAGTTATTTCCTTCCTTGTGGAGTATGGCTAAACATCTCCTCAGTGTAGCACCACTGAAGTCTGGAGTTCAGTGTATAGAAAGGAGCTTCCGCCATCTCATGTGCCAAGTCCTTTGCACTGAACTAGTCATTTTTTAAAACAGATATATATATATTTTTTTTAATTTAGAGTACCCAATTCATTTTTTCCAATTAAGGAGCAATTTAGCGTGGCCAATCCATCTACCCTGCACATCTTTGGGTTGTGGGGGCGAAGCCCACGCAGACACGGGGAGAATGTGCAAACTCCAGACGGACAGTGACCCAGAGCCGGGATCGAACCTGGGACCTCGGCGCCGTGAGGCAGCAATGCTACCCACTGCGCCACCGTGCTGCCCTGAAACAGATATTTTATAACATCAATATTGAAATCTGAGTTTCTTTTTCCAGGCTACTCATCTTGGGAAATGCCCACAATTTGACAATTAAGAGGGGTTCGCACAGTTTTTAACAGCAAAAATTGGCAATAAGTGAACAAAGTTGTAAAGCCAAGCTATTTTATAGCTTCATTTTGAGAGCATAATTTGAACCTGCCCAAATTTAAAATTATATTTCTCACCCTCCTTTAAATACCAAAATAACCTGCGCTGAAAGGATTGGAAAACATCTGGTCCATTTTGGGTGTGAAAGGGGGTGATATTTGCCATAGGAATGATGTGTGTTTGTTTACCACCCCTCCTGTGGCCAACTCTGACAATTTGAAACTGGGAGTGAAGGCCCTGAGATTACTGTTTCTTTTGCTTGATCTTTTCCATTATGACATTAATAACTTTTGCTGGCAGGCTGACAGGTGCCCCCTCCCCCCAAGTTCTTACCAGTTTTAAGGGCGTCAGTGTTAAGCTTTGAGGTGACCACACATTTCACATAATGCCATACCTCAATGGCATCCCATTTCCTAGTGGTTGATTATCATTTGGAGGATGACTAACAGAGAGAGAGAGCAATGGCTAATTCGAATTGGCAAGTGTCTAAGTCTCATTACAGCCTTGGTTGAAACATGGCCAAAAGGGCTGAATTTCAGACGTGAGGTGAGAGTAATTGTCCTTTGTACAAAGGCAGCGTTTGACCGAGTGTATCATCGAGGATCCCAGCAAAACCGAAGTCAATGGGAATAAAGAGGATAACTCTCTGCTGGTTGGAGTCACGCAGAGGAAGATGGTTGTAGTTGTTGGAGGCCAGTCAACTCAATCCCAGGACATCACTGCAGTAGTTCCTCAGTGGAGTGTCCTAAGCACAACCTCTTCTGTTGCATCATCAGTGACCTTAGTCCATCATCAGGCCAGAAGTGGGAATGTTTGCTGATGATTTCACTGTGTTCAGCACCATCACAACTTCTCAGATACTGAAGCAGTCTGTGTCCACATGTATCAAGAGCTAGACAACATTCAGACTTTGGGTAATAAGTGACAACTGATATTTGAACTGCACAAGTGACAGACAGTCATCATCTCCAATAAGAGAGAATCTAATCATTTACCCATGACATTCAATGACATCACCATTGCTGGATCCCCCACTATCAACATCCTGGAGGTTTCCATTGACCAGAAACTGAACTGCACCAGTCACATAAATAATGTTGCTGCAAAAGGAGATCAGAGGCTGTGAATTCCTGACTCCCCAAAACCTTTACACCATCAATAAGGCCCAAGTCAGAGGTGTGATAGAAAACTCCCGAATCAGCTCCAACAACACTCAAGAAGCTTGACAACATTCAGGACAAAACTGCCCACTTGACCCACATAAAGAATCACTCCCCCCACCAATGGCATGCAGTGGTACCAGTGTGTCCCATCCACTAAATACATTGCAGCAACTCACCAACTCTCATATAGCACCATTGACCAAGAACTGAACTGGACTAGCCATGTAAATCGTGTTGCTGTAAGAACAGGTTCGGAACCCTGTGGCAAGTCACTCACCTCCTGACTCCCCAAAGCCTGCCCACCATTTACAAAGGAGTGTAATTGCTTGGAAGAGTGCAGCTCCAACAACACTCAAGAGGATTGGCACAATCCAGGACAAAGCAGCCCCCTTGATTGGCAGCCGTTCCATGAACATTCAGTCCCTCCACCACTGACACACATTAGCAGCAGTGTGTACCATCTACAAGATGCACTGCAGGTAAAACTTAGCAAGTCGCCTTAGGCAGCACCTTCCAAACTCGTGACTACTTCCACCTGGAAGGACAAGAGTAGCAGAAACATGGGAACATCACCACCTGGAAGTTCCCCTCCAAGCCACTCACCATCCTGACTTGGAAATATATCGCCGTTCCTTCACTGTCACTGGGTCAAAATTCTGGAACTTCCTCCCTACCAGCATTGTGAAAGTACTTATACCACTAGGACTGCAGCGGTTCAAGAAGGCAGCCCACCACCACCTTCTCAAAAGCAACTAGGGATGGGCAATAAATGCTAGCCTAGCCAACGATGCCCACCTCCCATGAATGAATTTTTAAAATCCGATTAGGTAGGACGTTGATCTTATTAATACATATACGATTCTGAGGGGGCTTGATAAGGAGGATGCTGAGAGGATGTTTCCCCCTCATGGAGGACCGAGAATGTGGAGCACAATTTCAAAATGAGGGGTCTCCCAATTAAGACAGAAATGAGGAGGATTTATTTCTCTCTGAGGGTCATTATGCTTTGCCTTTCCCTTCCGCAGAGAGCAGTAGAGGTTGTGGGTTGTTGAATACATTCAAGGCTGAGTTAGACAGATTTCTGATAGACCAGGGAGTCTAGGGTTATGGAGGACAAATGCCAAAGTGGAGTTGAAGCCACAATCAGATCCCCCATCATCTTATTGAGTGCCGGAGCAGGCCCAAATGACCCACTCCTGCTCCTATTTTTTATAATCTTACATTCCAAATCCTAATCAGTCATTGCATTAAACCTATTTACTCAGGTATTAACTGTCTCTTCTGCCAAATTACTTAAATCTGTATCTTCTTGTTATTGAACCAACAGACATTGGGAACAGTAGATCTTTCTATCTAAACCTTACTTGATTTTACGAACCTCTCTCATATCTTATCTTAATCTTCTTCTCCCCAAAACATGAACAATATTCCCATGTGGCAGCACAGGCACAATGTGCCAAATGGTGACCTCCCTGTGCTGTATCATTCAGTGACTCAATGATAATTGATGCAGAGCTGTTCATTGATGAGTTTGACATTATTCTAATGCACAGTCAACACTTTCCATAACGCTTTGTTTTTGGGAGGTTTGGTAATGTTTACAGCAAAGAATGCTTGCTGCTTGACCAAATCAGCTCCGATACTCAAGCCTGAAATTCTACCTGAGAAGGATCCAATTAATTGTGATGACTATGCAGAAAATAGGGCTGATCACAGGAGAAAGGGAACCCTGGCCTGTCTTATCCATCTTTAGCTTGATGAACTGGCTGTTGAATTATTCGGGTTGATGTCCATGGGACAACAGAGAAGAGGCACTCCTAATCAACATGATTCCGAGGAACCTCCCATTATGAGCTGCTTACAATAGCACCAGGAAAGGTTCTCTTTCTTATGTCAACAGTATGGTGGAGACAACGCAAGTTCAAAAGCTATTACTGGTAATCTGGGATTCCCATCAGAGTTTTAATTTTTTTTCCCAGTTTAGGGGCAATTTAGCATGGCCAATCCAGCTATCCTGCACATCTTTGGATTGTAAGGGTGAGACCCAAACAGACACGGGTTTGGGTCTGTGCAAACTCCCCACGGACAGTGACCTGGGGCCAGGATCGAATCCGGGTCCTCGGCGCCCTGAGGCAGCAGTGCTAATCACTGCACCACCGTACCGCCCGATTCCCAAGGCGGTATCTAATTTTTAGTGGGGTGTATGTATATTTTAATTTTCAACTTCATAGGAGGGATTCATGAGTGGGGGTTCAATGCAAGATGAGAAATTCTCACAATTGATTGTAACAGTGTCCGTGCGGATGCTAGTCTTGTGATCTAGCCATGGTCCTGGTTAGTGGCAGCGAATGGCAGATGCGGATAATTAACTTTTGTCATCTTCACACTTGCAGGCAGGCAAGTCTTTACAATTAGCTTGGGTTTCTCACTAAAGGGTTGTCAGAGGAGATGGTCATGGCTGTTTCCCAGATTCAAGAAACATATCAATTTGAGATCACGGTTGGAGTTTTATTTCTTTTGAACAAGTAAATAAGGAGGCAATATTTTACTGAGTCAATATGATCCCTTGATTGCCAGCTGGAAGATCTCAAATTAGAGTCACATGACTCAATGATAGTCCAGTTGCAGCTGTAATTGGATGAATTTTCTGAACTTTGAACTGGACCATGGTTTGAAGACAGTCGTGTCTTAGGGTGATGGAACAACTGATGTAGATCATTTTGCGCAAGCTGAATAACTTCTCAAACTAGGTGGGCATCAAACACAACTGACAACACCTGTTGAAAAATTGTTTTGTTTTTATTTATTTGCTCTTGGGATATGGGTGTCACTGACATGGCTAGTTGCCCTTGAGAAGATGGTAGTGAGCCAGCCACTGCAGGTTCTGTCATCTTTTTGAGGGGTAGTAAATTCTAGGATTCTGACAGTGAACAAACCGTCAATGTATGTGCTGGTCAGGATGGTGTGTCAAGGGAAAGCTTTGGAGGGGAATTTGCAACTGGTTGAGCTCCTGTGTGCCGACTGTCCTTGTTTGTCTAGGTGATCAAATTCCCGGGTTTGGAAGGTGTTGTTGAAAAAGCCTTGGTGAGTTGCTGCATCTTGTAGATGGTACACACTGCTGCCAACGTGCATTGATGGTGGAGAGAGTGAATGTTGAAGGAGGTAGATGGGGTGCTGATCAAGTGGGCTGCTTTGTACTGGATGGTGTCGAACCGCACTCATGGAGTAAAGTGGAGAAAAGTCCTGTAGCTCAAACCATTGGCACTTCCAGACTGCGATATGTGAGTGATGAAGAAATAGGAGAGATAAATATAAAAAGCTAGTTCGTGAAACCTACAAAAGCATTTCAGCATTTCTTCAAATCCCAATTTTTAAAAACAAGACATTCTTCCATGCGATGTGAGATCAGTTTGCAACTTAAGTCAAGCCAATAAGGGGTCACTACTATGATTTTGATTAAAGGACCTGGCTAAGAATAAAAAAGCTCAACTGGGATAATTTCCATTCCTGACAGCACTGTGGGTGTACCTACATCATGCGAACTGCAGCTGTTCAAGAAGGTGGCTCACCACCACCTCCCCAAGGACAATTAGGGATGGGCAATAAACGCAAATGTGCACATCCATGAAAAGAAAATTCCACCACTTGGCTTCAAATTTGCACCTCCAAATGGAGATGATATTTTGAAAAGTTTTAATAGATTACACTTGGAGTTGAGGTCTAAGATTATTATCATTTCAGCAGTGGTAGCAATTTGTGGATTGAACACATTGGAAGATGAAAGGAATATTTGATATTATGCCAAGAATCTGGGGGGCGATTCTCCGATATTGAGGCCAAGTGTTTGCGCCGTCGTGAACGCCGTCGCGTTTCACAACGGCGCAAATAGGGCCCGGACATGACATATTCTGGCCCCCACAGGGGGCCAGCATGGCGCTGGAGAGGTTAACTCCACTCCAGCGTTCTTACGCGGTGCCAAATGGGCGCCGCGCCAACCCGCGCATGCGCAGTTGGGGCAGCACAATCCTGCACATGCGCAGTTGGGCCGCTCCATCCGGCGCATGCACGGGGAACGTCTTACGCACGCCAGCCCCTCACCAACATGGAGCCGGTGTTCTGGGGCCGCGCGCGGAGGGAGGTAAGCCCGGGGGGGGAGAGGCCGGCCCGCCGATCGGTGGGCGCCGATCGTGGTCCAGACCCCATCGGAGGCCACCCCGGTGATGGAGCTCACCCCCCCCCCCCCCCCAGCGTTCCCGCAGTGTTCCCGCCGGCAGCGTCCAGGGATGGATGGCGCAGGCGGGAACCTTTCGTGTCATAGCGGCCGCTCGGCCCATCTGGCCGGAGAATCGCCGCTCGTCGGTTCTCCGAGCGGCCCGGTGCGAATCGCGCGCTGCTGGTTTCCGGGGGATGGGAGAATCGCGTGTGGGGGTCGGGGCGGCGTGGCGCGATTCGCGCGCGCCCTGGCGATTCTCCCACGTGGGGGGGGGGAAGAATAGCGCCCATCTTGTTCTCCAACTGGTGTTATCCACAGGTCAACTTGCAACGCTCTCCGTCTTTGGCATGCAGGCTGGGAATTGCTGGTAGGTATCATCGTGGGGCTGGAAAGGAGAATTTGGAGCACCGTCGACTTTTAACAGCTGTCCAAATTTTCCCATCCCATCTGCGAAGATTCCTGCCGGTGTCAGGGCTGGATAATCCCACCTGTTCATACGAATGCAAAGAGGAAGGCACATACTTTCCCCAATGTACTTTGCCAACTGCAGGACCTAATTTATGGTTTGAAGAACACCTTGACCGGGAGTTTCCGGCCTACCCCGTGGCGTGTTTTCCACAAATGATGGAAGCTCACCATTGGTCGCTGGCGGGATCTTCCGGTTCTGCCAAGGTTTATGGCGTTTTTTACGGCTCGCCCTTCCCAGCGCTGGGGGATCCGCCATGGATGGGACCAGAAGATTCCGATTCTTTATTCAGAGAATGATGATCATCCACTTAGCAAACACATTTCTTTGAACTACAAAAATACATTTATAGTTTGGTAGTAGAACCTAACTGGCTCTCTTTATGATCTTTGGAGCAACACTATCACTAAATTATACTGTGAAAGTGTTGAAGTTGATTATCCCCTCAGTTTGTAGCAAGCCAGGTATAAGCAAACACAGTACCCATAACAAATATGATGGAAGAATGAGATATGTGTTTATTAAAAAAGACCCACTTCTTTCTACATACCACTGGGAGAGACTACCTCAAAGGCATTTTTTACGCTGTGGTAGATTTCATTCAGCTTTGGAATAGTTGGTTGAACTGACAGACGTTCAGTGAATTGTTTTCTGAATGCAATTTTGCATGTTTTGCACATCTGTTGCATTGTTACATGCCATTGTCTCTCCAACAATGAATGAGACGTTGCATAATGACAGCACAATCAAACATTATCACATTGCTGATACTCTTTAACCTGCTTAATCAAGGAGATGAACAATTTTTCCGTCCTAGAGATTTGACCTTAATACAGCAGTTTGACTGCAGTGTTCTGAAGCAGTCGTGCCAAATTACTTTTTGCTGCTATATGGGATAACCTCTGCTGTGTCTAGGCCTCCTGTTAGTAACTTCAGCCACAATAATCCACTTTTTGCAGATCAGAGCTCTTTGGCACCACCGAGCGCAACATCAGTCACCATCTTTATATTGAAATATAATGATCCCTATTTTACCCTTTCTGCGTGCAAGCATTTCCAAAGCTAGGCACTAATGCTTTAATTTGTGCGTGGTCACAGGTTGACATTTTTCTGCTTCGTGTTGGAATATCAAAACAACATTCATATTTGAGCAACCCACTAAGGAAGAAGCAACACCATCCTCACACTAAAAGTTAAGAGCAACTTGTTCTAAAATTTACTCAGGATGGAATTTGGTGTAGGCCATTGCGGCAGGAACCATGGTGCTGGGCCCATTTAATGATAGGCGAGGCCCCACTTCAGTTTCCTGAAGTGGCAAAACCTCACCCAGTACTTCAAATTCTTACTTTTTTTTTATTCATTCACCGGACATGGGTGTTGCTGGCTAGACCAGCATTTATTGCCCATCCCTAATTTCCCTTGGGAAGGTGGTGGTGAGCTGCCTACTTGAACCACTGCAGTCCTTGTGGAGTAGGTACGCCCACGGTGCTGTTAGGGAAGACGTTCTGATTAAGTTGGAGGGTGGAAGAGCTTGACGGGAGATTCCAGGCCGCCAATAGCAGGATGTCAATGAGGTTCATTAATGTGCCAATTTTCACCTATTATCCCTGAACTCACTGTAATTTAATGGTGGAATTCCCACATCTCCCGAAAGGCACCCAGCAAACACTGTCAAGTTTGCCGGTGCCATCCCGGGGGGGGGGGGGGGGGGGGGACACACACACATTCAAAGCTACTCCCTGCCCTTGTCTCCGATCACCGCTATCTCTTCTCGACTCCTTCCACCCAGTTGCATCTTGCCCTCACTCACCTTTAGCCTGGGTTCCTACGATGACCATGGGTCTCTGGAGGGTGCATTACTAGCAGCTGGCAGTGCTGCTAGTGGGTGGCACGGTAGCACAGTGGTTAGCACTGTTGCTTCACAGCGCCAGGGACACGGGTTCAATTCCCGGCTTGGGTCACTCTCTGTGCAGAGTCTGTACATTCTGCCTGTGTCTGTGTGGGTTTCCTCCGGGTGATCCGGTTTCCTCCCACAAGTGCCGAAAGACGTGCTTGTTAGGTGAATAGAACATTCTGAATTCTCCCTCCGTGTACCCGAACAAGCGGAGTGTGGCAACTAGGGGATTTTCACAGTAACTTCATTGCAGTGTTAATGTCAACCTACTTATGACACCAATAAAGATTATTATTATTATTATTATAATGATGGCCAATGAATAGTTGCCGGCCCCTGACTGTTCACAGCTCTCGGCCAGTGGGCTTCCACCACCGAGGTCCTGAATTCCAGGAAAGGCCCAATGGTGGCCACATATGTGCCTGCGCGGCACTTGATATTCCGCCCCACCTTTCTGGTGTCAACACAAGTCCACAGTGAACAGTGCCATATATGCTGTTGTCCATACAATCCTTCATGAGCACTGTTAATGTGGAACATAGCACGTTCACAGGTATTATTTTCAGTGTTCTCAGTGGTCTATAAAACAGCATATTTTTAAAATACTGTAGATGAAAGGTCATAATTTAAATGATAAAAAATGCTTCCGAAATAGTGAAACCTTCTCACCAACCATGGTCCACAGGGACATACAAATAGGATTCTACTACTTCTCTGTAGGTCTTCCTGCAGGCAGTCCTTGCTCAGCAGTAGCACAATCGCTTCTGTGTCAGAAGTTCAAGTCCCACCCCAGAGCTTTGAGCACAAAATGTAGACTCTGCTTCAGTGCATTACTGAGGGAATACTACCCTTTCAAAATCACTGTCTATCAGCTCAGACATGAAACTGAGGCCATGTCTGCCAATATTTTCCCTTCATCCAACTACACCAAAGCAGGTGATCGCATCACTCTCGGTGGGACCTTGCTATACCCAGATTGGCTGCTGCACTTTCAACATTGCAACAGTGACTGTTAATGATGTGTTAATTGTATTATTAAGATACACAGGTTAGGGGCATTGTTTACTTCAATACCTGGAGCATTATAAAGAGAGAGTTGTGGGTGTTAGGCGGGGGGGGGGGGGGGGGGGGCGTGGGGGGTGGGGGGGGGGGACCCTCCCATAGTGCGTCCGGGCTGTGGGGGTGAGGTCGGGGATCGCTTTGGCGGCCTCAGAGGTCAGGACGCCATTTAATGGCATCCCAATCTCTTGCTACACCGGCAGGTTCAGGCGAGCGGAACTCCCCACTGTACAAAGCAGGGCTATGTGCAGCCTCGGCCACGCATTCCCCGTTCAGGCCCCTTATACCGAGTCGCGTTGAATAGCCATGTATTTCTAGGCACTGCGAGCGCCGGGAAACAGGCGGCTAAACGCCCTCACTAGGGGACTTTGTTCCCTTTTGGGAGAATCGCACCCCATATTATCAGGAAAAGTACTTGCATTTAGTTCCAGGTTTCACCAACTGACTTGGGATTGTGTTAACAATGACTCCACTTTAAAAATACTTCACTAGCTGTGATGTTCTTTGGAGTGTTCTGAGAATGTGTAAAGTGCTATATAAATGCAGATGCATTTCTTATTGGGCTAGAGTTGTCGCTTGATATCTGCTTATGTGGCAGGAGGAAACTTTAAATAAAGTAATCTTTAAAAGAGACAGAAGAGGCCAAATGAATCCTTAAAACAGAATAATTCACAGAAGAGTGAGAGAGGATCTCATAGAAACTTATAAAATTCGAACAGGATGAGACAGGGTAGATTCAGAAAGAATGTTCCCGATGGTGGGGGTGTCCAGAACTAGGAGTCATAGTTTGAGGATAAAGGGTAAATCTTTTAGGACTGAGGTGAGGAGACATTTCTTCACCCAGAGAGTGGTGAACCTGTGGAATTTGCGACCACAGAAAGTAGTTGATGCTGAAACGTTGCCTAATTTCAAGAAGGAATTGGGTATAGCTCTTGGGGCTAAAGGAATCAAGGGATATGGGGGGATGGCAGGATCAGGGTATTGAACTTGATGATCAGCCATGATCATAATGAATGATAGAGCAGGCTCAAAGGGCCGAATGGCCGCCTCCTGCTTCTATTTTCCATGTACATTTCCATTTATGAATTTGATATAATTGAATTCTACAATGTCCGAATACAAGATGAATTATTGTCTTATCTAATCCTTCTGAAATCTTGCAGATTAAGCATTTACTCCTAAAGAATAAATGTCATTGATAGTTTGCCATTGTATAATTGCTTGTTCAAGTGGATTACAAATCCGAAGTGTGGAGTTTGTGCTTATAAGTTATTTTATAAAGACTGCAGCTTGAGTATTGTGTGCTTGTTTCTAATCACTTAGCCACGTAGGTTACATTCAGGCACTGGAAGCTGGGCCAAGGCTTCTACCCAATGGCAGAGGACTGAGTTGTGGAGAGATGAAAGAGCTAGTGGAAGGCCGGACTTGAACCCTTGTGCATTTTAGGTTTGAAAGGAGGTGAATATGAAGGAAACTTGGATGCATACTAAGCAAAATAGGTTACTGAAATCTGTGGCATGTTTTTAAGTTAAATTATAGGACAAGGGAGACAGGAGGTAGAAATTGGTAAATGCCACTTTGTGGCTTGTAACGCAGCGCGGTGGGTTGTCAACTCTGAATGTATTCTAGGAGAATTCATCACATTACCTGTCTCCAACAGCCTCTCCCCCACCCCCACTACACTCCCACCATTGGTCAGTTCAGAATTCCACCCTTATGGTGCCCTTCCTTCCCACAGTCAATTGGAAGGTAAACTGATCAATGGGCAGGGGTTTTGGCCGTCTCGGGGCGGGTGTGGAAATTTGCACTGCTGGCCTACGAGTCATTTTTTTTGGCATCAATCTGTTCCTGTCCCAATGGGGGAACAGGGGTCGGCAGGGCTACCCATCCACAGCTGACAGGTAGCAAACTGAGTCGGCTAAAGGCCTATCAGGTCCTATTATCAGAAGCCGACAGAAATTTTCCAATTGGCCTGCGGGCCCCATGAGACATCAGGGACAATGCCAGCTCCCTGTAGTGGGAGTGGTCTCTAGGCTCTCCCCCCCCACCCCGACCCCACACTCTCTCCCTTACCTGAACGGCCCCTATTGGCCCCCCAACTTCAAAAGTCTGACCACCAGCTTTAATAGGTTGGTGAGCTCACCCCCTGGGCGCTAAATTGGCTGATTTGGGGAAAACCACTGCCGGGTTCTGTTACACACACATTGGGGTTGTGACACCCATTTTACCCTGATGTCAGGGTCCTGATGAAAAGGGCAAATTCTTCCCCTTGGTTACCACATTGGATGATGCCTGATGCACAGTCAAATAGCCTTTTGCCCTATCTCCAGTACTTTTAAAAACAGATGATAAAAGAAAATTAAGAAGTACATATTTTCCTTTGAATAGCCCAATGGTTATTCTCCGAGGTGTTGCTCAGAGCAGTGTCATAGGGATATGACTGTGAGATCTGGAAACTCCAGGCCAGTTCAGGAGAATTGGCAACTGGTTGACACAAAGGGTGATCAATCACTAGAAATGGGCTCCTGTAGTGGTTGCAAAGAAAACTCTGGAATTGTTCAAGGGGCAGTTAAATTCACTTTCTGTGCATGGATGGATCTTATTGCTTGAATGATCTTTTTAGTAGGCAATTATCTTTGTGAACTCAGTGGGACATATTTACATGTTCATAACTACTATGTGTCTGCATGTTACAGGGAATGTCAGTAGGCTATGCAACTATATTGGGTGTGTGGCTGAGTTTAATCCTTCACCAAATTTGGTATTACTGCTAAACAAAACTGGCATCTTTGTGTTGACCAGTTTAAGAGGGAGACAGATCCATGTGAATCTTTGGAGTTGTAATTGTAAGGAGACGGCATTTTTGGACGCACTTTCAAAATTCAAAAACATGCCGAAAGGTGTCAAGATCCTGAGAAGATCCCCTGGACCTCTGATTCTTAACTTCACCAGCATCAGGTCCCCTTCTTTTGAAAGCCCATCCCCAGGAACTGATTGAACTGAAAATGACATTGAAAGACATTTCAAAGTATGAGTAAAACTCAACACTCAAAACTACTCTATCCATGCAGGGCAGAAAACCACAAAGCCAATGGAACCTTGATCAATAGTTCCAATGCAATGGAATTCAAGTCAGCGGGAAGCTTAATTAAATTGTATAGTTCTTTGGTCCGAACACTGGGACTAGCTTGTCCATTCCTAGTCTCTGAGACACAAGGGTATTAAAGCATGAGAACGAGCGCAGAGAAGCAAGAACACTGATGCCTAATGTTCGAGATTTAAAATAGGCGAAGGGATCAGTAAGGTTTAACCTTGTCTGAGAGGTGATCTCTTCGAGGAAGACAATAATTGGTATAGAAAACGTAAATTCACCAAAATATTAGAAATTAAATTGTGTGGACTGGACAAGGACCTACGGGTATAAAAGGGAAAACGTAGCACTGATATTAGGAAATTCTGGCACTAGCACTTGGAACAGATTCCCTGGAATCTAATCTGAATCAGTTGTTTGTTAAAGTGGGGGGGACTTTAGGATTATCCTGGTTTGGTGAAATAAAATGGGCTGAATGGGTTTCCTCATCCTAAATGTCTTGTGATATTTTCAGGAAAACATTTCAAACACGAGGGCTAAAGTAAGCAAGTATTGTTTTAAGTGTATCCGCCTTGTTATTTAATACAAGGATGCATTCTAACAAAAGGGGCTGCCTGATTATTTTTCTTGGCTGTTTGCCATTTCATTTCATTTTTATAATGCATGTTGTATTTGACATTTTCTTTCAGCCTCGTTCCAGGCCAAATGGTTAACAATTTGATATCATCTCAAGTTTTCCCCAATTCTCCCTGGGGTTGGGGGTTAAAATATGGAACAGCCTGGAGCCTCTGGAGACTCTTAGAAAGCAAACGTACGAGGCTACAAAGAGTTTTTTTCAGAAATTAAAGAAACAAAACAAAGTGAGTTTCTGTGGTCACCCACAAAACTCCGGAGTGACTGTGTAACAGTCGACTTTCACCCTCCACTGTATTGTAGCTGCCAAACTGAACACAGGAAAGCATTGCTCGATTGGAAGGGTTCTCAAGTGCATTATGACTTCCATTGAATAATAAGCCTTAAAAGCCAGATTTCCTTTTTGTTTGTGGTTAATTGCTTTCCTTGCAGAATGGAAGTTGCACATGATTTTGCGAGAGATGATTGTGTGTAACAAGATAGGGAAAATAAGAGGCAAACTGGCCAATCGTGACTATTATGTCAGTTTCCACATGTACTCTGACGATACCCAAGTCTACCTCACCATGAGCCCTCTCAACCCCTCCACTGTCTCAAAATTGTTATATTGCTAATCCAACATACACATTAGATGAGCAGAAATTTCTACCAACTACATATTGGGAAGACCGATGGCACGTCATTGTCTTCAGCCGCTGCCACAAACTCTGTTCTCTCGACATTGACTCCAACCGTATCCCTGCCAACTGTTCGAGGCTGAACTAGCCAATTCACATCATTGGTGCTATTTTAAAAAAATATGTTATTAAGAATGTTTTCATAATAGTCAATACAACCCGAAACAATCAAACAGGGGGAAAAAAGGGCAAAAACATCACAATCAAAAAAAAGGAAAAACAATACACACAATTTAAAGACAAAAACTAACCTAAACCTTCTAACAACTGACCGTGACTAACTCCTTAAAAAGGAAATAAATGGTTGCCATCTAAGGTAAAACCTCTCCACCAACCCCCAAAATGATGAACTTGACCTTCTCCAAATGCAGAAATTACATTAAGTCACCCAACCAAGCAGAGGGAGACCTCCAACCAAGCAATATTGGCCTCTGGTCTACCCACAGGGCAAAGGCAAGGACATCCGCCTTTACCCCAGAGTGTATCACCAGCGACACCCTGAATGTGGCCACCAGCGGACACAGATCCAAATCTACATGGAGTATCTCCAACATGGTGTAAAGAATTAAGCCCAGAGGCCTATAGGTTTGGGGCAGGACCAGAACATATGCATATGGTTATCCAGCCCAAGAGAACAGCGCTCACATCTCCCTCAACACCAGGGAAGAACCCAATCTGTTCATCCTAGCCCTGGTCAAGTGCGTCCTATGCAATGCCTTAAGCTTAATCAAATGCAGCCGAGCACATGAAGATCTGGACTTGACTCTATGAAGGGCCTCACTCCACACCTCACTATTAAGGACCCAATTCACCCTCCCATTTCTATCATAGAATCATAGAATTTACAGTGCAGAAGGAGGCCATTCGGCCCATCGAGTCTGCACCGGCTCTTGGAAAGAGCACCCTACCCAAGGCCAACACCGCCACCCTATCCCCATAACCCAGTAACCCCACCCAACGCTAAGGGCAATTTTGGACACTAAGGGCAATTTATCATAGCCAATCCACCTAACCTGCACATCTTTGGACTGTGGGAGGAAACCGGAGCACCTGGAGGAAACCCACGCACACACGGGGAGGATGTGCAGACTCCGCACAGACAGTGAACCAAGCCGGAATCGAACCTGGGACCTGGGACCCTGGAGCTGTGAAGCAATTGTGCTATCCACAAGGCTACCGTGCTGCCCTCACACTCACCCTCACACCACTCAACGGAGCAGAATCCGTTGAAAGGATATGACCATATAGGTCCGAAATAGACACCACACCAGGCCGAGCCAGAGACAGAACCTTCGTCATCAGGGAAGAGGGTGGCACCAAAGGAAAGGAAGGAAAAGCTTTACTCGAAAAATCATGGACTTGGAAACACCTAAAAAGACTGGAATTGGGTAGCTGGAAATTATCAGCTAACTCCCTAAAACCGGCAAACCTCTCCTCCATGAACTGGTCCCCAAACCGCTTCAGAGACAGCGGGATTCTCTCTTCTGGGGACTAAGTCCCCACGTTGGCGGGAGAACCAGCACCAACCACTCCGGCGTCAACAGCCTCTGAAAGTGCAGAATTGGCTAGGTGGACGCTGGAGGGATTGACGCCACTCCAGCCGGTGCCGAAGGGACTGCGAAAGTTCGCGCATGCGCCACAGGGCCGGCGTGATCCCATGCATGTGCGGAACCGCTGGCATGTTTTGCCGCATGCGCTGGGGGTTCTCTTCTCCGTGCCGGCCATGGTGCAGAAAGAAGGAGTGCCCCCACGGCACAGGCCCGCCCGTAGATCGGTGGGCCCCGATCGTGGGCCAGGCCACCGTGCCCCCCCCCCGGGGTCGGATCCCCCAGCAACCTCCCTCCCCACCCCCCCCCGAGGACCACTGCCGCCGATTACGTGCCAGGTCCCGCCGTGTGGGACCATGCGTAACCCACGCCGGAGGGACTGGCCAAAAACGGCCGGCCGCTCGGTCCATCGGGGCCCGGAGAATTGCCGGGTGGCCGTTGCCAACGGCCTCCAACCGGCATGGCGTCAACCCCGCCACGGCCCGAAAAATGGCGCTGGAGAATATGGCAGCCGGCGTCGGGGTGGCAGGGCAGGCTTCGCGTCGTCCCCCGGGGATTCTCCGACCCGGCGGGAGGTTGGAGAATCCCATTTCCCAAGATTTAAATGCTGAGTCCAAATCAGTAGGTAGGAAAAGGTGATTATTACTAATGACAGGAAAAGGAGCTTGAAATGCTGTCTAAACTGCTTCCAAATTCTAAGGGCGGAAACCACCACTGGATTTGAGGAAAATCTAACAGGGGAAAAGGGCAACAGTGCAGTAACTATTGCACGAAGAGTAGACGTAGTGCAGGAATAAGCTTCCATTTGTCCCCAAGTGGACCCAGGGTCGCTAAACCACAACAACATTTTTTGAATGTCAGCTGTCCACTAATAAAACAAATTGGGGAAGGCCAAGCTCCCTGACTGGTGATCCCTTTGGAGCAGAACAACACGGATTCTAGAAGTCATCCCTGACCAAATAAAAGAGGATATCAATATGTTGACCTTGATAAAAAGGATTTGGGGAGACACTGAGAGAAAAATAAAAACCCCGGGAGCACGTTCATTTTGATAGTTATCTTTGGTGTTATATTTAATCCTGAAATCAAATTCCCACCACCTTGCCACTCTTTCACTAAGACCACCTGATTCCACCTCCGTAATATTGCCTGGCTGTACCCATATCTTAAAGGCTAATCCATCTGATGCTGAATTCCTCATCCTAGTGTTTGTTACCTCTAGACTTAACCATTTCAATACACTCCTGGTAGGTCTCTCATGTAATCATAATAATAATCTTTATTTTCACAAGTAGGCTTACATTAACACTGCAATGAGGTTACTGTGAAAATCCCCTAGTCGCCATATTCCGGTGCCTGTTCGGCTACACAGAGGGAGAATTCAGGATGTCCAATTCACCCCTTCTTTCGGGACTTGTGGGAGGAAACCGGAGCACCCGGAGGAAACCCACACAAACACAGGGAGAACGTGCAGACTCCACACAGACAGTGACCCAAGCGGGAATCGAACCTGGGACCCTGGCGCTGTGAAGCAACAGTGCTAACCACTGTGCTACCGTGCCGCCCACTGTGCTACCGTGCTGCCCAGTTCTGCTCTCTCGAAATCAAATCTCTGCTGCAACATACCCTAAACCATCTTTCATCGGTCCTGTGCTCGCTGACTTCCATTGACTCCCAGTTAAAACTCTCATCCTTGTTTTCAGTTCCTGCCGGGGCCTTGCAACCACCACTTTCCCCATCTCTGTAATCTCCCTCAGCCCTACAACTCTCCCAAGACCTCTGTGCTCTGCCCTTCTGACCTCTTACACATTCCCAGTTTTGGTCACCCTCTACCATTGTTGGCCGGGCCTTTAGCTGCTTGGGCCATAATACCATAAGTAGTAGGAGCCCAAAACTTGGTATTCCCTCCTGAAACCGTCCCCCTGCAGCCCCCCTGCCCCCTCTTTCCTTCCAAAAGACATGCCTTAAAGTTTAATTCTTTGGTCATCTGCGCTAATATCTCCTTTGTGGCTCAGTGTCAAATTGCGTTTGATTATGCTCCTGTGCAGTGCCTTTGGACATTTCACTGTGTTAAAATCTGTTTAAATTCAAGTAGCTGTTGAGGGACTTATACGGGTGTTGTATTTACATCTGAGTTGTTAAAGATACCAATAAAATCATGCAATAATCGGGGAAATTAACGAATTTCTGGTGCAAAAATGGTCAGGAGTAAGATGGAATTGAAGGACAGACATGAAAATTAAGTGGCTACTGCAGTGGTAATCACCTTACTGGAGATCATAGACACAAGTGTCACAGTAACTGTTAATGCTGCCATGAATGATTTTGATCCAAAAGTCCAAGAACCAATCAGAACCCTCTTTAACTCATTTGGAGAATGCTTAGCGAGCAGCTATCACAGAGGCCCAATGTTCAGATCAGTGGGCACTGGCAGATGATGGCTTTCAGCAGTAGTTTGCCCGGAGAAGCAACAAAACAGCTGACTGACGATAATATCAGCTGCTGTTCCACAAACTCAACATGAGTGCCTTCTGGCACTGCCTCGGATTCCTGCCCACAGCATCTTCAATACAAGGCACTAATGAAGATATATCGAAGTTACTTGTAGATGAGGGTAGAAATCCTCTTGAATCATTGATAACTAGCTCACCAGTTAACTCATTGGTCAACCATCACAGCTAACTCCTCAATCAGGAGTAAACCGCACACACAATTACACAAATTGCAATGGTAAGTGTGACCTAAACCCCATTGCAGACTCAGTCAGGAAAGTAAGTAAGATAGAATAGAAAAACATATTTTTTGGTTATATTCTAGTGCAGAAAAGGAAGTATAATTTTTTGAACATAATTCAATTGTATGTATGTAATTCATAACCTAAAGCAACAGTCAGTATACATGTCCAATACAAAATTATACAGTGTGATAAGTGATTGGGTTTTATGTCCTATTATAGTGACTAATTACAGTGATCTTTGTCAGAATGCACTCTCAACTGCATTTTGTAGTGAGGGTCACAAATTATTTATCTGTTTTTATGGCGCTATCCCATTCAGATGGGGTATGTCATAGTATTGTTAATGCATGTATTAATGGGGCAGCACAGTGGTTAGCACTGTTGCCTCAGGGACCCGGGTTCAATTCCGGCCTTGCGTGATTGTCTGTGTGGAGTTTGCACCTTCTCCCCGTGTGAGTTTCCTCCGGGTGCTCCGGTTTCCTCCCACAGTCCAAAGATGTGCAAGTTGGGTGGAATGGCCATGCTAAGTTGCCCCTTAATGTCCAAAAGATTAGGTGAGGTTACTGGATTACAGGGATAGGGTGGGGCCGTGGGCCTAGGTGGGGGTGCTCTTTCCAAGGGTCGGTGGAGACTCGATGGGCCGAATGGTCTCCTTCTGCACTGTAGAGATTCTATGAGTAAAGCCTACTGTCACAATAATCAGTGCTCCCTTGTAGTTTGGGAAACCAACCGTTTGGTGCAACCATAGCAGCCACGGGTTGGATTTAACACTTTCCGGCTGGGTGAGGGAGTTGGAACGGTAAATTCCTCCACGCGGGAGGTGGAATGGGAAGTGCGCCCCAGGAGGGGGCGCTCACTCCTGCCCCTGCCGTCCCAATACAGCTAACTAAGTGTCAGGTGGCGAATTGCAGGAGGGCAGTCAATTATCATTGGGAAGGCCCACGCCCAATCGGGCGCCTCGGGTTGGATATCAGGCGGGGCATCAGTCCATGTAAGCCTATAGTAACTGCTTCAGATTAGAACAAACTGTTCGGTCCATCTAGCTGACCAATCCATTGCTACATCACTAACAAACCAAAATCCCATTTGCTAATTAAGAAAAACAAATCCCCGTCCTTCTTGAAACCCATCAAAATTCGTCTTTCT
Organism: Scyliorhinus torazame; assembly: GCF_047496885.1. NCBI lineage: Eukaryota > Metazoa > Chordata > Chondrichthyes > Carcharhiniformes > Scyliorhinidae > Scyliorhinus > Scyliorhinus torazame. The sequence continues at coordinate 284,434,675 of NC_092707.1, read as the reverse complement.
ATGCGGCTAATCTGTTTCACATACTTAATACTCTACATAAAATATGTGCATCTCAAGCATTCCCTATTTTCTCCTGCGGTCTTTGTTTTGTAAATATGACCTTTGATTCTGTGCACAGTTCTTTAAAAAAAAGACTTACTTGGTTTCAATTTGTCACATCATTCCACAATTTCAAATTTCTGCCAGTCCTTTGGAAGGGAAACTAGACAAGCATTTGAGGGAGAAGGAAATAAGAGGGTTACAATGGCAGATTTAGATGAAGAAAGGTGGGAAGAGACTCAAGTAGAGCATAAACACCAGCATGAACTGGTTGGGCTGAGTGGCCTGTTTCTGTGCTAGCATCCTATGTATCTAATGTAATCCTATGTCCTACATGACTCTGACAACAGATAGTTGATGTATGGCCCAAGGAAGATAGTCTTAGAGAGGTTCAGGGCCTTGCCAGAAAATAAGCACCCAAAAAAAGTGAAAAACAGCAAAAGAAAGTCCCATGTGGCACTCCCAATTTGACAGTAAAATTCCAAGCTTATAAATCGTAATTCCTAACATCTTGGGCCAAGCAAGTTTTCCCTTAGTGACACATAAATGGGCATGATGTCAAACTCAATTGAGCCCAACTTGCATCCATTCACTAAATTGATATTATCCCACAGGGAGCTGTGTTTTTTTTTAATGTATTTAAATTCTATTCAAATTAGTAAGCTGTGGCCTGCAGTCTAATGAGATTCCCAACAGCATATCGCTGAACGTTGACAAGGAATACAAAATAGGAATGTGTCACCATTCCCCCTTATATAAATCTGACTGAGTGTAAATATTTAGAAAGCTCAGTGAATGGTGCCTATCAACCAACCTCCTCGTGGGTCAACTTTGGCTTGGCAATCTCACCTTCGAGACAGAGGTGTAGCAGGGACGGTGCGCTGCACTGATTTGTACAAGAGTCTGTTCAAACAAGGCGCCTTCAGGTGAACATAAAAACTCTTGTGACACTATTCAAAGGAGAGGAAGGGAGTTGTCCTAACCAACATTGATCCCCCTACCAACATCACTAAAACAGATCATCTGGCCATTTCTTTCATTACTGTTTGTGGGAGCTTGCTGTGCACAGATTGGCTGCCAAATTTCCCTACTACAACGTTGACTAATTACACTTCAAAAGTACCTTATTGACTGGGAAGCATCCTTAAGTCATGGAAAATGCTGGATAAATACAATTGTTCATCTTTCATAATATTATTGTTTGTGTTTAATTAAGAGCTTTCCTTCTGAAAACCTTAATAGATCAAAAGTTTTACTTTTCACCGAGAATTGTGAGCCTATTCTGCATGATTCAGAGCCCAAACGCGGTGTTGTATGGCATGTTCTCCTGCATTAACTTCTCTGGCTGCAAGCTGTGCCACTACATCTTTAGTGCTCGGGCAGGTCAGGTCAGATATGGGGGAGGGGAGAACAGGAGTTTTGTTTTAAGTTGGTAATTGGGTTCACACTAGATGGAAACCAGATTTGTCCCAGTCTGAATTGCAATTGGGTTGATCACAGTAAGGGAAATTCTCCTTTTCAGTCGTTTGAAGGATGTGAGAATCAGGGCCTTGCCAACAATCTCTCGGAAAGGCAATTTTTGAACTTGGTGAATTTCCATTTTTGCTTGGTTGACCTCTGAGCATTGGGTTGCAACCATTTTAAAATCCAGACATGTTGCCACATTCTTCTACTTTGAAAAATAATCTACGTAAGACCGTTGCTCGAATAGCAAGCTTTGCAGCAGCACATAAATCTCCATCTGGCCTATATATTGGAGCATAACGATGGCTTTAAGGAGCAATACCATGAACAAGTGAATACATTGCTGTGTCCACGAGAGTTCCTGTCTGTATGAATTTCAATCTTGTACACCGCCTACTTTTAACAGATAAAAATTTGTAATCTAGAATCAGAAATTGGGTGGTCGTCAGTATTTACATGCATGGACTAAAAGCAGTATTTACATGCATGGACTAAAAGCAGTATTTACATGCATGGGCTAAAAGCAGTATTTACATGGATGGGCTAAAAGCAGTATTTACATGCATGGGCTAAAAGCAGTATTTACATGCATGGGCTAAAAGCAGTATTTACATGCATGGGCTAAAAGCAGCAAACATTTCAGGCTGCGTAGTTGATTGTTTGAGTTGTTAAGGACACAGCCCAACGTTTATTTTTAAGATGGAGGCAGCGGACATTAAAAAGGAAAGCATGGTCTTTTGCAGATTAACTAGTGAGCATTATCATTGTTAAATTATTTAGAGGGTATTTATAGAGAACGGGGCCAGTGTGAAAATAGAAGAACAATTTCAGTGGTATATAATATCAAAAATATTTATCTTTGATTCTTCCTGTGGAAAGCTGATGCTTTATCAGGTCCAGGCCTCTATTCAAGCCTAGCTCTTGTTATCCGATGTGGAAATCCCAGTTATCGTCCTCTGATGGTTCAGTTGACTAGGGTAGTAGATTGTTACACAGACCAGGTACCGTGCCCATGCCCCAGTCAGTGGTGAATATATTTTGGTCTTGGTCAAGTAGTGGTATACAAGCAACAACTATCTCAATGTCCCTGTGTTGAGGAAGCATCCATTCTTGATCACTGTCCACTGCTTTCTGCAGTATGGGAAATTGGGTAAATGCTAGGAACATTTCCAGCATTCAGTTAGATCATGGGTAATCTGGATATTAACTCGGTCTACCACCTTGTTTCCATCACCCTTTTACTCTTGCCGAACAAAGGGCTTGGCCCTCATTTTAAGGTTCTTCCACCCCTGCCACCACGCTCTCCCCCCACACACACACACACATACCCCAAAGGGAAATATTTGGTTCAGTTATTTGGACAGCCAGGGTGGATCAGATTGGTGTCAACAGCACAGGTCCGATCCTTGTTCTGATACGGTGGGTTCAGAGCCTAATGGTCCTCGGAATCCAGGGGAGATGATCAAGTATAATTGCCAATATTTCTCTCACCAATCCTTTCCGGTGCTAACCATGCTGGATTTTGCAGGATCTGAAGGGTGCCTAATCTACATGGTGTTCATGGGCACATGCATCACCATAGACACAACTGTGTGATCCTTTACAGTCAGATATTCCGGACACTACGCATTATTTGGGGATGAGGGATGGAAGTGAAGTTAAAAGCAAATTACTGCAGATGCTGGAATCTGAAACGAAACGTGCTGGTCAATCTCAGCGGGCCGGACAGCAGTTGTGGGGAGAGGAAACTGAGCTAACGTTTCAAGTCTGGATGACTCTTCATCAAAGCTAGAGAGGGAAGGTTGTATGGAATGCACCCCTCCCCAACAGTTCCAGTCCTACAAGCTGCCTTCTCAAATTCGAGCCCCTCACTCCACCATTGGTGGCTGTGCCTTCAGCTGCCTGGGCCCAAAGCTTTGAAATTCCCTCCCTAAACCTCTCTGTCTCACTCTCTCTCTTCAATACACTCCTTAAAACACACCTGCTTGACCAAGCTTTTGGGCACGTGCCCTAATATCTCCCTGTGTGTGGGTGGGCCGGTGTTGAATGTTGTTTGATAAGCACCTGGGGATATTTTGCTGTGGTAAAGTCAAATTGTTGTTGATGGGACCAACCCACAGCAGGTGGTCTCCCAGCAATATCCTGGATTGTGACTAAGTGAGGAAATTAGGAACTGCTGAACCCAAAGTAATTTCTTTTCCCTCTGTTGCCCCTGCCACACCCCTTTGGCATTGTAGGCTTTGTAAGGGATGGGCAGAGGTCCTGCCTCTGGCAAGGCAGGTTTAGAGCTCCTAGAAGCAGCAAGGACCTTTCCTCCAATGGGGAAATCCCTGTAGTTTTCCATCAAGAATCACAATGAACCCTCCAGGAGATTTTGAATGATCTATGTAAGTGCCAGTACAGAATTGATGGGCCGAATGCGCTCCTCATGTGCTGTATTGTACTATTCTATGATTTGGGGACAGTGTATCTCAACCAGGCCCCATTATTTCTTACTCTCTTGTTAAGGAATACATCTGATATGCTTTATTCTCTGCTTTAACATTAATGCAGTTCTCAGTGTGATAATGGGTGCAGTTGAGTCATTTAGCACTTCATAATTCATTAAAAGGGCATTTTCATCTTTGTAAGTCACAGTCAGAACATTCCAATATTTCTCAACATTTAACACAAAGGTGTCATCTGCTTTGTGCAAAGCATAATTCATAACAAGAGCAACCAACGCTGCATTGTTTGCATGTGAGTGAAAATGAGATTCAATCCTTCTACACTCTTTACCTGAAACAGTGGGGTTCCTTTTTAATTAGTAAATTTAAAAGAGGAAGTGTATAATTTAGACTAGTGTTATTGTGCACATAACAATTTGTTTACATACGAAAAGCAAAACTGTGCAGGGGCAGTAAAATTCCACCAGGTCTGTGATGAAAAGTCATTGACTTAAAATATCACAGATGCTGTCTGACCTGCTGGGTATTTTCAGCATCTTTGATTTTTTTTAAAAATCTGTTTATGTTTAACATTTGCTATTAGTCTGACAAATTCAAAATGGATGATCCAAAATGCTCATTTACACCAACACTAAAGGTGTTTAATGTTGTTCATTTTCTGTGTAGGTTGTTTATTCGTGTAAATGTAATTGAATTTTCCAGCAAAAAGTAAATCTGCTTCTGAGCAGAAAACAATTTAATGAATTGAGATTTTTGGAAATTCGTGCATTTTGCATGTCAATATTATAGTGACAAGTTACCCACTGGAATCTTCTGTAAACCTGCCGTTAACCTTCCAAGCGAAATCCTTTAGGCTTTTTGACAGGGCATCGCTGTGTTACAGCCAATCACTTGTCAGTGAGTTAATCTGCTGACCCTTCTTCTGTCAACGTGTCATAAATCGGGCACAAAATTCAGAGCAAGAAGCCCTGATCACTGCTCACCAATCATCATGCAATGGGCAAGCAGAAGTGTCGCTATAATCGGGGGCGGCACAGCGGCACATTGGCTAGCACAGCTACATCACAGCTCCAGGGTCCCAGGTTCAATTCCAGCTTTGGGTGACTGTCTGCGTGGACTTCCTCCCCGTGTCTGTGTGAGTTTCCTCCGAGTGCTCCGGTTTCCTCCCACAGTCCAAAGATGTGCAGGTTAAGTGGATTGGCCATGATAAATTGTCTATTAGTGTCCAAAAAAGGCTAGGTGAGCTTACTGGGTTACGGGGATAGGGTGGAAGCGTGGGCTTAGTTAGGATGCTCTTTCTAAGGGCCGGTGAAGATTTGATGGACCGAATGGCCTCCTTCTGCACTGTAGATTCTATAAAAGTGGCATTCCTGTGGCTTAGTCAGTAGCACTCTTGCTTCTAACATTGCTCCGGATTCAAACCCCCACACCCAAAATTGAGCAAAAATGATCGAGGTTGACACTGTATTGCAGCTTTGAAGTAGTGCTGCAGTCAGGTGTATTGCTTTGGGTGAGGTGATAAATCGAGGCTCTGTCTGTCACCTCAAGTGACATACAAAATCGCATGGCACTATTTCGAAGAAGAGAAGGGGATTTATCCTGGTGTTCTGGCTAATATTTATCCTTCAAAGCGACATTACAAGAAACAGATTATCTGCTCTTTATCACATTGCTATGTCTGGGATCTTGTTATGTGTTGGCTTCTGTGTTTCCAACATTAAACCAGTGACTACTCTTAAAAAGCAGTTCATTGGGTGTAAAACACTTTGTGGCATCCAGTGGTTGTGACGAGTGTTACATAAATTCTTAGGGCGGCACGGTGGCGCAGTAGTTAGCACTGTTGCTTCACGGCGCCATGGACCCGGGGTCGATCCCAGCCCTGGGTCACTGTCCATGTGGAGTTTGCAAATTCTCCCCGTGTCTGCATGCACCTCACCCCCACAACCCAAAAAGATGTGCAGGTTAGGTGGATTGGCCACGCTAAATTGCCCCATTAATTGGAAAAAAAGAATTTGGTACTCTAAATTTTTTTTTTAAAGAAATGCAAGTCTTTCTATTTTCTTTTAGAGCAGGATCTTGTATTTATATAGCTTCTTTAAACTAGTAAACCACCCAAGACACTTCACAAGAGAGTTATCAAACAAAATTTGACACCAAGCCACCAAAAGGCGATATTAGAATAGGTCAAAGAAGTAGGTTTCGAGGAAAGTCATAAAGGAAGAGAGACAAACAGAATGATTTAGGGAAGGGAAATATCAGCTTCCACAACTTACTTCCACCAAGACCCTACATTGGCTGCAGACCCCAAATTCTGGGAGACTTCCTTTGTTCATTTTGTTTAACACTTCAAATAAACCATGAACAATTGTAATGTGATCAACATGCTCGTGACCCAATGGCTGTCCATTATCCTTTCTCAATCTACACAAGAAACAAAGCAACATTTATGTCTCCTCTTACATCATTGTGGCTTTGAAACAAACATAGAATGATAAAGTACTAAGCAGTGTAACGTAGCTGGGCTGAGTGGAGCCTTCTCCGAAGTGGGATTAGGAAGGTGCAAGGATAGTCATCATTGAGCCACTGTCATACATCTCTGTGCAGCTAATGCAAGAGTGATATCAATGAAGCATTGTGAGCAAGGGGCTAGCCAAGCTTCTCATCCATAGAAGATAGATGGTCAAAGAGGACCAGCATGGAGAAGAAACCAGACTCTAAACAGTAAAAAAGAAAGGCTAAATATAACATTTATGAACACTTAATCACATTGCGGGGGTAATTTTGTTTTGTGCCTTACTCCCTCTCCACTGTGAATTAGCAATATGGCTGTGGTGATATTTAAGAGGTGACGTTGTGTCATTTTGCCTTGAGCTCTGGCGGTGACCTCCACTGTAACCATCTAATGGAGAAACCATTCAAGCACCCTCTGTCTAAAATGGCACTAATTTTAACCTGAGGCCTTGGAATTCTGTAGAGTGGAATTCTCTAGCTGAAAGATTTTAATAGTAGGACATTTTGAAATGTGGACAGAATGTGTGCAGACTTCCTCCACAGGATGTGTGTAACTAAAACATAATCATGTTCTTTATAACCGTGTTTCTGATTTTGTTACACAGTGAAATACTTCCCCCAGCCTTTAAATTTTTTTACAATTTGTAATTAAGTACAATGGTGTTTTAAAAGCATTGTTATTGTCGATTGTTGGCATGTTTATTCATTGTCTCTGCCCAACCTACTTTTTACCTTTTTGGTCCTATAACCCGGTATAACCAGGGAAGACAGAACAAACCGGAAAGGTTCTACTGCTCTCCAAGAAGAATGATCTTGCTTTAAGATTGCATTTAAATAGCCACAAAAGCAAATAAATTAGGCAAAACTCTGATAAAGCACTAGTTAGACCTCAGCTAGAGTGTTGTGTCCCAGTTCTAGGCACCACACATTGGGAAGGATGGAAAGGCCTTATAGAGGGCACAAAGGAAATTTACTAAAATTGTCCCAGAGATAAGGGACTTCAGTTATGTGGAGAAGCTGGGATTATTCTCCTTAGAGACAGAAGGTTAAGGGGACAGCTCCAAAATTATGGGGAGTTGGTGAGAATAATTGAAGAGGAACTGTTTCCAATGGCAGGAGGCAATAAGATGTAGGAACAGAAATAGACCATTCAGCCCATCACATCTTCTCCATCATTCATGACTGATCTGAAAAGATAATCCTCAACTCCACTTTCCCGCCTTATCCCCAGAAACCTTGATTCCATTACTGATTATAAGGAGGGTCAGTAACCAGAGGAAACAGATTTAAGGGATCACCCAAAGAAAGTATTTATTTTACATTAGCGGGTTGTTGTGGGCCGTAGGGATTCTGTGTTCCTGCCAGCAGCGCAACGCCTCTCAATGGTTCCCCGGCGGCAAGGGGTGGCTTCAATGGGAAATCCCATTGACAATCAGCGGGTGCAGAGAATTCCCCTGCCAGCGAACGGCGTGCCGCCAGGAAACATACGGCTGGGGGACCGGAGAATCCCACCCGTGATCTGGAAGGCGCTACCTAAAAGGGCAGTGGGAGCAGATTCAATAATAACTTCCAAAAGAGAATTGGGTAAATATTTGAAGGGAAAATGTTCAGAGCAGGGAAATGGAATTAGTTGAATATCTCTCTAAGAGCTGGCAAAAGCAGAGGGTGGGCCTCCCACCTGTGTTGTATCATTCAGGGATTCAATGAAAAATTTCAAAACAACCACGGACCCACTGCTGGAGTCATTGCTGAACAGAAAGGGCACTTTATTTTTAATTTTACTGTAATACAAGGGAACTGATCAGCGGCAGTGAGAAATTTCCACGGCTGATGTAATATTCTGTGTCACATTTTCCAAGTGGAGGAAGCAAAGAGTTCCTGGGCCCTGGCGAACACAAGATTTCCTTACAGCTCCTGAAGATGAAATGATAGAGAATGTATTATGCAAAAGATACTAGAGAAACAGTGGTAACCGATCGCAAATCAATTGACAAGTACTATGCCACAAAGACCATCTTGAACCTTCCATATATTTTAGCAGCGTTACCTTCAGAGCACATAGGGAAATGCATGATGTGCCATTAGTCAGTGTACACAGAGGGAAATGCATGATGTGCCAACTAGCTACCTCCATTAATAACCAAAGCAAAACTGGTTCAGTAGCCTTTCTCTGTAACAATGATAAAAATATCCTGGGCCTATACCAAGCAACAATTAATAATAAGCAGTTTAGCATTTGAAGTGAAAGTGAGCTCATAAGGTTGAATACATTTGGCCAGATTACATCAGTCAGGCAAGTATTTGTTTAAAGATGGCTGTGTGAAAAGCGAGTCAGTGAGTTGAAATTATGTTCATATGCTTTGTATTATTGAACTTCTCCAGACAGCGTGTTCCAGAGTTTGAATCAGATCAGAGCTTTGTCGACAGAAAATGATATCCAGACTTGTTCTTAATCCTCAGTGAGCCAAGGTGCACCCTATAACCCAGACGGTCAACCAATGGGAGGCTTTGTGATGGATGGCCAGCAACATATGGGAATCAGGCCTCCTGGTAAGACTTATATATGTGTGTATATTTTTCATGATCCATGCTCACTAGTGTTTACATCTTCATTCACACAATTCAGAGTGCTTTTCAGGATTATCACCCTCATCTTTTGCTGCACTTCAACTGCCTGCCTTGCCTTGCCTGTCTTCTATGCACCTAATGTTAAAAAGGGGAAACTGGTTTCTCTTGTTGCAGAAACCCATTACTCCGCTTGACCCTCAGATCCTGATGTTTAAGAAAAAAGAGGGTCTTTTTTGGCACTATCTGTTTTTTTTTTAACTTTGCTCATTTTCTGGAATCTTCTTGGATTTTTATCTCCCTTCTAGGACCTATGAGTGGAATGGGCATGAATATGGGCATGGAAGGGCAGTGGCACTACATGTAATCTTCATCTAGTTAACCAATCGCAAAGCAAGGGGGAAGTAAGTACAAATAGGGTCTTTGTTTTTACATCTTGTTCTTGGAGAATATTTTTTTCTTCATACATTTTTTTTCTTTTTTTTTTGCTGTTCCCGCCCATAACTTCATGCTTCATTCACTCTTTTCCAAACTATTCTTGGGCTCTCTGTTTTCTTTTTCCTACTCATGAATGCTTGAATTCACCACCAGTGACATGAAGATTATTAAAAGAACACACACGTGTATGTAATATATATATATATATTATATATATGTGTGTGTGTTTATATATGTATATACATATATATTTAGGGAACATTTGTGCCTAATGCCGTTATCGGGAACTATGCGCAGTAACACAGAGTGAGAGCCACATGACAAAAACAAGAACCAGCCAGAGGGGGGAGTGTGTCGCCATAGCAACAGACTGATTGGCAAAATGTAAGCAGTCTGCAGCAGTGCAAGGAGAGGAAAGAGCATGTCCCCAAAGTGTCATAAATCTGTCTAGCCACAGTTGATGCATGAGTTACATTTATACACTAACCTGGGAGACACCAAAAAGGCAATCGGACAATGTTCGAACAGCAAAAGAAAACAGGAGCATTGAATATAATTTGAATTGAGACAAATCCCTACATATTCAATTAGGGTGCTGATTTATCTTTTTGTTTTAAGCAAACCATCCGTGAAAGCATTTTTTGGGGGGTTGCAGAAAATTAATTTTTTTTTTGAAAAGCCAGGCAAAATGGAGGAGGGTGCAGCAGTGTGTGGAGTTCAGCTCAGACTAATTGCGCACATCCAAATTAAGTATGCCATCACGTGCAGTGTGACAAATGGATTTGACTTTTGGAGTATACAAAAATAGAGATCATTAATGCAATCCTGAATGGTTGGTCCGGGTAAAGCAAAGCCTTGTGAGCTTGCTGCATTCTACTGCCCTTGCCCTTGATGATAAATGAGCGTTATCCTCCTTTTTTTTAATTAAACAAACCATTTTTTGTAGATTCCTGTAGTGCTCCATTCCATTTAAACACCAAACCGCACCAACCAACAGCAGCACACACAGAAAAGGCACATTCCCTTCCACTACAATTTTTCCGAAGGTTGGCACTAATTGACGTCCTTCTGGTTGTTTCCAGTCGTGAAAGCACTCTCTTCTGATTGTCCTCTCTCATGTGGCAGTACACATTTTTTAAGATCTCCGGGCCAAGTGAATTCTCGATATGTGCTCTGCGTGGAATCAAAGATCAGTCTGACAATTAGCTGTGAAAAAATTCTACTGAGCTGAGAAATGCAACAGACTTATTACCTTAGCATGGAAATTTCTGGCTTGGCTAATTTAAATATTGTTTCTTAGTTTCTAGGTCAATTAAATTTAAATGATGTATTATATGCTTCATGACCAATTAAATTAATAGGTTATTACAAAAATATTATCGGCTTATTTGATTATGGAGCTGTGGGTACAGTATATTTTATAAGCAATTTTCATTAGTTCACAATTGTTCCTTTAGGCAAGATTAAGCAGCCGTTTGCTGAACAGCCTGAGACCTGAATCCAAGGTGTTTGTAGCAGTCACAGAGCCATATTACTCAGAAGCAAAGCCAATTGAACCTACTTAGTGAGAGCGCTATGCTTTCCAACCCCGATGATTATAGAGCTTATAGCTCTTAGAAACAATACACCTGTCAGTTCCCATCAACCATGGCAACCCATGCAGAAGGTAGAGGCCCACAGAAAGCGGGAGGCTCATTGTTTTAGCCCCCCATTTTTCTTTTTGTTTCCATCCAAACTCAGCCAAGGGTGGCCTGAATTCAAATTCTGCCTTTCAGACATTAGTGATCACAGAGAAAGATTTAATTAATGAACATTATTGATTTGCTCCCATGTGCCAAGCAGCCTCACAGGTATGGCTTAGTAAGCATGCTTAGTGACCCCAGCCCCCACCACCCTGGCTTCCTTGGAGGCCTTTGTTAGGAAATCCACCCTCCAATTACCAGGCAGAAGTTTTTTGACCTTTTTACAAGGTCATGATTCTCCCCCTTCTTTTGCTCAAAATCTTTCCATTTTCCGTAATAAAAATGATCGCTGATTAAGATTTCCCTTAAATTGCTGCGACCCCGTGGTCTTTGAACAATAGGGGGTATGTTGTTCCAGTTTTCGCCAGCGGGACAGTGTAATTAGAAATTTCTTTTTAATTGCACCACGGCCAGTTTGGACTAAACCTTTCCTACAATAATGAGGGACTCATTTCAAACTGTGGGACACATTTCGAATGTTACTCTCAACATTTACTTCTTGCATGATCATGTTTTTCTTTACAATGACTTAAACTTCTAAAAGTTTTTTAGACTATTATTTTATTGTTGGTCTAAACTTCCCATTGTTTTTGCGAAACACAGTGTAGCCAAATGTGTTTGTGTTATACATTGAACAAGATCTTTATTTACCAGTTAAAGCTTTCCTAACTCCCTCTTTGTTTTGACTGTATGTGTTGTTAAAGTTTTAAGTAGGTTCAGAAGCACTTCTTTTGTTTTGCTAAAGAGTTCCATGTGCTTTTTTGCAGGATTGCAAGGTATGCCAGGGGACTATGTATCTCAGGGTGGTCCAATGGGTATGAGCATGGGACAGCCAAGTTACACCCCTCCCCAGATGCCCCCTCACCCTGCCCAATTACGACATGGACCTCCCATGCATTCCTACATTCCTGGACACCCTCACCACCCAGCGATGATGATGCATGGAGGACCACCACCCCACCCTGGAATGCCAATGTCAGCATCTAGCCCCACAATGCTTAACCCAGGAGACCCAACAATGGGAGGACAAGTCATGGACATCCATGCCCAGTAGCTGAAGGGAAATTGCATCCACAATGGTGACCTGAGTTTCAGACACTGATTCCTAAAGCAGTGAAATAGGAGCTCTGTTCTTCACATCTACTGTGGACCAACCGGAATAGGACATCTTTCACAGGGATCCTCAGATCAGGAAGCGTCATGTGAGAATCAACTCCGACGATAAGAGAGAGAAGACTGCTCTGGTTATAACTTGTACATTGGATTGTACTGTCCCTATAATATGTTGTTTCTTGTAGATTTAAAAAAATACTATGTAAACTTTCTTCCACACTATGTGTGTTGTTTCCAAGGCCCCAGTCCTCCTGCAATATCCTCCTTAGTGCGAAGGCAGCCTTACATATTGCCCTGCAAATGACTGAAAACCGTTATTATCAGGATTTCTTTTTTTACACGACGCTACGTATGTCGGGCAGAAGACTGCCCAGGCAGGATTTCAGTCACGCAGTCTCTAGCCTACGGCTTGAATTTGCATGTCTAATTCATTTACTCACCGTATTTGAATTGGCCTGAAATCGGGTAGGATGGGAAAACTGCAGCCATCAACAATGATTAATCAGCGGTTTCCAGGCAGTGTCTTAAGGAGAGTGCTCTTGTCACATCAGAGACTCCGCACAACAACGCGGACACGTATCACATTCTCATTGATGCAATTAAAAACATCCATGGACCGGTTGAAGACATTTTGTCTTTACAAGTATGTTTACACTATTCTTTTATTCTCAACAACAACAACAAAGAACACCAACATGTTATCGTCTGAGCGTATTTCCATTTCGGTGATCAATCCGGGGAGAATTTGTGTAAACCTTGTAAATAGATACAATTCTTTTTTGTGCAAAAAAAAAGGACTGGAAATAATTAAATGTATTATTGCAAATTTTTTTTTGTAAAAGTAGCAGTTTGGTATGAGTTGGCATGCATAAAATTTACTAAATGGGATGAGCTAATGCCTATTATTGTGGTTCTAAACAGATGCTTGTGGATAGCATTTTTTTCTATCAAGAAAGCAAGAAGTTAATGGTAATAATCGCACACAGAGTCTTAGAGTTCTGATCGAAGCGGTTTGGATTGTAACATAACGGAGTCAATTGTTGTAGTTTTCCTTAACTGTGTGCGGTCATGAAATCTGAATATAAAATAAAAATTATTTTTGTCATGCTGATTGTTCTTGTTTGGGGAATACCATTCTTTACTTCCACCAATGTCAGTGCTTTTCTTTTTTGTTCAAACAAATCCTTTGGACTGACGCAAGTGACAACGCCAATCGCAGTCTCGCTTTATCCGGCTCGTAAAATGTTAGGAAAGGAGGAGGGGCTGGGGTGGGGTGGGGCTGATCCCTAATGTGGGGGGGGGGGGGGGCTGATTCCTGATGTGGGGGGGGGGGTGATTCCTGATGTGGGGCGGGCTAATTCCTGATGTGGGGGGTTGATTCCTGATGTCGGGGGGCTGATTCCTGATGTGGGGGGGAGGGCTGATTCCTGATGTGGGGGGTTGATTCCTGATGTGGGGGGAGCTGATTCCTGATGTGTGTGGGGGGAGGGGCTGATTCCTGATGTGTGTGTCTATGGGGTGGGCGGGGGGGGGGGGGTGCTGATTCTTGATGTGTGTGGGGGAGCAGATTCCTAATGTGGGGGGAGTTGATTCCTGATGTGTCGGGGGAGGGCTGATTACTGATGTGGGGGGGGGCTCATTCCTGCTGTTGGGGGGTGGGCTCCCGAGGTTGGGAGCTGATGTGGGGGGGGGGGGGGTTGTTCCCGAGGTTGAGGGGGGGTGCTGTTCCCCGAGGTTGGAGGGCTGTTCCCCGAGGTTGGGAGAGTGATGACCCCCGATGTTGGGAGGCTGATTTCAGATGTCGGCAGCGCCAGGACATCTTCACATCTGTCCGGGCGCCTGAGGTTGTAAAAGAGAAACCACTTTTCTATAATGAGACTGTCAAACTCTCAGCTCGCTGTTCAGCTGTAACCCAAGTGGAGTTGACACACCCAACAACAACAACAAATAATCCCCCCTTTCATAGAATCCCTACAGTGCAGAAGGAGGCCATTTGGCCCATCAAGTCTGCACCTACCCTCTGAAAGTGTACTTCACCCAAGCTCACTACCCCGCCAACCCCTTTAGATTAATTCTCTAAATGACACATATTTCTGGACACTAAGGGCAATTTAGCGTGGCCAATCCACCTAACCCGCACATCTTTGGACTGTGGGAGGAAACCGGAGCACCTGGAGGAAACCCACGCACACACGGGGAGAAAGTGCAAACTCCACAGGCAGTGACCCGAGGTCAGAATTGAACCCGGTTCCCTGGAGCAGCAATGCTAACCACTGTGCCACCGTGCTTCCTCACAGACATTTCATTACACTTTGAGGTTTACCGCGTACCCTGGAAAGAAGTTACCAAAAGTGCAATCGATAATTTCTCCTGATAAACTTTGGAAAATGATGCATTTTTGCCGTCCCTTTATTGTTTCTGTTTTGTTTTAAACCGTGCATTTATATATTTTGTTTTTTTGCAAAGTGTTTGCTTCAACTTGCTGGATTTTGCCCACCACAGGAATCAGAAGGTGCTAGCGGAATGCTTTATAAAAGAATATTAACAAGAGAAAGGGGTCCATGTGTTGCTGGATGTTCACATCAGCTCAAATGGCCGAAATGTAACAATAAAAATACTTTCTGAAAATAAATGTTAGTGTCAGAAATGTTCCTTCCCCCTTCCCATCCAAACTAAATGCACGGATACAGAAGACCGTAGTCGTGTGGAAAACGGGTCGCTCCTTTTTGCATTAAAATTCATTTCGATAAAATTGCCACAAACATTTAAATACAGAGATTAGTTCCCAGTCATGCCTTATTGCACTCTCTGAATGGACACGTTAAGTACATTTTGTTGGTGGAGAGACCGTATTCTCGGGGCTGCCTGCCGTTTCCTAGCTACACCAGATCCAAAGTACCCCCCCCCCCCCCCTCCACACACACACACACACACCCCTCCAGCCCATCCCACCCCAAGCGAGGTCGCAGTGGGCACCCTCTCCCCTCCATAATTCAGGGGCCGCTGAATCCCCTCACTGTCCGGAGGGTGGGCTAAAGAGCGCCTCGCTCCGCCTATTCCCTCCCCCCCCCCCCCCCCCCCCCGCCAAACAAAAACCCCCACAAAGACCCCCAGAAGAATGCGCTGAGAAAGTTTGCGCTGTATAAAGGCTCTGTTAGCGTGGTGCCTGCAGAATAATCCCAGAGCCACTCCATCCCTCCTTCAGGCAGCCAGCAATCTTTCTCAGGTTTGACTGCCATCTCTTGGGAAGGTCGAAGAATGATTCTTGCGAAATGCCCAGCGCTGTGTGTTCAGCCCCCCCCCCCCCCCGGTGGCTCCACTCAGCCATTCGAGCGGCGGCGGGGGGGGTATGATTATTTTCAGCAGTGCTCTTATTTTGGCGCAAAACGAAAAACAGAACAATTTAATAAGAGGAGCTCTGGTGACAATTCTTCACCGGGATTGTGTGCGTCAGGGGGAAATACATCCAGCTGTTGGTTGAGGGACGAAGTCTCCTTTTGAAACTGCTTGCTGGGGGATAGCCCGGAGTGTTTGTGTGCGGGAGCGTGTGTGAAAATGTGAGTGAGTGTGAATGTATGTTCGTGAGTACGTGTGTTTGTGTGTATATTCGTGTTTATGTGGACTGGATTTGCTCACTTGGCTGGGCGGCTGGTTTGTCCCTGTACCGGCTGTGGTTCTGTCCCTGTACCGGCTGAGGTTATTCATGAAGGCCCAGCCTTTTCAACCTTGCCCCCAGCTTGAGGTGTGGTGAGCCCCAAGTTAAATCATCACCGGTCAGCTCTCCCCCTCACAGGAGACAGCAGCCTATGGTCATCTGGGACTATGGCAACTTTGTTTTTACATGTTTGTATGTATGAGTGTGAATGTGTTTCTGTATGTGCTTTTGTATGAGTTGAATCTTGAGTTTGTGAGTGTGTTTGTGTATATATATATATGTGTGAGTTTGTGAATGTATGTATGTTTGTGTATGTGAGTAAGTTTGTGTGTTTGTGAATGCATGTAATTAGGTGTTTGTGAGTGTGTGTCTCTGTGTGCTTGTGATGGAGAGTGTGTATGAGTGCGTGTGTGTATCTCTGTGTATGTGATGGAGAGTGTGTATGAGTGTGCATGTGTATGTGATGGAGAGTGTGTATGAGCATGTGTACATATGCGTGTGTATGTAATGGAGAGTGTGTATGAGTGTGTGTGTCTATGTCTGTGATTGTGTGTATGAGTGTTGTGTCTGTGTGTATGTGTATGATTATGAGTATGTATGAGTGTGTGTATGTCTGTGTGATTGTGAGTGTATGTATGTGTCTATGTATGTGTATGAGTGTATGTGTGCATGGGTGCCCATGTGTTTGTATGTGTCTGTGTGTGTATGTGTGCATGTATGTGAGTACGTGTATGTGTCTGTGTGCGTGATTGAGTGCGTATGAGTGTGTCTGTGCATGTCGTTGTGAGGGTGCATGAGTGTGTGTCTGTGTATGTGATTGTGTGTGAGCGTGTGTCTATGTATGTGATTTTGTGTGTGTTTGAGTGTGTGTATGTACGTGATTGGGTGTGTTTCAGTGTGTATGTATGTGATTGAGTGTGTATGTATGTGCGTATGTGATTATGAGTGTGTCTGTCTGCAAGTCTGTGTATGAGTGCATGCATGTTGCTGAGTGTGCGATTGTGTGTCTATGTAAGTGTGTATGTGATTGTAAGTGTGTGTGTGATTATGAGTGTGTGTGTGATTGCGAGTATGTGTGTGTGTGTGTATGTGATTCTGAATGTGTGTGTGATTGTGAGTGTGTATGTGATTGTGTGTGTGTGCGTGATTGTGAGTGTCTGTGTGTGTGATTGTGAGTGTGTGTTTGATTGTGAGTGATTATGAATGTGTCTGTGTATGAGTGTGTGTGATTGTGAGTGTCTGTGTGTGTGTGATTGTGAGTGTCTGTGTGATTATGAGTGTGCGTGAGGGTGTGCATTTGTATGTGAGTGTGTGTCTGCGTGTGTGTGATTGTGTGTGTGTGTATGTGATTGTGAGTGTGATTGTGAGTGAGTGTGATTGTGTGTGTGTATGTTTGTGTGTGTGATTGTGAGTGTGTGTAATGGTGTGTGTGATTGTGAGTGTGTGTCTGTGTGTGTGTGATTGTGAGTGTGTGATTGTGAGTGTGCGTTTGTGTGTGTGATTGTGAGTGTGTGTCTGTGTGTGCGAGTGTGTGTGGTTGTGAGTGTGTGAGTGTGAGTGTGTGTTTGTGTGTGTGATTGTGAGTGTGTGTTTGTGTGGGTGAGTGTGTTGTCTTCATGTCAAGCGGTGGCGGGACGGAGGAAGGGGTTGAGCAGGAGATCATGTTAATATTCCCCCCCACACCCCCGTGCTGCCATGGCTTTGGATGTCATCGGTTTCCTTGGTGACAAGTAATACAGCCCAAAACCCCCGGGCTCCCAGATTGTTAGAGAGGGAGAGAGACTCTATTTCTGGGCCCTCATCTATCACTGTCAGGAGATAATGATTCCCGTTTCAGCTTCTTATTGATGTATGTAATTGCGTTATCTCCGAAGGAAGGGGAAGGGCCGATCAATAAGAGCTTTGGTCTGGGAGGGAGCTTGCAGTCCGTGCCGCGAGAATGGAGAGATAGCCTTTCGAAAGCGTCTCATTCTTTTCAGTTATTGCGACCAGCACCCCAGGCACAAGGCAGCAGAGGGTTAAGTTCTTAACAAGGGAGAGGCAAGGAGAGAGGGAGTCGAATGGGTCGCAGTTACACTCGCAATGAATAAAGAATAAAAGTTCATTATCAATATTGGCCAACAATTACTATCACCAACCGCCCAACCAGCACAATTCACATGTTGAAAGTTCAACTGAATATAACACCAAGCACCATTTTCACAAGATCCAATCGGGGACACACACACAGGTTTTTCAGTTTAATGAAGCGGTGAAAGCAAAACACTTCAAAAATTAATGGCGCACTGTAAAAGGCATTTTAATTTACTCGCGTTCTCCCTCCCTCCCTTTTTCCACCTTTCAACCATTTGCAGTGTCAGGTCGCTAAGACACAGTCACCTCGACACAACTGGTTCCTTGCGAACAGGTTACGACCTCGCACTGATGTCAAGTTTATTTATTTTACTCTCTCTTTTCAGCGCGAAATGTGACTTTTTAAATTCAAAAAATAAAGTGAGATGTATTTGTGCCAGTCCTAATATCCCCCCCCCCCCCCCCCCCGCTCTCCTTCACGGGTTTAGTTAAAAAGATGCATTGAATTGTTTGGTGGTTGTTCAAACTCCCAAGATGACTACATTCGGACGGCTGGTGCTGTTGGAGATATTAACCGGCCGCTTTCTGTTACACCGACCAGTTCTCGCCCAGTTGTTGCAACTTTTTGTTGCTGTTGAAGTTTTGACTTTACCGACTGTCGCCCGCACTGCAACTAAACTGCAAGCGGGGTTAAATGCAAAAACTGCAATGCAAAAAAGCTGCTCCAAATATTACCTTCACTCTCCGAGATTGTGCCCCCTAATTAAAACTCCTTTCATTTCACCCAAGTCTCCTTTCAATTTCACCCACCTCTCCTTTCAATTTCACCCACCTCTCCTTTCAATTTCACCCACCTCTCCTTTCAATTTCACCCACCTCTCCTTTCAATTTCTGTCTCAAACAATTCGGTGACCAACATAACACTGGTTCACCTTGCTGCACTGGGTGTGTCTGATACTTTAAAATATATATTTGGAACAGTAGTGAGTATTTCATCCGAAACCCTCTCTTCAGTAGAATCACATTGAGGTAAATGCTCCCCGGGTTTCGGCCGCTTTAATCTCGCAACCCCTCAATTCAGCGGCAAACGCTGCTTTAATATACTTTGCAATATTACGTAGAAATGCACTCCAGAATGAAACATGTGTGAATACATAATTGCTTTGATTGGGGCTGGTTAAAATATTCCTTCAAACGAGCTTCTCAGTAAATATAGAAATCGCTTATTCCTTCTGACAGATCATTTGATTATTTTTTTGGTTGTAATCCTCTCTGAGTCCCGTGCATCGTTCCCGCGGGGATGTACAGTAAATACATTCTCTGCCTCATACTTGGGAGTGTCACACTATCCCTCAGCTGCTAGTATGGGCTGTTCTCTCTGGCTATTTTTTATTTGTAAACAGGTGATATGTTACTACCTTTGCGTTTAGATACAGAGATCTGATTTACCCCAGAATCCAAAAGCTGTCTGTCCCCCAAAGCAGCGGGAACGAAGGCAGGTCAGAAGTAATCGAATGTTAACCATCACATCGGGACCGTTACTGGGAGAAACGCGAATCCACCCTCCCCCGGTTTGAAACGGCTGGAACGAAAATGTGTTATTTCAGTGCAGAGGCTGCACCGTGACACAGGTTGTTTAACACAAAACAAAGTGAAAGTATTTCACCCTGCATGTCACCCTGATCAGAAACTTAAATGATCTCAAAGGCAAAACACCGGGGGCGGTGCTTTCTAAATTGTTCGGCTCTAGGGCTAGCGTCCGCTTGAAATTTACCGTTTATTTTGTTTGTTTAACAAATGATCATTTTAAATCTCATGTCTGTGTCACTGATAATTGTTTGAGCTCTCCCCGAGTCGCCATTAATCGGAGCATATCGAAATTATTTCCTTTCCAGGCAAATGCCGAGAACATCAATAAATGGTTTGAATTAGGGAACACATTTTCCGAGCGAGTGATTTTTAAATGGGGGGTTGGAAGGGTGGGGGGGGGGGGGGGGGGGGGAGTGGGGACTGCGTCTCGAAGGAATGGCTGAAAATTTAATCTCGTTCAGAGATTAAAAATGAAGAACCGAACTTTGGAAAAGTCGAAAGTTCAGAACGAAATTGAGGAGGACAAAGTCTGTCTGGTTTATTCATCCCTCGCTGCCGTAGACATTCTGTCGATGGTTTTGTTAACAGATTGTTCGAGGGTCCCAAACGCGTACAAAATATATATTGTTTCGACTAATTCCCAGGAGTTCGTTCAGGGAACAGTTGGAGAGTAAAAAACAATCGCCGGGAGAGGGAGCGAATGCAAGTGATGATCCCTGACTGGCGCTGAAAAATTACCAAGCCAATAATATTTCCATCCCAGGACACTGCGCTACTCCGACTCCAGAAAGGCACCTATCAACAAATTGTTGATGTAAATATTCAGATGATTAAATCAAAGTGCTGGAAGGCGACCGTGCAGACATTCTAAACCCAACAATTACAAACACATCGATTTCCAGGAACACAGGAGGCATATTTCAAATATTTCATTGCAATAAATAAGACAATATTTCCATTCTGAGATTCTCTGCGCGTTCACATTCTTTGGTCAGTTGCTCTGTAAAAGGATGTTAACACACGTGTATTAGATTTCTGTTTAGTTATAGTCTTAGTTCTATAGGAAGCATCGCAATTGTCAGGATGTCCTCAGAACGAGTCGGTGCTCATTCCAGTTGAGTGTTTAAATCAGCCCCAACCCTAACCTCAAATGCTATATAATCCATTCAGGGACCGTCATGTTGAAAAAAAAAGATATAAACATCAGAGTGAGATCCAGGTGTGTCGCGCGAGATGGGCGGAAGACACGAATTTCCCGAAGATCTGAAACGCAGCAAATTTGGAGCAGAGGATTTGGGAGAGGGAGGCGGTAGGCAGAGGGAGGTTCATGATGAGAGGAGTGGTGAACAGTGATGCATTTGCAAAGATTAGAGGAGGGAGGGATGATATGCGTCAAAGTTAAGCAAGGAGGAAAAAGGGGGTACACGTGGAGGAAAAATAAATTCAGGGATTTTTGTCACACAAGAAGTGAGGAGTGATTCCAGGGAATTTGGGATATTTGCTGGGTTTGCGAAGGGGCGGCCGACCTCCCCCTACTGGCGAACTGTTTAAACTCAGTAAACTCACTGCAAAGGTCAGCATTCGAACTAAAGCAGATGGCAGAGAATTTCCCAGCACATCGCTGCATGGTTCCTGCAGTTTTTGTTTGGCTAATTTTAGTCCCAGAAATACAAACATATGTATAAATATATACACGCACAAGATCACGTTCTAAAATGAAGTCGTTCCTTGCAACAGGGTTAAAGGAAGACAGATGCATAAGCTTCGGTCAGAATTTCCTCATTAATTCAGCCAATCAAACCCCATCTTCATTTACTGAGCTGCCGGATGATTTAATCTGTGCACATCAGTGTGGGACAGCTGCAATTACAAGCAGTAAAATGACATGTCTTGGCTATTGTTGTCAAACATGGTGGATTAAAAAAATGTGACAAGCATTTCCACAGTAACTTGTCTAAATGAAACTGTATCAGAGTACATATGGCAAAGGTGAAGTTTCCGCGATGCACTCTGTTTAATTATTGTCTCCGCACTCGTGTGAAAAGTAGCAGGGGGTTTGAAGATGGGTGAATGTTGCCCCTGGCCTTATCAAGCGATTGCACTTTGATTGCTGGGCAGCAGTGCCATTGCCACGCTGGACCATGCCCTATAACGTTCCTTCTTTCAAGTGTGTGCAAATTAGGAGCATCTCTGATTTAGTTGCACGGTTTCTTGTCTCTTGCTTCCCTTCTATTTATTTTAATGAGATCATCTACTGTTAACCCTTTCACCAAGGCAAATTTAGATTTAGGATTTGGACAAGCCTCTCCCAGACATAATTAATTCGATGCTTACATCGTTTAAAGAATACGAGACCCGCGTTTTTTTTCGGGGGGGGGAGATAAAATATTTGGCTGAAAATTCGAACAAAACATCCAAATAATTCAAAGATAAAAATGAACAACTTTGATCACTGCAGTATTCTGGCCGACTGGATCTCGGGAGTGAGGATGTTAATTGTTTCATGTTGCTCCTCAGTTTTTAGTTTACTGGTCTCATTGCCATTGCAAATTTAATCCATTCACTGATTATTTCCTATCAGCCACTAGCTATTCTAATACCATTAGCTCTAAAATGGCCAATTCTTGTAATCATAAAACAACCAGTATGCTTTTGTTTTGTGTTTTTATAATAAAATGAGCTATTGTTGGGAGAAAGTTTTTCATTACTTGATTGAGGTCACACATTCTGTTCGGAGTGGCATCAGGTGTGGCAACATTCCGGGAAAGAAAATGTGGCTATATGCATTGTACCTGTTCAGCTATTCTTCTCTGTCTTTCTGTCTCTGTCTGTCTGTCTCTCTCTCTCTCCAACCCCCATTCTTCTCTGAGTCCTGAGATCTTCTTCAGCCAGCAGAAGGAATTAAGATTGACCTTGGCAGCTGATTGCCAAGGTCAGAGCAGACAAGGCTGCCTCAGGTGTCAGCACATGCTAGGCCAGCTCAGCTCCACTCCACCTGATGAGATCTGATCCAATAATAGTCACTGTGTTAGCCTTTAATGAGGCGCCCTGCGAGAGCTTATCGGCCTCCACCTGCTCTCTGCGGTAATACCAACAGTTCCAGAGAATGTCAAAAAAGCACAACCGTCCTTTCCCTCTTCATTCTCTTGTGCTGGGAGATTGTGTTTCAGACTAACAATAGCCACTTATGTTCTGGCCTTCTTTGATCCAGGTATGTCCTGGAAGAGCACCTGACAGTGAGTTTTGATTCAAGAGAGAATGTGAAGAAAGAAACAGGACCCTCTATATCTGTGGTTAATATGAAGGATGAGATTATGGGGTGAACTTCATTGAGAACAATTCAGTTTAGTGTCTCACAATGTCAGTACCTTTCAGATCCTGCAGATTTATCTGATAATACAATATATCTGTTTCCATGATTATCATAAACACATAAATTATCATCTCAAACGATTTTTGTGAAAGTCTTTTATGCTGCAATAAATGGTATGTGACAGCTGAATCCTTTGGGTAAAGTAGATAAAAGCAATCGAATGCCAAACAGATAAGACATTTTAAAAAAACACTGTGCATTCAATATTTAATCTTTTAATTTTAAACAAAAGAAAATAAACTAAATGTAGAACCAGGAATATGTGAAATTTGGCTCTTGATTGTAACTTTTACAAGCAGATTTATTATAAAAATTGTAAAGATCTGGTGACAGACGTTCAGTGTTCATAATTTGTCTTTCAGTTCTGGAAGTTAACATTATTCAAGCGTTACAAAATAATATCAAAACATGGGCTGAGGAATAGAATTCTTCGGCTTCGCTTTGGCCAAATCACTTTACTCACGGAATTGGTCAGGCTATACTATATTTGTTTTATTTCCTCCAGCTCAGAGGGCAATTAAGGTTTCTATCAGGTAAATGCAAATAGAACAGGGAAAACATAATACATGCCACACTCAACAATTCCAGCAGCGTAATCAGTGTGTGAAGAAGCTGGACACTTTATGGGAGAGGCAAAGATTAGGCGAGTAGAGGCCTGGTAACAAATAGTGCTGGGTAGGAGAGAATGTACACAGAAATATTTTTTTTGCTGGATCTTGATCTGAATGTTCTGCCTGCATTGCACTTAAACAAACAACTGTCATGAAAGGCTAGCAGCCCCATTTATCAGCCTGTTTGTCTACTGAAGGGACACAAGCTTATATATAAAAAGTGATGTAAGCACCGGCTTTCATTTATTTATAATTTATTTAATATTTTCTTTTGTTGTTGGTGAAGATTTGTGTGCATCACTTCCTGAATTTTTCAATATTACAGAATAATGGTCCAAATAAATGAGAAACACCAGGAACTTAAAGATTTAATTTAGATTCAGACTACACATTATACTTTCTTGGTTGTGACACACTCTGATACAATGGATCATTTTTACTTAGGTTTCATGAAGGGATTGTTTCTGTCTCTCAGACTAGAGATTTCCCAGTTCAGACAGATATTCAGGATTTTTACAGTTTAAAAACTGGAGCCAGGTGTCAACTAATCCAAGCACAAATTGAATCATCATCACAGGAGATTTCCCATACAGGCATATATTATGGTTAAAAATTCAGAATGACCAATATAATTTAATCCATTTTTGTCACACAGATGTTCTGGGTCAAAATATTTTTTCATTAGTTGAAGGAAGTAGTAATTTTAAAAAAAATAATGAATAGCTTTATTTTTAGTCTGACTGTAATCTGTTTTGACATATATGTGATTTTTTTACTCTGCCTCCTCTTCTCGTCCACCCATTTCCACCCCCAAAACTTTTGTACAATGCACATAGAAATGACATTAACTGCAGTTCCAACAACCTCAAGCTGGACAACATAGAATCCCTTTATTTCTGTGCCCAGGTAAATGCATCACATTTTCAGCTGACGAGGAAGCTATATTATCAGTGGAAAAAATGCTAGTAATGGTCAGATATCCAGAGAGATAAGGAAAGTCAGAACAGACGAGTTACAAACCTGCCTTTGTTGCCAGAGAAATATTTGTTCAGCCTTCAATGAAATGAGTGAAATTTGCAGAAGATCTCTTGGAGATAGTGCAGTAAAATCCCTTTATATGGCTATCTGATATGGAGGATATATAACAGAGAACAGTGGGATACACAGCTTGCCCATATATGAAGAGTCTATAAAGTTAAGTTTCCAGACATGAGCGGGATAAACTGAACTTCCTACAGTCCTCCCATTTCTTTATTATGTTTGCACTCAGATGTAAAATAATACACACAGTTTGCATTTATTACAATTGTCTCCAGTTTTGTGTAAGACTTTATGATTTACCTGCTGTAGGATATTGAAGTGTGCTACATGTCATCAAAAAAAACACTGCAACATTGCACAGTTCTTTTATTATTATTTTGTTGTGGTTTCCATGCATGAGTACTGACTAAAACATAAACTCGCTAGTCAAGGATAAATTACACTGCAATGGCCATTGTGGCTGCCAGTAAACACAGTGTGATGCAACTGGGCTGTGTTGTGGAGTGTACTCCCTGAATGTTGGCTTTTACCATACATTAAAGCCACAGGATTACAACAAAAGACAATGTGTGATATCATGATCAGCAAGCAATGGCAACTTGCATTTATATAGTATTTTTAATGTAGTACAACACCCCTCGTCATTTCACAGGAGTTGTGATATTTCACAGGTAGATGTGAAGAGGATGTATCCTGTTGTTGAGAATCTAGAGCTAGGGGCCACTGTTTAAAATTAAGAGGTTGCTCATTAAAATGGAGATCACAGAATCACAGAATTTACAGTGCAGAAGAAGGCCATTCGGCCCATCGGGCCCGCACCGGCCCTTGGAAATAGTACCCTGCTTAAGCTCACGCAGTCACCTTATCCCTGTAACCCAGTAACCCTACATACCCTTTGGGGCAATTTAGCATGACCAATCCACCTAGCCTGCACACCTCTTGGTTGTGGGTGGTAACCGAAACACCGTAGGAAATCCACACAGACACGGGGAGAAAGTGGAAACTCTACACAATCACCTGAGGCTGTAGTTGAACCCGGGACCCTGGAGCTGTGAGGCAGCAGTACTAACTGTGCCGCACTGATGGGCAGGATGCAGATTTGAGGTTAGTATTAGATGAACCATGATCTTATTAAATGGCAGAGCAGACTTCCTTCCTTTTATGTTTGTAAGTTCATGGAGGGTGGAAGATGGAGGGCAGTGGAATATTGGTAAATCAAGAGGTAACTAAGACATGGATAAGGGTTTAAGAAGCAGATGAGTTGGGATGAGGGTGGTGGGATGATTATTTGGAGCTGGGAACAAGCAGTGATGGAGAAGTTGGAAACTCGGTTCATGGTGAAATAGGAGACAAGTTTGCAAATGGTCTGCTTCAGCCTTAGACAATGGGCGGGGAGAGAAATGGAATTAGGGTTCGTGAACATAGATTGTGGCAGGCTGTGGAAACAATGGCTTAATTCTTCCCAATATTTAATTGGTGGAAAATTATTCTCATCTAAAACTGGATATAGGACAAAAAGAAGCATGACAAAACAGATGTGGCGATGGACTTCCGGTGGCGACCATGGAGGAGTGGGTCGCACATTCGATAGCTCCCGCCTGCGACGGACTTTCGGACTTTTATTCCCCGACTTTTCTCGGACTTTATGGGATAGGTCGGTGAAGTGGACAATATTAAGAAGGATTCCCCCTCCGATGTATGCCTAATTGGACTAGAAGTGGCCGTGTGAAAAGACTCAGCCCAGATAGAGTGAAGCAGTTGGAGCTGGGACCGCGGCGCAGCATGGCGGAGGGTCAGGACCAGGGGGCGGAGGGTCAGGACCAGGGGGCGGAGGGTCAGGACCAGGGGGCGGAGGGTCAGGACCAGGGGGCGGAGGGTCAGGACCAGGGGGCGGAGGGTCAGGACCAGGGGGCGGAGGGTCAGGACCAGGGGGCGGAGGGTCAGGACCAGGGGGCGGAGGGTCAGGAGCAGGGAGCGGTGGCTCAGTGCTCTAAGGAGCAGCAGATGATGTTCTTTGAGGACTGTTTCGCTGAGCTGAAAAAGGAAACGCTGGACCCGATCAAGGCTGCGATCGATCAAATGGTTTTGAATCAGGCGGCCCAAGGGAAAGCGATACAAGAAATTGAGCTGAAGTTGTCCAGCCAGGACTATCTAACTGTGCTGGAACATGAGGTGGAGGTGTTGGATGAGCGACACAAGAGAATGCAGGAGAAGTTGGAGGACGTGGAGAACAGGTCCAGGAGGCAGAACTTAAGGATCGTTGGCCTTCCCGAAGGAATTGAGGGGTCGAATGCGAGAGCATATGTGGCGAGTATGCTGGAGACGCTGATGGGGCCCGGGGCATTTTCCCGGCCCCTGGAAGTGGACGGAGCGCATCGAGCCCTCGCAAGGAAGCCTCAGGCGAATGACCCGCCGAGGGCCATGGTGGTGGCTTTCCACCGTTTTCTGGACAAAGAACTTGTCTTGTAGTGGGCCAAGAAGGGGCGGAGCAGCAGATGGGAGAACAGCGAGGTGCCCATCTACCAGGACCTGGGAGCGGAGCTGGCCAAGAGATGTGCTGAGTTTAACCGGGTGAAGGCGATCCTCTTCGAGAAGGGGGTGAAATTCAGGATGCTGTATTCAGCATGGTTGTGGGTTACGCACGAAGACCGGCATTTTTACTTTGAGGCACCGGCTGATATATGTTATTTTCTCAAGGAAAAGAAGTTGGAAGCATCTTAAAGGACAATTAAGTCTTGAAGGAGTTATGTGGTGGCGGTTTGTAATTTTTGTAATTCTTGTATCGGTACAAATAGGCTTGTATCGGGTTCTGGGTTAAGTATTGGGCTGGGGTGGTGGTTTGAGGCTGCTTTGTTTTTACAAAGATTGGATGCGGATGGGGGCCCCGATTCTGTGGGAGGTTGGGTCTGGTTTCAAGCGATTGTTTCTGCATTGGCTTATGTTAATTTCTTTTACTTGAGGTTGTTAACTTACTGGGGACTGCAATGTTTTTAAATGGTTTATGCATGTCGGGAGAGGGGTTGGAACAATAGGGAGCCAGACTGTTTGGCTCCAAGGGCGGGGGCTGTCGGGGTCAGCATGGGTCAGCTGACTCTTGGGGGTGCACATGTGCTAAGATGGTGCTTGACCTGGGGGATTAGGTTTCGGGGGCTGTTGTGGGGGGGTGGGGGAGGAAGGGGGAGGCTGCTTCGCTGACAGGGGAGGGACTATTATCGGGGAACACAAGGGAGGTCGGGGACGGTTGCTGATTGTGGGGGAGCTCGGGGAAGCGGGGGGTGCGGGCTCTGGGCTGGTGGGCTGGCCAAAAAAAGGTTATGGCTAGTCGGCAGGGGGGTGGTGGCGGCCCCCGTCTGGGCTGATTACGTGGAATGAAATGAAAAAAAAATGAAAAATGCGTATTGTCACGAGTAGGCTTCAATGAAGTTACTGTGAAAAGCCCCTAGTCGCCATATTCCGGCGCCTGTTTGGGGAGGCTGGTACGGGAATCGAACCGTGCTGCTGGCCTGCCTTGATCTGATTTAAAAGCCAGCGATTTAGCCCAGTGTGCTAAACCAGCCCCAGAATGTGAGGGGTTTGAATGGGCCGGTCAAAAGGGCTCACATTTTCGTGCATTTAAAGGTGCTGAGGGCAGACGTAGCAATGCTTCAGGAGACACATCTAAAGATTATTGATCAGACGAGATTGAGAAAGGGGTGGGTTGGTCAGGTGTTTCACTCTGGGCTGGACTCAAAGATCAGAGGGGTAGCGATATTGATCAGCAAGCGGGTGGCGTTTGAGGCTGGAAGAATTGTGGCAGATAAGGGGGGGGTAGATATATTATGGTGAGTGGGAAGCTGGAGGGTTTACGGGTGGTGCTTGTAAACGTATACGCTCCGAACTGGGACGATGTGGGATTTATGAGACGGGTGTTAGGCAAGGTCCCGGATCTAGAGTCTCATGGCTTGATCATGGGGGAGACTTCAACACGGTCATTGATCCCGATCTGGACCGGTCAAAATCCAGGCCTGGAAGGAGGCCTGCCACGGCGAAGGAGTTGAGGGGTTTTATGGAGCAGATGGGGGGGGGGGGGTAGACCCATGGAGATTCGAATGGCCGAGGGCGAAGGAGTTTTCATTTTTTTCTCATGTCCATAAAGTTTACTTCCGCATTGATTTTTTTGTTCTATGCAGGGCGCTAATTCCGAAGGTGGCGGGGACTGAATACTCGGCAATTGCAGTCTCTGATCATGCCTCGCATTGGGTGGATTTGCGGTTGAGTGAGGAGAGAGGGCAGCGCCCGCTCTGGAGACTGGATGTGGGGTTGTTAGCGGACGAAGCGGTCTGCGGGCGGTTGAAGTCCATTCAGAATTACCTGGATACAAATGATACGGGTGAGGTATCAGCAGCGACCATTTGGGAGGCTCTGAAGGCAGTTGTAAGAGGGGAACTAATTTCGATTCGGTCCCACAGAGAAAAGGTGGAACGAGCAGAGAGGGAGAGATTAGTGGAGGAGATACTTCGAGTGGATAGAAGATATGCGGAGGCCCCGGACGCGGGGCTCTTGAGGGAGTGTCGGAAACTACACGCAGAGTTTGAGTTGTTGACCATGGGGTGGGCGGTGGAGCAGTTGAAGAGCGATCTACGAATATGGGGGAAAGGCGAGCAGGATGCTGGCGCACCAGCTTAGGAAGAAAGAAGCGGCCAGGGAAATTGAGGGAGTAAGGAATAGGGAGGGTAACATGGTCTTGGACCCAGGGGGGGTGGGGTGAATGACGTTTTAAATTTTTTTAATAGCAATATATATGAGTCGGAACCCCCGCCTGGTGTAGAAGGAATGAGGCAGTTCCTGGATCAGTTGAGGTTTCCAAGGGTGGAGGAGAACCTGATCGAGGGGCTGGGAGTCCCGATTGAAGCAGAGGAAATTGTTAAAGGACTGGAGGGCAGACAGTCGGGCAAGGCTCCGGGGCCGGACAGTTACCCGGTAGAATTCTACAAGAAGTTCTCAGAGGTGTTGTGCCCGCTGCTGATGAGGACCTTTAATGAGGCTAAAGAGAGGGGAATCCTCCCCCCAACGATGTTGCAGGCCTCGATTTCGCTCATCCTTAAATGAGAAAATGACCCGGAGCAATGTGGGTCATATAGGCCGATCTTGCTTTTGAATGTAGATGCCAAGCAGCTGGCTAAGATGTTGGCCACTGGGATAGAAGACTGTGTCCCGGGGTGATAGGGGAGGACCAAACCGGATTTGTCAAGGGTAGACAGCTCAATGCTAAAGTTCGGAAGCTTTTGAATGTCATTATGATGCCCTCAGATGGAGAGGAGGCGGAGGTGGTGGTTGCGATGGACGCGGAGAAGGCTTTTGATCGGGTGGAGTGGGAGTATCTTCGGGAGACGCTGGAAAGGTTTGGGTTTGGTGAGGGCTTCATCGACTGGGTGCGATTGCTCTACCAGGAGCCGGTAGAGAGTGTGTGCACGAACCGGCTGTGGTTGGGGTACTTTAAGCTACACCGAAGGACGAGGCAGGGGTGCCCCCTCTCCCCGTTGCTGTTTGTTCTGGCTATAGAGCCGCTGGCCATGGCGCTGAGAGCATCAAAGAAGTGGCAGGGGCTGGTTCGGGGTGGGGTGGAGCACCGGGTTTCGCTGTACACGGACGATCTGCTCTTATAGATCTCGGACACGGTGGAGGGGATGGGGGAGGTTATGCAGATCTTGGGGGAATTTGGCAGGTTCTCGGGGCACAAATTGAACATGGGAATAAGTGAATTGTTCATGATCCAGGCAAGGGAGCAGGAGAGGAGACAGAAGGAGCTGCTGCTCAGGGTGGTAGAGAGGAGCTTTCGCTACCTGGGAATACAGGTGGCTCGGAAATGGGAGGCATTACACAGGCTCAACCTAACCCGGCTGGTGGAGCAAATGGAGGGGGACTTTAAAAGATGGGATATGCTACCGCTTTTGCTGGCGGGGAGGGTGCAGACCGTGAAAATGATGGTGCCCCCCAGATTTTTGTTTGTCTTCCAATGCCTCCCCATCTTCATCCCTAAGGCCTTTTTCAAGCGGGCGAACAAGATTATTTTGGGCTTTGTATGGGCAAATAAAACTTCGCGGGTGAAGAAAATGTTGTTGGAGCGTAGTCGTGGGGAGGGTGGGTTGGTGCTGCCGAACCTCTGCAACTACTACTGGGCGGCGAATATAGCGATGATTAGGAAGTGGGTAGTGGGGGAGGGGTCGGCATGGGAGTGGATGGAGGCGGCGTCATGCAAAGGCACCTGTTTGGCAGCACTGGCAACGGCACCTCTGCCATTCTCACCGGCCTGTTACTCCACTAGCCCGGTGGTGGTGGCGGCATTGAGGATCTGGGGGCAATGGAGGAGGTATAAGATGGTGGAGGGTGCGTCAGTCTGGACCCCGATTTTCAATAACCACAGGTTTGTGCCAGGCAGGATAGATGGTGGGTTCCGAAGTTGGCAGAGAGCAGGAATTAGGCAGATGGGAGATCTATCCATAGACAGGAGCTTTCCCAGTCTGAAAAGACTGGAGGACAAGTT
This sequence comes from Scyliorhinus torazame, assembly GCF_047496885.1. NCBI lineage: Eukaryota > Metazoa > Chordata > Chondrichthyes > Carcharhiniformes > Scyliorhinidae > Scyliorhinus > Scyliorhinus torazame. The sequence goes on along the minus strand of NC_092707.1, from coordinate 284,403,490 downwards.
CAAGCTGCCGCCGGGGAATGGTTTCAGATATCTGCAAGTGCGGGACTTTCTGAGGAAACAGGTGTTGGCTTTCCCGCTGATCCCGCCACGGTGGATACAGGACAGAGTAGTGTCCGGTACCTGGGTGGGGGAGGGGAAAGTGTCGGATATCTATCAGGAGTTGTTGGAGGCGGAGGAGACCCCGGTGGAGGAACTGAAGGGCAAGTGGGAGGAGGAGCTAGGTGGGGAGTTAGAGGCTGGTCTGTGGGCGGACGCCCTAAGCCGGGTTAATTCCTCCTCATCATGTGGCAGGCTCAGTCTAATACAGTTTAAGGTGGTACCGGTACCGGGCACACATGACGGCGGCGAGGATGAGCAAGTTTGTCGGGTAGAAGATAGATGTGTGAGGTGTGCGGGAAGCCCAGCAAACCATGTCCATATGTTTTGGGCATGCTCGAAGCTTGGTGGATACTGGCAGGGGTTTGCCAAGGCAATGTCCAAGGTGCTTAACACGCGGGTGGTGCCAAGTCCAGAGATAGCGATCTTTGGAGTGTCAGAAGACCCGGGAGTTCAGGTAGTGAAAGAGGCCGACGTTCTGGCCTTTGCCTCTCCGGTAGCCCGGAGACGGATCCTGTTAATGTGGAGGGACCCGAAGCCCCTGGACTGTGATTTAAGGCTTCACAAGCTCTGGTCTTACAATATGTTTTCCCTACTCTATGAGCCTTAAAAGAATTTTCTCCCCTGGAACAGCCATCACTCTTAATGAACATTCTTTATATTAGTGTTGAAATTATCTTTCCCTCGTTCGAACCTGTGAAATCTGGCTCTAATCTGGCAGTTTAATTTAAAGTAATTTTCTAGGAAAACATTTTCCATGGGCCCGATTCGACGGGACAAAACACAGTCCTGTTTTGGTGGGTTTAACGGGATGTTCCTTGGCGGCTGAAGTGTCGAGAAGAACTCAACTATTCAATGGCACTTTGCTGCTTTTTTGGCCTTGGCAGGGAATGCCTCTCGAGGCAGCACTTTAGTCATTTCCTGTGCTGGCGAACTCAGCTCGGCAGTTCAGGAAGACTGCTTGTGGATTGGAGTGCCATTTCAAAGGCTGCCGCAATCTTTTGAACCCCTTCAGAGATCCCACCGCAGCCTCTGGACCCCCACTGCACCCAACTCACCTCTTCCAGGGCCCTCAAGTCCCTCCTCACGCCACCTCTTATGGGCAAGATCCCTGGCACGGGCAACCTGACACCTGGACACATAGATACATAGATATATATAAGATGGGAGCGGGAGGAGGCCTTTGGGCCCTTCGAGCCTGCTCCGTCATTTATCACAATCATGGCTGATCATCCAACTCAATAACCTAATCCTGCTTTCTCTCCATAACCTTTGATCCCATTCTCTCCAAGTGCTATATCCAGCCGCCTCTTGAATACACTAAATGTTTTAGCATCAACTACTTCCTGTGGTAATGAATTCCACAGGCTCACCACTCTTTGGGTGAAGAAATGTCTCCTCATCTCTGTCCACAATGGTTTACCCTGAATCCTCAGACTGTGACCCCTGGTTCTGAACACACCCACCATCGGGAACATCTTCCCTGCATCCACCGTGTCTAGTCCTGTTAGAATTTTATAAGTCTCTATGAGATCCCCCCTCATTCTTCTGAACTCCAGCGAGAACAATCCTAACCTAGTCAATCTCTCCTCATATGACAATCCTGCCATCCGCGGAATTAGTCTGGTAAACTTTCACTGCGCACCCTTGAGAGCAAGAACATCCTTCCTCAGAGAAGGAGACCAAAACTGCCCACAATACTCCAGATGTGGCCTCACCAAGGCCCTGTATAATTGCAACCACACATTCTGGCTCCTGTACTCGAAACCTCTCGCAATGAAGGCCAACATTCCATTAGCCTTCTTTACCGCCTGCTGCACCTGCATACTCACCTTCAGCGACAGGGGCACAAGGACACCAGGTCACACTGCACACTCCCCTCTCCCAATTTACAACAATTCGGGTAGTAATCTGCCTTCCTGCTTTTGCTTCCAAAGTGAATAACCTCACACTTATCCAAATTATACTGCTTCAGTCATTGATTTGCCCACTTGCCCATCCTGTCCTGATCTTGCTGTAGGATCTCTGCATCCTCGTCACAGTTCACCCTCCCACCCAATTTGGTATCATCTGCAAACTTTGAGATGTTACATTTTGTTCCCTCATCCAAATCTTTTTTTTAATATAAATGTTTTTTATTGGGTTTTTGAACAAAGTATATTTACCGTTAAGTACACAGAATAAAATATATATACATCGAAGAGAAGGGAACATGCACAAAAAAAATAGAATGAAATAACTGGTAGGGTGTTATGCACTAGCTCAACAACAACAACTCTGTACAATTGGCAATATTATTTTTAACACATACGTAGGCATCTGTTTGGGGGGGGGGGGGGGTGGGTGGGCGGGGAAACTGGGGGGTACATATACATTTGGGTGCCGGAGAAACAATTACAGAACAATTACAGAGGGCAATACGCGAATGGATCTGGTGTTGGTGTTGTCGCTTGCTTCTCCCCAACGGTTTTCACTGCCGTTGTCGTCTCGCATTCACCTCCGCTTCAGCCGTTCGTCCCGTCTTTCGCCTGTATTCTCCTTGTTCTCTGCTCCTGTAGATGGCAAGTTTGTTATCGTTTCCCGTACCCTCCTTCCGGCTGTCATTCCCTTGCCTCCCCCCCACCTCTCTGGTTCCCCTCTATTGTTCCCTGTCTCCTCCCTCTTCCCCGTCCCTCCCCACCTTATGCCCCCTTCCCCCCTCCCCTTCTCCTGTGGTTCGCCTTTCTTTTCTCTTAGGTTTACCTGTTACCCCCCCTCCCCCCCCGGTCTATACCTCCCTCTCCTGCCTCGGCTACTTTCCCCTGAGTCTTGGCTACCTGGCTATTCTTCTGCTTGTTCGTTGGCCCCAAACAGGTCCCGGAACAATTGGGTGAATGGCTCCCACGTTCTGTGGAAGCCGTCATCTGACCCTCGGATGGCGAATTTGATTTTCTCCATTTGGAGAGATTCTGAGAGGTCGGACAGCCAGTCTGCAGCTTTGGGTGGTGCTGCTGACCGCCAGCCGAACAGGATTCTACGGCAGGCGATCAGGGAGGCAAAGGCAAGGGTGTCCGCCCTCCTCCCCAGGAATAGATCTGGCTGGTCTGATAGCCTGAAGACCACCAATTTCGGGCATGGCTCCACCCTCATCCCCACCACTTTGGACATTGCCTCGAAGAAGGCTGTCCAGTACCCCGCAAGTCTGGGGAAAGACCAGAACATGTGGTTGTGGTTGGTCAGGCCTCCTTGGCACTGTTCACATCTATCCTCCACCTTTGGGAAGAACCTACTCATACGAGTTCTTCTTAAGTGGGCTCTATGTACCACTCTTAGTTGCATCAGGCTGAGCCTTGCGCACATGGAGGTGGAGTTGACCCTATGCAGAGCTTTGCTCCAGAGTCCCCATCCTATTTCGCCTCATCCAAATCATTAATATATATTGTGAATAGCTGGGGTCCCAGCACCGATCCCTGTGGCACCCCACTAGTTACTGCCTGCCAATTTGAAAAGGACCCATTAATTCCTACTCTTTGTTTCCTCTCTGCCAACCAGTTTTGTATCCACCTCAATACACTTGCCCCAATCCCATGCACTTTAATTTTGCACAATAATCTCTTATGCGGGACTTTGTCAAACACCTTCTGAAAGTCCAAATATACCACATCGACTGGCTCCCCCTTGTCAACTGTACAAGTTACATCTTCAAAGAATTCCAACAGATTTGTCAAGCATGATTTCCCCTTCATAAATCCATGCTGTCTCTGAATGATCCTGCCACTGCTTCCTAAATGTTCTGCTATAAAGCCCTTGATTATGGATTCAAGAATTTTCCCCACTACCGATGTTAGGCTTACTGGTCTATAATTCCCTGTTTTCTCTCTACCTCCCTTTTTGAATATTGAAATTACATGAGCTACCCTCCAGTCAGCAGATTGGATTTGCAGATTACCAGGCCCTGGGGATTTAACCGCCTTCAATCCGATCAATTTTCCCAACACCATTTCTCTACTAATGTTGATTTCCCTCAGTTCTTCCCTCTCACTAAACCTTTCATTCTCCAACATTTCTGGTATATGATTTGGATTTGTGCCCTTTTTTGTGAAGGCAGAACCAAAGTTTGTATTCAATTGCTCAGCCATTTGTTTATCACTTATTATACATTCCAGCCTAGCACCCTGGCAATGCTACCTGAGTACCCTGTTTTACAGAGTGGTTTTAGCAGCCAGCTAAATTGATGCAGGAATGTGTTTTTCAGGAATGCATAGTAGTTTGCCTGAAGAAGTCCCTGAAGAGTTCATGTGCTTTCAATTCCTGGTAAGTTATTTTATTTTTAGCTTGGGGACATGAAGTCATGGCTGGGTGGAGCCAAAGAAAGCAGATAGACATTTTGAGAAGCTGTGGAGAGAGGCAGTTTTGGAGGTTCTTTAAGAGAGAGCGGACCTGAGTTCTGACCTGCCTGACTCTGAGTCCACAACTCATTCCAAGAAGAATAGTTAAAAAAAGAGTAATAATATTGTAAGGCAGAGCAGTCTTGTCTGTAAACAAGGAAGAGACTGAAATAACCTAGTTTAAGCAGTTTTTTGAAGATTGTCAGCCAGAGTCTGAAGTGGCTCGAACCGGAGCCAAATTAGTTTTGCAAAGCAAGCATTACTCTATGCTCTGCTAATTTTAAGCTGGATTAAGAACTGCATGGTTTTTTTTCTTGTTGTTTAATGGGAAATAATATCATTGAGTTAAGGGATAATTGTAAGCTGCCCTTTTTGGGTGTGAAGTTAAATATTTAATATTGCATTCATTATAAAGTTTTGTTTTAGATATACCAAAGCCCTGTTTTTTCATGCAATTACTCCAGCAGCGAATCATTCTTTCTGCGCAGTCTTAAAATAAACTAAAATATTCGGGTTTCAGTTCAGAACCCTGGCCACTGTTGGGGTCTGGTCTGGAATCATAATAGTGGACCAGAATGAAATGGTGCCCTGGTGAGGTCTCTATGTGAGATCCATGTCTCCCCAGACTTCCTTTATATCTCACAGTACTGATATTGAGAGTGACCTCTTGGCTCTTCGCACCTACCTCTGGTAATTGTCAATGCCTCACCTATTTCTTGGTGGCTATAACTGGATGAATTGTCCATGGTGTCGCCTGACTACAGCACTACACAGTTTGATCATTATCTTCCCTGACTTATATTGTGCAGTCTGGGGTTTGTAGTTCAACATTCTATCCGATTTGTGAATGGCTACTCTCTCTTGGTTACAGCATAGGTTTGCCAGAATGACACCTGGACACCAAGGACAAAATCAGGAGGAGAGGTTGCACTAACTAGGATTGAGTTTCCTGAATTTGGAAGGTTAAGAGATAATTTGTGCAAAGTTTTCCAGATATTAAGAATAACAGATCAGATAGACAGAGACAAACTATTTCTCCTGTTTGAGAAATTCAAGACTAGGGGGCACAGACTTAAATTTTCGAGCCAGACCTTTCAGAAGTGAAATTAAGAAATGCTTCTACACATAAAAGGGGGTAAAAGTTTGGAACTCTCCCACATATGGCAATTGATGCTAGGTAAATTGTTAATTTTAAAACTGCAATTGATACATTGTTGTTAACCAAATGTATTAATAGACAAGGGGAAAGTGTGGTATTAGGTCACTGGTCAGCATTGATCTCATTGAATGGAAGAACAGGTTTGAGGGGCTGAATGGTCTAATCCTGTTCCCATGTACCAAATGGAATGACAAAGAAGGGGAGGAGGGCCATGAAGATCCTGCAACACAAGAGTTCTTGGAGCAAGTCATGCCCTTACATTCCTTTGGCTCAAACCCCTCAAGGTCAACCCCTGGGGCACTTGCATTCTCACATTTACAACCCTGTTCAGGCATTTTGTTGGGATAAAAGGTTCTTTTTCGGAATGGCAACCGGTGACGAGTGGTGTCCCGCAGGGTTCAGTGTTGGGACCACAGCTGTTCTCTTTATATATTAACGATCTAGATGACGGGACTGGGGGCATTCTGGCTAAGTTTGCCGATGATACAAAGATAGGTGGAGGGGCAGGTAGCATGGAGGAGGTGGGGAGGCTGCAGAAAGATTTAGACAGTTTAGGAGAGTGGTCCAAGAAATGGCTGATGAAATTCAACGTGGGCAAGTGCGAGGTCTTGCACTTTGGAAAAAAGAATAGAGGCATGGACTATTTTCTAAACGGTGACAAAATTCATAATACTGAAGTGCAAAGGGACTTGGGAGTCCTAGTCCAGGATTCTCTAAAGGTAAACTTGCAGGTTGAGTCCGTAATTAAGAAAGCAAATGCAATGTTGTCATTCATGTCAAGAGGCTTGGAATATAAAAGCAGGGATGTACTTCTGAAGCTTTATAAAGCATTAGTTAGGCCCCATTTAGAATACTGTGAGCAATTTTGGGCCCCACACCTCAGGAAGGACATACTGGCACTGGAGCGGGTCCAGCGGAGATTCACACGGATGATCCCAGGAATGGTAGGCCTAACATACGATGAACGTCTGAGGATCCTGGGATTATATTCATTGGAGTTTAGGAGGTTGAGGGGAGATCTAATAGAAACTTACAAGATAATGAATGGCTTAGATAGGGTGGATGTAGGGAAGTTGTTTCCATTAGCAGGGGAGACTAGGACCCGGGGGCACAGCCTTAGAATAAAAGGGAGTCACTTTAGAACAGAGATGAGGAGAAATTTCTTCAGCCAGAGAGTGGTGGATCTGTGGAATTCATTGCCACAGAGGGCGGTGGAGGCCGGGACGTTGAGTGTCTTTAAGACAGAAGTTGATAAATTCTTGATTTCTTGAGGAATTAAGGGCTATGGAGAGAGAGCGGGTAAATGGAGTTGAAATCAGCCATGATTGAATGGCGGAGTGGACTCGATGGGCCGAATGGCCTTACTTCCGCTCCTATGTCTTATGGTCTTATGGTCTTATTTTCTCTCAATTAAAAGTGGATAGTATATGCAAGGATGCAGCATGGTTGATTCACAGAGAAGGAAGAGGCTAGAGCGAATGGAAAGACACCATCATGCGAGAGGGTATAGTGGAGCAGTCTGTCCATTGCAAAGATGTTTCCAGCCTCACAGGTACTTGCCTTGAATGTTACATCAATGCCAAAAAATTGTCAGTTCTGAAAACAACATCCCTTATTTTCTGCTCATACAAGGGCAGGCATTTTCTCATTGCAAGCATCAATGGAGTGTGGCAGCTTCATTGGAGGTGTGGCATTCAGGGACTATGAAAACACAGCTTGTAGCCCTGGTGCCAATAGCTAGTAGATAAGAGAGGGTGGAGTCTCTATAAAGACTAAGGGAATCACTGGATATGGGGGTAAGGTGGGAAGGTATGGTAAAAGTGCAAGATCAGCCATGATCTTAATTAATGGAGGAGGCTTAAGGAGTCATTTGATATTTCTTAAGTTCAAAAATCCTAAGTCATGGGTTGAGAGCAAAAGTCACAGGTATTAACTTTCCTTATTCAAATTCAGTCCAATGGGCTCCAGGCAGCATCAATGTTTGCATCACAGGAGGCTCCCAGGATCCCATTGGAAAAGGCAGTGCAGACACCATGGAGCAGAAACTGACATAACTAATATCCATCCCAGTCTAAAGGGCACAAAAACCCGGCGGGATTCTCTGTCGGTTGACGGAGGAGTCGGGAACACGATTGGACGGAGAATCGGTTTTAACGCTCAAATCGTGGCGGGCGCCAGTTTTACACCAAATCGCAATTCTCTGCTGTCTCGACAGGCCCAGGGGCTGGGGCAGTGTCCATGCATGGACCGCCATTGCCACGGACTGCAAGGCAGCTATTTTGCTGCGCACCACACTGCCACCCTCCTCCATATCACCCCCCCCCAACCTGCCCCACCCACAGGCGAGGCATCACGCGGCCCGTCCAAGGGCAACGGCCACAGTAGTCCCTACAAGAGGTAGCTGGACGGGAGCTGCGGAGTGTACCGCTGGCATGGGTAGCGCTAGCCGATGGTACCCCTGGCAGCAGGGACGGGCGCCAGGACCAGAGGCACCCACGGTGCTAGGCACTGACGGGGCCAGGGGTGTGGGGATGGAGGAGGGGGGGATATGCGGGGCTGAGTCCAGAGTACCAAACAGAAGCACCGTGCAGCCCGTTGGACCTGGTTGGGCATGCGGGTACGCACCATGCTACCGTGTCGGCCTTTCACCTCCTGCAGACAATGGATGTTGGAATAAAACCAGCAATAGTGAACTTCTTCCTCGTCGCCACAGCTCTGGGGGATGCCCTGCGGCTGTACGAGCTGGACCTACTCAAGGAGGAGGAAGCTGCAGCAGTGGAGCGTGCCCCAGAGGAACAGGAGGCAGCCTCTGAGGATGGAGAGCTGACTGCCCAACAGGCTGAGGAGGAGGAAGTGCAAAGGAGGCACAGCAAGAGGCCTCCTGTGTACTGACAATGCCTGTCATTCGAGGACTTGCTGGACCGGGCATGCTGTCGAAGACTCCAGCTGAGCAGAGGGACCGTATGGCATACCTGCCAGAACAAGGCGCACCCGGCACTGCGAGGGAATGTGGGAGGACACCGCTCCTGTGGCCGACAAGGTGACGGTCGCCCTGAACTTTTACGCCACGGGCTACATCCAGGTGCCGAGTGCCGACTAGTCCGGGATCTCATAGAGCTCCACTCACAGGTGCATCTGCACCGTCATGGAGGCCCGATATGCCCAGTCGGCACAAAACATCTATTTCAATGTGGACCGAGCCCACCAGGATGCCCGGGCAGCGGGGTTCGCCGCCATCGCTGAGATGCTTGAGTTCAAAGAACAAAGAACAAAGAACAAAGAAATGTACAGCACAGGAACAGGCCCTTCGGCCCTCCAAGCCCGTGCCGACCATACTGCCCGACTAAACTACAATCTTCTACACTTCCTGGGTCCGTATCCTTCTATTCCCATCCTATTCATATATTTGTCAAGATGCCCCTTAAATGTCCCTATCGTCCCTGCCTCCACTACCTCCTCCGGTAGTGAGTTCCAGGCACCCACTACCCTCTGCGTAAAAAACTTGCCTCGTACATCTACTCTAAACTTTGCCCCTCTCACCTTAAACCTATGCCCCCTAGTAATTGACCCCTCTACCCTGGGGAAAAGCCTCTGACTATCCACTCTGTCTATGCCCCTCATAATTTTGTATACCTCTATCAGGTCGCCCCTCAACCTCCTTCGTTCCAGTGAGAACAAACCGAGTTTATTCAATCGCTCCTCATAGCTTATGCCCTCCATACCAGGCAACATTCTGGTAAATCTCTTCTGCACCCTCTCTAAAGCCTCCACATCCTTCTGGTAGTGTGGCGACCAGAATTGAACACTATACTCCAAGTGTGGCCTAACTAAGGTTCTATACAGCTGCAACATGACTTGCCAATTCTTATACTCAATGCCCCGGCCAATGAAGGCAAGCATGCCGTATGCCTTCTTGACTACCTTCTCCACCTGTGTAGCCCCTTTCAGTGATCTGTGGACCTGTACTCCTAGATCTCTTTGACTTTCAATACTCTTGAGGGTTCTACCATTCACTGTATATTCCCTACCTGCATTAGCCCTTCCAAAATGCATTACCTCACATTTGTCCAGGTTAAACTCCATCTGCCATCTCTCCGCCCAAGTCTCCAGACACTCTAAATCCTGCTGTATCCTCAGACAGTCCTCATCGCTATCCGCAATTCCACCAACCTTTGTGTCGTCTGCAAACTTACTAATCAGACCAGTTACATTTTCCTCCAAATCATTTATATATACTACAAAGAGCAAAGGTCCCAGCACTGATCCCTGTGGAACACCACTGGTCACAGCCCTCCAATTAGAAAAGCATCCCTCCATTGCTACCCTCTGCCTTCTATGGCCTAGCCAGTTCTGTATCCACCTTGCCAGTTCACCCCTGATCCCGTATGACTTCACCTTTTGTACTAGTCTACCATGAGGGACCTTGTCAAAGGCCTTACTGAAGTCCATATAGACAACATCTACTGCCCTACCTGCATCAATCATCTTAGTGACCTCCTCGAAAAACTCTATCAAGTTAGTGAGACACGACCTCCCCTTCACAAAACCGTGCTGCCTCTCACTAATACGTCCATTTGCTTCCAAATGGGAGTAGATCCTGTCTCGAAGAATTCTCTCCAGTAATTTCCCTACCACTGAAGTAAGGCTCACCGGCCTGTAGTTCCCGGGATTATCCCTGCCACCCTTCTTAAACAGAGGAACAACATTGGCTATTCTCCAGTCCTCCGGGACATCCCCTGAAGACAGCGAGGATCCAAAGATTTCTGTCAAGGCCTCAGCAATTTCCTCTCCAGCCTCCTTCAGTATTCTGGGGTAGATCCCATCCGGCCCTGGGGACTTATCTACCTTAATATTTTTTAAGACACCCAACACCTCGTCTTTTTGGATCACAATGTGACCCAGGCTATCTACACCCCCTTCTCCAGACTCAACATCTACCAATTCCTTCTCTTTGGTGAATACTGATGCAAAGTATTCATTTAGTACCTCGCCCATTTCCTCTGGCTCCACACATAGATTCCCTTGCCTATCCTTCAGTGGGCCAACCCTTTCCCTGGCTACCCTCTTGCTTTTTATGTAAGTGTAAAAAGCCTTGGGATTTTCCTTAACCCTATTTGCCAATGCCTTTTCATGACCCCTTCTAGCCCTCCTGACTCCTTGCTTAAGTTCCTTCCTACTTTCCTTATATGCCACACAGGCTTCGTCTGTTCCCAGCCTTTTAGCCCTGACAAATGCCTCCTTTTTCTTTTTGACGAGGCCTACAATATCACTCGTCATCCAAGGTTCCTGAAAATTGCCGTATTTATCTTTCTTCCTCACAGGAACATGCCTGTCCTGTATTCCTTTCAACTGACACTTGAAAGCCTCCCACATGTCAGATGTTGATTTGCCCTCAAACATCCGCCCCCAATCTATGTTCTTCAGTTCCCGCCTAATATTGTTATAATTAGCCTTCCCCCAATTTAGCACATTCATCCTCGGACCACTCTTATCCTTGTCCACCAGTACTTTAAAACTTACTGAATTGTGGTCACTGTTACCGAAATGCTCCCCTACTGAAACATCTACCACCTGGCCGGGCTCATTCCCCAATACCAGGTCCAGTACCGCCCCTTCCCTAGTTGGACTGTTTACATATTGTTTTAAGAAGCCCTCCTGGATGCTCCTTACAAACTCTGCCCCGTCTAAGCCCCTGGCACTAAGTGAGTCCCAGTCAATATTGGGGAAGTTGAAGTCTCCCATCACCACAACCCTGTTGTTTTTACTCTTTTCCAAAATCTGTCTACCTATCTGCTCCTCTATCTCCCGCTGGCTGTTGGGAGGCCTGTAGTATACCCCCAACATTGTGACTGCACCCTTCTTATTCCTGATCTCTACCCATATAGCCTCACTGCCCTCTGAGGTGTCCTCTCGCTGTATAGCTGTGATACTCTCCTGAACAAGTAGCGCAACTCCGCCTCCCCTTTTACATCCCCCTCTATCCCGCCTGAAACATCTAAATCCTGGAACGTTTAGCTGCCAATCCTGCCCTTCCCTCAACCAGGTCTCTGTAATGGCAACAACATCATAGTTCCAAGTAGTAATCCAAGCTCTAAGTTCATCTGCCTTACCCGTAATGCTCCTTGCATTAAAACATATGCACTTCAGGCCACCAGACCCGCTGTGTTCAGCAACTTCTCCCCGTCTGCGCTGCCTCAGAGCCACACTGTCCCTATTCCCTAGTTCTCCCTCAATGCTCTCACCTTCTGACCTATTGCTCCCGTGCCCACCCCCCTGCCATACTAGTTTAAACCCTCCCGTGTGACACTAGCAAACCTCGCGGCCAGGATATTTATGCCTCTCCGGTTTAGATGCAACCCGTCCATCTTATACAGGTCACACCTGCCCCGGAAGAGCTCCCAGTGGTCCAGGTAACAGAAACCCTCCCTCCTACATCAGCTGTTTAGCCACGTGTTTGTCTGCTCTATCTTCCTATTTCTAGCCTCACTGGCACGTGGCACAGGGAGTAATCCCGAGATTACAACCCTCGAGGTCCTGTCTTTTAACTTTCTGCCTAGCTCCCTGAACTCCTGCTGCAGGACCTCATGCCCCTTCCTGCCTATGTCGTTAGTACCAATATGTACAACGACCTCTGCCTGTTTGCCCTCCCCCTTCAGGATTCCCTCTACCCGTTCGGAGACATCCTGGACCCTGGCACCAGGGAGGCAACATACCATCCTGGAGTCTCTTTCACGTCCACAGAAGCGCCTATCTGTGCCCCTGACTATAGAGTCCCCTATAACTATTACTCTTCTGCGCTTTGACCCTCCCTTCTGAACATCAGAGCCAGCCGTGGTGCCACTGCTCTGGCTGCTGCTGTTTTCCCCTGATAGGCTATCCCCCCCGACAGTATCCAAAGGGGTATATCTGTTCGAGAGGGGGACAACCACAGGGGATTCCTGCACTGACTGCCTGCCCTTTCTGGTGGTCACCCATTTCTCTGCCTGCACCTTGGGTGTGACCACACTTACATAACTGCGATCTATGACGCTTTCCGCCACCTGCATGCTCCTAAGTGCATCCAATTGCTGCTCCAACCGAACCATGCGGTCTGTGAGGAGCTGCAGTTGGGTGCACTTTCTGCAGATGAAGCCATCCGGGACGCTGGAAGCCTCCCGGACCTGCCACATCTCACAGTCAGAGCACAGCACCCCTCTAACTGACATTGCGTCAATTAATTAAAATTAAAATTTGTCTTTTTTTTTTTTTTAAATACTTTTTTTAAATTTCAAAGTTACTGTCAACTATCTGTTTCCTAGCACTAGATTTCTAATAGAAATGCGATAGCTAACTATAATATTCTCCGATCTCTGGCTTAGATATCCTCTAAATTATAATTAAGTTATTATGTTTAATTAGTTCCCAAATACTCAAAAAAATTTAGGTTAGAATCCCAACCAGCCACTCAGGTCACAGCTTTTCTGTGATGTCACTTCAGTTTCCCCCCGACACACACAATTTGAAAAACAGGTATAAAAGTAAAAATCACTTGCTTACCTTCTGAGATGTTCTCAGGTTCTCTCGCTGACAGAGACTGCTCCTCCACCTCCAATCCTTGACCTGCACAATGCTAATAATATAATAATATAATATGGCACTTACCTTACACCAATGGGTCTTATTATTAGGTTAGAGGAGGAGGGCGGGTGGGAGACACTACACGTGTAGTGTCTCGGGTTTCCTCTCCACCAGAATTTATTGGTTGGGGGGGGGGGGGGGGGGGGGGGGGGGGACTTGCCAGAGGTCGAACTTCCGGTTCCCGCCGAAATCCAAAGGGCTGCTCCTGTAAAGGTAAGTGCTTTTAAACTAACTACTCACCTCCCAGAAGGCCCCTGCGCACCGCTGCCGCCGAAATCCAAAGGGGGTGATCGATCAGATTCATGTCCCCCTACAAGCACCAGCAGATTACAAGCCGCTCTACACAAACCGAAAGGGGTTCCACTCGAACATGCAGCTGGTGTGTGACCATCAGATGCGCATCATGCACGTCTGCGTTCGATACCCGGGCAGTGAACACGACACCTTCATCCTGGCACACTCAACATTTCCTAGCCTCTTTGAGGTCCCCCCCCCTAAACGGGCTGGTGGGTTGGCTCCTGGGCGACAGGGGTTATTCGCTGCGGTCGTTGATGTTGACATCTATCCAGATGCCACAGACCGAAGCGGAGACCCGCTACAACGACGCCCATGCCACAACCAAGGGCATGATTGAGTGATGCTTAGGCCTACTTAAGTTGCGGTTCAGGCGCCTGGACCGCTCTGGAGGGGCCCGACAGTACGACATTGGGAGGATCGCCCACATCGTGACGGACTGCTGTGTCCTCCACAACAGCGTGCAAGATAGGGGCGATGTGCTGGAGGAGGAGGATGAACGCCGGGGAGGATGCGGGGGAGGACAAGGATGGGCAGGACATGGGGCCTAGGCAGGCATGGGAGTCCGCACAATGTGTGCGCTAGGCCAATGTGCACGGAGCACTCTGATCTCCTCCAGGTTCATCGCCAAAGGTGGCACTGGCCGCGGGTAAGGACGCCCCACCCCAATACTACCCCCCCCCCTGACCCCCCCCCCCCCCCCCCCCCCCCCTCTCAGGCCGATCATCCCTCCACCTGCAATCGCTTCCATAATAAAACACCTGCCGCACTAGAGGGTGCAAGGCCTGGGTTGACAATAACACAGAGTCTGGTCCATTGGATGGAGGATGATGACAACACGCTCTGCGATGAGTTCAGGTGCTCCACAACATTTGACAACGTCTGACTCCTGCCCACGGTAGCAATTCCCACCGCCCATCTGGATATTCGCTGCTTCCCAGCTGGCCATTCCATCACACGGTCCTAACAAATCCTTGGGATGGCAGGGGTGTGGACGGTGGTGGGGTGGGGATGGTGGGGGGGAGGGTCGGGGGGTTGGGACGGTGGGAGGGAGGGGGAGGGTGGGACATTGGAGAGGTGTGCGCTGGCTGAACTGCGATCGCTGAGCCAAGCCCACCCACAATGTACACCACCCCCTCACCCATGTACCCTCTGCGGCCAGCTCGCACCTCACACTCTTCTGGCAGAGCACAGAGGCAGGTTTTAACATCGTGCCCAGGTGTTTAATGCAAAAATATATATACAGAACTGTGCCCTGCACCTGTGCCAACTTAACTACTTTTCTAGCATTACAGTACCCTAACGCTATGACAGGGTGAATTCCCAGATGGTACATCAGGAGTGGAGGCGGCCTGCTGCGATTCCCGCCCTGTGATCTGTGTTCTCGTTGGTGGCCATCTTCCGGGGATGGGCCCGGCTGCTCCTTGAGTGTCCCAGGTGACGTGGTGCAATCCTGTTTTGCCCGCTGCCCACTGTTATATTACGTGATTGTAATAGGTCGTTACTCTGTTGCTTACTTCCAGAATGGTCTGATGGTCGCAGTTCAATGAAATATCAGTCTTCAAATTAAGCAAATAAGATTTAATGAATAACGAATCTAAATATCAATGAGTGCATTCACTCTTCTGCAATTATAACTGATGATTAAGTAAATAAGAAGTATAAATAATGTTTAACTACACGTGCCAACTAAGCTATATCTCTAACACTCTGCCATGTAGTCACTCCTGATCCAAAGAGGAGGGAATGTCCTCCGAGTACAGTTTATGTACATGGATCTGGTGCTGCCATCTAGTGGTTGTCTAGCACTATAATACAGATGTTAACCCTTTACATACCAGCAGATATACAGATCATTACATACACCAGATGCGCTAGGGACAGGAAGGGGAGAGTGCGAGATGCTGTTGTGTTCTGGCACCTCCCCTGCGGGAGTCACTGGCAGCAGCGGGCCTAATCACCTCTTGCTCCCTCAGGGTGCCCTGAAGGCCCACTGCCGTCTCGACCAGGGTCTGCATTCTCGCGGCCGTGGAGCACCGGGAGTGGACCACCTCCATCTGGGACTGCGCCGCATCACCCATTGACTATGTCACCACCTTCTGTGTTTGTGTCACATCAACCAGTGACTGAACCATTTCCCTCTGGGACTGTGCCACCTCCCTCTATGTCTGTGCCACATCAGCCAGTGCCTGGGCGATGCTGCCGACACGCTCAGCCATGGCCCACTGTGACTGGGCCACGCGCAGGAGCGCCGCTGCAATGTCCAGGTGGCTCTGGCACATGGTTGCCTGTTAGAGGGAAGCCTTGTCCTAGGTCTCGGCCACCGCCTGCACATAGTGTACTAGACTTTGGACATGCTGATCCATAGCCGAAGCCCCGACGTCAACACTTAGTCTCAGGAACGGAGAATTCCGCCGTACAATTTCAGCACCAGTACTGCAATGAAAATGATGTGCAGCTTCAAGGCTAATAACCTGAAACTCCGGACACATGATAATAAAGCCCCCAATTTAACTAACATTTTCCCCCAAATTCATCACTGACAAGGCACCTGTTGAAAAGTTCTTGGGCCCCCTTATTCCAGGGGTTCCTGAGGGGATCTCCCTGTTACAGCGGTCCGAGGGGGTCTTGTTATTACAGGGTTCACTGGGGGGGTGCCCCCTATTACAGAGGTCCCTATGGGGGTCTCCCTGGGGTGTTCCCCTATTACAATGGTCCCTGGGAGGAGGCGAAGGGGGTCTGGTTGAGGGCAGATAGGGAATTATGGTGGGGAGGGTGGGGATGGCCCTCGGTTGAGCTTGGATGTTCTCCACCAACGTGGCCCTGGCGTGGTGGACATCGCGGTAACCAAGGGGGTAACATCTTGGGGGGTTTACCCCCTTGGCCCACCATGAGGTCCACTATACCAGGGCCAGGCTGATAGAGACCACTAGTGATCTGCGCCCACTTGATTCCTGGCCGCGGGAACTGGGGATTATGGAGGGCTGGAGCATGGGTGCCGGGTCAGCTAAGTGGATGCAAATGTGTCATTAAAACCCACTTGCATTCATTTAAATGCTCTCGCTGGCGCGCGTATTGACCTCGATTCCAGGGATCTGAACATTGTGTTCTGGTTGGCGCCTGGCGTCGATCCCGATTTTGCGCTAACGCCTGATTCTCCGTTCTATCAGGGAAAATGATCCAGGCGTCCCTGAATCCTGCTCTTCATCTCCCAAATGGAGAATGCAGCACCTTATTTATTACAATCACCTCCCAGCAGACGTTTGGGGCGAGATTATCCGCCCTGCCACACCTGTTTTTTGCTGCAGCGCGCCCCCGCTGGCAGTGGGATTCTCTGTCCTGGCAGCCGGCCAATGGGGTTTCCCATTGTGGGCACCCGCACGCCATCAGGAAATCCGCAGGCGTGAGTGTGCTGCCGGCAAAACGGAGGATCCCACCGACGGAGAATCCAGCTCTGGGTCTGGCATCAAAAGGTGCCATGATTTGCGTGGTCATGTATTGCTAAAACATGCTAAATAATTCAACAACTCTCACTACCTTAGAGGAAGAGGCTGCTAAATATCCAGGATATCGGAAAACTTGACAGGAGACATTCATGGGAATGGAACCATTTGGTTATTAGTGACTTCAAGTGCATGTGTAACTTTGTAAAGCAATAGGCACAAAGTAGCCCAGATATGAACAATATCAGCAATTATCTCGTTCGGTCATTTTATTATTGGTCCTGGATATGAATGTATTGATTTTAGCTAGTGCCTGCTGAATAAAGTACTGCAAATATTATACTTTGATTTATCAGAGGGCTGAAGGAGGATATTTAGAAAACATTCTATTAAAATTCTAATTTCGGTATTGAATTCTGTCTAGAAAACCTGGGTAGGTGCCATGTTTAATATAAATGCAGTCTGGCTCCACAAATTAGACACAAGAGTTTTGAAAATGTGAAATGAAATGGAAACAGCCGTTGAAAGAAACACGTTTGGATAGGGTGTAGGATGTTTCAGATAACCGGCTTACATCTTAGCAGATAAAGCATCACAGCAAACATTTGAGGTTATGGAACAAGCAGCTTTTGAATTTGTTGCTCCTTTACTGATGTGTTGGGTGTTCTGGATCACAAACAGGTCACCAACACTGGAAGTGGTGCAACTCTATTTTATTATAAGGTTAACTATATTAACATACTTGAACTGTGGGTAAATGCAACACCAACTTTAACTGTTGACCCTTGCCTAGTCCTAACCAGGTGATGCACTCAGCACATGGTGAATGTCTGTGTTGCAGGCTGTGAGCTCTGTGCTCCGAGCTGGCTGCTACTAGAATGAGCGTGATCTCTCCTGTATCCTGTCTTTATAGTGCGTGTGCTCTCACTGGTGATTGGCTGCGGTGTTGTGTATGCTGATTGGTCCCACTGCATGTCCATCAGTGTGTGTGTGTGTGTCTGCACCATAATATACTGGTGTATATTATGACATCCCCCCTTTTATATAAAGAACATGTGCCTGCGTGACAATAAATATTGTGTAGTGAATGTACCTGACTATGTGTGTGCGTGTTATTTACATGACTATGTACATAAGGCTAATCTATTAACACGGGAAGGTGCCTGGTGCCGAGAAATAGGGTGTCACACCAACAACAAAATGAACATTACATACAAACTACTGGAACGATGAAACAGGATAACAGAACAGATCAAAGAGTCCAACATTGTAAAACTCATAAGTCAAGTCTTTGAGGTGGTACATTCACTGCACGATATTTATTGTCATGCAGGCACATGTTCTTTATATAAAAGGGGGAATGTCATAATATACACCAGTCAGGAGCCACCGGCTGAGGAATGGGCTGTGCCACGGCAGACGAACCAGGAACAAGCGGGGAGACACCTGCCGAAGAACCACAGGAGTTGCAGACCAGCCACCCTCTGGAAGATGGATGCGGACGTTGTCATCCGGCGCCAGAGCAGGGAGATCAGTCGCCCGAGCGTCATGTGCCACCTTGTGTTGTGCACGAGACTGTTGTACCCGCTGAAGGACCGGAACGTGATCGAGGTCTGAGATGTGAATGGACGGCACCGTGGTCCTGAGGGTGCAACCCATGAGCAGCTGGGCTGGCGACAGGCCCGTGGAGAGTGGGGCCGATCGATAGGCCAGCAAGGCGAGGTAGAAGTCGGATCCTGCGTCGGCAGCCTTGCGGAGGAGCTGTTTGACGATGTGGATGCCGTTTTCTGCTTTGCCATTTGATTGGGGGTACAGGGGACTGGATGTCACATGCACAAAGTTGTACCTCCTGGCGAAGTTGGACCATTCCTGGCTTGCAAAGCAGGGGCCATTGTCCGACATCACAGTGAGTGGGATGCCTTGACGGGCAAAGGTCCCCTTGCAGGCACGGATGACCGCTGATGATGTGATGTCATGCAGGCGTACAACCTCCGGGTAGTTCAAAAAATAGTCTACAATCAGAACATAGTCCCTGCCAAGCGCATGGAACAGGTCAACGCCTACCTTAGACCAAGGGGATGTGACCAACTCATGGGGCTGTAGGGTCTCACGTGGTTGGGCCGGCTGGAACCGCTGACAGGTGGGGCAGTTGAGCACTGTGTTGGCGATGTCCTCAGTGATGCCAGGCCAGTACACAGCCTCTCGGGCCCTCCGTCGGCACTTCTCCACGCCAAGATGGCCCTCGTGTAGCTGTTCCAAAACGAGCTGGCACATGCTGTGCGGGATCACGGTGCGGTCCAGCTTCAGGAGGACACCATCGACTACTGCCAGATCATCTCCGATATTGTAGAACTGCGGGCATTGACCCTTGAGCCACCCGTCTGTCATGTGGCCCATGACACACTGTAATAGGGGGTCAGCCGCAGTCCCGGTGCGAATGTGGATAAGGCGTTCATCTGTGGCCAGCAGATTGGAGTCCGTGAAGACCACATGGGCATCAACCTGGCAGACGAGCCCCTCTGGGTCACACGGGGTGTTGACTGCCCTGGACAGAGCGTCGGCTATGATCAGGTCCTTGCCCGGGGTGTATAGGAGCTGGAAACCGTACCGCCGGAGTTTAAGCAGAATGCGCTGGAGGCGAGGGGGTCATATCATTCAGGTCTTTTAGTACAATATTGACCAGCGGGCGATGGTCGGTCTCGACAGCGAATTGGAGGAGGCCGTACATGTAATTATGAAATTTGTCGACCCCAGTCAACAGGCCCAGGCACTCCTTTTCGATCTGCGCATAGCGCTGTTCCGTGGGGTTCATGGCGCGTGACGCATATGCAACGGGGGCCCATGATGAGGCCTCATCACGTTGAAGGAGCACTGCCCCAATGCCGGATTGGCTGGCATCCGTTGAAATTTTTGTTTCCTTCGTGGGATCAAAAAATGCCAATACCGGGGCCGTGGTAAGCTTGGTCTTAAGCTCCTTCCATTCACGCTCGTGGGCGGGAAGCCATTGGAAGTCTGTCGTCTTCCTGACCAGGTTCCGGAGAGCTGTGGTATGGGAGGCGAGGTTGGGGATGAACTTCCCCAGGAAGTTGACCATGCCCAAAAATCGGAGGACCGCCTTCTTATCCGCTGGCTTCTGCCTGGCCGTGATGGCTGCCACCTTGTCCGCATCTGGCCGCACACCCAACCGGGACATGTGGTCCCCTAGGAACTTGAGTTCCGTCTGGCCGAAGGAACATTTGGCTCTGTTGAGGCGAAGGCCTTGGTCCCGTGTTCGTTTGCAAACGCGCTGGAGGCGACTGATATGCTCCTGCGGGGTGTTGGACCAAATTATGATGTCGTCAACATAGACGCGCACACCCTCAATGCCCTCCATCATTTGCTCCATGATCCGGTGGAATACTTCTGATGCCGATATAATCTCTAACGGCTTCCCGTTGTAGCAGTATCTGCCAAACAGGGTATTAAAGGTACACAGCTTTCTGCTGGACCTGTCTAGTTGTATTTGCCTGAATCCTTTCGAGGCGTCAAGTTTGGTGAAGATGTTGGCCCGAGCCATCTCGCACGTGATCTCCTCGCGCTTGGGGATAGGGTAATGCTCCCTCATTATGTTGCGATTCAGATCCTTTGGGTCAATGCAGATCCGGAGCTCGCCGGAAGGCTTCTTTATGCATACCATGGAACTGACCCAGTCAGTTGGTTCCGTCACTCTGGAGAGCACTCCTTGGTCCTGGAGGTCCTGCAGCTGCTGCTTGAGGCGGTCCTTGAGGGGTGCTGGGACTCTGCGTGGTGCATGAACCACAGGCACTTCCATACACTTACCATTTTTTAAGTGTATGGAAGCGTGCCCATGCCTTCGAAAACGTCGCGGTGCTGGTCGATGATGGCATTGAGTTGCGCCCTGAAGTCCGCATCCTGGAAGGCAGACGTGTCCTCTGGAGAGAGAGAGTGTACTCGTTGAACGAGGTTTAGGAGTTTGCACGCCTGTGCGCCTAGCAGAGAGTCCTTCGAAGAGCCCACGATCTCGAAGGGAAGGATGGCTTTTCGCGAGTTGTGCGTGACTTCGAGTTGACATGAACCAGTAGCAGGAATGATGTTGCCATTGTAGTCCACTAGTTGGCAGGTCGACGGAAGAATGGTTGGTTTAACCCCAAGGGTCTGAAAGGCTGACCATGCTAGGAGATTAGCGGAAGCACCAGTGTCCAGGCGGAATCGTATCTGGGATCGGTTGACCGTCAGGGTGGCACACCACTCGTCATCTGGATCAATGCTGTGCACCAACAGCAGCTGGTGGTTTTGATTCGGGGACAGCCTGTTTTTTGTTATAACAGCGACTCGAAAAGGCTCCCTCGGGTCCTCGGTGTCACTGATCTGCGGGAAGTCAGAATCGGACTCGGTTTGGGCGTAGGTAACTGCTTGTTGCAGGGTTCTTTGGAGGTTTATTTCATTTCCTGGTTCAATTTGAGGCATTGTGCTGTCATTCCAGGTGAAGGAAGGTTGTTTTACAGCTTTAAAAGATTTTTTCATTGATTTGAGACGTTTCCCCTTTAAATGGGCTTGGCCCGGGGCCTCTGACAACATGACGCGCACATAGGAGGCGTTTGCACATGCGCAGATCGCGGTTCCTTTACTGATGGCCGTTTCCGTGATTGTGCATGTGCGGCGTCGCGCAACTGCGCAAGTGCAGTCCCTTTAGAGAGATGGCCGCCGACCAAAATCGTTCTCTGCTCTGGGATTTCGACCTCGAGGTGAGTACTGGCGCTTCTCTTACCTTTTCTTGCTGGTTGGAGTGTGTTTTCCTCACAGTATTTGCCGAATTTGTCCTGGTCTGCCAGGAAGTCGCTCCTGTTTGGCCCCTTGGAAAACTTGAATTTTAAAAAGATTTCTTCTGCTCTGGCACCGGCGATGGCGAGGAGAAGCTCTGTTTTTTTCAGGATCGGCCAGGTCTTCTAGTTCAGCTGCCAGCAGGAAGATTTCAAACTTTTGCCGGAATGCCCGCCAGTTTTCGCGGAGATCGCCGTGGCACTGGAGCTGCTGCGGAACCCGGATCTTGAACATCTTTCCTGGGTATCGTTGCTGGTTGTCACTGTACGCTGAGGTATGGCTATCTGGACTGAACTAGTTCATTCCTGGTATCATGATGTGTTGGGTGTTCTGGATCACAAACAGGTCACCAACACTGGAAGTGGTGCAACTCTATTTTATTATAAGGTTAATTATATTAACATACTTGAACTGTGGGTAAATGCAACACCAGCTTTAACTGTTGATCCTTGCCTAGTCCTAACCAGGTGATGTACTCAGCACATGGTGAATGTCTGTGTTGCAGGCTGTGAGATCTGTGCTCCGAGCTGGCTGGTACTAGAATGAGCGGGAACTCTCCTGTCCCCTGTCTTTATAGTGAGTGTGCTCTCACTGGTGATTGGCTGCGGTGTTGTGTATGCTGATTGGTCCCACTGCATGTCCATCAGTGTGTGTGTGTGTGTCTGCACCATAATATACCGGTGTATACTGTGACATTTACTTGACTTTGGCCAAGGGAAACAGGGATTCAGTGCTACCACCTGCCAATGGCTCTTATCTAAGAGAAATCTAGTATCAGCAGCTGTGCTGAGTTCAGGTATAGCTGACGTACAAAACTGGGAGAGAAACATAAGCCAAGGTACTGAAAGGCTTGTTGAAGGCCTCTGTTACGTTGAAAGCTGTTTTTATAATGAGTTAAGTCCATGCTAATGTTACTGGTTGATGCAGTTCACAGAATCATAGAATTTACAGTGCAGAAGGAGGCCATTCAGCCCATCGAGTTTGCATCGGACCCTGGAAAGAGCACCCCACCCAAGCCCATGCCTCCACCGTATCCCCGTAACCCAGTAACACCACCTAACCTTTGGACACTAAGAGGCAATTTAGTATGGCCAATCCACCTAACCTGCGCATCTTTGGACTGTGGAAGGAAACTGGCGCATCCGGAGGAAACCCACGCAGACACGAGGAGGAAGTGCAAACTCTATACAGACAGTCACCCGAGACCGGAATTGAACCTGGGACCCTGGAGCTGTGAGGCAGTAGTGCTAACCACTGTGCCAACATGCCACCCTTGGTGGAATAATTACCAGATTAACTAGGACTGACAACTGAGAAGGCGTGCTCTAGCATTAGTCTGATTTATGCCAAACACCAAGGTATTTTATTTTGTGTTTTTAATTTTAATCGCGTTCACGGAATGTGCAGAATGAAATTTAATTTCCATTGGGGAAATTAGCCATCGTCAAAGGATGACATGTCCCCAGACTTTCCTCAATCAAAACTATGCTAGCTTCTGAGCTGACCTTATCAATTGGCATAATACAAGTGCGAATGCAGCTGAGGGCTTCAGAGGGAAAATCTTGGAAGCGATATAGACAATCAAGGAAATTTGCGCACAATTATATTTCAGCTAAAAGCTGATTGAACTTAGTTGTGCATGAATCTCTTCGAGAAAATTGATTCAAAGCCATTATGACACCCTTGTTACATCAAAACTTTCCAGCAAATTCTAGACCTTGAGCCCTGATGCTATCTCAGGTAAATGGGGGCAGTAGAAACTCCCATGCCATCAACAGCATGAGGGCTGTGCAATTTTAACTCTTAGGTCTTTATCTGATCGGGTCAGGAAACAAGCAGCTCGTCCACCCAATTTCTCTCTGTAATTTCTTGAAGATTTCCCAAGGCCTACTTAAACCTTTTAAAGCAATGCAGCGTTCTCTGAAGCATGATTTTCCTTCCTGTGCCATGGACACAGTGTTTCATAGATTTCATAGAATTTACAGTGCAGAAGGAGGCCATTCGGCCCATCGGGTCTGCACTGGCCTTTGGAAAGAGCACCCTACCTAAGCCCACGCCTCCACCCTATTCCTGTAACCCAGAAACCCCACCTAACCTTAATTGTTGGACACTAAGAGACAATTTATCATGGTCAATCCACCTAACCGCACATCTTTGGACTGTGGGAGGAAACCGGAACACCCGGAGGAAACACACGCAGAAACGGGGAGAACGTGCAGACTCCGCAAAGACAGTGACCCAAACCGGGAATCGAACCTGGGACGCTGGAGCTGTGAAGCAACAGTGCTAACCACTGTGCTACCGGGCCATGTTGGTAGGACTCATGTGTCAGAGCAATGCTCTCAGGTTAGCTGTTGCGTCGCTGGAGGTCCTTATGGAATGCATGTCCCCAGAACTCAATGAAGTCACAAGGACAGAATTCAGGAGAATGACGAAAATGGATGGTGGGAAGACAAGGCCAGAGTTGGGGATGTTTAAGGTTCACCCTTTTGTGACATGCCTCCACCTGTTTCCACAAGGCAAATCAAGAGAAGTCAAAGGACTTACTTTTTTGTGGCCATTCTTGGCTCCATTTTCTTCTCCCACCAGGTTGGCCGGATGGTAACGTCATAATTGCTTCACTCAAGCAGACGTTTGATGAAAATTCAAGCCCGATCTATATATTTGAAGAAGGGCCTCAATCGATGTTCCACCTGCTCAGAAGAGGAAGTTAAAATCAGAAACTTGTGGAAACAGGTGGGCAGGCAATGTTAAAATGGCCTCTCATTGGACATTTGACAATCGCGCACAGACTGGGAATGAAACCTGGGAGGGGATAAAATTGGCAAGAGACAAAAGAAGAGATTTTGCAGGGCATAAATGAAATATAACTCACATTAGACCTTTCCTCTAAACAAGATCTTTGTTTCGGAGAAAACAAAGAACAAATGATTTATTGCAGGTACAGTAATAAATTGTGTTGTCCTCCCACAGGAAATTATGTACCTACTGCACAAGTTTGGACAAGAAAGTTGTGATTGAAATAATACTGATATAGGGTATTAGCCATAAACTGCCAACATTTAGAGTGCTCCATAACTTTTGTAGAAGTTGTTTTGTTGTCAAACGTGTCAAATCTATATTTACAGCACACTGACTGTGTAGTGCGCTGTGTAACAGGGGAGCTTTTTTAACCTTGTTTGTAAATTTTGTCAGTTATGAAATACCGTCACTGCCCTTTCATACCCACAAAGTAACAGATGTCAATAACAACCAAACTCAAACAAAACCCTGCGGATCACCTCCCCAGGGAAGTAGTTACAGAGCTACTCTGATGATGTCATGAACTGTGAGTGAAGGATGTGCATTTTCTGACTGATATCAAACTTCAAGGGTGAGATTTTGCAGCTTTTGTCTCTCACTTTGACAGCTTTCAATACAATCCTATGGCCGTGAATTTCTTCAGAGTCGCACAGGTAAACAAGATTTCTGACACACTCCCAGCAGAGTTACAGTGGAGTAGTGGAGTGGGAGGAGCTCCAAGGATATTTACAGCTTTTAAGTTTTTTGGGGTTCATAACTTCTGTAGCCATTGGTGATAACGTAGCCGTTCGGTTCTTCTTCAAGGCTGTGTGGACACATCACGTGAAAGCAGAATGTGTGCTACATGTAAAATTGGATGCACACAGCAAGTTCCCACAAACACCAGTCGTTTAATGACCAGGTAATTGTTTTTTAATGAAGTTGTCAGACAGATGAATATTGGACCAGGACAGAAGTAATTCCTTTAAACAACAGTACCCAATATCATGCCTCTAATATCATAAAACATTCCAAGATGAAAAAAAAATGAAATGGAAATCGCTTATTGTCACAAGTAGGCTTCAAATGAAATTACTGTGAAAAGCCCCTAGTCGCCACATTCCGACGCCTGTTCGGGGAGACTGGTATGGGAATTGAACCATGCTGCTGTCCTGCCTTCGTCTGCTTTCAAAGCCTGCTCTTTAGCCCTGTGGTAAACCAGCCCCTTAGCTTGATGGAGATTTGCATTCCTTGCCCGTGCCACCATCAGGGAACATGCGGCAGCGTTTGACTTCAGCATGACCTGAAGGTTCCACCGGGAGAAAGGGCTGGCGAATTCCGTCCACACTCTCTATCCACAGCATCTTTCCATTCATGTTAACTGGGCCAGGGGGGATGGTTTTAGGTACCTGCATTCTGGGACTTTGTAAAGAGAGAGAAGTCGTCCTTTCCTGGACTGCCGCTCCTGGGGTTGCAAGACAAGGTGCTGTAGAGGGACCAGATAGGGGAGGGGAACAGAATATCTACAAGGAATTGATAATTTGGGAGAGGGCCCTGGTGGGGGACATAAAGTGCAAGTGTGAGGAGGAGCTGGGAGGCGAGGTGGAGGCCGGGATGCTGACACAGGCCTTGCCGAGGGTGAATGTGTCCTTGTCGTGTGTGAGGAGGGGGTGGTATTAGGGGTGCAGGGGGGAACTGGGTGTGGGTTGTTTATAATGTTGTTTGGCTGTTCTTCTGCTTTTGTTTGTTTATATGAAAATGCCTTGAATAAAATATTATAAACAAAAGATGATGGCACTGGTTGCCCTGGAGTACGCCCATCTCGTTGATGGTTCGGCTGGAGCCAGAGGATACCTAAGGGGGTGTCCTGGGGGTGGCACCCATACGACCCATGGCGCTAAGGTCCCAGTGGGCAGTCAGCCTGCTATGTAGGCTACGGCAATGACGGACCGTGCCCGGCCACCCCAACCCCAAGGCCCACCTCCTTGCCGTTCGCCGCAACTCCACACTGACCCTGACAGATGCCCTGCCCCTAGCCAGTGGCACAACTGTCAGCACACTGTAACGATATCAGACACAGTTTGTACCTCCTCCCGCAGCTCAGTAGACACAGCGCTTGTGTCTCACAAGTGAACCTCTCCATTGGTAATTCCTCCTGATGGAGGCGGAGCATCGCGGAAGGCCCTGAAAATGCTGAGTGCAGCACAGAACGCATTCACGCCGCTGTTGAGGGACCGGAGTATGGCATTCTTTTTGGCTGCCGGCGCCAACTTCAATTTTAGGCTGACGCCTAATTCTCTGCCCAATTGTGTTTCCCGATTCCTGCATCAGCGATAGCCGACACCGAAATTGCGTTCGGCGATTGGCCGGAGAATCCAATTTTACGACTAAATCGGGGCGGTACCATTTTTCGGATGTTCCGCCCCCTCAAAAATGGCCTAATTGCTGAGTACTCCGCCCCCCTTTAGGACGGCCACAGGACGTCACCTGAGGCCCTCACCCCGATGCTCCGCCCCCGATGAGCCAATTTCCCGACGGCGTCGGTCGTGTGTTCTCTCAGTTTTCGGGGACCTCGCGTGGCGGCTGCAGTTCGTGTCCAGCTGGCCAGGGGAGCTTCGGCGGGTCTGGGGGAACTGGTGGTAGGTGGTCCGGGGGTGGCGAGGAAGGGTTACGGGGGAGGGGGGGCACTATCTGGCAGGTCGGGTCCGCGCGCGGCCGGTGCCGTGTGGTTTGGCATGGCCGTCACAGGTTGCCGCCGTGCACATGCATGGCAACGGACCCGGAAATTCACCATCATTATCTGCAGGTAAAGCCGGGGGCTTTACGTGGCGTGGCTGCTAGCCCCCACCGGGCGGAGCATCGGTGATTTGATTTGATTTGATTTATTATTGTCACATGTATTAGTATACAGTGAAAAGTATTGTTTCTTGGATGCTGTACAAACAATGCATACCGTACATAGGGAAGGAAGGAGAGACTGCGGAATATAATGATACAGTAATAACAAGATGTAGAGAAAAGATCAACTTAATACGAGGTAGATCTATTCAAAAGTCTGATGGCAGTAGGGAAGAAGCTGTTCCTGAGTCGGTTGGTACATGACCTCAGATTTTGGTATCTTTTTCCTGATGGAATAAGGTGGAAGAGAGTATGTCCGGTGTGCGTGGTGTCCTTAATTATGCTGGCTGCCTTTCCGAGGCAGCGGGAATTGTAGACCGAGTCGATGGATGGGGGGCTGGTTTGCGTGATGGACAGGGCTACATTCATGACCTTTTGTAGTTTCCTGCGGTCTTGGGCAGAGCAGGATCCATACCAAGCTGTGATACAACCAGAAAGAATGCTTTCTATGGTGCATCTGTAGAAGTTGGTGAGGGTCATAGCTGACATGCCAAATTTCCTTAGTCTTCTGAGAAAGTAGAGTCATTGGTGGGCTTTCTTAACTATAGTGTCGGCATGGGGGGACCAGGACAGGCTGTTGGTGATCTGTACACCTAAAAACTTGAAGCTCTCGACCCTTTCTACTTTGTTCCCATTGATGTAGACAGGGGCATGTTCTCCACTACGCTTCCTGAAGTCAATGACAATCTCCTTTGTTTTGTTGACATTGAGGGAGAGATTATTGTCGTCGCACCAGTTCACCAGATTCTCTATCTCATTCCTGTACTCTGCGGGGGTGGCGCCGCATTTTTCATTGTAAAACTAGACACTTCCACCGGACAGAGCCTCAAAATCGGAAACTCCATCGCGTAATATTTCTGACATATCAGTAGGGAAGGTGGTAGACAGTTATTGGAGGGGAAGTTCAATGAAAAATGTAAGAGAGGGACGCAGGGTAAAAATGGATGACGGACATAATGGACTGGATGTAGTTGACTTATGTGGGCTATGTAAGGACAGGACAGGAAAGACAAAGTTGGAGATCCAGGCGGTCAACATTCTGGGAAGAATGAACAACCATGATCTCATTTACCTGTCTGTTTTACATTTGCCTGCACCCATATTGCCCTCATGAAACTACTTATCATTATATATGGCTTTTGAAAGTAGAGTTTTATGGGACAATTTTAATTTGGGTGATATTGAAATGACGCAATTAAACATCTCTCCAGACTTTGTGCTTCCATTAGTTTTAATAGAGAGGAAGATGAGGGGCGATGTAAAATGGATGACTAATTTGAGATGGTTCAGTTTACACCGACCCCCAGTGTTAAAATTAACCCCAAGTCCTTTTGTATATTTCCAGTATTTTGAAATCCTGGACAGCAATCATATTTTTTTACGACTTGGATGGTACCTCTGCAGTGGGAATAATCCCCACCCTGTCGGATACCACCCAGGTTTATGATTTGTACGCATGTGTCTTGAACATGTCAAATAAGTTGAATTTGAAAGTTTCTGGGCTGGATTCTCCGTTTTTGGGACGATTTCCCCCCCCGCCATCGTAAAAACTGTGGCCTTCCACGCCAGAAAAACTGGCGTGAAAAGGCCACACATTCATAGCCCCGCAGGGGGCTAGCAGGGACCCGTCGTAAATCTAACAGCTTTAGCTGCAGATATGGGCCCCCGCACTTCCGGGTCAGAGGCCACGCATGTGCACGGCGGCGGCCTCCAGCGGCCGCACTGTGCTCCATGGTGGACTCAGACCGTGGAGCTGGACCTCCTAAATAGTGCCCCCAATCGGACGCGCGCCCGCCCCTGACTGCCTGCCCAAAAATAGCCCGGTCCCATATAAGGCCCCCCCATGCTCTCTGAGTATGCCGCTTTTCGGGGGCCGTAGAATCGGTAAATCAGCGCCGGTCCCGATTCCATGCATGTGGTGGTATGTATTAGGGGTATTAAGGTACCCTGTGATGCCGAGAGGCTATTGGTGGATAGACGCTGGGTCCCGATTAGATCAACCCCTACTGGCTCCACCCAGTAAGGCAGAGTATAAGAGCCCGGGTTCTCCCAGCAGCCGCATTCTGTAACTGTGCTGCTGGGGAACAAGTCTGCGTAATAAAGCCATCGTTCGACTCCTTCTCATCTCGTCTCGTGAGTGATTGATTGTGCTACAATTTATTACGCAAACTTTAAAGGACATGGAGCTCCGAATCATTCCGGAGTGTCTGCGAATCAACCACCACGCGGCAAAATCAGCGGCCATTTTTAAACATTGGTTAGCGTGTTTTCAGGGATACCTCCGAACCGTCCCCGGCATACCTACGGAAGACCAGAAAATCCAGGTCCTGCATGCCAGGGTGAGCCCGGAAATCTACACTCTCATAGAGGATGCGGACAATTTCCAGGCGGCGCTCGCCATGCTGATAGGAATCTACGTTCGGCCAGTAAACAAGGTCTACGCACGCCACCAGCTCGCGACGAGACGGCAAATCCCCAGGGAATTGCTGGACAAATTCTACAGTGCGCTGTTAATACTGGGGAGAAACTGCAACTGGCCATCGGTTTCGGTTAACGAACACACAGAGCTACTGGTCCGAGATGCGTTCGTGGCAGGTATGCTTTCTTCCCAAACTCATCAGCGATTGCTGGAAAGAGACGCACTAGGCCTCAAAGAGGCACGGGCCCTCGCGGCCTCATCGTTCGATGTGGCATCGCAGAATGCCCATGCCTATGTCCCCGACCGCGCGGAGCCCCTTGGGCACTGTGGACCCCCGCCGCGACCGAACCCGCTTCTACTTTTGTGGGCAAGGGAAACACCTCCGAATGCGCTGCCCGGCCCGCTCGGCCCTCTGTAAAGGGTGCGGCCAAAAGGGGCACTTTTTAGCAGTGTGCCAGGCCCGGGGGGTAGCCGCAATCTCCAGGGGAGAACCAAAAACTCAACCCCCCCCAGCGATCCATGTGCGGCCTACGGGCACCGCCATCTTGGGTCCCGGACTCCATGCGGGAGGGATGGGCGCCGCCATTTTGTGCTCCTCCGGCCACGTGCGATCAATGGGCGGCGCCATCTAGTCCACCCCCGACCGTGTGCCATCCCGTGGACGCCGCCATCTTGGCTGATGGCTAAGTACCCCGGGATGGACGGCCCCATGGGGCCTGAAGAAAACGCCCCGATGCAGCAACTACGACTGACTTCTGTGACCCTGGACCAGTCGCGGCCCCGAACGCTCCAAACGGCAACAACGACAGTATTTATAAACGGGTACGAGACACCCTGCCTGATCGACTCTGGGAGCACGGAGAGTTTTATACATCCCGATACGGTAAGACGCTGTTCCCTTCCGATCCACCCGAGTAATCAAAACATTTTTCTGGCGGCAGAGTCCCATTCTGTACAGATAAAAGGTTTCTGCATCGCGAACCTCACGGTGCAGGGGAGGGAGTTCAAGAACTACCGGCTTTACGTCCTTCCCCACACTCCTGGGATTGGATTTTCAGTGTAACCTCCAGAGTTTAACGTTTAATTCGGCGGCCCTATACCCCCACTCACTATCTGCAGCGTCGCGACCCTCAAGGTCGATCCGCCTTCCCTGTTCGTGAACCGAACCCCAGATTGCAAACCAGTCGCCACTAGGAGCAGACGGTACAGCGCCCAGGACCGAACCTTTATCCGGTCAGACGTCCAGCGGCTGCTGAGGGAAGGTATAATCCAGGCCAGCAACAGTCCCTGGAGAGCTCAGGTGGTAGTTGTAAAGACCGGGGAGTAGCAGAGGATGGCCGTAGACTATAGTCAAACCATCAATAGCTACACGCAGCTGGATGCGTACCCTCTCCCCCGCATATCCGACATGGTCAATCGGATTGCACAGTACAAGGTCTTTTCCACGGTGGACCTTAAGTCCGCCTATCACAAGCTCCCCATCCGCCCGAGCGACCGCAAATGCACGGCTTTTGAAGCAGATGGGCGGCTCTATCACTTTTTAAGGGTTCCATTCGGCGTCACTAACGGGGTCTCGGTCTTCCAACAGGAGATGGACCGAATGGTTGACCGGTACGGTTTGCGGGCCACGTTCCCGTACCTCGGCAATGTCACCATCTGCGGCCACGACCAGCAGGACCACGACGCCAACCTCCGCAAATTCCTCCAGACCGCGAACGCCCTGAATCTCACATACAACAGGGAGAAATGCGTGTTTAGCACCGACCGTCTAGCCATCCTCGGCTATGTAGTGCGAAATGGAGTTATAGGCCCAGACCCCGAACGCATGCGCCCCCTCATGGAGCTCCCCCTCCCCCACTGCTCCAAGGCCCTGAAACGCTGCCTGGGCTTTTTCTCTTATTACGCCCAGTGGGTCCCCAACTACGCGGACAAGGCCCGTCCGCTAATCCAGTCCACAGAGGCCCGCCAGGCCTTCAGCCACATCAAAGCAGATATCGCAAAGGCCACGATGCACGAGTCCCTCCCCTTCCAAGTCGAGCGCGACGCGTCCGACGTAGCTCTGGCGGCCACCCTCAACCAAGCGGGCAGACCCGTGGCTTTTTTTTCACGCACCCTCCATGCTTCAGAAATCCGCCACTCCTCAGTGGAAAAGGAGGCCCAGGCCAGAGTGTAAGTTGTGCGGCATTGGAGGCATTACCTGGCCGGCAGGAGATTCACTCTCCTCACTGACCGACGGTCGGCTGCCTTCATGTTCGATAATGCACAGCGGGGCAAGATCCAGAACGACAAGATCTTGCGGTGGAGGATCGAACTCTCCACCTATAACTATGAGATCTTGTATCGTCCCAGAAAGCTGAACGAGCCTTCCGATGCACTATCCCGCGGCACATGTGCCAACGCACAAGTGGACCGTCTCCGAACCCTCCACGAGGACCTCTGCCACCCGGGGGTCACTCGGTTCTCTCACTTCGTAAAGACCCGCAACCTGCCCTACTCCATCGAGGAGGTCAGGACCGCCACCAGGAACAGCCAAATCTGCGCAGAGTGTAAGCCGCATTTCTACCGGCCTGATAAAGCGCACCTGATAAAGGCTTCCCGCCCCTTTGAGCGCCTCAGTCTGGACTTCAAAGGCCCCCACCCCTCCACCGATCGCAACACGTACTTCCTGAACGTGATTGACAAATACTCCCGGTTCCCTTTCGCCATCCCCTGTCCCGACATGACCACGGCCACGATCATTAGAGCCCTCGGCACCATCTTTATACTGTTCGGTTTCCCCGCCTACATACATAGCGATAGGGGGTCCTCCTTCATGAGCGATGAACTGTGTCAATTCCTGCTCAGCAAGGGCATCACCTCGAGCAGGACGGCCAGTCACAACCCCCGGGGGAACGGTCAGGTAGAGAGGGAGAACGGTACAGTCTGGAAGACTGTCCTGCTGGCCCTACGGTCCAGAAGTCTCCCAGTTTCCCGCTGGCAGGAAGTCCTCCCGGACGCCCTCCACTCCATCCGGTCGCTGCTGTGTACAACAACGAATCAAACACCCCACGAACGCCTCCTTGTCTTCCCTAGGAAGTCTTCCTCCAGAACGTCACTTCCGACCTGGCTGGCAGCCCCGGGCCCTATCCTGCTCCGAAAGCATGTGCGGGCGCACAAATCGGCCCCGTTGGTCGAGAGGGTTCATCTCCTCCACGCGAACCCTCAATACGCCTACGTGGCGTATCCCGACGGCCGACAGGACACGGTCTCTCTGCGGGACCTGGCCCCTGCCGGAACTCCACACACCCCCGCAACACCAATCACCCCGTCCCTCCCACCGGCGCACCCCATAGCCGCCCCTTTCCCGGGTGGATCGGTCCTTCCCCAGGCCACGAATAGGGGTATTGGAGCGGGAAGAGGCCTCGCGACGCTCCCAGAGACGACGGGGCCTGAACCAGCGCCTGCATCACCACCAGGGCTAAGACGATCGGCGAGGACAACCAGGGCACGCATTCGACTCATCGAATCAGTAAAGTAAAGCAAGTAATGCCTCTGTAAATAAATTTTTGGGTTGCCCAATAAAAGTGACATTGTAAGTTGTACTAATAGTTGATATCGGAGCATAGCCGCCGTGTTATTGGCATTCTAGGTACCGACTTTGTAAACCTCTACCACCATACGGCCCACTACCCCGCCGGGTTCTTTTTTAACAAGGGGTGAATGTGATGGTATGTATTAGGGGTATTAAGGTACCCTGTGATGCTGGGAGGCTATTGGTGGATAGACGCTGGGTCCCGATTGGATCATCCGCCTACTGGCTCCACCCAGTAAGGCGGAGTATAAGAGCCCGGGTTCTCCCAGCAGCCGCATTCTGTAACTGTGCTGCTGGGGAACAAGTCTGCGTAATAAAGCCATCGTTTGACTCCTTCTCATCTCGTCTCGTGAGTGATTGTTGTGCTACAATGTACAAAACTGGATTCTCCACCCTGGTGCCAGACGCGATTTTGGCGTCGGGGTGCAGAGATTCCCACCCTCTGTTTCCATTTAGAGAGTGTCAGGTGAAATATTTTTAACACAGAGAATGATACTTTTACACACCTTGTACATGAGCACCATGACCTGCTCATATTCTTTAGAAAGTGCATTCAGTTACTGATAATGAAGAAGGCCGCAAACAGACATGAATGACTTGACGCACAATTTATTAAGCACCCAAATCTGCCAAAATATTTGGGGGTCATTTCAGTTGGTGGGAATTATATTCTATCTGCCCAGCAGTGTGCCAATCCAGAATGAATAAAATGAATAAAAATGATGGTATGATTGTCAGCTAAATGCAGCTAGCCAGCATTACTTTCCAAACACAGTAACTCACTGGTGACCAGAGATCCACTGGAAGTGTTCCCCAATTCGCTTGTGATGTGTTGGGTATGCCGGGTCTGCGAGGACTGTGTTTACTGCAGCAGTGAGAGAGACAGGCTTCCAACACTTGAAGAAATGCAACTCAATTTTATTGAACTCTTAACTATCATACATACTTTAACTGTGGGTTGACACTATGCTGACTTGACTGGAGACCTGAGGCTAACCTGACCAGTCTATCTTACTACCACATGGTGCATGTTCTTGTTGCTACTCACGGGCTCTGACTGTTTCAGAGGCTGGATCCCAAGAGAGCGGGAAAACTAGTGTCCTCTGGCTTTGGAGTGGTCGTGTCCTGTCTAGTGATTGGCTGCTGTGTTCTGTGTGTTCACTGGTCATCCTGTGTGTCAATCACTACCTGTCTGTGCACCATCATATACCTGTGTGCATATTATGACATCTCCCCCCCTTTTTTTTAAACATATTTTTAAAAAATGTGTGTAGGTCAATAAATAGTGAGTGTGTGTACAGGAACCTGACTATATACAAAGTATGTTAACGCATTTACATGGGAAGGTGTCTAGTGCAGATAGAGGGCAGATAACAAGTTAGGAAGAAACAATATGTACAGATGTGTAAACGGATCACAAGGTAATGCAACATTCAGTCTATAAATTCAGTCTCTGTGGCAGGTGATGAATTCTGGTTGACCGCCTCGAGGGTGGGTCAGGGGTCGCCTGCACTTGACCGGGCAGAACTGCCTCTGATGTAGAGGTCGGTAAAAGAACTGGCAGAGCGGTGGCCTTGTGGAAGGGCGCGTCCTGAGGAACCAGCATGCGAGGCGGGACATCACTGGTGGCGGGCGTAGAAGTAGCCGCAGTGCCCGCCTATTACGCCGAAGAAAGGAACCATCATGCACGCGAACGAGGAACGATCTCGGGGCCACTTGCTTAACCACCACAGCCACGGCAGACCAGCCACCGTCAGGTAGCTGAACACAAACTCGGTCAGCAGGAGCCAGAGCAGGGAGATCTGTGGCGTGGGCGTCGTACGCCGACTTGCATTGAGCCCAAGACTGTTGCATCCTCTGCAGGACCGGAAAATTGTCAAGGTCCAGGATGTGGATAGCCGGCACCGTCGCCCGTAGTGTGCGGTTCATTAGCAGCTGTGCTGGGGACAGGCCAGCGGACAAAGGAGTCGCCCGGTAGGCTAACAGCACCAGGTTAAAATCTGAACCCGAGTCAGCAGCTTTGCACAACAGTCTTTTAACAATGTGGACCCCCTTTTCAGCCTTCCCATTCAACTGGGGGTAGTGGGGGCTTGAGGTGACGTGCGTAAAATTGTACAGCCGGGCAAAATCCGTCCACTCCTGGCTGAAGAAACACGGGCCATTATCTGTCACAACTGTAAGTGGAATGCCATGACAGGCAAAAGTCTCTTTGCATGCCTCGATGACTGTTGCTGATGTGAGGTCAGTCAGTCTGACCAACTCGGGGTAGGTGGAAAAGTAGTCCACGAAGAGGACATAGTCTCCGCCCTTTGCATGAAAGAGGTCAATACCAACTTTGGACCATGGGGAGGACACCAGTTCATGCGGCTGTAGAGTCTCTTTGGGCTGAGCCGGCTGGAACCTTTGACACGTTGGGCAATTGAGGACCGTGTTGGCGATATCCTGACTGATGCCTGGCCAATATACTGCCTCTCGGGCTCGACGGCGACACGTTTCGACCCCCAGGTGACCCTCATGGATTTGGCCGAGGACCAGCTCTCGCATGCTCTGTGGGATTACTATCCTGTCCAGCTTCATTAATATGCCGTCCACTACCGCTAGATCGTCCTTTATATTATAAGACTGGGGGCACTGACCCTTTTGCCAACCATCCGTGAGAGGTCGCATCTCCCGCTGGAGTAAAGGATCCCTGGCCGTCTCCTGACGAATTTGCACGACCCTTTCATCAGTGGCCGGAAAGTTGAATGCACAAAACTTCTCCTGAGCATCTATCTGACAGACAAAGTCCGACTGCTCACACGGTGTGGTGATGGATCTAGAGAGTGCGTCGGCCACAATGAGCTCTTTGTCCGGGGTGTAGACCAGGTCGAAATCGTAGCGGCGGAGTTTGAGGAGGATACATTGTAGCCGTGGCATCATATCATTGAGATCTTTTTGGATGATGTGAACCAATGGCCTGTGGTCTGTCTCAACCGTGAATTTGGGGAGTCCATACACGTAATCATGGAATTTGTCAATCCCTGTGAGGAGGCCCAGGCATTCTTTTTCAATCTGAGCGTATCGTTGCTCAGTAGGTGTCATGGCTCTAGAGGCATATGCGACTGGGGCCGAGGATTTGCCCTGCTGGACGAGTATTGCCCCAATGCCAGCCTGGCTCGCATCGGTGGAGATTTTTGTCTCCTTGGCGGAGTCGGAAAATGCCAGTACCGGGTCATTGGTGAGTTTCGCCCTGAGTTCACACCACTTTTGCTCATGAGCGGGGAGCCACTGGAAGTCCGTAGTTTTTTTGATAAGATTGCGGAGTGCTGTGGTGTGTAATGCAAGGTTGGGGATAAACTTCCCAAGGAAATTAACCATCCCTAAGAAGCGGAGGACCGCCTTCTTGTCCTCCGGGGTCTTCATGGTGTGGATCGCTGATACCTTGTCTGCATCTGGCCGCACACCGAACTGCGAAACATGGTCGCCAAGGAACTTTATTTCGACTTGACCGAACGGGTATTTGGCTCTATTGAGTCGGAGGCCATGCTCGTGGATCCTGTGGAACACTCGCTTGAGGCGATCGATGTGCTCCTGAGGAGTTGTGGACCAGATAATAATATCATCGACGTACACTCGCACCCCCTCGATGCCCTCCATCATTTGCTCCATTATGCGGTGGGACACCTCCGTGGCGGAGATGATGCCAAAGGGCATCCGGTTATAACAGTAGCGACCGAACGGGGTGTTAAAAGTACACAACTTTCGACTGGACGCGTCCAGCTGTATTTGCCAAAACCCCTTGGAGGCATCCAGCTTCGTGAAAAGCTTGGTGTGAGCCATTTCGCTGGTGAGTTCTTCTCGTTTAGGTATAGGGTAGCGTTCCCTCATGATGTTACGGTTCAATTCTTTGCGGTCGATGCAAATGCAAAGTTCCCCTGACGGTTTTTCGACACAGACCATGGAGCTAACCCAGTCCGTGGGTTCAGTGAGCTTAGAAATGAAGCCCTGGCCCTGGAGGTCCTGCAGTTGCTGCTTGAGATGGTCCTTATGGGGTGCCCGCACCCGACGTGGTGCATGAACCACAGTGTGGCATTCGGCTTCAGCAGTATCTTGTATCGGTAAGGTAGTGTACCCATACCTTTGAAGACGCTGTGGTATTGTGCTATGATGTCATCTAATTGGGCTTGGAAGTTGACATGTGGCGAGGCCATTGCCTCTGCGGATGACATGGTGTGAACCCGCTGCACAAGATTCAGGATTTTGCAGGCCCGAGCACCGAGCAGGGAAGCTCTGTTGGTTCCTACAATTTCAAAACGCAGGGTTGCTTCTGAAGAACGATAGGATACCGCAAGCTGGCATGAACTGGCAGCAATGGCATTGCTATTGTAGTTGAGGAGCTGGCAGGCCGATGGAAGAATGCTTGGCTTGACGCGGATGGTGTCAAGGTCAGACTTTGAAATGAGGTTCGCTGAAGCGCCGGTGTCCAGCCTGAAGCGTATGCGAGCCTTGTTGACCGTGAGGGTGGCACACCACTCGTCGTCCGGATCAATGCTCATCACTGGGAGTTGTTTCACCTTCTTGGCTGAAAGCATCGTATGCTTGGTGATGATGCCCACCCGGAATGGGGATGTGAGGCCAACGGTGCCGGAATCTGGAACCATGTCAGAGTCTGCAACGGGTTGCTGTACTGACCGGACGTTCCTGCGCTGCGGCTGGGATGGCTGTGTATTGGGCAGTTGAGCAGATCTGCACAGGGCTGCGAGGTGGCCAAGCTTGCCACATTGGAGACAGCGTCGAGATTTCACGGGGCATTGCCGCTTTAAATGGGCGGAGCCACAGTTGTTGCACGTCATGATGCCGACGTCAGGATGCTCCGTGCGCCACCGCACATGCGCGGTGCGGTCGAACGATGTGTGCACCTGCGCAGTTCGGTTGTCGGCCTCGCCGTCCCCTTGGATGTGGTGCGCATGCGCAGGAGCCGGGAAAGCACGCAAAATGGTTGCCCTCATCCAGACTCAGGCCCTGGAGCTGTTTTACGGCCTGCACCCACTCCGCATCGTGGGAGCCTTGCCGCGCCATCTCTGCCGCCTTGATATGGGA
This sequence comes from Scyliorhinus torazame, assembly GCF_047496885.1. NCBI lineage: Eukaryota > Metazoa > Chordata > Chondrichthyes > Carcharhiniformes > Scyliorhinidae > Scyliorhinus > Scyliorhinus torazame. The sequence continues at coordinate 284,364,945 of NC_092707.1, read as the reverse complement.
GTACAGGTTGTTAGCGTGCTTGTGGAGGATGCAGGTTTCGATGGCGATGGTAAGGGTGAGCTGCTTAACTTTAAGGAGCTGGTGACAAAGGGGATTGGAGTGGACCCCGAAAACGATCTGGTCACAGATCATGGAGTCGGAAGTGGAGCCGTAGTTGCAGGACTGCGCGAGGATACGGAGATGGGTTAAGAAGGACTGAAAAGGTTCATCCTTACCCTGAAGCCTCTGCTGGAACACATAGCGTTCAAAGATCTCGTTGACTTCGATGTCACAGTGGCTGTCGATCTTCAGCAGGACTGTTTTAAACTTTGTTTTGTCCTCGCCTTCAGCAAAGGTGAGGGAGTTGAAGATGTGGATAGCGTGGTCCCCGGCTGTAGAGAGGAAGAGAGCGATCTTCCTGGCATCCAATGCGTCAAGATACAGCTGGAACTTCTGCTTGAAAATCTTCCAGTTAGCACCGAGGTTGCCGGCGATGCGGAGCTGCGGGAGAGGGCGGACGCTGTCCATGTTACCGGATGGCTGATCGCTGGTCAAAGGCAGACTATCTCACGGTAGGTCCATCAAACTCGAGCATGACTCACTGGTACCATGGTGTGTTGGGTATGCCGGGTCTGCGAGGACTGCGTTTACTGCAGCAGTGAGAGAGACAGGCTTCCAGCACTTGAAGAAATGCAACTCGATTTTATTGAACTCTTAACTATCATACATACTTTAACTGTGGGTTGACACTATGCTGACTTGACTGGAGATCTAAGGCTAACCTGACCAGACTATCTTACTACCACATGGTGTATGTTCTTGTTGCTGCTCATGGGCTCTGATTGTCTCAGAGGCTGGATCCCAAGAGAGCGGGAAAACTAGTGCCCTCTGGCTTTATAGTGGTCGTGTCCTGTCTGGTGATTGGCTGCTGTGTTCTGTGTGTTCACTGGTCATCCTGTGTGTCAATCACTGCCTGTCTGTGCACCATCATATACCTGTGTGCATATTATGACATCTCCCCCCCTTTTGCTTTTACTTATTTAAAAAAATGTGTGTAGGTCAATAAATAGTGAGTGTGTGTGTACAGGAGCCTGACTATATACAAAGTATGTTAACGCATTTACATGGGAAGGTGTCTAATGCAGATAGAGGGCAGATAACAAATTAGGAAGAAACAATATGTACAGATGTGTAAACGGATCACAAGGTAATGCAACATTCAGTCTATAAATTCAGTCTCTGTGGTGGGCGACTGGTCATCCTGTGTGTCAATCACTGCCTGTCTGTGCACCATCATATACCTGTGTGTATATTATGACAGCTTGCACCTCTAATATCTGAGTTATGGGTCGTTCAAAATCGTCAAAGTGCATGGGTGGGTCACAGTTCCCAGTGGAATTCCTGAAATATCCGTAACAATTTAGTTGTTATTTTCCTGTGCTAATCTGGGACAGAAATGAGTCTTCATTTCCGCTACACAGGCAGAAAATGGAACAAAAATGAATAATTTTGCAGGGTGGTGCCGTGAATATCCCCAAGGATACCTAAAACACATGCAACCATCATTAATGTTAAGTGTTTTCCAAAAAACCCAGGTGACCGCATTAATTGGGCCTTTGGAACCCTTGCAGATTCTACTGAGAGGACCTGCCCAGAATTCAGGTACAGAGTAATGGCTGGATGACTTGAGGGAGTGCTGGGCTGAAGGTGATTGGGAGAGGGGAGGGAAGCTGGGGACAACTGAGACCAAGGCTTCCCTGCAAGGCCGTGAAGACGACCTTTCCCCCTCCTGACACCAGAGGCGGACTGACAATGGAACACACTGTACCTAGGCACAAGATCCTGATAAATGGGGGAGCCCCATGCCACCTGGTGTCTGTGGACATCAATCAGAACATGATAGCTCTGCATTTGATGAAAGGATGATTTGTATTTGTTGAGGCTATCAGCTGGCAATGCAAAGCAACATCAGACTCTGATTAATCGATTCCCCTTAGAGAAGGGAAACACTGTTGAATGTTGAGGTGACTGGAAGGAAGAGAGGCAGCAGTCAAGGCAAAGATCTCCTGAATGTACACAACTAATATTTTGGTGAATTGGCAAAAAAAGCCACAAATGAGGGAGGTGGTGAGCCTGACAGTCGGTCAGTACTCGGAAGCAAGCCATCTTCAAGGGGAGCAGGGGCGACTTGACTCAAAGCCAGGGCTGAGGGGGGCTGTACAGGCCACAGCCAGCCAGCCACGCCAGCAGCGAGGCGAGGTCGTCAAGGTGAGGTGCGTGGCACTGGATGGGATGGGCGATTTGGCGAAAGAAGCTACGAGAGAGGTGGTGGGTGAGCCAGACAGCTAGTTAGGAGTTTGGGTAACCGTCATTGAGCAGCGAGGGGAGGTGGTGCAACTCAACCCCCAGGAGTGAGTAGGGCAAAAATAGCCTGTTCTTTCAGAAAATCTATATTCATCAAAATCAATAAAGCTCATTTAATATGAAGCGACATAACCAAACCAGCAGTCAAAACACAGAAAATTGAAGGTGAGACAAGAAGCTGAGTGAAGCCAGGAAAAAAGATAGTGGTCATTTTATTTTAAAATGTTCGATGTATTGAACAGTGCACAAACTGCACATTCATCCTCATCCAGCAAAAAGTATGGGTGAATTATCTGATGACTCAGACTTGCCGATTTCTGGAGAAACCACGTCGCCTGAAAAAGTTGAACAAGAAGTGGGCTGCACGATAGCACAGTGGTTAGCACAGTTGTTTCACAGTTCCAGGGTCACAGGTTTGATTCCGGCTTGGGTCACTGTCGGTGCAGAGTCTGCACATTCTCCCTGTGTCTGCGTGGGTTTCCTCCGGGTGCTCCGGTTTCCTCCCACAGTCCAAATATGTGCAGGTTAGGTAAATTGCCTGAGTGTTCAAAAAAGGTTACTTGGGGTTACTGGGTTATGGGGATAGGGTGGAGGTGTGACTTTAAGTAGGGTGCTCTTTCCAAGGGCTGGTGCAGACTCGATGAGCTGAATGGCCTCCTTCTGCACTATAAATTCTATGATTCTATGATTCTATGGAATCTGAAATAGCAATGGAACCACAAGAAATTTCTTCTGTTGAAGTGAAGGAAGAAACCTACCCTGAAGACATTGCTTTATCAAAATCTGTTCCGCTGGGTATGATAGAATATTTCGTACCAAACAAACCAGAAACATAGGTCACATGGAAAATTTGAGGAAAGTGTTTGAGTCTGGAGGCTGAAAATAGGTCAGAATTCTTCATAAATCCCATTTTCTGAGGGTGAAGAGAAATAAGATGACGGAAATTAGAAAATGGTTGATTTTGTTTCCGGAAATCTCTAAGGCAGTCTGCTGTTATGTTCACAAATTATTCCCTGACCCTATTAAAGGGAAACCATCATTTGCCAATGGATACTGTAACTGGACAAATGTTGAAAGAGATATTACTGATCATGAAACTTCCAAAGCTCATATTAAGGCAATGTGTGCATTTGGTCAAAGATGTAAATTATTTGGAAGAATTGATTCTACATTATCGGCTCAGTTTGAAAAGGAGTGCTCTTACTGGAGGAAAATGCTGAGAAGTGTTGTTGCCCCAGTCAAACTGCTGTCTTCCTTCGGACTACCTCTAAGAGAACACGATGAGTCACCATTGTCAATTCGAAAGGTAATTTTTTTTAGCCTGCCTTGTATATCTCGGTGAATTTGATGAGCTTCTCAAAGAACATTTGAAAAGTTATCAACATTGTGGCTCAGGGAACACCAACTTGTTAACACACAGAACCTACGATGGCTTTGTTATAACCTGCCTACTGACGATTGGCTGGTGACTAATGACTATCCCACAATCCTATGGGAGTATGAACTTCCCCAATGAGGGGGGCGGAGAAACTCCTACTATAAATAAGCTGGCCAGTCCAGGAACCAGGAGGAAGGAGAAGGTAGCAAGGGAAGTTACTGCTACTGTTATGTATATATTGTTATAGTAAATAAACTTTATTATTTTGTATCCTTAAAACTCGTGCTGGATTCTTCGGGGCCCTTACAAAAGGCTTCATCACTATAAGAACAAATTACAGTACAGGAACAGGCCCTTCAGTCCTCCAAGCCTGCGCCGATCCAGATCCTCTATCTAAAACTGTTGCCTATTTTCTAAGGATCTGTATCCCTCTGCTCCCTGCCCATTCATGTATCTGTCTAGATACATCTTAAATGTCGCTATCGTGCCCGCCTCTACCACCTCCGCCGGCAATGCGTTCCAGGCATCCACCACTCTCTACGTAAAGAACTTTCCACGCATACCTCCCTTAAACTTTTCCCCTCTCACCTTGAACTCGTGACCCCTAGTAATTGAGTCCCCCACTCTGAGAAAAAGCTTTTTGCTATTCACCCTGTCTATACCTCTCATGATTTTATAGACCTCAATGAGGTCCCCCCTCAACCTCTGTCTTTCTAATGAAAATAATCTTAATCTACTAAACCTCTCTTCATAGCTAGCGCTCTCCATACCAGGCAATATCCTGGTGAACCTCCTCTGCACCTTCTCCAAAGCATCCTTTTGGTAATGTGGCGACCAGAACTGTACGCAGTATTCCAATTGGCTGAACCAAAGTCTTATACAACTGTAACATGACCTGCCAACTCTTGTACTCAATACCCCTTCTGATGAAGGAAAGCATGTTGTATGCCTTCTTGACCACTCTATCGACCTGCGCAGCCACCTTCAGGGTACAATGGACCTGAACACCCAGATCTCTCTGTACATCAATTTTCCCCAGAGCTTTTACATTTACCGTATAGTTCATTCTTGAATTGGATCTTCCAAAATGCATCACCTCGCATTTGCCCGGATTGAACTCCATCTGCCATTTCTCCGCCCAACTCTCCAATCTTCTCTATTCTGCTGTATTCTCTGACAGTCCCCTTCACTATCTGCTACTCCTCCAACCTTAGTGTCATCTGCAAACTTGCTAATCAGACCACCTATACCTTCCTCCAGATCATTTATGTATATCACAAACAACAGTGGTCCCAGCACGTATCCCTGTGGAACACCACTGGTCACAGTTCTCCATTTTGAGAAACTCCCTTCAACTACTACTCTCTGGCTCCTGTTGCCCAGCCAGTTCTTTATCCATCTAGCTAGTACACCCTGGACTCCATGAGACTTGACTTTCTCCATCAGTCTACAATGGGGAACCTTATCAAATGCCTTACTGAAGTCCATGTATATGACATCTACAGCCCTTCCCTCATCAATCAACTTTGTCACTTCCTCCAAGAATTCTATTAAGTTGGTAAGCCATGACCTCCCCTGCTCAAAACCATGTTGCCTATCACTGATAAACCCATTTTCTTCCAAATGGGAATAGATCCTATCCCTTAGTATCTTCTCCAGCAGCTTCCCTACCACTGACGTCAGGCTCACCGGTTTATAATGACAGAGCAGCTCAGAAACCAATTCAGTAATGAAGTCAAAGATGCCAAAAACTGTTCTATAATAGTTGATTCAACATCAGGAGCGAAATTCTCCATCCCGCCCCGCCACATTTCTGCCCCGACCCGCCGGCGGGATGCTCCGTTACACCGGCCGGTCAATGGGGTTTCCCATTGTGGGGCAGCCCCACGCCGTCGGGAAACCCCCGGGCGCCGGCAAAACGGAGACTCCCGCCGGCGGAGAATGACGCCCCTGATGTGTGGACAAATTAACATTAGTTTTAAGATATGTGGCCAGCGGTGTTGAGGTTGTAGAACAATTTCTTTGTTTTGTCCTGCTACAATCCCACACTTCCTAGTGTCTACAAACAACAGTTTTGGAAATCATTATAAATTTAGGTTTGGCATCAAAATACTTGTGGCAGAGCTTTGATAATGCTGCAAATATGGCAGGAAAATATTCAGGTGTACAAGTAAGACTGAACAATGCAAGCCCCTCTGCATTATTCATCCCATGTTCAGTCACTCATTGGATTTAATCTGAAACTGCAGCTGAATCCTCTGAGGGAGCTGTACATTTTTTTGACTTTGTTCAAAATGTACATGCCTTTTTTTTTTGTTTCCGTGCATCGGTGGAGTATGTTGCAATTACGCTTGGAGTAACCAAATGAAAACAATTTAACAGTCAAAAGACATTGTGACACCAGGTGGTCCGCTCGTGCAGAAGGTGTTTTGGCTTTGAAAATGAACTTTGCTGATAGAAAAGAAACCTTATTAGACATAACCACATCAAATTCAGAAAAACCTTGTGTGAAAACTGAAGCAAAATCCTTAGCAGAGAAGTTTGAAAAGTACAATATTGCTGTTTTTACTCTTATGTGGAACCATTTACTTCAAAGACATAATGCTGCAAAATGTTGATACAACTTTATTGAATGCTGCACAATGGTTATCCTCACTCAAAGCTCGCCATGGAAGTTTGAAATGAGTTCGGTGGAAGCAGAGGCACTAATATTATCAAAAAACACAGGTCCCACAGGTACAAGATGCAGGAAGTTATTTTTAGATGAAACTAGAGGCAATTAAATCACTTTAAAAGGGAAAGAGAAGATCATCATTGAGATTGTCAATGTTATTTGTGACACAACCATGGTGAATCTCTGAAGAAAACTGTTGATTTATTTTGTGTGCTTTCGGAGAAGGTTGGATGAGAATGCTAAAAGCCATTGCAGTAAAATATTAAGCGAATTTTTGAAGATGAAGTGAAACAATTCATTCATTTCATCGGTAATGATGAGCCCTGTGCTTCACGATCACCAGCTGCTTTGTACAAACGTGCACCTAATGGATTGTAGGTAATCTTTACAAATGTGGAAACCATTCTGAAAATATTTTTAACAATACCTGTCACAAATGCTTCCATTGAATGTTATTTTTCTGTGTTCAAGTTTTGTTTTTATAAATTTAGAGTACCCAAATATTTTTATTTCCAATTAAGGGACAATTTAGCGTGGCCAATCCACCTAAACTGCACATCTTTGGGTTGTGGGGGAAAATCCCATGCAGACACAGGGGGGGGAACGTGCAAACGCCACACAGGGCCCAGGGCCGGGATTCGAACCCGGGTCCTCAGCGCCATAGTCCCAATGCTAACCACTGCGCCACATGCTGCCCTCTGTATTGAAGACTTAAAAATTATTTGATGAGTCAGGAACATTTGACAAGCCCAGCAATATTGATGATTGAATGTGCATCTTTATATGATTTTAGCTACAATGATACAATTGGTGATTTTATGAAGAAAATGTATCGATACAAAGCTATCTAATTTACCACGCCAACAAGGGATGAAGCAAGAAAAATCTTAAAAATCCATTCATTTTCCATATTCTGTTGTTTAAATTCTGTTTTTCAAAATGGACCATTGCTGGTCTGATATAATGGCTGCAGCTGGTCACATGCTGATAGTTCTAACCATTATAGTTCCAAAGAAAGTCTTTCAGAAAGCTTCTTCAGGACAAAGAACGGAATCCTGTCGAAAGAGCCACTGATATTGGAATTGGAGTCACTGGGCATTCCACTCACATCAATTTATACCAATAACTTTTATTATTTTCTGAGAGGAAGTAAGGAAGTTAACTTTTGAAACTGAATGAAACTCTTAAATATACTGAATGACAGAATATGCATCTTGTTGCTTGGAGTATTTTCCCCTGTGCTGGGCTGGCTCATTCTGTCCAGCACTACTTGTGCTACAGTGATGTCATCGGCTGATTTTTCTCTCTTGTTGCTCATCAGCAAGTTCCTTGGTGCTCGCCTCAAGACACACATCGCAATATTGATCATATTTATTGTTATTCTGACAAGAGGTAAACATGGATTTCAATTCAGCAATTATTCATATCAGTGTGTATCTACAAGTTAAAAAGCACTAAAGCAGTTAAGAAGTGATCAATTGTGTCTTTGTGTTCTGTGGTCGGGAGGCGCTTGACCACATTGGGGAAATGCATGACATCATTGTTGGAGAGGAGTGTGGCGTTTTCGGGGACAGAAATGAAGGTGAACGCGGGGCCCCTCAAAGTGTAAGTCCACCACTTCCTGACACACAATTCTACCCCCCTTGAGCAGCCACTACTCTTCTCTAGCTCAGTTGGATCTCCAGATATTGGTTTGATGTATTCCTCGATGTTTCATGAACTCCTGTACCCAACTGCTCCGTTCTAAACCCCTATCATTGGTCATCTTGCATGCCCATTTGCGCAGTGTCCTGTCTTCCTATGACCAATTAGAAAGGAAAAAGATTCCTCGTTACCTGAGTAATTAGTTAATTCATTTATTTCCACACAATTCACACAAAATACAAATGATGATCATCACAGCAATTCATGACAATTGCAAGATGCAAATACATCAGCACTTATGGATTGTAGTTACATGTTTGTATGGGAGAGGGAGGTCATAAGTATTTTCTTGAAGGTTGACTCCCCACGACTCAAAGAAAGGGAGAGAGTAAGAGAATGATATGCAAATCATGACGTATTGATAGGAAAGAAAGTCAGGAAGTTGAATCATGTTGTACACAGAGATATTGGCTGGGATTCTCTGGTATCCGGCCGGGCGGACCGGCGCCAAAGAGTGGCGTGAACCGCCCCGGCGTCAGGCCGCCCAGAAGGTGCGGAATCCGCCGCACCTTCGAGGGTTAGGCCGGCGCAGGAGGGGTTGGCGCCGCGCCAACTGGCGCCAAAGGGCCTCCGCAGGCAGTGCGAGGTGGAGCATGTGCAGGAGCGCCAGCGTGTTCCCAGAACTGCTGCCGTGATTCCTACGCATGCGCAGGGGGTTTCTACTCTGTGCCGGCCATGGCGGAGCTTTACACAGCCGGCACGGAGGGAAAGAGTGCCCCCACAGCACAGGCCCGCCCTCAGATCGGTGGGCCACGATCACGGGCGAGGCCAGCGTGGGCCGGATCCTCCTGCGTCCCCCCCCCGAGGACTCCGCAGGCCACCCTCAGAGCCAGATCCCGCCGGTATAGACCTTATGTAATTCACGCCGGCGGGACTGGCCGAAAACGGGCGGCCACTCGGCCCATCGGGGACCGGAGATTCGCCGGGGGGGCGGGCCACTGCCAACGGCCCCCGAGAGGCGCGGCGCGATTCCCGCCCCCGCCAAGCAACCGGAGCCGGAGAACCGGCGTCAGAGTGGCGTGGCGGGATTCACGCCATCCCCCGGCAATTCTGGGTAATGGGCGGGAGAATCCCGCCCATTAAAGTGAATTACCGTACATGAATTTATACATTTTAAAGGGAAGAAAATAAAGAAAGAAAGAAAGTAAGAAGGAGAGATGCTGAGCACAGTACTTGAGGTTACCTTACAGCATAAGAAACTTAAATAATTTAAGAGATCTAGGACGGGATTCTCCGTTGCGGGTCGGCCCCGCTACCGCTGCTAGCAAGAAAGGAGAATTTGGCGTGCCGCTCACTGGCGATGGGATTCTCTCATCCCTCTGCTGTCAATGGGAATTCCAATTGAAGCCACCCCACACCGCCGGGAAACCCACGGGTGGGGGGTGGGGCTGGCAGCGGGACCAGAGACTCCCAACGGCCAGAGATGTCCGGCCCTGATGATCAGATATTTGCCAGTATAGTAACACAAAGAAAATGTGTTGTCGAGCATGTTCGTATGTCCAGGGGTAATAATTTTCACACACAGTGCAGCACGTTGGTGCAGTGGTTAGCTGCCTCACGGCACCGAGGTCCCAGGTTCAATCCCGGCTCTTGGTCACTGTCCATGTGGAGTTTGCACATTCTCCCTGTTTCACCCCCACAACCCAAAGATGTGCCGGGTAGGTGGATTGGCCACGCTAAATTGCTCCTTAATTGGACAAAAATGAATTGGGTACTCGAAATTTATTTTTAAAAATAACAATTTTCACACACCTGGGCCAATGTGTCTTATTGATTTGTGCAGGAAAGCAATTTTATGATTCATAGCTTTCTGCTGTGAATAAGAGGAAGTGAAACCACTGAGCTCCTTTTGACGTGGTGAGGAGCTGTGAATCATAGCAAGAGTGTTTATAAGCATTGTGGCTAGCATCAAAGCAGGGTAATGGAGATGCATTCAAATGTGAAGGGAAATATAGAGAAGCAATCCACCAAGCATCTTTGTCTTTAGACTAACAAAACTGTCAATCGCTGGCGAGTGCAATGTATTGCTGTGTGAAATTGAATTGGCATTTTGCATTTCAAAGGCTGTCAAGGGATGTGAAGCTTTCAAGGAAGCCTCAGACACTATAAGGAATAGGGAGGAAATAGAGGGATTTGGACCGAGTAAGGGCAGAAGGTTTCTTTTTAGTTAGGGCATCATGATTGGCACAGGCTTGGAGGGCTGAAGGGCCTGTTCCTGTTCTGTACTTTTCTTTGTTCTTGTTTTTTTGTTCTTTGTAACAAGCTGTTTTAAACACTTTTGTCTGAGGCAGCAGATGTTAGGGAAAGGTAAGTGAAAATGCAGAGATCTTTTACTATACTGCCTGGTCTGTTCTTCAGCTTTCAGGCAGGAGCGACTGATGGGGATCTCTGATTGGGTCTCTAATGGGGCCTCTGATAGGGGTCTCTGATGGGGCGGACTGATGGGGGGGGGCATGATGGAGAGGTCTGATGGGAGGGTCTGCTGGGGGGGCTGATGGGCCTCGCTGAATGGGGGAACAGATGTGGGGGTCTGATGGGAGAGTCCATTGAGGGGGTCTGATGGTGTGACAAATGGATGGGGGGGCTGTGGGTGCCGGTAAGGAGGCCTCAGGCCACCCTCATGCATGTGTGCTGTTGGGAGGGTGGCCTGCTATTCCCATAGTGGGGGGGGTAGATGCCCCTACGCATCAGCGGGGTTGGCAGACAGGACTTGCATTGTGGAGAGGTGGGGGCCCACCGCTAGACCTCCAGATCGGACCGCCCACTCAAAGTGGCGGCTCAATACCGGAATTCTGACAGAATCCGGTGAGAACTCCCACATACAAATATTTGCTTACACCTTCCCCCTTTTCTAGCGCCAGTGAAGAGCAGTCCTGATTTTCCACTGGGGGGAGCACTTAGGGTCCAGAAGGGAGAATCCCCCCTCTCCTCGCTGACACCTCAATTCACTTGTAAGAAGTTGATAAAAGGCTTCCACCTCAGGGTGAACCCTCTTCCACTCCATGTATGGTGAACTTCACTTTCTCCAGGTGCAAAAATTCCACCAGGTCACTCACCTATACCCTCACCTTTGGCGGCTTTGAGTCCCACCATCTCAACAAAATCCATCTCTGGGTTCTCAGGGAGGCAAAGGCAAAGACATTGGCCCCTCTCCCCACCTGAACTCCCGGATCTTTCAAAACTCCAAATATCGTCACCTCCGGCCTCGGAGCCACCCCTACTCCCAAAATTTTGGATATTACATCTGAAAACCCCTTCCAAAAGTCCCTCAACCTCAGACCTGCCCAGAACATATGCACAAGGTTCACTCCCCCCCCCCCCCCCCACCACCTCCACATACCGTCCACACCCACCCTCCACCCCAAAAAGAACCAGCTTATCCTCGAGACCGTCATCTAGACTCTGTGCACACCTTAAATTGGATGGGGCTTAACCTTGCACATGGCAAGGGATCATTCACCCTCCATAGGGTTTCCTTCCACACCCCGGACAACAACTCCGCCCCCAACTCTTCCTCTCACGTATGTCTGACCTCCTCCACAGAAGTGTCCTCCCTATCCATCAGCTCTCCAAATATATCCGCCATTTTGCGCTCCGCAATGTTATCCTCGGACGACAACTTATCTTGCAGCACCGGAGGTGGCAGCTCCGGAATGGATGGCACCACTTTTCAAACAAAGTCCCACAACAGTGCCCTCAAACTGGTCGCCCTACATGACACCGCCGCTACCCGCCCCCAGATGGACTCCATCTCCACCACCCATTTCCTAACCATTGCGATGTTATCTGTCCAGTAGTAGCAAAGCCAGTCCTCCACTCCCCCCCCCCCCCCCCCCCGCCCCTCCATCCCGCCCCCCTTGTCGATCCCTTTCCAGAAACACCCTCCTCACCCACAGGGCCTTCCTCGTCTACACAAACCTCCAAAACATTCCATTCACCTTTCTAAAAAAAAGGACTTAGGAATGAAGATGGGGAGGTTCTGAAATACAAACTTGGGCAGCACCGTCATTTTCATCATCTGGACATTCCCTGCCGAAGACAAGGGCAGCACATCCCACCTCTTGAAGTCCACATTCATATCCTCCACTAGTCGCATTAAGTTAAACTTATGCAGCTGGGCCCAATCCCCCGCCACCTGTACCTCAGGATAGCAGAAACTCATCCCTACCATCTGGAATGGCAACTTCCACAGCCTCCTCCCCTGCCCCCTGGCATCTATCGGGAACACCTCACTTTCTCCAATGAGCGGTTTATGTCTTGAGAAATGGCCAAACTCCTCCAGAATCCCAATGATCCTAACAAAACTCTCCACTGGGGAAATGTACACCAGGAAGTTATCTGCATACAGAGAGACCCTGAGCACGACTCCTCCCCGGTCAATACCCCTCCACCCCTCAACACCTAAGCGCCATTTCCAACGTCTCTATCGCCAGAGTGAAAAGCAGCAGGGAGAGTGTGTACCCCTCTCTCTAATCCTATTCGATCGGAGACTAGCCTTTGACGCCTTATATAACAACTGAAGCCAAGCCACAAACCCCTGCCCGAACCCAAATCAACCCAACACCTCCAACAGATATGCCCACTCAACCTGGTCAAACACCTTCTCCACGTCCATTGCCAACACCACTTCCACTTCCTGCCCCTGCAAGGACATCATAATAACGTTGAGCAGCCTGCATACATTCGCCGACAGCTGTCGCCCCTTCACAAACCCCGTTGGGTCCTCCCCTATCACACCCGGCAAACAACGCTCTATCCATGATGCCAACATATTTGCCAAAAACTTTGCATCCACATTTAACAGTGAAATCAGATGGTATGACCCACACATCTCCGGGTCTTGATATGGACGCCTACGATAATGTGGCGTGGGAGATCCCCCCTTGCCCTCGACTCATTACACATCCCAACAAACAGAGGCCCAAGCTCCGACCAAGACTTCTCATAAAACTCAGCTGGAAATCCATCTGGACCCGGTGCCTTCCCGCCTGCTTCGATCCCACACCGTGCATCACCTCCCTCAGCCCAATTGGGACCCCCAATCCCTGCACCTTCTACTCCCCCACTTTTGGGAACTCCAGTCCATCCAAGAACCGCCCCATACCCTCCTCCCCTGTTGTAGGCTCCGATTCATACAGCCTTCGATAGAAGGACTCAAAAACCCCATTCACCCGTTCCGGCTCCGACACCACCGTGTCCCTCCCATCCCCCACCCTTCCAATTTCTCTCGCCGCCGCCTGCCCCCTCAACTGATGCCCCAACATCCTGCTCGCTTTTTCCCCTTACTCAAAAAACACCTCTCTGACTCGCCTCAGCTGCCAAACGCCTTTCCTGTGGACATCAGCCCAAACTCCATCTGGAGCCTCTGTCTCTCCTTTAGCAACACCTCCTCTGGCACCACCGAATATCTCCGACCCACCCTCAGGATGTCCTCAAATAATCTCAGCCTCTCCTCCCGTTCCACTCTTTCTATGAGTCCCAATCAAGATATATTTTCCGAGGGCAGTACGGTGGTGCAGTGGATAGCACTGCAGCCTTCAGGCGACGAGGTCCCAGGTTCGATCCCGGCTCTGGGTCACTGTCCGTGTGGAGTTTGCACATTCTCCCCGTGTTTGCGTGGGTTTCGCCCCCACAACCCAAAAGATGTGCAGGCTAGGTGGATTGGCCAAGCTAAATTGCCCCTTAATTGGAAAAAATGAATTGGGTACTCTGAATTTATTTTTAAAAAGATGCATTTTCCCCTTACTATCATCTTCTATGTCTCCCACAGCGTGGAGGCCGTGACCTCCCCTGTATTATTTAGCTCCACATAATTTTGAATGGCAGCCCTCACTCTCTCACAGACCCCTTTGTCTGTCAGCGATCCCACATCCAGCTTCCACTGCGGCCACTGAGCCTCACCCTGCACCACCCACAGGTCCACCCAGTGCGGTGCGTGGTCAGAAACCTAGATCGCCGAATACTCCGAACCAACCACTCTGCCAACAGTGCCTTATCCAGTACAAAGAAATCTATCCGGGAGTACACCCGGTGCACATGTGAAAATCTGCTTCGCCTGCAACCTCTCAAACTGCCAATGGTCAGCCCCTCCCAAATGTTCCATAAACCCCATCAACTCTTTCCCCATAGCCGAAACACTCAGGGACCTAGGGCATGACCGGTCTAACCCAGGATCCAGAACCATATTGAAATCTGCCCCCGTAATCAGCCAATGAGTGTCCATGTCCGGAATCTTCCCTAAAGCCCATCTCACAAAATCCATGTCATCCCAGTTTGGGGCATAAATATTCACTCGCACCACAGGCGTCCGCTCCAACTTCCCGCTAACCATCACGTACCTCACTCCCGGATCGGCTATGCTATTGCTGATCTCAAAGGCCACCCCCTTGTTGACTAGAACTGCCACCCCCCCCTCTTCTTCATGTCCAACCCCGAGTGGAACATCTGCCCACCCACCCCTTCCTCAGCCTCGTCTGATCCCCCAGCTTCAGGTCTGTCTCCTGAAGAAATACAAACTCCTTAAGCGTGCAAAAACACGCAACATTTTAACCGGCCCGTTTAGCCCCCACACATTCCACCTAATCAACCAGGTTGGGGAGCTCCCCCTCCCTTCCTTGCTGCTCAGCCATACCCTTTCTTTACCCAGTTCCCCCATGTCCACGCTCCGCACTCCACGGGCCCTCCCCAAGATGTTCGCCATCATCCCTCCTTACCCAGCTGTGCCACACCAACATTTTGCACGTTAGCATCCCCCTTGCACCCTCCTCCCCCCTGTACAACCAGACAATAAACTAACCCATCACCCCTCCCAGCTCCCTCCTCATGTCGACCCCCCACTTCACTCCCGTTAACTAGCCAACCAGCTAGCGTGGTGGCTCCCGCCCGGGGCTTCTACCCTGTTCCCCAAATCCACCCTTCAGCTCTCACACCCCGAAATCCAAACATAAAAGAAAGCACATTCATCCTCTCCACTTCCATTCTCCTTAAATTCATCAATCCACCCATCCTGTGAGCCCATATTCCCCACAGTTAAAATCTCCACAGTTCAGTGTCCTCACACTTCTCCCAGTCCATGGTTTCTCATAATAATAATTAAAACATTTTTTTTTAGAGTACCCAATTATTTATTTCCAATTAAGGGGCCAATCCACCTAACTTGCACATCTTTGGATTGTGGGGGTGAAACCCATGCAGGCATTGGGAGAATGTGCAAACTCCACATGGACAGTGACCCAGGGCCGGGATTCAAACCCAGGTCCTCAGCGCCGTAGTCCCAGTGCTAACCACTGCCATGGTTTCTCATAAACTCCCTTGCTTCCTACAGTGTATCAAAATAAAACTCCCTATTCTGATGCGTGACCCACAGATGAGTAGGATACAGCACTCCAAGCTTCACTCCCTCCTTGTAGAGGGTAGGCTTTATCCAATCGTAGCCGGCCCACTGCTTGGCTAACTCCACACCCAGGTCCTGGTATATTCTCGGCTCGCTCCCCTCCAAAGGTGCATTTCAACGTCTGCCTCGCCCATTTCATGATTTTCTCCTTGTCGAGAAAACGATGCAGGTTCACCACCATCGCCCTCGGTGGCTCCCCTGCCTTTGTCCACCTCCTCAGCAACCTGTGTGCCCGATCCACCTCGTGGGGACAGTCAAAGACCCCCTCTCCCTTCAACTTCCCCAGCATATTTACCACATATTGAGTGGCCTGCACTCCTTGACCACCCTCAGGCATCCCCACGATGCAGAGATTCTGCCTCCTGGTACGATTCTCGAGGTCCTTCACCTTCTCCCTCAACCTCAGCAGCATCTCCACCTTCAGTTTGGCCAGCAGATCCTGGTGCTCCCCCATCGACTGCTCCACCTTCTGGATTGCCAAGCACTGCGGCGCCAGCCTCTGCTCTACTCTCTCAATACCCGCCGTAAGCGGCTCCACGAGTTTAGCCAGGTCCGCTGAGGCCTCCTGCCTCTGCTGCTGGAACCTGTTGTTCAATAAGTTCACTGTCGTGTTGGGTGTTCCGATGCACAAAGGCTGTAGATGGTACAACTCTGTTTTATTGTCTTTACAACGACAACTACTAACTGCTGGCTTTGGATACATGCTTCACCAGCTAACCTGTGGACCCAGCCCTATCACTATCTTAGTGAGGCACTCTGCACATGGTCTATGTCTGAGTGGCGTGCTGTGATCTCTGTGCTCTGAGCTATATCCTGGTAGAATGAGCGGGAACTGTGGTGTTCCCTGTTTTATAGTGCGTGTGCTCTCACTGGTGATTGGCTGCGATGTTATGTGTGTGCTGGTTGGTCCAACTACCTGTCCATCAGTGTGTGTGTGATTGCACCATGATAGCTGATGTGGATATCATGACATCCCCCCCCTTTCACAAGGATATGTGCCTACATGCTAATAAATAAAAATGTGTACTGAGTGCCTCTGAGTATGTGTGTGCAATATTTACAACATGTACATGAGGCTAAACTATATACATAGGAAGGTGTCAGGTGCAACAGAACAACGAGGTTGTACCAATAACAGAACAGATGCAATCAGCAAACGATGAGAGAAAACTTCTGGAACAATGAACGACAAGAAAAGAAACTCGTTAACAGTACTGTAAAACAATTCAGTGAGTCCAATGTGCTAACAGGCTCATAAGTCAAGTCTCTCAGGTGGGCGACGAATTTGGGTTGACCGTTAGGGTGGCACACCACTCATCGCCCGGATCAATGCTGTGCACTGGCAGTGGCTGGTGGTTCCGACATGGGGACATCCGGTTCTTGTGGATTACTGCAACGCGGAAGGGCTCCCTGTCTTCGGCATAGCTGGTCTGCATACTGTCTGGTTATGACTCAGTGTAGGGGGGCTGAATCGCCCGCACGTCCCTGCGAGGCTGGCGGAATTGTTGGGAGTTGGCAGGTTGATCTGCTCGAAAGCAGGCAGCGTGGTGGCCCATCCTGCCGCAGCGGAGGCATTGTCGCGCTTTGGCTGGACATTGCCGCTTTAAGTGGGCGGAGCCACAGTTGCCATGCGTCGTGACGTCATGGCGTTTGTTGCGTTCGTTGCACCACTACGCATGCGCGGTGTGGTCCTGCATAGAGCACGCCTGCGCATCACGCCCCTCTGCGTCAACGTCCCCTCTTTTGGCGCGGACAAGCGTGGGAGGCCTCGGAAAGCGCGCGACATGGCCGCCCTCGTCCGGGCCGCGGGCCGGGAGGAACTCGATCGACTGGACCCGCACCACCTCGTAGGATCCGTGTCGTGCCGTTTCGTCCGCCTGGATTTGGGAGTACCGGCTGGTCGCGTTCTCATGGAGGTCGCAGGTCTCGATGGCAGTCGCTAGGGTGAGGCGCTTTATTTTAAGGAGCTGCTGGCGTAGGGTGTCCGAGATTACCCGAAAAACTATCCCGTATCATGGAGTCGGAGGTGGCCTCATAGCTGCAGGACTGTGCGAGGATACGGAGGTGTGTCAAGTAAGATTGGAAAGGCTCATCCTTACCCTGCAGGCGCTGCTGGAAGAGGTACCTCTCGAAGCTCTTATTGACGTCCACGCTGAAGTGTTCCTAGAACTTCAGAAGCACCGTCTTATATTTTGTCTTGTCCTCGCCTTCCGCGAATGCCAGGGAGTTGTAGATGTGGATGGCGTGTTGCCCCGACGTGGAGAGGAGGAGGGCGATCTTCCTGGTGTCCGATGCTTTCTCCCTGTCTGTGGCTTCTAGGAAGAGCTGGAAGCGCTGTTTAAACAGCTTCCAGTTGACGCCAAGATTTCCAGCGATTCGGAGCGGCTGCGACGGGCTGATGTTTTCCATGGAGCAGGATGGTGGATTTCTGAAAGGGTGCAGGTAGGTCTCACAGTCGCTGGTTAGCTTCCACTACTGGTATCATGTCGTGTTGGGTGTTCCGATGCACAAATGATCCAACACGGCTGTAGATGGTACAACTCTGTTTTATTGTCTTAACGACAACTACTAACTGCTGGCTTGGGTACGTGCTTCACCAGCTAACCTGTGGACCCAGCCCTATCACTATCTTAGTGAGGCACTCTGCACATGGTCTATGTCTGAGTGGCGTGCTGTGATCTCTGTGCTCTGAGCTATATCCTGGTAGAATGAGCGGGAACTGTGGTGTTCCCTGTTTTATAGTGCGTGTGCTCTCACTGGTGATTGGCTGCGATGTTATGTGTGTGCTGGTTGGTCCAACTACCTGTCCATCAGTGTGTGTGTGATTGCACCATGATATACTGATGTGGATATGATGACATTCACGAGCTGCTCTGTAGACCCTGGGTAGGCAACGATACCCCAGCATCCTCCACCATCCTATTCTGTGTCGACTATTCTTGCAGTCAAGCTGCTGCCTCATCTTTGTTACTCACTCCATGGCCGCCACCGGAAGTCGTGCTTTAATTTGACATGTTAATCTCTTATGTGGGACTTTGAGGAAAGTCTTCTGAAAGTTTTTCCCATCGCCCCCTGAAACACTTCTGTACTATTTGCTTAAGCCACACCCTATGGTAGCGCATTCCACAATCTTATCCCGCTGGACGTTTCTCTGAATTCCCTACTGGATTTATTAGTGACCATCCTATATTGATGGCTTCAAACTGTTCTCTTTTTTTTCTTGCTGTGCAAAAGTTTCAGGATTTTAAAGACCTCTGTTAGGTCACCGCCTCATCTTCCCTTAAAGAGAGTAAAGTGAACCAGCCTGTTTATATCTTCCTAACAGGTAATACATCTCTCGGTTTAGAATCATACCGTTGCAAATATTCTTTTGCACATTCTACGGTGCTTCTATATCCTTTTTGATAATATTATTTGTGGCTGTTGGGAAGGCGATGGGATTGTGGTGGTAACTCATTCATATCATTTGAACTGCCCCCCCCCCTCGCCCCCGCACACACACACACAGTTTAAGGCTACGGACTCCATTGACTTGGAACCAATACTAATTACAACAATTGTTTCACTGGAGACATAATACGTCTTCATATAATTAATAATCAATTAATATTCTTCTCACCCAGATTTCAGTAGTTGATTAATAATTTGCAGTCATTATACATCCATTCACCTATTCACTGCCCTTACTTCATTCACAAAAGATATTTATTTAATTTTTTTTAAATAATTTTTATTGAGGTTTTCACAAAATATCAACAACAGAATGAAAAAGGAACCCAATAGAATTAAATCCAGAACAAAGTAAAACAACCCCCATGCCCCCCTCCCCCCTGGACATAAATAATAAATTAACACCCCGAATTAACACAAAGCAAACATAGCAAATATATACACTCCCTCAGATCCCCCAGTGTGGACAAACAAAAATAAAATAGAACCCCCCCCCCCCCCCCCCCCGCCTCCCCCGGGTTGCTGCTGCTGCTGACCAATGTCTACCGTTCTGCCAGGAAGTCCAAGAACGGTTGCCACCGCCTGAAGAACCCTTGCACCGATCCCCTTAAGGCAAATTTCACCCTCTCCAATTTAATAAACCCCGCCATATCGTTGATCCAGGATTCCACGCTTGGGGGCCTCGCATCCTTCCACTGAAGAGAATTCTTCGCCGGGCTACCAGGGACATAAAGGCCAGAATTCCAGCCTCTTTCGCCTCCTGTACTCCCAGCTCCCCTGCAACCCCAAAGATTGCGAGCCCCCAGCCCGGTTTGACCCTGGATCCTACCACCCTCGACACCGTCCTCGCTACACCCTTCCAAAATTCCTCCAGCGCTGGGCATGCCCAGAACATATGGGTGTGGTTTGCTGGGCTCCCTGAGCACCTAACACACCTGTCCTCACCCCCAAAAAAACCGGCTCATCCTTGTCCCAGTCATGTGTGCCCTGTGCAGCACCTTAAACTGTATGAGGCTGAGCCTCGCACACGAAGAGGAAGAGTTCACCCTCCCAAGGGCATCTGCCCACGTCCCCTCCTCGATCTCCTCTCCCAACTCCTCCCACTTACCTTTCAACTCTACCACCGAGGCCTCCTCCTCCTCCTGCATCACCTGATTAGTTTCCGAGATCTTCCCGTTTCCAACCCACCCCCCTGAGAGCACCCTGTCCTGTACTGTGTGTGGCAGCAGCCGCGGGAATTCTACCACTTGCCGTCTGGCAAATGCCCTTACCTGTAAATATCTAAAAGTGTTCCCCGGGGGGGAGGCCGTACTTCTCCTCCAGCTCACCCAGGCTAGCGAACTTCCCGTCCACAAACAGGTCCCCCAACCTTCGTATCCCTGCCCTGTGCCACCCCTAAAACCCTCCATCTATTCTCCCTGGGACAAACCGGTGGTTCCCCCGTATAGGGGTCCACACCAAGGCCCCAACTTCCCCCCTGTGCCGCCTCCACTGCCCCCAGATTTTGAGGGTAGCCGCCACAACTGGGCTCATGGTATACCTCATTGGCGGGAACGGCAGCGGCGCCGTTGCCAGCGCCCCCAGATTCGTACCCTCACAAGACGTCGTCTCCAGCCTCTTCCATGCAGCCCCCTCCATCACCCACTTGCGCACCATCACCGCATTGGCGGCCCAGTAGAGGTTGGGCAGTGCCAGCCCCCCCCCATCTCTACTCCGCTCCAGGAACACCCTTCTCACCCTCGGAGTCCCTCGCACCCACACAAACCCCGTTATGCTCCTGTTGACCCGCCTACAGAAGGCCTTTGGGATAAAAATGGGGAGGCACTGGAACAGGAACAAAAACCTTGGTGGCACCGTCATCTTAACTGACTGCACCCTGCCCGCCAGGGACAGCGGCAATGCGTCCCACCTCTTGAACCCCTCCTCCATTTGCTCCAGCAGCCACGTGAAATTAAGTCTATGCAGGGCCCCCCAGCTCCTGGCCACCTGGACCCCCAAATACCTGAAGCTCCTCTCCGCCCTTTTTAGTGGGAGCTCGCCAATCCTCCTCTCCTGGTCCCCTGGGTGAACCACGAACAGCTCGCTCTTCCCCATGTTGAGCTTGTACCCTGAGAAATCCCCGAACTCCCTGACGATCCTCATTACCTCCGACATTCCCCCCACCTGGTCTGCCACATATAGCAGCAAGTCGTCCGCATAGAGCGACACCCTATGCTTCTCCCCACCCCGCACCAACCCCCTCCAGTTCCTCGACTCCCTCAGTGCCTTAGCCAGGGGTTCAATCGTCGGCGTGAAGAGCAGGGGGGACAGGGGTCACCCCTGCCTTGTACCTCGATGCAACCGAAAGTACTCAGACCTCCTCTTGTACGTGGCCACACTCGCCATCGGGACCTTGTACAACAGCCTAGCCCACCTGACAAACCCCTCCCCAAACCCAAACCTCTTCAGCACCTCCCACAAGTACCCCCACTCTACCACTCTACCCTATCGAAGGCCTTCTCAGCGTCCATCGCCACCACTATCTCCGCCTCCCCCTCCCTCGCCGGCATCATAATAACATTCAGAAGCCTCCGCACATTCGCGTTCAACTGCCTCCCCTTCACGAACCCCGTCTGGTCTTCATGGATCACCTGCGGCACACAATCCTCAATTCTCGTGGCTAAGACCTAGGCCAGCACCTTGGCATCTATGTTTAACAACGAAATCAGCCTGTAAGACCCAAACTGCAGGGGATCCTTGTCCCGCTTCAGGATCAAGGAGATCAGTGCCCGCGACATCGTCAGGGGCAAAGCCCCCCCTTCCCTTGCCTCATTGAAGGTCCGAACTAGCAACGGGCCCAACAGGTCCACATATTTCTTGTAGAATTTGACTGGGAAACCGTCCGGCCCCGGTGCCTTCCCCGCCTGCATGCTCCCTATCCCTTTGGCCAGCTCCTCCAGCCCAATCGGGGCCCCCAATCCCGCCGCCAGTCCCTCCTCCACCTTCGGAGACCTCAATTGGTCCAGAAAGTGGCCCATCCCGCCCTCCTCCAGTGGGGGCTCGGACCGATACAGTTCCTCATAAAAGTCCCTGAAGACCCCATTGATGCCAACCCCACTCCGCACCACACTCCCTCCCCTGTCCTTAACTCCCCCGATCTCCGTAGCTGCATCCCGCTTCCGAAGCTGATGCACCAGCATCCGACTTGCCTTTTCCCCATACTCATAAATCGCCCCCTGGGCCTTCCTCCACTGCGCCTCCGCCTTCCTGGTGGTCAACAGGTCGAATTCGGCCTGGAGGCTACGCCTCTCCCTCAACAGCACCTCCGCATACCTCCTGTCTACCCTCACCATCTCCCCCACCAGCCTCTCCCTCTCCCTCGTCTCTCTCCTCTCCTTGTGGGCCCTAATGGAGATCAGCTCGCCCCTAACCACCGCCTTCAGCGCCTCCCATACCATCCCCACTCGGACCTCCCCGTTATCGTTGGCCTCCAGGTATCTCTCTATGCTTCCTCGGACCCGCTCACTCACCTCCTCGCCTGCCAACAGCCCCACCTCCAAGCGCCACAATGGGTGCTGGTCCCTCTCCTCCCCCAGCTCTAAGTCTACCCAATGCGGGGCGTGATCCGAAATGGCTATCGCCGAGTACTCGGTATCCTCTACTCTTGCTATCAGCACCCTGCTCAAAATAGAAAAGTCGATCCGGGAATAAGTCTTATGAACATGTGAGAAGAATGAAAATTCCCTAGCCCCTGGCCTTGCAAAACTCCAAGGGCCCACCCCTCCCATCTGGCCCATAAACCCCCTCAGCACTTCCTACCCGTCCTAAACCTGGAGCGATCCAGTGCCAGTTCCAATACCGTGTTAAAGTCTCCCCCCATTATCAGGCCCCCCACTTCCAAGTCCGGGATCCGACCCAACATGCGCCGTATAAAACCCGCATCGTCCCAGTTCGGGGCATACCCGTTGACCAGCACCACCCTCTCCCCTTGCAGCTTACCACTTACCATTATGTACCTGCCGTCATTGTCTGTCACAATACTCGACGCCTCGAACGACACCCTCTTTCCCACCAAGATCGCCACCCCCCCGATTTTTGGCATCCAGCCCCGAATGAAACACCTGACCTACCCACCCCTTCCTCAATCTTACCTGGTCTGCCACCTTCAGGTGTGTCTCCTGGAGCATGACCACATCCGCCTTCAGCCCCTTCAGGTGCGCGAACACCCGGGCCCGCTTGACAGGTCCGTTCAGTCCCCTTACATTCCAGGTTATCAGCTGGATCAGGGGGCTACCCGACCCCCTCCCCCGCCGACTAGCCATAACCCCTCCTCGGCCAGCCACTGCCCACACCCCACGCCCGGCCCGTTCCCCACAGCGGCAGACCCCCCACCCACCCCCGCACCCCCCCCCCCCCCCCCAGCTAGGACCCCTTCTAGCTGCTTTGCTCCCCCCATTACACTCCCGCAAGTCAGCTGACTCCTGCTGACCCTGGCTACTCACGCCTCTCCTTCGACTCCTCCCATTGTGGGACATACCCTCCTCCTCCATTACCCATCAGCAGGCTTTCCGCCTCCCCCTTCCATCCCAAGCGTGGGAAACAACCCCCGCTTCCCCGCCCTGGCCCCCCCCCCCCTGCCTTCAGCATGGAAAAAGCCCGCGCTTTCCACCTGCCCGGCCCGCCACCTCTGACGCAGCTCCTTTTACAGGCCCAGTCCCCTCACCCACGACACGGGCCTCTCCCTCCCCCGCGGGGCCCCATCCCCCCTACCGGCTATCCACCCCTACTCCATTTACTTACCCCCCTCCAAGAGCCCACCCGACAGACCCAACCAAAACAGTGCCCAACCCACCCTAACCACCCACACCGAACCAAAAAGAAACAAGAGCAAAGAACCCCCCCTCAAAATGTAACACACCAACAGCAATCCCCGACCACCCATCCCGACCCTCAGTTTGTGTCCAGCTTCTCGGCCTGAACAAAGGCCCACGCCTCCTCCGGAGACTCAAAATAATGGTGCCGGTCCTTGTAGGTGACCCACAGTCGCGCTGGCTGCAGCATGCCAAACTTCACCCCCTTCCTGTGCAGCACCGCCTTCGCCCGGTTGTACCCGGCCCTCTTCTTCGCCACCTCCGCACTCCAGTCCTGGTATATTCGAACCTCCGCGTTCTCCCACCTGCTGCTCCTCTCTTCTTGGCCCACCTGAGCACGCACTCCCGATCAGCGAACCGATGAAACCGCACCAGCACCGCCCGCGGCGGCTCGTTAGCCTTGGGCCTCCTCGCCAGCACCCTATGGGCCCCTTCCAGCTCCAGGGGCTCCTGGAAGGACCCTGCTCCCATCAGTGAGTTTTACATGGTGACCACATAGGCCCCCACGTCCGACTCCTCCAGCCCCTCCGGGAGGCCCAGAATCTGCAAATTCTTCCGCCTCGACCGATTCACCATTTCCTCGAACCGTTCCTGCCATTTCTTGTGGAGCACCTCGTGCGCCTCCACCTTTACCGCAAAGCCTAAGATCTCGTCCTCGTTGTCGGAGATCTTTTGTCGGACCTCGCGGATCGCCACCCCCTGGGCCGTCTGGGTCTCCAGCAGCTTGCCTATAGAAGCCTTCATCGGCTCCAGCAGGTCCGCTTTGATCTCCCTGAAGCAGCGCTGGATAGCCTCCTGCTGCTCCTGCGCCCACTGCATCCACGCTGCCTGGTCCTCGCCCGCCGCCATCTTGCTTCTCTTCCCTCGCACTTTCTTTGGGTTCACCACCACTTTTTTAGTCGCCCCGCTCCTGATCCAAGCCATACACTGTCCCGGAGTCACAGGCGCGTGTTGCCGCGCGGTCGGGAACGTAAGCGTGGGCATTTCGGGAGGCCACATCCAGGGAGCCTGCAAGGGCCCGTGCCTCCTTGAGGCCTAGGGTGTCTTTTTCCAGCAATCGCTGGCGGATTTGGGAGGACAGCATACCTGCCACGAAAGCATGTCGGATCAGGAATTCTGTGTGGTTGCTCGCCGAAACTTGTGGGCAGCTGCAGTTTCTCCCCAACACCAGGAGCGCACGGTAGAATTCTTCCAGTGATTCCCCACGGATTTGTCGCCTCATTGCTAGCAGATGTCGGGTGTAGACCTGGTTTACCGGGCGAATATAATTTCCTTTTAGCAGCTCCATTGCTGCATCGAAGTCATCCGCGCCCTCGATGAGGGTGTAAATTTCCGGGCTCACCCTCGAGTGCAGGACTTGCAATTTCTGTTCTCCTGTGGGCGTGTTTTCGGCCGTTCCGAGATATCCTCTAAAACACGCCAGCCAGTGCTTGAAGGTTGCCGCTGAGTTCGCCGCATGGGGGCTGAGTTGCAGACACTCCAGCGTGATTCAGAGCTCCATCCTTTTAAATCTAGCTTATTAAATTGGTGCACGATCAATGACCACTAAAGCGAGGTTGTAGTCCAACTGAAGGCTTTAATAAGCTAGATGTTTCCCCCAGCAGCTCAGGTACAGAAAGAAGGCTGCTGGGGTTGCACGGGCTCTTATACCCCGCCTTGCGGAGCTACCATACAGCTTGACCAATAGGAAACATACAATATCTACCAATGGTGTTCCAGCATTACCAGGTACCGTAATACCTCTACACAGACTACCACAGGTCGTAATACTGATATGATACTAGCTTAAAACAACGGAAAGGGGACCGTTAAAAATGAAAGTCAAAGCTCCCAGTGATCCACTACTTGTTCATTTATTTAAGTATACTGAGGAGTCGAATCAGGAAGAATACTCAACATTGACTCCAATGGAAAGTTAACCAGATGGGGTGTCAGATCCTGCCAGTTCCCAACAATGGGTCCGGTTCAAGTTACCAGTAACTGTTAATGGGCGAACTCTTTCAGGGTGCTATTGACCTGGGAAATAACACAATAAAGGATAAAAAGGTGAATCAATCATCTTTATAGTTTGCACTAGGTCCTTGTGATCTCTAGAGGGAAAAGTGCCCAGCTCAGCCATGATGTTCTGGTCATTAGGTGTGGCCAATTGGGCATGATGGACCAGCTTGATATTTTCTGCCTGTCCATTTTTCATATTTCTTGTGGAATTTCTATACCACCTTTACTCGTTCTTCCGTTTCCTCTCTCAGACCTCCTCCTCCATTGCGATGTATTAAATTTTGAAAATGGTCTACCGTGAAGCACTTTGACACTCAGTTAAGAAACCATATTTTACACACCAACACTCAAAATACGTATTTTTACCATGCCCTGGACTGCACAGAGAATGAGGCCATATGGCTCACTGTGCCTGTGCGCCCTTTAATCCAATTAGTTCCTTTCCCCTGCTCTTTTCCTGCAGCCTTGCAAACTCTTCCCTTTCAAAGTTAAACTCCTCGAGGTCACAAAGAAAGTACACCACACAAACAGGTCAGACAACTCAACCAGCCTATGTTCAATGGTGTCCACGATGTTTATGTTCCAGATCAGTCTCTTTCCATCCCTTTGCACCTAATCCTATCAGCAATACCTTTTATTCCTTTCTCTCCCATGCATTTATCCAGCTTCCCATTAGGTAGTAATGGATGTTCACCTGACCTGGTCATTCATAAGTGACTCTTAATTCCTTGTGCAATGGTTACTATGGCATCCTGCTCTCTGTTCTGTGACTATGTCACAGGGAATCAGGAGAAAGTCATACATGCCCTGAGAAACAAGATGGGCTTACATAGTACCATGACCACTGAAAAGTACCAAAACAACTGTGTTGGCTTGGGTTATTGGCAGTGTGGCGCAATATTGAATTTCACCTAGTAGTCACAAACTACTGTAGCTTTGATCTCAGCTTACGATGTTATGTTACCTGAACCCCACAATTATCTTCTAGTTCTGTAATGTACCCACCCAACCAACTATTCTCCTATGTCCGCTTGCGAGAACCTCCACACACTATAGGCACAGTTCAAATGTTTGTTTGAGCTGAAACAGTGGCGCTTTAATCTCAAAGTTCAAAATGTAAAATAATTAAGTCCACACCAATGCTTAACAATAATTATTATTGAGTTTATTTAAACAGTTGCAGCACAAGCGAATATCAGGAACGTGTGATATTGTATATATCGGTGGGGAAACCGCTTTTCTTTTTCACAACATCTCAATCTTGAGCTGAATGCAACAAGCAAATGTAACAAGAGACAGGTCAATCCCAACAAAAAGAATTTATTTTTTGAGCGTGTGAAGGGAAGCAAACAGCTTATTCCTGCAAGGGATCGTTCAGTTATGTGCTAACTCCGAGGCAGAGCGAATCCTCAGACAAATAAACACTGTTTCTAAATACAATCATTAAGCTGAAATCTGAGAGGGAAACTGGTGTGTCTCTGTTCGTGGAGACTAACAACACCCAAGAACATCTCACTTTGTGCTTAATGAGAAGTGGTTGAAAGTGTGAAGGTGAAAAGACAGCTATAGGGATTACTGGCTGACAAGGTGAGACTACTTCATGCTTACAATGTTATTTTTTCAAGCCGCTCTTATGGGGATAGAATTCTTTTAGTTGAGGCACAGAAAACATAATCTGACACTCAAGCTAAAAGGAAGAAGCTAATGAACCTATCTACACATTTTGCTGTCATTGCATTACTCTGTAGATAGATATAGGGTTGTAAGGTTTGTAATTTATCTGTATCTTTCAAGTTGCACATTTTGAATAATTATATTAATTTATTCTGTGTCTTCTTGTGTGAATTCTGCATAAATACTAGCAAAGCATATTATAAAAGTGTCCCAATGTAATATTTAATCAAAAATGTGCCTATCTCTTATCACTTATGGTTCTTTGTGTTTTAGATGAGAAACTGAAGTATAACAAGAGAAAATAATGATTTTAATTCTCAGGTTTGTTATTCAACTGAGGCTTAAATATAAAAACACGATCTCTTTTACTTTAACTATTCGCCATTTACCATAATTGTGTTTCCTCTTTAGACATTTCCTGTCACAGGTATCTGGCTTGAAGACTATTTGAGATTATTGAGCTCTGCAAGGTTGGCTCAGTCTGTGTGTTGCTGTGCTTTTTACTACTTATGTATTGATTTTTCTGGATCTTGTTTCATTTCTCAATTGAAGTGATCATTTTTTTTATCTTCCCTCATTTCATGTGAGACCTCGAGGTCAACATTTTTCCACAGTGCAATTTTTAGGGTTATTTGCATAACCTAAATTTTAAACAATTTTGCGATGAACCTATTTAGGTTCTACTTGTCTTAATTCAACTTAGTGAGAATAGCAAACTGTAATATCTGTGACTACCAATGTCAATGTTGCTCTCCCACCCCGGTCCCTTCTCAGGATAAGGCAGCAGTGCTCGCAATGCAACAATTCCAATGATCTCACGCAAGCTGTGAAGGTAAGGCTCCACTGCACAAGACGTTCTCTGCTCCCCCCCCCCCCCCACTACAAGGCATTAACCCCAGCACCTGCAATCTTTCCCTCTACTCAAATAAATAATTGACATTTCTATTACACTTTTCACACCCCCAGGATGTACCAAATTGCTTCACAGGTAATTAAATGGTTTAAAAAAAAGTAGTAGTTGCTGATTTGTCAAAAAATACAGCACTCAATCTATGAACAGCAAGATCCCACAAAACAAGAATTACATAATGATCAGATAATCTATCTCTGGTACTGCTGATTGAGGGACAAATATTGGCTAAGGGCAGCACGGTAGCATATTGGTTAGCACAGTTGTTTTACAGCTCCAGGGTCCCAGGTTCGATTCCAGGCTTGGAACTGTCTGTGTGGAGTTTGCACGTTCTCCCCGTGTGTGCGTGGGTTTCCTCCGGGTGCTCCGGTTTCCTCCCGCAGTCCAAAGATGTGCAGGTTAGGTGGATTGGCCATTCTAAATTGCCCTTAGTCTCCAAAAAAGGTTAAGTTGAGTTACGGGGATGAAGGGGATAGGGTGGAGGTGTGGGGCTTAAGTAGGGTGCTCTTTCCAAGGGCTGGTGCAGGCTCGATGGGCTGAATGGCCTCCTTCTGCACTGTAAATTCTATGAAGACACTTGAGAGTTCTTCTTCTCATTGTCATGCATGGATCCTTTACCCCAGAGAAGGCAAATGTGGCGTTAGTTGAACATCTTCTTCAGGGGAATTTCCAGCATTACAGCACTCCCTCAGTATTGCACTGCCCGGTTGCCTCTGGCATGTGACTTGAGTGCACAGCCTCCCGGGCTAGAGACAAGAGCATTAGCGCTTGAGCCGAGGCTGACAGCTGGCTCAGAGGTAAACACATCTGTCTATCTGTCAATGGATGTTATGGACTGGGGAGGGAGATAGACTGAAACCCCTAATTTCCTCACCCTCCTGTCCGTAATCAATATAGTTTAATCTTGACAAGACTGATGTGTGTTCCCAACATTCTCCCCCATCTCTCACCAACACCCCCTCCCACCCCCCACCACTACCATTTAGAGTGTGATCAAATTAAAAGTGACCTCAAGCAAATTTTCATGGATTAAACGAGAAGTATGATTCATTCACACACTCACTCTGGAAAGGTCTATTGCTACGCCAATCACACAATACACAAACACAAGAAAAATGCAATTAAAGACAGTAGTGCACTTCTATCAGTATTAGAACCAAACAGAATAGTTCACAGTTCACATGTCTTTGAGAGTCCAGGGAAGGAGAAAACTATTCCCACTCTGGAAATTAATTTCAGGTACGTTCAGTTGTCTGAGGTCAAAACCAGATTAACTGCAGGATTCCTTCGAAGTAAAGACTGTTCAGCAGATCATATTGAGAGGCCCTGATGGCTGTTGTAACTGATGGCCCAATTTCTTACCGGAGAAGTCGGAGCTGTTTCATGCTGGCAAAGGTTTTAAAAAAGTTTTAACCCTTCTTGTTACATGGCAGACCAGGAGTCAGAGAGTCTGGGAGTTCATTGTCCAGTGTTTGGAGTTAGCCTTGACAATAACAGGTGTGAAATTCCACCAAAGAGTGTTGTTTAGGCAAGTCTACTCACTGGAAATCCCTGCTCTTTATAATCCAATTTCGATCTTTCCAGAAGATTTGTTAAACTGCTAAAGTTGCAAATGCCAGTTTTCTTTCTTTATTCTTTGATGGGATGTGGGTGTCACTTGGCAAGTTCAGCATTTGTAGCCCAACCCTAATTTCCCTTGAACTGAATGGCTTTCTAGGACATTTCAGAGGGAAATTAAGAGTCAACTGCACTGCTGTGGATCTGGAGTCATGTGTAGGCCAGACCAGGTAAGGATGGCAGGTGGCAGATTTCTTTCCCTCAAGGACACTAGTGAACCAGATGGGTTTTTACAACAATCAATCATTTTATGGCCTCCATTCTGGGCACTAGCTTTCAATTCCAGATTTATTAATGAAAATCAAATTCCACCAGCTGCCAATATCTTCCTGCCTGCACAGGCTGAACAACGAATATGGTCAGTTGCAAGGGAGGACCATCCGAGATAATAGCCTAGAATTTTCCTCAGACTCAGGCACTATTACATTGTTGGATGTTTGACAGACATCCCCTTCATGCCGCATCAATAAGATATCCACTTGCACCTCTGGTGAAATTACAGCATCAGAGTGGGAACAGCCATGATTTTTAAAAATTGTCAATTATTCTCTTAGACCAGATCAACTGGTCATTTATTTAATCTGTTTGCTCTTTTCAAAATAAGAAATTGAGGATAAACCTCTTTATCCAGAGAGTGGTGAGAACATGGAAGTTGCCATCATAAGGCGTAGTTGAAGAGAAAAGCATCAGTTAATTTAAGGAAAAGCTGTAAAATCTGATGGACAGGAGCAGACTCATTGAAGTATGAACCGAAAAGCCGGTTTCTGTGCTAATGTGAAATTAGCCGCCATCTTGTTCACAAAGCAACTGTTAATGTGATTCCCCTTCAAGAATAATGAATTGTAAAGCACTTTGTGTTATCTAAGAAATGGGATGTTATTATTGTTATGACCCAGGTGAGAACTGGTTCCCCTCTATTCAACTTCCTTGGCTCGACATGACAAAGGTTTAAATTTCTTTTTCACGGGGCTATACTTTTTCTAAATCCAAATGGAAGGCGGGATTTTCCAGCCATTCTCACCAGCGGAATTAAACACACACAAACACACACACAGACAGACACACACAAAAACACACACATGTACATACACACACACATGCACACACACACATATACAAATACATACATATGCACACACACACACATGCACACACATACATACACAAACACACACAGACACTCCAATAAAACAATTTAAAGGTGTATGGGGCTGGATTCTCGAGTCCCCTAGCCACCTGTTTCTAAGCAGGTGAGGCGGTGTGTCGCTCGCTGATGGCAGGATTCTCTATTCTCGCCACTGTGGGAATTTCCGTTGCTGTCAATGAGATTTCCCATTGAAGCCAACCCACACCACTGGGAAACTCAGTGCCAGGGTGTGCTGTTGGCAGGACCAGAGAATCCAGCCGCCAGCAAACAGCTAGAGAATTTCACGGTTAAGTGTCCGTTCATTGTCCTTGTAGATTTTTAAACGTTATGATTGATTTGGCTTTGTTGGTTTTGTGGATGTGGTCAGATGTTGCAATTATTACAAGATCTATCTTTTGAAAGAGATATCAAAATGAGGCACTTGCCTGCCCTGTTGGATGAATGTCAAAGATCCCGTGGCTGTACAGCCTGTCTTAAATCCATCCCTCAACCAATATCACCAGAACACAGCCGATCATCTGATCATGATCTCATTGTTGTTTGTGGGAGCTTGCTGTGCATAAATTGGCCGTCATGCTTCCTGCATTACAACAGCGATTGCACATAAAAGAAAATATTAATTTGGCAACAAAGTGTTTTGGGGGCATCCTGAAGTTTTGAAAGGCACCATAAATATAAGTCTTTCTTTATCACACGGTGCTAAATCTTCCTGAGAGGATGAGCACAGGTAAAGATGCTGTGGCATTTATTGGCGCCTCTTGTACTAAGTATACAACAGTGGGAAGCAGAAAAATGTTGTGCAAATGGTCTAAGGGTAAGAATCAAAAGCAATTCCCTTCCACAAGACGCTTCCATCCCTCTACCGGAAACAGTGCTATTAAATGAGGGGCTATTCGGGCTAATGACAATAATATTGCTGTTAGCGATGTTCAATATTACTTAGCTGATTAGAAGCATTTTGATGTGATTCTCCAAAGTGTGATATGAACAATTTTGGCCTTGATCAGTTCATCAGAATGAATGTTTGCCATTTGAGCAGATCTAGGAAATACTCATCTCTAAGATTAGTGAATGTGTTTCAATAGTGTTCAGTTTAATTGTTTCCAGCCTAAGTTCAATTCTGAGTAGGGAGTTCAGCAAAGTACTGCCATGTGTCACTGCTCGTTGATTCAATCCTGCGCACATATTTTGCAGAAGATAGTAGTGAGATTGGAACAGAAAATATAACAGTTCATGTAGCCTTGGACAATGCGATCTTCAGAGATTATTACTGACGTTGCAGGACCACTTCATGCCATCACTCAGGTCAGACTGATACTTAGAGCTTCTAGTAATCCTGAGCCTGTGATACCCTCTCAACATTAAATATGATTCTCCCCGCACCAACACCCTGACTGATAATTTTGATCAGCCATATTGTAGACTCAGAAGGAAGGGACACCACCATATTTGGGGTTATATCCCATGCGCAATGTTGTAGCTTCTCCCCTATAAGAAGGATGAGAATTTGGAAACAGATTTTTTGTCCAGGCACTTCCCTGCCCTCAAGCATCCACTCTTGAAAGTAAAAAAAAAAAAATTTCATTCATGTCTCATCATTCAGAACCACAGGATGCATCAAAGTACTTTGCAACCAATAAAATACTTCTGAAGTAGTGCCACTGTTACAATGGAGGGTATGAGGCAGCCAATTAGTGCACAGAAAGCTCCCACAATACGATAATGACCAGATGTGATGGTGGTTGAGTGATAAATATTGGCCAGGGTTAACTTGCCTGCTCTTCTTTGATGAAAGCAACTGGATCTTTTTGATCTACCTGGGAGGGCAGGTAGGGCCTCCAGTTAACATTCCATTGGAGGGATGGCACCTCATGTTGCAGCAGTCTTTCATTACTGCACTGGAGTCTCTAGATTTGGACTTGGACACACAGCCTCCTAGCTTAGTGGACAGAGTGCTACCAACTGAGCCATGGGGGTGGGTGGGGGGGGGGTGCGGGTGGGGGGGGGGATTCTCCAGTTGCTTTGTTACCGGCGCAAATCCTGCTATGTCGAGAGAATAGCGGGAGAGCCTGTAAACGGGATTTGTGCCAGGTGCTGAACAGTGCGCAATGCTCCTGGCCTGTTGCATCTAATGTAATCTGGTTCACACCCAACAAGGGCGTAAATCAGATTAGCATATTTAAATTGACATTTAAGCATGGCAGGACATTTTTAAACCAAATTATTCCGGCTCCAGGTATTAACCCCTCTGCCGACTCAGCGTGAAGCCGGTGGGAATCACTACTGGGCTCCACCACCAGAGACCAAACATGATGACCACATCGGGGGGCTAGCGTGGCCAATCCACCTAGCCTGCACATCTTTGGGTTGTGGGGGCGAAACCCACGCAAACACGGGGAGAATGTGCAAACTCCACACAGACAGTGACCCAGAGCCGGGATCGAACCTGGGACCTTGGCGCCGTGAGGCACAAGGCTAACCCACTGCGCCACCGTGCTGTCCGACACTGCCAGGTTGACAATGGCAAGGGCCGGGGCCTTAAAGGGGTGGGGCCTGAAGGGGACATGCAGGGAGGGCATTCGGTGACCTCAAAGTGGGGTTTTTCATGGGGGGACTGGGGGGGTGGTGGCACTGGTACCAGCGAATGGTGGAGGGGCCTGATTCCGGTGAGAAGTCTGAAGGGAAATCCATTGGGAGGGCACTGAGGCCCGATGTCAGCAATTCGTTGGGGAGGGGGAGAGGGGGTTAATGACAATGAGGATGGTGAAGGGGGGTCACTGAAGCACTGATGCAGGTGATGTTGTGGAGGTGGGGCAGGGGTGCCTTTATTGTCAATTTGAGATCGGATATCCTTTATTATCGCGTCCCAGTCTCTGTAAAGCTGGCCTTGCTGGTATGTTTAGGCCACATCCCTCTCAGTGATTGTGAAAATCACGCTCCCTCCAAAAAAATGACTTAAGTGCGAGAAGATCGCGATGGGCATCATGCCGGAACAACCAAAGCGATTTACGCCGATTTTCTCGCATGAGCACTTCATCATTTTTTTGGGAGAATTCTTCCCATGCTTGATATCTTGGAGTCTCCTTGGCACTCTTCCTTATGGATGCTTCAGCTCATTTTCTAGTAACAGTTGGGCTGTCACTTTTCTTCTTGCACTCGTCAGGACACTTCACAAGAATGCCAGTATAAGGGGAAAACACTGCATGAGAAGAGCATGCTGATTGATTGGCAAGTGGATTCTGATTACTGGAGCCATTGCCATGGACAATGCACCAGGTGATGATGACTGACAGACAACTGCCAAGCATTACTTGTAATTTAAACCAGGCAGCCTGACCCTGATTCATCAAGACATTGTCCTGGGGAATGAATAAGTGAATGGCTGTTTCAAATGGCTAGCTGGGGTAACATTGCTCTTCTCTGGTTCTTTGGAATTGTTGGATGATAGGAAAGATATTAAAGTTGCAGAAAATGTATCAAACGAAGGTCAAGAATATTTATTTTGGTACATGAGAATAAAATATCTCATTGGCTGGCAGCTCTCCAATCTCTGCCGCAATACTGCTGCAGTGGACAGAAGGAGAAATGCGGGAGGATATCAAAGCCTATGTCTGGGCACCGGAGGTCTAGGTAAATACACAAGGTCCCAGGGAAGGGAGGAAAGGTCTGGAAGGGCACAAAGGGGATGATTTGGTTCTTTGGGGAGAGTCCGGGGGCGGGGGGGGGGGGGGGGGTTGCGGTGTAGGGTAGGGCGGTCCAGAAGCTGCTGGACCTTAAGGGGCAAGGGTGGACTTACTGTCTGAGACCTTGTCTGCCTCAGTGTAAAATAGTTCTGTTTCCAGTGGCAGGGAGGGTGTGGGTGATTGGGGGGGGGGGGGCGATGATAGAACCCAGAGGGAAACCTGTCCCTTCACTTTCACGCTGCCCCCCCCCAAAAAAAAAAACCTCGACGGTGGAGCGTAAAACTCTAGCCCATGTTTCACTTCACATCTCAGTCATAGCTGTGGTTTCTCGAAGTGAAGTGTGTCAAAGATTACTAAATTAGGGGGCCTGCAAGAGGAATTAGACCACCAAAAGAATTAGCGAATATCCATTTAGATCAGTAGAGATAGGAAACCGCACCATCAGAATCCTGATTACAGTACCGCTGAAAATGGATGCAGACTTACTATGAGGATGCCGGTGAAAGCAAAACATTAGGCCATGGAGATCAGATGCACAAAGTAATAAAGAATTGTCCATCCTTTAGGCATTAAGTACACTGGTCTGAGATAGATTTAAATGCCGGGGTCCAAGGTGAATGGTTAATTAATAGGCAATACCCAAGATGTAATCAAAAACTATTAAATTTCATTTAAATTCACAATAATTATTATTTGCTTTATTATGAAATGGTAAATCTGCTGAGAAAAAGTGAAAGAATTGCACAAATCTACCTCGTTATTGTCAGAAACATGATTTAATGGGGCTTGTTTCCATGAAATGCCTGAAGAATGCTTTCTTCTCTGGGAAGTACATATTGCAGAAAGGGATGCAAGTGTGAGCAATTGTTTTGTTCTCTACTCATTGTCCTGGGTTATCCAGGGCTTTGAGGGGGCTGTAGTGCCAGCAGCAGAGACAGGCAAAGCTTTGCCATGTAATGAGCATGGGCAGGGTCATCGCCACTCCTCTGACTCATTTCTCTTCATTGATGCCAAATTTTGAGGGACATGCAGATCCTGTGCGATCTGGGAGCAGTCACTAGCTGCCAAACACTAGTTGTTCTTTTTTCCCCATAATAGGACACTGGGAAATTTCGACAGCCCCTGGAGGCCTTCTAATTACTATTTTATAGCAACAGCTAGAGGCTTCTCCAGGAGGGTAAGTCCTGCCAATGGGCGCACCTGTTCTGTGGAAGCTTCCTGGCCATTTACAAACAACGATAACAGATCAAGTAAAACCACATCATTAAATTGGAATATATGGGGATTTCAAGTGACAACATGGAAGTGGAGGTCGCACGTTGAGTGGCTCCTGCTAGACTTTCAATTTTTGGCTCTTTTCGTCCAGATTTTGGGGAGAATTTTATATGAGTGATTGTTAGAACAGTTGCGGTAACCAAAGGATGTTGAAATCCCAGAAAAAGAGCAAGGGAAGAAAGGGTGTGAATGATAGTCCACTGGCGAGTTCGGTGGGGAGTTCAGTGGGAGGAAAGATGGCGGGAGCGAGCTTGCCGGGTGGGGCGGTGCTCATAACAATGGATAAGCTGGCCGAAGTGATGGCGCGAGAGTTTGAACGTCTGTTTTCCAAGCACTTTGACAGGCATCAAAAGGAGATGATGGCCTCACTCAAGGAGCGGATGGATGAAAATTGCCCAGGTGAAGGAGGCTTTGGCAAAGACATTGACGGAGGTGCGGGAGCAAGCAGGGGTGTTCTGGCAGGAGCCACCTCGCTTGTAAATGTGCATTTTCTAGTGAACGGGAGCGAGGTGGGGGAGGGGCCACGGTCATAGGAACCTTTAGGGACAGGTTTTGATGGGGCTGGGAGGTGTGAATGGAAAACACGTTAGCACAGTGGTTAGCACAGTTGCTTCACAGCTCCAGGGTTCTGGGTTCGATTCCCGGCTTGGGTGACTGTCTGTGTGGAGTCTGCACGTTCTCTCCCTGTCTGCGTGGGTTTCCTCCGGGTGCTCCGGTTTCCTCCCACAGTCCAAAGATGTGCAGGTTAGGTGGATTGGCCATGCTAAATTGCCCTTAGTGTCCAATAAAAAGATTCACTGGGGTTACTGGGTTACAGGGATAGGGTGGAGGTGTGGGTTTAAGTAGGGTGCTCTTTCCAAGAGCCGGTGCAGATTCGATGGGCCGAATGGTCTCCTTCTGCACTGTAAATTCTATGATTCTATGAATGGTGGGGGGATGGGGACGATACTGGGAGAAGTGGTTTCGAGAGGAAGTGGCTAGGAGGCTTCTGGGAAGGGGAGTGGGTGAGGGGTAGATGGCTGACGGTGACCAGGGGTAGGGTTGGGTCCCGCCTGGGGGGGCCAGGAGTAAAGGTTATGACTAAGAGGAGGGGCGGGGGGGGGTTGAGTGACCTCTGGTCTGTTTGGTAACATGGAACGTGCGAGGTCTGAGGGACCGGTGAAGCGAGCAAGAGTTTTCTCACATTTGAAGAGCTTGAAAGCTGGCGTGATGCTGCTGCAGGAAACCCATCTGAGGGTGAAGGACCAGGTGAGGCTTCAGAAGGGCTGGGTGAGTCAGGTGTTCCACTTGGGCTATTTTAGTAGAACCCGGGGAAATAGAGATATTGGTGGGTAAGAGAGTG
The DNA here is from genome assembly GCF_047496885.1 of Scyliorhinus torazame. Classification (NCBI taxonomy): domain Eukaryota; kingdom Metazoa; phylum Chordata; class Chondrichthyes; order Carcharhiniformes; family Scyliorhinidae; genus Scyliorhinus; species Scyliorhinus torazame. Next base: position 284,327,507 of record NC_092707.1, on the reverse strand, counting down.
AAGTGGAGAAGTTGGTGGTTGACCAGGGTGGCAGTATATAGTAACGGGTGCTTTTGAGGGCAGGTTGGTGGTGCTGGTTAGCGTGTATGCCCCAAATTCGGACGACGCAAAGTCTTTGAAGAAGATGTTGGCTGCCACACCGAATTTGGATACGCACCAGTTAATACTGGGTTGGGGAGGGGGGAGGGGGCGAAGTGAGGGGGGGGGGGGTGGTGGGGGGGTGGGGGGGGGCGGGGGGTTGGGGGGGGGACTTGAATACAGTACTGAATCCAAAAGTAGATAGGTCAAAACCGCGTTCGCTGACCCCCTCGGTGGGGTGAGGGGAGGGGGCAAAGGTGTTGGCTGTGTTTATGGGGGAGATGAGTGGGGCGGACCCATGGAGATTTCTGCATCCGCGGGACAGGGAGCATTCGTTCTTTTCTCCAATACACAATGTATATTCAAGAATTGACTTTTTTATATTAGGGAAGGTGCTGTTGGCCGGGGTGAGGAAAGCAGAATATTCGGCGATTGTTATCTCCGACCATGCTCCACATTGGAGAGGGGCCGGCGCAGAGTCCTTTGTGGAGATTGCAATTGAGGCTGTTGACGGACCCAACCGTTTGTGCAAAGATGGGCAAGGTGGTTAAGGATTATGTGGCATTTAATAGCAATGGGGAGGTTTCACCGCCAGAGGTGTGGGAAGCATTGAAGATGGTAGTAAGGGGTGAGATCATTTTGCTTAAGATTCAGGTGGACAGGCAAGCAAGAGAGGAGCAGCAGCGGTTGGCAGCAGAAATTTTGGAGGTGGAAAGTATGCGGAGGATCTGACCCCGGATCTTCTGGTGAGGAGAAATGAATAATAGGCAAGGTTTGACATTCTGGCCACTGAAAAGGCAGTTGAGGCGGTGAAGCGGGCTGTGCATAAGTATGGGGAGAAGGCCAGCCGCTTGCTTGCGGACCAACTCCATCGGCAGGCGGCTGCAAGAGGAATTGTTTGGGTCTGAGTTGGGGCGGGAAGTTGGTGGTGGCACCAGAGCAGGTGAACAAGGCATTTGAGGTGTTTTATAAAAAGATGCATAGCTCGGAGACTCTGGGGGATGAGTCAGACGTAAGGGAGTTTTTGGGGCGGTTGAAGTATCCTAAAGTAGGTGAGGAGGAAAGGGCAGGGTTGGAAGAGCCAGTGGGGGTGGAAGAAGTGCAGGTGGCGATAGGGAGGATGGCTAAGGCACTGGGGCAAGATGGTTTCTCACTGGAATTTTATCAAATGTTTTTGGATAAACTGGCACCGCTGTTGGTGGAGATGTTTGAGGACGCAGTGGCTAAGGGGACACTGCCAGAGACGATGGTACATGCATCCATTTAATTTCTGCTAAAGATGTATAAGGACCCGGTGGAGTGTGGGTCGTTTAGGCCAATGTTGAATGTGGATGCCAAGATTTTGGCTGAAGTGCTGCCGCTTATATTGGAAGAGTGCCTCCCAAAGGTGATTGGGGAGGATCAGACGAGGTTCGTGAAGGGCAGGCAGTTGACGTTGAACATGCGGCATCTGTTTAATGTGGTGCTTTCTCCGGCAGAAGGGAGGGAGTTGGAGGTGGTGGTGGCACTGGATGCGGAGAAGGCATTTGATCGGATGGAGTGGAGCTATTTGTTTGCAGTGTTGGAGAGATTTGGGATTGGGCCCATGTTTGTGGCGTGGGTTAAATATCTGTATAAGGAACCGAAAACGAGTGTGCTCACGAATGAGGTGAATTTGGGGTACTTTCCATTACAGAGGGGACCGAGGCAGGGGTGCCCATGTCCCCTGTCCTGTTTGCACTGGTGATAGAGCGCTTGACCATAGTGATGAGGTGCTCGGATAAATGGAGGGGGATACGGGTGGGGATGGGGGTTGGGGGAGAGGTGGAGCATAAGGTATCTCTGTATACTTATGATCTGTTGTTGTATATCTCCAACTTGGGCTCTACGTGGGACTGCTTAGGAGATCTGGGCTTTTTCATGCTGTAAGTTCAATTTGGAAAAGAGTGCGTGTTTTGTGGTATCTTTTTCGGGGCGGGTGTAGGTTTGGGGGGTTGCCGTTTCAGGTGGCAACGACCCACTTCAGGTACCTGGGAATTCAGGTGGCTCGGGATTGGGCCCGAGTAATTTACCAAAATTCGCTGGACTCTGGAGTGGTTCCGGCCGATTGCAAAACAGCAAATGTGACACCACTGTTTAAAAAAGGAGGTAGACAAAAGGCGGGTAACTATGGGCCAGTTAGTTTAACTTCTGTAGTGAGAAAAATGCTTGAATCTATCGTTAAGGAAGAAATAGCGAGACAGCTAGATATAAATTGTCCCATTGGGCAGACGCAGCATGGGTTCATGAAAGGCAGGTCATGTTTACCTCAGGGATCAGTGTTGGGTCTGTAATTATTCACAATTTACAGGGCGGCCTGTGGCGCAGTGGTTAGCACTGGGACTGCAGCACTGAGGACCCGGGTTTGAATCCCTGCCCTGGGTCACTGTCCATGGGGAGTTTACACATTCTCCCCATGTCTGCGTGGGTTTCACACCCACAACCCAAAGATGTGCAGGTTAGGTGGATTGGCCATGCTAAATTGCCCCTTAATTGGAAAAAAAATAATTGGGTGCTCTAAATTTATTTTAAAAAAATAATAATTATTCACGATTTACATAGGTGATCTGGAGTTGGGGACCAAGTGTAATGTGTCAAAGTTCGCAGATGACACTAAGATGAGTTGTAGAGCCATGTGTGCAGAGGACATTGAAAGTCTGCAGAGGGATATAGATAGTTTAAGTGAGTGAGCAAGGGTCTGGCAGATAGAGTTCAATGTTGATAAATGTGAGGCCATCCATTTTGGTAGGAATAACAGCATAATGGACTATTATTTAAATGGTAAAAATTGCAGCATGCTGCTATGCAGAGGGACCTGGGTGTCCTTGTGAATGAATCATTGCTAGAGGGATGGCGTTTAAAAGCAGGGAGGTTATGTTGCAGCTGTATAGGGTGCCGGTGAGGCCACACCTGGAGTACTGTGTACAGTTTTGATCTCCTTACTTGAGAAACGATGTACTGGCACTGGAGGGGTGCAGACGAGATTCACTAGGTTGATTCCGGAGTTGAGAGGATTGGCTTATCAGGAGAGACTAAGTAGGCTGGGACTATACTCGCTGGAATTTAGAAGAATGAGGGGGATCTTATAGAAACATATAAAATTATGAAGGGAATAGATAGGATAGAAGCAGGGAGGTTGTTTCCATTGGCGGGTGAAACTAGAACTAAGGGGCTTAGCCGCAAAATAAGGGGGAGCAGTTTTAGGACTGAGTTGAGGAGGAACTTCTTCACCCAAAGGGTTATGAATCTGTGGAATTCCCTGGCCAGTGAAGCAATTGAGGTTACCCCGTTAAAAATTTTGAAAGCAAAGTTAGATAGATTTTTGAACAGTAAAGGAATAAAAGATTAAGGTGAGTGGGCAGGTAAGTGGAGCAGAGTCCACAAAAAGGTTAGCCATGATCTTATTGAATGGTGGAGCAGGCTCAAGGGGCCAGATGGCCTACTCCTGCTCCTAGTTCTCATGTTCTTAAAATCTGGTGGCAAGAGAGGTGGTCCAACAGCAGAGTCTTCTCCCAAGCCAATTTGCCCAGCATCAAGGAGTAAATCACTCAAAACCTACTCGTCCGGGCAGCACATGTAGCTCGCTGCCTGCCACCAGAATCCTGAAGCAATTGGCTCTAATTGGAACTTGGTCATGACAGGAGGCTCCTAGGAAAGTAATGGAAATTCTTACGTGATGTCCTCAAAGAATCCCTGAAGAGGTTGCCACGATGATGGACCATAGACCAAATTACTTATGGACATATGAACTTTTAATTAAGATAAGTGGTCTTAAAATGGACAAATAAGGCAATGAAATGCTGAGAATGTAAATTCTGAGATTGAAATTCAGTGCCTATCTAGAAAATTCCAATGTGGATTTTACCCAGCCCTGGAAGAGAAAACGGAGTGTCACACCCTTTTTCAGGCAGAGACATTTCAAAGGAAGAGGCAATACAAAAACTGAACTGTAATCTCTTGTGGAGATAATGGAAGCTGATTACCCTCTCAGCAGAAACTATATCTTGTAAGTCATATCTCAGACATGTTTGTGTTTTTCTCCTGTGGAAGTGTGCCCCTTTAAGGGACTGAGTCCCGTGAGGATCATGTGACTCAATTGTCCAATGGGGCCGGGGCACGCAAACCCTGGGGGTGGAGTGTGGATGAGTTTGGAGTGTTGGAACATGGTAGCTTTTATCTCACTCTGTAAATAGTTTCTTACTTTAATAAATTGTTAATTTGCTAATCCACCTGGTAGTCGGTCGTCTGTCAGGATATTGCATTGGCGATGACAATCAACCTGGGTGACTTCTTGCTGTTGCAAAAATCGGAGAGCAGACCTTGTGTGAAAGCGTCTCCACTGAAGCAAACTCTTTCGCAGTTTGCGAGTGACAATGCTCCTTTTTGATAGACGGGAACCATTCGACCCCCATACAGAGCAATGGGTACTATACACGAAGATTTTCCGTTACTTTTTCAAAGTAAATTAAATCAGGGGATTTAAATCAGGTTCTACAAACAACCTGTGGGGCTCCCGCTTATTACCTAATTAGGAATTTGACATCTCCAGATGTCCCCAACTCCAAAACATTCATAGAATTGGTGGAGTTAATCAAGGGTCATTACTACATGAAGCCTTCGATAATGATGCAGTGTTACAAGTTCAATTTGACAACAAGGACCCCAGGGGATATGATTGTGGTGTTCATGGCATGCCTAAAACAAATGGCTGAATAATGTGAGTTTGGGTCAGCACTAAATGACATGTTGAGGGACAGGCTGGTCTATGGCATTAACAACATGGCCATCCAAGAGGTCGTCAAGGCTATAGAAAGTGCCAAGGTGGGGGCGGTGGAGTTACAGAGCGTGCAAGCAAGGGAGGTCCACCAAGTTTGGTGCGAAGACATTGGCAGTCATGGCACCAAAGATGAAGATGCAGAGAATAATGAGCAAAGAGGCTCAGAGCAGAAGAGAGTGCAGAGATATAAGTAACATGGTCTGCAGACCAGGAGCTACGGAAAATTCCTCCGGTGTGGAGATCACCCCCATGAAAGATGTAAATTCAGGGAAGCTACATGTTATGCCTGCAGTAGGAGGGGACACATTGTGAGGAAATGCAAGGATAGGCAGAGCCCACAGGGGGTCATTGAAGAAAACCTCCAGTAAACATTGCTGAGAATCACCCTGAAAGCTAAAGAACATTCATTAGTCACGCCTGCTGCTTGCAGCTAAAATCTCTCTCTCTGATTGTTGGAAGCAAGTTAAGTCAGCAAAACTATCTCCAAGCCAACTGCTCAACAGTCAAAGTCAGTGCTACCAGAATCACCCAACTTAACGGCCGCCACGTTTCACCATCTAATCCTCATGGACAAGCCAAAGACTGATTTTTTAAAAAAATCTTTTATTCTTGGAATCACTTCTCATTTTTAATCTGTGTGTATGTATGTCACATTTTATTATTTTCCCCATATTTTGGTAACTAAGAAGCACGCTCATCTTTAACAAAAGAAAGCTTGGTTAAATTTGGCTCCTTTTAAAACATAAGCACATTTGTACTAGGAAAGGCTATCCACAAGGGAAGGAATCCTTTTTAACTTCTGCTTGTTGCGACCAACCAAGGGATTAAATAAAGATGGGGAGCAAGTTTCTCTTTCCTCACCCGGGAGCATACTGATTTGGAACTAACCAATCTGGAATCATAACAAATTGGGGCTAATGCACAGATAGTTTCAACAGAGAGGGCAGAGGGTAACAAATTGGGGACCTAGCCTGGGGACAGCTCGTAACAAGCTCAAACATGTCCACTGACTCATTGGAGATCCTGTCTTGTGACCAACCAAAATGCAGAATGTTTATTTTGGAATGAAGGCACTAAATACATCAAAAGGCCTCATCAGGAACATGTAGAAGCAAAGCCATGGCATCAGACAGAGTGCACAAACCTCCAAATAGCTATCTACCTGACTCTCCAAACAACTCATGTGGCAGAGTCTGCAGATTTTACATTGGACCGACTGTCGGAAAGAGCATTCTATCTAGGCTCACTCCCCTGCCCTATCCCTATAACCCCTAACCTCATCTAACCTGCACACCTTTGGACACTAAGGGTCAATTTTAGTATGGTCAATCCACCTAACCATCAATCCATCAGTTATCATAGTGTTAAGAAACCAAAGCTAGCTTTAATGGAATTATATTTGTATTGGTAAACATTAGAAATATGGTATAATTTTAAGTAGGTTTAATTTAATGTTTCTGTGCCTGGAAGAGTAAAACCGATAGTTAGATTCATGCTGGGCAAAGGTGTGTGGGATGGGTTAAGTTCTAATTGGGTTTCTATTGTGCTTAGAGAGGGCTACAATGTGAAAAATAAACAAAAAGCATGTAACCATTATTTAGCAACTAGAGGTCCTTGTAAGCTAAAAAGCCTTTAAGTTTTAGTTTAGGTAATCTGAGAGCAGTTGGAGACAGAATCTTGGGGAGTGAACATCTCCCAACTCTGCCAGAAGAAAGACTGGGCAGGACGGGTGATGCAAAGAGACAGGCTTCCTAAAGTATAAGTTACAGTCCAGATAACCAGGGAATTGGGACATAAAGGGCGGGATTCTCCTTTCGCGGGACTAAGTCCCCACGCCGGCGGGAAAACCAGCGCAAACCACTCCGGCGTCAACACATTCTCCCCATATTCGGGGGCTAGGTGGACGCCGGAGGGGTTCGTGCCGTGGCAGCTGGCGCTGAAGGGACTGCGTGATCTTTCGCATGTGCGGAACTGCCGGCGCGGCTCCGCGCAGACCGGCCGACGTATTCTGGCACGCGCAGGGGGTTGTCTTCTCCCTGCTGGCCATGGTGGAGCCCTACAGGGGCCGGCGCGGAAGGAAGGAGTGCCCCCATGGCACAGGCCCATCTGCAGATCAGTGGGCCCCAATCGTGGGCCAGGCCACCGTGGGAGCCCCCCCCCCCAGGGTCGAATCCCCTGGAATTACCTGCCAGGTCCCGCCATGTGGGACCATGTATAACCCACGCCAGCGGGACTGGCCAAAAACAGACAGCCGCTTGGCCCATCGGGGCCCAGAGAGTTGGCGGGGGTGCTGCTGTCAACAGCTCCTGACTGGTGTGGTGTGAATCCTGCCCCCACCCGAAAACCGGCACAGGAGAATACGGCAGCCGGCATCGGGGCGGCGGGCCGTGATTCACCCCGCTCCTCGGGGATTCTCCGATCTGGCGGGGGGTCGGAGAATCCCGCTGAAAGAGTGTCCGACAAGTCTGGAGTTAAGTGAATAGAAACCAAGTTATTGGGCGTCATTCTCCGCCAGCGGGAGTCTCTGTTCTGCCGGCGCCCGGGGGTTTCCCGACGGCGTGGGGCTGCCCCACAATGGGAAACCCCATTGACCGGCCGGTGTTACGGAGACTCCCGCCGGCCGGTCGGCGCAGAAATGTGGCGGGGCGGGTAGGAGAATTTCGCCCATTGTTCAGAAGAATTCAAGGAAGAGTAAATAAGGTGTTCTGAGTTAAAGAGACAAGCAAAGTAACTAAATTTAAAGTAGGACAACAGGCTTCAGAGGCACATGAAGGACTTAATGTTATTTTTAATACCGTCTGGGAATCAAGAGTTAAAGCCATTGTGAGCAGTTTGCACAGCAGGCAAGACAAAGAAATCCTAAAGGGGTTGGTGTAAAATCCAGGACTGGATTCACTGTTGAAAGAGGAACAGAAGCTTTGTTTGGAAGTGCCATTTTAAAACCTGGACTGGATTTCTGAGTGAAATTGCCAAGGGAAAGCATTCCCATGAGAGAAGATTTTAAAGCGTGTTTTTGGAAGTGGAGTTTGGAGACTCTCATGTGACAATCATCTGGGGATTCTGAGTAGAAAACCACAGACACTAACTTGGGTTCAGAGCTGAGTGTGTATATCTGATGAGGCACGCCATCGGGATTCTCCATTTCGCCGCTGTTTAATGGGGTTTCCCATTGTGGGGTAGACCCATGGCATCGAGAAACCCCGGGATGCTGGCAAAATGGAGAATCCTGATGCGGAAATTCAGCCCCAGGTGTGGCACTAGCTTTTCTGTCGTGAAAGTCTACAAATTCTGCGTTGGCATCAACACTATGGAATCCTGCCTTGTAATTTTTACTTCTTTAAATAAAAAGTGGAGGAACAAGTTCACAAGACCCAGCCCTCCGCCCGAGACTCAGCAGACATCGGAGCTCGGGTCGGAGGATGACTGTGATTTTCCATCACAGCTATCAACAATACCCTCTGTCATGATATTCAGATAAACATCATGGTGCAGACACACATACACATTGATGGACTGATCAATGGACCAATCAACACACATGCAACATCACAGCCAATCACAAGCAAGAGCACACGCACTATAAACCGGGGAACACCACAGTTCCCGCTCATTCCAGCAGGAGACAGCTCAGGGCACAGAGCTCACAGCAAGCCACTCAGACATACACCATGTGCTGAGTGCCACTACAAGATAGTGTTAGGGCTGGGTCCACAGGTTAAAGGGTAAAGAACAAACCACAGTCATAAGTTTACCAATGTTGTTATTGATAGTAATAAAACAGAGTTGTACAATTTGCAACCATGTTGGTTCGTCTGTATAGCAGAGCACCCAACACGACACCCTCCACCATCCCAGACACACTCACCTCGGTTGGGCACTTTAGTGAAGAGGCTCCTGGGACACTATCTGGTGTGCACCGCACAGTTGACTGGGTACATCAGGTGGAGGTAGGAATACCCGAGGGGGCGGACGGTCGGAGGGCAGCCGATCCCAGAAACAAAGTGCCTTTCGGACAGCTCCTGCTTCTTGAACAAACAGTATCATCTATAGTGGCGATGCTGTCGCAGAGCCAGGGACTACAAGGGGAGTTGTTGGCGAGCATCCAGTGCCTGCAGAGCAGTTCGAGGATTCCAACCATGTGCAGCGGCAGGAGATGCTGCCAACAATGCGTGCCACCTAGGCCAACACCACACAGGGACGCCCATACGGTTGGTGCCACTTTGCAGAACCTGGGGCCAAGGTGAGTGGTCAGTGGGTGTGTAGCAAGATGGCCACCGTAATGGCGGTCCATGCCTGGATACCGTTCAAATCCTGTGGGGGGGTCACCCCGGCCACACCTTCTGTTTGCCCTGGTCCCACCCTCCCCCGGCCTTGGCAGGGCCTCCCCTCACTCAAGCCAGCCCGGCCATTGTCTGGCCCGGCAGCCCGCAGTTGCTCCTTTCCATGTCCTACCTCCTCTCTCTCTTCCTCAGCAGCCACCACGCAGGTTTCATGATTTTTGAAAGCACAAGTGAACTGTGCCGTCGGGAACCCGGCCCATCGGAGAAGAATCGCGGAGGCCTCGGAGAACACTGGGTCGGGGCTGCTAATGATATGGAAATGGTGTTGACTGTACATGCGTTCCGGAACGCATTGGCGCCGCTGTCGAGGTGACGGAGAATTGCAATTTGGCGTCAAATCGGAGCCAACCGTGATTTTGGTGTCGGAACCTATTCTCCGCCCAATCGTGTTTGTGATTTCGGCGTTGGCAAACGGAAAATCCCGCCCACAGTCTTCTGAGCCAGGATTCCATTCTGTGACCTTCCCACCCAGTCATAACATAAGCTGGGATCATAACAATAGAACCTATTGACCTGGAGTGGAGCAAACCATCCTCGATCCTGAGGGACTGGCTAACAAAAAGGAACTGAAAGAGAGTGTAATCACACAATTCCCTGAAGTACGAGCACAGGTAAGGGTTTCATAAAGAGCACCATAGAGCAAAATAGCAAAGAGTTTACGCTAAATTTGATCAAAGCAATGGTTCTGTCACAGTTGGAGCACAAAGTACAAAATTGGGTGCTCTACTATAGGAAATACATTAAATTAATGGGAACTACCCAATGTGCATTCAGCACGTGGATAGCACGAATGGAAAATTCTAGTTGAAACATTGGGACCATTTCCAATAGAGTAAATAAGGCTTAAACAAGTTTTTTTTTAAAATGATGAAGGTATTGATAATTTGAAGGGAGTAAGGCTATTTCCTCTATTTGAGTATTTAGTGAAAAGGGAACATGAAGGCTTTTCACAGGATCAGTCGGGAAAGATCGTTTCTTCTCGTTGGAGAGTCACTTAATTTAAATGCCCCTGAATCTCTAATGGTATTCAGTGTAACTAGCAAGGGCAGTGGAAATCCAACTCTTCCATGGTAATTGCAGTGGGTTCACAGGTTTCTGGGACCACCATTGTTAATTGTATATTAATTGTGTGTTTCATTGCATGCATGAGGTAACTGGGGATTTCTTGTACTCCTCGGAATAGGAACAGGCTGAAACTGTGGTGGTTGGGTTTGAAGGTGCATGTTTGTAATGTGTATTTCTGTAAAAAGAAAAGCTTCTAAAGTCATTAAAGACTAGGCTCCAGTTCTATCCTTCTCTGCTCGAGCTTTCTGGAATGAAAAAACTTTTTCTGTTATACAAGAGATGCTACTTTTAATACTTTGATACCAAAACACTTTCATAGACCAATTATATCTCCATATGGATCACTTAGAGTTTCATATTAGTTTCCAAATTCCTTGTTCCAAGATTGTTTTACCATATCCTATGACTGTTTCCATAACTATCAGTCTCTCGCTGATTCTAAGCATCACAGCCAGCACACGGAACAGGGTGGCATGGCTGTGCATGTGCCATCAAGAAATGCGCGGGGCCCTCTGGCCTCAGAGCTACCAGAGGATGCCCTCCAGGGACATCAAAGGCTATGGGACGAGGTAAGTAGCTGGCTGCCTCCACCTCAGATGTGCATCCTGGATACATACCAAGATGCAGCGGTAGAGCTAGGAGGGCCAAGCACATTGAAGATCATTGAGGGCACCGGGGGAGGGGAAAGAGGGCAGGAGGGCAGGTAGGGGGTGAGGAGGTCGAGGGGGTGGTGGCGAAAGTGGGGGCGGCACCATTGGGAAGTGGGGAATTGTATTTCCCATTAAAAACCCTTGAGCACAACCAGTATGACGCCTCTGGCACTTTCTTATGCAATGGGGGCTGACCTCTGAACCCTTGGCCCACCTGTCCAGGCATCTCCCCCTCCCAGTAGTACTCACCCACCCTCCAGCCGTGGACATGTCCCAGGAGCTGTGTCCCATCCCCTGGGTGTTCGGATGTTGACTGCTGTGTGTGTGGTGTTGCCTCCTGGAGTGTTCAAAGTGTTCAGGCATCACGGTCTGGTTGGGATGCTAGGCAATGACTCCCACATGCTACATTGCCCGCCCACCCATGGGGATACAAAGAACAAAGAACAAAGAACAAAGAAAAGTACAGCACAAGAACAGGCCCTTCGGCCCTCCAAGCCCGTGCCGACCATGCAGCCCGACTAAACTACAATCTTCTACACTTCCTGCGTCCGTATCCCTCTATGCCCATCCTATTCATGCATTTGTCAAGGTGCCCCTTAAATGTCACTATCGTCCCTGCTTCCACCACCTCCCCCCGCAGCGCGTTCCAGGCACCCACTACCTTCTGTGTAAAAAACTTGCCTCGTACATCTACTCTAAACCTTGCCCCTCGCACCTTAAACCTATGTCCCCTAGTAATTGGCCCCTCTACCCTGGGGAAAAGCCTCTGACTATCAACTCTGTCTATGCCCCTCATAATTTTGTAGACCTCTATCAGGTCACCCCTCAACCTCCGTCGTTCCAGTGAGAACAAACCGAGTTTATTCAACCGCTCTTCATAGCTAATGCCCTCCATACCAGGCAACATCCTGGTAAATCTCTTCTGCATCCTCTCTAAAGCCTCCACATCCTTCTGGTAGTGTGACGACCAGAATTGAACACTATACTCCAAGTGTGGCCTAACTAAGGTTCTATACAGCTGCAACATGACTTGCCAATTCTTATACTCAATGCCCCGGCCAATGAAGGCAAGCATGCCGTATGCCTTCTTGACTACCTTCTCCACCTGTGTTGCCCCTTTCAGTGACCTGTGGACCTGTACATCTAGATCTCTCTGACTTTCAATACTCTTGAGGGTTCTACCATTCACTGTATATTCCCTACCTGCATTAGACCTTCCAAAATGCATTGCCTCACATTTGTCTGGATTAAACTCCATCTGCCATCTCTCCGCCCAAGTCTCCAAACAATCTAAATCCTGCTGTATCCTCAGACAGTCCTCATCGCTATCCGCAATTCCACCAACCTTTGTGTCGTCTGCAAACTTATTAATCAGACCAGTTACATTTTCCTCCAAATAATTTATATATACTACGAAAAGCAAAGGTCCCAGCACTGATCCCTGCGGAACATCACTAGTCACAGCCCTCCAATTAGAAAAGCACCCTTCCATTGGTACTCTCTGCCTTCTATGACCTAGCCATTTCTGTATCCACCTTGCCAGCTCACCCCTGATCCCGTGTGACTTCACCTTTTGTACCAGTCTACCACGAGGGACCTTGTCAAAGGCCTTACTGAAGTCCATATAGACAACAACCACTGCCCTACCTGCATCAATCATCTTTGTGACCTCTTCGAAAAACTCGATCAAGTTAGTGAGACACGATCTCCCCTTCACAAAACCATGCTGGCTCTCACTAATACGTCCATTTGCTTCCAAATGGGAGTAGACCCTGTCTCGAAGAATTCTCTCCAGTAATTTCCCTACCACTGACATAAGGCTCACCGGCCTGTAGTTCCCTGGATTATTCTTGCTACCCTTCTTAAACAAAGGAACAATATTGGCTATTCTCCAGTCCTCCGGGACATCACCTGAAGACAGTGAGGATCCAAAGATTTCTGTCAAGGAGTCAGCAATTTCCTCTCTATCCTCCTTCAGTATTCTGGGGTAGATCCCATCAGGCCCTGGGGACTTATCTACCTTAATATTTTTCAAGACGCCCAACACCTTGTCTTTTTGGATCTCAATGTGACCCAGGCTATCTACACACCTTTCTCCAGACTCAACATCCACCAATTCCTTCTCTTTGGTGAATACTGATGCAAAGTATTCATTTAGTATCTCACCCATTTCCTCTGGCTCCACACATAGATTCCCTTGCCTATCCTTCAGTGGGCCAATCCTTTCCCTGGCTACTTGGGTTGTGTGAAGTGCTCACTTAACCACGATTTCCAATTCTTTCTAAGAAATAGCCTTCAGCCGCACGGTCAGTGTTCTTGGCAGTCGGTGGTGGTTATTGGTGCTCGGTGGGGTAGACAGGTAAGGGCTAGGGTTGCCCCCTGGATGGGTACACACCTTCCAGGGGTTGGCATGCTGGTGCCACACATGGCCCTTCCCCTCCCCCCCTTCCCATGGCGGCCGACCCCTCCGGATGGTGGCCCCCCCCACCCAGCCGTGGGTTGCCCACCCCCCCGCTGAGCACTGGGTCAGCAGGTCGAGCAGCCCCTTGGGCTCTTTGCCTGTGAGATGGCTACTCACCTCCTCGGATCCTCACAAAAGCCCTTCCGCCAGGTTCACATTTTTCAAAAGGAGTACTAATCAATGCCAGCATGATCACCTGCTGGGGAGGCTGATGAATGACGAGAGGCCATTGGAGATGGGATCACTCCCGTTAATTGTATGGAAATAGGGTTTAAGTGGTGATAATTGGTTTCTCTCCACGCTATGGCAAGATCCCAAATTTGCCTTGGGGAGCGGGCCGGTTGCTCGCAAACTGTTTAGCGTCTGGTGTAGTTCTCTTTTTCGGCCTCCCGCTATTCACTGGCTTTGTTTCACTCGAGTGAGAATGCAAAGAAGTTGGAGAATCGTGCCCTCTGTAATTATTGCCTTCCTGTTTCCTGCCTCCCAGCATTGGGACCCATTCAGAGTGAGCTGTCCTCATCGGGGTGAAACCTGGCTGCATCTCTCCTCTGACCATATGAATGACACAACCTGTCAGACATCCAACAAGACACACAGAGGAAAGTCCACACAGGAGTGCTTTGTCTTTAAATCAAAGCCCAAGGGTGCTTGCAGGACCCTAAAGGGGGAAAAACTATGCCTGCTCACATACACACTCAAGTTTATAAGCTATGAGTTGGGGATAACAAGCATCTTCAACCTGGTGAAAATGAGTACTGGGACATTGGGGATCTTTTGCAAGAGCCTACAGTGCCAGAACCTGAAAAGACCAATGTAGCTAATATATAAGGACCCATCATACTAACCTTGTCCCCAGTGGAAAGAGTTCACATGTGCAATGAATAAAGTATGAAAAATAAATGACCTACCAAGGATCTGTTAGCTTTTTACCCAACTGACGGACATACCTTCAGCTGCCTGGGCCCCAAGCTCAGGAGCTCCCCCCCGCAACCTCTCGATGTCACTTTTCTCCTTTAACACGCTCTGCAAAACCTACCTCTTTGGCCAAGAGTTTATTCACCTGATAGTTCCTTGCGTAGCTCTGTATCAAATTTTATTTTGATAATCTCTCCTGTGAAGCACCCCGGGACTGTTCCATTACACTAAAGGCACTACATAAATGCAGGTTTTTATTGTCGTGACTGCCAACACAGCTGTCGTTCTCATCGTTTGACGTCACAATTGATTCAATATTTTGTCACTAAAAAGTCGATAGCATAGGTGACAGAAGGGATAACGGAAGTTTTTAACAGATTCATTCTGCCCTTTAAATGAATACAAAAATGTGTCGGTGTGAGCTTTGCAACATCTCCCCGTGAAACCACTGATCTTCCCATCCTGTGGGCCACATAACTTTTGGGGATTCTTCTGATGTTTCTCCAGTGATGGAAGAAGCCTGGCGTGATTGGTGGCTTGTGCTTCGTTGTGACAGAGTGACGGGGAAAGTGATTATCTGGCCGGGTGTTTGATTTAAACTTTATCTGTAATGGGCTTTCTCATATGGTTCAGTGAGTGTCAGCTTTCTCTATTAGGATCAATGTAAGATAGAGTCCATTTCATTTCATTTGCTGATCTTGCTCTGTTTCCTGCTTAGGAAGTTGGTAAATTGTAACATTCACCAAGTTTTCAGGATATCAAAAAGAACACATAAGATAGAGAGAGAGAAACAATCTCCTCTGGGTGGGGACTCTAGGACAAGAGGGTACAGTCTAAACTTTACAGTCTGACTTTTCAGGAATGAAATTAGGAAACGCTTTTACATACAAAGTATGGTAGAAGTTTGGAACTTCCTTCAGAAAACAGCAATTGGGGCAAAGGCAGATTTGGGTCAGAGCTCAGCCATGATCTCATTGAATGGTGGGACAGGTTCGAGGGGCTGAATGGCCCCCTCCTGCTCCTACATTCCTGAGTTGCGACTTGGTGCTTAAAGTTGATGGATAATGGCTATTACTTCATGGGAAACTTTTCAATTGTTTTGTGCCTCTAAATCAAGCTTTGGCTTGAACATTTCCACCTAACAGATAGAACCAGCAATGTGTCCAGTGATGATTAAAAACGGATGACATTTCGATTGATCGGACACCTTGCAACTATAGGAATTCAGAGATGGAGCCTGGTAGTACAGGCGTGCAACAAGAACATGAAAACTCTGATCTAGATGCTGCAATCTGTCCCCAAATTAAACATTTAATCCTACTTTAGATAACCCTGGGTACTTTGCTGAATAATTCTTGGCAGAATTTGAATGACTCAGGTGTTGTTTCTTGCAAAGAAATTGTTTTTTTTCTCAGAGACCGTGGTGTGTTTTGCTCCACTTTGTCCGGATTATATCTAAGTAATGCCTCATTGGTTTGCACACTGTCATGTTATATAAACCCTTGACGTTGATGTAAGGGGCCAACCAATAAGTATGTGGATTTTGATATTGGTTATAAAAAATGCTATTCTTTTACTGTTATGTGCTAAACAATTTTTAGGTGATGGGATCTGAGTGCTCTTGCTGATTGGAAAACCATCACACAAAAGTATCCATTTTATTTGTGATCCGAGGATGAAATGAGCTATGTCTCTCGGAGCCACCTTTGACCCTGGAGGAAGGAGGCTTCTCCACAATGATGGTGCTGAGATATTTTTGTCCAGACATGCTTTTGGATAAGCTGAAAATTAAGGTTCATCCAGTGTATTCAAAAAAGCTATGCACACAGGTTATGCTTTCAATCGACCAGTGTTGAATGGCAGCGATATCGAATATCCACTTGTGATTGAACATTCCGTAAAATAGGTTGTGGTGTTCAGCACAAAACAACAAAAACTTGCATTTATGTAACACCTTATAGTAAAATGCCCTACATATGATCATATGGGCGGTACGGTGGCACAGTGGTTAGCACAGCTGCCTCACAGCTCCAGGGTCCCGGGTTCAATTCCAGCCTCGAGCGACTGTCTGTGTGGAGTTTGCATTTCTCCCCGTGTCTGCGTAGGTTTCCTCCGGGTTCTCCGGCTTCCTCCCACAGTTCAAAGATGTGCAGGTTAGTTGGATTGGCCATGCTAAATTGCCCCTTCGTGTCCAAAAAAGGTTAGCTCGGGTTACTGAGTTATAGTGATAGGGTGGAGGCTTGGGCTTGGGTAGGATGCTCTTTCCATGGGTCAGTGCAGACTCGATGGGCCAAAAAGCCTCCTTCTACCTTGTAAATTCTGTGATTCTGTGATGATTTGGACATGGAGTAGGAGTAGGCCATTCAGCCCCTCGAGCCTGCTCCGCCAGTTAATAAGATCATGGCTGATCTGTTGGAGGCCTCAAATCGGCATCCCGCCTACCCCCAATAACCCATCACCTCCTTGCTTACCAAAAATCTAACCTACAGCCTTTCACACAGGAGCAATTATCCAACAAAATTTGACCGAGAGCCACATAAGGAGATATTAGGGTTGCTGAACAAAAGTTTGGTTAAAGAAGTGGGTTTGTACTGGCGAGTACTTTATGAAGTTCAAACAGATTTACCATAAGACCATAAGACATAGCAGCGGAAGTAAGGCCATTCGGCCCATCGAGTCCACTCCACCATTCAATCATGGCTGATTTCAACTCCATTTACCCGCTCTCTCTCCACAGCCCTTAATTCCTCGAGAAATCAAGAATTTATCAACTTCTGTCTTAAAGACACTCAACGTCCCTGCCTCCACCGCCCTCTGTGGCAATGAATTCCACAGACCCACCACTCTCTGGCTGAAGAAATTTCTCCTCATCTCCCTTTTATTCTAAGGCTGTGCCCCCGGGTCCTAGTCTCCCCTGCTAATGGAAACAACTTCCCTACATCCACCCTATCTAAGCCATTCATTATCTTGTAAGTTTCTATTAGATCTTCCCTCAACCTCCTAAACTCCAATGAATATAATCCCAGGATCCTCAGACGTTCGTCATATGTTAGGCCTACCATTCCTGGGATCATCCGTGTGAATCTCCGCTGGACCCGCTCCAGTGCCAGTATGTCCTTCCTGAGGTGTGGGGCCCAAAATTGCTCACAGTATTCTAAATGGGGCCTAACTAATGCTTTATAAAGCTTCAGAAGTACATCCCTGCTTTTATATTCCAAGCCTCTTGGGATGAATGACAACATTGCATTTGCTTTCTTAATTACGGACTCAACCTGCAAGTTTACCTTGAGAGAATCCTGGACTAGGACTCCCAAGTCCCTTTGCACTTCAGCATTATGAATTTTGTCACCGTTTAGAAAATAGTCCATGCCTCTATTCTTTTTTCCAAAGTGCAAGACCTCGCACTTGCCCACGTTGAATTTCATCAGCCATTTCTTGGACCACTCTCCTAAACTGTCTAAATCTTTCTGCAGCCTCCCCACCTCCTCCATACTACCTGCCCCTCCACTTATCTTTGTATCATCGGCAAACTTAGCCAGAATGCCCCCAGTCCCGTCATCTAGATCGTTAATATATAAAGAGAACAGCTATGGCCCCAA
Source organism: Scyliorhinus torazame (assembly GCF_047496885.1). Lineage (NCBI taxonomy): Eukaryota > Metazoa > Chordata > Chondrichthyes > Carcharhiniformes > Scyliorhinidae > Scyliorhinus > Scyliorhinus torazame. The sequence goes on along the minus strand of NC_092707.1, from coordinate 284,309,604 downwards.
CACTGAACCCTGCGGGACACCACTCGTCACCGGTTGCCATTCCGAAAAAGAACCTTTTATCCCAACTCTCTGCCTTCTGCCTGACAGCCAATCGTCAATCCATGTTAGTACCTTGCCTCGAATACCATGGGCCCTTATTTTATTCAGCAGTCTCCCGTGAGGCACCTTATCAAAGGCCTTTTGGAAGTCAAGATAGATAACATCCATTGGCTCTCCTTGGTCTAACCTACTTGTTATCTCTTCAAAGAACTCTAACAGGTTTGTCAGGCACGACCTCCCCTTACTAAATCCATGCTGACTTGTCCTAATCCGACCCTGTACTTCCAAGAATTTAGAAATCTCATCCTTAACAATGGATTCTAGAATCTTGCCAACAACCGAGGTTAGGCTAATTGGCCTATAATTTTCCATCTTTTTCCTTGTTCCCTTCTTGAACAGGGGGGTTACAACAGCGATTTTCCAATCCTCTGGGACTTTCCCTGACTCCAGTGACTTTTGAAAGATCATAACTAACGCTTCCACTATTTCTTCAGCTATCTCCTTTAGAACTCTAGGATGTAGCCCATCTGGGCCCGGAGATTTATCAATTTTTAGACCTCTTAGTTTCTCTCGCACTTTCTCCTTTGTGATGGCTACCATATTCAACTCTGCCCTGACTCTCCGGAATTGTTGGGATATTACTCATGTCTTCTACTGTGAAGACTGACGCAAAGTACTTATTTAGTTCCTCAGCTATTTCTTTGTCTCCCATCCCCAGATTACCAGCGTCATTTTGGAGCGGCCCAATGTCAACTTTTGCCTCCCGTTTGTTTTTAATATATTCAAAGAAACGTTTACTATCATTCCTAATGTTACTGGCTAGCCTACCTTCATATTTGATCCTCTCTTTCCTTATTTCTCTCTTTGTTATCCTCCGTTTGTTTTTGTAGCCTTCCCAATCTTCTGACTTCCCACTACTCTTTGCCACATTATAGGCTTTCTCTTTTGCTTTGATGCATTCCCTAACTTCCTTTGTCAGCCATGGCTGCCGAATCCCCCCTCTGATAACCTTTCTTTTCTTTGGGATGAACCTCTGTACTGTGTCCTCAATTACTCCCAGAAACTCCTGCCATTGCTGTTCTACTGTCTTTCCCACTAGGCTCTGCTCCCAGTCGATTTTCGTCAGTTCCTCCCTTTGATCTGTATCTATTTTACATTCAAAATGCGGAGCTCTAATTTGGATGAAACAACCAGTGTCATTTGCTTGAATTTTTGATCACGTGTATAAAAGATTGTAGTTTACTGGCAAAGCAGCGATTCACATCTGACTCTCTGGGCTTTCCATTCAAATTAAAACCCACCCTCTTAATGGCGTTGTGAAATTTGTGCACCAGAAACACTTTAAGAAGCAACGTAATTACCCTCACAATAAGCATGGACTGACAACTGAGAACAACATTACAAATGTCCAAACTGTCGTCAGATTTTTAGATTGTGCAGCAATGGACTGCACACAGAATGATTCATGGCTCATTCCGAGTTTATAAAAACATTGATGCAGTTCACCAGAGAGGCAGGCTGATGGAACGCTAGGGAACATTTGAGACAGGAAGTCAAGTTCTGGGATAACACTAATGGAGCTGCTCTTCCCAGTTAAGAAAAAAACAGTTTGAGGAAAAGCAACCAATTACTTCTCAGTAGAATGAAAAGCCCTTATATCTGTGATTCGTTAACAGAATGCGTCAACAACCTACATTTAAATTGACCATAATTCAGGGAAATTTGCAAAACCGCAAATTTTGATCAGGCACAGAAACTGGAAAACTAATGACTGGATCCTCTGAAGGAGAATTGAAAACTGTTGTAGTTAGAGATGTCAACAAGGTAATAACTGAATATTGAGATGTTAGTTTAACTATTTTTTGCTGGGCTTCACAAACCTGATTAGTGACAAGACTGTGGTTTGAGAATTGTGGCAGATGCTTGCAAGCAGCGTAAATTAGCAGGAGTATCTAGAATTTATTTGGAAAGTAATGAAAACTACCACAAGGAGTGCCTGAGGAGAATTATGTTGGTGCATTTAAGAGAATGCTAGGTAAATGCCTGCTGGAGAAAGATCCAGAAGATTTTGAATGATGGCTTTAAAATCTTACCTAATCACAACTTCTTTAATTACCATAAGCCGGCTGCTTCCATTAGCAAGCACCTTCCCTGAGCTTTACTATATTTCTTGATGGCACTGCAATGAAGTTGTGATGTTATATTGGACTTGTTCATGGGACAGAGAGAGGGAGAGAGGGAACCTGGCTATCAGTGTGGGATATGTATAAAGAAGGCACTTTACCGAAGCAATTCTTTGGAATATTCTAAGAGAGAAAATCAAGGGTCAAATTCAATTATTGTACTTTCGGAAAACAAAATGTTACAGTTACTCATGATTGGTGCTTCACTTCAAACAGAAAGCAAGAAATCAGATTTTGTCCAGATTCAAAAATACGTTGTTCAGAATAACCAGGATCACACAGAGCTGAACACAAGAAATCAACAGATGTACAGATTTTTGGACTTCAAGGTAATCAGAGGATAGGGCAGGAACGTAGAGCTGAGCTAGCTTTGATCTTATTGAACAGTGGAGGAGGCTCAAAGGACTGTATGATCTACCCCAATGCAGTTTCTTCTGTCCAAATACACTATGCCATGGCCAGCCTTCTCTAATGCAGCCCCTACATCAAATTCTGACTCCAAGAAATTGCATGAATGTTCCTGGAAATTTGTCCAATCTGATATGATTCTGCCACCCATCCCCCTTCCCGCTCCTTCCTCCATCCTCCTCTGTTCCCCCATTCTGGTGAAATCATGCTTGAGAGCTTTAATTGAAACCTCAGGGACGGGATTCTCCGTTTCTGAGGCTAAGTGTTGACGCCAACGCAGATTTCGTGGACTTTCACGACAGCAAAACTGGCGCCACCCCCGGACTGGTTCTGTTATTCTGTTACTGTGGATGGGCTAGCACCAGTGACGCGTGGAACACAATCAATTCCAATGAAAAACGGTGCGGGGTTCGCAGGGTCTGTGATTGACACTTAGGATGCTGACATTACAATCCCCACACACGGCCAACCCAGCCAACAAGATAGCACTGGTTGCTCTGGAGCACGTCCATACAGCTGATGGGTCGGCTGGGGCCAGAGGGCACTTAGGGGGTGCCCTGGGGCCACACGTATATGACGTGTGGCACTCAGTTCACAGTGGGCTGTTAGCAGTGTGCGCAGCTGCATGGCTGCCTTGCAGGCGGCAGCAATGGTGTTCCATTCCCGTCCACTCCCAGCCCAAGCCCACCTCCTGGCCAGCGGTACAACTCTCAACAAACTATGGTGATGTTAGACACTTTCCGCACTCGTCTCTCCCCCTCAGCAGCCACGACGCCAGTTTCACGATTTTTAAAAGCACAAGTGAACCACGCAGTCGGAAATCGGCCCATCGGAGGCGGAGAATCGCGGAGGACCCGGAGAATACCGGTTTGGGCCCCCGAATGATATGCAAATGGTGTTTACTGGATGTGCGTACCAGAACGCATTGAACCGTTGTCGAGGTGATGGAGAATTGCGATTTGGCGTCAAACCTTTGCCCACCGTGATTTTGGCGTCAGGACCGATACTCCGCCCAATTGCGTTTCCTGATTTCCACGTCGGCCAACGGAGAAACCTGCCCGAAATAGCTAACTTGCTGGAGCAGTGTTCCCTCGAGCAAGTGAATCTAAAACGATGACGGGCAGATAGCCCAATAAAGCAACTGACACATGCACTGGATATCCGTGTGGGACTAGCACGAAGGGGAAGGCATCTGAATCCGAAATGCAAATAGTTAGAATAATGATACAAAATATATTATAAAATGCATTCTGCTATGCTTCTCACTATCTAGCAAGCCCAGTACAGAGGTTGCCAAGATTCCATTGTTGCATATTATAACACATGAGTGAAACAGGGAGTGTTTCCAGTCATGTGGCAAACATTTTTTAAACCAACTTTTGGCTCTACACAATTAAAATGTTATTGTATCAAGATACATTTCACTATTGTTGGAACTCAAAACTATGGGCTGGATTTTATGGCCTCCCAAACAGTGGGTTTGCAGCAGGGAGGGCAGCCTGTAAAATGCCTTGGGGTCCATGCCCATTGCCACTCTGCACACTCCTGTCGCCCTCCCATTACCCCCCTCCCATCCCCCATAAGCCAATTAGCAGTCGCTTAAGGGCCTCATCGTGTCGCTGCTGTTGTTTTACAGCACTTTTCAAACCCATGACATCAACCATCTTGAAGGACAAGGGCAGCAGATACCTGGGGGCACCACCAACTAGAAATCTCTCTCCAAGTCATTCACCATCTTGACTTGTAAATATATCGCCGTTCCTTCACTGTCACAGGGCCAAAATCCTGGATCTCCCTCCCTAATGGCACAGTGGCTGTATCTATATACCACATGGACTGCAGCGGTTCAAGAAGACATTACGCCACTACCTTCCCAAGGGCAATTAGAAATCGGCAATAAATGCCTTCATCTCATGAATGAATATAAAAGAAAACAGTGGCTGGTGAGGCCCACATCAAATGTCCAGCCTTGCAACTTTTACTGTATGGGCTTATGGGGGGTTACTCCCTAACAACCCCGTTGGGCCCATCAAAGGCTTGTCTATCTCACCACTCCCATGTGAGCCTCTTGCCCAGGCATTTGAGCCTGGCCCTGAAAATACGCTGCTTACTTTTAATTCTGATATTGGGGACAATTGCAATCCCAATGATTAATTCTTCCAATGGCATTGCTGGGATCAGGGAGCTGCTGGCCATTTGATTAGGCTGGGCACCTTGCCCAGATAGGAGGGGAAGTTCCACTTTAAAGCAATTAACGCCCCTCCAAGTGTAAGATCCATGCAGGGCAACCTGACTTATTCACTGTGGGTGAGTGGTCCCCGACCCCCTTAAAATCCAGCTCTGTCAATCTACACTATTAACTGTCATAGCCTGTTTACCTAAATTGCTTTCAATATTGTAATGTCTCTGCCAAATTCGGGGACAAAGGTGTCCACTAGTATCTTAATTAATGAGTTCTAGCTTTACATTTTGATATCTTAGTACCAACCAAAAATATGATTCCCACGCAACATGACTCAGTGGTCACTGACTATGGCCACTTTGGGAGCTAATAAAGGGAATGGTATCACATTTTCGTCTGCAACAATATTTTTGCAATGCCGTTGCTATTTACTACAACGAAGAATGGTTCATCTCAGTATCATTATGCTTAACACAGGTGTCAATAGGCATTGAGCCAACAATCCCCAAATGAAAGATGTTAGTTAGACAAGTGAGTTGGTTCAAGAGCTAAGTAGTAATGAAGAAATCATCACCAATTTAGGTGTTTTTGTTTATTAATTCCATTACGATAGGCGGATTAAAAGATTTTGTGTTTTATATACATATTTAAATAGTCAGATAGAAATAGAAAGATAGAATGAGATAGCGATCTTGTGAGAGGTAGATAGAGAGATATAGATAGAGGGAAAGAACAAGATTTGATCTGTCCCTTAGGGATAAATTCTCCACAACATTATGAAATGATTTTGTGTTTTTGCAGCATTGTCCATTGGGAATTTATGCAATAAAAATGCCAAGCAGATAACTGTGCACAGAATATCAGATGAGTGTTTTCCAGAAATACTTATTCACAGAACTGAGCTAGGAGAGAACGGAAACACCTCACAGAATCTCAGGAAGAGGAAGATCCCGGGCGTCATTCTCCGACCCCCCGCCGGGTCGGAGAATGGCCGTTGGCCGCCGTGAATCCCGCCCCCGCCCCCGCCGAAGTCTCGGCTCCCGGAGATTGGGCGGGGGCGGGAATCCAGCCGCGCCGGTTGGCGGGACCCCCCGCTGGATTCTCCGGCCCGGATGGGCCGAAGTCCCGCCCAGGAATTGCCTGTCCCGCCGACGTAAATCAAACCTGGTATTTACCGGCAGGACCCGGCAGCGTGGGCGGGCTCCGGGTTCCTGGGGGGGGGCGCGGGGCGATCTGACCCCGGGGGGTGCCCCCACGGTGGCCTGGCCCGCGATCGGGGCCCACCGATCCGCGGGCGGGCCTGTGCCGTGGGGGCACTCTTTCCCTTCCGCCTCCGCCACGGTCTCCACCATGGCGGAGGCGGAAGAGACTCTCCCCACTGCGCATGCGCGGGAAACTTTCAGCGGCCGCTGACGCTCCCGCGCATGCGCGGGGAAACTGACAGCGGGCGCTGACGCTCCCGCGCATGCGCCGCATTTCCGCGCCAGCTGGCGGGGCAACAAACGCCATTTCCGCCAGCTGGCGGGGCGGAAATCACTCCGGCGTCGGCCTAGCCCCTCAATGTTGGGGCTAGGCCGCCAAAGATGCGGAGACTTCCGCACCTTTTTGCCGGCGCGATGCCCGTCTGATTTGCGCCGGCTTTGGCGCCAGTCGGCGGGCATCCCGCCGTTGGGGGAGAATTTCGCCCCCCATTCCTGTGTATAATCGTTGAGCAGGATATCAAGCCAGCCTCAGGAAACCTACTGGAATGTTGTAAGAGAGTATGCAAAGTGTACTCCAGTCAAACATGTACTTCAGGCAACCAAACTCACTGATCATAGATGGGATTATTAATTTCCTGTACAGATAATTTTGTTAGCTCGGAACATAATTGGGAAAATAGAAGTGAAGATATTAAGGTGCTCCTCACTTATTTCCTGATACTATCGGCCATCCTCAAATAATGTCCAAACTTCGCATCAAAACAGCATTAAAAAAATTCCTCCCATTTTTTTTACAACAGAGGTTTTACCTCAATATATCTTGCCCGTTTAGCTGGCTTTTCTGTGGTTGATCTGTATGCTATCTTTCAGTCTTACACTGAAATGTTAAAAAAGGAATTACAAAAAAAAGTTAATTATCCCTTTGAACGTCAAATCAAAATTGTGTTGTCTCTGCTTGGTTAGCTGAATGCTGTGATATTAAACTGTCACAATATTACTGTGGTGTAATGAGGGGTAAACACTCAGACTAGAAAACTCAGCTCAGGGCAAGATGTACGCCAGCAATGCACATTTCACCACTGAGCACTCAGATGTCTTGATGAGCTTGCTTGAGCTTTGCTGATGTCCTTTTGGCCCTACGACTAAGAGCAATAGTCAACAAATGTTGGAAATCAGTGATTGATAGCCATGTATTTATAGCCCATTTAGTTGAAAGGCCAATCATACCAGTATGTAACCCTTAAGGTCTTGCAGAATGATGCATATTCATCTGATTTCCCCCGCTCTACTTGATCCTGTTTGAAGTGAAGTAGATTAAGGAGAAAAATGATTGGGGAAGAGCTAGACTGGGAACAAAGCACCTGGATTTGTTCACTGATAAAACTCCTTTGCTGAAGCATAGCTCAGTACTGCTCGGTTCCAATGGATAGAGGAACAACGACCAAAAACGAAACCCTCCATGTTACCATGTGGCCCTGGTGTTTTCAGATTAAGCGAGGGATTAAAGCATTTTACTCGTCAACTTGAGATTCTTTGTTAATAACTGGAGAGACTTGAGCTCCTTTGTCCCTAAACCACATGTTAGTAAAAACCAAATGGGCATTTAATCCTGACAGACAGCAGAACTTGACATCAATTTGTCCCCTGAGAGGTGACCAGCAGTTTGGGCATTTTCTCTCTCTCGGTGACTGACTTGTTTCTTGTGTGTGTTTCTTTGTGTCTGATGCCTGTGCTGTCCGTACACAGAGTCGCGGTCTTGCTCGCAATAACTCACTACTGCCAGTGGATTGATTAACAGTTTTATAGACCAAAACACGCGTTTAATGTTCAGAAAAATAAAACATTTAAGTGTCATACCATTTCGTAAATAGGGCTAAAATATGTTATTACTTACCTCAGATCAAAAAGATCCATAAAGGTAAAATAAAACAGACTATATATTTTTAACAGAGCTGCTCTCTGCTTCCCAAGTAATAATGAAACTTTCCTCTTTCTCACAGTTTGAAAACTACAATTTTCCTGCACTCTCCAAAGGCTTTAATTCCCTCTAGTAGCACACTGATTAATGAGTTTACATAAAATTTCTTTGTGTGGCATTTTGCCGCTGTTGTTAACCTATTTAAAATAAGCAGTCTAACAGCTGTGTTAAAGCAATGCATAAAGGGAGTTTACATGACTGTGTTAACCAGTGTGCTACCAGGGGACATCAAGAACCCTATTAGAAGTTTCACTAAAGTGTAAACACTTGATTGAAATTGTGTGGTTCCCGTTTTATTCCAAGTGCTCTGGAACATGCTTATAGATCAATAGTAAGCATTTTACTATGTGGCGTCCATTTAAGAAAATAATCTTCCTCTTTTGCAGCGGGTTCATCTTGTACTATGGCTCTGTGGCTGCTGACAGTACTCTTGCAGGAGTCTACGAAAGCGATTGGGAGCAGAGTATTTGACTGGGGGAGGGTGAACCACAGCCAAACCCAAAAGGCAGAACACTGTGGATGCTGGGAATCTGAAATATAAACAGAAAATGGTGGAAAAACATTTGTTGGAAAAACAAAATGTTGGAAACACTCAGCAGGTCAGGCAGCATCTGTCAAATCCAGGAACTGTCAAACAGCAGAACCCAAACCCGTCTCGGCCAACCATCTACACTGCAGAAGGAGCCATTGAAGAGTCATCAGGTCAGAAAACCGGCCTGATATATTTCCTTCTATTTCCTCATCTTCCAGCCAGGAGTCCTGGTGTTAATTGTGAAAATGGGATCAGCTGACCATCAATGGCATGGACGAGGACTGGGGTTGTTTAAAGAACATATATGGATTGTAGCTGATGTTGTAGTCAATGCTCAAAAACCCTTGAACACAGGGGAACAGAAGGAAAAAAGAAAAGTCTTGTATTTTTATAATGCCTTTTGCAACCATAGAATATCTCAAAATGCTTTACAGCCAATTAAGTCTTTCTGAAGTGTAGGAAACGCAGTGGACAATTTGCGCACAGCAAGCTCCCACACACAGTTAATGTGATAATGGCTAGATAATTTGTTTTTTCTGATGTTGATTGACAGATAAAATTTGACCTGGACATTGGGGACAACTCTCCTGCTCTCCTTCGAAATAGTGGCCATGAAATCTTTTACATCCATCTTGGCCTTGGTTTGACATCTTATGCAAAAACAGGGCCTCTAATAGTACAATGCTCACTCAGTACCACACTGGAGTGGCAGCCTTTGTGACTTTTGTGCTCAAATCCTGGAGTTGGACTTATGTCCACAACCTTCTGACTCTGATGCAAGAGTTTCTACCAACTGAACTGGAGTTGACAAGTCGGCTTAAACCATACCGACTGTAACTGGGGTTTTAAAAAGCATTCAAAAGGTGATCATGTTCTTTCTGAGCAACTTAATGAAAGAGAAAAGACCTGGGAGAACAATTAGAGGTAAACCCTCAAAATTCAGTGTTCTGACTGACTGAAAAGTTGCGATTAGTGTACCTCGATCGTGTTGCTGTTCTTTGCTGTCTTCTAACGAGAATTTACTCATTCCGAATCAAATGTTTTACGAATAAAAGAATAAAAATATGAATCTTCTTTGTTGATAATTGCTACAGCAAAGTAAAAAGAAAACAGAGAAAAATGCAGTGAAAATTTATGACCTAACATTCCTTCAGGGTCGGGTAATTTATCAAGTCCCCTCCTTCTGGTTTCAATTACGCAGCTATTGGGAAAATCACCTATTTTAGCAGGTTCATTTGCCTCAGTAGAGAATGTAAGGGTTTGGGTTTTAATGCTTCGCCTCACATACATTCTAGCCCTTTTCTGTGTAAGACTTTTACAAAATATTAACCCGAGGTTGAAAGAGAGTGTGTAGTGCTTCAGCCTCTCCAGACTCGCCTTCCAATTTCATCTCTGCAGAAGTTTGCTTGTAGTGACTGTGGTAGAGTGGTGATAAATCCCATTTTATGGCTGTGGAATTCCAGCCTCTTTGCCGGGCTGACAACTCCCCACCTTCTCATTGCCCATTTGGACAGTTTCAGAGCTGGACTCATCTGGACTTGATTAGTACTGAACCTGTCTGTATCTGATCCAAAAGAACAGGTCAAGATAAAGGAGTGGAGGACCGAGGAAACAAGGTGATGTGCAAAGCGGAGAAGGGTTTCCAGTAAAAAACATTAGTACATGCCAATTATCAAAGTAAGCAATTAAGCAGACCCCCATCCTCCCTTGTCCCAACTTTCCTCAGCAATGTTTATAAAACTACCAGACACCAGATCCCCACAATGTACATTAGTCACAGGGGGCAAATGTCACCTTCGCTAAAAGTTCCACATAGCCTATTAAAACCCCTACTTGCTGTTACAAAGTAAATACTTTTTATAGACTCGTAAAAAGAGTAGAAGGGTTTGTACCACTTTTAAAGAAAAAATATTGGAGTTCGTAAAAGAGAAAGCTGAGGTGCTTTCATATTCTTCCCTTTCTTCTGTACTTTGGAGCTGGGAGGGGGTGAGAGAGTGCGAGGTGAGGGAGTGGGGGGTGGCGGAGGCTGAGGCTAGTGTGGGAATTCTGTTATTTCTAATCTGTAGCAGTCGGATATAGTCCAACAAAGTGGAGAGAATATATAAATCAGCAAGGGTTCAAAGAGTAGGAATACTCATTCTGTCACCTGTCTGATTCTCTGAGGATAGTGGTAGCCTATTCCCAGAACAACATAATTGTTGTTTTGATCCATGGAGAACCTCTCTACTATAGCATATAAATTAGGAACAGGAGCCGGCCATTTGGTCCTTCAGAGCCTCTCTGCCATTGAATAAGGTGATGGCTGATCTTCTACTGTAACTCTCTGCACCATCCCCATATCCTCAATACCCAAAAATCTTTTCAATCGCAGTCTTGAATACACTTGAAGTGATTGAGCATTCACAGCTGTCTGGGATAGAGAGTTCCAAAGACACCGAGTGAAGAATTGTCTCCTCATCTCAGTCCTAAAGGGCCAAGTCTTCATAGTGGGCCAATGACCCAGTGTTTAGATTCCCCAGCCAGGAGAAATATTGGGCGCGATCTTCCGGCCACGCTGTGCCGGAAAAGCAGCTTGCCGCGGCACAGTGTGGCCGCTGAAAGCAGGGAGACCCTGCTCCCGGGATCTACCCGGTTCGCAATGCCTCGCAATCTTGCGCGACGTTGCAAGGGAAATCCCACGCACGCTGGGTGAGGTCAGTGTTTGGAAAATCTGCATATTAGAGCGAGGCAGTAAGCCTCACTCTAATGGGCAGATTTCCAAGGTACCTGAGGCTTTGGGATTCAATCCATTCGCCTCGGGGACCTTTGGCAAACGCCGTTTGGTACTGGTCCCCACAAACAGGGACCAGACAGTATGGCACTCATGGGGGCCTCCGAGGGGATCGGTGGCCCCCAGCTGCATGATCTTTGGGCAGCGTGGTGCCCCAGCACAGCTGGTGCCACCTGAGCACCCTGGCAGTGTCACCTGGGTGCCAGCATGGCACTGTTAAGATGCCCAGGTGCACTGCCAGCTGATCAGTGTACTGCCAGGGTGCCAGGTTAGCACTGCCAAGGTGCCAAGTGGCATTTTACGAGTGTGTGCGATCGAGCCAGGGTGTTGGGGAGCGTGTGGGCGTCCGGGGGACCCTCCCATGTTGTGTTCAGCTGGAGGGAGGTCTGGGATTTGTTTTGTGGGCCTCGGAGATCGGGATGCCATTTTTAAATGGCATCCCGATCTCTCGCTATAATGGGGAGTTCCGGCGAGCAGAGCTCCCGCTTGTAAAAAACGGGGCTATGTGCGGCCTTGGACGCGTGTTCCCCATTTAGGCTCCTTATTCAAAATGAGTTGTGTTGAATAGCCATGTGTTTCTCGGCACTGCGAGTGCCAGGAAACACGTGGCTAAACGTGCTGGGTCGGGAACTTAGTTCTCTTTTGGGAAGATTGCTCCCATGTTCTCAGCGTCTCCCCCAGAAGAATTTATATATTTCAATGGCATCACCTCTCATTCTCCTAAACCTCAGGGCATATAGGCCTAGTCTACTCACACATCAAAGATCAATTCCCTCATGCTAGCAATTGATTCCCTTGTTGAATTGATGTCAGAAGTAGTGACTGGCATTTTATTAAGCTGTGCGGGCCAGAGATCCCAGGGTTCAGAGCAGATTTGGTTGAGTTATGTGATTTAAGTTAGGATTAGTAGCTAGACCATTTGAATTAGACACAGTGTCCATGTGTTAATGATAGAGGGGCTACAGGAAATTGTCAATGTTCACATTCCTGATTGCTATCCAATAGGATTTGCAACATGTGCCCAGGCTATTGATATTTCTTCTTCTATCTGCTGGAAAGAGGTAATACTGTGATATCTATCCACTTAATGACCCCTCTGAGATAGCGATCTTAGTGGGCAGGTTGATGTGATGTGTTCCAAGGTTTGGTATGCATTGCCACATTCGCACTCTGGGTTGACCTTGATCTCCCACTTGCAGCGGCAGCTGCTGTGTCCGTTCCCTATTGTGTGGATTCAGTTGAGCACCATCCACTGTCTCCAAGGGAGGTTGAAGCCAAGGACTTCTACTGTTGGGGCAAAGTTTATTTATGCAGCATGAGTCCCAGGATTCCATCCCTGACATGATTCTCTTGCTGATAGGCAGCCTGCACACGGTCTCCCTGTGTGTGTGCTAGTTCATTGAGAATTTGCTTGTCAATATCATCAAGGGGAATGAACAAATAGATGAAATGAAAGCATCAAACACTTGTTGCTATCCCATCACAACAGAATTAAAACAGGCATTGGCGCTCTCCACACCTGACTAATCTGCTGACACCTACTTATTGGATCACCTATAAAGATTCTCCACGAGCTTGAAGACTTGGAGGACTGCCACAACCCATGGTCAGCTCACTCCTTACTTCCAGAATGAATGGAATTAGGGGCAGAGGAGGAAGATAGACAGGAAAAATCCCTCTTCCCACAATATCCTATAGTTGAAAATATTTTTTCTATTTTTTTCCCCCAATATAGCTTGTATTCTTTTTAAAATAAATTTAGAGTACCCAATTCATTTTTTCCAATTAAGGGGCAATTTAGCGTGGCCAATCCACCTAACCTGCACATCTATGGGTTGTGGGGGTGAAACCCACACAAACACGGGGAGAATGTGCAAACTCCACACGGACAGTGGCCCAGAACCAGGATCGAACCTGGGACCTCGGCGCCGTGAGACTGCAGTGCTACCACTGCCCCACCGTGCTACCCCATAGCTTGTATTCTGACAAAAGTTAGTTGGCAGGGTTGCAATTTCAGAAAACTTTGAGGAGCAAATAAACCTATAAACCTTGAGGGAGTCTATGTCCTTAATGAATCAATGGAGCTTTTAGATGACTTTACAGAGACCTTCGGTGGAATTCTCCATTCCAGCGGCTAAATGCCGACGCCAATGGAGAATCCGCGGGTGGTTCATGACAGGAAAATCAGCGTGAACCCCTCACTGATTCCGGTACCTGTGAGGGGCTAGCACTGTCGCCGCGTGAACCACCCGCGGATCGCAAGGAAAATGGCCAGAGATTGGCCGGGTGTCAGGCTGCGCATGTGCAGGGCTGACGGTCTGCTCCGGTCCACCGGAAATTGACCCCTAACCCGCCCACCCCGACCCCACAGCCCACCCCCTGGCCACCCTCCACCAGTTCCCCCAGCCCTAGCCGAAGCCCCCCGGCCAGTGGCACAGATCCCAGATGAGTGTGGGCATTGGACCCAGTCCGCAGCCGGCACGTCGGGTTTTCGACCGCTGAGACCACACGTGGCCCGCACCGTCGGGAACTCGGCCCATCGAGCGGGAAGCATCGTGGGTGCGCCGGCCGATAGCACGCCAACGGCCTTGTGACTGCGCGCGGCCCATGTCCCGATGACGCCGGTTTGAAGGGGCGGAGCATCACAACCGGCGTCAAACCGCCGCATGCCCCGGATCTGATGTCGGAATCCATTCTCCGTCCAATCGCCGATCCTGATTTTGCTACGGAGAATTCCGCCCTTTATTCTTTTCCCAAGATGAATGACAGCAGTCTGTGTAGATTACGGAGTTTTCCATTGCTGTGAAGTATTCACTTGGAAACAAGATAACATCTACTCCAAAGGAAGCCAACGCTCTCTGCTCAACCGGAAAGTTATCCCACTTTCTGATATTAAAGAAATATTGAAAAAGGTCTCACCTAAGTAAGTGTCATATATAAGCAACTATGAGATGTCACATTGTGTGTGATAAAAACTATTTACTGCAGCTATCAAAACAGTATGTTTGTTGTGAAGTGATTTTCAGGCTTGTGCTTTGCAATACTTACATACAGTCTAGGATATCATTTTAGTTAAAGACGTGACAGCCATATTTATCTGCTCAGTGGATTCTTTACCATGAATCACATTTAAAACAGTCACACACACATATAAACAGACAAGTAAACACACAAGCATACAAACAAAGACGCACACATGTAGATACACACACAGATACACGCACACATATATACACAAACACAGACATACACATGCAAGCACAGAAACATACATGCAGATGAAGACAAACATACACAAAAGCACAAGTATACCAACATATACGCACTGAGATATACATACACATAAACTGATGCACAAGCACATGTTCACACGCACACACAGACAGATGCACGTACAGACACACACAAGCAAACAAATAGACACAAATATACACAAGCAGATGGACAGGCACACACAAATATACCAATGGGCATCCACAAATACACAGATGAACACACACACACAAACAGACAGCCACATCCCATGTATATAACAGTTTCCATGTGACATCACTATCTGTGTACGAGGGATAAAGGTCTTTCAAATTTATAGGTTCATCAAAAGCTGTAAAATCGTACTAAGCCCACAATAATTTTAAAAAACCCTGAAAATATCTTGACATTTCAAGATTAAGGGTTTCAGTTCTGCTCCTTACAAACAGCAACCTTACAGGCAATTTATGTTTCATATCAGCATTATTATGAAAGGTTTGTTTCTATACCTCATGACAGTTGACACACATAGTTGTGTGGGTGTTTAAGAAGTGTGGATTGCCTATATGTAAGGATAAAGCCCTTGGTCCAGTGCAACTGTGATATACCACAAGGCATTACCATAAAAGAAAGACATGCCGTTTTACTTTCAGTGGAGTGACTTTCTTAAGAATTTTCCTTCCTTTGTTAGGCCCAGGTGGTGCAGAAATGATTTACTGTTAAAAGTATCTCTGCAGGTAGAATTAAACTGCTGAGGTTTATATCAATTCATGGTGGCAAAGCTGCTATTGTATGGATCTGTGTGTGTGGCAATAACTGGTTGAAAGTGCTGGTGCTCAAGTTTTAACACCGCTCACATTGTATAGAGAGATCACTGCTATTGCAAAAGCACTGAACTTAAACTTCTATGAAACTGTTAGTGGGAGTGGGAGGGAGAAATAGCATGACTAAAGATTTTGTACTGTTCAAAATTGATTTACTTTAATGATACAAAAGGTAATGACAGACATGTCTGGTTTTATCACTGAATTACAATGCTGTGATATTTTCCTTGTGTAGCTAAAAGTAATCTAAAACAGTCACTTCTTACAAAGCAAAATTAAAATGGACTTGAAGCACAGGTTTGGTGCAAAAAAATATCTGAACTGATCCATATCAGTGAGAATACTGAATAACTATATCCTCACTAACTCTGCGTTGAATAAATAGATTTATTAATGAAAAGAATAAAACATTGAAGAATAGAAATCCCAAATATCTACAATAAATGAAACACTGATCGTAATGAACATGCCGATGAACATCTGCACGGAATGTTGTCTTTACTTTCACAATTCTCTGGGAAACTAAAATTAATTTTGCAACAATTTATAAATTCTAAACAGTAGATTCTAAACTGTATTTTAATATATAATAAAATATGTCATTTTTGCTAATCCTGAAAATTAATTAGTTGCACCAAGGTCGTTAGTTTATTTGTAAAAGGAAGGACAAATTGCTATATGAGCAAAAAAAAAGGATTGTGCTATTTATTAAAGTATTTTATTTGCAGAAATTGTTTCAAAAGAAGAAGTAAAATCAGGAAAAAATGATGATTGAAATGGGGCCTTTGATTTGATGAGATGAAAAGGTATGTTGTGTGCCTTTATTTAAAATTATGTTCTCCTTCTACATGCTGTTGTATTCTTTGTACAGAAGGAAGGGTGATTGTTTGGAAGAGGCTAACAGCTACAACACATGGTTACAACAGATGCAACTACAACAGTACCATTCGATGCCTACTAAACATTTGTACCAATCAAACTCAAAGAGCTGACAAGATCCTGTGCGTTTATTAAAATATCATTCCGAATATGTTAAATAAATATAATTTATGCCGTGGCACTTTGCTTTGCCAAAAACCTGAAACAATTTAACCAGAATTCTTGGTAAAACATATGAAATACTCCAGTCCTCAGAGGTTTCATCCGCAGAAATAACATTAGGGTTCCGGTGCATATTCTGCTATGCAAATCCTTTTGTCAAATTGCTACTCTCCATTTCAAGCTTAAATAGCTGATGCCGTCCTTGCTGCAGGTTATCTGACATTTCCAAACAACCCCGCATTTGTAAAGGAAACAGTGGCCTTAATGCAGTAATTCCAGGAAGATGCAATATGCAACCTCTCAGCTCTCGCCCATGGTTCAAGCCTCCTCATTTACTTGAGGCACACCTGAGTGTTAAACCTCTGAAACATTTTTGCGAGACATATATGTTTTAAGGGGGATCCTTTTCTTAACCACAGAGGGCACTTTAAAAATGATTAAAATGAAATAACTGAGACAAAATGAAAATAACCAGGGCAAAGGAAATGCTGCGGTTGTGAACATTTAATAATTTTGTCCTTCAAACAGGAGAATAATAAATTAGACTATCTTCTAGGAGTTGTGTCGGAAAGATGGTTAAATATGTTGAAACACCTTTAAATCTGATAAATTTGACAACCAATGTAAGACAAATACTAATAATAATATTAACACTGAGTAGTGCCTCCTTGTGCAATATTCTAGCTTCAGGTCTCTCTAAGTTTCACAGTTCATTATTTTAATAGCTGTTTGAAACAAGTGTTATTCAAGTGCAGCAATTTTAGCATATAAATATTTATACTTTCTTTAAATACCCTGGCCATAATTCCAGAAAAAAAGTTTTATTTTCCAATTTTGCTGCAGAATATAATCACAAATGATTATAATCAACATAATATTTCACTTGTCAGGCAAAGGCACCCATGACTTTTGTTTCCTATCTCCCCCTCCCCCCCAACTCCCCCTTCCTTTTCCCAAAAAGATGTTTTAAAGAAAAGGTTTGGGATTATTTTCCGCTAACCTTTGCATTTTGGCTTGTTTCGTCGGGGAGAATGACAACAATTTGGCAAACTCTCTTCTGGCTGCACTCACAATTGACAGGCAAATTATCTAGGGCCCTGCTGTTCTTATTACCAGAGGAGAGACTATCAGGAGGATGTGTGGGTGATCCCTCTCTCCTGTCACTATTTGTCAGTGGGACAAGGGCCACAGTTATAGGTAGCTGACAGGTAATTTCAACAATAACAATTACTCCTATTACTGGTGTCATAAACAATTCGGCAAAGACAAGGCAATAACAATGGTTTATAATTCCATGCCGTATAAATAAATGTCAGCTGGTAACAAGTAATTTGCCTGGGATCAAAAACCTCATTCAGCGTAAATATTTTTATTTTGGAAAAGAGTGACCAGGACAAATATGCAATTGAATAAGAAATTAACAAGCATTCAGCTGACGGCTAGCTAGTAAACACAAGTCTTGAAACAAGAGTCACCCTGATGATTGTGCTTTAGATGTATACATACAAACATATGTGTCGGGAAAATGTAGTGTTCTTACTGTAATAAAAATCTAAAGTAACTGAAAACTGCTCAATGCACACCATCCTGTCAAATAAAATTATATTTTGTTTCATTTAGTCCAAAGTATGAACTCAGGCAATAACAATTATTGAAGTTTACAAATATATGTTCTTGCTTTTAAAAAATTGTGATTAAACCAATATAAAATTAGACATGTACAATGCCAGAAGCAATGTTGTATGTTGCATTATGGAAATGGGTTTTCAAGCTGAATATTGAAACTTTTGTGTTAACTATTACTATATACAGTGCATGGCATTCTACTGAAAGTAATTAAGAAAGAGAGCCATGCCAGAATATGCCTAACTCGAGCCTCTGATCCACCAAATTTGCAATTTCCTTATCTGACCAGCAGACAATACAACATCAGTCCGACAGGCAGTAAAAGAATTTGAAAATCTCTAATTAGAGGGAGCTGAACAGCAATTAACGCATGTCAAACTTCACTTCATCAAGTGCCACTCTAATTTTCTCACTAAAAATTAATGGACTTTTCTGACCCCAAGGCAATGTTGTTTCAAATCTGCTCAAGATGCAGTGTTGCACAGCTAAGCATCTGATTACAATCCGCCACACTTCTAACTACCATCATTCTCACTGCCACTGATACTTTGTCAACAGTAAAATTACACCACACTGATAAAAATGCATAATGGTATTGCTCAACTGTAGGCTTGTTCGCACCATGTCGGAACACCTAGGTTTTATTTGCTGAAACCTGTCTTAATTCAAGCATTGCTCTCTCTTTGCTTCTCTCATACAGTACTTTGCTTTCAAACAAGGTCTAAAACCTTTATTTTCTAATCAGCATTTTCCTAATTATTATATAGTAACTCATTTCTACTTTTGTTATTTTCTTCTTAAAAATAAGATCCAGGGACAGGCAAGTTGTTTCTGTTTACTAAAACATACAAAAACACACAAAAGACTCACTAGAACACACAAAAACACAATAGAACACACAAAGAACACACTAGAGCACACAAAAACACACTAGAACACACAAAGGACAGACTAAGACCCAGAAAAACACACTAGAACACACAAAAACACACCAGGACACATGAAAACACACTAGTACAGATAAAAGACACCCTAGAACACCCTAGAACTAGAATACATAAGAGATTTTAGCCTATATTAATGACTTGGCGTTCATGAAATAAGAGTTAAAATAAATAATGGGCATGGACCTAATGAAAAGCAATTGAAACACTATTTTTTACATTTTTTAAAAAGAAAGCAAAAAAGTGAAAATTAATGACATGAGAGAAATTTATCCTCATGTTTGAATTTGGCATAGGATTGATGAAAAATTACATTGTATTTCACAAACAAAAAAAAAATGCAATGGCCACTTTCTTACACTGAAGCGAAATGGAAAACATTTGATATTTCCACACAGATGAGATCCTTTAAACTCTGCCACATTAAATAAAGCTTCAATTCTACCGACATCAGAAGTCAATTGACACAGATCAGCCATATGGTATTTTTATCACCAAAGCCACATTGTTCATTATCCAAAGTTACATAATTCTGCTCCCCAGCACTCTGTAATATTGATGTGCTTGGAGTTCAGTGACCGCAAGCTATCTGGTGTATACTTGCAATATTCTATTTAATAGGGAATAATGAATCATAAAAGCCCAGAGAAGCAGGCTTTTGCCTGCTAATTCTCTGTTGTAATTTCATTGTTTGGCATCTGAGATGAGTTCTGCCCTGCTGAACAATAAGACAAGAACAGGCAGTGAATGCAAATGGAGCTGCTTTATTGCTCAGAGTGTCATGCCTGTGTTTAATATCGATGGAAGAAATATGATTTTTATTTCATTTGTACATAAAAAATGTACCATATCAATATTGTTTTAAAAAAAACAGCATTAAAGAAACATTTCAGACTCAAATCTGCACCAAGATTTAATTTATTTTTTTTTACAAAAAAAAAAATCACACTACTTTTCAATTTGAAAACTGGACCCAGTTCCAAATAAAAAGAGAAAGGAATAAGAATCAATTCTTAGACAAGAACAACATAAAAAAAACCGAAAGGTTTCACCTCCAATCTCTAAAGTAAGATACGCACTCAGGAATGTCCAATTCCCTTCTCCACCGCAAAACTAGGTGAAAGAATTGACAATGTAATTTTGCTATTTGCAAGTGATCCAGAGGATAAAAAAGATTGTCTGTTTTTTTTCTTTTTACTATTTTATCAAAGCTGTTCATTTTCTACCTTCAGGCACTGAGATGTTGAAATTGCAGATATTTTGCTGTCCATTCTGTAGACTGTCTTCCTGGTGCATTTGATTTGCATACATTTGTCTCCAGCCGACAATCCTTTCAGTTCATTAAAGGATCTCCTCACATTATTTCCTAACCCTGCTGTCAGTAAGGAATTCACCTGTGCTGATTTAATCAGAGGGTGTAGAAACCAACCAGAATCTTTCATTTGGAGCAATCTTCCTCTCCCCTCTCAAGGAATGGGCAACATTTACTCTTAACAGCCTCCATGTCATGATGGATACCTCCAGGGGTTAGAGGTTAAAGTTGATTTGAGGGTCAGCAGAGACAGAAAAAAAAAAGGCAAATCAGACTCCAAAGTGGATACTTTGCTGTCATGTGGCAGAACTAGTCTTCAGCCATGAACCTTTTTTCAGCATCCAATAGTGCAGCGAGAGAGTGTGAGCATCTCATCCAGGCCCCTGCTAGAGTCTGAAACACAGAAAGCACAAGCAAATAGCATTAATAGCAAGCAGGGTATGGACCACAGCAACACTCCACACTATCAGCCCATACTTATTCATTCTTTTTCGATTCGGCACTCAAATTATTTCTGTTTATTTGGTAAAGGCGCGTCGACCCATTGCCTAAACCTGTTCAGTGTGCTGCGCTGAATAAAACTTTTATGGCTCGTAAAAAGAGAGCAATCCATCTCAATGGTCTTTGCAGCATACTTCAGTGACAGTTTGTCTGCTAAGTCTTTCCGAGAACATCGCCTGTCACTGAGGCTGGGGTACATTGTAAGTTGCACACCGAAAACCTGGTAATTATTTCCCTGCGTGCTGGGAGATCAACAAACAGCCTGGAGAATACACGTTTCATTGGCCAAATAAAATCCACACCTAGCCATTTCCAATGAAAAAGAATTGTTTTTCTATCATGTTTTAGACATTTTATGCTTGTTTAGTGGCCTATTGAGCACGTGTGTGCTTTTATTTCACGATCCTATTCTAGATTATTTTAAATTCAACTTGATATAAGAAATTAAGTGACTTGATTTTTTTTCCTAATTTGAAGAGCATGTGAATCTTGCCTTTCTCCCCTTCAAATACTTCCCTGTTTGCAGAGTATATCCTAACTTCCTTCTCCTCCCCTTTGTCTCTGGCTCCTCAGGTCACTAGACTGTAAATACACACAGCACTACCCCCAGCCCATAAATCTGAGCGAGGGTCTGTAATGTATTAAGATTAGTAATGCAAAAAAAGAACAAAACAGACCTCACTTGAGCACTTTCCATCAAAAAAAGTTTTTAAAAATGCCCCCGAACCACTTAAAGTCCTCTATAAAAATACATTCCGACTTGTAATGTTTTGATATGCAACGAGCTTTGGCCATGCATTCCCTGTTCAGTTTTGCAAGTTATTAAAGATAAATAAATAGAACCTACAATTTTTTTTTCTTAAAGGCGCTCCAAGTTCTGATGTATTGGCTGAAGCCTCCCTATTCTGAGTTTCTCGTCATTATTTTGAATCGCATCCAATACAGCAGAAATGCAGCAGAAAACCATTGTAGTTGTGTGAAAGATTCATTTAAAATATAACCGGCAGTTATATCCACGTGAAGGAACAGAACGAACCCTGACAGAAAGCCATGAACAATTTAACATTCCAGAAAGAGTTGATGCCCGCTCATACATTTTTTGCACTGTTGATTAAAGAAGTAGTAACATGAGGTGCCCTTGAAATGAAGAAAGAACTCCTCATCTACCATGCCTCTTTTTGCAGTTTTTCAGCAGTGGCTACTTACCTCCCTGTTACCAAGATTGAGTCCTGCTGCTTAAGAGCACTTGTTCACTTTCCATATAGTTCAAATGAACAGTGATAGGTTTCACATAGGAGAGCAGTGCCAGTGTGACATTACAACCAGTGCTCAACTCCCATGTGGAAAGAAAGCAAAAAAAAGATTACTTACCTTTTGCTCACTCTGAAGAAAAGTCCAAAGTAGCTGTAGGTGCAGAAATATTTAGACTGCAGGAATGAATCAGTTAAGTGGGGTGGCACGTGGCAGAGTGATTAGAAAGGCACAGTCAATCACTATGGAATAGCTTTCTATAAAGATGCACTTAAATATTAATACACACTAGCCAGAATTCACCGGGTGTCGAGATTCACTTTTCCCGCTGGCAGTACACCCGCACCTGAGGGTTTCCCAGCATCGCGGCTTCAATGGGAAATCCCATTGGTAAGTGTCGGGAGTATAGAATCCCGCAGCCAGGGAATGGCGCATGGCCGAGGAACACGTGACTGGGGAATCGGAGAATCCAGTCCATTGCTTCAGTCAGAGTACCTCTTCAGTCAGACAAAGACAATTCAGAAAAGATGCTTAGTATATTTTTCCTTGATCGTGTCTGTGGCATGGTTTAGTAGAAGTCAGCAAATCATCCTATATTACTAACTTTGAATACTACATTTTAAAATTAGTTGCTCCAAGATTCTGTGATGGGATCATATTGCTCGGCGCGCCCCCCCCCCCCCCCCCCCCCCCCCCCCCCCCCCCGGCAAACTCTTCTATACGGCTCAGAAACTTGGATTATAAGCAGACAACGAGCGGGATTCTCCGGTCCCATGCCGGGTCGGAGAATCGCCAGGGGGGGGCGTGTGAGTAGATTCTCTGGCGCTGATTCTCGAGCACCCGCGGGACCGCAGCCGTGCTGGTCAGGGGCCGTTGAAAGCGGCCCTCCCGGCGATTCTCCGGGCTTCGATGGGCCAAGTGCCCGCCGAGTTCGGACGTGTCCCGCCGGCATGGGGTACGTATGGTCCCACCCAGCGGGACCTCGGAGTTCTGCCTGCGGGGGCCATCCTGGTAGGTGGCAGGGGGATCCAACCTCGGGGGGCGGGGCGGTTTCCATGGTGGCCTGGCCCGCGATCGGGGCCTACCGATCGGCGGGCGGGCTAGTTTCGTGGGGGGCCTATGTTCCTCCGTGCCGGGCCACTGTAGGGCTCCGCCATATTGCCCGGGAGGAGCGCGGAGACGGGAACCCACACGCATGCGTGGACTCGCGCCAGCTGTGGCGCATGCGCGGACTCGTGTTGGCCGTGGTGCGCCGGCCTTCGGGCGCCAGAGCTGCAGACACCACTCCGGATGTAGATGCCAAGGGCATCACGGCGCCAAGGTTCCAGGTTTGATCCTGAGGCCGAAATCGTGGCGGGCACCGTGTTCATGCCAAATCGCAATTCGCTGGTACCTTGGCTGCGGCATCAATGCGTTCCACTCCGCACGTACAGTAAATGCTGTTTGCATATCATTAGCAGGCCTAACCCATTATCCTCCTCGGCCACTGCAATGTTCTGCCTCTGCCGGGGGAAATTCCCGTTGGCGAGGTTCACTTGTGCTTTTAAAAATCGGGAAACAGGTGCCGTGGCTGATGAGGGAGAGAGAGAGAGTAGGACATGCGGAGTCGCAACCGTGGGCTGCTGGTCCTGGCACACAGGCTGGGCTGGCTAGGGAGCCCTTCCAGAGATGGGCAATGGGGCCGACATGACCCGGCACAGGACCGAGGTGTCCAGGCATGGACCGCCATTGCCGCGGCCTGCAAGGCAACCATCTTGCTGCACAGCCCACTGACCGTCCTCCATGGCCCGTGGTTCTGCAGAGTGACACCGTATGGATGCCCCCGCCCCACCAACCTCCACAACCCATCGTCCTCCACCCTCCACCACACCACCCCCGCATTCGACTTCCCCACCCATCAACCCCCGCACACCAGCCCCCACCCTTTACCAGCCCACCCCTCCCAACCGGCTGTTACCCGCCAGCGGGTCAATAAATGGGCCACCCAAGGTCAACACCCGCAGCGCCAGCCAACGGTACCTCTGGCAGTTGGGACGGGCACCAGGACAGAGACCCCCACAGTGTCAGGCACCGAAATGGCCGGGAATGCGAAGATGGGGGAGGGTGGGAGGGGGACAGACGGGGGCAGGGTCCGCTATGCTAATGGGGCCACCATGTAGCCCATTGTACCTGTTTGGGCACGGGGGTACAAGACATGCTAACATGTCGGCCTGTCACCCCCCTGCAGACAAGTGAGATCGGAATACAACCAGCAATGGTGGCCTTCCTCGTAGTAGCCACAGCCTTGAGGGATGCCCTGGGGCTGTAGGAGCTGGAGTTGCTCAAGGAGGAGGAAGTTGCAACAGTGGAGCCTGTCGTGGAAGAACAGCCGGTGATGGTGGGAAGCTGGCTGCCAACAGGCTGAGGAGGAGGTGCAAAGGCGGCGCCGTATGAAGCCTTGTGTGTACCGGCAACGCCTGTCATTCGAGGACCTACCGAACCGGGCATGCCGTCGAAGACTTCGGCTGAGCAGAGAGACAGTGCGATGTATTTGCCAGATCTTGGCACACCTGGCACTGCGGGGGAATGGAGGGGGACACCCACAGCTGGTGGCCGTCAAGGTAACGGTCACCTTGAATCTTTACGTCATGGGGTCCTTCCAGATGCCGAATGGGGACCTGTTCGGGATCATGCAGAGCTCGGTGCACAGGTCTATCCACACTGTAACAGAGGCCTTATATGCTCAGTTGGCTCAATACATCCATTTCAATGTGCCTGATACCTGGGCAGTGTGCACAACGCCTTCATCCTGGCACACTCTTGGGTTTCTGGCCGCTTCGAGACTCACCCGATGCTGGGGGTTGGCTCCTGAGCGACAGGGGTTATCTGCTGCGGTCGTGGCTGACGACACCTATCCGGAGGCCACCGACCGAAGCGGAAACCCACTGAAACGACGCCCATGCTGAGACCAGGGGTGCGATCGAGCGGTCCTTCGGCATCCTGAAGATGCTGTTCAGGTGCCGGGACTGCTCTGGAGGGCCCTCCAATCTGGTGCTGGGAGGGTTGCCCACATCGGTAGCAGCACAGGCAGCACGGTAGCATTGTGGATAGCACAATATTGGAGTAATGTTGCAGTGTTATGGGCCAGGGTTTAGAAAGCTCCAAAGTATATCATGGAGTTCACCTGACCCACAACTATTTATAGATTTTGGTTATGAGGAGCATAAGGGCCTACCTTTCAGGTGTTATTCAACACAAGGCCTTCAGCACTTTTAAACAAAACAAAGTTTATTCTACGAATTCAGTTAACATTTTATAAACACACACAGTAAGCATTTTCTATCAACTACAAACATAAATTCCCCACACAGTTACAGTTCTCTCTATATATATAAACCTTAAAAAAAACCAAAGCCACAGCCCAGCTCCACCCACACAATGACATCAGTGAAGCCATGTGATAATAGAAACATTTCTTAAAGGGACACTCGCATGACAGATGGAGGGCTGCCATCCGAGCTGCTCTCGTCGGCACTGTTCAGCTCACAGGGGAGGCTACGGCTGTGGCACTGGCTGAGGGTGGGATCCGGAATTCATGACCCTGGTTGGTCCCCCCCCCCCCCCCCCCCCCCCACCAGATCAGAACATCCAGTGTGCGTTGGCCCTGGCGCGCACGTCATGCCGCCTCCCATGCCGCCTGAGCTCCATGTCCAGCCCATCCTCCCCCCCACCCCCCCCCCGCACCCTCCTCATCGGACGAGAACTGGTGCTCCTCCTTCTCCTCTTCCAGCACGTCGTCCCTCTGCTGCCCGATGTTGTGGAGGACGCAGCAGGCCGCCACGAAGCGGGCAACCCTCTCAGCATCATACTGGAGGGCCCCTCCAGAGCGGTCCAGGCACCTGAAACACATCTTCAGGAGGCCGAAGCACCACTCGATCATGCTCCTGGTTGCTGTATGGGTGTCGTTGTAGCGGGTCTCCACGTTGATCTGTGGCCTCCGGATATGTGTCACCACCACGATGCAGTGGATAACCCCTGTCACCCAGGACCTTATCCCCCCCAGCTGGGTGTGGGCATCTCGAACATGTCAGGAATCATCTAGTGTGCCAGGATGAAGGCATCGTGCTCACTGCCCGGGTATCGGGCGCAGACATTCATGATGCACAGCTTATGGTCACATATCAGCTACATGTTCATCGAGTGGACCCGCTATCGGCAGGTATAGAGCGGCCTGTCATCTGCAGGTGTTCGTAGGGTGACATGCATCCCGTCAATCACTCCCTGGACCCAGGGCATCCTGTTGATTGTGGCGAACTTCGCTATCCAGGCATCCTAGTGGGCCTGGTACACATGGAAGTGGATGTATTGAGCCGCCTGGGCATATAGGGCCTCCGTGACAGCGCGGATGCAACTGTGCACTGAGATCTGTGAGATCGTGAACAGGTCCACACTGGACGCCTGGAAGGGCCCCGTCACGTAAAAGGTTAGGGCGACGTCACCTTGATGGCCACCGGGAGCAGGTGTCCTCTCCCATACTCCCGCGGTGCAAGGTGTGCCATGATCTGGCAGATATGTCTCACACTATCTGCCTGCTCAACCAGAGTCTTCGTCAGCATGCCCAGCCCCGCAGGTCCTCGAATGACAGGCATTGCAGGTACACATGAGCCCTCATACGGTGCCTCCATGGCACCTCCTCCTCCTCCTTGGCCTGTTGGGCGGCCGTCTCTCCATCATGGGTGGCTGCCACCTGTCCATGCACCGCTGCTGCCCGCTCCACTGCTGCAGCTTCCTCCTCCTCGAGCAGCTCCAGCTCGTGCAGCCGCAGGGCATCCCCCAGGGCTGCGGCGACGAGCAGGAAGGCCACCATTGCTAGTCGAATTCCAATATCCATTGTCTGCAGGGGGTGAAAGGCCGACATGTTAGCATGGTGCGTACCCCCGTGCCCAACCAGGTCCACCGGGGTACATGGTGGCCCCGGATGGCACTGTGGGCTCCACCCTGGCATGTTACCCCCCCATCCCTGCACCTCTGGCCCCTTCGGTGACCGATACCATGGGGTCTGCTGGCACTGGTGCCTGTCCCTAATGTCAGGGGTACCGTCGGGTGACACTGCCCTTGCGAGCGGTACACTCCACGGCCCCTTTCCGGCGGCAATGTAGTGGCTACAGTGAGTTTAGCTCTTCGGGTGGTCCGCCTGATGCCCCAACGGCAGGTGCCGGCTGGTTGGGTGTTGGGGGTTATAGCGGAGGTGCATGGGTGGCGGGCGGCACTCATACGCCGGTGTCACTCTGCAGAACCAGGCGCCAAGGTGGGTGGTCAGTGGGGTGCCCAACAAAATGGCTGTCTTGCAGGCCACAGTAATGGCAGTCCATGCCTGGACAATGTCCCAGTCCCGTGGGGGGGGCTACCCCAGCATTCAGCAGTTTATCCCATTGATGCACTATCAATTATGACGAGACGAGAGTAGAGAGTGATCGAGGCTTTATTAAGCAAAGATGTGTCGCCTCCTGGAGCTGCTGCCAGAATGGGAGCAGCTCGGTGTGCACACACATTTATACTCCGCCTATTGGGTGGAGCCAGCAGGTAGGGATTTACCCCCGTACCTGTAGTACAGGAGCCTTACCGTATTACCTCTAATAACAACTATTATACAATCAGTGGTGACTATCACATTCACCCCCTGTTAAAAAAGAGTACAGCGGGTGTGGTGGAAAAATTTACAGGTTTCTGTAAAATGAAAGTTTACAGTTTGGTGAAAATTTACAAATTCAGCCGGTCGGGTGCCTTGATCCTCCACTGTGAGCGCCTCGGTCCCGGTGGTGATGCAGGCGCCGACTTGGTTGCCTGTGAGTCCGGGAGCGTGTTGTCCTCATCTTCATCCCCAGGTGGAACCAGTGGGAGGGCGGATCGTCCTGGTGTCGGGGCTGTAGTGAGGTGCGCTGGGGGGAGGGTGGGTGGCGCCGGGGCAATCGGAGGGGGGGCTGTTGGGTGGTGGGCCGTGGGTGGGGATCCAGCTGGTGCCAGGTCCCTGAGGGAGACTGTGTCCTGGCGCCTGTCGGGATACACGACGTAGGTGTACTGCGGGTTCGCGTGCAGTAGTTGTACCCTTTCGACCAATGGGTCCGCCTTGTGGATCCGCACGTGTTTGCGGAGAAGGCCATGTCCAGGAGCTGCCAGCCATGTTGGGAGCGAAACCCCGGAGGTAGAGTTCCTGGAGAAGGCAAGGTGTCATTCATGGGGGGTTTCATTAGTTGCAGTGCAGAGTAGCGATCAAATGGAGTGGAGCGCGTCGGGGAGGACCTCCTGCCAGCCGGAGACCGGGAGATTTTTAGACCAGAGGGCCAGCAGGACGGCCTTGCAGATCGTCCCATTCTCCCTCTCCACCTGCTCGTTTCCCCGGGGGTTGTAACTGGTCATCCTGCTCGAGGCAATGCCCTTGCTGAGCAGGAACTGACGCAGCTCATCACTCATGAAGGAGGATCCCCGGTCACTGTGGATGTAAGCGGGGAAACTGAACAGGGCGAAGATGCTGTTGAGCGTTTTAATGACCGTGGCAGAAGTCATATCGGGGCATGGGATGGCGAAGGGAAACCGGGAGTACTCATCGACCACGTTCAGGAAGTATGTGTTTCGGTCGGTGGAGGGGAGGGGCCCTTTGAAGTTCATGCTGAGGCATTCAAAGGGGCGGGAGGCCTTCACCAGGTGTGCTCGGTCTGGCCGGTAGAAGTGCGGTTTGCACTCTGCGCAGATCTGGCAGTCTCTGGTGACAGCCCTGACCTCCGCAATGGAGTAGGGCAGGTTGCGGGCCTTTATGAAGTGAAAGAACCGGGTGACCCCTGGGTGACAGAGACCATTGTGTAGGGCCCGAAGTCGGTCCACTTGTGCGCTGGCACATGTACCTCGGGATCGGGCATCGGGGGGGCTCGTTGAGCTTCCCTGGGCGATACTAAATCTCGGAATTGTAGGTGGAGAGCTCGATCCTCCACCTTAAGATTTTATCGTTTTTGAATTTGCCGCGCTGCGTATTGTTAAACATGAAGGCAACCAACCATTGGTCAGTGAGGAGAGTGAATCTCCTGCCTGCCAGGTAATGCCTCCAATGCCGCATAGCTTCCATGATGGCTTCGGCCTCCTTTTCGACAGAGGAGTGCCGAATTTCGGAGGCATGGAGGGTGCGGGAAAAGAATGCCACGGGTCTGCCTGCCTGGTTGAGGGTGGCAGCAAGAGCTACGTTCGATGCATCGCTCTCGAACTGAAAGGGGAGGGTCTCGTCGACCGCGTGCATCGTGGCCTTGGCGATGTCAGCCTTGATGCAGTTGAAGGCCTGGTGGGCCTCAGCCGTCAGGGGGAAAACTGTGGAGTCGATGAGTGAGCGGGCCTTGTCCGCATAGTTAGGGACCCACTGGGCATAATAGAAGAAAAACCCCAGGCATCGTTTCAGGGCCTTGGGGCAGTGGGGGAGGGGGAGTTCCATGAGGGGGCGCATGCGGTCGGGGTCGGGCCCGAGAACTCCATTTTCCACAACTTCGCCAAGGATGTCTAAATGGTTGGTGCGGAACACGCACTTCTCCTTATTGTACGTGAGGTTTATGAGTTTAGCGGTGTGGAGAAATTTGAGAAGGTTAGCGTTGTGGTCCTGCTGGTCGTGGCCACAGATGGTGACGTTATCTAGGTACGGGAAGGTGGCCCGCAGCCCGTACCGGTCAACCATTCGGTCCATCTCACGTTGGAAGACCGAGACCCTGTTAGTGACATCGAAAGGAACCCTAAGGAAATGGTAAAGGCGGCCGTCTGCTTCGAACGCATTGTATTGGCGGTCCGCCTTGCCGATGGGGATCTAGTGGTAGGCAGATTTCAGGTCCACTGTGGAAAAGACCTGGTACTGTGCAATCTGGTTGACCATATCAGATATGCGTGGGAGGGGGTAGGCGTCGAGCTGCGTGTACCGGCGATGGTCTGACTGTAGTCAATGACCATCCTGTGTTTCTCCCCAGTCTTTACTACTACCACTTGGGCTCTCCAGGGGCTGTTGCTGGCCTCAATGATGCCTTCCCGCAGCAGCCGCTGCACTTCCGACCTAATGAAGGTCCTGTCCTGGGCACTGTACCGTCTGCTCCTGGTGGCGACGGGTTTGCAATCCGGGGTGAGGTTTGCAAACAGGGAAGGTGGGTCGACCTTAAGGGTTGTGAGGCCGCATACGGTGAGGGGTGGTAGGGATCCGCCAAATTTTGGAGTTAGGCTTTGGAACTTGCACTGGAAGTCCAGGCTGAGTAACAGGGCAGCGCAGAGGTTGGGGAGTACGTAGAGTCGGAAATTGCTGAACTCTATGCCCTGGACGGTGATGGTGGCGGTGCAGTACCCCCCGGATTTCCACGGAATGGGATCCGGAGGCCAGGGAGATTCTCTGGGTAACGGGGTGTACCGTGAGGGAGCAGCGCCTTACCGTAGAGGGGTGGATGAAGCTTTCCACGCTCCTGGAGTCAAGAAGGCAGGAGGCCTTGTGACCATTGACTTTCACCGTCTCGGTTGCGAGGTTGTGCGGCCGGGCCTGGTTGAGCGTGATGGAGGCGAGCTGCAGCTGGTGTTGGTAGGCCCCGGGCTGTTCGGCGGCGGTGGCAGGCGATGAATGGCCAGACGAAGTCCCCGACGAGCAGGGGTCCTGAGGTTCCATCCAAAATGGCGCTGAAAATGGCGGTGCCACGGGGTGCACATGGTGGACGGCGTTAAAGATGGCAGCACCCATGGGCCGCACGTGGTGTGCTGGGAGGAAGATGGCGGCGCCCAAGGGCTGCACGTGGTCTGCAGGGACGAAAATGGCAGCACCCACGGGTCACACGTGGCGGGTGCAGGAATGCTGGACTTAGATACAGCAGTGATCGACGGCCTGGCACACAGCAGCGAAATGTCCCGTCTTCCCGCAGGTCTTGCAGATTGCAGCCGGGCAGCGCTGTCGGGGGTGTTTGGTCTGCCCACAGAAATAGCATTTGGGCCCCCTGGGGTTGGCTGGCTGCCACGCCGCGCAGGCTTGGGGCGGCAGCTGGTGGGGACCCATGATGTCCATGAGGCTGGGGGCGTACAACTGTACATTACGGGAGGCTACCATTAGCGAGTTTGTGAGCTGCCTGGTCGCCGCGAGGTCGAGCGTACCCCCTTCTAATAGGCGATGGCAGATGTACGCCGACCCCATGCCCGTAACAAAAGCGTCCCTGATTAAGAGTTCTGGATGTTCGACAGCCGAAACTGCCTGGCAATCACAGTTCCTCGCCAGAATGTGCAGGGCACTCCAGAAATCGTCTAATGACTCACCGGGGAGTTGCTGCCTCGTGGACAGGACGTGCCTGGTGTAGAGTTTGTTGATCGGCCGGATATAACGTCCTTTCAGAAGCTCCATAGCTTCAGTGTAAGGGGGTGCATACCGGATAAGGGGAAAAATATCGGAGCTCACCCGTGAGTACAGGATCTGGAGCTTCTGTGTCTCCGAGGGTTGTTCAGTCGATGATCTGAGGTAGCTTTCGAAGCAAGCTAGCCAGTGGTCGAAGGCTGACGTGGCGTTGGCTGCTTGAGGGTGCAGATGTAGGCGATCAGGCTTGATACGAAGTTCCATCGCTGTAATATCTCTGCTTAATAAATTGATGCACTATCAATTACAGTTGATCCCAGAGTTGAGGGGATTAGATTATGACGAGAGGTTGAGTAGACTGGGACTGTACTCATTGGAGTTTAGAAGGATGCGGGGGGATCTTATTGAAACATATAAAATTATGAAGGGAATAGATAGGATAGATGCGGGCAGGTTGTTTCCACTGGTCGGGGAAAGCAGAACTAGGGGGCATAGCCTCAAAATAAGGGGAGGTAGATTTAGGACGGAGTGTAGGAGGAACATCTTCACCCAAAGGGTTGTGAATCTCTGGAATTCCTTGCCCAGTGAAGCAGTTGAGGCTCCTTCTTTAAACGTTTTTAAGAAAAAGATAGATACCTTTCTAAAGAATAAAGGGATTCGGGGATATGGTGTACGGGCCGGAGAGTGGAGCTGAGTCCACAAAGATCAGCCATGATCTCATTAAATGGCGGAGCAGGCTCGAGGGGCCAGATGGCCTACTCCTGTTCCTAGTTCTTATGTCCTTATGTAATTACGACGAGACGAGAGTAGAGAGTAATTGAGGTTTTATTAAGCAGAGATGTGTGGCCTCCTGCAGCTGCTACCAGAATGGGAGCAGCTCGTTGTGCACACACATTTATACTCCACCTACTGGGCGGAGCCAGCAGGCAGGGATTTACCCCTGTACCTGTAGTACAGGAGCCTTACCGTATTACCTCTAATACAACTATTATACAATCAGTGGTGACTACCACACCCATCACCCCCCCCTCCCTTGGCCTAGGCAGGGCTCCCACCCTAGTCAGCCCGGCCAGAGCCCGGACCGGCAGTCCACAGTCGCGTCTCTCTATGTCGTACATCCTCTCTCTCTCCCTCATCAGTCATGATTATGGTGTCACGATTTTTAAAAGCACAAGTGAACCGCACCGTCGGGAACTCGGCCCATCGGAGTCGGAGAATTGTGGAGGCCCCAGAGAATATCGGGTCTGACCCGCTAATGACACGGTGTTTACTGTACCCGTGTTCCGGACCACATTTACGCCTCTGTCGAGGTGGCGGAGAATTGCGATTTGCAAATCCGGGCCTGCCGTAATTTTGGCATTCAAACTGATTCTCCACCCAATCTTGTTTTGCCATTTTGGCGTAAGCCAACGGAAAATCCCGCCCTCTATTTCCACAAGTAGACGCCATTCCCGTCACACTCCTGGGGAAGTCGTGCTGTTGAAGCAGGCGCAGCCCTAAGTGGCGTATCGATTATATTCTTGGGGACCAGCCTGATCAACCCATTATAAACATCTTTGTTGTTTGTGTCACTGCCACACAACTTTATTTTATGCCTCCAGAAATGTCTCGAAGGTAACCTGCTTACATTAAAACAGTACGGTCAGCGCAAGGAGTTAATTGTATGGGCTGGATTTAATGCTGCCATCGTAGCAGGAAACATGGCAGCTGCACCCACTTAGTTGTGGGAGAGGTCCCACGCCAGTCTCCCGGCAGCAGCTAAACCCTCTCCGATAAAGACGGAGGGTGAAATGGGTTGACTCTGGTGTTTGAGATCTTCAATTCCCCTGCCGTGTATGTAGCCATCCAGCCTGTGTTGTCACTCTATGCCTCTGGTTGAACCACTGGTATTGTGATAGACCCTGGTGATGGTGGCACCAACATTGTGCCCATCTACGAAGGTTATCCCCTGCCCCATGCTATTCTGCAGCAGTGGGATGTCAGGTAGGTTAATCAATGAACCAATTCACACCCATCATCCCTGCAATTTGATGGTGGCGCAAAGGTTCAATGGAGCTCGCACGGCTTTCCCACACCCTTGGCTTTGTCAGGTTTTGTTGGATTTGCCAGCAGCCTCGCCTGAAAGTGCCTCATGGTCAGGCCCAATTGAGGGGAACTGGCATCAGGCGGGACATCAGCTGCCAGAGACATTGATAATCAGGAAGGCTCAATAGTGACCACCTAAATCCTTGAAAGGTACTGGATGCCATTATTTCCTCCCCACCCCCATTGAACTGACTTGGGTTCTCCAACTGGTGGGCGAGACCTCCATTGGCACAACAAAATGGACGATCTGTGGGGAGTTTTGAGATGTTTCTGAAAGATAGAAACAAGGTCAAGAACAACTGAAAATCTTTCACACTCTACTTCTGGCCATTTTACAAATGCTTTCACTTTTTGTTGAGCTAGCTGTGCTTTTGGAAACCACACCTCATCCATTCAGACAACTTGCCCCATCCATCAAAGCTCTGCTTTCATGTGCTCTGTTTGATTTTGCATTAGAATATGTTCCTGCAATTTGATTTGTATGATGGATACACATTGGTGCAGGTACAAAGTGTTGAGTTCCTTAACTTGGCATGTTAATCACTTCTGCTACAACATCTCTTGTTTGCCAATTAGCCGTGTCTCAATGTCCATCAATATAATCCAGCAACATCAAACAGTCCTCACTCAGGGGTTTTCGTTTGAACATCCAGTCGCCAATGTCAGGGGCATGTTTCACAGCAAGATCAAGTTGCATGCTAAAAATTGGGTGGGATTTAGTGGGTCCATTAGCCATAGGCGCTAATCCTGTCATGATCGGAAATCTCAGGAGAGGCCAAAAATGGCATTTGCATCGCTTCGCAGCCCTTTGGCTATGATCGAGCATCAGTTCAAACCCAAGGCGAGGTCAAATGAGTGAGATTCTCTGTCCCGTCGCACCCGTTTTCTGGTGCGGCGCGCTCACACCGGCAGCGGGATTCTCCATCCGGAAGCCGGCCAAAGGCGTTTCCCATTGTGTCCAGAGGCACGGCGCCTGGGAGGGGCACAGCTGAGTCTTTGGATCCAACAGATCTCCGAATGGCCAATCCCTGGGACATTCCTGCCTCCACCTGATGTGCATCAGAAGCAGTGCGGTTCGTCCACCGAGGTATGTGTCTCTGCGATGATAGTGTGGATGATAGCTGTGACGTGTTATTTGTGACCTGCTCTGAGATCTCCTCTGAGGTGGTGTTGAGGTTGGGCAGTACGGCTCTGCTCTTAGACTTTCCAAGATCTTCAGTTACTCCATGGAACGAAGGGGCAGCTGGAGTGAGATCCTGGACTGATTTTCCCGCAAGGCAAGGTTTTAGTACATGGTCTAGTTAACGATGTTTACTACAAATAATTCACCTGAGACTGATCATCTGGATGAAGGTGCAGTGGCTCCTCACTTATCTGTTGCAGGCCCATCTTGCTCTCAATGCAGCTCCCGCTCCTCCACTGTGAGTTCAATGGCCCTATCTTTGTACGGAGTCAGTACCCTGAGTTCGAGCATCCCACTGCCCATCTTCTCTCGATCATGGCAGTTGTGAGCAAGCTTATCCTGCAGGAACACAAATGGGGATAATGTGAGCTGGGCATCTGCAGGTCAGATGTCAATGACAATTGGCAGATATGGGCACTGTGCTTCAGCAGGGAGGGATCATTATGAGGAGTGCCGGCGGGGGAAGGTGTGAGGATGCTGGTATGAGGTAGGTTGCCCTTCTAGGTGGCGGCATGTGGGATCAAGGTGACATTCCGGGAGGTGAGGTAAGGGTGGAGTGCAGACAGGTAGACAATGAGCACTTACCCATGCCGATCCGAGTAGGTCTTTCTTTTTTTTCTACATTGCACTCCAGGCCACTTGGTCAGGCTGCTGGCACTGACCAGTGCTGTCACCGCCCACCAGGTGGGATTTCACATCTTACTGAGGGCCTTGTGCCAAAACGAGGGTATATTGTCACCTGCCCCTCCTCCATGGCATCTAACAAATGGCTGAGGGCCTCCTCCAAGAATTGAGGTGCAGGTTTCATTGCTGCCATCTTCCTGGCTTGAATGAAAGCAAGTGCTGAGGAGCTGTTTAAATGCAGCACCCCCTTCATGTAATTGCTCAGGTGGCCCGCGGGGTGGGAGAATCAGATTCATCGCACCTCAAGCATGCAGCGGGATTCTCCGCCAGCTGGGTTCTCCATTCCGCTGGCAGCGCACCCACACCCGCGGGTTCCCCAGTGGAATGGGGTGGCCACAATGGGAAATCCCATTGGCACGTGGTGGGAACGGATAATCCCGCTGCTGGCGAGGGCACGCTGCCCAGGAAAACACGGTTGCCGGTCCGGAGAATCCTGCCCATGCCTGAAAATTGCACTGTGTATCGTGCCACTGGGGCTGATGGGAATCTCACCGGTTTTCTCGGCAGAAAATGACACTTAGCCATTTGTTCGGAAAACGCCGCACATTGAGTCAATCGTGGACATGGATTGCATGCTGGCGACCGATATCTTCTTTCAACCTGTCATAGGAACAATCAGTCTTTCTGATTCAAGCAAAGACGTCTTCATCAATGAGAGCAGTGATGAAAAGCAGCTTTTCCAGGCAGGGGCAGCCCATTTTGATATTAGTCCTGTGACACCGATGGCAGTAAGTGATTTGATATACTCTTAAAACTGGGTGCAGATTGATCCACCACTTGGCCATCTTGATGGTAATTCCGCACTGCTTCAAATCTGGTTAAAATCAGCTGTAGAGTCACATGGGTTTGTGTTTCAGTCACTGGCAAGCAGATGTTTGCAAATGATTTGCTCAGAAATTGGTTTGGATTTATATTCTGGTGCCTTGCCTTTCACAGGATATTTCATGTTCCTTGAGGCAGGTGGAGAGGATTTGTAATGTGGTACTCAATGCATCACTCTAACAAGGGACAGGATAGGTTGACCAATAGGTCTTCCACTGTCAGTTGTTTTTGTATGTTTGCACATAATAGAAATACACAAACCAGGACCTGACCTTCCAGTAACCTGAGAAAAGCACACAACACAGTTCGGCAACTGCCACTGGCCAATTTGAGATGTCTGGAAAAGTATGTTTGGATTGTTTGAACAAGTCTTGAACCAAGTCTGCTTGTGGTCCCAGGATTGTGTTTATTAATTTGGTGCGGGTCCCAGGTTCTCACTAAGGAACTAATATAAGAGCAGAACCATGGCCAAGAGAGCTTTGAGATTAGAGATATGAGTGAATATGAGGAGAAATCTAAATTAAAGTGTATTTATTCCGAGTGAGAAATTGCAAAATCATTACAACTTTGCTGCGATTTATTAGTCTGAAGGAGAAATTGAGTTTGGAGCAAGGCTTTTGGGAAACATAGCAAAGGTAGCCGCAGCAGGTGACACAGTCTCAGTTTCCATTTTAGTCACAAGTCAACGGGGGCACTCCCTGGCCATCTGTGTACTATAAATTACAGTAACACAGCACATGTTACTTGTAACTCAGCATAGAATGGGCCTCATTCACTCCAAAAAAGCTTTTAGAAATCCCGCTTAGCTGCGATGGACCCTCTGATATGAACATTTCAATGCTGTTTTTATCTCTGTGCTTTCACACTGCACAATCACACAGGTATCTGTGTGTTTTTAGGTCTCCACAAAATGCAGAAGGGTGTATTTATGTATTGATATTGGTCTTTAGGTATATAATTACCTTTGTATAACATTTTGATAAGGGTGATATAATTCCTTACTTTAACAGAGTTCTTGCTCGAAACTCATTTTCTCAATAAGTTAAGAGGTAAGATAGTCGTCTAGTTACTAAGGTAGTGCTTACAGCTTCAGTTAAGACATCCATCAGTATAATGCAATTGCCAGGATTATGCTTAATATTGGGTTATGGCATGTATTTCAGTTAGGGCGGATGGATACTTTAGGATAAGTATATCAGAACACTATTTGAATTTTGATAGTTATTGCAAACATGCTTGAAGGTTATTGCAGTTATAAAGTTTGCAAGAGCGATCGAGTAGGATCATTATCTAGATTAGCGAAACAGAAGACCGTTCACTAAGGGCAGCACGGTGGCACAAGTGGTTAGCACGGTTGCCTCACGGCGCTGAGGTCCCAGGTTCGATTCTGGGTCACTGTCCGTGTGGAGTTTGCACATTCTCCCCGTGTTTCTGTGGGTTTCACCCCCACCACCCATGTGCAGGATAGGTGGATTGGCCATGGTAAATTGCCCCTTAATTGGAAAAAATGAATTGGGTACTCTAAATTTATTTAAAAAAAGAAGGGTGTTTACTGTTTAATTTCTTTCGATGCGCTATGCCAATTCCACTTTCTGATCATACAGAACTGAATCAGAATTCTGTGACTACCCTGAATGCCAGCTATTTCTTGTGTTTATCAAAGGACAATGGCTGACTTACTGCTGATTTTTGGGAAACAGATTTTCATCTTCATTGCCAGAGGAGTAATCTGCTGAAGTGAATCTCTTCACTTGATAGAATCTGCCAATATTCATGCCACTTTAATTGGAATTAAAATTGATTACGTTCCATAATTGATGAATCCTCAAACTATGAAAAGTTATGAACTATTTTTCTACTTAGAGTAACAGAGTTAAACTAGTGCTTGGAGTAAGAAAATTATTCAACAATTAAAGTAATAGTATGAAGTCACTGAATGACTTCATTAACAGACTGAAGTCATGATTGTAAACTAAAGAATAAAGCAAGACTTGCTTCTTAATGACTACAGCCTTTAAAAGTGCTTTACAGCCAATGGGGTACTTTTAAAGTGTTGTTACTATTGTAATGTAGGAAACACAGCGACCAATTTGCTCACAGCAAGCTCCCACACACAGCAATGTGATAATGAGCAGATAATTTATTTTTGTGATGGTGATTGAGGGATAAATATTGGACAGGACACTAGGGAGAGTTCCCCCTGCTCTTCTTCAAAATAGTGCAATGGGAGGATCTTCCCTTCAAGTAGACAGGTGGAGCCTCAGTTTAATATCTCCTGTGAAATATGTTACCAGAGTATAGTGTATAGTGTATAGAGTATAGTGCTTCCTCAGTACTGAAGTGTGAGCCTTGATTAGTATTGAGGGGTGGCACAGTGGCTCAGTGGTCAGTACTGCTGCCTCACAGCGTCAAGGACCGGCTTTGATTCCGACATCAGGGGGACAGTCTGTGTGGAGTTTGCACATTCTCCCCATGTCTGCGTGGGTTTTATCCGGGTGCTCCGGTTTCCTCCCCCAGTCCAAAAATGTGCAGGTTAGCTGGATTGGCCATGATAAATTGCACCTTAGGGCATGGTGGCAGGAATAGGGTGGGGTGTGGGCAAAGAGAGGGTAGTCTTTCAAAGGGTCAGTGTAGACTTGATGGGTCGAATGGCCTCCTTCTTCACTGTAGGGATTCTGTTCTATTGTTCAAGGTGCAGCCACACAGGACCCATAAGGAATGAAAGATTTATTAACAACAAAATGAAGACTCGAAGTACATTGGTCCCAGAAGGGACTACCCGTGCCACTCCCACACTCGGGCCTGGGTTTTTAATATTGCTCTCCCGGTGATGAGGAAGCTCCTCCCCCTCAGCGGGGAAGCTCGTACTCCACGAGACTCATGGTGAGCCTAATCAGCTCGGCCCCGTGGGTCTGCTGTAGGTGACCAGTTACTGAATGATATGAACAGGACAAAGCATTTTGATGGTTACAATAGCAGAGTGAAACTTCTGAACACAGTTAAGTTACACCAGTAAAAGTATTCACCATTAGAGTATGGACAGTGGTATTGTTCAATAAGAGTGAAGCTCTTGCCTTTCAGAAAGTATGGGCGCGATTCTCCGAGCCCCGCGCCGGACCGGAGAATCGCCGCAACCGCACCACGATGCCGGCGCGCGATTCTCCGAGGTGCAGGGAATCGCCGCCATTTGCGCCGGCCCGCTTGGCGTGGCCCCGGCCACGGGCCGCTGGAATCGGCGGCCGATTCTCCGGCCCGGATGGGCTGAGCAGCTGCTCCAACACGACAGAGTCCCGCCGGCGTTGCCGGTACGAACTGTGCGGGAATGCTGGGGGGGGGGGGGGGTGACCTGTGGGGGGGCTCCTTCACTGGGGGGGAGCCTCCGATGGGGTCTGGCCCGCGATCGGGGCCCACCGGTCGGCGGGCCGGCCTCTCCCCCCCCGTGCCTACTTCCTGGCGCGGCCAGCCCCTGAACACCGACCCCATGTTGGGTCGGGGCCGGCGCCCGTAAGAAGTTCCCCGCGCATGCGCAGGATGGCGCGGCCCAACTGCGCATGCGCGGGTTGGCGCGGCACCCATTTGGCACCGCGTAAGGAGGCTGGAGCGGCGTGAACTGCTCCAGCACCGTGCTGGCCCCCTGTGGGGCCCAGAATAGGTCGTACCCGGGCCCTGTTCGCGGCGTCGTGAAACGTTACGGCGTTCACGATTGCGCGAACATTTGGCCTCAATGTCGGAGAATCGCGCCCTATAACTATCTGGCTTCAAATGAGTTTTTGATTCAAGCCAAGATTGGGTTAGATTTTCCTGAATCTGCCCCAGGGCAGCCAACAGGGGGAAGTGAGGTAAATTCCGAACTTGTCCTGCCCCCCACAGTGACACTAGCCTCGGGTTGAGCCATTTTCCTGCAAAAATGATGATCTGGAATGAGAGGAGAGGGGAGGTATTATTTACAGGGCCTCCAGGGATATTAGCAAAGTCCTCTGCTGCACGGTGGTTAGCACTGCTGCCTCGCAGCACCAGGGACCCGGAGTCAATTCCAGCCTGGGGTGACTGTCTGTGCGGAGTCTGCACGTCCTCCCTGTCTGTGTGTGGGTTTCCTCCAGGTGCTCCGGTTTCCTCCCACAGTTCAAAGATGTGCGGGTTAGATGGATTGGCCATGATAAATTGTCCCTTTGTGCCCAAAGATTAGGTAGGGTCATGGGGTTACAGGGATAGGGTGGGGGAGTGGACCTAGGTTGGGTGTTCTTTTCGAGGGTCGGTGTAGACTTGATGGGCCGAATGGCCTCCTTCTGCACAGTAGGGATTCTATGATTCTAACTCAAAGAAAACTTGCACCGATCTGCTGATGCTCGCTTGTAAAGGCGTATCAATAACAAAACAGGGAGATAAGAACATAAGATCTAGGAGCAGGAGTTGGCCATCTGCCCCATTGAGCCTGCTCTGCCATTCAATGAGATCATGGCTGATCTTTTGTGGACTCAGCTCCACTTTCCGGCCCGAACACCATAACCCTTTATTCCTTTATTCTTCAAAAAACTATCTATCTTTATCTTGAAAACATTTAATGAAGGAGCCTCAACTGCTTCACTGGGCAAGGAATTCCATAGATTCACAACCCTTTGGGTGAAGAAGTTCCTCCTAAGATCTGTCCTAAATCTGCTTCCCCTTATTTTGAGGCTATGCCCCCTAGTTCTGCTTTCACCCGCCAGTGGAAACAACCTGCCCGTATCTATCTGATCCCCTTCATAATTTTATATGTTTCTTTAAGATCCCCCCCTGCATCCTTCTAAATTCCAACGAGTACAGTCCCAGTCTACTCAACCTCTCCTCGTAATCCAACCCCCTCAGCTCTGGGATTAACCTAGTGAATCTCCTCTGCACACCCTCCAGCGCCAGTACGTCCTTTCTCAGGTAAGGAGACCAAAACTGAACACAATACTCCAGGTGTGGCCTCACTAACTCCTTATACAGTTGAAGCATAACCTCCCTAGTCTTAAACTCCATCCCTCGAGTAATGAAGGACAAAACTCCATTCGCCTTCTTAATCACCTGTTGCACCTGTAAACCAACCTTCTGCGACTCATGCACTAGCACACCCAGGTCCCTCTGCACAGCAGCATGTTTTAATCTTTAATCAGCGATGGGATCACTTGTCAGGTCTCACCTCCCTACTGGAATTTGGGTGGGGGTGTGGGTTGGCCTGGGCAAAAGGGGTAGCCAGATGACCTCCCCAGCAAGTGGAGGGGTTGAAGACAAAGCAGAAATTGGGAGGGATTGTGATGGATGGTCATCTTGGTGGATTCACCCATTATTTCTGCTACTATACCTGCCCAATCGTAATGAATCAGAGAAAAATTAACCCCATGCTTTTAACATGAAGTTAGATTTGTGAGGCACGGTAGCACAGTGGTTAGCACTGTTGCTTCACAGCGCTAGGGTCCCAGCTTGGGTCACTGTCTGTGCAGAGTCTGCGCGTTCTCCCCGTGGCTGCGTGGGTTTCCTCCAGGCGCTCCAGTTTCCTCCCACAAGTCCCAAAAGACGTGCTTGTTAGGTAAGTTGGACATTCTGAATTCTCCCTCAGTGTACCCGAACAGGCGCCGGAGGGTGGTGACTAGGGGATTTTCACAGTAATTTCATTGCATGTTGATGTAAGCCTACTTGTGATACGAATAAAGATTATTATTATTATTTTGCGGTCCGTGAGTTAAGCAGCTATGTTTCTTCTTGAGAGAAAAAAAGAAGGCTTGAGCTGCAGGAACAACACAATTTAGTGATTCCTCCCAAAAGAGTCAACTCTCAAAATTGCCATCCAGACGAGTTTCATACAATGGGCAGATGATGAATATATTTTTTGTTTGGTTTGTGGCTCGTGAACCGACGTGGGTCAGAATGGTGGTGGTGGCAGCAAAACTGACTTTGTGGATC
The DNA here is from genome assembly GCF_047496885.1 of Scyliorhinus torazame. NCBI lineage: Eukaryota > Metazoa > Chordata > Chondrichthyes > Carcharhiniformes > Scyliorhinidae > Scyliorhinus > Scyliorhinus torazame. The sequence continues at coordinate 284,267,544 of NC_092707.1, read as the reverse complement.
CCACATTGGAGAGCTAACAAATTAGCCATGAGTACCCAGCACCTTATTAATATCTTGTGGGCTTTGCTACGAAGTGTAAGTGTTAGTTGAAGACAAGAATCATCTTTAGTCTTGGTGTCATGCAGCCAGCATCAATTAGGCATGCACAATTGAACAGCACTGAAAAGCAAACAAGGAGGAAACTCAAAGACAGAAAACGACTGAGAGAAAGGTAGTTCCGAGGTATAATGTACTGGAATTTTTAAAAGCTGGTCTCTATTGGCTCCCAGTTAAGCAAAGCCTCGATTATAAAATTATTTTCCTTGTTTTCAAATTTTTCCATGACCTTCCCCTTCCTTGGGCGAGATTCTCCGACCCCACGCCGGGTTGGAGAATCGCCGGGGGCTGGCGTGAATCCCGCCCCCGTCGTGTCCCGAATTCTCTGCCACCTGAGATTCGGCAGGGGCGGGAATCACGCCGCGCCGGTCGGCGGGCCCACCCCCGGCGATTCTCCGGCCCGCGACGGGCAGAAGTCCCGCCGCTGTCAACCCTCTTCCGCCGGCATGGATTAAACCACCTACCTTACCGGCGGGAGCAGGCGGCGCGGGTGGTCTCCGGGGTCCTGGGGGGGGGGTGGCAATCTGGCCCCGGGGGGTGCCCCCACGGTGGCCTGGCCCGCGATCGGGGCCCACCGATCCACGGGCGGGCCTGTGCCGTGGGGGCACTCTTTTTCTTCCGCCTTCTCCATGGTCTTCACCATGGCGGAGGCGGAAGAGACCCCCTCCCCTGCGCATGCGCGGGGATGACGTCAGCAGCTGCTGACGCTCCAGTGCATGCATGGACGTTCGCAGGCTGGCGAAGTCCTTTCGGCCCTGTCTATCGTGGCGCTCTTTGACCACGTTCTTGATAACCTGCCCTAATATTGCTGTGTGCATCGTGGTGTCAAATATTGTTGTATAGTGCTCTGGTGAAGCATTTTGGGATGATCAAGATGCTATATAAATACTAGTGAGTGACATTGTAAAATGCATCAAAAGTGGAGAAGAGAAGGCCAGATGCTGAAAGGCTACTTTCATTTCTCAGGTGACACAAGTGTAAACCATTGCTGTGAACATTTTTAGAAATGTCAGAAGGTTTGGTCAGCAGAAGACATGGCGTAAGGTAATTAATAAAGAAACCACAGCTAAGATGAGGAAATAATTTGTTGTACAGTGCGATGTCAAATACATTGCCTGAAGCAAAGTCAGTAACAACTTTCAAAAGATGAATTAGATAAATACTTGAAGAAGTTACAGAATTGTGGGGAAAGAGCAGGGAGTGAGAGTAATTGGATCGCTATTTTAAACTGCTAGTAGAGGCATGATGGGCTGAATAGCCTTCTCCTGAGCTGAATCATCATATAATTCTAATTCCCCAAAATGTAACCTCAGCATGAGGTAGGAGGTAAAAGTGGAGGGGTCTTCTCTCTTCTGTTTAGTGGCACCAGAGCATGTCTTGGCCCTGCTTATCTAAGTGCCTCCAACACAATGTGGGTACAACCAGCTTCAATTTTCACATATACATTGATTCAAGAAAATGCCAAGGAAAACAATATAATAAATGAACATGGGTTGAAGGGGCAACACGTTTGTGAAAAGATATTTGGCAAACCGGTTTTCAATGGAAAAAGCATGGCGCAGCAACATAACTCACATTGAAACGGATCATCGCACTCAATTGAATATCATATTGCAATCAAATGACCCATAGTTCCCCACCTCTTCAACCCAAGCAAAGTTACTCAATTGTTCGTACAAATGTAACGTATCCGTAACTTTAAACTAATATTTCAAGATGGTTCTAAAGGGATTTTATGTTCCAGAGTTATTCTGTAAATGAGTTGGGAGTATGCATGTAAATTTATGGTTACGAATATACCTGAGTTTGTGTGTGTCTGAGAGTGTGAGTGTTTGTGAATGCGAGTCTGTGTGTGCATGTGTTTGCGTGAGTGTGTGGGTATGTGTATGAATGTGAATGTGTGTATATATGTGTGCGTGTGAGCCTGTATGTGTGTATGTTTGTGTGTGTGCGGATATGTGTGTATGAGTGAGAATGTGTATATGTATGTGTGTGTTTGGGTATGTGTGTACGAATGAGAACGTGTGTATATACGTGTGTATATATATACATGTGTGTGAGACTGCGTGTGTGTATGTATGCATGAATGAGAACGTGTGTACATATGTGTGTGTGGGTATGTGTGTATGAATGAGAACGTGTGTATATATGCGTGTGTGGCTGTATGTGCGTGTATGGGTGACGGGTATATGAGTGAGAATGTGTGTATATATGTGTATGTGAGACTGTATGTGTGCGTACTTGTGTATGAGTGAGAATGCGTGTATATGTGTGTATGAGACTGTATGTGTTTGTGGATGTGCGAGTATGAGTGAGAACATGAGTATATATGTGCGTGAGACTGTATGAGTGAGAAAATGTTTGTATACATATATGTGAGACTGTATGTGCATATTTTTGTGTGTGTGGCTATGTGTGTATGAGTGAGAATGTGTGTATATATGTGTGTGTGAGACTATATGTGTATGTGTTTGGGTGTGTGGCTATGTATATATGAGAGAATGTGTGTATATATGTGTGTGTGAGAGAGACAATGGGTTGGATTCTCCGTTGCCCGACGCAAATATTGGAATCGGCAATCGAGCGGAAAATCGACTCTGACGCCCAAATCGGGGCTGGCGCTGGTTTGACACCGTTCAGCCATGCTCCGCCCCCTTGGAAATGTGTGATCGTGTTGCACGCTGTGCGCCGTTGCAATGGCATTGGTGCATCATCGGCAGGCCCTCCCGCAATGCTCTGACCCTGATGGGCCGTGTTCCTGATGGTGTGGGGTACGTGTGGTATCAGCGGTTGGAAAACCCGGCGTGCGGCTGCGGATTGTGTCCAGCGCCGCCACACTCAGCCGGGATTCATGCCGCTAGCCGGGGGCGGCTTCCGTGAGGGCTGGGGGGACTGGTGGGGGGTGGCCAGGTGGTGGCCAGGGGGCTAAGCTCTGTGGTCGCGGTTGGCTGGTTGGGACCGCGCACGGCCGGCTTCATGTTGTACAGCGCAATCACTGCAGGCCGCACAGCCAAGGCCGCGGCCATTCTCCGGCCGTTTTCAGGGCGGGAGCCGGGAGTTTCACCCGGCGCCACTGCTAGCCCCTCACCGGTCCTGAATCGGTGAGGGGTCGGAGTTGATTTTTTGGTCGCAAAACTCCTGCGAATTCTCCGTTCGAGTTGACACTTCACCGTTGAAACGGAGAATCCAGCCCTATGTGTGTATGTGGATGTGTGGATGTGTGAGAGGATGTGTGTGCATTTGAGACTGTGGGTGTGATTCAGCTGACTCAAGTTAAAGTGCGCTAAGCGGCATGTTTAGCAGGGTGTTTCCTGGTGCCTGGATCGTCGAAAAAGACTCTGCTGTTCAATGACACTTCGCTGGTTTTTCTTAGTCTTGGCAAGGAACATCCCGTCGAGGGCACTCTTTAAGTAATTTCCTGCACTGGCGAACTGAGCAGAAAGACTACTCGCGGATCAGGGCGCCATTTTTAAAGGCAGCACTGATCTTTCAACCCCCCCTCAGGACCCATCAGGACCCCCTCACTTCACTTAACTTACCTCTTCTGGGTTACTCGAGCCCCCCATCACCCAACCTCTGATGGGCAAGGCCCTCCCCCACTCAGCCCCAACCCCTGGCATGGGCAACCTGCCACCTGGGCACCTTGGCACTGACATCCTGGCACCATGACAGTGCCCTGACCAGCCCAGCAGTGCCACCTGGGCAACCTAGCAGTGCCAGGATGCCAGGAGGCAGTGCCAAAGTGCCAAGGGGAGTGCCAGGGTGTCACTCTGCTCCCTGCCCTATCATCTGGAGGACTCAACTCCGTAGAGAGACCCGCCCGAGGTGCCATCATAACTGGTTGCCGACTTGTGAACCAATATGAAACTGTGTCCAGCTGGGGTCTCGCTGGCAAGACCAGTGAATCCCAGGCACGTGTGAATTGGGCAAGCGCATATTTTAATGAGCTTAATTGCAACATCCCGACACCAAGTAGGGCACAACAAGGCCACTGAATCGTGTGTGTGTGTGTGTGTGTGTGTATGGATATGGATGTATGTGTGAGTGTGTGGTTGTGGTGTGTATGAGTGTATTTGTGAGTGTGTGTTCATGTGTGTGCAAATGCGAATGAGTGTATGTGTGTATGTGTGTCTGTGTGTGGTTATGGGTGTTATGTGTGTGAGTGGGTGCGTGTGCATGTGTGCGCATGTGGATGTATTTGTAAATGCGTGAGTGTGTGTGACTATGTGTACGTGAGTCGATATGTGAGAATACGAGTGTGTGAGAGAGCAATAGTTTCAATCTCAAGTATTCATTTCAGAATCACCTTTGAGAACCTAAGCTTTCCTAATTGTGAACAGAAATTTGAAATAATCAGATGAGATCATACACAAAAGCACTTTAACCTTCTTTAGGATTGTGTGGACTCTCTGGAGCCCACCAAGCCTGTCCTCCAAACTGAAACCAAACTCCAGTATTGATCTGCTGTTCTACATTGCAAATGGATCACATCAAAAAATTGTTTATCCACACCATCATGCAAAGACCCAGAATACTCCCAACAGCCGTGAGTAATCAGGAAGCAGGTCAACCCAGGTCCCACATGCAAACGTCCTAGAGGTCAACACAGAATCAGTCTGGAAACAGGTCCCTAGCCACTGCCACAATTAGGGAACAAGAATTGGAAGCTGGAACTGAAAAGTTAAAAAACTGAATGGACAAAGAAGGCGATAATGAAAGTAAGTGGGCAGGAAGATAATGTGAACCTTTTATAAAATGCTCATTCAGCTTCAACAGGAATGTTGAGTCCAGTCCTGGACACTATGCTTTCAGATGATTGTGAGGGCTTTTGAGAGGATGCAGAAAGGATTGACGAGAAACGTTCCAGGGATAAGGGACTTCAGTTCTGTGGATAGATTGAAGCCACGGGGTCTGTTCTCCTTGGAGGAGGGGAGGTCAAGAGGAGATTTGATGGAGGTGTTTAAAATAGAAAGTGTAGTGATCTGTACATACATCTGCACATATACCATGGACTGCAGCACAGATGTAACAGCCACAGCATCACTAGAGGGCAGCATCAGAGACGGGTATAAAGGATCGAGCCCAAGGCAGGATCCGCCTCTTTCAGAAGCACAGGGCTAGGGAGCAGCAGCCCACAGAGACAGCTCAGCATAGGCAGTTTACCTTAGTTTCACTGGTCATACCTCTTGACTGTATTATATCTAGTTAAGCTTTGGAAACAGAACAAACCTACTGAATAAAGTATATAATAATAAAGTGTTAACTGGAAGTCTACAATCTTTATTCAGACTTAGAGAATAACATATGGCACCAAGGAGTGATTTCAGAAAGCTAGCTAGACACCAGCAAGAGAAGAAAACTTAAACATAGAAAGTAGAAAATGTTCAGATAGAAGCTGCTCCCATTGGTGACAACCAACAGAGCCGATTTAAGGCGAATGGCAAAAGCACCAATAGAGACAGGAAGAAAAGTGATTTTATGCAGGGAGTGGTTAGTGTCTAGAATGAACTGCCTGAGAGCGTGCTGGAGGCAGAGTCATCCTGCATTACCTGAAAAGAATGGGCAAAAGATGGGAGTGGGGGTGGGACTGGAGCCACATGAGTTGGCCACTTCCCGACTTAAAATGGAGAAGCGCAAAGGCTGAAGGGAAATTCAGCCAACACAGGAAAAAACTAGCAGACGCAAGTTACTGCGAATTAGACTCTGCAAAAACCAAGACAGCATTGATACAAGCAGCCATCTGCATAGTAATGTAGCAGCCATCTACATAGTAATGAACGATCCCCGGGAACAATCAAAACATTTAAGGTGAACAAAGCCAAGCCAGACTTCTCGGCGCCAGCAGGAGCCAACACAAAAGAGGTTAACGGACACTTAAAGACCACCCAACGATCAGGGAACAGCTCCAGTATTGAAGAAATCGAACTTAGCGATTGGAACAAAGTCCAATCACTTGAAACCAGGTACGGGGTACACCACGAAAAGCGGGAAGCCCCTGGGGACTATAAAGTAAAGCCCCCAAGTTCAAATCGTCCGTCTTGACAGGGTCACTCAGCAACGCGAAGCAACCCTTGACAGTGACCTGTCCGGCGGCCTCCAAGGGCAGCACGGTAGCATGGTGGAGGGCAGCACGGTAGCATTGTTGATAGCACAATTGCTTCACAGCTCCAGGGTCCCAGGTTCGATTCCAGCTTGGGCCACTGTCTCTGCGCAGTCTGCACATCCTCCCCGTGTGTGCATGGGTTTCCTCCGGGTGCTCCGGTTTCCTCCCACAGTCCAAAGATATGCAGGTTAGGTGGATTGGCCATGATAAATTGCCCTTAGTGTCCAAAATTGCCCTTAGTGTCGGGTGGGGTTACTGGGTTATGGGGATAGGGTGGAGGTGTTGACCTTGGGTAGGGTGCTTCTTCCAAGAGCCGGTGGAGACTCGATGGGCCGAATGGCCTCCTTCTGCACTGTAAATTCTATGAAGAAAGTAAGTCTCAAGTCAATGCTCGCTACAAGATAGGTGCTCCTAGCTACCAGTCTATACCAGCTTTTGAATCCTGCAGTTTCAGAACCCGAACGAAAGGCCATTTGTTCCCCTGACCTGGTGGGCCAGTCCGAAGCTAAGTATAGGCCTGTTAGTTATAGAAATAGCCTAGAAAGTAGAGTTTATGCATGAGTAGCGATTTACTGTGTATAATAAATGTGTATTGATTTGAATCTTACTAATTGGTGTGTGAAGTTATTGATCATTACTTGAACTTGAACCTTGTGGCGGTATCATAAAGATACCTGGCGACTCTAGGGCAAAGGTTATAAAACAGAGCCAATTGAACCAACCAAAAGTTAGCAACATATTACTGGTGACATCCTGACGGGACCCAATCTAGAAGTGGCTTAACCACTCCGGGAGAACCCAAAATTTGAAATTGAAATCCAATTGGGAACAGAAAAACCACAAGTATTCAAGCAGTTCCGATCAATCCTCATAATTTGGAAGTGTGTTAATGCATGCGTAACTAACAGGGCGATAAGGTTAACTGATAGATTTTTTTGTTGCGACAGAACTGTCGGGAGTTTGTATTCCGGAAAATAGCGAAATTACAGCACCGCCTTAATACCCCTTGTTCCAAATTTCAAGAGAAGCATTCAGAGAGGAAAGATGGCAATGCAGGCAGTGCAACGCCTCATGAACCCCGAAGAATTTGTGGTCGCACAAATAGCAGTAGAGTAGGACAGTGTCCCGTTTGGGAAGAGGAAATCAGAAAGTACCTCAAAGGGAAAGGGTGGCCCCTTTGGAGCGAATTCTGTGAAAATGAGGAAACAGGTCCCGGGAGTATAGGACATACTTGGTGGGAGAACCTGAGCGAGATTCACAAGAAGAGCTTAGGAAAAGCTCGCAAGCCAATGGCAATCATGTCCTGTTTGGCACAATTGCGAGGCATAGAGGAGGTCGTTAGGACGCTCCGAAAAGAGATAGAGGGCATACATCGAATGAGCAAGGTCGATGTCAGTGAGATAGAGAAAGAGAATGTAAAATTAAGGAGGAAGTTAGCAGCAAAGGACGGAGAGGTGGATGATGCCAAGTGGGCACACCAGTCTTGTCTGGCGCACTTAAGCAGCTTACAATCCCAATATGAAAAGGCCTATCAGGACACGCAATGTGCAGTCCTGGTGCGAGAGGAAACCAAGAAGCAGGTAGAGGCATTGCAGAGGCAGTGTAGTGACCTGAAGGCAGCGTTAAGGGCACTCCATGCTGCCACCACGGAGCAAAGACAAAGCTCATTAGACCACGCAAAGTGCCGGAAGCAGATTGCAGAACTGCAAACTCTGCTTTCAGTTCAAAAAGGATTCCAGGAAACCTTTGGATCACAGCTAGATGAGGAAGATGGCCCTGATTGGGAAGAATTGAGTGTGACAGCGCAGAGATATGTTCAGGGAACATGTGCGCAGGGAAAGCCCCAGAAGAGAAAAGCGCCCCAACCCCCCACAGAGCAGATAGTACAGGCTCCAATGAATCCAGTCACCACCCACCACACAGCCACATCGAACGACACGGAATTTCTGTACACCACCCCCTTAACAGTGACCCAATTACGGGACGCGTGCAATAAAATCAAACCGTTCCTCCCCACCTCAGACCCCCAACACTTCTTTGCCAGAGTAAAGCAGCAGGCGACCATGTATGGCCTGGATGAGCGAGAGCAAGTAAAGCTCACAGTTTTGAGTTTAGACCCTTCGGTCGTAGCAGCCCTTCCCGACCCACAGAATGTAGGCGGAGGCACCCTTGCAGAAATGCGTACTGCGATCCTAGACGCGATCGGGTATAACAGGAGTGACCCCGTAGATGGCCTCAATAAGTGCAGGCAAAAGAAAACGAGCACCCCACAGCGTTTGCAGGACGCTTGTGGATCCATTTCGCAGCAGTTTTCGGAGACTTAGACCGTTCCCATTTGTCCCCAGACAACATGGCCAAATGGACCCGCACCCTTATCTCCCATGCCACAGAAACAGGACAAAAAGCTTGTGCCAATTATGATGCCTCAGAGGAGGCTCATAATGAGAAATGTGTTGGAAAAAGCTTGTCCCGCACCTGGGAGCAATCTGTTCAAAACAAACCCACGAATGGCAGAAGCAGACATACACACAGTTAAGGCACACCAGAACCCCGCATGGGTAAATGAAGGCATGAACAGCCCCCCACAAATGTCACAGGAGTGTTACAACTGTGGACAGTTGGGACACTTTGCAAGAGAATGCAATGCCCCACAAAAGCAACAGAGAGCCCAGCAGACAGGCACTCTAAATAAGAACAGGACAAAGCCAATACATAGCGTTAGCACCCGTTCAGATCAGATGGACCTGAACGGAACGGACTGACGGTGTTCGGGCTCCCCCAGTTGGGTCTGCGACACCCTTTGGGCTAGGTCCGGCCGACCAGTAGTTGCAGCAAAGATGTGGGGACAGCCCATCGAGTTTCTCGGGGACACAGGAGGGTGTCCTCCACCATGTTTCAAAAGGACACGTGGCCCACTACAGCCACCATCACCCTCAGTGGTTTTACAGGCCACTCACAGCAGGGACACATCACAGCCCCTGTACCCATTCAAATCGGCAACATCACCACCAAGCACCTCATAGTTTTAGTCGATCTACCCCACACAGCAGAACACATTTTAGGCATAGATTTTATGAATTCCCACAACCTATCCTTTGATCCAGTCAACCAATGTGTTTGGAAAATGGCACAATCCGCAAGAGCCCCCGCAACCCTCACCATAGGAGAATATGCAAACAAAATTAGCGCAGTAGGCAAATTTTGGTTTGACCCGACTACGATTAGCACAGACAAGCAGGTTAGGGCAGTTCTGCAGAAGCACAGGACAGCATTCGCGACCCACAAACACGACTGTGGCTGGATGACTGGCTCCGTACAAGTAACAGGACCTGACCCTAGACCCCAAAAGCAATACGGATTTCCCCAAGAGGCAGAGGGAGAAATCGTAAAAGTTATCGACAGCTTATTAGAGCAGGGCCTTCAGATCAGTAGCCTTCACTAATAATGCCACGATTTGGCCAGTGAGAAAGCCCGATGGATCATGGCGACTGACCATCGATTACCGGGAACTCAACAAAGTCACCCCCGCAGCAGCCTCCACAGTAGCCACAAGTCCCGAGACCATGCTCAAACAGGGACTCAACTCACAATACTTTATGGTTTTGGACATCAGTAATGGATTCTGGTCCATTCCATTGGCAAAAGCGTGCCAATACAAATTTGCCTTCACAGTTAAAAATCAGCAGTACATGTGGACATGCCTTCCACAAGGATTCCACAACTCTCCCTCCATTTTCCACCGACAGCTGGCAAATGGATTATCAAAATTTTCTCGCCCCGAATGTCTGGTCCAGAATGTGGACGACCTATTACTGCAGACAGACACCAAGGCAGAGCACATCGAGCTTCTGGCCGATCTCCTGGAACTCCTTCATTCAATTGTTTGTAAAGTCAACCCCAAAAAGGCCCAGATTTTGGAAAACAAGGTGATATATTTGGGTACAATTATCATACATGGTAAACGCGAGATCGAGCATAAAAGGATTGACTCAATTGCCAAATTGCCCATTTCCCCAGAAAGTTTCAGCCCTCCGGTCGTTTTTAGGACTGGTTGGCTACTGCCGAAGCCATATTGACGGTTTCGCCAGCAAGGCAGCGCCCATCTCAGACCTCCTAAAGAAAGGAGCCCCCTGGGAATGGCTTCCGCAGCATACGGATGCTGTGGACTCTTTGAAAAGAGCACTCATAGCAGCCCCTGCACTACAGGTTCCAGACCCGCTTTCCCCCTATGCGATAGAGGTAGCAAGCACAGACTGCACCCTTTCGGCCGTGCTCCTCCAGGAATGGCACGAACAGTTAAGGCCCGTGGCTTTTGCCTCCAGAGTTTTAGATGCTGTGGAGCAGGGATTTTCAGCCCATGAAAGGCACCTGCTCGCAGTTTTTTGGGCAGTACAATATTTTTCTTACATAACCGGACGAAACCCCATCACAATCCTGACGGAACACACCCCGATCCAACATTTACTGGACGGACGACTTAAGGACGGTACAGTCAGTCAAATAAGAGCAGCCAGATGGACCCTTATTTTGCAGGGATGGGACATCACTGTTAAAAGAACCAAGACCCTCACTTTCTTAGCAGATAACCTATAATACCCAGGCACCCCCCACGAATGTGAAATTATCTCACCGCACCACAACACAGGCCCCTTTATTGCGAAAACACCCCCCAGAAAGATAGGTAGTTCACCCCAAAGCCCCAAGCACACAGGCATGTGCGAACCCATAAGAATATATGTGGATGGATCTTCCACAATATTAGAAGGGAAGCGCATAACAGGATGCGGCATTTATGTCGAGGACGCGCAGGGACATGCCCTAGAAGAAATCGCTATAAAGTTTCCAGGCCACTTAGGCGCGCAGGCGGCAGAACTAGCAGCTGTGGCGTACAATGTGGATCACCCAGATTCCTTCCCCAGCCCAGCAGACATGTACTCGGACAGCCTCTATGTCTGCAATAGCCTTACAGTGTTCCTACCCCTGTGGAAAGCAAGAGGATTAGTTTCCGCAGACAGAAAACCCCTCCCCTCAGCCCCATTGCTCCGTCACATCTTAGGAAAGACACAGAACAGGACATTTGGAATTGTCAAAGTTCATAGTCACCATCGTTCCTCCCCCCCTGGAAATGTAAAAGCCGACGCACTGGCAAAAGCAGGTTCCAGGCACGGATATTTTTGGACATCCCCCGAGAGCGCACCAGTGAATGCAGTTCAGGTCTCGCAGACTAATATCGAGGATTTAGTGCAGGCCCAGAAGCAGGACAGCAATCTCAGGGAGATTTTGAAAGGAAAATTTACGGCACCTTACGAGAGATTTAAAAATGCACTGACCACACACGACGGTGTGGTGTTAAAAGACACCCTTTATGTGGTTCCTGAACAGGACAGGAATCAGCTCATTTGTTTATTCCATGACGGTCATGGACATCAGGGAATTGATCCCACTACAGCCCACCTCAGGCAGCTCTGTTGGTGGCCCAGTTTAAAAGAAGACGTAACGCACTACATTGAGAATTGCCTTATCTGTGCCCAGAACAATCCGGACAAATACGCCAAGAAAGCTCAACTTAGTCACACCCGCCCCATTAATGGCCCCTGGACTAACCTCCAGATTGATTTTAAAGGACCATTGCCCCCTTGCAGGAATGGTTATAAGTATGTACTCGTTGTGATAGACACGTTTACAAAATGGGTAGAGGCATTCCCATCCAGACCGAACACGGCAAAGGCAACAGCCAAGATCTTAACCCACCACATCTTTATGAGATGGGGACTCCCCCGCAGCATTGAATCCGACCAAGGTTCCCATTTTACGGGACGTGTCATGAAGAACGTCCTCACGATATTTGGCATTACCCAAAAATTCCACATCGCATACCACCCCCAGTCAAGTGGTATCGTGGAGCGCATGAATCGGACCCTAAAAGCTACTCTCCAAAAAATGGTCCAGCAAAACATACCACTGGGGATTCACTCCTCCCTTTTGCGCTGATGTTTTTGCGAAACACGGTTTCAACTTCCGCAGGTTACACCCCACACACCCTCATGACCGGGCGCCCCATGAAAGGCACAGAATTTTTATTGGGATTAGATTTGACCAGCCCCGAAGTGACGGCCCTCACACACGAGAAAGCAGTAGAACAACCAGTAGTGAATGTTAAAACGGCTCAGCTAGCAGCCGCATTAAGATTAGGCACACAGAAGAAACAGAGCAAGGCCTGTTTCGATAAGACAGTACATGCGACTGAGTTCAGTGTAGGACAGCAAGTCATGCTCTCCATATACAACCCCAGCACATTCCTGTCACCGAGGTATTCGGGTCCGTACTCCATTGCGGACAAAGTAAGCCCCTCCGTGTACAAAATTAAGTACTCCAATGGAAAGACTGCGTGGTTCCATATCAACCAGCTTAAGGCATATGGCCTACAGTCCAACCACGCACATCACGTCATGCTCGACGCAGCAGACCACGCCCCGCCCACAGCCAACGTAACCCTCCCCTCCCCCAACACGTCCAGCCTAGCCATGGACTCAACCCCGACTCCACCCCCGAACTATACACTCCGCCCCGGAATGCCCACAGACTGCAGCAGTAGCGACAGCGACTGTGACACAGACAATAGGCACAGCACGCCACCCCACTATACCCATACATCAGGCCCCACACCCAGAGAATCTGAGCACGATTCGAGTGATCCCTTCCTCATCACTTTCCTAAACAAACCCCACCACCGAGAACCAACCTACAATGAGGACCCCGACTCCATTCCAACAGAATTGGACACATCCTTTTGGCACCGGGACAATTCATTCAGACTCATCCAGAATGACGAGATGGATCCCAAATCACACCATGCAGCCCTATCCACCCTTATACACTCGAGAGTTTGGCATCTGGGAGAAGATGACGACTTTGAGTCTGTCTCCCAAAACGTGAACCCCTTTGTGACCCTGTTCGCAACCGATAACTGAAGTGTCCAGATGATGTTTTAAAAAGGAACTGCTTGGGAGAAAACGGAGTCCTTTCTGATGGAACCTGCTGTATGTTTAATGTTGTTTGTAGTTGTATTGTTGTTGTTTGAAAAGATCGGAAATATTTTTCCACGGCCCCACGCCTTAGTTGTCTGCAGAAACCTTTGAGAACGTGCCAGCACACTCATCGGCCGAAACCTCTGAGAGCTTGCCAGACCCCCGTTCGTAACTGCCCATCTGGTTCGAAGGAAGAACCAATACGGCAACCCCCCCATGATGACTACATTTCTGGCCCATTCTTGTCGGTTGCTCAGGCAGTGGAGAAATGGCATTGGGACCCGCCCTGTCTGAAGACCCCCCTCTGGTCAGCTATGCTCGGGTAGAGAACACACGGCATTGGTCGTCGTCCTACCCGGGGATTCCATCCAAATCTTACCCGTTGCGGCCCATACGCACCTCATTTCGGCAATTTTCGTTCAAAAAGTTTTGTTTTGTTTTCAGGTGACCCTTAGGTTGCCATCCCTATGCTATTTACATCCTCAAACATTTGGATGGTAAATCGTACAGCCTGCGAGACGGCTCGCACGGTTTCAGTATTTTTAAGTGTGTCTTGTCCGGAATATTCAGTTTAAAAAAAAAATGAGGGAGTCGCACATGGTGACAATTAAATTAAATGGTGACATGATATTAAACCAAGATAGTAACAGACACTATGCTTGCTCCCACAGAACTCCAGAAGCTCCAGGAAAAGAGACGAAACGAAGAGAAGAGAAGAAAAAGAAGAACCATGAGGACATCCTCCGTGTTGTTCATCACCCTAATGAACATTTGGTTGCGCGCGAACGCGAACCCCCTGACCCCAACCCCCCCCAGCCATTAATAATTCACTTCCCCATAGTACCCAGAGCCCAGTCACAAGCGACACCACAGCATCTTGGTGTGACAGGTTTATAACCTGGTACTCCCTGTCCTACTTAATAGAATCCCTACTAGTATTGGCGATACTCTGCAGCATCGTACAGACTATTTGCCTGAGGAAATGGCAAAGGAGAGCCTACCGGGCTCGCACCCCGGTATATAGAATAAGATCCCCTATTTTCGGTTATGACCAGATCCCCGACCCCCGCGATCTATAATAAAGAACATTCGTTTGCGTTCTTTTTGTGAATAAAGAAATGTGTTTCATGAGCGATTGTACAATCCTGAGCTTGACTGCCAAGCCAGGTCAAATGTGACTAATGCTGCCATGGTTTTGTGTGTATTGTTTAAGAAGTTAGTATGATTGAATGTTTGAGTGAGTGTAGTTTATTAAGGACAGTTAGAGGTACCGTTTTCTTATTTTGTAATGCATGTCCCTGTTTTGACATAGCGCCACTTAGAATTGTCAGTTAAAGATTTCTTGCATAGTTATGGTCAGTGTAGAGGCCATAGAAGAGTGCTCGCCGGGTCAGGGAACGAAGACAACGCAGTTATGTGATCCTTCACGCTTCGCGTTAGGATCACAAGGAGGAAGTGTAGCCACCTGAGTTGGCCACTTCCCGACTTAAAATGGAGAACCGCAAAGGCTGAAGGGAAATTCAGCCAACACAGGAAAAAACTAGCAGACGCAAGTTACTGCGAATTAGACTCTGCAAAAACCAAGACAGCATTGATACAAGCAGCCATCTGCATAGTAATGTAGCAGCCATCTACATAGTAATGAACGATCCCCGGGAACAATCAAAACATTTAAGGTGAACAAAGCCAAGCCAGACTTCTCGGCGCCAGCAGGAGCCAACACAAAAGAGGTTAACGGACACTTAAAGACCACCCAACGATCAGGGAACAGCTCCAGTATTGAAGAAATCGAACTTAGCGATTGGAACAAAGTCCAATCACTTGAAACCAGGTACGGGGTCCACCCCGAAAAGCGGGAAGCCCCTGGGGACTATAAAGTAAAACCCCCAAGTTCAAATCATCCTTCTTGACAGGGTTACTCAGCAACGCGAAGCAACCCTTGACAGTGAGCTGTCCGGCGGCCTCCAAGAAAGTAAGCCTCAAGTCAACGTTCGCTACGAGATAGGCGCTCCTAGCTACCAGTCTATACCAGCTTTTGAATCCTACAGTTTCAGAACCCGAACAAAAGGCCATTTGTTCCCCTGACCTGGTGGGCCAGTCCGAAACTAAGTATAGGCCTGTTAGTTATAGAAATAGCCTAGAAAGTAGAGTTTATGCATGAGTAGTGATTTACTGTGTATAATAAATGTGTATTGATTTGAATCTTACTAAATGGTGTGTTGAGTTATTGATCATTACTTGAACTTGAACCTCGTGGCGGTATCATAAAGATACTTGGCGACTCTAGAGCAAAGGTTATAAAACAGAGCCAATTGAACCAACCAAAAGTTAGCAACAGGACCAATTGAGTAGCACTTGTAATGAGCTGTATTTTTCTTTGTTCTTTGTTCTTTTGAACAAGAATGGATATGACAGGCTGAATTGCCTTCTTCTGTGCAGTACCCATTTCTTGATTCTGCCATTCAATAAATAAAAGATCAGGCAAAAGGTTTCAAAACAAACCAATATGGATATACGGATATTAGCATGTGGTTGCTATAGCTTGGCATCACCATTAAGAATAATAGCAAATCCTGAATATTACAGATTCCACCTATAATAATAATAATCTTTATTGTTACAAGTGGGCAGCACGGTAGCACAAGTGATTAGCACTGTGGCTTCACAGCGCCAGGGTCTCAGGTTCGATTCCCTGCTGGGTCACTGTCTGCGCGGAGTCTGCACGTCCTCCCCATGTCTGCCTGGGTTTTCTCCAGGTGCTCCGGATTCCTCCCACAGTCCAAAGATGTGCAGGTTAGGTGGATTAGCCATGATAAATTGCCCTTGGTGACCAAAAAAAGTTAGGAGGGGTTGTTGGGTTACGGGGAAGGGTGGAAGTGGGGGCTTAAGTGAGTCAGTGCAGACTGAAAGGACCGAATGGCCTCCTTCTGCACTGTATGTTCTATGTTCTAGGCTTACATTAACACTGCAGTGAAGTTACTGTGAAAAGTCCCTCGCTGCCACATTCCAGCGCCTGTTTGGGCACACAGAGGGAGAATTCAGAATGTCCAATTTACCTAACAAGTGGGGGTCATTTTCACTTTGTGCCTTTGTGTGTGTAATGGAGGATAACAGATCAGTGGGCTGCTCTACATCTCTCATAATCTTTGTTGCCATTGACTTCAAATGAATATGGAACAATAAGGAAATTTGGTATTGCCCAAGGTCTGAATTTGTCCCAGCCTCTCTCTGCTGGCCTCTGCATCTCGCTACGACCGGTTGCCCCATTTTTCTTTGACCCAAGCTCATTTCAGCCTGTCTTTCTCGCTCACATGGGATAATAATTCATTGATTTTCATGATGCAATCTCTCTGCGAGCGATTTGAATTGCTCTAAATGCAGGAGTGAAAAGTTCAAGCCAGTCAGTGTTTACCGGTGTCACACAATATAAATTCATCAGATGAGAACCAGAATCACTGGATCAATATCACTGTTGTTTTTCATCTCAGAAATAAGATAATCTAAGAAATATGACCTGTGGGTGGGTTTAGTCGTTAAATGCTGATTAGGACCAGGAACTTGGTTTGATTATATTTTTTAAAAAAGCCTGATTTATTTTCCCTCCTTAGCCCATGGGCGGTGAGGCAAGTTGAAAGATCCCAACTGATGCTTTGGCACAGTTTACACATCTCATCAAAGTGCAGGACTCAAACATGTTACATTGTAGGTCTGTGCCACACTATTATGTGCACTTATCTACTGAATCATCAAGGGAGTGCACTGGAGCTCTTTAAAATCCTATCAACAAATTGATCAGCTCTTATGACTTTAACTGTGCTGATCTTGCTGTGCACCAATGTAACATCATTATTTCAGATTAATCAGATTTGGATGCGCCAAGTTAGCTCTGTGCTGTTCACTGCGGCTTGAATAACTTTGTTCATCTTTCAAAGATCATCGATGCAGAAGACTTGAGCCCTGGCACAAGATGATATTTTCATGTTGACTTTGGCATTGAATCTGGAGCGTTAAAGCTGCGTGTAAATTCTGTTGAACTGTATCTTGCACGACTCCCCGGCCATAGATTCGGTCACGCTGGAGTGACCGCTGAGAGAATGGCTGCTTCCATTAGTTTAACACATCAAAGTCTGTCCCTTCACTCCGCCCATTCAATGTGTCAACTCATTAAGTGTTACTTAAAGAGTTTGCTTTTTAGGTGGGAGGGTTGGGCCGGTGTTGGCGGGGAAGGGGTGGGGGGGGAGTGGGGGTGGGGGGGGGGGGGTGCACAAGGATGGATGTGTCCAGACACTCAGCGACGTGTTTCTATTCTTCTATTTTCTCCCTCCTATTTTTCGCTCTTCATTCTTCTAATGCTGAAGGCAGGTTTGTGGACTCTGCTACTTATGCACAAGTAGTTATTGCTTTTCCTTGCATCCAAATAAAGGGAGGCCAGAGCTTTTGGGTGCAGGAGTCACAGTGGCGTCAACTTTTGTCACCAACTTACATGCATGTGCACACACCTTGCTGTCATGGTCATTGTGTTGCAATCATGTGAAGGATCCAGAGTGATATTTGTCCCCATTCCCTAACACAAATTCTTTATTGTCCCTCCAGAGACTCAGTGGGACTTGAACCCTCAACGTTCTGACTTAGCAGCAAGAGTGCTGTCTGTTGAACGTCAGCTGAGCGCCTAGGCTGAAACGCTGCTGAGTTTTAATTTACCAGTTAACGCACTTGTGTAAGATTACCTATGGGTGTTATTTTAGCAGAGTTGTTGACGTTAGCTTGTTAAATAAGTGCACACTGGAATTTTACACAAGCACATTGCCAACATGTGAAGGCTGAAAGTTTCAAAATACAGAATTTCAAAATGTTGGATTTGCACAAAATTGGCAGAGAATAGTTGTGACATCTTTAAAATCATCAAACCAAAAAAGGTGAGTGAGAAACGTTATCCCCAAGAATGGTTTTATGTCCTTGGATGACACTCAGCCTCTTGCAGACACTTACAATAATAGAAGCAATCAGCCTCATCGCCTGTGCCAAGATCTCAAAAGAATTTTATTAAGACCGCATCAATATGTGCCTGCTTCAATATCAGTGCGAAATAGGCAATGGAACTGACATCATCGAGGAACCAAGTCATGCTGTGTGTTGGAGGTGATAGATTCCAGGTCAACAACGGCAAATGAAAGCTGATGGAAGTGCTCTCAAGTCTCCAGGGTCCAATCAAATGCCCACATGTGGCCTTCAGACCATCTGTCTATAATGATGATAATGCTTCAAAATGCAGCTGCGCCATAAAATGCAAATGTTCAGGAACACAGGAAAGAAGAAGGCCATTCAGCCCCTTGAGTTTCTTCCCTCAATTCAGTGAGATTGTGTTTGATCTGTCACCGAACTCCATATTGCCCCATATTGATCAATACCTTTGGTTAATAAAAATCTATGAATCTCAGATTTACAGTTAATAATTGATCTCGCATCAATTGCCATTTGTGGACGAGAAATCCACACTTCCTTGAGTTCTTTGTGAGTGACAGCATTTGCTAATTCCACTCTTGAAGGGTATGGCTCTAATGTTTAGCCAATGCCCTCTAGACTCCCCAAACAGTGAAGATAGGGGACGGCACAGTAGCACAGTGGTTAGCACTGCTGCCTCACAGCTCCAGGGGTCCCGAGTTCAATTCCGGCATCAGGTGACTGTGTGGAGTTTGCACTTACCCCCCCATGTCTGTGTGGGTGTCCTCCAAGTGCTCCGATTTCCTCCCACAGACCAAGGATGTGCAGGTTAGGTGGATTGGACATGCTAAATTGCTCCTTAGTGACCAAAGGTTAAGTGGGGTTACTGGGTTACGGTTGGGTGGAGGCATGGGCTTAAGCTTAAGCAGGGTGCTCTTTCCAAGGGCCGGTGCAGACTCGATAGGTCGAATAGCCTCCTTCTGCACTGTAAATTCTATGATTCCCCTATGCCCAATCTATAATTTTCTATTGATATCTTGAAAACATTGATCAAATTACCCCTGAACTTCCTAAATTCCAGGGACTCCAACCGTAGTTTGTGTAATCTCTCCTTGTAGTTTAACTCTTGGGGTTCAGCTAACATTCTGGTAAATTGACACTGCATTTCTTCCATGGCCAATGTATCATTCCTAATGTGTGGTGCTCTGAACTGCTCACAGTTATCCCAAGTATGATCTAACTGGGGCTTAGTATTGCTGAAGTATGGCCACTACTTCCTCGTATTCGAGTTCTCTAGATAGAAAGTCCACATTCTTCAATTCTAGTTGAGTGAACTGTACCAACCATCATGGTTCTCCTCGATAGTTAACCTTTCAAATGCTTTCCCAACTGTGTCTTTTCACCTCCTGATGTTTGAGAATGTAGCACATTTATTGTACATATCTTGATTTGGCACCAACAAGATCTGGGCATCAGTCATCCGCCCAGTGTTCTACACACCCGTACCTACCACAGTACAGATTACGACACCTCCCCTATCAGTGACAGTGCAGGTGCACCTCTGAAAGTTTCAAAATTCCAAAAACAATGGCCCATCACGCATTAGCATCCCTTAAACAAGCAATGGTGCTAAATACAGGACTTTGCACTGTCACTAGAACAATGGCTACCCACCAAGGGATCACCAGAGAGTGTTGATGCCGGTATCAGTGAAACATGGAAGTCACTGAGCTCAATAATCTAAGAAGCACAGAAGCATCATTTGGTAAAGGCAGAACCCATAACAAGGACTGGCTTGAGACCCACTCAGCTGGGATGACATCTATCATTGATGCAAAAAATCTAGCCTACATGATGCACAACATAAACCCCAACATCTAAAACACTGCAGGACCAGAAAGTAGCTATGCAAAGGACAACGCGATACAGCACATATAAACACTGAATCAACTTATGCTAAGGAATCCAAACTGCCTGGTGATGTGTTGGGTGCTCTGCCACACAGATGAACCAACACGGTTGTGAATGGTACAACTCAGTTTTATTTCAAACATCTATTTACACTGGTAAACTGTTTACTGAGGTTCGATCATGACCCTTGATTCTGTGGACCTATTCCTAATTCTATCTTGTAGTGGCACTCAGCACATGGTGGATGTCTGAGTGGCCTGCAATGAGCCCTGTGCCCTGAGCCGTCTCCTGCTCGAGTGCCGCAGGAAGTGCCGTGCTCCCTGTTTTGTACTGCGTATGCTCCTGCCCGTGACCGGCTATCGTGTTGTGTGTGTTGATTGGTCTGTTGATCTGTCCATCAGTATGTATGTATGTATGTGCTATGATGTTTACCTGAATATCATGACACCTGGGACAACAGAAATCAAGGAGTTGTGTGTGAAGCGATCAAGGGGGCGCTTGGTCCCAGCATCACCAAAGTTACCCCGCTGATGTCAGCAGATGGTGGCGTGCTCACCGAAAGAAGTTAACAGATGTCTCGCTGGGCTAATCATGACAGACTGTAGTACAGTAGCTGCTCTCCTGTGAGACAGACATCTCCCAGCCCATGCTTGATGCTCCCCTGCAGCTCCTTGTCTTGGATGCATCAGATGAAGAATCCTCATCAGCTCAGGAAGGCCGTTAGCCATTTTCTCCTTCTTTACGATTGAAACCAGCTGGGTAAGGCAGTTAAATAGGAATAGGGATTTATCCACGTGTTTTCCTTCACGAAAAGCCAGAAGAAGATGAGTCCTCCTTTAAACATGCAGATTAGGCTCTGATGATATCATTCGCAGAAGGAAAAAGCAGTTCGTTTCAGTATTCTAATTTCCCCATTTTACTGTTGTTTCCTTCTGGGTTGGGGCTGGAATTATACACAACAACTTGCACTTATACAGCACCTTTAATACAGTAAAATGTCCAAAGGCCCTTCATTACTGAGCAAAATATTGTCACTGAGAAAAAATAAATTTAGAGTGTCCAATTCTTTTTTTCCAATTAAGGGGCAATTTAGCGTGGCTAATCCACCTACCCTGCACATCTTTGGGTTGTGGGGGTGAGACCCACGCAAACACAGGGAGAATGTGCAAACTCCACACGGACAGTGACCCAGAGCCGGGATCGAACCTGGGACATCGGCGCCGTGAGGCAGCAGTGCTATCCACTGTGCCACCGTGCTGCCCTTTCACTGAGAAACATAAGGAGATATTAGGACAGGTGACTAAAATCTCCATCAAAAAGATAGGTTGTAAGAGGGTTTTAAATGAGGTGGGGGAATGGAGAGGATGAGGGAGGAAAGTCCTGAAGGCACGGTCACTTATGGTGGAGTGATGTGCAAGAGGTCCGAATCTTGGAGCGTTGGGAGGCAGGAGGAGGTTACAGAGATCAGGAAGGGTGAGGCCATGAATGGATTTGAAAACAGAGGAGACTTGTAAGATTGTGGCGTTGGCTGAAAGGGAGTCAACGTACGATAGCGGACACAGGGGTGTTAGGATATGGACAGCAGAGTTCTGGATGACCTCAAGTCAGTCGTTAGGCAACCACATTCTATTTGCTTTGGTCAGAAATAGACTAGCAACCAACCAGCTGGTGTGGCCAGGCTGTCAGACCTGCTGCTAGTGCTCTCGCATAGGCCCAGTAGAGCACAATCCTGCCAGAAGTGAGAAAGGCCCCTATATTAGAGAACAGACAAACACCCTCAGTCATTTTGTTTTAGTTATTAATTATTTGTCACAGCATATGAGTGACTGGTTAGCTCAGCTAGCTAGGTGGCCAGTCTGTGGTGTAGAATAACACTAAGTGCATGGATTTAATCTCCATATCAGTTGAGGTAGTTCTTGGGACCTTCCTTGTCTTGCCCAATAATGATATAGTAGAAGTCATGATTAGCATCCGTCAGAGAACGAGAATACTACAGAGAGAGAGAGAGAGAGTGTGAACACAGAGTCTGGACAAGATTCTCCGTCTGGGAGACCGGGGGCTGGATTCACTGACTTGGAGGCTAAGTGCCGATGCTGGTGTGGGAACTGTGGTATTTTACGACAAAAATATCGGCACCAAACTCTCACCGATCCTACGACTGGTGAGGGGCTGGCAGAGGCGGTGAGTAAAACTCCTGGCTCCCATGCCAAAAACGGCCGGATCCGTGGCTGCGCATGCACACGGTGACAACCTGCAGCAGTCGCGCCGTAAAACATAACACCAGACATGCGTGGACCCGACCTGCCAAATACTGCGCTCCTGGCCACCCCTGGCCACACCCCACCACTCGCCCCAGCCCTCGCGGAAGCACCCCCCGGCCAGTAGCACGGCTCCCGGCTGACTGTGGCAGTACTGTGCACAATCCGCAGCCGCCACGCCAGGCTCCCGACCGCTGAGACCTCAAGTGAACCGCGCCATTGGGAAGTCAGCCCATCGGCGGCATGGAGTCCCCGGAGCATCGAGCGTCAAGCCCGCTAATTATATGCCAATGGTGCTTAAACGCCATGCAGTTACGCCATTTTCGGGGTGCCGGAGGATCCTGATTTGGCGACAAACCAGCGCCTACTGCGATTTTGGTGCCGGACGCTATTCTCTGCCCAGTCGCATTTCACGATTTCAGCGTCGGCCGATGGTGAATCCCACTCCGGTTCTCCCGCCGAAGGAGAATTGCAACCGATTTATGTTCCCCCTGCGAGTGCAAATCGAGAAGCAATTCCACATCCCTTACCATGCAAATGAATGCATGGCGAGGCATACTAGGAATTCCTAAGGGAATCCCAGTGTCGAGCCGCCATTTCGAGTGGCAGCCCAATAGCGAGGTTCCGCAGCCAGCCACATCCCCCTGCCTCACTGCAAAGCAGCCCCCCCGCCTCAGCGCAAAGCAACTGCCCACCCCGGGATAGTCTGGGTGCTCCTCCTTCCCCTAAGTACGTGAGTGACCGACCTGGCCCCACAGGGAGTCCCTTAATAGGGAGACCCGCCCCAATGAATGGGGAGAATCCCCCAAGGGACCCCCTTAATAGGGAGACAATGGTAGACAGTAGATCAAACAATGATAAGTGCATTGCAATCACATGCAAGAGTGATTGGAATCCACTTACTGATTGGAATGCACTTCCCTCTCTTTGATGTGGTTGATGTTTTTACACATTGAGGTTTCAACATTGGGGAGTCATTGATCCATGAAGGGAGATGAATGAATCAAAGCTGTCAATCACAGTCCATTATTAGAAAGAAATGAATGGCTTGCAGCTAGTGGATCTAAGCGGTTAAAACACAGGTCACAGATGTTCTCCTTCGAGGAATGGACATGTGGAGCTTCCAGATAAGTGCTACAGCTGTAATTGTTTTCACTGCTGTCCGGGCTTCTCTCTAGCTTCCAGACAGGGCTCTCTTTTCCGGGGAAGGGTGTCTGTGGGTGGGGGGGGGTTCTGTGGGGAGGAACCCCTTTCGTCAGGGGATCTCTGTGGGGGGAATCCTTCAGTTAGGGGGTGTCTGTGGGGGGTTCCTTCAGTTAGATGATCCCTGGGGGTGGGGTCGGCCTGTTAAAGGGGTCCCTGCAGGGGGTCTCCTTAGTTACGAGTCCCTGGGAGGGGTTGTCCTATTAAAGGGGTCCCGGGGGAGGGGGATTTCTGTTAAAGGAGGGGCAGGCAAGCAGTGTTGGGCGCAATGGTGACTGTCTGATGGATTTTGGAGGCAACGCCATCAGGGGTTACTCCCTTGTCCCATTGCGAGGTCCACCACGTCAGGGCCATGTTGATAAATACCAGAAGTGGTCCGCGCCCACGTGATGCCCGGCCCAGGGGACCGGAGAATCATGGAGGGCTGGAGAATAGGGTGCCGGGCTTGCTAAATGGATGCAAATGGGTCATTAAGACCTAGTTGCATCTATGTACATCCTCTCGCTGGCACGCGGTCATGAACCTCGATCCCAGCCAGGGTGCGGGGGTTGGGGGGGGGGGGGCGGGGGGGGGGGCGGGTGCTGGAGTCAGAGCATTGCGTTCGGATCGGTGCCTAGTGCTGTTCCCAATTTTCTCCCAACACCCGATTCTCCGTCCCATCGGGAAACTTGTTTCGAGCATCCCAGGATAGAGAATCCAACATATGTGTCGAAGGCAAATGAACTGGATTCTCGTTTAGAAATTCCTTAAGCAGTATTTGGAAGCCATTTTAACCGGACTGAAAAGGATTGTGCTTAATCTTTGCTTTGGATCCAGAAGGTGGGTGACGTGAGGTAGAAAATTTGAGACAAGTGTCTGTGGCAGGCATCTCCGGATCAGTGAATGTTGGTATGGGCAAAGCAATTTGTTTGGTGAGGCCATCACACAACGTGTGTAGTGGAGCATATCATGCCCTCACCTCATTTACAGGTCTGGAGAATGCAAGAGGTCCCATTACAAGTAACCTTTGACAGAGGCCTCCCCCAGGTGAAGCAGCTCTGCTCAGCCACCTCCTCTTAAATCTGGTCAAATGATATGTTGTCATGTGTCCTTTAATTCCTACCAATTATTAATCACCTTGACAATATGGGGAGCCCCGTGGCTGACTGAAAACCATGCAGATGTAAAGGTTTTAATGAGTAGCTTTTCAAAAAATACCATTGTAAGGACCATTCAACAAGTCTCCCGGTCTGGTTCCAAACTCAGGCTCCTTCAGCCAGGTGGTGGGTATTTCTGGGCTTTTAAGCAGTAAAATCACATTGTGCCAATGCAAAGGTAAGCAGTGCATCATTACACTTTCTAACCAGAGATCGGGATGGTCAAAACATTGAAAAGAAAAACAATTGCAAGATTTTCAGGTGAGACCCACTATTAAAGCTCTTTCAAAGAATCCCACCTGTAATAGTAAGCTATCATTATAGTAATTCCAGTTTTTATTAAATTGAATTTTCAAGAGTTGATATTCACATTTATGTACTTTATGTAATGATTGTACTCTGATTGTTTGCAGGAGGAATATATTAATGGATCAAAGTTCTCCATCAGACTGGTTGTTCTTGTGTTGGGAGCAATGCATGTCTAAGAATTGAAGGACTTACATAGTGGGTGCGACTCAGCGACTGTGATGCGCTCGGGTGAATCGCGCAAGAGCCCCAATTTGGGCTCCGGGTTGGATGCCAGGCTGATCTCGAGTCACCCAACTCCCTCCGCCTGCCGCAATCTGGGCGTGATCCAAATCACGGGGCTGGTTTAGCACACTGGGCTAAACAACTGGCTTGTAATGCGGCACAAGACCAGCAGTGCGGGTTCAATTCCCGTACCGGCCTCCCCGAACAGGTGCCGGAATGTGGCGACTAGGGGCTTTTCACAGTAACTTCATTGAAGCCTTGTGACAATAAGTGATTATTATTATTAAATCTGCATCTTTAAATGAACCTAATAGCTCATTTAAATACCTGGACAAAGGATTCACTGGGTGCCCAGGACTCAACGGCTGTGCCTGGGGGACCTGGCCAGGGCGTCGTTTAGTACTGGCCCACACAAACGAGGGGCAGTCGTAATGGCACCTACGGGGTCTCTCAGGCCATTGAAGACCCATGGGTGGTCAGGGACAGGACAGAGTGGTACTCTGCACTCCCCCTAGCACCTGGGCACCTTGGCACTGCCAGCCTAGCAGCCTGCCAATGCTATCTGGGCAGTGCCATCACACCATTGCCATGATGTCCGGGTGGCACTGCCAAGGTGCAGGCTGCCAGGCGAGTAGTGCAGGCTGCCTGGGTGTCAGGTTGGCAGTACCAGGGGTCAGGCCCAGGGGGGTCTTGCCACTTGGAGGATGGTGAAGGGGAGGGGTCCCCAGGGAACTCCCCAAGGTTGGTGTGGTGAGGTGTGTCAATAAATCAGGGGGATGCTGAAATGAGAGGGGAAGATCGGAGCAGCCAGTCAAAATGGCGCCACGGTCTGTGGACAGCCTTTCCTGCTGGCGAACGTCAGCTCGCCTGCAGGAAATCAATCTAAGTGTGGCCTCAGTGGAGAGAAACTCTCCGGGGCCCAAAGAAAATGGCAAAGTGCCATTGAATAGGAGGGTGTTTCTCAGTGCTATGGCCACCGAGAATCACCCCGCTAACCTGCCCGGCAGTGGACTTAGTTTGAAGCACCCAGTATTTCAGCCCAATTGGTCCATGCTGGTATTTATATTCCACATGAACCATAACCCAACATATTTATTTCATCTCACTCTGTCAACATATTCTTCTTTTCTCCCTCATGTATTTATCTAGTTTCCTCATCAACAAATCTATGTTGTTCGCCTCAACGAGTCCTTGTGGTAATGGGTTCCACATTATCAGCACTTCCTGGTTAAAGTAGTTTCTCCTAAATTTCTGACTGGATTATTGGTAGCTTTCACATATTAATGGCTCCTAATTTTGGACCCAACGCAAGTGAAAACAACTTCTTGTCGTTGACGCTATAAATCCCATTCCTAATCTGAAACACTCAGGTCACTCCTCACTCTTCTCTTTGCTGAAGGAGAGCCACAGTCTTTAGGAACATCTTTGTTCATGCTCGGAAGACACAGCTGGATCCTAACGACCATTGGTTTGTGTTGTGGTCACCTATCCTTGACTATCTATACCTGGATTTATTTTACTGAGCTACAGTTGACCCTGGGAGGTGGCTTGACTGTTGTGGAAACTAAAGTTTGTGCCAAATGAGCTTCCAAAAATAAGGCTCCCCAGATTCCTTGGCACTGGGCCCGTGGCATTATTTTGAAGAAGTATAGGAGAGTTCTTCCCAGTGTCCTGACCAATATTTAGTCCTCAACAAGCTTCATTAAAACACAGATTTCTTGCTCACTATCACATTGTTGTGTGTGAGATCTTGCTGTGTGCAAATTGGCTGCTGGATTTCCTACATTACAACAGTGACTACATTTCAAAACAATTGTTAAATTGGTTGTGAAGTTCTTTGCAATGTCCTTATGGAATGAATGGTACTATAATCAAGCAAATCCTTCTTCAGGCCCGTCATGCCTCCAGTTCCAGGTGGAGGGTGAGCAGCATCCAGATTGGGATGGCGTCTTGTAATTGCTTCAGCCTTATATTTGTTGTGAGGCTTACACTTTGCCACAATTACAAAGCCGGTGAGTGTGTGTGTGTGTGTGTGTGTGTGTGGGGGGGGGGAGAAAACTGGCAGCAGGGACTGCCTTCTAATGCATGTGCTGCAGAAGGGAGGCGAGATGGATGGGGTGTGCTGTGGAGGGAAAGGGGGCGTGTGCATCTCTTGTATCTTAGCAGATAGGTCCAGCATAAATTGGGGTTGGCCCCAGTTGTGAGGATTGTTTTTTAATTCATTCAGAATTCCAGGGACTGAGCAGAATGTGTGTAGGTTGAGGGTGACGCAGGTGAGGAGCAGATCTGGATTACCTTTTGGTTGCTGTATTTCTTTTTTAAAATATAAATTTAGAGGACCCAATTATTATTTTTTTCCAATTAAGGGGCAATTTAGCGTGGCCAATCCACCTAAGCTGCATATCTTTGGGTTGTGGGGGTGAAAACCAAGTCGACACGGGGAGAATGTGCTGGGTGCTGTATATCTAACAATTGCATGGCGCACGGTGAATTGAAATTTCTAAGGATTGGGTGAGATGTGCAGTGAGTTATGACTATTTCCATAACTTTTGCCTTTCCCCCTCATCACTGTGTTGAATAACTCACCCTGATTCTCTGCGCTATCTCTTGCCACAGAGATTACCTCGGTGTGTGCAGGAGGGTTTTCTCACAGTGTTTTGGAAGACCTCTAAGGGGGTCGACTCACACTACTGTCAGCAATTGTGTTGTGTGTGTTGCTCCGATCATTTCACAGAATTAGAGTATTTTTGGTTTCTTCAAGACATCTCTCTTCATTCTCCATATAATTCTGGTGAAAGATTAAGTCCACTTTATATAGGGATACGGTTTCAAATACTTCTCACAGATTGCAAGTACTCACTTTATGAACTTGGTTTAAAATAATTTCCCACAAGTGCCAGATGTATTAATAGCCATTTTATTTGAATATAGCACACTGAAAAAATATTCAACTTCTGTTAATAACTCTTTTAAAAGCCTGCAGTACATTTACTGGAATTCAGGAATTAAAATGGGATAATTTTGTTTTCATTTGCATATTCAAAATATTTTATGAATTGATTTAAATGAGAGCTGCACAGTTATTAATAATAATAATAATCTTAGCCCCTAGTAATCATCAAACTCACTGATTGACAACCAAAGTTATTTTGGGTGAAATTGTATTTTGTAATAGGAATACTCATGTTGTGTTTGGTCAGGAAGATCAGTACAAATCCTGTCATGTTTTATGCAAAGGAAAATGGTTTTTGGTGCAGCACATTGTTCGGACAAAGTGTGGGATTTTCCAACACCCTGCACTGATATTCTGGAAGAATATCACTGGCGGGATATTCTGGTCACACCGATGTCGACTGCGTTTCGTATTGCTTGGCTGTCCCATCGTGGGGGAGCTCATGAGGAAGGGAGGGTCATTCTGTTTTGATTATAATTGGGACAAAATCCCACAGCACTGAGGCATGCCTTTTAAACAGTTTGCCTGCGCACCGAGCAGTCCATGCCGCTGCCTTGGCCCTCTTTCCCTGGGTTGGTTGGCTTGACTCAAAGAATGTCGTAACTTTGTGGGCACTTTCTCTCGAGGTGGAAGGGCTGAGTTGGAAATTTTCCCATCTCCAGGTGCCCACCTTGATGATGGAAATCCAGACCACTGTGTTTATTTATGAGGGTGATTTTTGCCCAAACTTTCTTCTAGGTTTCCTCAGTGTTTCTAGAGTTTGAGATGCTTGATTCATGTCCAGGAGAGCTTTTATGGAGAGCCAAGTTTTACTTTGGGGGTCTTGAAGGTCTCTACGGAATTTGGAATTGATCTCAGATTTCCAGATTACCCTCATCATTGAGTGAAATTGTGAATCAATGAGTTTGGTGGTCCATGCTGTTGCAAGTTATTTCTCTGCATGTTGCTGTGTCCCATTAAATGGAGGGAGGAGTGATATTTGAGAGGAGAGGTAACTACTGAATTGGAATTGATCTCAGATTTCCCGATTACCTTCATTATTGAGTGAAGTTGTGTGTCATTTGAGTTTGGTGTGATGATTTGAGACCTGCACACATGCCCTCTACTCAACCGTCAATAAGACCAGTGCTAAGAGAAATGTGCGGAGGATGGTGGTATTTCACTTCACCTTGAGCTAGCGAGCTTACAGATGATGATCACCCAAGTCTTGGCCATTTATTCTGACTTCTGGATGTGGTATTGGTAAGTTAGGGAGCGGTCAAGGGTCTGTTATAACCCTCTGGACTAGTGTGCGGTCAATTCCAGCCCCACTTGACTCTGAGACACAACACAATTGAGTTAACCAATAATTCTCAGAAAAATACCCAAGGTCTTTGGATCTTGACTGCCCAGTAATTACAGTCACCAGATTTGTAAATGTAAACACAATTACTGTTTATTTATAAAAATAACTACAATAAAATATGCAGCAAATACAACTGGTTAACTATTATCTAATTCCTAATTCCCCACTTTAACTTGGCCCACCCTCTACACACACACAAGACAGACAAACACAGAGGGTAGGAGAGGGGTGTAAAAAAAATTGATCAGTAAAAGACAAGAGTCTTCATTTCAGATGGTTGTTTCTAGCACTCTGTCCTTCAAACCATGCTTTCAAGTCGAGATTTCTGCCTCCTGTCTGTAGAGGTTCTCTCTGTAGATTAACTCAGGTCTGTGCCGTTTCAGAAATATAGCAACCCACAGCCTTTCTGAAGAGAGAGAGAAAAGAGGGAGCAGTTCGTTATCTCTCACCGTTCAGGACTTGAACTGAGCTCCTTGGGTGTCTGAAAATCATTCCACTCAAATAGGGCCCAATCACCATCTGTTACTAGGCAGAATCTGGGGCGGGATTCTCTGATACCCCGCCGGGTCGGAGAATCGCTGGGGGTTGGCGTGAATCCCATCCCCGCCGTCCTCCGAATTCTCCGGCCGCCCAAAAATCGCCCCGGCGTGAATTGCACCGCCCGCCTCAGAGAATGGCGGGGACTGGCGTGACACAATGGGCTACTGGGCCACCCGAATTCTCCGGCCCGCGATGGGCCAAAGTCCCGCCCGTTTTATGCCCGTCCCGGCGGCGTAAATTGGAGTAGGTCCTTACCGGCGGGACCTGGTTTCGCGGGCAGCCTCCAGGGTTCTTAGGGGGGGGGCGTGGGGGGATCTGGTCCTGGGAGGTGCCCCACGGTGGCCTGGCCAGCGATCGGGGCCCACCGATCCGTGGGCGGGCCTGAGCCGTGGGGACACTCTATTCCTCCACATCGGCCGCTGTGGTCCTCCGCGATGGCCGACGCAGAGACGAACCCTCCCGCGCATGCACCGGGATGATGCTAGCACACGCTGGTGCTGCCGTGCATGCGCCAACTGGCGCCAGCCGGCGGAGGCCGGCGGGGCACAAACCACTCCGGGGCGGGCCTAGCCCATGAAGGTACGGAGGATTCCGCACCTTTGGGGCGGTCCAACGCCGGAGTGGTTCACGCCACTCCTCGGCGCTGGGACCCCCCGCCCCGCCGGGTAGGGGAGAATCCCGCCCATGGTCTTTTACCCACCATTCAACCAATCAAACTAAGTCCCACCCCATCTTTCGGGTGCCATAGAGCCTGAGGTCTGTTGCTGAAAGCTAGCATTGTGTACTATGTTGCAACTTTTTAAATTTCTCATTCACTCTGCTGCTTGACTTAAAGACACAAGTCCATTAAACATCCATGGATCAAAATGATAAGAGCAGAATTAAAGAAAGGGGAAATAAGGGAATCATCAACTAGAACCCTTCTGGATCATTTCGAGATATATGGGAATTGGGTCATACCACAGAGAAAGTCATTGTTCTCATTGTTTGGCATGGAACAGGCAGTAATGTGAATGGTAAATATTATGATCACTGCATTGACATCGCCATACAAACAACCTTCCTCACTGAGCCTCAAACATTTATTAAATGTTACATGCTATTCACAGCATGGAAACCAGCCAATCGACCCAACTTGTTTCGGCTTCACATCAATCTCTTTCCAAATGACTTCATCTAACCTTACCAACACACTACATACAATTAGCTAAAATATTGTTCATTATAATAATAATAATCTTTATTGGTGTCACAAGTAGGCTTACACTAACACTGCAATTAAATTACTGTGAAAATCCCCTAGTTGCCACACTCTGCCTGTTCGGGTGCACTGAGGGAGAATTCAGAATGTCTAATTCACCTGTGAAGCACGTCTTTCGGGACTTGTGGGAGGAAACTGGAACGCCCGGAGGAAAACCCACGCAGACACGGGGAGAACGTGCAGACTCTGCACAGACAGTGACGCAAGCCGGGAATCAAACCCAGGTCCCTGCCGCTGTGAAGTAACAGTGCTACCCACTGTGTTACCGTGCTCCCCGTATTCATTATACCTTGCAGCTCATACAAAACAAGATTTGCAGTCTTTATCCTATAGCCATTTGATCTTCAGTCTAATTTCAACATTGCATGGTTTATTGCCCAACATCCTAGATTCAGGTACAGGAACTTTGATTCAGTTGTATGTTGCTTACAGCAATAAATTGTATTTACATAGCACCTTTAATGTGGTAAAATGTTCCAAGGTGCTTCACTGGAGGAAGGTTTGACACCGTGCTACATAAGGAGGTCTAAGGGCAGAAAAGATCGGTATTAAAAGTACGAGAGGGGGAAAGGCGGAGTGTTTCAGAAACAGTACTCCAGAATTTATGGCCCAGACAGCTGAAGACATGGCCGTCAATGGCGGACCACTGAAAGCCAGGGAACTACAAGACACCAGAATCAAAACTTGTCATGGTATTGGAAAATAATTTGAATGCTGTTATGCAAAACCTTCAGGAACTGTTTCTCCTTTCAATATCCTCATATTGTTCTTGACTTTTTCTTGTTATCTTCTTTCAGCCTCTGTGAGAACCCAAAGTAACTGGGGTCTGCACAACAACAGTAGGATATTTTATTCACCGTGTAGATGTGGATGGCAATAATTGTGGATTCTATTTCTGATTGTGTTGTACAGGCTCAATACGCAATAACCTTTAAAATGTCTGTAAACTATAAGAAATACAATGCGTAGTGTCTCTGGGGTGACAAAGACTGCACTACAGTTGATCTTTGCGAATAACATGTTCACTATTTACGCACTTGGCTGCAATGAATATAAAATAACCAGGCTGACACACTTAATCCTACTGGTAATCCCTTGTAACACACAGAATTTAAAAACAAAACATTTGTCCTTGGCTGTTTTATTTATATGGGGAGGAGGAGCAGGCTAGACAGAGACAAAAAGATTCAAATGCAATCCTCAAACACGGAGGCTTATGCAAAAACCATTGTTGATAAATACTGTGAAAGCATTCACCCTGAAACAATGGGGCAAATTAGCATGTGTCCAGCCCAAGGCTGTCAGCACTGCACTGACGGATGCTTAGCTCTTGTTGAGAGGTCAGTCAGCAAGAATGCTCTGCCAAGCGCCATGTCAAGATTCAAATATTCACCACTTTTTTTCTGCAAATGGGTTCTGAATCTCAAATAGGCATCAGGGCTTTTGAGAGCAAAAGGTGCGGCTTGCTAAACACGATTAATTAACGATGGTGGCGCTTGAGAGGAGGGGAGAACACGGACATGACTAATGGCGAGAAAGATAATTACTTGACTGTCACCGGCCAGTGTTTTGATTAGGAAATGAATGTCCTCCCTGACCAGATTATCATATTTCCACAGCTCCATGAGATTTTATAGTGGGTTTAGGGTGACCAGCACATTGTCAGTTATTCAATACTAAAAGACCTCATGCATCCCAATTCATTAAAACATGGAGCCTTTTACAGCCTGCATTAAGCAGGATGACAAGTGGAGATTAATGCTAGTCTTAAAGTGACACAACAATTTAATTGTCATAACCCATTATAAACTGAAGCCCTCTGCTACAGTTTTTGTGTGGGCACCAATGGTGCAGAAATTGTGTGACATTTTTAAAAATTGGTTAATCAAGCTGTTAAAATTGACGGCTATGGACTTCCAAGACTTGCGCTTCTGCCTGTAATTAAAATTCTCATCCTCGTTTCCAAATCTCTCCATGGCCTTGCCCCTCCCTACCTGTGTCATTTCCTGCTGCCCCACAATCCTCCACAGTCACTGCACTCCTCCAGTTCTGGTCTCTTGCGCATCTTGGCTAGTCGTGCCTTCAGCTGTCTGGGCCCCAAGCTCTGGAATTCCATCCCCAAACATCTCACGCTCTCTTCGGGGGAGGCGGTGGCATAGCAGTATTGTCATTGGACCAGAACTTGAGAGTACTCTGGGATCAATCCCACTACTGCAGATGGTGAAATTCAAATTCAATTAAAATCTGGAATTAAAATAGTGATGACCATGAAAGCATTGTCGACTGTTGAAAAAACCCATCTGGTTCACTTAATGCCCTTTAGGGAAGGATATCTGCCATGGTCCGGCCTATATGTGACTCCAGACCCACAGCAATGTGGTTGACTCTTAACTGCCCCTCAAATGCAATTAGAGATGGGCAATAAATGCTGGCACAGCCAGCGATGCCCATGAATGAATAATTTTTTTAAAACCTCACTGACCTCCTTTACCACACACCTTGAAACCTATCCCTTTGACCAAGACTTTGGTCACCTGTCCTGCCAAATTTTATTTGATAACACTACTGTGTTTTAATCAGGTTACAAGCGCTACATCAATGCAGGTAGTTGTTGTCCATGTAGTTTGCTGCTGATTTGAAGTCTACCATCATGGGGGTGGGGAGGGCGGGGGGGGGGGAAGGGGGGAAGTGGGCATGCTGAACAGCAACCAGTTAACTCCCCACCATGAATCTGGGAGAATAGGATAATTAGTAATTTCAAAGCCATGGCCCCTGCTTCGTTGTGTGGTTGATTATGTATGTAGCAATGATGGAGGCCGAGGAGATTCCGCAGGAAGGTACAGCATGATCCCAGAGGGGGAGAGAGGGGAGAAGGTAGAGCTCCCAAGAAACTCACAGATGAATAAACAATGGTTATTTATGTCTCCTCATCTGGTGAAGGCACCGAGTTGTTCTCAGGCAGCTGTCTTTCGCCAGCTGCATAATCTTCCTGAGCAGCTGGATATGTTTCTGGTCAACACTGAAACCAACATCACCAGCTCACCAGTGGGCATGTGCAGAAGCTAATGCAATGATGTCAATGATTTATGATTATCATATCACAAAGGATTGGAGAGCCATAAAACTTGGATATTGATGACTCACAATCAGAAATCTCATTCCAGCCTTTGGTTCTCTGTTAACCAGTAGTGAAAGCACCTTATCCCACTTAAACCCTGACAGGAATGGAATCATGACCCTCCTGAATGTCAGTAGCATGTGCTGACCGACATGTTAGATAAAACAGGTGCCATGAGTAGCACTGGATAAACCTGCACTAATAGTGAACTAATATTCCCAACTAAAATGAAAGCGTCAGGCACTCTCCCCACCCTTTTCCTCACTACCACAAGATAGGAAAGTCACTGGAAAATCCATAATTGATGTTAAAGAGATTACACATTGCCCTATTACTGGAACTTCACACCCACTCACACATATCTACATACTCACACTCATTCACTCTCACACACACACACACAAACATACTCACTAATTCCCACTCACAAATACATGCTCCCATGCACATACACCCACACACCCACTCATACACTCAATCATATACATGCTCACTCACTCACACACACTTACATACTGACTAGCTTAGCTCACTTGGCTAGATAGCTGGCCCGTGATGCAGAGCAAGGACAGCAGCACTGGTGCAATTCCATAGCTGCTGAGGTTATTCATGAAGGTCCCGCCCTCTCAACCTTTCCCCTCTCCTGAGGTGTGGTGATCCTCAGGGTAAATCACCATCAGTCACCGCTCCCCCTCAAAGGGGAGAACCGTCTATTGCAACTTTGCCTACATATATATAATATATTCACTTAAATTCATAGACGTGCACACATCACTCATAAACACATACATTTAGACTCACACACTCTGGGCCAGATTTTCACTGAGTCAAGAAGACTCTGTCTGTCATGATATGCAGACACACACATAATGATATGCAGGCAGGCACAGACAAGCAGCTAATGGACACAGAGAACAAGACATGACCAATAAGCAGGCAGGACACTCAGGGGTGGGATCTGACTATAAAAGACATGAGGCACTGATATTCCACCTCTTTCCACTGATGAATATCTAGAGAGTCAATCAAGGGTGTTGTTACAATCTCACACCTCCACCACGTAGCTAAGAACTAGTCTGGTTCAGTCAGACAGAGTAACTACACTTAAGTTAGCAGAGAGTTGAACTCACAGAGAACTGTGCTAACTGTACTGTTAGTTCAATAAACCTGATTGAACTAACTTCAAGGTCTGGAGTATCTTTTTGATCTCAGCTGCATCCAGTTGCAGCCTGTGTTATACCAGTGTACCTAACACGACACTGTCATCCTTTAAAAAGGGTGGACAGGATGCACAAGGCCTGCCCCCATTTGGGGCAGATCTGTTTTTGCCAGTGGGGGAGGGGGAAAGGCATGGTTCCTCCAGGCAGGAAGCCCAAACTCAGCTGAGCCATTTGGATTTAGCACTGAGTTCAAAGAGACCCTATATTGGTTGTTTCAAGTGCCTTAACCCACAGAGTAGGTGTCACAAATATATGGAGTAGATGTAAAATGTTTTTGAAGGGCGGAAAAGGTCTGTTTAAATGTTGTCACCTGAAGTTTTTTTTAAACCCTGTTCTTTAAATTAAAAAAAAATTAAGCTCTCAGTGAGAGTTAACATAACACAAAAGGTCCGTTGGACTGACTTAATTGCCAGGCCATCTAGTTTATGTTAGAAAGAAATCCCTACAGTTTTAATAGAGATGTTTGTTGGCATTTCCTAAGGTCTGTTATTATGCCATTATGAATGCTTAGCTGAGTTTCAAAAGCTACTGAGTTTACACTTTGACATTACACATAACTATTAAAGGATTAGCTGTATTTTATTTGCCTACTGAATAAAATGGTGTTTGCTTTTGTAACAGATTAAACACTTGATGAGATTCAAAAGTTTTGAATGGGTTTCATGAATTGAGGTTTCCACACTGTCTAGTATGGATGAATGAGATCTGTATTAGATTGATAGGGATTTATTTTTCTCATACCCATACGGCTCCTGAGGTCAGCTCATGGCATATTTGGGGTGAGTGGCAATGGAGGGGCCACGGGGAGATATGAGACGGCATGGGGGTGGTGGGTGGGGGACATAATTTGGCATGGAGGTATGAGGGGGCATCGGGGTTGTCTGGTGGGGGATGTGACAGGTGTGGTCTATGGGATTAAATAGCTGACATAATCTTAGAAAACCATGGCAATCCTTCTAATTAGTCCACCTCGGCACTCGACTGCCTTCATCATGGAATCACAGAATCCCTACAGTTCAGAATGAGACCATTTGCCCCATTGATTCTGCACTGACCCTTCAAAAGAGCATCCTGCCTAGCCCCAATCCATGCTCTAGCCCTGTATCCCCACCCAAAATTTGGACACTAAGAGGCAATTTAGCATTGCCAATCCACCTAACCTGCAAATCTTTGGACTGTGGGAGGAAACCGGAGCACCCGGAGGAAACCCACGCAGACACGGGGAGAAAGTGCAAGCTCCACACAGACAGTAACTCGAGGTCAGAATCAAACCTGGGTCCCTGGCGCTGTGCTAACGACTGTGCCACCGTGACGCCCCATGGTTGCCTACAAACTGCTTCCGAGGTTGGTGAGCCGTACACTATCCAGTCCCTGGCTCACCAGGGTGAAAATTGAGTATAACAGGTCCCTTTAAACCAAGACAGGTCTGTGGAGTCAAGGAATTTCCTGACTCGAGCTACCTGCTTAGTAGCGAATATCCAGCCCACTCCCTCATACCAATTCAATCACACGCACACACTAACACACTCCCTCACACATTCACATACATTCATACTCACACACACACACACTAATACACATTCCCTCACACATTCATACACACTGACACACACATAGACAACAATGCATACTCCGTCACACATTTACACACTCACTCACACATACCTACCAATGCACATTCCCTCACACATTCACACTCACACACACACACTAATACACATTCCCTCACACATTCATACACACTCACACACACATAGACAATAATGCACACTCTCTGTCACACATTTACACACTCACTCACACACACATACAAATACACATTCCCTCACACATTCACACACACTAATATACACTCCATCACACATTCACATAAGTTGAATCAAACACTCATCACACTACCCAGGCACTCAATCACACATATTCACATGCTTTAAAACACACTCAAATAGACACCGATATACACATTCACACTCTCACAAAACCTGAAGGATCACAGGAAACATGTGCAGGGCTGTTGATTAAGTTGCTCTGTACATCGCAGAACTTTTCATCTCCTAGATAGAGGATGTTTTGCCAATTGCATAGCCAGTTGTTGAGTTGTTCTGAAAATTAACAGAGCGAAACTACACTTTTAAACATGGACATGTGTTCTCAGAATTTAATTAAGGATTGGATGCACCTAAGTGAGATTCTGTCACAGTTGTAAACATCACCTATCAAGGGTTAAGCATCTTAAGCTTGTGTTCAACATTGGAAGTAAATAAATTTAGGGGGGATGTCATTTACGGTAGCGAGGATAGGTTTAGGTATTTCGGGATTCAGGTAGCGAGGGAATGGACGGGGCTCCTAAGTGGAACTTAACAAAGCTGGTGGAGGAAACCAAGGAGGATCTTAAGAGGTGGGATACACTGCACTTAACACTGGCGGGGAGGGTCCAAGTGGTGAAAATGAATATTTTGCCAAGGTTCTTGTTTATTTTTCAGGCTCTCCCAATTTTCATACCAAAGACCTTTTTTCGGAAATTGGACATGATTATGTAGAGATCTCTATGTGTGCATGTACACAAGGGGTTAATGTGTCATCAGTAGCACCACATGATCACGAGAGGTAACAAAACAGGTCATTTCTGACTTTGTATGGGCGGGGAAGGTGCCGAGGATGGGGAGGCCCCTGCTATAGAGGCAGAGGCAGCAGGGGGGGGTTGGCGTTGCCGAACTTGCTTCATTATTATTGGGCAGAGAATGTGGACAAGGTGCGGTGATGATGGGAAGGAGAAGAGGTAGAGTGGGTTAGGATGGAGGAGGAATCTTGTAAGGGGTCTAGTTTGAGGACTATGGTGACAGCAGCGTTGCTAATGGCTCCGAGTAGATATTCAGGGAGCCCAGTGGTGCAGTCCACAGTGAAGATATGGAATCAGTTTAGGAGGCATTTTAGGGTGGAAGGGATGTCGGTGTTAAAGCTGCTGTCCGAGAATATTGGGTTTGTGCTGGGGGGATTGGATAGTGCATATTGGAGGTGGAGGGAAGTGGGGCTGGCCAAAGTGATGTATCTGTGTTTGGAGGATGGGTTCGCCAGTCTGGAGGAGCTAAGAGAGAGGGTAGAGCTGCCGAGGGGGAGTGAGTTCACGTATCTGCAGGTAAGGGGCTTCGCACAAAAGGTCTGGAGGGGATTCCCGAAGTTGCCGGGATACACCCCGCTGGAGCGACTGCTGCTTCCGGATGTGGAAGGGGAGGGAAGAATTGGGGATACATATAAGTGGCTGGGGGGGTAGGGAGGCGGGCGGATGGTGAAGATCATAGATAAATGGGAAGGGGAGTTGGGAGGAGCGACCAATTGGGGAGTATGGAGTGAGGCACTGCGTAGGGTAAACGGAACCTCCTCCTGTGCAAGGATGAGCCTGATACAGTTTAAGGTGGTGCACAGGGTGCAAATGACTCGGGAGAGAATGAGTGGGTTCTTTAGGGGATAGCAGATGAGCGTGAGAGGTGTGGGCGGGGTCCAGTGAATCACGCGCACATGTTTTGGGGTTGCGAAAAACTGGGAAGATTCTGGGCACGAGTGTTCGCTGACTTAGCCAGGATAGCGGAGTAGGAGGTGGACCCGGACCCTTTGGTGGTGATATTTGGGGTTTCAGAGAAGCCGGAGCTCATGGAGAGGAGGAAGGCCGATGTTGTGGCCTTCGCCCCTCTGATTGCACGGCGGCAGAATTTTACTGGAGTGGCGGTCGGCATCGCCACCGGGGGTAGTGGCTTGGTTGGGTGACCTGTACGACATCCTGCAATTAGAGAAGATAAAGTATGAGTTAAGGGGCTCTGTAGAGGGGTTTGAGAAAAGGAGGGGGCTGTTTGTGACCGTGTTTGAGGAGCTGTTCGTAGCGGGGGTGGGGTGGGGGAGGGGGGTTGTGGAGGGGGGGGGGTGGGGAGGGTGAGGGGGGAGGGTGAAAAAAGGGAAAAGATTTGTACAGACTGTATAGTTGATTGCTGGGAAGTATGTTTCCCAGGGTGTTTATGTGTTGTAACCCGTTTTGCTATCCGTTAGTAATAAAATACTTTAAAAATAAATTGCCGTGTTTGCGAGGGTTTCGCCTCCA
The DNA here is from genome assembly GCF_047496885.1 of Scyliorhinus torazame. Lineage (NCBI taxonomy): Eukaryota > Metazoa > Chordata > Chondrichthyes > Carcharhiniformes > Scyliorhinidae > Scyliorhinus > Scyliorhinus torazame. The sequence continues at coordinate 284,227,810 of NC_092707.1, read as the reverse complement.
CAACCCAAAGATGTGCAGGGTAGGTGGATTGACCACGCTAAATTGCCCCTTAATTGGAAAAAATGAATTGGGTACTCTAAATTTATTTTAAAAAACATTGGAAGTAAATTTTAATCTGGCTTTCAGTTATCTTTACTTTGGTTTTGCTCTTACGCATTGAAATTCAGGCCTCTAAACTGAATGCCAAGGCAATGTCCATGGTTCTACATTCCCTTTAATGGTGCAGATAACAATTACTCTGAAACAAAATGTTCCTGATGGATTGGAGACCAGACGTTGCCTTTTTAAATGACAATGTATTTTTTGGCAACAAAGCAATTCACTGGGTTTCCCACAAATCATCCCATAAAAGAATGATGCTGAATATTAAGAGATAAACATATCTGAACAAGATGAAGAAAACCTATGATTGTCCTAGCTTTTGAAGTGTTGTGGGGGAAAAGACAGATGAATTTGGAAAAACAGAAGGAATATCACATATCGCGAATCAATGTGCTCTTGATTTTATTTCCTGAACCTCTTTGTTCTGTCGGTACAGCACATTCCAGCTAATTCTGGCACCTTCCAAAATGGCCAAGTTTGACAGCTCCTTGTACTTGATCTTGAAAAATAACCTATTTGGCATTCCCTTGACTTTACTGGATGATTTCAGTGAGAAAGAATGTGAATGATATGTTGAAAATAAATATGCACAAGAAATTACAACTATGTCTGAATGACCCTCTACCTTGGAATGTCTCGAACTGTGAGAATTATAAGGACAGGAAATATGTGAATAGCATGACACTTGAAAACTCTGTATTCCTTATTTGGAATTTACAAGGGCATGCAAGCACTAGTTATATAAACTGAAGGCAGAATTTCCTGCTCATTACAGACCTGGACCTTGAACTATTTCATTTATAGTTATCCTTCAAAATGATAGTAAGTGTGGGGACATTTATAAAGCAATCATTGCATCAGACAAAAGCTGGCAGAGCAAAACATACTTTTCCTGACAGACAGTACGGTAATGATCCGTCCCTCTCTTGGCTCTAAGGTTCACTTGATGTTTGAAAGAAGTAAATAAGAGAGGGGTCACCTCGCTCCTTCGACAGCACCTTCCAAATACGGCACCATTACTAACTAGAAGGCCAAAGGCAGCAGACGCCTGGGAACACCACCGCCTGGAAGTTCTCCTCCAAGCCACTCACCATCCTGGCTTGGAAATATATTGCCGTTCCTTCAATATCACTGGGTCACCACGGTTCAAGAAGGTGGCTCACCACCACCTTCTCAAGGATAATTCAGGATGGGCAATAAAATGCTGGCCTAACCATGTTTTGTGAGTTAGCAAAATTAAATGGCAAGGGTGGGCAGCACGGTGGCACAGTGGTTAGCATTGCTGTCTCACAGTGCCAGGGACCCGGGTTTGATTACGGCCTCGGGTGACTGTTCAGTCTGAACGTTCTCCCAATGTCTGCGTGGGTTTCCTCTGCATGCTCCGGTTTCCTCCCACAGTCCAAGGATGTGCAGATTAGGTGGATTGGCCATGATAAATTGCCCCATAGTGTCCAAAAAGGTTAGGTGGGGTTACAGGGCTAGAGTGGGGGAGTGGGCCTACGTAGGGTACTCTTTCAGAGAAGGTTGTGCAGACTCAATGGGTCAAATTACCTTCTTCTGGACTGCAGTGCTTCTATGATACTATACAGTTTTAGTTTCTGCTTAGAGATTCCATTCTCTTTAATAATGAGACAACAATTCCCTGTTGAGCAAAGTGCTAGCTTCTGCTACTCATATAGCTTCTCTTCTAATTTACTCACAATTTATCCTGAACATCTTGGTTCCTGTTGAGCCAGGTCTACAGGTTGTCTGCAGCCCTCAAACACCACACACTAATGGCCCAATCTTACCTGTGAGTCTGAATATTCAGGCTTGAAATTCTAATGGCATTGTTGCATTAACTTACATCCCACTGTACTCTAGTGCCACCAGTTATTTTTGTAAATTACATGGGTCAGATACTGAATGGAGAACAGGCTTCACAAATCTGACCTCAGCCCCAATATATTGGGTGACTGAGGGAAGGTGAGATGTCAATCCAAAATGCATGTTGACTGGTTGCAACGCTTGTAAATGAGGGGGAGGAGACAGGGAAGGTGGAAAGTAGCCAGAGGCGAAAGAGAAAGCAGGTGAACCAGCATGATATAAACTTTACTCCGATTGATACTCCTTAGAGCAGTGCTTTTCAGACTTGTTTTTCCCCCCGAGACCCACTTTTACCAACCGGTCGACCTTCGTGATCCCACTGGCCAATCGTCGTGACACACACCACGTTCGCTTACCTTCAACGCTAAACGGGAACCTGCTTATTCCTCATGATCTCACTTGCATCAGATTCACAGGAGGAGAGGGCAATGCGCATATTAAGTGCAGACTTCTGTCAGTTCCTTTGTGCCGCTTCATCTTTATGAAAACACAAAATTCAACTGCGCACATGTCGGTCATCGTTAAGGGCAATAGCAACAAAATGCTTGTTTTACTCAGCATTGGATACTCCTGGGAGATGCTACTCCAGAATACTGACAGCCACATAGGCTTTTGTTTTTAATGTTGTATCATGGATCAGTTATAGCAGCGTAGTCTTTTAATTTGGAGTCAGCTCTAAGTTAATAACTGACTCTGGTGTTTCAACCTCAAAAGGAATGTTTTACCCCACCACTTCTCTTTCAAAATCTGAAACCTCCTCTCATATGCATACACATGGGTTTTGCATCCTTATTTGCATTGGCACAATTGACAAAATTATTCCTCAAGAAAACAACTTTATACTGCGTTGCTCCTGAGCTAAGTTTCTTCCTTGGAGGCTATTAATCAGAAGCCCTGGAGCTCTGTACAGAGATATCATTAGCACTGCTCTGTCCTGCTTTGGACTCTACTGTACAGCTCTCTCCAGAAGATTCTGTTTTGAGATCTTGTCCAGTATATAGATTGTCCATTTGAGTCTCCGGCCGTCTTTTACTTTTAAGAAAATGATCTTTCTTCACAGTCCTCCTGCCAGCAGCTGGAAAATGGAAGTAACTCTGGCGGCAAAAGCACATACACTGGGCGGAATTCTCCTTTGCCCGACGTCGATATCGTAATTGCCGATTGGGCGGAGAATCCTTGTTTGCAACTGAATCGGGGGAGGCGCCTGTTTTCGGATGCTCTGCTCTTTTCAAAACAGCGTCATCGAGGAGTACGGCGCACGCCATTGGGACGGCCTCAGGACGTTACCTGAAGGCCTTCCCCCGATGCTCCGCCCACGCTGGGCCGAGCTCCTGATGGTGCGAGGCACGTGTGCTCCCAGTTTTTGTGAACCCGACGTGGCGGCTGCGGATTGTGTTCAGTGCCGCCACAGTTGGGGGGTTGCTGCTGGCTTCGGCGAGGGCTGGGGAGACTGGTGGGGGGTGGCCCTGGGGTCTTGAGTGGACGACCAGGGTAGGCACTATCTGGCAGGCCGGGTTCGCGTGCGGCCGGCGCCATGTTGTATGGTGCGACCGCTGCAAGTCGCCGCTGTGTGCATGCGCGGTCAAGGACCCGGCAATTCTCCAGGCGTTTATATCGGGAAGGCCGTGCATTTTATGTGGCGCAACTGCTCGTCTCTCACCGGTTGGAGGATCAATGCTGGGTCCTTGCTGATATTTTTGTCTTAAAACTAGACACTTCCTCTGGACATAGCCTCAAAATCGGAGAATCCTGCCCATTATGCTTGACAGGATTCTCCGGTCGGCAACGCTGAAATTGCGTTCACCGATCGGCTGGAAAATCCACGTTTGCGCTGAAATCGGGGGCGGTGCCGCTTTTTCAATGCTCCGTCCCCTCAAAAACAGCGTACTCAAAGAGTACGCTCACGCCGTCGGGATGGCCTCAGGTCGTCACCTGAGGCCCTCCCCCGATGCTCCGCCCCCGATGGCAGAGTACCCGATGGTTGGAACGCATGTCCTTTTTACTTTTGTGAACCCGGCGTGGCGGCTGCAGACTGAGTCCAGCGGCGCCACAGTTGGGGAGGGGGGGAGGGCGTGTTCCGTTGGCGGGGGCTGGAGGCACTGGTGTGGGGTGTTCAGGGTGTGGCGAGGCTGATTACAGGGGGGTAGTTTTTGTCAGGCCGCCGCTGTGCACATGCGCGGCCACGGACCTGGCCATTCTTAAGCCCTATCCGCAGTTAAAGCTGGGGGCTTTACGCTGCGTTCCTGCTAGCGCCGCGCCGGACGGGGGATCAGTGCAGCTTTTGCGCCATTTTTCGGGTGTAAAACGCCACTGTTCCCACTCTGGCGTCAGCACTTAGTCTGCAAATCGGAGAATCCAGCCCATCTGCTGTCGCTTCTGGTCGGAAGACGCCACACAACTACCTTTACTTTAATTTAACAGGTGGCAGCGGCCACCATTCTCAATGTAAAAGCCAGCAGCGGCCATTGGGTGCTTCTCCCGTAATCGGGACATCCCCAAGAATGGCTCGACTGATTGCTCCACAACCCTTCAACATCCACCTGCGGGTCACGACCCACACTTTGAAAAAGTCTGCACTGGAGGGCTACTGGCAGCACTGAAGAAAGCAGATAAGCTGAGGAACAAGGATGGCAACCAGAATGAAGGAACAAGTGGAACATTTCAGGAGGATCTTCAGTCTTCATAACAGGGGCATGGGTCTCACCTGCCAGTATGAGAAATCACTAGAAACCTGCACTGCCTCTTTTCGGGAAGATGTACTGAGCCATATGTCAATAAGGGAGTGGCAAACTCAGTGGAAGGATTTCCCCTGGAATCAAGGCTCCAGGGGTGCAGTCATGCCTGCTGATAAATCAGAGGCTGGCAGCTCCATGCTTAGAAGTGCCATAGGGAAGGCCATGGTGGGATGAGGCCCTTAAGTGGTCATTAATTGGCCACTTCAGGGCCTCAATTGGTAGCGGATGGCAATGACGACAATGGGCCTTCCCACCCACAACTTAATTCCAGCAGAATTGGAAAGGCGGCAGTATTCTGCTTCACCCACTTCCTGCATCAAAGTTCAGCAAAAGAGAAAGAAGAAGATAACACCAATTCATTCTGTTTCTTTCCACATGTGCTGCCTGATGCTGAGCATTTCCAGTATTTTTTGTTTTTATTTCTAATTTTTTGCTGGTGTGCTTAATGGGTAACTATTTGGCCCTGACCCAGATATCTGTGCTGAGTCAATCAGTGGGGCACTGTTAGAATGGAACCTGTAGAGCAGTAACGTTGCTCAGACTGCAACTTTGTGAATTCCACGTTTAACCTCACATGTGCAGACTCCAGAAGTTGCGATCCGATTTCCTCCATGATAACGGTGAACGCAAATAACCTCATGGCTATTTTCAACACAACATCCAAGGCAATATAAATTCAAGGTCCTTACATATGGCAAAAAAAATCAAGAAAAAAAATGCAAAGATGTACATTAAATGCTTCTTACTTAATTTCACTCGAGATTATATGCTTTGGCATTCTTTTATTGTGGGTTTCCCCTATCTTCAGAGGTGATTGGCTGCTGTGTTGCAAATCTATTAAATGGAGATTAAGATAATAATCAGTGCTGCTACAGCCTCAGATATCAAGTGCTTTTCTGGCTGGTTATGGAGATACTGAATATCTTTATCTCCATGACCGAATGGTATTTCAAAAGTTTACATGTATTAATTCAAATTTAGTTCCACATTTTGCTCCAAGAAACAGACGCGTTAATTCAGATACCGATAGCTGCAACACCATTTAAGGCAGTTGCTGACAGCAGATTCCAGAATAGGCATCATCCTCGATTTGGAAGTGAAAGGCAGCATTTCTTCTGAATCCAGAGTTTCCATTTCCGATGCACTCCTTGGTTCATGGGGCTACATGTAGGCACAGGCCCAATTACTAACTTGCATCGGGTCAAAGTGCTTAACCCAAATTTCCACTGAGCTGAAGGTTGCAGATTGAATGGATCAAAGTTTAGTATGAAAATGCTGAACAGCAGCTGGGATCCCTCAGTGGAAATAACAACATGTCAACATGGGGCGCTGGCCAGCAAATGTATGAGCAGGTGAGCATGTCAACACCAGGGAAGAATGTAGTAAATGCCATCGCACAAATTTTATTTAACTTTATTCTCAGTTTCCCTCCAGCTTTTTAACCCCTCTTCTGAATTCAGTTATCCTGCTTGGAATGCAGTGAAGAGTTCACTCAAGAGGCAGTGGAGGGTGTTTCAGACAAGCCTGATGCTACTTTTCATTTATAGGTACATGTGCCTGTTTCAGCAAAAGGCAGTGAGGAGTAGGATCCTGGCCGATAGTCCTGTTCTCAGACCCAGGAATACAAAGGATATTTTAGCCCCACCCAAATTCGAGCATGTCCAACATGAAACACAGCAATCAAAACCAAGTGTTTTCAGCAAGATCCGAACTCACTGCCAGTCCTTTTTGACGGAAGCACACAAAGCTGTTTGTAACCTCAGTTTGGGAGTGAGGACAAGAGAAGAAACATGGAGAGAGGAGAGGGAGAGGGAAAGGAGAGAGGAAGTGAGAGAGGAGTGTGTGCGCGGTGCAGTGGGAGAGAGGGAGACAGAGAGAGGAGGGGGGAGTGATAGATGAGAGGAAGACAGAGAGGGAGAGGGAGACAGAGAGAGGAGGGGGAGTGAGAGAGGAGAGGAAGGTAGAAAGGGAGAGTGAGATAGAGAGAGGAGAGAGTGAGTTAGGAGAGGGAGACAAAGGGATAAAGGGAGTGGGAATAAATAAGTGGGAGGGCTTCAAACCTTTGGTTGAGGGGGTGTGAATTTTCTGCAGTGGGATATGATTTCATTATGTAATAATAATAATCTTGATATAATAATCTTTATTGTCACAAGTAAGCTTACACTGCAATGGCGTTACTGTGAAAATCCCCATGTCGCCACATTCCGGCACCTGTTCGGGTACACAGAGGGAGAATTCAGAATGTCCAACTCACCTAACAGCACGTCTTTCGGGACATATGGGAGGAAAATGGAGGACCGGGAGGAAACCCACGCAGACACGGGGAGAACGTGCAGACTCCGCACAGACAGTGACCCAGCCGGGAATCGAACTTGGGACCCTGGAGCTGTGAAGCAACAGTGCTACCCATTGTGCTACCGTTGATAGCAGGAGGCAGGTAGTCTGTGTATCTTAAAGGAGATCAGTGAGTATATTTCAATAGTAATTGGCTGTAAGGTTCATTGGGATGTTCTAAAAGGCATTATAGAAATGCAAGTTCTTTCTCATCCTTTTCATCAGCCAAACTCACACAACAGAAACTGGGGAAGAAACACATGAAAATTTACTGCAGGAATGCACAGAGACCAGGGAAGCAGTGAGGAACTTACAAGCCAATCGTGTAAGCAACTTCCTGTATCCAGGGTGGTGTGGTGGTGAATGCACGGTGACCATCAACCATTATGGGGTGATTTTGAGCCCAGCTTAACCATCAGTGAGAACTGCGACGCAGGTGGAGAATTTGGCGCGAATCGGAAAGCGTGATTTCTCCAGGGAGATCATGATTTCCGATGAGAAATCTGCCGAGGGGGGGCGGGATCCTCATTTTAATAGATTATAATTTCATTAGCAGTACTCGCACCGGGACTTCCCCACTCACTGAATATTCATCGGTCACCTTTGTGACCTGGTGACCTCACCTCTGAAGGGGATATTGGAGGTGAGCACTCGGGTCACCATTACCATCCAGGGTACCAGTCACATAGGGGGCAGCGGAGAGGATGCAGAGGGCTCTGACAGGCTCAACTTGGTGATAGGGACTGGGACTACGGCGCAGTGTCACTGTCCGTGTGGAGTTTGCACATTCTCCCCATGTCAGCGTGGGTTTCATCCCCACAACCCAAAGATGTGCAGGTTAGATGGATTGGCCACGCTAAATTGCCCCTTAATTGGAAAAAAAATAATAATTGGGTACTCTAAATTTAAAAAAACCACTTGGGGTGGGGAGGGGGAGTCAGTCTCGGCATCCTTCGGGGGAGGGGGGGGGGTCACTCGCAGGTCTTAGCGGCTCTTCATGTCTGTGAGCCTCTAGGTGTAAAGTGGTCCGGTGGCTGGTTTACAGGCAGCTTTTCCCGTGTCCTCCTTGCTGGGCTTGTGGCGAGATCACCGCTGAGGGATTACCCTCCAGAGTGCCAGCTGGAGTGGGGTCCTATGAGAAGCTAGGCTGCATGGACAGAGTGAGGGACTCTGACAAGGGGTGGTTTCCAGCCTCATGAGGACTGAAGACCTTCACACAAAGGGTGGGTGGGGGCCGAGGACGACTGCAGTGAGAATGAAGCCCCGTACTCAGGCACGGTATGAGAGCATGAGCTGTATGGAGGTTCATGGCCACTGGTTATGGAGGCCAGGCTGTCAGGGATTAGTGTCTGGGTGGCTGGCTGTTCCAGTTAGAAGGCTTGTTTAATCCTCAGCCTATGTGAGCTGGGGGAATGAGGTGCCCGCCAAGGAAGAGGTTGACATCCTAATTGCAATCTTCACACGATTCAGGTGTACCTCGCCTGCCACAAGGGGAACCATTTGCCTGATCAGCTCCTGAGATTTCCTTAATGAGTCAATTGTGCCAATTAAGTCAGCATTGCAATGCATGAGTGTGCAAATGATTGGCGCACAATAGTTAACCTTAAGTCTCATTTGTGATTTGCTTTTTATTTAAGGTAGTTTCCCTTTAATGGACTGTCCCTTAATTTGTCCCTCAGTTTATTTGATTTAGTTTACTTGGTTATTTATGCTGATCAAAATAGTTGAATGTGTTGCCCCCACGTATTGAACTCCAATGTTCATAATTATATCTATATAAAATTACATCGACATAACAGAGAGTTAACGCATATGTGGTCCCCAGTGCAATGTCTTAGAATGTATGGTGAAGTCTCTCATCACTCATCCCATTCAAGGCCATGATGGGGGCATCATCCAGGTCCTCGGTGAGGTTGGAATGCTGGCCCGTTGAATGCCCTCGGCTGCCCAAACCCCTCACACTTGGATTGGGGGAGTTAGGGACCACTGAGACTCTTAAGGGACAAAGAGATTCATTCAGGTGGAGTTGAGAGGGACAACTGTGGAGAAGTGGCAGTTGTTTGACAGGAAAGGGTGTGAGGCTTAGTGGAAAGGCTAACATAGGAGGATGCTTATAGGTAGATGTACCAGTTGCTGAGAGGGCTGAGGGTCAGGACACGACCAGGAATCCTCATCATTTAATTTGATGTTCAGTTCCTTTCAGTTATTGATTCTGGAGAATCATGGAGCCAGTTAATTTTGCAATTCTATTGGTTGCAATCGACCAGCAGCAGTGACATCGACGTACCTCTGCACGTGGCCAGGAATAGTGCCCTACAGAGGAGGGGAGGCATGACCAGAGCCTTGGAGGAGACACTACTGCCAAGGGTATTCCGACACTAAACCTCCTACGTCCAGGTGTCAGAGCTTCAGTTCCGGAGAAGACTGCGTCTGACCCGGGGGACGGGGCAACCACCTGTGCAGGTGACGCAATAGTTGGCACCAGATAGACTGGTAGGTCACCTATTGCTATGGCCCTGATAGTTACTGCCATTCTGAACTTCTATGCCAACAGCTCATTTCAGGGTTGTGCCATTGACCTATGTGGCATTTCCCAGTCAGCCGCGCACAAGTGCATAAGGGAGGTCACAGATGCGCTATTTGCGAGTGTCCACATGTACATTAGCTTGGACCGGATCAAGAATGCCAGGACCATGGACTACACCCAGATAGCAGGCATGCCCCAGATGCGGGGTGTCATAGACCCACATGGCTCTGCGGTCTCCATGGCAGCATGGGGTGTCATTTCAGAATCGCAAAGGATGCCGCTCCTTCAATGTCCAGTTCAACTCTGACCATGCGATTCGCACCATGCATGTGTGCGTCCATTTCCCGGCGAGCGTCCATGATAATTACATCTTGCAGTGCTTAAAGGTCCCAGCCATCATTGAGGGAGAGCAGTGGCTGGAGGGATGTCTCTGCGAGGACAAAGGACATCCCCTCAGGAGGTGGCTCATGACTCCAGTATGAAGGCCACAAACACCCTCACTACAACGAGGCTCATGCGTCAATGCGCATTCTGGTCGAGCAGGTGATTAGACTGCTCAAGATGCGGTTCCGGTGCCTGGACAGGTCGGGGGTGCCCTTCAGTACAACCCCCATAGGGTGTCCCACATCATAGTGATCTGCTGCGCTCTGCGCAAACTGGCACTGAAAAGAGTGAGCAGCTGGACCAGGAGGAGATGGAGGAGTACCACATCTCCTCGGCGGAGGAGGAAGTTGAGGAGGGTGGTGAGAGAGGAGGAGGAGGAAGGACCTCGGGTGATGGCCAGGATTGAAATGGGGTGAAGGTCTATGAGGCCTTCAGCACCTGGGTTTGGGGATGACCAGGACTAGGGAGTGAAGAATTCTCCCACTGTGTGGTCTGACATCAACTCTCTAATGTGATGCCTGCGAGAGGTCCTCATAATGGTTCCTACATTCATGGGCAGGGCACTGAAGCCAGTGTACAGACTCGGCAGTAGAATGATGATGACTTGCATTGAGGACAGAGCGATGCTCCTCTCATCCTCATTGATACGTCTGACTCCTGCCTGACAGAGTACAGAAGGTGTCCTGCCAATGAATGGGCTTCTCTTCGGGTTTCGAGACGTTGAATGACAAATCTCAGCTACTACTGCCCCCACTGAGGTCAGGGGTACTGATGTTTTTCTCCACCTTGTGTATGAGGTGGACAGGCTCTCAACACGTTGTCAGCCCTTGGCCTCCTCACATCTAGAGGAGATTGGCAGACGTGAGATGCCTGAATTTTGATGTATTTTTGGGGGGCGGTGTTACTTTCCACGGATGGGGGTTTAGAGTTGTGGAGCTGGGGTTCTGCACCAGGAGGGACGCGGCATTACTGCAAGGTCAGTGAGGGAGGTGGGAGAGACATAACAATATTATGCACAGTGGAATGCGGAGCATGACGCCATGACATGACATTGTGGAATTTCCATATGGATGAACAAAGTCATTTTTAATACAAATGCGCTGTTAGACTGGGTACTTACCTCCACAATAGAATACAAAGAATCCCAACGGTGCAGGAGGTGGCCATTTGGCCCATAGATTCTGCATCAACCCTCGGAAAGAGCCCAACCCAGGCCTACTCGTCCGCCCCATCCCCGCAACCGTTTGCATTGACAATGGCCAATCCGGTGAAACTGCACATCTTTATAACAATCTTTATTATTGTCACAAGCAGGCTCACATTAACACTGCAATGAAGTTACTGTGAAAATCCCCTAATCGCCACATTCCGGCGCCTGTTCAGGTACACAGAGGGAGAATTCAGAATGTCCAATTCACCTAACAGCACGTCTTTGGACTATGGGAGGAAACCGGAGCACCCGGAGGAAACCCATGCAGACACGGGGAGAACGTGCAGACTCCACACAGACAGTGACCCAAGCCGGGAATCGAACCTGGGACCCTGGCACTGTGAGGCAGAAGTGCTAACCACTGTGTCCCTGTGGACTCCCACTAGTGCCTGGACAATGCAGTTGAAGTTCTGCACCTTGGAGGTCATTCCCTCCGTCATGGAGGTCATTAGCTGAGCCATGGTGCGTCCATCCTGCAGCATAGAGTGCATGTCCTGCACCAAGGACTCCCCTGTGGATACTACCCTCGCAGTGTTGGCCGCATTGTGTAGGAGTGATGGCACCACCTCTTCGGACAGAAGGCGATGGGACTCCTCCACTCGGCCTTGCAGTCCAAGGAGGGATGTAGTACTGCCTTCCTGATGCTCACAACTTTGCCGTTGCAGTTCAAGCAGCTCTGGGATGACTGGACCCAGGGATATGTCATTGGCCAGGGGCTCAGATGAATCCTGGGCTCCCGCTCTGAATGCCGGTTCCCTGAGACGATCCTTCCTCCACCTTCTGTGGATCTTCAGCTGTGAGGTACTCACCAGTAAGTGTTAAGTAAGAATTGTTAGATAAGAAGGATGGTTCCTCGCTAATGTAAATAAGGCCCCTAGCTAATGTAATTTTTCTTTTCAGAAAGTAACTAGCTTAATCAAGAAGGACATCATGGCAGGAGACCTCAGGCCTGCGATATGCTCTTCATGCACAATATGGGAAATGAAAGACAATTCATCATCCCTGGTAACCATGTGTGTAGAAGGTGTGTCCAAATGGAGCTTCAAGCTAACCAGATTTCATTGCTGGAGCTGCGGGTGGACTAACCGTGGACATCCGTGATGCTGAGGAAGTCATGGATAGTGCATTTAGCAAGGTGGCCATACTACAGATGAGAATTGGACAGGATAAAAAGGAATGGGTGGCTACCAGGAACAGTAAAAGACTCAGGAAGCAAGTGCAGGAGTCCCATGTGGTCACCCTGCTCTGAAACATATATACCTCATTGGGTACTGCTGGGGGGATGATGGCCTCAGGGGAAAGCAACAGCAGCCAAATCCAGAGCACTGTTGGGAGAAAAACAAGTGGCAGGCTGCAGTGATAAAGAATTCAATAGTTATGGGTACAGACAGACGCTTCTGTGGCAGCAAACGTGAATCAAGGATAGTATGTTGCCTCCCTGGTGCCAGGTTCCAGGATGTCACAGAGCGGCTGCAAGGCGTTATGGGGAGGAAAGGTGTACAGCCAGTGTCCGTGGTACACATTGGTACCATGACACAAGTAAACGAAAGGATGAGGATCCTCAAGCTGATTACAGGAAGTTAGGAGCTAAACTAAAATGCAGGACCTTAAATGTAGTAATCTCAGGATTACTCCCAGTTCCATGCGCTAGAGAAAGCAAGAATAGGAGGCTAGATCAGGTAAATGCATGGCTGGAGAGATGGTGTAGCCGAGAGGGATTCAGATTTTTGAAGCAGTGGGATCGGTTCTGGGGCAAGTAGGACCTGTACAAACCACATGGGTTGCACCCAAGCAGACCTGGGACCAATATTCTAGTGGGGGCTTTTGCTAGTTCTGTTGGGGAGTATTTAAACTAGTGTGGCACAGGGATAGGATCCCAGGAGTACGGTCATATAGGTCAAACTCAGATCAGGAAAATTGAGGTAGACCTTTAGCTAGTGATATAGAAGATATAATGATAAACCTGGAATTACAGGAGAAGCAAAGTAAGTTAAGTGTCCAGCAAGGGAAAATGGTGGGGTTAAACTGTTTCTCCTTTAATGCAAGGGGTATTATAAACAAGACGATGAGTTAAGAGCACAGATAGACACGTGGCAGCAGGATGTCATTGCAATAACGGAAACCTGGCTAAAGGAGGGACACAATTGGCAACTCAATATCCCTGGATACAGAGTTTTCAAGCAGGACTGAGCGGGAGATAAAAAAGGAGATGGAGTAGCACTAATGGTTAAAAAATTTAGCACTAATGGTTAAGGAATCAATTCCAGTTGTGAGAAGGGATGATATACTAAACGGGACAACAAACAAGGCTTTATGAGTTGAATTTAGAAATAAAAAAGGAGCAGTCACACTATTGCCAGTATTCTATAGACCCCGAATTGTGAAAGTGAGATAGAAGAGCAAATTTGCAGGCAAATGTCAACCTGTAAGAACAAGAGGGCAATAATAGTAGGAGACTTTAACTGTCCCAATATCAACCTGGAATCAAACAATATAAGGAAAAATTCATGCAGTGTATCCATGAAAATCTTTCACCCAATTAGTGACAAACCCAACGAGAGGAGGTGCAATTCTAGACCTAGTCTTGGGGAATAAAGAAGGGCAAGTGGGTGAAGTGACAGTTGGCGACCATATTAGGGATAGTGATCAAAATTCAGTTAGATTCAGTATTACCATGAAAAAGGACAGTGTAAAAGCAGCAGTAAAAAGTTTTGAACTGGGGGAAGGCAAATTTTGTAGAAGTGAGAAGGGACTTGGCTGAGATGGACTGGCCAGCATTGCTAGAGAATAAATCAGTGGAAAACCAGTGGGGAGCACTAAAAAGCGAGATCCTAAATGTACAAAGTGGACATGCCCCCTCCAGGAATAAGAATAGTACTGTCAAATCGAAACCCCTCTGGTTGTCAAATGGAAAAAGAAAGTGTACGATAGGTATAAAGAACTAAGCACTGCAGATAGCCTAGACGAGTATAAAAAGTGGACGGACAAAGTCAAAACAGAAATAAGGAAATCAAAGAGAGGTCATGAAAAAAGATTAGCAGGAAAGTTAAAGATAAATTATATTAATGGTAAAAGGTTAGTTAAGGAAAAAGTGGGACCTATCAGGGATAAATAGGGGAACGTGTGTGGTGGATGCAGAGGCTGTGGGAAGGGTTTTAAATTAATATTTTGTCTCTGTGTTTACAAAGGAAATGGATGATCAGATATAATAGTTCAGGAGGAACACTGTGAGATAGTGAATGGGACAACCATTTAAAAAAAAAATGTTTTAAAAATAAATTTAGAGTACCCAATTCATGTTTTTTCTCCAATTAAAGGGCAATTTAGCATGTTCAATCCACCTACCTTGCACATTTTTGGGTTGTTGGGGCGAAACCCACGCAAACACGGGGAGAATGTGCGAATGGGACAATCGTAAAGAGAGAGGAAGTACTCGAAAGATTGAAATTTTTGAAAGTTGAAAAGTCGCCAGGGCCAGATGGGTTGTTTCCAAGGCTACAAAAGGAGGTCAGGGAAGAGATAGTAGATGATCTGAGGATGATTTTCCAATTATCATTAGACATAGGGGAGGTACCGGAGGACTGGAGAAATGCAAACATGGTTCCATTGTTTAAAAAGGGATCAAAGGAAATTCCAAACAATTATAGGTCTTACGTCAGTGGTGGGAAAATTAGTAGAATCAATCCTGAGAGATAGGATTAACTGTCACATAGAAAGGCATGGACTGGTCAGGGGTAGTCAGCATGGATTTGCTAAAGGAAAGTCTTGCCTCACAAATTTGATCAAATTCTTTGAGAAAGTGACAAGAAAGGTTGCTGAAGGTAGTGCAGTGGATGTTCTGTACATGGATTGTAGCATTTGACAAACTCCCACATGGCAGATTGGTCAAGAAAATGAAAGCCCATGGGACACCGGGCAATGTAGCAAACTGGGTAAAAAGTTGGCTTTGTAACAAGAAACAAAGTGTAATGGTCGATGGCTGCCCTTGCAATTGAAAAATTGTTTCAAATGGTATTCCACAGGGCTGGGTGTTGGGACCCTTACTGTTTGTGTTATATATTAACGATTTGGACATGAACGTGGAGAGCATGATTGGGAAATTTTCAGATGACACAAAGGTTGGCCGAGTGGTGGACAGTGTAGAAGATAACTATAATCTTCAAAACGATATAGATGGATTGGTAGAGTGGGCTATAAAGTGACAGATGTAATTTAACACAGAGAAGTGTGAGGTCATGTATTTAGGGAGGTCAAACAGTTGTAGGGAGTACACAATAAATGGGAATATACTAAGAGAAGTAGATGAAGTGAGAGATCTTGCCGTACAAGTACACAGGTCCTTAAAGGCATCAGTTCAAGTAGACAAGGTTGTTAAGAAAGCATATGGAATGCTCTCCTTCATTGGCAGAGGTATAGAATATAAAAGTGAGGATATAATATTATAATTGTGTAAAACACTGGTGAGGCCACAACGGGAGTATTGTGTGCAGTTCTGGTCACTGCATTACAGGTAGGATGTTATTGCTCTGGAGAGAATGCAGAGGAGGTTTACAAGAATGTTGCCAGGGCTGGAAAAGTGTGTCTATGAGGAGAGATTGGATCAGTTTTTTTTTTTTCCCCTTGGAACAAAGAAGGCTGAGGGGTGATTGAAGTGTACAAAATTATGTGGGGAAGAAGTGGGATGGACAGGATAAAATTATTTCCCTTGGTGGAGAATTCTAGAACCAGGGGACATAGCTTCAAGATAAGTGGCAGATGGTGTAGAGGGGACATGAAGAAGAACATTTTTACGCAGAGGTTAGTGGGAGTCTGGAATTCACTGCCCGAGTTGGTGGTGGAGGCAGAGACCCTAAACTCTTTTGAAAAGCACCTGGATCTGCACCTTAAGTGCTGTAAGCTACAGGGCTATGGACCAGGTGCAGGGAGGTGGGTTTAGAAAGGGCACCTGGGTATCCTCGGGCTGACATGGACAAGATGGCTGTAACTTTTCTATGATTCTATGAGTGACCCAGAAGGCTGCCTACCAGTTATTCCCACCAATGTGTGAGTATGTGCACTGGTGGAGGGTGCGGATGACAGCTGTAATGCCCCCTCGATGCTTGTTTCTGAGATATCTCTCTCAGAGCTGCTCGGATCTGTGGTGCCCTGACGGTGCAAAAATGGTCCAGGCTGGTTGACGGATTGATCTGCAAGGGAAGCAAGGGCATTAGTGCATCACAGGAATAAATGATGGGAGGAAGTGGACTCACGTGAGGCTTGCACCATGACTGCATGATGGTTCTCACTTTTGTCTGCTGTCCCCACTTTGGCCCTCTGCCGAGGTGCGGTACTGCTCCTCGCCTGCCAGCTCAAGGGCTTGCTCCTCAAAAACTATTCGGATTCTCAGCTCGGGCATGACTCCGGTAGGCTGTGTCCGCTTATGTCAGATATGTTCAGGTTTATCCTGCAATGAGACAGATGGGAAGAGTGCCTGGATCATGAAGTCTGGCATATGTGGGACGTGAGTGGGAGCAGGAATGTGAGGGGCAGATTATCTGCTGGGGCAAACATGGGACGTAGGGATAGCAGGGGTTGGAGAAGTGTTGGGACACAAAGTGGCTGGGTGAGAGATCACCATGGAGGTGTGATGGGTGTGTGAAGGAGTGCAGTGGGGGAGATGAGGAGGCAGACTTACCCTGGCTGCGGAAAGAAAGTCATCCATCTCCTTTTGGCACTGTTGCCCCATCCTCTCATGGCACTCACTGGTGACCTTGGTGAATGGTCATCTGCTGGAATCCGGGTAGAGGATGTCACGTCTCTGCTCCATACCATCCAGGGGTTTGGTCAGGGCCCCCTCTGTGAACCTTGGTGCTGTCTTCCTGGCAGTCACACCACCCCGAGTGGACTTGGAACAAGTGCTGGGGAGGTGTATAAAAGGAGCTGATTGCAGGATCCAGTTTTCCCAAGACGAGTAAATGAGAAGCAAACCACCATGAGCACAGCAAGAATCACGTGAGAATAAACATTTGTTAAAGAGGCTGATTAGACGGTGAGTTTCCTTCCGCCGCCAGTGGTGAGATTCTCATTGGTTTGCTCACCAGAACTGACACTTTGACAAAATATGGTAAGATTCTGCCCACTGCCATATACACACACAGGGCGAGATTCTCTGGCCGTGCCAGCCAGGTAAGCAGTAATTCCCACGCGAGGACAATGGACTTTTACATGGTTCGCGTCCCGCCCGTGGCAATCTTGTGTCAGGTGGGGTGGAAGAATCCAACCAACAATGCCACACACACAAATACAATGTCATACACACACAATGAAACACACATGCATTTGACAGATAAAGACACAATGTCATACACGCACAATGACACACAATATCATACGCACACAATGACACAATGTCATACACACACATACACTTTGGCACATGAAGACACACAATGTCATACACACACAATGACACCCACAATGTCATACACACACATGCACTTTGACACATAATAATAATCTTTATTATTGTCACAAGTAGGGTTACATTAACACTGCAATGAAGTTACTGTGAATGTACCCTAGTTGCCACACTCTGGCGCCTGTTCAGGGACACTGAGGGAGAATTCAGAATGTCCAATTCACCTAATAAGCACATCTTTCGAGACTTGTGGGAGGAAACCGGAGCATTCGGAGGAAACCTACACACACACACACACTGTGCAAACTCCACACAGCCAATGACCCAAGCGGGAATTGAACCTGGGATCCTGGCGGTGTGAAGCAACAGTGCTAACCAGTGAGCTACCATGCTGCCCACAAAGACACACAGTGTCGTGCACACAAATTGACACACACAATGTCATACACACACATGCACTTTGACACATAAAGACACAGTGTCATACACACACAATGTCATACACACACATGCGCATTGACCCACACACAATGTCATAACAATACACACACAATGATACAAGCACACACAAACAATGACATACACACCATACACAATGATATGTTTACACATTCAAACACATACTGCTCGCAATGACAGACACCATTTCTGTTCCCAGAAGTCACTGGACTGTAATTTGGAGAGATTTTCTCTTCCTTTGCTGGACACCGAGTTACAGGAAAGTGCTGGGCTACATGAGGCAAGTGGGAACTGAAGATTCGCTCACAGAGATCCTTGTGCCCACGTACTCCAGGAAAAGGAGGTGCGCTCTCACTGACCTCCCTCAAACCCTGACAAGGTCAGCACTGGGGAGGATCAGCGGGCACATCGCCAACATAACTGACAGGAACAGAGCCAAAGGATTTTCAGTGCCCCCTCGTGTTATGTGCTTCCCGCTGCACATTTTGCAGTACAGGATGTTTATAGATGCAGGAAAGCATGATGTAAATCTGCAGACTTCAGCCGTCACCAGCAAAGGGTTAATATTGTGTTTAGTAATAAATCTGGAAAAAACCCGAATGTTTTTGATGATGGCGCAATCTTTTCTGGTTGAGGATGGAGCAAGAGGAATGGGTCTTCAATCACTCTGGTTGATTACTTATGCTCACATTTACTTTTATCATCAAGAAAGATGGACCAACAGCTGCACCTAGTTTTAATCTACTCTTTCTATTTTGTACCTTCCCCAGTCAGATACATTCTCCAAATTAGTCATGTAATCAAGAATAAACAGCATGCATTGAAAGTGAACCATATATTGTATATACTTTAGTTGAAATCTGTGAAGAATGTTGACCAGATAATTGACTTGAACCATGTACCCCCTTCCCACATCACCTTCCTCATTCACACACTTACCCCCCAACTTTCACCCCACATGTTCATAATCCAAGCTTAGCATCATCTTTTCACAACATCAGAGAGGGTTTGACAGGGTAATCACAGAGAGGTTGTTTCCCCCTGGCTGGACACTGGACATCTCTTCCCGCAGGAGGTTGTGAATCTTTGGAATCCTCTACCCCAGAGGGTTGCGGAGGCACAATCATTGAGTATATTCAAGAATGAGAGTGATAGATTTCCGGGCGCTAAGGGAATTACGGGATATAGAGATAGGACAGAGAATGGAGTTGAGGTATAAACTTAGCCAGGGGGCAATATTCAACCCGCATTAATGGTCAGCGAGAATGGTGACACGGGAGCAAATTACGGCGAGATCGTGCTTTCTGATTTTCCAGGCATCTTGCAAGTGGCGTAACGGGAATCCCACCACAGAAGGTGGGGAATCTCATTTAAGTACATAAGCATCTTATTAACAAGCCCTCCCACCGGGACTTCCCCCCTCACTGAATATTCATCAGGCGTCGACGTGATGTTATGATTTGCAACAGCTGCATAAAAACGAGTCCCTGGCGACCTCGCCGCCGAGGGGGATTTCAATCATGAGCGTCAGGTCGCCATCACGCTCCAGGGTACCAATTACAGAAGGTACAGCGATGAGGACGCAGAGGATTGAAATATGTTCAAGTCGGTGCTGGGGTTCAGTCTTGGCATCTCAGGGGTTGGGGTCACTCACAGGCTTTAACAGCCCTTCGTGTCTCTGAGCCTCTAGGTGTAAAGGGGTCTGACGGCTAGTTTGCAGGCAGCGCTTCCCAACCTCTCTGCTGGGCTTGTGGCAATATCACCGCTGAGGGATTGACCTTCCAGAGTGGCAGCCGGAAAGTGGGTGGGAGCAGGTGAATCCACAGGGTCAGCATTGAGGATGACTGTGAGGTTTTCGGGTGAGGTCTTATCAGGGGCCAGGCTGCGTGGACAGAGTGGGAACTCTGAGATGGAGTGGATACCAATATCATGATGAATGAAGACCCTCACCCAGGAGTGTGGGGGGGTGGGGGGGAGCGACTGAGGTGAGAATGTAAGTAAAGTCGTCATAGAACAAAGAGAACAAAGAAAATTACAGCACAGGAACAGGCCCTTCGGCCCTCCCAGCCTGCGCCGATCCAGATCCAGTCATAGCCCAAGGTGACCATTGGCTGCTTTCCTCTTTGAGGGGGAGAGCTGACTGGTGGTGATTTAACCTGAGGATCACCTTGCCGCAGGGGAGGGGCAAGGTTGAGAAGGCAGGGCCCATCATGAATAACCTCAGCCGGTACCGGAATTGAACCCCCCCCCACACTCAGGCTGCGGGAATGCCTGGAACTTCAAGGCCACTAGTTATGGAGGCCAGGCTGTCAGAGATTAGTGTATGGTTGGCTGGCTGTTCAATTATTTAATCAATAGCCCATTTGAGCTGGGGGAAGAGGGTTCGCTCTAAGGATGAAATTGACTGCAAATTATAGTCTTCACACACATCAAGTGTGCCTTACATGCCACAAGGGGTGCTCCCTGACCCTTGCTTGACATGTCAATTGTGCCAATTTAGTCAGCATTGTAATGCATGAGTGTGCTACTGTTTGACGTCCAATTGTTAATCCTTTGGATGTGTTGCCTCTAAGCATTTAACTCCAAGGCTGACACTCACATCTCTATAACAGTGAGGTAACTCAGATGTGGCCCGCAATGCAAGGTGTTATGGTGAAAGCATTCACAAGATGGCGGGTGGCAGTGATTCGCTCATCTGTGGGGTTAGAATGCAGATCCATTAAATGCACTCAATGGCCTTCACTCTGCACACCCTTTGGGTGAGTCATATGACCCGCTGAGGCTCTGAATGGTTGAAGAGCTTCATTCAGGTGGAGTTGGGCGGGGAACTGTGGGGAAGAGGCTATGGTGTGACAGGGGAGAGAATGGGACTCATTGGAAAGGCGTTCACAGAGAGGGATACACATGAGTGGCTGTCCCAGATGCTGAGAGGGCTGAGGGTCAGGGCAATGTCACAACTCCTCATCGCTCACTTTGATATTCACTTCCTTTTGTGACGATAGGTAGACTATCATCTGTATATAATATGAGTAGATCATCATCATCTGTATGTGTATTATAAATTATATGTTTGCATTGCTGCCTACGGCGCTGAGAACCCGGGTTTGAATCCCGGCCCTGGGTCACAGTCTGTGTGGAGTTTGCACATTCTCCCCGTGTCTGCGTAGGTTTCATCCCCACAACACAAAGATGTGCAGGTTAGGTGGATTGGCCACGCTAAATTGCCCCTTAATTGGAAAAAATAATAATTGGGTACTCTAAATTTATAAAAAAAGAGAAAAAATGAATAAATAAATTATATGTTTTCCTGTTGCAGTTCTAGCATCCGATCAGCAGATGGAGTGAGTATGCAGGCACGTGACCTGGATGCACCATGTGTCACAGGACAAGGTGTTAGCAAGGAGATGATAGCAGTCGCATATTAGAGTAGCACTGTAGTATCTTAGTGGAAGCTAGTGTTAGACCATTATTTCCAAATTGTATTAATCTTAGACATTATAGTAATCCTTTAGAGTAGTGTTAGAAATAAATAGTTTTGTTGTAAAACAAAGTCTAATGTTCTTTGTTAACACTACCACATCAAGATTCAATATCAGAATAATGAAAGAACATTACACCTTTCACTTTTTGATTCTGGAGAATCGTGGAAACAGTTGAGCTGGCAATTATTTGATTGCCATCGATTAGCAGCAACAGCAGCGACATCAGCATGCCATTGCACTTGGCTAGTACCAGTGCTCTGCAGAGGAGGGGGAGGCAGGGCCCGGTACTATTTCAGGAGCAGATCCACAGATGGAAGAACCTTGGAGGAGACACAACCAGCCATGGGTATTCCAGTGTAAAACTTCCTGTCTCCAGATGTCAGAGATGCAGTGCTGGAGAGACTTCTGTCCCAGGGGATGGTGGGAAACCTGTGCTAGGTAATGCAAACGTTGGTACTACATGGACTGCGAGGTCACCCATTGTCTGTGGCCCTGAAAGTTATTGCCGCTCTGAACGTCTTTGTCAACAGCTCATTTTAAGGCTGCACAGGTGACATGTGCGGCATTTCCCAGTCTACCACGCGGAAGTGCATAAGGGAGGTCACAGGTGCGCTATTTGCGAGGGCCCACAAGTACATCAACGGACCAGGTGAGCAGGCCATGGGCTTCAGCAAAAAGCTGGTATGCCCCGGGTACAGGATATCATCGACTGCCTCTGTGTTCCCCATGGTGGGATGTGGCGCCATTTATGAACCGCAAGGGATACCACTCCCTTAATGTCCAGATTGTCTGTGGTGTTTGCCCATTTCCCGGAGGCTGCTGGGATAGTTACATCTTGGGAAGCTCATCGAATCCAGCCGTTTTTGAGGGAGAGCAGTGGTTGGAGAGATGGTTCCTCGGGGACAAAGGGTACCCACCCAGGAGGTGGCTGATGACGCAATGGGGAGGCCACAAACACCTGCTGAGACTCGCTACAATGAGGATCAATCTTCACGCGTGCGCTGGTTGACCAGGTGTTTGGACTGCTCAAAACGCAGGGTGTCGTGTATCATAGTGGTCTGCTGCGCTCGGCACAATCTGGCACTACCGTGGGGCGAGCAGCTGGACCAGGAGGAGATGGAGGAGCATCACATCTCCTTGGGTGAGGAGGAAGTCGAGGAGGGTGGTGAGGGAAAACCCGCAGAGGAGGCAGAAGAAGGACCTCGGGCGATGGCCAGGGCCTGCATGGGGAGCTGAGCTGGGAATGCCCTCAAGCCTCTCGGTATGGGGACATAGGGAGTGAAGACCTCTCCCACCGTGGGGTCTGACATGCTTTCACTATATGGTGTATGGGGAAAGCCATCATGATGGTGGCTACATTTGTGGGCAGGGCGCTAAAGCGATTGGCCGGACGCTGCAGGAGAATAATGATGACTTGCAGTGAGGACAGAGCGATGGTCCTCTTATCTTCTTTGAATTGGCTGTCTCCTGCCTGACAGAGAACTGAACATAGCCTGCCACTGAACAGGGTAATCTAGAAGCCCAGAGAGACTAAGGGACACTTCTCAGCTGCTACTGCCTCCTCCGATGTCAGGCATCCCAGTGTTTTTCTCCACCTACTGATGAGGTCGACAGACCCTTACACAGTTCCCGGCCTGGCATCCTGATAAATTCCACCACACCACCATTCTCACTCATGGCTAACGTGGGCCCCAAATCACCCCAGCATCTTTAACACAGGAAAACATCTCCAAGGCACTCCTCAGGAGTAATCAACCAACATTTGAAACTGGGCTGCATATGGGCCATACACCATAGGACAGGTGACCAAAGGTTTGTCAAAAAAGTAGATTTTAAGGATCATCTTAGAAAGGTGGAGAGATGGAGATGTTTAGGGAGAGAATTCCAGAGTTTAGGGGCCAGTCATCTGAAGGGGTGGCCACCATTGATGGGGCAATTAAAATAGAGAATGCGCAGGAGGCCAGAATTGGAGGAGCGCAGAGATTGCCAAAGAGGCTGGAGGTGATTGCAGAGAGAGGTGAGGGCACAAGATCCGGAATGAATTTGAGGAAAAGGACAAGAATTGTTAAATAGAGGTGTTGCCAGACCGGAGCCTATGTACATCAGTGAGCAAAGGGGTGACGGGTGAACGGGACTTGTTTGCAGGTTAGGTCACAGGCAACAGAGGTTCGAGAGAGCTCCAGTCTGCAGAGGGAGGAAAATGGAAGGCCAGTCAGGAGAATATTGGAATCGTCAATTAACTTACCACCCCAGACTAGAAGGGGAGAGGGGCCAGATTAACCCCAAATACTATCCTTCTGGAAAATGCAAATGTTGGCCCCACACTTAAAACCTGGTCCAGGTTAATGCATGAAAAATGCCCTATTTAACCATCGGGGATCCTCATCAGAACAGATTACGGTCTGTCAGAAAGGAGAAAAGAACATAGGATTGTAAAGAAGGTAAGTAACATTATTCAGGTGACTGAATAATGCTAATGGAGATGAAATGTATAAATGGAAATAAGCTTGATGCACAGATCTTGCTTCTATCTCAAACAATTTAAATGCATGCTACACCTCCAGTTTCATATTTCTGTGTCTAAATGTACAAATATTTGTTCACATCTGATGTGTACTTGCTTTCAATTAAATATTTGGTGCAACATAACATGTGGATTGCAAGACGTACCTCAGTTACAGATTGTTAAAGCTACCCAGTCAGTTTTGTGTTCTTTCTCAAAACAGTTGTACTGTTTTTCCACAGTCTGACTACGACATAATGACTTTTAGCATTTGACTCCGCCTCCCGGAAAAGGCTATAGGCACAGACTTCTGTTTAAGTGCACAGACATTGGATTCGACAAGGAATTTGCTAAATTAGAGAGACCTATCGAGTTCCTTGACAAATAAAACCAGTGCACTTTTTACTGATCCATTTTTAAAACAAATGTCAACTGCTCCTGTTGGTAATTACAGTTTGAAAGTAGATTAACCCTTCACCTTCAGCATCCTGAATGACCAGGCTGCAAAGGCAATGGAAGAGTTGGTGGAAAAACATGTCTGGCAAGAAAGAGTTAACACAGGGTTCATGTGCCCTAGGGTCAGTGATTAATCCACAGACTGGTGCTTTACCCTTAAGGCTAGAAATCTTTCTTTCACAAATGACAAAATTGGGGACATTAGGCCTAGACTTCAATAAATAAGGAGCTTAAAATACAAACCTCAACTCTGGACACACACACACACAGTATTTCACTGACCACAGAGGACAAAACCCTGAGGGTGACCATGTTGTCAAAACATAGCTGACGCGCTTTCGACAAAGCCCAATAAAAGTGGATATGTCTGCAGATTCCAGCTCTGAGCTATGGAGGTTACTCTGTGTCAACTCCGTTTAAATTGACCTCCCTCCCACCGATCCCCTCATCCCTTCCCACCCTACACCACAACCCACCGTTTGTGTAACACGAACAGCAGGAGGCTGGTAAAGGTTCCTACACAGTGGGAGTAAAGATATGAAGTGAAATAAATGGGAGTTTAAAATATATTGCCTCGACTATTCCCTCAACCTTGGTGCCTTACAACTTTTGAGTGAAGTATCCAATGAAGGAAATCAGTATTAAATTACATTCCGTACATTTACAGGACATTTTCAGGCAGGTGTGGCACTTCTTTGAAGTTACTGTACAACAAGTGGAAAACCTAAAATAAGCAAAGCTAAAACCCATGAGGGCAGAAGCCCTCCCAAAATAATCCCTGCGATGCCACTGCATAAAGGTCAGAAACAAGTTCCTTTTAGATGATATTCAAGCCTTTAATAGCTCCCAGCCAGTTTTACAATGATAATTTTCTTCATTGCAGGAAGAAAACAGACTACTTATCGTCTACCTGTCCATGGCAGTCTGGTAGGAGCAGTAATCTAATCCTGCTTGTTTAGTGGGTTGGGGGCTGGGTGGGAGGGTAGCAAAATGCCTGTGGGTCGACCCAGCACTGCTTTAATTACTACAAGAGCCAGGGCAGGATTCAAGTTGCACATTAGGCCCTTGCTGAGATCACTAATTATAATATCAGTTTTCCCCAAATTGGCCAGACTGAACGGCTGTGGTAACAGAGGTGACTTAAAGTTTAGAGAGTATGAGGGAGAATTTACCGGTCCCTGTTCTGATCTCCTTGCCATGAATTCACCCCTGCAAGCCAACAGTTGCCATAGGCAGTGGGATCCCCCTTCACTCATCATTTGAAACATTTAATTTCCATCATGTGCAGCCTCAACAAAACTCTGAGACTTAAACAAGAATTCTGTGGCAAAAACTAGCAACTGCCGAGCCAGAATGAATTACTGATGCCACTGAAATAAATATTATTGTAAATAAATAAACACTGTCTGAACAATTAAATAGACATATTTCCCATCCGTCTTTCAAGCACTTTAGTCTGCATTCAATTAGTAAAAAGTTGTTCTCTATCTATATATTCCTTGAAGCATGATTTTCATTCATAAAGGTGTTTTTTCTAAGTCTGAAACGCTGAACATGTTAGAAGAGGACTGCAGAGAAAATAGCATTTATATTGTTTGAGCAATTACTTTTGTGAGAAACTTCCACACTCTTGTGAAGAAGGAAATGGTAGAAAATGTATGTCCCAGCAATGGTGCCACATCTAACGGGAATTCCCATCATGAGGTAGGACCTCTTTCAAAAACAGAAGAATTATTCTTGGTGCAATACCATTATCCAGAAAATTGGTAATCGGAAGGTGTTTTAGAATTTTATTCTTTTTTTGGAGAAAATCTGTTTCTCATTGCTCATTCTTGATTTGTTAGCATAACTCAAAGTTCTCGTGGTTGCAACGTTTATCAAGTTGCAAAAGATGGGGCTAAATCCATGGCAACGCCTCAACCAATCAGGAAAAATATGGACTTACTTCATCTGAAATCAAGTCCATTTGTGTTTCATGTTACATTTTTGTTAGTGTATCTGAATTAAAATGAACATGTTAGGAAACGTCTCTGAAATTATTCTGTTCCCTACCAACATGTTGTCATTTTGGCATAATTCCCTGATTATGATTTGCAACTCAAGTTTTAACATTAAGTGTCAAGAGATCTTACAGAAAACAATTTTGAAAGCAAAAGCAGTTTCCACCATTCAAAGTTGGAATCAAATTAAAGGTGTGGAAGGGCAGCACGATGGTGCAGTGGTAACACTGCAATCTCACGGTGCTGAGGTCCCAGGTTCGATCCCGGCTCTGGGTCACTGTCCATGTGGAGTTTGCACATTCTTCCCGTGTTTGCGTGGGTTTCACCCCCACAACCCAAAGATGTGCAAGGGAGGCGGATTGAACACACTAAATTGCCCCTTAATTGGAAAAAATGAATTGGGTACTCTAAAATTAAAAAAATAATTAAGGGTGTACAAAATTGAGTGGTAAAAATTATTTTGATCTGATAGGACTTCCTCCCAATGCTCATACCAAATTCTTGATGACCTCTGAATATGAGACGTGTCAGACTATCTGTTTATCAATGTGTCTTTGAGATGCCAAACCTTGTTGCTTAACAGGTAGCATCTGCAGTTCAATGTGGAAAGATGCTTTGCCTCATACAACCGCAACTCTCCGAATCTTAATTTGTTGGGATGTAATCTGTCTGCTTTCATGAAACGCTGAAATCATTTGACGTTAGCACATCTCAGGTCCTCACAGGCCTTATGCTCCTGTCGCCCAGGTTTCTCATCAGTAACTTGACCTTGGCTTGGTAACTGCGATCGGCAACTTGATGCACTTCTCCATCTTCTGTCAGTTACATGATACCTCTCTGACGGCCAGTGAAAGCACTCCATATTTTATTAATTTCTAATCAAGTGTTCTCATGCATATAAAATATGGATTTTTTTCATTTTAAATACTGAAACCTTAGAGGCTTGTAATGGACATAATTCATTTGAGTGATATCTTTTGCATGACAGTTAAGTTCTTTGCTCTAGATAAATTGCCCTTATGCCTTGTTGAACCAGACTAATCAGCTCATAAAACAGATTGTCTGATAAATCTTTACATACATTAAATATGTATCCTTCCTTTCTTGTATTGTTGACTCACAACATCTCCACATGCTCTATTAAGCATTTATGACAAGGCAAAATAATATTACTTCTTTCTTTCAGCTGAACCAGATATAATCCGCACTGTTCAAATGGAGATTTTATAAGCGTGTAAATTATTTTACAGATAATTTCTTACTGAACCATTACACACCTGTCTTATTATCTTAAAAGTGGTTGTGTTGCGAATATAAAATTCTTACTCTGTACAGTCCTTGCAAACCAAATGGTGATTTTTCATCCTTCTGAGTTCAGGTCGTATAAGACGCTATGAGAATGTGGCTCTTGGTAAATACTGTGTTGTGGCCCACATATTAACAGCACAGGCGGTGTAGAATGAGTTCAATTCTTTTTCAAGGGTTCTCATGTAAATTAAGAAACAAGTTTCTATCATATGTGAAAATATACCTGTTCCAAATGGACATTTGGTCCTTCATTCATTCGCACAAGCCTCTGTAAAAGTCTTGGGCAGAAAGATTAAATGTGTTTCAGTCTGTCGCCCGAGTGCCAAACTCCAAACATCATTTTGGAAACCAGTTTGGCCAGTGAAGCCAGAAAGGCTGAATGCAAAGTTAATTCCCGTAAGTGCTTTTGAAAGCATTGCTTAAATTTTAAAATGTCTTGTACAAAAAAAAAATCACCTGTCTAGTAACTGGCAGGTATCTTACAACAAATGGTGCACGCGCCAATTAATACATGCCAAAATGCTGCAAGAAAGTGCATGTTAATGGTGTAATTGTGAGCCGGAATGTTAATGTATTCTGTGAAGTAAATGTACTTGTCTTCTGATTATTGGTAACATCAATTTCCCTATACCCAGTAGAAAATACTAATGTTCACATTTGCAAAATAACTGGCTGCGAAAGGCATCTGTTTTAGGGAACTGCTACAGGCTGGTGTTAAGGAAGAATGACTTTGTTAAATTTTTCTGGTTCTGTCAGTCAATGTAACAAGTTAAAGGAAGAAAGTCACGGCTCGGGCAATGTTCCTTTATGCTTTGGACAAGGACATGTCAATAGTTTCTGCAATGTTTGGAGACCAGCTCATCAGAGTCTAATTTGCAGAGGCGAGAAGGGTGGGGATTGAGGCTGTACAAAACCATCAGCCAAAGTATGAAGCTCGTAGTTGCTTTCATGTTTTTGTTTCGCACTGTTCAACAAAACATTAGCTAACAGAGCACAATAAAGAGGTCTCATTTAAGGACAAAATATCCCAGGGGTTGAAGTGAGCAATGTTAATTACATTTAAGAGTGTTCTGCTGAAGGAGTTTTGGATCATGGCTGATACTATTCATTTGGAATGGATTGAATAGCAAGCATTGCTGGTCAATGAATTCTCACCTTTGCTAGTAGTTTTAGGGGTTTTCGGTAAACTTTCAAATCACCTCATTAGAAACCAACTACATTAGTCACAACTCCTTGATTTCTTTTCCCTGTGTTAAATTTTTTGTCACAGTACTTCACTGAGAATGCAGTTGGTCAATCTTGGGGAATGTAATAAGCTGTACAGATGTTTGCAGGTCTCCCCAGTATTTCTGTTAGATTTTTAAAAATCGAATTGTACTCATTTAAAAGTGATATTAATTCTGTCAGGAAAATACATATTTTATATACATTTTATCCCATGATGGTTTTTCTCCCCCACCAATATTTTCCCCCTTTGATTTCTGAGACCTATCTTCTTTTTCCCTCCCTTTCTGAAAGTACTAATCTATGATGAAATATAAATCCAGGCAAGCTAGTGCCTCTAATCATTTTGCTCTGGTGACATGAGGCGGGGTTCTCCCGAATCGGCGTGATGGCCCGACGCTGGCGTGGAAAAACGCCGCAAACCACTCCGGCATCGGGCCGACCAGAAGTTGCGGAATTCTCCACAATTCTGGGGGCTAGGCCGGCGCTGGAGGGGTTGGCGCCACGCCAGCCGGCGCCGAAGGGACTGCACGAGTTGGCGCATGCGCAGACCGGCCGGCGTATTCTGGCGCAGGGGGGGAAATATCTTCTCCGCGCCGGCCATGGTGGAGCCCTACAGGGGCTGGTGTGGAAGCAAGAAGTGCCCCCATGGCATAGGCCCGCCCGCAGATTGATGGGCCCCGATCGCGGGCCGGGCCACCGTGGGGGCCCCCCCCGGTGTCGGATCCCCCCACGCCCTCCCACATCAGCCAACTTACCTGCCAAATCCCGCCATGTGGGACCATGTCCAATCCACGCCGGCGACCTGACCATAAACGGGCAGCCACTCTGCCCATCGGGGCCCGGTGAATTGCCGGGGGGGGGGGGGGGGCAGCTGCCAACGGCCCCCAACTGGCGTGACGTGATCCCCGCCTGCAAACCACGCCGGAGAATATGGCAGCTGGAGTCGGAGCACCGGGGCGGGATTCACACCGCCCCCTGGGGATTCTCCGACCTGGCGCGGGGGTCTGAGAATCCCGCCCAGTTATCCTGAGCAGGAAGCATCAACAGAATAAAGAGGCATGCTACTAAAGTTTTCATCCTGCACTCACCAGGACAGATTCTCAAGAATATCAGTTGTAAAGGGAACAACAATTTATACTGCTTGAGAAGAGAGCTCTGATTGTTTGGCATGTGGACTGTGGTGGAGGTGTTGCCATGGAGAATGCACTAGGGAGATGTTAACTGCCAACCTTTTGTTTGAACTCAAACCAGGCAGGCTAACTCTGATTGATCAAGGCATTGCCATATGGGGAACGAACCAGGGAATTGCTTTCCCCCAAGCTTTTGTTTAGTTGAAAAAGGTGAAGTGTGTGGATATGCTCCTTCTGACTGGAAAGCAAAGGACCCTGTGTGTGAATATATGTAGCTTCTAGCAAGCATAAATGAGCCACACAGCAAGTTGACTGATAATTTTAAATTGGTTTTCAGTGTAATTCTTAGCACAATCAGGATTGATTAGCAAGTGTTGTCCAATTGAACCTATGTTCTGAACTTTACAAGCACAGGCTGGTGGGGTACAGTCAACACATTGCCTGTTGTGAACAGTTGAAGGGCCACAATGTTTGATATGATCCGCCAGCTTTGGGACAGCCTTCAAACCTAGCATCATACTGGCACTGAAATTCTCACACCACATTATTCATGTTGGTGACAGGCAGAACGTCATTTTGGCTTGATGGCAGCATCCTGTTAGTGGCAATTATCACTCGTGTTGCTGCTGTGCTGTAGCAGCGGGCAACAGCTACTTCACATTCTGCCCAAAATTTGAAGCACTTTCCCCTTCCAGGGTAATCTGTAGTAGACTGGGCACTCTTCATCACCAAATATGGCGGCCTTAGGCCCGCTCCTGAGTTTGCACAATACGCAGTGAGCAATGAACTGATCAGGGTAGTCATTATCCCGCAGGATAGCTTTGATGTGACCTATTTCCGTTGAGAATTTTAAAATTGAGGTTTTGCTTCATCAGCAACCAATACAGGTCAGAGAGCACAGGGTTGATGGGTGAATGGTTGTTAGTGTGAGTTTGGACATGGGCTGCAGAGTTTTTGAAGAGCGTACAAGGACAGTTACAGCTGGAACAAAACTCTGACTGCATCAGTTAGGTTCTGCCTGTTTCATTTCTAGAATGGGTAATCAAGGAGGAACAGGATGGGTTCCTGGGGGAGTGAAGGGAGGGGTGAGCTTCCTTGTGCATGTAACCGTCTGTTTGTTATTGCAAATCTTGACATGTTTCCCATTAACTTATCTTCTATTTTGTCTGAAATCATAATCTTCACTATCTTATTGTGAAGCTATTCTACAAACCAATGGGAACAAAGTGTATAATAACAGACAGGACAACTCTTTTGAATGACATGCTCTGAGGAAAATGGAGAATTCCAAGCTTACCCTATGTTTGGACATCAACGTCTTCCCCGGACTGATGCTCCGGCGTGTGTTGGGCACCTGGCTGGGGGAGAGGTACCCCTGACGGACTGGGTTTGATGGTTATCCTGCAAGACAAAAGACAAGAGACAATGAGGTCTTGGGCAGGAGTAGTCTGGGGAAGGGGGGTGTCTCACTTGCATTAGGGACATCATTTTGCATTGGAGCTCATTTGGTTGTCGCATGCCTATCTTCGCATTTGAGATGGCTCTCTCCTGCACCTTCCCAGGTAACTACTGCGCCCTCTGCTCCATGGGGATGAGAGCCTCCTCCAGTCTTCTCCCACTCTTGCGCATTATGGGTTGCCTTTTCCTAGGGGACATAAAAAAGACATGGTTAGATGCATGGAGGCGAGTTACAAGGAGAGGGGGGTGGTTCTGTAGCTGGTGACCTGTATGTGCAAGGCACCTGGTCAGAGAGGACAATACAGATGTTGGGGTTTTGAGCAGGGTAGGATGTGAGAGAGATGCAGGAAGGTGGGTTTCATTGGCCTCTAGGGATGTGGGGGGGTGGGTGGTTAATGAGAGGAGTGAGGGACAGGAGTGATGCCAGGGGAACAGAGGTGGTGCTTCCCCTGAGCCTAAGAGGTCCTTCATCTTTTTTCTGCACTGCGTGCCGATCAGCCTAGTGAGGTTGGCAGCACTGACTGCCTCGGCTACCTCCGCCCAAGCCTGGTTAAAATAACAGGCTGGAGCGTTCTGCCCACCCTGGGGAAGTGGGCGTACAGCCTTGCCTCCACTGTAACCTTCATCCTCTTAAGGTCTGGGGCCAGTGAATCAGATGCCAGCTGGAATGAGAATTACTCTAGGTTCACGTGGGTCGAGTGCTGGCCTATTAGCATGTCCTGAATTGCACCACAAATAACGCCCCCAATGAGAATGTGAACCACGCGTAATGCAGTCCCAGCAGGAACACATGGGCCGCGATTCTCAGGCCTTGTTACGCTCTATCTCTTGAGCGAAACGAGGCCGGTGAATAGCATGAGAGGCGGAAAACGAGAACTGCAACATGCGCCAAACAGTTTGCGATGCAACCGCCTGCTCCCATAGGCAAAATCGGGCTGTCACCATAGTGTGACGCGAAACTAATTATCACCACATAAGATCTATTTCCATACAATTAATGAGAGCCACCCCAAATCCAACGGCCTCCCGTGATTCATCAGCATCTCCAGCAAGTAGTCACACTGACACCGATTAGTACTCCTTTTTAAAAACGTGAACCTGGCGGAAGGGCTTCTGCGGGGAGCCAAGGGGGTGAGTAGCCATTTTGCTCACAGGCAAAGAGCCCGGATTCGTTGGGCCTGCTTGGCAGTGGTTGGGGGATTCTCAGCTGGGAGGGCGGGGGGATGGGGGGTGGGGTGGCATGGCTGTGTGGGGGGGGGGGGGGGGGGGGGGGAGAATGCTCCGCAGGGGTAGACCACCATGGGAGGGTGGGAGGGAGGAGCTGGAGGGGCAACCGCCCGTGGCACCACCATGCAAACCCCTGGATCATCTGTACCCATTCTGGGGACAACCCTTACGCCTGCCCATCTGTCCCACCGACAGCTAACAACCCCGCCAACTGCCAAGGCCTCTGGTCGTGCTGCTGAAAGCTGTTGTTCATAGGGAATTGGCAATCGCGGTTAAGTGATCACTGCACACAACCCAAATGGAATCCCGTGAGTGGGTGGACCATGTAGCATGTGGGAATCATAACCCAGCATCCCAATCAGACCGCAGTGCCTGGACACTATGCCTGAACACTGTGGGAGACAACACCACAGACGCAGCAGCCAACGTCCAAGCACCCAGCGGTTGGGGTACAGCTCCGGGGACATGTCCACACCAGGAGGGTGGGTGAGTGCAACTGGGAGGGGACCAGCACCCGATCCAGGTGACATTATGAGCGAGTGTCAAGGATACAGGGTCTGGGATCCAGTCAGCGAGTTCTGGGTAGGGGGGTGGCGGGGACGGGGGTGGAATAGAGGGTCCCAGGGTGGGAGCCACCGCTGTTTGTTAGTTTAACACCCTCTCCCAATGCCTCACATATATTTAATGGCATGGACAGTATTTTGGACCCGCAGAACTTGCCCTAATGGTGCTGCTTCTAGGCTGGGTGGCCAGACGCCAGAGACAACGGCAACAGCAGCACCTGCAGATGCTCACGATGGCGGCCCATGTGCCGGACCCCACCCCACACCCTGTGGACCCGGCCACCCATCAGGCCAGGGAAGGACCCGGGGGTGGGGGATCCCGCAACAACCCAGGGTGTCCAGGCATCAATGGTCATTTGAACAGATGACGAACAGCGCGTGCCGCAGGAGGCTCTGACTCAACAACGGGACAGTGCGACATCTGTGCCATGTCCTCACGAACCTGGCACCACATGGAGGAGGATACCCGGCCTCAGTGGCGGTCAAGGTCACTGCAGCCCTGAACCTTTATGCCATGAGATCATTCCAAGGGTCGAGTGGGGACCTGTGTGGCATCTCCTAGGCCACAGCCCACAGATGCATCTGACAGGTTCACTGATGCCCTGTGCCCGGGCGGCAGGATTCTCCGCCATTGCTGGGATGCTCAGGTCCACGGGCTGATGGACTGCATGCATGTTGCCTTGCAATGCATGCTGGGCTATCTGGAAGTGCCCTACGTTAACAGGAAGGGGTTCCAATCCTTGAACACACAGCTCGTGTGTGACCACGAGTGTGTGCACGCTTTCCGGGGAGTATCCACGACAGGTACATTCTGGGGCAGTCGTTTATCACTGGCCTCTTCGAGGACCACCCCAGGATGGGCAGTTGGCTCTTGGGGGATAGGAGGTACACATAGCGGGCCTGGCTAATGATGCCAGTATGGAGGCTGGTGACCGAAGCGGAGACCCGGTAAAACGAGGCCTATGTGACCACCCGGGCTGTCATTAAGTGGTGCATCGGTCTGCTCAAACTGCGGACGTGGCCTGCTCCGTCATTGATACCTCCCCACCCCCATCTCCCATCCTCCCAGGGTAGGTGTCACATCTTTCCAGGGTGCTGGGATATGTCGGCACTGTCAGCGGGTCACTGTCGAGGGCAGGGGGGGTGATGATAACCTGCAGAGAGCTGAGCGCCAGTGCTCCTCAATCTGTGCGGTAGTCACCCCCTGCCTGTCTGCTGAGCGCTCGCTCACACCCATCACCTGCATGTGGTGTGCCCGGGGAGGAGGGAGCGATGCCTGGAGAGATGGGCCAAGGGTTCGAAGGTTGGCTCGCAAAGCAGAAGAAAATGACAGAGGCATCATATTAGTTGTGAGTAAGGGTTTTTAGTGTGTTACAGATGTCGAACAGTGCCCCAGCCTCCCGATGGTGCTGCCTCACTCTCCCCACCACCCGCTCACCATCCCCACTCTATAGGGCAGGTCTGGGTTGGCACCCAGCACCCCCTCCACCCGGTCGGTATTCATAGAGCCCCGGGTTCACCTCGGGATGGAGGGGCAGCTGGTTCGAGCCCCGAATACCCCTGCGTCATCTGGCTCTGCCAGCCCTGGCAGCTCCCCAATGTCTGCACCAAGTTGTCGACACCCTCGGCGATGCTCCTCAGTGATTGGGCCACACTCTGCAGCACCTCGGCCATTCCCATCTGAGAGCGGGACATGCCCCACGGAACCTCATCAAAGTCAGCCTGCTACTGGGTCATATCAACCAGCGAGTCGGACATCCTGCCGAGACCCTCAGCCATGGCCGTCACCGACTGCGCGATGCCTTGGACACCTTCACGAATGGTACCGACGTCGTGCACCAGGCTCTCCACTGTGGTCGCCACCCTAGCAGTGTTGGCCTCAGTGCCATGCATTGCTCACGATATCTCCTGCGCCCGTAGCCTCTGTGACTCCTCCAATTGGCTATGGATTTGCTGGAGTGATGCTGACATCTCCCTCTGAATGGCCCGGCTGCACCCTAACGCCTCCATCAGCTCCGGGTAACCCTGTTCCAGAGGCTCAGCATCAGGCTGGGACCCAGCTGGGACCTGGGATCCAGCAGCCCTCCGAGGGGGTTCATGCCTCCACCTGATGTCCATCAGCAGCTGTGTGGTGCTCACCAGATTGGGCCCCAGAAGCCTGACCACTAACATTTCCCACTGAGGTGTGTGTATCTGTGCTGGTGGAGGTTGGGGATGACACGCCGATCGTGTCTTTCTCGGAGCTCCCCTCCCGGGTGTTCTCCTGGGAGGCTGGAGAGTGGCCACCCGGGATGGGCCGGTGTTGTCGTTTGGAGGGCCTGCGGGAGAATGGACATATGGACCTCGTTAAGTGGACCATTTAACGTTGAATAGCATTGCCAACCGCATTGGGCCAAGTGCTGGGAAGCTCGCGGCAGTTTCCACTCACTACAACACTTAGAAATCTTTCTGGAGAATTGCGTCCATAGTCTCCCAAATGGAGAATTGCGCCCCCCGTTAAAGTGGCCCCACAGCTTTCAAAGGATTACATTGACTTTTCCTTCCTTGTGTGCCTCGTAAGAGCAATCCTAAAGCTGTAATGCAGAAATTTCCACTCGCATCATTCATTTTCCCTGCAGCCTTCCAAGCAGTATTTTGACATTTTGGACAATGCACGAAAAGCAGCTTTTTAACTGATGCCAACACTGCGGCTGTAAAATTATCATTTTTTTTCAGAACCAAAGGCTTTTCTCCCATTAATGCCATGACTAGGTCTTATAAAAATAAGATTATTTATTATCAAATTTAGACAGAGAATTGCTGGCATCTTTTATTCATATGGCACTTTTTGGAGAAAGCTATCTATTCAATTTTTTAGTAAGATATACAACATAACATGACTTGGTAAAACTGAAAGAAAAATGTACACATTGGGTGCGATCTACCGGCATCATTCGGGGGGCGGGGGGGGGGGGGTGTTGGGGGGAGCTCCCAGGCATTCAGGTAGCATCGGGAGTGCCAGGGTGGCAATGCCACAGTGCCTGGTAGGCATTGGGAGTGCCGGGCTGGCATTGGGAGTGCCAGGCTGGCAGTGCCATGGTGCCCTGTGGACATTTTGCCTGTGCCGTGGATCGATCCCAGGGGTGCTGTGCTCTTATGAGATGGAGTGTGGGGGGGTGCGAGAACTCCATAACTAGTAAGTTTGGGCATTGGGGAGTCCAAAGGCTGCAGGGAGGGGGGGGGGGGGGGGGGGGGGGGGGGCGTGAGATTAGGGCACCATTTTAAAATGGCTCCCTAATCTCTTCCTACACTGGCGAGCTGAACTCGTTAGTGCAGGAAATGAGTCCAATTGCAACCTCGATGGATGTTCCTCGCTGAGGCCTGAAAATGTAGCAGAGTCCCGTTTAATACCGGGTTCGTTCTCAGTGCTGCGAGCACCAGGAAACACCCGGCTAAACGCGCCCAAAATACAACGTTGTTATTTTTCCATTAAATCGCTCCCAAAATTGCCAATAATTATAAAAAATATAGTGCCTTTCTGACCTCAGGATGTGCCAAAGCACTTTGCAGCTAATGAAGTCTGGTAACTATTGTAATGTAGGAAATACGGCACTCAGATTGCACACAGGAAGCTCCCACAAGCAGGTGATAAAGACCTGTGAATCGGACTTTATGATGTTGATTGAGGGATAAATATTGGCCAGGCCACCAGGGAGAATTCCCCTGATCTTCAAAGTAGTGCCATAGGATCTTTGATATCCACCTGAGAGAAAAGATTATTTAATTTAACCTCTTATCTGGAAGATGCCAGCTCCCACACTGAAGCACAACTTCAGTACTGTACTGTAGAGTGAGTCTAGATGTTTGCACTCAAATTTCTGGAGTGGGACTTGAACCCACAACCTTGTGATACAGCAAAGACTGCAACCCACACAACCACAGCTGACTCAAGCAAATCATTCAAGGATTAAAAGAATAGAAAAATAGCCTTGAGGTTAGATTGTAAAAGGGTCCAGACAAATAGATTAGAACACACCTATCTCCGATGGAATGAAGCCTGGCAAGTTATGGATCAGTAGTGATGATTAAAATTTACCCCATAGCCTAGTTGACAGCTGGATAAGCATAATTTATAGTTGGAAGGTCGATGAGGCTGGGTTGCTTCTAGGATGATAGATGGCTAGGAGAATGGTGGGAATCCGCATGTATGATAAGCCATAGTTAGCAGTGAGTCTAATGTAGGTTAATGGATAAGTTATGCAGAATCATAGAATCATAGACAGATAGAGCACAGAAGGAGGCCATTCAGTCCACTGTGCCAACTCACCAAGAGGTTTAGTCAAACATTGAAAGTGAATCTCAGATGGATCAACATCATCTAGACAGTCAGAAGTGGACGATGAATTGCTATAGGCATGTGCGAGATCAATCTGACCATGTGTCACTGTGTAAAATGGGTCAATAGAAGTAAAAATCAAGGAGAGGTGTAAAACGGGCCACTGATTCATTATCACCTATTTTATAAATCACTTAGAGTCAAAATCTACCTCACATTAATTTATATTATATACAAATATAAAGAACCTTTTCCCATTTTACGAAACGAGAGTGGAATCTGCAGTTTGAAAAACGAGCATTAAAATAACCAGAACAGGGGAGCATAATGTGTTTATGTTGAAGAGAGTTGCCATTGTTGTCACACTTTCATCTACAATCCACATTCTCCAGAGA
This sequence comes from Scyliorhinus torazame, assembly GCF_047496885.1. Lineage (NCBI taxonomy): Eukaryota > Metazoa > Chordata > Chondrichthyes > Carcharhiniformes > Scyliorhinidae > Scyliorhinus > Scyliorhinus torazame. The sequence goes on along the minus strand of NC_092707.1, from coordinate 284,189,732 downwards.
GAGAAACCTTGGGCTTTCACTCACCCAAAAATTACAGAATTTATAATGCCAAGAAATATCATCCTTTAAGTTCAGAACTGTAATCAATGCTTCCCTTTCAGATTTATAATGGCTTCAGTGCAGTTCGATTATAACGTATTTATTTGTCTGAAGGGTGCAGGGAATTGGTACATTATATATTTATGTAATATTTATGTTACGTGTAAATTACCATTTTGTTAGTGAAGGTGGACATGGCCTGGAAAGCTGATGACATTGCACCCATTTAACAAGAGTCAAACAGGAGTCCAAGCAGGCAATATGGTGTGAGGCCCAATCCATGTCGGAAATCTACCATATTGGTATATGTTCCTTTATAGGCACTTGGGCCTATGCCTGAAACAGGTTTTCATAGATTATCATAGAATTTACAGTGCAGAAGTAGGCCATTCGGCCCATCGAGTCTGCACCGGCTCTTGGGAAGAGCACCCTACCCAAGGTCAACACCTCCACCCTATCCCCATAACCCAGTAACCCAAATTCACGGGGCCTCGATCTGCCATCCACCAGTCCCACTTCCCCACTCCATAATCCCTCACTGACCAGTTGATTTCCCTTTGTTACAATTTCTTTTATTTAATCTTTTTTGTTTGGTTCAAACGTTTCAAATAACTTGACAATTGGAACACTCTGTCCTTAAGTTTTGTATTTGGGAAAGGAAATCCCAGACTTTCTGGCACACAGCAGATTGGAGGGATTTGGTTTAATTGGTTGGCTGGCAGACAATGTGCTGGCCAGGGACAGTGTTCTGCCTGGCAACTGACAGCGAGTGGTTCCTGCCAGGTGTTTTTTTTTTGAGAGAACCCAGCAAAAGACATGAGACCCTTGAAGTAAGAAGTTGTTCTCTCTCTCTCTTTCTCTGGAAGATATCCATCTGAGGTCACAGAGCCTTATCTTTTATCAATATTTTCTTCCCTCTCCACCACCCTTTCTCTCTAAGGCAGCACAGTAGCACAATGCTTAGCACTGTTGCTTCACAGTGCCAGTGTCCCAGGTTCGATTCCCGGTCACTGTCTTTACGGAGTCTGCATGAGCTCCCGTGTCTGCATGTGTTTCCTATGAGTGTTCCAGTTTCCTCCCACATGCCTGAAAGACACGCTGTAAGGTTATTTGGACATTCTGAATTCTCCCTCTGTGTACTCGAACAGGCGCCGGAATGTGGCAATGAATAAGATAGTAATTAACCAGTTGTATTGTTGCCTATTTAATACTAATTACTTTTGAATAATAAAAGGTTATTTCTGTTAAAATTTACAAGCCTGGTGGCTGTACTTAATCGGGACCAAACCAAAGACATTGGATGTTTAAGTAACTTTAATTCTGCCAGTGTTGAGACCCTGGGTCAAGTGGGAATTAAATTGACCATGTACAAAGATTCTGACGAGTCCAATTTTGAGGCCCACCATTGTACAACAGCAATAAAAACTATTCGCATTTATATAGCGCCTCTCATGCGGGGAGGCGGTGGCATTGTCACTGGACTAACAATCCAGAGATCCAGGGTAATTCTCTGGGGACCTGGTTTCAAATCTCACCACGGCAATTGGTGAGATTTGAATTGAATAAAAATCTGGAATTAAAAATCTCATGATGCCCATGAAACCATTGTTGATTGTTGTAAAAACCCACCTGGTTCACTAATAACCTTTAGGGAAGGAATCTGCCATCTGTACCTGGTCTGGCCTACATGTGACTCCAGATCCACAGCAATGGGATTGGCTCTTAACTGCCCCTGAAGCATAATTAGGGATGGGCAATAGATGCAGGTCCAGTCAGCAAAGCCCACGTCCCATGAACAAATAAAAAAACTTAATAAAACTTCCCAAGGGACTTCACAAGGGCAATTAGCAACCAAATATTGACACCAAGATGCAATAGGAGATATTGAGGCAGGTGACTAGAAATATGGCTAAAGGGGTATATTTTAAGAAGGAGGGGAGCGAGGTAGAGAATGGAGAGGTTTAGGGAGGGTATTCCAGAGCTCAGGGCCTGGATAGCAGAAGGAACAATGTAATGGTGGAAATTAGGGGTATGCAAGAGGACAGAATTGGAAAGTGCAGAGATCTAATAAGAGAATGGCACATCAAGCACAGTTTGAAGACATCCATTCTAATTTGGGTCAACAATACTGCTCAGGTATAGACAGTGCTGCTGTTGCAGGCATCAATGCGTGTGTGTGTATACGTGTGTGTGTATGAAATGGAAAATATGTGGAACATGAAATTTTATATAGATTGTCAACTTTATTAATTGTCTGGTTAATTTGTAACTAAACTATTGAAAGTCATGGATGTCAAAAATAGTTCATTTAAATATCAGGCTTTTCACCGTGCATTCACTTTTCAGTGACTCAGATCATGATGGTATTGGTGTTTCAAAGATAATTAGGTATTATCTGACACCATGGGCAGCATTTAATGCCCTCCCCCATGCCGGGTATGGTGGCAGGGAATATTTAATTCAGTGGGGACACTGTCACTTTCCCTCTTCCACCCTGGTTCACTCTGTGGCAAGGTGTTGATAACCTTCCCGCCCTGCCACCAGTTGAGGACCTTAAATGGCCAATTGATGTGCACTTAAGGACATCTTCCTGACACTGCTGGTATTCAACCAATCACCTTGCTGTGGATCTGGAGCCATATGTAGGTCAGACCAGGTAAGAATGGCAGATTTCCTTCCCTAAAGGACATGAGTGAACCAGGTGGGCTTTCACAACAATTGATGATTGTTGTCATGGTCACTATTGCTAAAATTATCTTGCAATTCCAGATTTTTCAATGATTTAAATTTAACTTCTAAGCGATGGACTCGCCAAGCAGGGGAGAACAATAAGCAAACCCATGTAGGGTTGCTAACGGACACCCATGGGTGTCCTCTGTTCAAAGGAGGGACCCAAAGGAAGGAGGGGGAGACCACTGAGAGCCAGATGGTTGCCTTTGCTGCTGACCTCCCTGTTTATGGGCAACTTAATTCAGCGGGCCTTCCTGAAAAGAGGGACCGCGGGCGCTTACCAACTCTCCACCAATCGGATCTGACAACCACCATCATCACCCACCCCCACAAAAAAAAATTGCCTTCATGAAATACCATTTCAGGGCAGCACGATGACGCAGTGGTTAGTACTGCTGCCTCATGGCGCCGAGGTCCCAGGTTCGATCCTGGCTCTGGGTCACTTTCTGTGTGGAGTTTGCACATTCTCCCCGTATTTACGTGGGTTTCACTCCCACAACCCAAAGATGTGCAGGGTAGGTGGATTGGCCACGCTAAATTGCCCCTTAATTGGAAAATAATAATTGGGTACTCTAAATTTACTTTTAGACTTCCGGGTGCGGCAATGCGGAGCTGAGCCGCACGATTCGGCAGCTCCCGCTACCATGGACCTTCGGGCTCGCTAGAAGAGCCCCAGCGGAACTTTTTTTGAAACTAACCCGTGGGGAAGGTAAGAGGGAGGTCCCCCTCCAACCTGTATGAAACGGACTCGAAGCGTAACGGCCACAAAAGTGGCATTGCAGCAATGGGAAAAAACGGGGAAAAAAGACAAAATGGCGGCGGCCAGAGACAAAGGTGAGCTGCAGGAGCTGGAGCAGCGAGAAGGACTGGGGAAGAAAGATAGAATGGCGGCGGCCAGAGACAAAGTGGAGCTGCAGGAGTTTATTAGGCACTGCTTCGAGGAGCATCGCGAGGAGACGCGTAAGGAAATGCTGGCGCCTATGCTTTCGGCAATCAAAGGACTAGGGATCGCCCAGAAGGCCCACGAGGTGAAGATCCAGGAGAGACAAAAAAGAGTTGGTCAGAACGAGGACGGGATCTCGGGCCTGGCGGTGAGAGTGGAGCAGAACGAGGCGCTACACAGGAGGTGGGCGGGAAGACTCGAAGACCTGGAGAACAGGTCGAGGAGAAAGAATCTGCGGATCCTGGGTCTCCCTGAAGGAGCGGAGGGGGCCGATGCCGGGGCATACGCGAGCACGATGCTTGAGGCGATGATGGGCAAGGAGGCCCCTTCGAGGCCCCTGGAATTGGACGGGGCACACCGGGTGCTGGCGAGGAGGCCCCGGGCAAATGAGCCGCCAAGAGCGATGGTGGTGAGGTTCCACCGGTTCACGGACAGAGAGTGGGTCCTGAAATGGGCCAAGAAGGAGCGGAGCAGTAAGTGGGACAATGCAGAGATCCGAATATACCCAGGCAGGAGCACGGAGGTTGCAAAGCGGTGAGCGGGTTTCAACAGGGCCAAAGCGGTGTTGCACCGGAAAGAAGTGAAATTCGGAATGCTGCAGCCAGCGCGACTGTGGGTCACATACAAGGGCCAACACTACTACTTTGAAACGCCTGAAGAGGCGTGGACATTTATACAAATCGAAAAGTTGGACTCTAACTGAGGGTTTGTGAGGGTGGGGGGCATGTTTGGGGTTTGATGTGTGATGGTTGTTGTATATAGGGGGTCAATCACAATCACGCGCAGGAAATGTTACATACAGGAGCTGCGCCAGAGGGGGCGGAGCGGGCTTTGGAAAGCGCGGGGTTTGGTTTTTCCCGCGTGCGGGAAGAAAGGTGGGAGGGGAAACTCCCACACGGGGAGGTCAATGGGTTAGCGGGGGTAGCCGGGGTCAGCAGGTGTCAGCTGACTTACGGGAGTGACATGGGGGGAGCAAAAAAGCTAGACAGGGGTCTAGCGGGGGGGAGGGAAGGGGGGGGGAAAGGGTTGCTGCTGCACTGGCCGAAAGGGAATGGGACATAGAAGAGGTGGTCGGGACGGGGGTCCCCCGTCTGGGGGACTGGAGGGTGAGGGAGGCGTGGACACGGGACTGGCCCAGAAAAGGAGATGGCTAGTCGGCAGGGGGGGGCGGGGCGTGGGGGGGGGGGGGTGAGAGCCCCTCCAATCTGGCTGATAACGTGGAACGTGAGGGGGCTGAATGGGCCGGTGAAGAGGGCTTGAGTGTTCGCGCACTTAAAGGGACTGAAGGCGGACGTGGTCATGCTCCAAGAGACTCACCTGAAGGTGGCGGACCAGGTCAGGTTAAGAAAGGGATGGGTAGGACAGGTATTCCACTCGGGACTGGACGCGAAGGATAGAGGGGTGGCAATATTAGTGGAAAAGCGGGTGTCATTTGAGGCCAAAACTATTGAGGTGGACAATGGAGGGCGATATGTAATGGTGAGCGGTAGGCTGCAGGGGACGTGGGTGGTGTTGGTAAACGTGTATGCCCCGAACTGGGATGATGCAGGATTCATGAAGCGCATGTTGGGGCGCATTCCGGACCTGGAGGTAGGAGGCCTGATAATGGGAGGGGACTTCAATACAGTGTTGGACCCAGCACTGGACTGCTCCAAATCAAGGACTGGAAAGAGGCCGGCGGCGGCCAAGGTACTTAGGGGTTTATGGATCAGATGGGGGGAGTGGACCCATGGCGGTTTGCAAGGCCACAGGCCAGGGAATTTTCTTTCTTTTCCCCTGTACACAAAGCCTACTCCCAGATAGATTTTTCTGTTCCTGGGCAGGGCGCTCATCCCGAGGGTGGAGGGGACTGAGTATTCGGCCATAGCCATTTCGGACCATGCCCCGCACTGGGTGGAACTGGAGCTGGGAGAGGAGAGGGACCAACGCCCGCTGTGGCGGCTGGATGTGGGACTGCTGGCGGACGAGGTGGTGTGTGGGAAGGTGAGGGGGTGTATCGAAAGGCCAACGACAACGGGGAGGTGCGGGTAGGGGTGGTATGGGAGGCGTTGAAGGCGGTGGTCAAGGGAGAGCTAATCTCCATTAGGGCTCACAGGGAGACGACAGAGGGCATGGAAAGGGAGAGGTTAGTGGGGAGAGATTTTGAGAGTGGACAGGAGATACGCAGAGGCCCTGGAGGAAAACTTATTTGGGGAAAGACGACGGCTCCAGACGGAGTTTGACCTGTTGACTACAGGGAAGGCGGAGACATAGTGGAGGAAAGCGTAGGGGGCGACCTATGAGTATGGGGAAAAGGCTAGTCGGATGCTGGCACACCAGCTCGTAAAAGGATGGCAGCGAGGGAAATAGGGGGAGTCAAAGATGGAAGGGGAGCCACGGTTCGGAGTGCGACGAAAATAAACGAGGTATTTAAGGCCTTCTGTGAAGAGCTGTACAGATCCCAGCCCTCAACGGGGGAAGAGGGTATGAGACGATTCCTAGACCAGCTGAGATTCCCGAGGGTGGAGGAGCAAGAAGTGGCTGGTCTGGGGGCACCAATTGGGTTGGAGGAGCTGAGCAAGGGTTTGGGGAGCATGCAGCCGGGGAAGGCCCCGGGACCGGACGGGTTCCCGGTGGAGTTCTACAGGAAGTACGTAGACCTGTTGGCCCCGCTATCAGTGAGGACCTTTAACGAGGCAAGAGAGGAGGGGACCCTACCTCTGACAATGTCGGGAAGCGACAATTTCTTTGATCCTAAAGCGGGACAAGGACCCACTGCAATGTGGATCGTACAGGCCGATCTCGCTCCTTAATGTGGATGCAAAGTTGCTGGCAAAGTGCTGGCCACAAGGATCGAGGACTGTGTGATTCACGAGGACCAGACAGGATTTGGAAAGGGTAGGCAGCTAAACACCAATGTGCGGCGGCTCTTAAACGTGATAATGATGCCATCGGTGGGGGGAGAAGTGGAGATAGTGGCAGCTATGGACGCGGAGAAGGCCTTTGACCGAGTAGAGTGGGAGTACCTCTGGGAGTTGCTGCGTAGGTTTGGGTTCGGGGGAGGGTTTATCAGTTGGGTTAAGCTCCTTTACAGTGCCCCGGTGGCGAGTGTAGTGACGAACCGGTGGAGGTCAGAGTACTTTCGGCTGTACCGAGGGACGAGGCAGGGGTGCCCCCTGTCCCCCCTGTTGTTCGCATTGGCGATCGAACCATTGGCCATGTCATTGAGGGAGTCTAATAAATGGAGGGGGGTGGTCCGAGGCGGAGAAGAGCAGCGGGTGTCGCTATATGCGGATGACCTGTTGCTGTACGTGACGGATCCAATAGAGGGGATGGTGGAGGTCATGCAGACTCTAAGGGAGTTTGGGGAGTTTTCGGGCTATAAGCTCAATGTAGGGAAGAGTGAGCTCTTTGTATTACAGGCGGGGGACCAAGAAAGAGGGATAGGGGACCTACCGCTGAGGAGGGCGGAGGGGAGCTTTCGGTATCTGGGGATCCAGATAGCCAGGAGTTGGGGGGCACTACATAAACTGAATCTGATGAAGTTGGTGGAGCAAATGGAGGAGGATTTTAAAAGATGGGACATGCTACCGCTCTCGCTGGCGGGTAGAGTGCAATCGGTCAAAATGGTGGACCTTCCGAGGTTTTTGTTTGTGTTTCAGTGCCTTCCCATCGGGATCACTAAGGCCTTTTTTAAGAGAGTAGGCAGGAGTATTATGGGGTTTGTGTGGGCGAATAAGACCCCGAGGGTAAGATAGATAGTTTTTTGAAGAATAAAGGGATTAAGGGTTATGATGGGCAGTACGGTAGCATCGTGGTTAGCATAATTGCTTCACAGCTCCAGGGTCCCAGGTTCGATTCCCGGCTTGGGTCACTGTCTGTGCGAAGTCTGCACGTTCTTCCCGTGTGTGCGTGGGTTTCCTCCGGGTGCTCCGGTTTCCTCCCACAGTCCAAAGACGTGCAGGTTAGGTGGATTGGCCATGCTAAATTGCCCTTAGTGTCCACAATTGGCCTTAGGGTTGGTTGAGTGGGGTTACTGGGTTATGGGGATAGGGCCTCGGTAGGGTGCTCTTTCCAAGAGCCGGTGCAGACTCGATGGGCCGAATGGCCTCCTTCTACACTGTAAATTCTATGATTCTATGATTCTATGTTCGGGCCGGAAAGTGGAGCTGAGTCCACAAAAGATCTGCCATGATCTCATTGAATGGTGGAGCAGGCTCGAGGGGCCAGATGGCCTACTCCTGCTCCTAGTTCTTATGTTCTTATGTTCTTATGTAAGGAGAGCTGGAACGCAGTAGGGACCGAGGAGGGTTGACGCTGCCAAACCTGGGGAGCTACTACTGGGTAGCAAATGTGTCGATGATCCACAAGTGGGTTATGGAGGGAGAGGGGGCGGCATGGAAGAGGATGGAGATTGCGTCCTGCAAAGGAACGAGTCTGGGGGCGTTGGTGACGGCACCGCTGCCGCTCTCGCCGACAAAGTATACCACGAGCCCGGTGGTGGCGGCAACGCTAAGGATCTGGGGCCAGTGGAGACGGCACAGGGGTGCAATGGGAGCATCGGTGTGGTCCCTGATCAGGGTTAACCATCGGTTTGCCCCGGGGAAGATGGACAGGGGGTTCCAGAACTGGCATCGGGCAGGGATCAGAAGAATGGGGGACCTGTTCATTTGACGGAACGTTTGCGAGCCTAGGGGCACTGGAGGAGAAGTTTGAGTTACCCCCGGGAAATGCCTTTAGATATATGCAGGTGAGGGCTTTTGTGAGGCGACAGGTGAGGGAATTCCCGTTGCTCCCGGCACAAGAAATTCAAGACAGGGTTATCTCGGGCACATGGGTCGGGGAGGGCAAGGTGTCAGCAATACACCAAGAGATGAAAGAAGAGGGGGAAGCGCTGGTAGAAGAGTTGAAAGGTAAATGGGAGGAGGAACTGTGGGAGGAGATTGAGGAAGGTCTGTGGGCTGATGCCCTGGGTAGGGTTAATTCCTCCTCCTCGTGTGCGAGGCTCAGCCTGATACAATTTAAGGTGGTTCACAGAGCTCACTTGACGGGGGCGAGGTTGAGCAGGTTCTTTGGGGTAGAGGACAGATGTGGCAGGTGCTCAGGAAGTCCGGCGAACCATGTCCATATGTTTTGGTCATGCCCGGCACTGGAGGGGTTCTGGAGAGGAGTGGCGGGAGCAATATCTCAGGTGGTGAAAGTCCGGGTCAAGCCAAGCTGGGGGCTGGCAATATTTGGAGTAGTGGACGAACCGGGAGTGCAGGAGGCGAAAGAGGCCGGTATCCTGGCCTTTGCGTCCCTAGTAGCCCGGTGAACGATCTTGCTAATGTGGAAGGAGGCGAAGCCCCCCAGCGTGGAGTCCTGGATAAACGATATGGCTGGGTTCATAAAGTTGGAGAGGATTAAGTTCGCCTTGAGAGGGTCTGCGCAGGGGTTCTACAGGCAGTGGCAACCGTTCCTAGACTATCTCGCGGAGCGTTAGAGCAAGGTCGGTCAGCAGCAGCAGCAACCTGGGGGGGGGAGGGGATGTCCGGGGGGGGAGGGGGGGGAGCTGCCTGGGGGGGTGGATGAGCAAGAGATAACATGAAGAGTCGGGGAGACTTGCATGTACGGGAGAGAGCCAGGGTACAAAGCTGTGTAAATATACTATTCTGCCATGTATATATCTTGCTCCGCGTGATTTCTCGTTTCTTTTTTTTTGTTACGGGGGGCGGGGTGGTTATTGTTTGTAAGGGAGAAAAATTGTGTTAAAAACTTTAATAAATATATATATATTTTTAAAATAAATTTATTTTTAAAAAAATGAAATACCATTTCATTACACAAAAGGAATTATTCATTACACAAAAGGAATTATTCCAAAAAGTTCTGATTTTATCAAGCAGAAATTAGCTACAACATTTTTGCATTGTTTAAATTGCGAAAAGTTTAAAAAAAAAACTTTTGCAAAAGATTCCTAGTTTCTCTTGATTATCGGGTTTTGTTTTGCAAATTCTTCCTAGAAAAAATTAGAAAAAAAAGTAAGAAAATAAACAAAATGGCAATCAACAGCAAATCTAAAGTATCTCCAGGGACCTGTACTTGGCATGAGGTTGAGATGTGTGATCAGGATTTCACCAGCAGTTAGTGTGAGATCCAAGAGTGACACAGAGGCACCAGAAGGTGAAGAGAGATTTCCTTGTGTTGTGCGATTGGCAAGCCGCGCCTCAACATACTTGTTTACCAAAAATATGTTCGCAGCACAGCAGGGCAGCGACACCACTGTCTCACACTGAACTCAAGATGGATAATGAGCTCTTCAAATACATTCAAATTTAGCAAATACAACCTGCCTGTTTTAGCACTACCCAATTCAAAACAAAGTTGCACATTTCAAGCCCCCAGCTAATGATATGCATTCCTTTTTCTAATTGAGTGGAAGCAATTATGTCAGGAAGTTTGCTGTTGGTATGTACTTAATTGTTAATTCCCTACCAGCCTTCAACTAACATTCTTTCTTTTTCTCTCTGTCTGTTATGTGGAAAATTGTTCTACTGCCTAGTTAATGGAATCTTACACCCACCAATGCCCCCCGCTGTAATGGAAATACTCCAGGGCTGGTGTCCAGTGGGAACTGTGCCCAGCAACACTGCTGAGGCTGCATATCGTTGGTCCTGTGCAGGAATGAGTCAAACTAGTTTTCACTGGATCAGAGAGTGGGGAGTTCAGCCATGGGTTGGTTTTCCCATCTCCATGGTATTCGGAATGCTACTGGAGATAAGGGCAGATTCATACCAGCTGGCCAGATCGCTGTCAAAAATATTAATCTTTCTCAGGGGAAAAAAAAGTAGCCCTGGTGGAAACCTCCTCCATTGTAAGCAGATGGGAGCGAATATCAATTTAATGAAATAATTTTTACAACGGAACAAATTGACTCTCTACTCGGAAATGTTTGTTTCAAACTGTGCAATCTTCCAAAAATGGGAAGGTTTTGAACCCTGTGCCTGGCAGCACTGACAAGGAAAGCAGATTTTCTGTGATTAAATGGTGTAAGTCAGAGTAGACAGGACCATGCAACATGTCTTGACAATGTTTGTCATTTTGAACCTTGCAGCAGATCACAAAGTGTTAATAGTTGCAATGGATCCTTTCCCAAAGCCAGCACATAGACATACCACAAAGTACAGGAGACAGTGCAATGACAGTAACAAGTAAGGGACATTTTAACAATTCCGACACTCTGACAAGTCCATGCAATGCTCTGTCATTTCCACATTTGTGAAAATATTTGGCTACCTGGGTAATGCCTTTTTTTGGCCTTAACTTTACCTATGAAGATATTTGAAAGAGAATCTCTCCTGAACTATATCTGTGATGGAGTCAGCACTGAGTGGAGTAAGAATTGGAGATCGATGGAAGAAAATCAACTTTAGCAGAACTAAACTCCAGATGTACAGTGACCACCGCCATAAAATTATCAGTTGAGTTTAGAAAAAGCAGAGACCAAACTGTGTTGTTCCTGTGGGAACATTTATTTCCTTAGCAATTGTCCTTTTATCAATAAGGCATTCAGGGACTGAAACTAACAATGGAGACATTGCTGCACAAACTTAAACCCAAGGCAGTGTACAAGTAGCACAGTACAAAATCCTCATTGCTTTACTTTCATTCCCATAAATATTCTGTCCTTTGCTGTGAAGGGACTGACTGTTGCTTAGCTACAGACCCCGTAACCAGCAACCCTCCGTATCTGAACAAATAATCATTCTTCATGGCCTCACAAGACTGTGGATGTTGGTATGTTCATTGGTAATTGGTAAGTCGTAGTTCAAGCAAGAATAATATCACTACAAATTCTAAACCTGTTCTTTCCCGCCATTCACTATCTCTTTCTCCCTCACACAAAACATTGACACACAAACCATACATACACATTGACACACAATCGACACATACACATTGACACACACACAAACCACATATACACATTGACACACACACAAACCACATATACACATTGACACACACACAAACCACATATACACATTAACACACACACAAACCACATATACACATTGACACACACACAAACCACATATACACATTGACACACACACAAACCACATATACACATTGGCTGACACACAAACCACATATACACATTGACACACACAAACCACATAGACACATTGACACACAAACCACATATACATATTGACACACACACAAACCACATATACACATTGACACACACACAAACCACATATACACATTGACACACACAAACCACATAGACACATTGACACACACACAAACCACATATACATATTGACACACACACAAACCACATATACACATTGACACACACACAAATCACATATACACATTGGCACATACACAAACCACATATACACATTGACACACACAAACCCCATAGACACATTGACACACACACAAACCACATAGACACATTGACACACACACAAACCACATATACACATTGACACACACACAAACCACATATACATATTGACACACACACAAACCACATATACACATTGACACACACAAACCACATAGACACATTGACACACACAAACCACATATACATATTGACACACACACAAACCACATGTATACATTGACACACAAACCACATATACACATTAACACACACACAAACCACATATACACATTGACACACACACATAAACCACATATACACATTGACACACACACAAACCACATATACACATTGACACACACACAAATCACATATACACATTGACACACACACAAACCACATATACACATTGACACACACACAAACCACATATACATATTGACACACACACAAACCACATGTACACATTGACACACACACAAACCACATATACATATTGACACACACACAAACCACATGTACATATTGACACACACACAAACCACATATATACATTGACACACACACAAACCACATATACACATTGACACACACACAAACCACATATACATATTGACAAACACACAAACCACATGTACACATTGACACACACACAAACCACATATACACATTGACACACACACAAACCACATATACACATTGACACACACACAAACCACATATACATATTGACACACACACAAACCACATATACATATTGACACACGCACAAACCACATATACATATTGACACACACACAAACCACATATACACATTGACACCCACACAAACCACATATATACATTGACACACACACAAACCACATGTACACATTGACACACACACAAACCACATATACATATTGACACACACACAAACCACATGTACATATTGACACACACACAAACCACATGTACACATTGACACACACACAAACCACATATACACATTGACACCCACACAAACCACATATATACATTGACACCCACACAAACCACATATACACATTGACACACACACAAACCACAAATACACATTGACACACACACAAACCACATATACATATTGACACACACACAAACCACATGTACACATTGACACACACACAAACCACATGTACACATTGACACACACACAAACCACATATACACATTGACACACACACAAACCACATATACACATTGACACACACACAAACCACATATACACATTGACACACACACAAACCACATATACACATTGACACACACACAAACCACATATACACATTGACACACACACAAACCACATGTACACATTAACACACACACAAACCACATATACACATTGGCACACACACAAACCACATATACACATTGACACACACACAAACCACATATACACATTGACACACACACAAACCACATATCCATATTGACACACACACAAACCACATGTACACATTGACACACACACAAACCACATATACACATTGACACACACACAAACCACATATACACATTGACACACACACAAACCACATATACACATTGGCACACACACAAACCACATATACACATTGACACACTCATACCCATTGAACCACTCACTCCCCTCACTGAATATTCATTGGTCAATTTCCAACAGCTGGAAATAAACAGGAACCTGGTGATCTTACCTCTGAAGGGGAGATCGAAGGTGAGCGCTCAGGTCACCATTACCACCCAGCACGCCAGTCGCAGAGGGACAGAGGAGATCAACATGGGACTCAGATAGGTTCACCTTGGTGCTGGGGGGTAGGGGGGGAGGAGGTCAGTCTTGGCATCTCAGGGGATGGGGTCTCTCACAGGCCTCAGCGGCCCTTCATGTATGTGAGCCTCTTGGTGTAAAGTGGTCTGGCGGCTGCTTTGCAGACAGCATTTCCCGTGTCCTCCTTGCTGGGCTTGTGGCGAGATCACCGCTGAGGGATTGCCCCCCCAGAGTGGCAGCTGGAAAGTGGGTGGGAAAAAGTGAATCCATAGGGTCAGCTGGGGCGACTGTGAGGTTCCTGTGAGAGGCCAGGCTGCATGGGCAGAGTGGAGGAATCTGACAAGGGGTTTTTTCCAGCTTCATGTGGGTTGAAGACCCTCACACAGGGGGAGGAAGACTGCAGTGAGAATAATGCCCCACATTCAGGCAGCACTGTGAAGCTAGGGAACATGAGCTGTATGGAGGTTCATGGCCACTGGTTATGGAGGCCAGGCTGTCAGGGATTAGTGTCTAGGTTGCTGGCTGTTCAAATTGGAAGACCTGTTTAATCCACAGTCCATGCAACACGCGGCCAGCAACAGCGCCCTGCAGAGGAGGCCAAGGCAGGACCCGTTGATGTTCTGGCAGCAGGGCCACAGATGGTAGAGCCTTGGCGGAGACACTACTGGCCAAGGTTATTCCTTTTTTAAAATAAATTTAGAGTACCCAATTAATTTTTTCCAATTAAGGGACAGTTTAACGTGGCCAATCCATCTAACCTGCAAATCTTCGGGTTGTGGGGGAGAAACCCACGCAAACACGGGGAGAATGTGCAAACTCCACAGGGATAGTGACCCAGGGCCGGGATCGACCCTGGGACCTCGGCGGCTTGAGACAGTAGCGGCCAAGGTTATTCTGATGTCAAACCTCCTACCTCCAGATGTCAGAGGTCTAGTGCTGAAGAAGACCACCTCTGTTCCGGGGGATTGTGAACCATCTCCGCCAGGTGATATAAGAGTTGGCACCGCATGGACTGGGAGGTCACTCATTACCTGTGGCCCTGAAAGTTACTGCTGCTCTGAGCTACTAAACCAGTGGCTTGCCTCAGGGCAGCACGGGTGACCTGTGAGGTATTTCCCAGTCAACCTCATGCAAATGCATAAGGGAGGTCACAAATATACTATTTACAAGCGCTATGGGCTTCGAAAGCATAGCAGGCATGCCCCAGGTGTAGGGTGTTATTGACTGAACCTACGTAACTCTGCGGTCTCTACGGCAGCATGGGGCACCATTTATGAATCGCAAGGAATACCACTCCCTCGACATCCAGCTTGTCGGTGACTACGTGATGTGCATCAGGCACGTGTGTTTCCGTTTCACGGGAATTGATAGTTACATCTTGCAGCGCTCAGAGGTCTCAGCCACCCTTGAGGTAGAGCAGCATCTGGAGGAATGGCTCATTGAGGACAAAGGGTACACCTTCAGGAGGTGGCTGATAACTCCAGTGTGGAGGCCACAAACACTTGCTGAGATGATACAACGAGGCTCATGCGCCAACACATGTGCAGATCGAGCAGGCGTTTGGACTGCTCAAGATGTGGTTCTGGTGTCTGGACAGGTTGCAGGGAATCGTCCAAAACTGCATCACCGTGGTCTGCAGCGCTCTGAACAACCTGGCATTGCAGTGGGCCAAGCAGCTGGACCAGGAGGAAATGGAGGAGCACCACGTCCTCTCGGATGAGGAGGACATCGAGGAGGGCGGCAAGGGTCAACATGTGGAGGAGGAGAAGGAGGAAGGACCTCATGCGATGGTCAGGGCCCGCATGGGGCAAAGGGCTAAAGACATCCTCATAGCCTCTCAGTTTGGTGACGACCAGGACTAAGGAGTGAAGATCTCTCCCATCATGGGGTCGGACATCAACTCACGAATGTGGTGCCTGTGGGAGGTCCATGTGATGGTTCCTACATTCCTGTGCAGGGCGCTAAAGTCTTTGGCTGCACATTGTAAGAGAATGATGATGACTTGCATTGAGGACAGATTGATGCTCCTCTCATCCTCAGCAATAAGTCTGACTCCTGCCTGACAGCGGACTGAATGTGCCCTGCTAATGAATGGGCCTATCATGGGGTTAGAGATGCTGGATAGGTTGACTGAATCCAGGAGTATGTCATCGACCAGGGGCTCAGATGAATCCTGGGTCTGGCATTCCTCCATGTGCCGGTTCCCTGCTACATCCCTTCCTCTGTCTGCTGTGAATCTTCATCTGTGAGGTGCTCACCAGTCAGCAACCCAGAAGCCTGCTTACTAGTTGATCCCACCGAGATGTGAGTATGTGGTGCTGGTATAGGGTGCGGATGACAGCTGTGATGCCTCTCGACGCTTGCATCAGAGATGTCTCCCTCGGAGCTCAGGTCAGTGAGCTCCAAAGGGTGCGAGGGTGGTCCGGGCTGACCGACTGATTGACCTGCAAGGGAAGCGAGATGGCAATAGTGCATCACAGGAATAAATAATGGGATAATGTTAACTCACGTGAGGCTTGCGCCATGGCTGCATGACTTGACGATTCTCACTTTTGTCTGCTGCCTCCACTTCACCCACTGCATAGCTGTGATCCTGCTCCTCGCCTGCCAGCTCAAGGGCTCTCTTCAAGGGTCGTCACATCCCAGCCCGGGGATAACTCCGGCTGGCTGTGCCCATTCATGCCGGGTGTGCTCGAGTAGTTTACAATGAGGCAGAATGGGGAGTACTGCCAGGTCAGATGGAGATGAAGTCTGACATGCGGAGGATGTGAGTGGGAGTGGGGATGTGAGGAGCAGATTATCTATTGGGGCAACATGGGGAGTGGAGGCGGGGATGGTAGGTTTATGAGGGGGTTGTGCTCCATGACAAGTAGGAATCCATAAGTGGCTGGGTTTGAGATCATGAGGAGGCAGACTTGCCTGGCTGTGCAAAGAGAGTCATTCATCCTCTCTGACACTGTTGCTCCATCCTCTCATGCAGTGAGCTGACACTCATTATTGCGGCCATTTCCTCCCATGCGAGGCTGGTGACCTTGGTGAATGGACATCTGCGGGAATCCGGGTAGAGGATGTCACGTCTCTGCTCCACACCATTCAGGAGTTTGGTGATGACTTGCTCTGTGAACCTTGGTGCTGTCGTCCTGGCAGTTACACCACCCCGAGTGGACTTGGAACAAGTGCTGGGGAGGTGTTTAAAAGGAACGCCCCACTGATTGCAAGATTAATTATTCCCAGGGCGAGTGAATCAGAAGCGAACCGGCACGAGCGCGGTGCTAATCCTGTGAGAAAAACATCTTGGTAAAGAGGCTCAACATTCAGCGAGTTTTCCTGCCATCAGCATCGACGGGATTCTCAATGATTCTCAGCATTGCGAGTGGGCCGGCCGATGAGGCGCCAACGACATTGCGACTGCACGTGGCGTACGTCACGATGACGCCGGTTTGGAGGGGGCATAGACTCGCCAACCGGCGTCAAACCGGCGCCGGTCCCGCTGGAATCGATTCTCCGCCCGATCGCCGATTACGATTTCGGCGTGGGGCAACGTAGAATCCTGCCCTGTATGTTTTCAAGAAGCAGTTAGATATAGCACTTGGGGCGAAGATGTTAAAGGATACGGGGGGAAGGCAGAATCAGGCTATTGAGTTGGATGATCAGCCATGATCACGATGAATGGCGAAGCAGGCTCGAAGGGCCGAATGACCTCCACCTACTCCTATTTTCTATGTTTCCATGTCCCTGACACTTTGAAAAAATATTCCGCCCACTGTGAAATGCAAGTTGTTGTTGTGCTTCTACAGTTTCCGTGGCCCTGATCAGCAACTCAAATTGAAGCCAAGACATATCTAGCCAGTGTAGCTCAATACAATACCACCCGAGCCCAAATCCACAGAGGCATCGGAAACACAACAAACATAACCTTTATCATTAGAAGTATGGGCTTTTCCCAGCTATAGTGCGAGTTCATTTATAACTGAGTTAATTTGTGTATGCAAATAAAATCTAGTTATCATAGTTCATTAATAGATTCTTCCTAGCTGCTCAATGAATACACCCTTCACTTCGCAGAGAAAAGTTTATTTTCTAATTAACCTCATTTTCATACACAAATTATGTGTACGTTATTTTGTCTTTGTGTTATCCCTAATCTTATAAACATCATAATCTTCCAAGTTTACTAAAGGCACGATTTACAGTTTTTATCTATTGGTTAATTTAATGTTATAATTAACCTCATCTATGGAGGCCTCGTCAAAAAGAAAAAGGAGGCATTTGTCAGGGCTAAAAGGCTGGGAACAGACAATGCCTGTGTGGAATATAAGGAAAGTAGGAAGGAACTTAAGCAAGTAGTCAGGAGGGCTAGAAGGGGTCACGAAAAGTCATTGGCAAATAGGGTTAAGGAAAATCCCAAGGCTTTTTACACGTACATAAAAAGCAAGAGGGTAGCCAGGGGATGGGTTGGCCCACTGAAGGATAGGCAAGGGAATCTATGTGTGGAGCCAGAGGAAATGGGCGAGGTACTACATGAATACTTTGCATCAGTATTCACTAAAGAGAAGGAATTGGTTGATGTTGAGTCTGGAGAAGGGTGTGTAGATAGCCTGAGTCACATTGAGATCCAAAAAGACGAGGTGTTGGGTGTCTTAAAAAATATTAAGGTAGATAAGTCCCCAGGGCCTGATGGGATCTACCCCAGAATACTGAAGGAGGCTGGAGAGGAAATTGCTGAGGCCTTGACAGAAATCTTTGGATCCTCACTGTCTTCAGGTGATGTCCCGGATGATTGGAGAATAGCCAATGTTGTTCCTCTGTTTAAGAAGGGTAGCAAGGATAATCCAGGGAACTACAGGCCGGTGAGCCTTACTTCAGTGGTAGGGAAATTACTGGAGAGAATTCTTCGAGACAGGATCTACTCCCATTTGGAAGCAAATGGACGTATTAGTGAGAGGCAGCATGGTCTTGTGAAGGGGAGGTCGTGTCTCACTAACTTGATAGAGTTTTTCGAGGAGGTCACAAAGATGATTGATGCAGGTAGGGCAGTGGATGTTGTCTATATGGACTTCAGTAAGGCCTTTGGCAAGGTCCCTCATGGTAGACTAGTACAAAAGGGGTGAGCTGGCAAGGTGGATACAGAACTGGCTAGATCATAGAAGGCAGAGAGTAGCAATGGAAGGATGCTTTTCTAATTGGAGGGCTGTGACCAGTGGTGTTCCACAGGGATCAGTGCTGGGACCTTTGCTCTTTGTAGTATATGTAAATGATTTGGAGGAAAATGTAACTGGTCTGATTAGTAAGTTTGCAGACGACACAAATGTTGGTGGAATTGCGGATAGCGATGAGAACTGTCAGAGGAAACAGCAGGATTTAGATTGTTTGGAGACTTGGGCGGAGAGATGGCAGATGGAGTTTAATCCGGACATATGTGAGGTTATGCATTTTGGAAGGTCTAATGCAGGTAGGGAATATACAGTGAATGGTAGAACCCTCAAGAGTATTGAAAGTCAGAGAGATCTAGGAGTACAGGTCCACAGGTCACTGAAAGGGGCAACACAGGTGGAGAAGGTAGTCAAGAAGGCATACGGCATGCTTGCCTTCATTGGCCGGGGCATTGAGTATAAGAATTGGCAAGTCATGTTACAGCTGTATAGAACCTTAGTTAGGCCACACTTGGACTATAGTGTTCAATTCTGGTCGCCACACTACCAGAAGGATGTGGAGGCTTTAGAGAGGGTGCAGAAGAGATTTACCAGAATGTTGCATGGTATGGAGGGCATTAGCTATGAGGAGCGGTTGAATAAACTCGGGTTGTTCTCACTGGAACGAAGGAGGTTGAGGGGCAACTTGATAGAGGTCTACAAAATTATGAGGGGCATAGACAGAGTGGATAGTCAGAGGCTTTTCCCCAGGGTAGAGGGGTCAATTACTAGGGGGCATAGGTTTAAGGTGTGAGGGGCAGGGTTTAGAGTAGATGTACGAGACAAGTTTTTTACACAGAGGGTAGTGGGTGCCTGGAACTCGCTACCGGAGGAGGTGGTGTAAGCAGGGACAATAGTGACATTTAAGGGGCATCTTGACAAATACATGAATAGGATGGGAATAGAGGGATACGGACCCAGGAAGTGTAGAAGATTGTAGTTTAGTCGGGCAGCATGGTCGGCACGGGCTTGGAGGGCTGAAGGGCCTGTTCCTGTGCTGTACATTTCTTTGTTCTTTGTTCTTTGTTCTTTGTAATGTGTTATGGTGTTTTTAAACCAATTACCTCATCTGGGAGGAAACCAGAGGAAACCCTTGCAGACACAGGGAGAAAGTGCAAACTCCACACAGGCATTCATCCAAGGCCGGAATTAAACCAGGATCCCTAGTGCTGTGAGGCAGTAGTGCTAGCCACTATGCCTCCCTGCCGCCTGCAAATTCCACACAGGCATTCACCCAAGGCTGGAATTAAACCAGGATCCCTGGCACTGTGAGGCAACAGTGCTAGCCACTATGCCACCCTGCCGCCTTCAATGTGCTTCACTGCTAAGAAGTACTAATGAAGTATAGTTATTGTTAAGCAAACATATTTGAAACTTCGGAGTGCTGAGAAATGTCATATTGGACTCCACACCATCCCAATGTTTGGCGAAGGCTCACTCTGAAAATCATGGTGCTGTCTTCCTGGCAACCATTCCCAACTAAACTTGAAACAAATGCTGGGGAGGTGCTTAAAAGGAGTGCCCCACTTATGGCAGAGATCAAGTTTTATTGGGGCCTTCCGGTTCCACCAAAGGCAAACCTCCACCCTCCCGCGGTGGGTTCTCCAGTGGTGGAATGGGCGAGCCACACAAAACGCAGTCGACATCTGCGGGAATGGAAAGTAGCCAATGGTAAACCACCTACGTCATCTGACAACCGGCTGCGGGGGGGAGGGGGAGGCGAGGGGAGGGGAAGTCCAGCCCCTTAAC
This sequence comes from Scyliorhinus torazame, assembly GCF_047496885.1. Classification (NCBI taxonomy): domain Eukaryota; kingdom Metazoa; phylum Chordata; class Chondrichthyes; order Carcharhiniformes; family Scyliorhinidae; genus Scyliorhinus; species Scyliorhinus torazame. The sequence continues at coordinate 284,168,949 of NC_092707.1, read as the reverse complement.
TCTGTTTTTCTTTTCACAGATGCTGCCAGGTTTGCTGGGGTTTTCCAGAACGTCTTGCTTTTGTTCCAGATCACCAGCATTTGCAGTAATTAGCTTTTATTTGAATGTTCCCTGTTCTATGCCTGTCGTCTTAAGCAATTGACACAACAGAAAATCAGAGTGATTCCGCAGCTGACATACCTCCCACGGTCATAAACCATTACAAGTAGTTCACATGCACGTTAAACCAGCTGAATATGGATGTGATATCACCAACAATACACGGGGTCCCACTGCACAAAACAAAGCCTCATATTACACAGAGGCCAAGTGAAGGAAACATTTGGTGAATATTTCATCACAATTAGAATAATGTAACAGAATTGTAACTGAGCAGAAGCGACTTATGCAAATTGTTCCCAGTTTTTATTTTCCCACTAGACATTCCAATAATATAAAGAACCGCACCTTTACACAAAGATCAATCAAAACAAGACCATAGAAATGAGGAGCGAGTGTAGTTCATCAGCTCCTTGAGTCTGCACCATGCTTCAACAAAGCCATGGCTGACCTCCAACCTCCCATCTACTCATGCCATACCTCCATGATCACCAAATCACAGCGAATGGAGTTTTCTATCAATTATTGGAGATGAAAACCCTGGAATTGTTTCAGAAAGCAAGAGCTGTTGGATTAAGGAGGAATATGGAGTCAGTCTGGATGGGTGAACTCCATACAACTCCACTAGCTGCTGAAGTTAAGAGACACAGAGATGTCTGCAACTATGTCAAAGAGATGGAGGATAGGCAAGTCAATGAAACACCAGCAAAGCAGAACAGGCTGCAGAGGCCTAGAAACTTCAAAGCAGGTTGTCAGCAAGGATGTGGACCCCCTCCCCAGCATGGTGCCCTGAAGGATTGTCCTCCACCCCAGGCTCTACCCCAATGCTTTCCTCCTCATCTCAGAAATGGCAGCTTCAGGAGGAGTGCTGAGGTCCCTGAACAATGGGGTGGGATGAGGTGACTGGGCAGGTCTATCTCCTGAGCTCACACGTGATGGTAGAGGCAGTGAAAGGGTGGGCAGGGTGCCACAGAGCAATCTGATTTGGTTCTGTTGTAAGCCCACAGTCAGAGAATCTACTGAGAGATGGGGAGAAAACTGAAGGGAGCAAAGAGAAATGAAAGTGTGATAAGATCTGATAGTTTATTGCACTGTGTGGCTTTATAGATTTTCTGGTTTGCATTCTAGCTGATTATGAGAAAACAAAGGGTACACCCAGCGTGCTGTCCAGCTATGTACTAGTGCTATGTTAAAATACCCACTGCACTCCCAATCCTCGTCACATTAAGGAGCCAGGTATCTCACGATGAGGGAATCATTCCCCCAGTCATTCTTCCACTAACAGCACAAACCTGCCATTGGCCACTTCAGACTGAAAGAAGGGAGGAACAAAGATTTGCAGTTATATGGTGCGCTGTATTGTATTTTTTTTAGATATTTGATTTCCCCCAGAGCCAAACAGAGATGGCAATAGTTTCTAAGTGTGCAAGAAGTTTATTCGCAAGGTGTTCTACAATGCTTTAAAACATCTGCACCACGCTTTAACTCTTAGCTTCTTGGGTATCTTAACGTAACTCTGAGTCAATCCCCAGGCTTAACCAATCAAGCATAGATCAGTAACCAGACTCATGAAATCAAAAACAGAACAATTAAACCATTGAACATTACACCGTGCATGGTTGCAGGATGTCCCAAAGAGTGGTATCAGTTAGAATAAGCATTGACTAGCCAGTCCAACTCCGTCCAGTTAACATGAATGGAAAGATGCTGTGGATAGAGAGTGTGGACAGAATTCTCCAGCCCTTTCTCCCGGTGGAACCTTCAGGTCATGCTGAAGTCAAACGCTGCCGCATGTTCCCTGATGGTGGCACGGGCAAGGAATGCAAATCTCCATCAAGCTAACGGGGTAGTTTAGCACAGGGATAAAGAGCAGGCTTTGAAAGCAGACCAAGGCAGGACAGCAGCATGGTTCAATTCCCGTACCAGCCTCCCCGAACAGGCGCCGCGACTAGGGGCTTTTCACAGTAACTTCATTCGAAGCCTACTTGTGACAAGAAGCGATTTTCATTTCATTTTTCATCAACTTTGGTGGGACTGAATGATCCAGCCGGAGGTCATTGGTGAGAACCCTCTGCCTTGGGAAAACCCACCGCAGTGGGGTGTGGCGGGGGGGGGCGGGGAGCGGGGTTGCTGCAGGGGCTTGACTAGATAATTCCTCCTGTTGTATTTTACACTATTTAAAACAATGATTGAATTGTGGAAATTTTATTTATTGTGTCAACATTTAGTTAGTCCACAGTAGGATTGGTCCTGCTATTTTGCTAATTTCTAAGTCTTTGCAATTTGATGGAGGGGATTTTCCATCGGCCGATGCCGAAATTGGGAAACGCGATTGGGTGGAGAATCAGTTTTGATGTCAAAATCGTTGGGGGTGCTGATTTCACGCCAAATCACAATTCCCGGGTGCCTCGACAGCGGCATCAATGTGTTCCACTCCGTACGTACAATAAACACCTTTGGCATATCATTAACGGGCCTGACATGTATTCTCTGGAGCCTCCGCGATCTCCCGCCTCTACTGGATGGAATTCCTGACGGTGCAGTTCACTTGTGCTTTTAAAAATCGTGAAACTGGCGGCGTGACTGATGAGGGGGAGAGAGGAGGTAGGACACGGAGAGGAGCGGCATTGAGCTGTTGGTCCTGACACTGGCAGGACTGGCTGAGGTGGGGGTGGGGGACCTGCCAGGGCTAGGAGGGGAGTGACGGGTGGAAAGGCCGTGGGCTGGGGTGACTCCTCATGGGACAGGGACGGTGCCCAGGCACAGACCGCCATTGCTGCGGCCTGCAAGGCAGCCATCTTGCTGCACACCGCACTGACCACCCACTTTGGTCCCTGGTTCTGCAGAGTGCCACCGGCCATATGGGTGCAACCCAGCCCCTACACCTCCACCCTCCACCCCCACATCCCACGCTCCACTATACCAACGTACCACACCCTCCCCAAACCTGCCAGCAGCTACCAGTGGGGCATCACGCAGCCCACCCAGGACAACGCCCACAGCAGCTCCTACAAGGGGGTGTTGGATGGGGGCAATGGAGTGTATCACTGGCAAGAGCATGCCAGCCAACGGTACCCCTGGCAGTAGGAACAGGTGCCAGAGACAGAGGCCCCACAGTGCCGGGCATGGACGGGTCCAGGGGTGCGGGGATGGGGGGGGGGGGTGGGGAGAGTCTGCAGTTCCAATCAGGGCCGTGTAGCCCATTGGACCTGGTTGGGCACGGGGGTACGCACCATGCTAACATGTTGGCTTTTCACCCCTTGTAGACAATGGATATTGGAATTCAACCAGCAATGGTGGCCTTCCTCCTTGTCACTGCAGCTCTGGGGGAAGCCCTGCGCCTGTATGAGCTGGATCTGCTCGAAGATGAGGAAGTTGCAACAGTGGAGCGGACAGCAGCAGAGCACACAGCAGTGAAACAAGAGGCAGCCAGTGAGCACCGAGAGCCGGCCGCCCAAAAGGCTGAGGAGGAGGAGGTGCAAAGGAGGGGCCGCTTGAGGCCTCGTGTGTACCAGCAGCGCATGTCATTCGAGGACCTACCACACCGGGCATGCTGTCGAAGACTCTGGCTGAGCAGAGAGACAGTGAGACATATCTGCCACATGATGGCACACCTGGCATCACAGGGGAATCGGGAGGACACTCGCTCCCGGTGGCCATGGAGCACAGGGAGTGGATATCTCCGTCTGGAACTGCTCCGCATCACCCATTCACTGTGCCACCACCTTCTGGGTCTGTGCCACATTAGCCAATGAATGCGCCGTCTCCCTCTAGGACTGGGCTACCTCCCTCTGCGCCTGTGCCATGTTGGCCAGTGCCTGGGCAATGCCGCCTGACATTCCCAGTCATGGCCTGCTGTGAGTGGGCCACGCCCAGGAGCGCCGCTGCAATGTCCAGGTGGCTCTGGCACTTGGCTGCCTGTGAGAGGGCACCACCTGCACAGAATGCCCCAGGCCTTGGACGTGCTGATCCATAGCCGAAACCGTCGCCCCAAGGCCTCCACCATGGACGCCACCCGTGCGATGTTGGCATGGTTGGCATGCATGGCTGGCCCCACCTCCTGCTCCTGCATGTGGTGGGACTCCTGCAGCTGCACCTGCTGGTGCTGGATACTCGCCGACAACTCCTCATGTAGTCCCTGGCTCTGTGGCTGCATCTCCACGATTGATGAGACTGTCTGTACCAGGACTCCGAAACCCGTCTTGATGGCAGTTAGTTCCTGGGTCCCTCTGACCGTCCGCCCCCTCGGCTGTTCCGACCTCCACCTGACGTACCAGAGCATTTGTGTGGTGAGCACTAGAGAGTGTCCCAGGAGCCTCTTCACTGAAGTGCCCAACCAACATGAGTGTCTCTGGGATGATGGAGGGTATTGGAGACAGCTGTATTGGGAATCGGAGTCACGATCGGACTTGAGCTCCGGGATGTGCTGGGTTTCGGGCATGTGGGTCACCCCCGTGTCGGTATCATCTTCGCTGCTCAGCATCCGGGGCTCTGGCTCTGGCTGGGGGCGGGGGACACCAGAAGGGCCCTCCCTATCACCAGCAGATCCTACACGACACAAGACAAGATGCATGATTAGACTGTGGGCCGGGGGATAGTGGGAGTGGTGGGGGTTATGTGAGGGTGAGGGAAGTGTGAGGGTGGTATGGGGGTGAAGGAGATGTGAGGGTGGCGTGGGAGTGAGCGTGTGGGGGTGAGGATGGTGTTAACGCATGTGTCAGGGGGAACCGTAACTCTGCGGGGCCTCAGTTCCTCGCCCGAGGCCGATCCCCACCCCGCTGACTGGCTTTTCCTCCGGCCTGAAGAGCATGTCCAAGGTCCACTGCTCTGCCGTGGTGAGGGGTGAGGGGCCACATGTCCGGCGGTCCCCCTCCAGTCTTCTTCAGCTCCTTGTGGTTATGAATGCTTTCTCCTTGGGGGATGGGGGTGGGACAGGAAACGCACAGTGCTGGACAGTCCGACGCATGCAGCCCAGGCGGCGGCTGGTTCGGCTTCCCTCCAGGTGGGGGTGGGGGGTTGGGGTGGGGAGGGGGTTGGTGCCAGGGGCACTATGCAGCCTACTTACCTTGGCTGCCCAGAGGAGGCTATGCAGTTTTGTACGGCAATGCAGGCCAGTCCGGATGGTGATGCTGGTGCCACTGACCGCCTCTGCCTCCTATGCCCAGGCATGGTGAACAACCTCCTTTGGGCCGGGTACAAGATGGTCCACCTCTCCTCTATGGTGTGCTGGAGGGTCTCAAGCCTGGCATCAGTGAATGGTGGAGCTGCTCTCCGCACTGCCATCTTGTTGGCTGGGATGGTGTGTGTGGGGAGTGAAGTGTGTATATGCAATTGCAGCTGTTCAGCCTCCTGAGTGTCAAGCACGAATGCGGATAGTTGCGGATCGATTGTGTTCCACGTGGTGCCGGTTCTAGCCCCTTAACAGTCACTGAATTGGTCCAGGTGCGGCACCAGCTTTGCTGGTGTGGAAGTTCACAAATCCTGCACCGGCATCAACACTTAGGGCGGGATTCTCTGCTTGCCGATGCCGAAATCGTCATCAGCGATTAGGTGGAGAATCCATTTTTATATTCGAATCAGGAGCGGCGCCACTTTTCAGATGCTCCGCCCCCTCAAAAACAGCATCACGCATTGTGCGCCATTGCAAGAGCATTGGCGCGTCATCGGAAGGCCCTCTGCCGATGCTCCGCCCCCGAAGGGCCGAGTTCCCGACAGCGCGGAACACTTATCCTTTTATTTTTCGCGAACCCGGTATGGTGGCTGCAGACTGTGTCCAGCCCTGCCACAGTCAGGGGGAACCATGCCTCTGTTTGGGTGGGCTACGGCGGGTGCTGGGGGGACTAATGTGGGGTGGCAAGGGGTTTTCCAGGGGGTCACTATCTTGCAGGCAGGTCCATGCGCAGCCAGTGCCATGGCAATGTCCCTGCTAGACTGCCAGTGCGAGCCAGGCACCCTGGCATGCTGGCAATGCCAAGATGCCCAGGGGAGCACCAGGGTGCCACCCTGCCCAGTGCCCAATGACCCGGGAGCCTCAGCTCCCAGGTGAGACCCCAGCGAGGTGCTATCGTGACTGATTCATGACTTTGTGAATGAGTATCAAACAGCGCCCAGTTGAGGACTCACTGGCTGAAGATGGTGAATCCCAGGTCCCGGGTTAATTGGGCGAGTGCATATTTAAATCAGCCTCATGGATCAATTAGATCCAGCGAGATCCAGATCCAGATCGTGATGCGTCGCGAGATTACATCGAATCTTGCGAGATGTTTTGAACATTGCGAACCTCATGCAGGCCTCTCGTGAGATTCAACAGCCTCGTCTCAACACCAAGTTGGGTGCGACTAGACCATTAAATCATGCCCTACGTTGTTGAACTATGTGTCAAACTTTAGGGGGAGATTAGGGCTGGTGAGTTGGCTAGAAAGCATCTAAAATTGTCCCAGCATGTGATGAAACAAGAGTTGGATAAGAAATCAAAAACTCAGAGCTTTGCTAGTGGGGAGAAAATATTAGTGTTATTACCAGTGGTAGGTGGACCATTAACAGCAAGATTTAGTGGGCCTTATCAAATTGAAAGGAAATTGAGTGAGTTGAATTATTTGATAAGAACGCCGGATAGAAGGAAAACTAACAGAGTATCTCATGTTAATATGTCAAAAATGATTTTGATCAGGAAGGAAAGCAGGAGGAGTTATTGTTGTAACTCAGGGAGAGAAGATAAATCCAGATGGTTCCAAATTTGAAATTCCTCCATTTAAATTGGACAATGAGGAAGTAACAAAACAATTTGGATAAATTACTGAGTTATCATCCAGAGGAAAGTCACAGTGACCTGAAAGAGTTATTACAATCATATAGAGCTGCATGTGGAACACACTAGGAAGTACAAAGGTGATTATACATGAAGTAGCTGTAAGAAATTCTATTCTAATTAAACAATATCCATATCGACTGAATCCAATAAAATTGGCACAGGTTGAAAAAGAGTTTGAAAGCATTCTTAAGAATGATATCATTGAAGTGAGTTGCAGTGATTGGAGTTCACCTTTCGTGATGGTGCCAAAACCAGAGGAACACAACAATTGTGTGTTGACTATAGGAAAGATGTGGAGATGCCAGCGTTGGACTGGGGTGAGCACAGTATGAAGTCTTACAACACCAGGTTAAAGTCCAACAGGTTTGTTTCAAACACTAGCTTTCGGAGCACTGCTCCTTCCTCAGACGAATGAAGAGGTATGAAGAAAACAATACAGGGAAATCTATTGTCAACTTGTCGGACTTCAACCAGACGAAATCGAAGTCCTCAGCAGAGGGCTCAATTTCTGCACCACCACCAAAATGGACCCCATCAGTCTCGCGGAAAACACGGAGGAATTCATCAGGCGAATGAGGCTCCGGGAATTCTTCCACAGACCCCAAGAGGCCGACAGCGAACCCAAGGAACTACCAATGAACCGGGACAGCAGACCGAGAGATCTGCGGTGCGGCAACCAAAGAGGAACGAGTCGAATTGGACCCCTCCGGAAGGCCGCTGCCCTAGACTTGACAAAAATTGCTGGCTTTGAAAGCAGACCAAGGCAGGCCAGCAGCACGGTTCAATTCCCGTAACAGCCTCCACGAACAGGCGCCGGAATGTGGCGACTAGGGGCTTTTCACAGGAACTTCACTTGAAGCCTACTTGTGACAATAAGCGATTTTCATTTAATTTCATGTATGCTCAAGCCGTCAGGAGTCGCGTCAATGCCAGATACATCAGTCGCATTCACAAGACAGCCCCGAACGTCACCCAAGCACAACACAATGCCATCCGCGCTCTCAAGACCAACCCCAGCATCGTCATCAAACCAGCAGACTAAGGAGGGGCCACCATCATACTGAATAGAACAGACTACTGCAAAGAAGTATACCGACAACTCAACAACCAGGAACACTACAGACAGTTACCCGCAGATCCAACCAAGGAACACATCCGCCAACTCAACAGACCAATCAAGACCTTGGATCCAGACCTTCAGAGCACCTTACGTGCTCTCATCCCACGTACTCCCCGCATTGGAGATCTCTACTGCCTCCCGAAAATACCCAAGACCAACACACCAGGCCACCCTATCATTTCAGGCAATGGGACCCTGTGTGAGAACCTCTCTGGCTACATCGAGGGCATCTTGAAACCCATTGTACAAGGTACGCCCGGCTTCTGTCGCGACACGACGGACTTCCTACAGAAACTCAGCACCCATGGACCAGTTGAACCAGGAACATTCCTTGTCACAATAGACGTCTCGGCACTCTACACCAGCATCCCCCATGACGACGGCATTGCTGCAACAGCCTCAGTACTCAACACCAACAACTGCCAATCTCCAGACGCAATTCTGCAACTCATCCGCTTCATTCTGGATCACAACGTCTTCACCTTCGACAACAAGTTCTTCATCCAGATGCACGGAACAGCCATGGGGACCAAATTCACACCTCAATATGCCAACATCTTCATGCACAAATTTGAACAAGACCTCCTCACCACACAGGACCTTCAACCGATGTTATACACCAGATACATCGATGACATTTTTTTCCTTTGGACCCACGGCGAAGAATCACTGAAACGACTACACGATGACATCAATAAGTTCCATCCCACCATCAGACTCACCATCGACTACTCTCCAAAATCAGTTGCATTCTTGGACACACTCATCTCCATCAAGGACGGTCACCTCAGCACTTCACTTTACCGCAAGCCCACGGATAATCTCACGATGCTCCACTTCTCCAGCTTCCACCCTAAACACATTAAAGAAGTCATCCCGTATGGACAAGCCCTCCGTATACACAGGATCTGCTCAGACGAGGAGGAGCATAACAGACATCTACAGATGCTGAAAGATGCCCTTGTACGAACGGGATATGGCACTCGACTCATCAATCGACAGTTCCAACGCGCCACAGCAAAGAAAACGCACCGATCTCCTCAGAAGACAAACACGGGACACAACCGACAGAATACCCTTCATCGTCCAGTACTTTCCCGGAGTGGAGAAACTGACATCTTCTTCGCAGCCTTCAACACGTCATTGATGAAGATGAACATCTTGCCAAGGTAATCCCCACAACCCCACTACTTGCCTTCAAACAACCACGCAACCTCAAACAAACCATTGTTTGCAGCAAACTACCCAGCCTTCAGAACAGCGACCACGACACCACACAACCCTGCCATGGCAATCTCTGCAAAACGTGCCAGACCATCGACATGGATACCACCATTACATGTGAGAACACCACCCACCAGGTACGTGGTACATACTCGTGTGACTCGGCCAACGTTGTCTACCTCATACGCTGCAGGAAAGGATGTCCCGAAGCGTGGCACATTGGCGAGACCATGCATGGGGCAACAAATGAATGGACATCGTGCAACAATCACCAGGCAGGAATGTTCCCTTCCAGTCGGGGAACACTTCAGCAGTCAAGAGCATTCAGCCTCTGATCTCCGGGTAAGCGTTCTCCAAGGCGGCCTTCAGGACGCGCGACAACGCAGATTCGCCGAGCAGAAACTGATAGCCAAGTTCCGCACACATGAGTGCGGCCTCAACCGGGACCTGGGATTCATGTCGCATTACATTCATCCCCCACCATCTGGCCTGGGCTTGTGAAATCCTACCAACTGTCCTGGCTTGAGACAATTCACACTTCGTTAACCTGGGGTTACCCCTATCTCTGGATCTGTAAACACTTAGAACATAGAACATTACAGCGCAGTACAGGCCCTTCGGCCCTCGATGTTGCGCCGACCTGTGAAACCACTCTAAAGCCCATCTACACTATTCCCTTATTGTCCATATGTCTATCCAATGACCATTTGAATGTCCTTAGTGTTGGCGAGTCCACTACTGTTGCAGGCAGGGCATTCCATGCCCTTACTACTCTCTGAGTAAAGAACCTACCTCTGACATCTGTCTTATATCTATCTCCCCTCAATTTAAAGGTATGACCCCTCTTGCTATACATCACCATCCGAGGAAAAAGGCTCTCACTGTCCACCCTATCCAATCCTCTGATCATCTTGTATGCCTCAATTAAGTCACCTCTTAACCTTCTTCTCTCTAACAAAAACAGCCTCAAGTCCCTCAGCCTTTCCTCATAAGATCTTCCCTCCATACCAGGCAACATTCTGGTAAATCTCCTCTGCACCCTTTCCAATGCTTCCACATCCTTCCTATAATGCGGCGACCAGAATTGCATGCAATACTCCAAATGCGGCCGCACCAGAGTGTTGTATCGCTGCAGCATGACCTCATGGCTCCTAAACTTAATCCCTCTACCAATAAAAGCTAACACACCGTACGCCTTCTTAACAACCCTCTCAACCTGGGTGGCAACTTTCAGGGATCGATGTACATGGACACTGAGATCTCTCTGCTCATCCACACTGCCAAGAATCTTACCATTAGCCCAGTACTCAGTCTTCCTGTTATTCCTTCCAAAATGAATCACCTCACACTTTTCTGCATTAAACTCCATTTGCCACCTCTCAGCCCAGCGCTGCAGCTTAGCTATGTCCCTCTTTAACTTGTAACATCCTTCCGCACTGTCCATAACTCCACCGACTTTAGTGTCATCTTCAAATTTACTCACCCATCCTTCTACGCCCTCCTCCAGGTCATTTATAAAAATGACAAACAGCAGTGGCCCCAAAACAAATCCTTGTGGTACACCACTAGTAACTGGACTCCAGTCTGAACATTTCCCTTCAACCACCACCCTTTGTCTTCTTCCAGCTAGCCAATTTCTGATTCAAACTGCTAAATCACCCTGAATCCCATGCCTCCGTATTTTCTGCAGTAGCCTACCATGGGAAACCTTATCAAACACTTCATTGAAATCCTTATACACCACATCAACTGCTTTACCCTCATCCACCTGTTTAGTCACCTTCTCAAAGAACTCTATAAGGTTTGTGAGGCACGACCTACCCTTCACAAAACCATGTTGACTATCTCTAATCAAATTATTCCCTTCCAGATGATTATACATCCTATCTCTTATAAACCTTTCCAAGATTTTTCCCACAACAGAAGTAAGGCTCACTGGTCGATAGTTACCGGGGTTATCTCTACTCCCCTTCTTGAACAAGGGGACATTTGCTATCCTCCAGTCTTCTGGCACTATTCCTGTAGACAAAGGTGACTTAAAGATCAAGGCCAAAGGCTCAGCAATCTCCCCCCTAGCTTCCCAGAGAATCCTAGGATAAATCCCATCCGGCCCAGGTGACTTATCTATTTTTACACTTTCCAGAATTGCTAACACCTCCTCCGTATGAACCTCAAGCCCTTCTAGTCTAGTAGCCTGAATCTCAGTATTCTCCTCAACAGCATTGTCTTTTTCCTGTGTGAATACTGACGAAAAATATTCATTTAGCACCTCTCCTAGCTCCTCGGACTCCAAGCACAACTTCCCACTACTGTCCTTGACTGGCCCTACTCTTACCCTAGTCATTCTTTTATTCCTGACATATCTATATAAAGCTTTAGGGTTATCCTTGATCCTACCTGCCAAAGACTTCTCATGTCCACTCCTGGCTCTTCTTAGCTCTCTCTTTAGGTCCTTCCTAACTAACTTGTAACTCTCGAGCGCCCTAACTGAACCTTCATGTCTCATCTTTACATAAGTCTCCTTCTTCCTCTTGACAAGTGTTTTGACTGCTTTAGTAAACCACAGTTCCCTCACTCGACCACTTCCTCCCTGCCTGACAGGTACATACTTATCAAGGACACGCAGTAGCTGTTCCTTGAACAAGCTCCACATTTCCATTGTGCCCATCCCCTGCAGTTTTCCTCTCCATCCGATGTATCCTAAGTCTTGCCTCATTGCATCATAATTGCTTTTCCCCCAGATATAACTCTTGCCCTACGGTATATACCTATCCCTTTCCATCACTAAAGTAAACGTAATCGAATTGTGGTCACTATCACCAAAGTGCTCACCTACCTTCAAATCTAACACCTGGCCTGGTTCATTACACAGTACCAAATCCAATATGGCCTCGCCTCTCGTTGGCCTATCTACATACTGTGTCAGGAAACACTCCTGCACACATTGGTCAAAAACAGACCTATCTAATGTACTCGAACTATAGCGTTTCCAGTCAATATTTGGAAAGTTAAAGTCCCCCATAACAACTACCCTGTTGCTTTCGCTCCTATCCAGAATCATCTTTGCAATCCTGTCCTCTACATCGCTGGAACTTTTCGGAGGCCTATAAAAAACCCCTAACAGGGTGACCTCTCCTTTCCTGTTTCTAACCTCAGCCCATACTACCTCAGTAGACGAGTCCTCATCAAACGTCCTTTCTGCCACTGTAATAATGTCCTTGACTAACAATGCCACCCCTCCCCCTCTTTTACCATCTTCCCTGAGCTTACTGAAATATCTAAATCCTGGCACCTGCAACAACCATTCCTGTCCCTGCTCTATCCATGTCTCTGAAATGGCCACAACATCGAAGTCCCAGGTACCAACCCATGCCGCAGGTTCACCCACCTTATTCCGGATGCTCCTCGCATTGAAGAAGACACAATTTAAACCACCTTCCTGCCTGCCGGTACACTCCTGCAACTTTGAAACCCGACTCATGACCTCACGACTCTCAACCTCCTGTATACTGGAGCTATAATTCAGGTTCCCAAGCCGCTGCTGAACTAGTTTAAACCCTCCCGAAGAGCATTATCAAATTTCCCCTCCAGAATATTGGTACCCCTCTGGTCCAGGTGCAGACCATCCCGTTTGTAGAGGTCCCACCGACCCCAGAATGAGCCCCAATTATCCAGAAATCTGAAACCCTCCCTCCTGCTCCAATTAACTGCAAATGCTCGCATTCTAAGCATTGTCTTGCATCTTTGAATTTGTCTCTATATACATTTCTGGAACATATCTCTTCATTCATCTGAGGAAGGAGCAGTGCTCCGAAAGCTCGTGTTTGAAACAAACCTGTTGGACTTTAACCTGGTGTTGTAAGACTTCTTATTGGACTATAGGAAAGTCAGTGCAATTATGAAGTCAGATTTGTATCCTATTCCTCACTTGGAAGACTGTTTGATAAAGCGAGGGGAGTCCAACGTGTTTCTTCGAAGTCTTTTTATTCAGCAACAGTATTGATCACACATAGGGCCCAGTTACATTTCACCAGGTCCTCGCTCCTTTTTAGCTGGCTCTATAGCTGCCGGCCTTTTATACGAGTGCTGAGTTAACTCAGTCCAATGAGCACGGGGAAACAATTACCCCTAGCTGGATGAGTCCTGTGCAGGTTATTTCAGACTGGATTGAACAGGTGGGACAAGCAAATTTAATTGCCAAATTTGACTTACTTCAAGGAAAACCTTTATCAGACAGGACAAAGGAAGTTTTCACTTTTGTTACGCCAAATGGTCTGTAGCTGTTTAAAGTAATGCCATTTGGAGTGAAGAATGTGCCAGCAACATTCCAAAGACTAACCAACAAGGTCATTTCTGGACTTGTGCAGTATACATAGACGATCTGGTGGTGTTCAGTCAAATGTGGAAGGAGCATGTTGAACATTTGAAGGAATTGTACAATCGATTACAAGAGGTTGGCTTGATGGTAACCTTAACTAAAGGTGAATTTGTGAAACCCCAAGTCATGTTCTTAGGTCATACCATTGGACATGGTCAAACCGCCCCACGGAACGTGAAAACGAAAGCTATTAGACAATTCCCAATACTGTCAACAAGAAAAGATGTTTTGAGATTTCTGGGTAAGAGTGGTTTTTACAGAAAATCCATGCCAAATTTTAATTATGTGGTTGCTCCACTAACTGCCCTTTTCAAAATACGTAGGAAATTTCAGTGGACATCAGAATGTCAGCAGGCAATTTGATAATCTGAAAACTGTTTTAACCACAGCACCAGTATTGGCGATGCCGAATTATGACAAGCAACTTAAAGTGGCCATTGATGGGTGTGATGTGGGTGTTGGTGCTGTACTGTTCCAAGGAGCCGACAAAGGTATAGAAAGACTTGTTGGTTATCTTTCCAGAAACTAAATGTTCATCAAAAGAAGTAATGTACCCTCAAGAAGGAGACATTGAGTTTGGTGTTGGCGTTACAGCATTTTGAAATTTATGTTGCTAACAATTCATCAGGGACAATTATTAGTACAGACCATAATTCATTGAAGTTTCTGGGGACGTTTTAAGATCAAAATGCAAAACTGTTTGGACTGTTTATTGCTGTAACCATTAAACTTGAAAATTAACATGTAGCAGGAAGAGAAAACATGATTGCGTATACTTTATCACAACTTTGAGATGTGAGAAGAATGGAATGTTCAAAGTTGGGAAAGAAAGGCTGAAATATACTACACTGATGTTTAAATTTACATGCATGAATATGATGAGATATGTATCTTATAGTGTAATAGTAATAATAATAATCGCTTATTGTCACAAGTAGGCTTCAATGAAGTTACTGTGAAAAGCCCCTCGTCGCCACATTCTGGCGCCTGTTCGGGGAGGCCGGTACGGGAATTGAACCCGCACTGCTGGCCTTGTTCTGCATTACAAGCCAGCTGTTTAGCCCACTGTGCTAAACCAGCCCCGTAGTGTTTAGTAATTTGTTCATTTGTTTAAAGAAGGAGCTGAAATGAATGTTAAAATTGTTAGATTTTATATTTGTTTTTTTTTAAATTTAGAGTATCCAATTCATTTTTTCAATTAAGGGGCAATTTAGCATGGCTAATCCACCTATCATGCACATCTTTCGGGTTGTGGGGGCTAAATCCACGCAAATACGGGGAGAATGTACAAATTCCACACAGACAGTGACCCAGAGCCAGGATCGAACCTGTGACCTCAGCGCCGTAAGGCAACCGTGCTAACCACTTGCGCCACCGTGCTGTCCATATTTTATATTTGTTACAGCAATGTTATTAAAAAGCCTAGTTTAAGATAGCACAGTGGTTAGCACAGTTGCTTCACAGCGCCAGGGTCCCAGGTTCGATTCCCGCTACGGTCACTGTCTGTGTGGAGTCTGCACGTTCTTCCTATGTCTGTCTGGCTTTCCTGCGGGTGCTCCGGTTTCCTCCCACAAGTCCCGAAAGACGTGCTGTTAGATGAATTGGACATTCTGAATTCTCCCTCTGTGTACCCAATCAGGCGCCAGAGTGTGCTGACTGGGGATTTTCACAGTAACTTAATTTCAGTGTTAATGTAAGCCTTCTTGTGACACTAATAAAGATTATTATAAAATACAGGTAGTATGTCAGCTAAAGCTGTGATTAAGGGGTTGTAAAAGTAAGGTATCCATTGTTTTTAATCATTTACTTGTCTACAGATAGATGCCCAATGGAACATTGTTTTGATATTGGAGGATCTCTAGGGTGTAGATAATTTATGAGGGATAATTTATGATTCCTGGACAAACAGGTCACAGGACATCTTAATAGAAAGAAAACTTATGATGTAATTAAGGAGAAGAGCCAGGTCCGTCTGTAGTTTGCATTTTGCCAAAGGATTTTAATCTGACAAAACAGATTTTCAGCTGAAAGGTTCTCTACAAGGTCTTTGCACAGGGAAAAGCAAGTAAAGCTGATTGCCAATTTAATTTATAAGTGGTTGTTGAAGTATATTGGTTTGCTTAATTGGAATATTTTTAGTTGTGGGGAGGAAGTTAAAGCTTTTCCTTTTATTAAGAAGTAGTTTTGACTATTAACTGTCGGGCTATTGTGATTAATTTTGTGTTTATATTTAAGATTGTTTTAACACATATAATACCTATTGGTCAGTGTTAACACTCCTGTGGAGAAGTATCCTTTCCTCGATGTTTTAGAAATGACAAATTGTTGGGTTCTCATCCGGGATCCTAATGAGGGTGGGGGAAGAATATGCAGAGGGTGTCGGGAGGGGGATGGTGAAACTACGAATGGACTTGATAACAGGCACCAAACATTTAACGGTAAATGTGGAGACTTCCAGAATAGGGAAATGTATTGAAGGTTGACATGAGAATTTCATTATTGAATCTGAACATGATTAAATCAAGCCATTTTAATATCTTTTAATTATTTCCACAGGGTGTGGGTGTCGCTGGCTAGGCCAGCATTTATTGCTCATCCCTAATTGCCCTTGAGAAGGTGGTAGTGAGCTGACTTGTTGAACCGCTGCAGTCATGTGGTGTAGGTACATACATAGTGCTGTTAGGGAGGGAGGTCCAGAATTTTGACGCAACAACTGTGAAGGAACGGCGATATATTTTCAAGTCGGGATGGTGTGTGGTTTGGAGGGGAAATTCCAGGCGGTGATGTTCCCATGCATTTGCTGCCCTTGTCCTTCTAGGAGGTAGATGTCACATGTTTGGAAGGTGCTATCGAAGGAACAATACAGCTAATCATGTCTTACTTCTTTGTGTTGTTTGGATGCCTCAATGTTAACGTCGCTCTCTCATAAAGAGTGTTCAGGGTGCTAATAATTCTGAGGCAGTGCAAATTATTACAGCATTCTCACTCACAATAGCTGATTAAAATGACATAGGGAGGGGAAATTAATATAAAATATTAATAAATACCCCCCAAAATACTCAAATCCCTTTCAAAATAATATTAATCGTGTGATATAACTAGAATTTGTCATGGCCAGCCATGTACTCTGATTTATACTGCCCTTCAGGGCTCTGATCATAACTCAAGGCTGACTTCATCACTCGTTAGCTATCCGGTCTCCTTTACTTGTGGAAATATAAATCACATCTTGCAGTGGGTCATGACATCTCCACTGTATACTAACCCACTATGTTGTTTCTTTAGTGCTCAGTATCAATATTTTCATTCATGTATAACTATTAGGCGGACATTGCTGCTAAGTATATTAGGTTACATGAAACCAGACTGTCAGCCCGTGGTATAATTGAGAGGAAACTACAGATTATGGAGAGTTTATTTACTAAACTTGTAAAAGAAAAATGATATTTCATTATCAACTGCAGA
The DNA here is from genome assembly GCF_047496885.1 of Scyliorhinus torazame. Lineage (NCBI taxonomy): Eukaryota > Metazoa > Chordata > Chondrichthyes > Carcharhiniformes > Scyliorhinidae > Scyliorhinus > Scyliorhinus torazame. The sequence goes on along the minus strand of NC_092707.1, from coordinate 284,151,852 downwards.
GCCACAACCCCCCTCAATGTGAACACCACCCTCCCCCCCTCCATTCCGTCTCTCTCAAGCCCCTGGGATCAGGTAATCTAGCTCACAGCAGGGATTAAGGATGAAATTTGGCTGGCCCTGTATAATTCTGTGGCACATCCTCATATGCAGTTACTCAATGAACCTAACAAGAAGTTTCTAAACACTGCTCACCCTTCACCACTGCAGTGTTGGAAAATAGCCAGTGTTCTGTATTCTCTCGCTGCAATCAGAGGGCCTACCCCTGCTCTGCCCGTGACAATGTATATAGCCATATGCAGGCCGTTTTGTCAGCCACGCCTCAGTGAGTAGCCTATTGGAGGCCAAAGTTGTGGGTTCAAGTCCCACGGTGGGGCTTCAGCAGAAAAATCTAGGTTAACATTTCGGTGCATTACCGATGGTTGATGTCCTGTCAGGGGTGCCACCTTTAAGCTGAGATGTTAAACTGAGGCCCAGGTGGACACTATTGATCCTATATGGCCATCAAGGAAGATGAGAGGAATTCTCCCCAATGTCCTGACCAATGTTCCCTGTCATCTATGCGGCCACTCTGCAACCTGAAAGTTCCCATACACAAATTGGCCCCTTATGGTCATCACACATGGGTGGCCATGTAAAAATGTTAAAGGGTCCATATATAAACTAATCACCTGCACACTCCAAAACAGAATTACAGGGTACATTAATCATGGGCAATATTTATCCCTCAATTAACAGTACAAAAACACATAACTTGGTCACTATCACATTGGCTCTCGTGGGACCTTGCTGTGTTGAAAATAGCTACTTACATTATTACAACACTTCAAGAATTCATCGTTGGCTGTCAAACGATTTGGGATGTCCTGTGGCCATTAAACGTGTTACAGAAATACAAGTTCACGGATGCAAGGACTCCTTTTTTCCCCCAAAAAAAGGCTTTTCAGTTGACTCTTTGCAAAGGAAAATTGCTCAGATATTCTTGTTCATTGCGAGATATAGTGGTCAAAGAAATCTGACCAGACAAAGAGAGAAAATCTCCCTGCCTGCACTGGCTTGCTTTGTTAGTCTGTAAACCTATTACCATTAGAGGAATGATTGAATTTACAGTGACAATGGTAATACCACACTCAAAGCCTCAAGTGACCAGGCTACAAGGTAGTCCCCACCAGAAAAAAAAAACTGGTGTATTTCAAAGTAGTCCACTTGTTGTTCAGGAAGGAATGCACCACAAGAGAATTGAAAAGGCCAACAAAAATGTTAATTAGTTTTAACGGTGTATGTATATTTTAAGCGGTCAATGTTTAAACTAAAGATACAAATCTAAATGTCAGTCAGACACTTCTGCCAAAATAAATCATCATTCCATGAAGATAAAACCATTTCACTGAGTGGTTTTAAACAAATGCGAGGAAGATTCAGATTAAACATGCACTGGCCTGAGGTGGGTTTACCAAAGTTCCCCTTGGTTGCATCAAAAACCACAACAGCAACTTACATTTATACTGTACGTTTTTAAAAATGTTTCCAATTAAGGGGCAATTTAGCGTGGCCAATCCACCTTCACTGCACATCTTTGGGTTGTGGGGGTGAGACCCATGCAGACATGGGGAGAATGTGCAAACTCCACACGGACAGTGACCCAGAGCCGGGATCAAACCCGGGTCCTCGGATGATAGAGCCACACAAGGAAATATTAGGCCAGGTGACCAAATCCTGGTAAGGGAAATACATTTTGAGAAGCTGAAGGAGAGAATTCGGAGTGGGATTCGAGAGCTGAGGCTTTAGGCATCTGAAGACATGGCTGCCAACGGTGCAACAATTGAAACTGGGGACATGCAAGAGCCAGAATTAGAGTATTATAGAGATCTTGGAGGTTTGTGGAGCTGGAGGAGTTTACAGAGATAGGGAGAGAAGTGGATGTAGAGGGGTTTGAAAACATGGATGATTATTTTAGGATCATGGCTTCGCCAAACTGGGAGTTAATGTAGGTCAGCGAGCACAAGGATGACAGACGCAGAGGACTAGGTTTGGGTTTGTACACAGATAGCAGAATCATTGATGACCTCAAGTTTACTGAGGGCAGAATGTGGGCAACCAGGAGTGAAATGAAATAGTCAAGTCTAAAAGTAACAAAGGCATGGTTGAGGAATGAGCAGAGACAGGGGCCAAGTCAGGAGATGTTATGAGATAGAAAATGGTGGTCTTAGTGGTGGTGTGAATACGTGTTTGGAAGTTTATCCCTGAGTTGAATATGACACGGGCCGGGATTCTCTGACCCTGTGGCGGGTTGGAGAATCCCTGGGGGGAGGCACAAATTCCGCCCCGACGTCGGCTTCCCTATTCTCCGGCGCCATTTTTCGGGGGCCGGCGGGATTCCTGCCACGCCGGTCAGGGGCCGTTGACAGTGGCCCCTCCGGTGATTCTCTGGGCCGAGATGGGCCGTCATGTTTTGACCAGTCCCGCCGGCATGAATTACTCACCTCACACACGCCAGGACCTGGCAGGTAAGTGTGTTGGGACCTGTCCTGGGGGGAGCGATCGGGGCCTACCGATCTGCAGGTGGGCTGGTTCCGTGGGGGCCTTCTTTTTTCCGCACCGGGCGCCTGGAGGGCTCCGCCATATTGCCCGGGGGCCGGTGCGGAGAAGGGAGCCCCCACGCATAAGTGGAAATTGGTTGGCCGTTCCACGCATGCGCGAACCCGCGGCGGCCTTTCGGCGCCGACTGGAGCTGCGGGAACCACTCCGGCATCAACCTAGCCCCCGAGAAAGTGGAGAATTCCTCACTTTCGGGGGCCGTTGATGCTGGAGTGGTTCACGCCGGTTTTCATGCCGGCGTGGGGACATAGCCCCATTATTGCAGAGTCTTGCCCTGTGACTCTGAACAGTCTGTTTCAATTTCAGACAGTTGCCAAGGACAGTGAGGGTGTCAAGGGCAAGGAAATGGAGTTTGTGGCAGGAACTGAAGACAATGGCTTCAGGCTTCTGGATAATTAAATGGAGGAAATTTCTGTCCTGACTGTTGAACCGTGTGTGTGTGTGTGTTTGTGTCGTTTGCATTGTGCCTTCTCTCTTTTACACACAATGCTTGAAATTATTACATTTTTTCATAGAATCGTTGAATGCTATAACACAGAAGGAGGCCATTCAGCCCACTGTCCTTGTGCCATTTCCCTCTGCTCCTTTCCCCACAGATCTTCAAAATTCACCCCTTTATGAATCTATCCAATTCCATTTTGAAAGATGTCACTGAATCAGCTTTCAGGAAACTGCAGGCCTGTCAGTCTAACTTCTGTGATGAGGAAACTATTGGAAGCAATTCTGAGAGACAGAATGAATCTGCATTTGGAGGGGCAGGGATTAACAAAGAGCAGTCAACATGGTTTTGTTAAGGAGAGGTTATTTCCCACCAATTTGATTGAATTTTTCGAAAAGGTGACCAGGTGGGTAGATAAGGGCAATACATCTGATATCGTCTACTTGGATTTCAGCAAGGCCTTTGATAATGTCTCACATGGGAGACTGATAGCGAAGGTAAGAGCCCATGGGATTCAAGGAAATTTGGCATATTTGACCCAGAATTGGCAGAGTGGCAGGAAGCAGAGGGTGATGGTCGAGGGGGTGATTTTCTGACTAGAAGCCCGTGTCCAGTGGGATTAGTGCTGGGGCTCTTACTGTTTGTGATTTATATAAATGATTTTGACATGAATGTAGGAGGGTTGATCAGTAAGTTTGCGGATGACATGAAAATTGGTGGGGTGGTAAATAGTGAGGAGGAAAGCCTTTGATTGCAGGAGGAGAGAGATGGGCTGATCAGTGGCAAATGGAATTCAATTTGGATAAGTCTGAGGTGATGCACTTGGGCAGGACAAACGAGGCAAGGAATACATGTTTAATGGCAAGACCCTGGGAAGCACTGAGGATCAGCAGGACCCTTGGTGTCCAAGTACACCGATCCCTTATGTTGTAGGGCAGGTGGATAAAGTGGTTAAGAATGCATATGGTATACTTGCGTTTATTCGAGGTTAAGAGCAGCGAGGTTAATCAGGAGCTGTATAAAACATTGGTTAGGTTACAGCGAGAATATTGTGTGAAGTTCTGGAGTCCACATTACAGGAGAGATGTGATAGCATTTGAAAGGGTGCAGAAGAGATTTACCAGGATGTTGCGTGGGCAGGAAAATTTTAGCTATGAAGAGAGATTGAATAGACTGGGTTGTTTTCCTTGAAGCAGAGGAGACTGAGGGGGGCATGATTGAAATCCTATCTGGCTGTATCACAGCTTGGTATGGCAACTGCTCAGCCCAAGACCGTAAGAAACTACAGAGATTGTGAACACAGCCCAGTCCATCACACGAACACGCCTTCATCCATTAACTTTGTCTACACCCCCCGCTGCCTTGGGAAAGCGGGCAACATAATCAGAGATCCCTCCCATTCGGGTTATTCTCTTTTCCACCCACTTCCATCGGGCAGAAGATACAAAGGTTTGTGAACATGCACCAATAGACTCAGAAACAGCTTCTTCCCCACTGTTACCAGACCCCTGAATGGTCCTCTTATGAACAACAACAAAGAACAAAGAAATGTACAGCACAGGAACAGGCCCTGCGGCCCTCCAAGCCCGTGCCGACCATGCTGCCCGACTAAACTACAATCTTCTACACTTCCTGGGTCCGTATCCCTCTATTCCCATCCTATTCATGTATTTGTCAAGATGCCCCTTAAATGTCACTATCGTCCCTGCTTCCACCACCTCCTCCGGTAGCGAGTTCCAGGCACCCACTACCCTCTGCGTAGAAAACTTGCCTCGTACATCTACTCTAAACCTTGCCCCTCGCACCTTAAACCTATGCCCCCTAGTAATTGACCCCTCTACCCCGGGGAAAAGCCTCTGACTATCCACTCTGTCTATGCCCCTCATAATTTTGTAGACCTCTATCAGGTCGCCCCTCAACCTCCTTCGTTCCAGTGAGAACAAACCGAGTTTATTCAACCGCTCCTCATAGCTAATGCCCTCCATACCAGGCAACATTCTGGTAAATCTCTTCTGCACCCTCTCTAAAGCCTCCACATCCTTCTGGTAGTGTGGCGACCAGAATTGAACAGTATACTCCAAGTGTGGCCTGACTAAGGTTCTATACAGCTGCAACATGATTTGCCAATTCTTATACTCAATGCCCCGGCCAATGAAGGCAAGCATGCCGTATGCCTTCTTGACTACCTTCTCCACCTGTGTTGCCCCTTTCAGTGACCTGTGGACCTGTACTCCTAGATCTCTTTGACTTTCAATACTCTTGAGGGTTCTACCATTCACTGTATATTTCCTACCTGCATTAGACCTTCCAAAATGCATTACCTCACATATGTCCGGATTAAACTCCATCTGCCATCTCTCCGCCCAAGTCTCCAAACAATCTAAATCCTGCTGTTTCCTCTGACAGTCCTCATCGCTATCCACAATTCCACCAACCTTTGTGTCGTCTGCAAACTTACTAATCAGACCAGTTACATTTTCCTCCAAATCATTTATATATACTACAAACAGCAAAGGTCCCAGCACTGATCCCTGTGGAACACCACTGGTCACAGCCCTCCAATTAGAAAAGCATCCTTCCATTGCTACTCTCTGCCTTCTATGACCTAGCCAGTTCTGTAGCCACCTTGCCAGCTCACCCCTGATCCCGTGTGACTTCACCTTTTGTACTAGTCTACCATGAGGGACCTTGTCAAAGGCCTTACTGAAGTCCATATAGACAACATCCACTGCCCTACCTGCATCAATCATCTTAGTGACCTCCTCGAAAAACTCTATCAAGTTAGTGAGACACGACCTCCCCTTCACAAAATCATGCTGCCTTTCACTAATACGTCCATTTGCTTCCAAATGGGAGTAGATCTTGTCTCGAAGAATTCTCTCCAGTAATTTCCCTACCACTGAAGTAAGGCTCACCGGCCTGTAGTTCCCTGGATTATCCTTGCTACCCTTCTTAAACAGAGGAACAACATTGGCTATTCTCCAGTCCTCCGGGACATCCCCTGAAGACAGTGAGGATCCAAAGATTGCTGTCAAGTGAAGACAGTGAGGATCCAAAGATTTCTGGACTGATCTTATCTTTCTATGCATCTTCTCTACAGTTGTAGCACTAATAATAATCTTTACTATTGTCACAAGTAGGCTGACATTAACACCGCAATGTGAAAATTCCCTAGTCACCACAGTCCAGCGCCTATTTGGGTACACAGAGGGAGAATTCAGAATGTCCAATTCACCTAACAAGCACGTCTTTTGAGACTTGTGGGAGGAATGTGGAGCACCCGGAGGAACCCCCCGCAGACACAGGAAGAACGTGCAGACTCCGTACAGATAGTGACCCAAGCGGGAATCGAACCCCTGACACTGTGAAGCAACAGTGCTAACCACTGTGCTACCATATGCTTCACCTGCTGTCTATGTCTATATATTTACATTGTGTATTTATCCTATTTCCTATTTTTTTCATGTATGGAACGATCTGCCTGGACTATATCCAGAACAACACTTTTTACTGTACCTTGGTACATGTGACAATAAATCTAAATGTCTAAAATTATGAGGGGCATAGATAGAGTAGACAGGAAGAAATTTTCCCCCTTGTTGGAGGGATCAATGATCAGGGGACATAGATTTAAGGCAAGGGACAGAAGGATTCGAGGGGATGTGAGGAAAAACGCTTTCATCCAGAGGGTGGTGGGAGTTTGGAACTCACTGCCTGAAAGGCTGATGGGGGCAGAGACCCTTGTAACATTTAAGAAGCATTTAGATGTGCACTTGCAATGCCAAGGCTAAATGCTGGAAAATGCGAACAGTTATGTGGTTGTTTTTGACCAGCGCAGATGTGATGGGCTGACGATCCTTTTCTGTGCTGTAGACCGCTATGACTCTATAATACCAGCCAGTATAAGAATAATACTCACATGTCATTATGGCAAATAACTGCCCTCTCTGTCCATTTGTCACTCATGCTGCGTGCCTCTATATGAGTACATGCCTGACAGCAGTAGGCATCACAACCCATTAACTCAGTTTTCATTCCTCAATACCACATAGAACCATAGAATTCCTACAATGCAGTAAGAGACCATTCGGCCCATCAAGTCTGCACTGACCCTCTGAAAGAGCACCCACCTAGGCCCACTCTCCCATCCTATCCCAATAACCACATCCTTGGATGCTAAGGAGTAATTTAGAATGGTCAGTTTACCTAACTTGCACATCTTTGAACTGCGGGAGGAAACCGGAGCACCCGGAGGAAACCCACGGAGGCATAGGGAGAAAGTGCAAACTCTACACAGTCGCCAAAGGCCGGAATTGAACCCAGGTCCCAGCCGCTGTGAGGCACCACTGTGCCACTGTGTCGCCCATCACCCCCCACCTGGATAATCAAAGCTCACCTGCCCCACACAACAAAGATTACAAATAAATCTCTTTAAGAGCAGACTTCAAGTGTTAGTACAACTAAAAAGTTAATTATATCATTATTATAATGAATTATATTCAAGGTGTGGAAGTTTGCTATAATGACTGCAAATTGTTTTCCAATTAACCCTCAGGAATGAGATGGCAAGGCAGTGTGGTAGAGTTTACCAGCCGCAGGGTGGTGCAGTATTGCAGCAAGCTCCTCAGCAGAGCCATTGAAGTGGATAACATTCATGTATTCAACAGGCACTCTGCAAAGAGGAAAGATTAAGGGACACGGTGAAGGCAAGTAGTGCATTAAACTGTTACAATACAGGAGATAGGTTTCTTGGAGGTAATATCACTTCTCTGTTTCAAAACAAAAGTTGTGTTGTGAACTCCGGAACAAGCTTAAAAACTGAAAAGATACCGGAATTTTCACTAAAACCGGTGTAAGTGGTAAAGCTATTGATGCCACTCTGTAACTTGAAATTTATCCCTCAAACTATAAGTGTTGGAGCTCCTAGCCTTTTGCCACTGGCATTTTTCAATTAAGGCTACTGAGAAATGGTAAACTATCATAGAATTAGAGAAAAGAAAAGACTGACACGTATAAAGTGCCCTTCACAACCACCAGACGTCGCAAGTCACTTTATCACCAATGAAACATAGGGGGTGATTGGTTACTTGGCCACCAGATCTTGCGGGAATTGGAAATCGAGATTCTCATTGGTGAAACCTCATTTTCCGATTTCCCCGCCACTCACCGGTGAAAGGGTGAGAACCTCATTTCCATACATTTGAATACATTATAATACAATTAAAGGACTTCCCCATCGTATGTCCTCCCGCATTCAGATTTCTCCCCACGCCGATGTGATGTGACGTCAGTGAGGTTTGCAACAGATATTTTGAAATGTGAAGCAGTCAAAGGGAACCCTCTGAGGCACAAAGGTTAGTTTAGCACCCGGAGTGGAGGGGAGGGGGAGAGAGGGACATGTCTGGGCGGTGCCAGGCACTACCCCCTGGCACCGTGGCACTGCCCCTTGAATGGCCTTGGAGCAGTGTCAAGGGGGCCCCTCTGGGAGCTCAATTGGGGGGCGGGAGGTTCCCCACATGTGTAGGGGGGAAGTTCCCTGGTTCATATCAGCAGAAGTGAGTTCCACGGTGTTAACATAGGGCTTATCCATGGGAGGGGGTGTATTTCTTAGTGCACATCGGGGAGCCTTTAAAAAAGGTGTCCAGATCTCTGTGGTGCTATCGTTGTTGACACTATCAGCCCCCCACCCCCCACCAGTGTGACAGCGGCAGAGACACCTGCAGCATTCAAGTACTGCATTATCTAGTGAGAAAAGTCGGTGGAATGCCAGGGAACTGCACACTGGTTTTCTCGTCAGAGCACTCGGAGAAAAAAAATTGGAATATTTCTCCCTCCCTAACAGCACTGTGGGTGTACCTATACCACACAGACTGCAAAGGTTCAAGATGGCTGCTCCTCACCACCTTCTCAGGGGCAATTAGGAATGGGCAACAAATGCTGGCTTCGATGCTCACATTTCATGAATGGATAGAAAATGTCTCTGTTGTAATGAAAGAATTGCAGCAGGCAATTTGTGTACAGCAAACCTCCACCAACAGCAATGTGGTAATGACCCAAATAATCTGTTTTTGTAACATTAATTGAGGGATAAATATACCCCAGCACATGAGGGAGAACTCCCCTGCTCCTCAAAATAGTGTCATGGCATCTTTTATGTTCTGGAAGGGCAGCCAGGACTTTGGTTAAAATCTCATCCATAAGACAACAATTCTGACAATGCAGCACTGTGTCGTTAGCCTTGAATCTACAACGTTCAGAGGCAAGAGGCCCCGACTGAGTTGTGACTGCCACTTGATAGCTTTACCTGATACTGTTAGGCAAGTGAGGCCATTCAAATGGAGCCAACTCATCTTTAAATGTGAGGATTATCTGAGATACATTTTAAAATCTGTGTTCTTCTGTTTTTGTTTGAGGTTAATTATGAAAAGGAGGTTGACATGTCCTTTCTCCTTTCTAATCGTTCCATCACAGAATTCACCTTCTCTCCGATGGTTACTGCTTCAATCACCCTACAAAGAGCATTGCATTTGTTAATCACCTTTCGAGTAAAAACAAAACCAGTCTTAAATCGATGTTTCACACACATCAAACTTGTGTCTCCTTGACCTTGCTTTGAATACGTTCCTTGCTTTTATTTTTTCAGACTCATTATCTGTGTTACTGTCTAATATCCTTTAACTCCATCAATACACAACTCACTGGAAATCACTTTTTAAAATTATTAATCTGAACATTTTGGGGCTGGATTCTCCACAAATATGTCCCCACGCCGGCGTAAAAAGGCTGGCATTTCACACCAGACTTTCCTTACAAAAATGAAGACCTATTCATCTACCTGCAGGGGGCTGGCAGGGCCCCGGAGTGCTTCACAAAGCTTTCCCCGCACTTCCGATTCCGAGTCCGCACATACGCACGCTGGCGGCCTCTAGCGGCCGCGCTGAACGCAATGGCGGACTCAGCCGGCTGACCTCGACCAACAAAGAAGGTCCCAACGATCTCCCCGCGCTGCTTCATCAAACCCACCCGGTCACCGCTTCAGCCGCTCATAAGGACCCCCCCCGGTACTTGATTCCCCCGCCCCCCCACCATAGCTGCCGCGCGAGAGTCCCGACCGGCCAGGCATGATTAGAACCACACCGTCAGGAAGTCAGCCGGCCGGGACCGGAGCATCGCTGGGAGGGCCTTTGGCAATGGCCCCCCAGCCGCGCCGCGTAATTCGCGTGCGAGCGATTCTCCAGGGACCGGAGAATCACGGGAGCGGCGCCGTACCCGATTCGATCATAAAAGTGGATTTTCCGCCCCCGCGCCAAACGCGATTTCGGCAAGGGGCTGCGGAGAATCCAGCCCTTGATATTTAAATGAAAATGACTGAATAAACATATTAATTGACACCTGCTCTTTATTTCCTTCCCAAAACAGGGAAACCCAACCTAGTGGCATGACCACAGCATTCTAGAACATGCCAGCTAGGGTCACATTTTTAAAAAATGGGTGGAGAACATTTTTTACAATGCTCTTGTGATTGATAGACTAGACCGCAAGGATTGCTGCACAGACCTAAACCTCAGGATTATCACAATCACTTCAGCAAACATGACTAATTCCAAAACCAAAACAGTGCACCAGAATATTTTTCACAGGTTCACACGTGCCAGATAGAGCTGGGGAAGCAGATTCAATACTAACTTTAAAAAGGCAACAGATACATACTTCAAAAGGAAAGAAAAACTGTAGGCTTGGGTTTGAGACTGATTGCGTTCTTCCTTTATAGACTCAATGGCCTCCTTCAGTGCTTTATCATTTCAGTGGCTCATACAGTCTGCGTAATTTGGGGCTAGTTGCAAATACAGCCCTGGTTGCAATCCCTCTTTCATAGAACCTTAAATTTTGAATTGGTAGCATTGAAGTGATATGCCACATCATTATACCACCCCATCAACAATTACAATTACTCCAAAACTATCCTGAGAAGCCCGCAGTGGGTGTCCAGGCTCTGCTGGCCTTTGCTGCCAGCTAGCATATGGATTGCCAGTGGAAATTTATTGAAATGTCCACTACTCTGTTGTCAGTATCATGGGGAGTGAGTTCTCAATAGTGCACAGAGAGTAGGAACTTGATTTTAACATTGTGTAAGTGAATGGGTTTTGAATAAGTTAGAATCTTGCTCCGAACAAAGTTAAGCCTTCAACATACTGTAGATTTGCAATCTGAGCTCAATTTGAGCTACTCAGCCCCATTAAAACGCACAGTTATCAACCACCCTCTCAGCAATTGTATAAATCTCCACAGAGCAGCCATCTAATGGTAATGATATTTATTTACATCATAAACAAGATGCCTCATCCTAAGCAGCAACACGAGTTGGCATTCTGCCCTTGTCATACATGTTCTCTGTGTTGACATCTCACCATCACTTTGCGAGGCTAATTTCTGGCTGGCACTTGTGGAAAGCTAATTAGATATTGCTGTAACTGCAGAATATCTGCTGCACTCTACTTGTCGCTGTTTTGTAAATAGTTGTGAAAATGCGCCAAACATGTTGCTGATGTTTGCTGTTGGGAGCAGCACACTGGGTGTTTTTATTAACATTTCATTTTTATACAAGATAATTTTCAAGTTCACACAAATGGTTGAAAATAATTAATCAGAAATCAATAATATTTAAAATACAGATTCATGAGTGACTTTTTTGTGGTCTATATATTATAATCAAATATTAGTAGAAACATTGTTTAGAAATATGAGTAATGTGACAACAGATAAATTCTTACGACTACTGTTACATATCTTATTGTTGCGATGAACTTACATTGTTTAGCCAGACAAATGTGGAAAATAAATGTTGTATGTATGCATTCTTCTGCTGACATTCAATTTCTCCAATCTCTTGGCATGATTTAACGGAAATGAGTCAGGCGCAGCGAGGGCGATAGATCGAGCCTTCTGTTTCAGTACATGGATCCCTGAGGATGAAAGTGAACATAAGGGTGTGCAGTTACTGTAATATAGTGTGATGCACAGCTAATTGTAGTATACGGGTGTCTGGCATAGCAAGGATTAAAGTGTGACTGGGAAACAGTGTCACTAACAGTGTAATGTAAAGAAACACATAACCTGAGACTAGAGTTGGCTGTGGACTGGACGAAGACCATCTGGAAGCAAGCATGGGGTTAGATCATAGCTTGGGCTATACCCTGTATATATTACATAGTTAGGTGTTATTGATAAACTCTTAATGTTCAACTATACAAGACTCAGAACCTCTTCATGAGACCTACTGAACATACAACATGGTGGCAGCTGATGGAAAAACCCAGAACCTCAGCATAGCTGAAGCTGAAATTCAAACGCTGGAAAATTAAAGGAATATAATTCTGACCTGTTTGAAAGCACCTAAAGTGAAGGCACAGAAGGAGATCACCTGGAAAAAGCACCATTGCAGAATTGGAAGCAGAATAGCAGAAGTAAAGCCTCCACTACGCAGCTGAGAACTGCACAAGATCTCTTGTTGAGATTCACTGTGGACGCCCAGAGAATGCAGAGTAAAAGAATGTGACAGGTGTGAACAAAAAATTCAGATCTAAGCCAGGGCCAGTTTAAAACGCTTCAGTGTTGTAAAAAAAAGTCAAAACAGCCATTTCCGGACGCAAGGTATCCAGTCCGGTTTCAGAGCCAGTGCCATGTCACATGGTGGCTGAGCTCATTTTAATCAGAAGGAAAACTAGAATGAATTGGATGGTTTAAAAATCTCAGCCTGAGCTGGGAATCCACTGTAAAATACCACCAAACTGTTCCAATATCACAGGGATAGTCCAGAATAGTTGATTGAGTATTTGCTACACGGAACTAAAGACAAAGAGGCCGGGGCCACTATTAAACGATGGAGGTTGAGAAAACTCGTTGAAATAAATCGCTCCTCTGGTACCATTTTTAAAGTCTGCACAGCATTTAAAGATGTACTCACCTGAACTTTAAAACAACCATGAATGATAAATCAACATTACCAGATCAATTTGGATTGATCCATGAGCCAAATCAGATGCAAAATTGGATGGCTCGGAGGAGAAGATTTTTTTTTTTTTTTTTGAGAAGATTTTTAAGTTACCAGAGTGCATTAGGTCTAAGTAGGAAATCAGAGGAAGTCCAGACTAATACCTTTTTACTTGTTGATGAATTTGCGATAAAGTAATCCTAATGCAATGCAGTGATGAATGCTCAACCTACTTTGATGAAATATTAGATGCCTTTGACAAATATTTTGACCTTCATGTTATAAAGTGCGCAGAGGTTAAAAGAGCAATAGAAGGTCCCCATAAAGCTATGAAATGGCAAAATACAATACCCAAGCAAAATACAGTGTGATTTTGGCAAGCTGAGTGAGTGGACAAATGCATGGCAGGTGCAGAAATATGTGGATAAATGAGACCTGGGTGTCCTCGTACTCCAGTCACTGAAGGTAAGCATGCAGGTGCAGCCGGTGGTAAAGAAGGGAAATGGTATGTTGGCCTTCATAGTGAGAGGATTTGAGTAGAGGAGCAGGGATGTCTTGTTGCAATTAAACAGGAACTTGGTGAGGCCACGCCTGGAATATTGTGTGCAGTTTTCGTCCCCTTATCTGAGGAAGGATGTTCTTGCTATAGAGGGAGTGCAGAGAAGGATTGCCAGACTGATTCCTGGGATGACGGGACTGATGTACAAGGAGAGATTCAGTCAGTTAGGATTATATTTACTGGAGTTCAGAATAATGACGGGGGATCTATAAAAATATATGCATTTCTAATAAGGCTAGACAGGGTAGATGCAGGAAGGATATTCCTGATGGTGGGGGTGTTCAGAACTAGGGGTCATAGTCCAACGATACGGATTAAATCTTTTAGGACTAAAGTGAGGAGAAATTTCTTCACTGAGAGAGTGATACGTCTGTGGAATTCGCAACCACAGGAAGAAGTTTAGGCTAAAATATTGTGAGTTAAATATAGCTCTGGGGGCTAAAGGTTTCAAAGGATATGGGGGGGGGGGGGGAATGAAAATAGGTTACTGAGTTGGATGATCAACCATGATCATATTGAATGGCAGAGCAAGCTTGAAGGTCCAAATGGCCTCCCCCTGCATCTATGTTTCTATGTTTCTACATAATGGTTGCAGACAGGCAGAGAACCAGCCAGAAGTCCTAAATATGAATATTTTTGAAAATTATGACATATTTCCCGAACTGCAACAGCGGGTGGCAGTGCTGAGCCAGGTGACCACGATTGAACAGGAAGTTGTAGAACATTCTAAGTTGCAAGCAGATAATGAAAGCATAAGTGCACAATTTCAGAAGTGAAATAAGTTAAGACTTCACCAGAGGCAGATCTGGATAACACTGAAAGCAAAATGAAGGACAAGAGCAAAGCTCTGTTGCAGGCAGAGGAAGAACATACAGAGATGAGAACAGACAATGACTGTATTAAAATTGAATTGGAAGACTTAAAACACAAGATTCAAGATGAGTAGGTACCTTTGAAAACACATGATAATCTAAAGTCTTCAATGACCCAAACTGTTCCAGATCTGACAAACAAATTTCTGAGGTGTCACAAAGGCACAAGGAGGCTGTGAAAGAAACAAAAAGGTTGAATGTTGAGAAGAATGCATTAAGCAGAAATCTGAAACATGTGCAGACTCAGTATTGATTTCCAGAAAAGGAGGAAATAACAACTCTGAATTCCATTGTTGGCAAATCAAAAGGAGATTTAGAAAAACTGAACCAAAAGTACAACCAGGCCCAGCAAGCAGAAAATGTGCAAAAAAAGATTGTTGCTTTGAAAGACCCTTTGAAGAATCAATATATGCCCCTGGTAAAACATGAAGGGCTAAAATAAAATGTTGCATACTACTACAAAGGAAAAACGGCATTTGAACGACCAGTAGCAGCAAAGCAATGCACTGAAGTGCAATTTGAGTTAACAAGAGATGAATGAGAAAATAAACAGTGACAGAACAGCTAATTGTCTCTCATGATTAAATGCAAAAAGAGTACTTAACTCTTCAGCAGCATAAATAAATGAGGGCTGCCTTGAACAGCATATTGGAGGAACAGTGGAATAAAGTCAAGAAGACTGTTTAGTTACAAGAAAACTCAAGGTGAATTACAAGAAAACTCAAGTTGAGCTTTGTAAAGAAAAGGAAAATATGTTGATGTACCTTCACACGCTACAAGGATCCCTCAGGTCAAAATTTGTTCCTCTGGAAAATCACAAAATGGAGCAAAATTACTTTAATATCTAAATTCCAGGAGGAAGCCAATAATAATAATCATCACTTATTGTCACAAATAGGCTTCAATGAAGTTATTGTGAAAAGCCCCTAATAGGTGCAAGAAAGAGACGGCAGAGCTGAAGTAAATGGTGGCACATTTGGAAGAAAACTTGGAAAAACATTGGCCGGGATTTAATGGGGAAAAAAGAGTCCCGTTTAAAAAAAAATCTTTTTTTAATCTTTATTGTCACAAGTAGGCTTACATTAACACTGCAATGAAGTTACTGTGAAAGGCCCCTAGTCGCCACATTCCGGCGCCTGTTCAGGTACACGGAGTGCCATTCAGATTGTCCAATTCACCTAACAGCACGTGTTTCGGGACTTGTGGTAGGAAACACACGCAGACAAGGGGAGAACATGCAGAGTCCATACAGACAATGACCCAAGCCGGGAATCAAACCTGGGACTGTGGCTCTGTGAAGTCATAGTGCTAACCACTATGCTACCGTGCTTTTTGGGAGTTTGGAGGGTGTTTCTCAGTGTCTGCAGTGCTGAGAACAACCCCACTGTCAAATGGGAATCTGTTTTTTTTGGCCTCGGCAAGGAATGCCACACCGATGTCGCACTTAACTCGCTTCTTGCACTGACGAGGTCAGCTCAGCGCGTCAGTGCAGGAAAAGATCAGGGCTCCATTTTAAAATGCCACCATGAACGCTCGAACCATCTCTGACTCCCCACCGCGTCCTCCGGACTCCCCCAACTTACCTGTTAGGATGGCCTTGAGTGCCACCTCATGCCACCTCATAAGGGCAGTATACTCCTGGCCCGATCATGAGCAATCTGGAACCCAGGCATCTTGGCACTGCCAGCCTGGCACCCTGGCTGTGCCATGGTGGCCCTGACAGAGTGTCCAGGTGGCACTGCCAGAGTGCCCAGGTGGCATTGTCATGGTGCCAGGCTGGCAGTGACAAGATAGCATCAGGAGTGCCAGGGTACCACCCTGCCCAGAACCCAACCACCCAGGGGCCTCCGATGGCCTGGGAGAACCCCTTAGTTGCCATTATACCTGGTCCACATTTGTGTGGGCCATTGCTATGTGGCACCATGGCGAGATCTCCCAGATACCGGTATTCGTTCCCAGGCCTCGAGAGTATCGGGTTCTGACATATTTAAGAGACCCTAACTTCTCACTTAAATATGTAAATCTGGATCTCGCCCAGCAAGGGCGAGATCCAGATTTTGACGCCATTCCGAACCTCGCAAATCTCGGAGAGGCCTCTCGCGAGATTTTACGCTGTTGTGGCGTTATCGACTCGATCGCACCTGTTACATTTCCAGAGATATTAATGCGGAAATAGTAATCAGGAACATAGAATGGCAAGAGTAGCTAAAAGTTCTTACAAAGGAGCACAAAGTGTCTCAGAAAAAAACAGCAGAAGCAAAATTACAGAACATGAGCTTGAAAGATGGCACAGAGGAATTAGGATCTGCTAAGGAAAATCTGATCATCATAGAGAACCAACTTTCACATACAAGACATGAGTTTGCCAGTGAGAAACAAGAACAAATGAGGACACCGGAGTGTCACTCAAAGGGCTTGTAAATGAAAATTCAAATGTAAACTTGTAGACGCAAATTCAAGAAAGTGTTCAATCAAAACTTGATGAGCTTTAAGCACCAGAAGACTCAATTAAGTATCGTGAAAGATGGTTGGAACAGGAGAAGGTATTGCTGATGAATCATAACAGTTGGTTGAATATAGAATTAACAAACAAAACAAAATTCTTGAACTTTGATCCAATCAGAAACTAAACCTATACAAGACATTAGTTAGACCTCAGTTGGAGTATTGCAGACAGTTCTGTGTGCCACACTATAGAAAGGATGTGGACACATTGGAGAGAGTGCAGAAGAGGTTTACAAGAATGGTTCCAGGGATGAGAAACTACAGTTATGAGGATAGATTGGAGAGGTTGGGACTGTTCTTGTTGGAGAGACGAAAGCTATGAGGAGATTTGATAGAGATGCACATGTCATGAAGGGTCTGGATGGATTAGATAGGGAGAAACTGTTCCCACTTGTAAAAGATTGAGAACAAAATGGCACAGATTGAAGGTGATTTTCGAAAGAAGCAAATGTGATGTGCGAAAACACATTCAGGTCTGGAATGCACGGCCTGAGAGTGCGGTGGAGGCAGGTTTAATGAGACATTCAAGAGGGCATCAGATGATTATTTGAATAGAAACAATGTGCAAGGTTATGGGGAAAAAGCAGGAGATGGGAATGTAGATTTTGGAATGCAAACAGATAAGCCATGGCCTTAGTGAATGGCAGAGCTGAATAGCTTACTTCTACTCCTATTTCATACATCCTTATGAATGGCACTAAGTCATAATGCTCATTCAGAGAGCTGGTGTAGACCTGATGGGCCAAACGGCCTCTATCTACACTGTAACAATTCTGTGAATGTTATATAAGAGTTCCACAGGTAACTCTGAAACAAAGAGAACTAAGCTTACCTGAGTATTTGGTGAGCTGAATGGAAAACTCAATAAACATTGGTAAAATAAGAGAGTAATCAAATATTTGTGTAAAATGGTGAAACAAATAAGAATGAATGTTCCATTTTTGAAATGTAAATTCCCGCAAACATCACAGAGGATCAGCCACAAAAATAAAAACTGGATTTGTATCTATGAATGAACAGAGTGAACACTTTCTTCAAAAAGAACAGACCAAGCCCGTGGCCCCGACACAGAGTAAGAGGGACGCTCCATGGAGCAGAAAATCGAAGGAAACAACAAACTGCCAGAAACACAGACTACAAATCAAACTCTGAAAGCTGCCCAAATCAACAGAGTCCACTGCTACTCTGAATGTGACAAGAACATGATCTGGAAGAATTGTTAAGCTGCTAGAGCATCTGAAATTATAAAGTCAATGCCTTGAGGGAGGGGGAGCATGGTTGCAATGTAACTACAATGGGTAAAAACTTGTGGGAGGTGTAGTATAAGGGTATTTAGCAAGGCTAATGTGGGACTGGGAAAAAGTACCGCCCATAGTGTGATGTGGCACAGTGGTTAGCACCGCTGCCTTACAGTGCCAGGGACAGTGCTAATTCCAGCCTTGGGTGACTGTGTGGAATTTGCGCTTTCTCCCCATGTCTGTGTGTCCCTGGTGCTGTGAGGTAACAGTGCTAACCACTGTGCCACCGTGCTAAATACCCTTATACTACACCTCCCACAAGTTTTACCCATTGTAGTTACATTGCAACCATGCTACCTCTTCTCCCCCTCCCTCAAGGCATTGACTTTATCATTTCAGATGCTCTAGCGACTTAACAATTCTTCCAGATCGTGGGCGACATCCTCCGACCCCCCGCCGGGTCGGAGAATCGGCAGGGGCTGGCGTGAATCCCGCCCCCGCCGGTTGCCGAAGTCTCCGGCGATATTCGGTGGGGACGGGAATCGCGCCGCGCCGGTTGGCGGGCCCCCCCGCTCGATTCTCCAGCCCAAATGGGCCGAAGTCCCGACGATAAATTGCCTGTCCCGCCGGCGTAAATTAAATCACCTACCTTACCGGCGGGACAAGGCGGCTTGGGCGGGCTCCGGGGTCCTGGGGGGGGGGGGGCGCGGGGCAATCTGGCCCCGGGGGATCCCCCACGGTGGCCTGGCCCGCGATCGGGGCCCACCGATCCGCGGGTGGGCCTGTGCCGTGGGGGCACTCTTTCCCTTCCGCCTCCGCCACGGTCTCCACCATGGCGGAGGTGGAAGAGACTCCCTCCACTGCGCATGCGTGGGAAACTGTCAGCGGCCGCAGACGCTCCCGCGCATGCGCCGCCCCGACATGTCATTTCCGCGCCAGCTGGCGGGGCAACAAAGGCCGTTTCCGCCAGCTGGCGGGGCGGAAATTCCTCCGGCGTCGGCCTAGCCCCTCAATGTTGGGGCTCGGCCCCCAAAGATGCGGAGCATTCCGCACCTTTGGGGCGGCGCGATGCACGTCTGATTGGCGCCGTTCTGGGCGCCAGTCGGCGGACATCGCGCCGTTTCCGGATAATTTCGCCCCATGTTCTTGTCACATTCAGAGTAGCAGTGGACTCTGTTGATTTGGGCAGCTTTTAGAGGCACATGATAGAGGCACCAATCGCTCATCAAGGATTGGATAAACACAGTGTGGGTTAATTTATGTCGACTAGAACATTTACGAGGGTAGAATTTTGAAGACATCAGCAGCAGAATTGTGTATGTGCTCTACTCAAAAGCAAACATGAAACTAGGACAGGATCATAGGACATACTTTCCTTCTAGTGATGTTATTACAATACCATGGGCAAGTGCGTGTTCAATTCCAGCCCCACTCATCCTGGAGTCACAACACATGTGAATTAACCAATAATTCTTATAAAACTACCAAAAGCCTTTGGCCCTTGGCTGCCCAATAATTATGATCACCAGGTTTGTAAGTTTAAACACAATTACTGTTTATTTATAACAAGGACCATCATGAAATATGCAGTAAATACATCTAGTTAACAACATGCTACCTACTACCCACTGTAACTGTCTCACCCTCTACCCACACACACAAGGCAGATAAACACAGAGGGGTGTAAAGGAGTAAAAAAATAATAAGGGTGAAGGTGAACCGATAAGAGTCTTTGCTTCAGATGGCAATGGTCTTCTTTGTAGAGTCATTCATTCAGGGTCCAGGTAGTTTAGAATATATAGTACTCACAGGCAGCAGGCTTTCTGGAAAGACCTTATTTCTTATCAAACTGGGCCTTCAGATTGAGGTTCGTATTCAAGCTGCTATCTTTCTGTAGAATCACTTTATTTCACATCATACCTTGCTTTCAGCTCATGGTTTGACTTCAAGCCACTGTAGTCTCAAGAACACGATGCTCAGACTTGCTGGAGAGCGAGTCAGCCCCCACAGGGGCCTTTTAAAAAGAATTAGTTGTATCCTTTTGGAGTGAGTTAGTTGGACTCCTTCATCAGGCTGCCAGATTCACTACTGAAACCAAACTGGAAATGCGGGACTCTGAAAAACCTTCCAGTGGAATACTATCAAATTGCCATCTGTTACCGGGCAGAGCACAGCCCTCCGGGCCCACTCATTAGCCACCAGACAAATAAATCAAACCGAGTCCCCACTGATACCAGCCAGTCAGCAATCACCAGTCCAAACCAGCACAGCCTTCCAGATTCTTCTGTTTGAATTAAACGTAAGATACCTTATAGGCTGCTTGTCTTAAAGTGGCATGTCCATCAACCGTCCATAGATCAAAAGTGCAACAGCAAAATAAAAGAAAGGGGAAATAAGGGAATACACAGGGAACAAACAGGAAGGCCCCTTACAATGTCATGCTACTATCCCTTCCTTAAAGGCTACAACAACGAGTAATTGTTTAATTAGCATAGGCCAGAGTCCAAAATTATACTTGTCCATGGCCTTACATATACCTGGAGTGCAGTGAAAGGCTGGGGCGTGTCTTACTCAATATTATAGAGCTATTTTTACTTTGAGTTTTACTGTAGCAGATGAGTAGCTGGTAAGTTCGCAGATGACACCAAAATTGGTGGTGTGGTAAATAGTGAGGAGTAGGCCTTAGATTACAGGATGAAATAGATGGATTGGTTAGATGGTCAGAAGAGTGGCAAATGAAATGTAACCATGAAGGGTGTGAGGTAATGGATTTTGTGAGGATTAATAAGGCAAGGGAATACACAATGATGGTCAGACCCTAGAATGTGCAGAGCATCAAGGGGACCTTTGTGTGCATGTTCACAGATCTCTGAAGGCAGCAGGGCAGGTTGATAAGGTGGTTAAGAAGGCCTATGGGGTTCTTGCCTTCATTAACTGAGGCATTGACTATAAGAGCAGGGAGGTTATGCTGGAGCTGTATAAAACACTGGTTAGGCCCCAACTGGAGTACTGTGTGCAGTTCTGGTCACCTCTCTATAGGAAGGAAGTGATTACACTGGAGAGGATGCAGAGGAGATTCGTCAGGGTGTTACCTTGGCACCAGTGTTTCAGCAATCAGGACAGACTGAATAGACTGGGTTGTTTTCCCTGGAGCACAGAAGGCTGAGGGGGGACCTGATTGCGGTGTATAAAATTATGAGGGACATAGATAGGGTGGATAGGAAGGAACCTTTCCCCTTAGTGGAGGGGTCAATAACCAGGGGACATAGATTTAAGGTAAGGGGCTGAGGGTTTGGAGATGTGAGGGAAAGCTTTTTCACCCTGTTGGGTATCTGGAACTCACTGCCTGAAAGGGCGGTAGAGGCGGGAAGCCTCACAACTTTGAAGAAGTATTTAGATCAGCCATTGCATACAAGGCTACGGACCAAGTGCCTGAAAATGGGATTAGAATCGTTAAGTGCTTGATGTTCAGTGTGGACATAATGGGCTGAAGGGCTTCTTTCCATGCTGTAAAACTATATGACTCTATGTAGCAGACTTCAGGAACCTAAACGATATAGTTTGCTATGTGGGGCTTTTACCCCAATGATACAGTTAGCAAATGCAATAGCAAATGCGGAATGAATGATGTAGATCAGGTGAGTCCCCAAGCTATTATGGGATGCATAAAAATAATTTATTGCATGAGTTCAGGAAGACACATGCCTGTTATGTGCTTTCCAATAACGTCAACTGAATTATTATTCCACTTTAGTGAATTCAAATGGTATTTTCTGTTTTGCTGTAAACTAAAGATTTTGCCATAGTCCAGTTTAATATTAATAGGTGCACTGAATAATGACAACCAATTCACAATTCTATTGAAGCCTGTTTTTTATTTCCTTTTTTGAACACCTTTTGTCTCTTCTCTGTAATTTTGCCAATGGATGTATTTATTTATTGATGGGATGTGGGTGTCACTGGCATTTATGTCCCATCCCTAATTGCCCTTGAGAAGGTAATGGTGAGCTATCTACTTGAACCGTTGCAGGAATGCCCACAGTGCTGTTAAGAGAGTTCCAAGATAGGGCAGCATGGTGGCGCAGTGGGTTCGCACTGCTGCCTCACACGCCGAGGTCCCAGGTTCAATCCTGGCTCTGGGTCACTGTCCGTGTGGAGTTTGCACATTGTCCCTGTGTTTGCGTGGGTTTGGCCCCCACAACCCAAAGATGTGCAGAGTATGGGGATTGGCCACGCTAAATTGCCCCATAATTGGAAAAAAATGAATTGGGTACTCTAAATTTATTTTAAAAAAGAGAGTGCCAATATTTTGACCCAGTGATGGTGAAGTGAGGTTGATATATTTTCAAGTCAGGATGGTGAGTGACTTAGATTTTCAGGTGGTGGTGTTCCCCTGTGCCTTTTACCCTTGTCATCCGAGGTGTTAGAGTCCATGGGTTTGGAAGGTGCTGTCAAAGGAACCTTGGTAAGTTGCTGCAGTGCATCTTGTGGATGGTACACACGGCTGCCACTGTATGCCGGTAGTGGTGGGTGTGAATGTTGACGTCCTATGTTGATGCAGCAAATCAAACCATCCTCCTTCAACACATTTCCACCCTCACCAGGCTGGAGAGGACAACACTCAGCTGTTCTGTTCTTAACTGTCCATCCATAGTCAGAGAATTGCAGTCAATGTCTTCTTTTCCCATTCCTCCAGTTACCTCTGTTGTCTCACAAGGGGCAGTCCTTGACCCCTCCAATCTTTCATCTACATGCTACCCCTTGGTGACATCATCAATGTCACTTTTCATGTGTATGCTGATGGCCCTAGTTCTATCTACCTACCACCTTTTATGGTCCCACCACTTTATTTAAACTGTCAGACAGCTTATCTGATATTCAGTAATGCATAAACTGAAGTTTTATCCAACTAAATATCGAGAAGATAGAAGCCATGTATTCTATCCCCATAACAAACTCTGTATCCCAACTACTGATTCCATCCCTTTCCCTGGCAGCTGGCTGAGACTGAACCAGACTATACACAACCTTGGTGTCATATTTTACCCCACTCTGTGGTTCTAACCGCATATCTATGCCATCACTAAGATTACCTATTCTACCTCCGCAACATTGCCTGACTCTATCCCACCTGTCCCGAAAGACGTGATGTTAGGTGAATTGGACATTCTGAATTCTCCCTCTGTGTACCCGAACAGGCGCCAGAGTGTGGGGATTTTCACTTTCACAGTAACTTCATTGCAGTTTTAATGCAAGCCTACTTGTGACACTGATAAAGATTATTATTATAATAACTTTCTTACCTCTTGACTCGACTATTTCAAAACACCCCTGGGCAGCAGCCACCCCCCCACCCCCACCCCCAATATTCATCTGTTTGTTAACAAGGTCATTAAAAGCTCTGCTGCTTGTGTCCTCACTCACCTCAAATCCTCTTCACCCATTACTCATCCGCTCCCTGGCCTACATTGGCTTCCGGCTAAGCAATGCCTCAATTTTAACATTCTTATCCTTGTTTTCAAATCTTTCCATGACTTCCCTCCTCCTTCTCTCTGCAATCTCCTTTGGCTCTACAGTCCTTTGATATCTCTGTTCACCACTAATTCTGGCCTCTTCCACACTCCCGATTTTAATTGCTCCACCATTGGCGGCCATGCCTTCAGCTGCCTGGGCCGTAAGCTCTGAAATCCCCTTTGAGCATCTCCACCTCTTTCTCCTCCTTTAAGGAGTTCCTTAAAACTTATGACTTTGAACAGGCTCCTGTCGTAATGTTTTTCTTCGGTGGCACATTTTATTTTATAACGCTTCTGTGAAATGCCTTGGGACATTTTACTATGTTAAAAGTGCTTTATAGGTAAAAGTTGTTAGAACTACTGGACGCAAGCATACTAGACAAAGGAAACTGTAGTGACATGTATGACCGACTGATAGAAAGGGCCAACACCGTACTGGATGCAACAAGAAAGAAATGGGAGGAGGACCTGGGGATTGAGATAGGGTGGGGACTCTGGAGTGAAGAACTGCAAAGGGTCAACGCCACCTCCACGTGCGCAAGGCTCAGCCTGATGCAACTAAAAGTGGTACATCGAGCCCACTTAACAAGAACCCGAATGAGTCGGTTCTTCCCGGAGGTGGAGGATAGATGTGAACGGTGCCAAGGAGGCCCGGCCAACCACGCCCACATGTTCTGGTCTTTCCCCAGACTTGTAGGGTACTGGACAGCCTTCTTCGAGGCAATGTCCAAAGTGGTGGGATGAGGGTTTTCGAACCAGCCAGATCTATTCCTGGGGAGGAGGGCGGATGCCCTTGCCTTTGCCTCCCTGATTGCCCGCGGTGGAATCCTGTTCGGCTGGTGGTCAGCAGCCCTGCCCAAACCTGCAGACTGGCTGTCCGACCTCTCAGAATCTCTCCAAATGGTGAAAATCAAATTCGTCATCCGAGGGTCAGACGACGACTTCCACAGAACGTGGGAGTAATTGTTCCAGGACCTGTTTGTGGCTAACGAACGAGAGGAAGAATAGCCAGGTAGCCAAGAATCAGGGGGGAGTAGCCGGGGCATGGGGGGTGGGATGGACCGGGAGAAGGTGGGGTTGGGGGGGGACAACTAAGCCTACGAGGAAAGAAAGGCGAACCACGGGAGAAGGGGAGGGGAGCAGAGTGGGAAGAGACAGGGAACAAGAGAGGAGAATCAGGGAGGTGGGGGGAAGGCAGGGAAATGAGAGCCGGAAGGAAGGCATGGGATACAATAACGAACAGGGCATCTCCAGGAGTAGGGAATGAGGAGAATGAAGACGAAAGACGGGAGGAACGGCAGAAGTGATGGTGAGAACAAGACGGCAGTGAGATCCGTCCAGGAGAAGCGACAACAACACCAAACCCATTCAAGTATTGCCCACTGTAATTGTCTCTCCGGCACCCGAATGTATATTTACCTCCCCGGTATCACCCCCCCCCCCCCCTCCCACCGTCCCGCAAACAGTCGCCTACTTATGTGTTGTAAATGATTTTGCCAGTTGTACAGAGTTGCTGCTGTTGAGCTGGTGCACAATACCCTACCAGTTATCCTATTTTTTTTTTTTATTGTATTTTTTTAAAAACTATTTACTATTTTCTTCTCTTTGGTATGTTTGGGTGTGCCCTTCTCTTCTATATATGTGTGTGTATATATATATATATGATTCTTATCCTGTGTACATAACGGTAAATATACTTTGTTCAAAAACCCAATAAAAAACATTTATAAAAAAAAAGTTGTTGATGTAGATCAAGCAGGTTGCATTGTCCTGGAAGATGTTGGGCTTCTTTATTGTTGCTGGCACTGCACTCTAATGGATTACAGTATACAGACTGGGTTTTCAGTTGGAACATAGACAACCCATGGTTAGACCTTCACTGGGGATTTCACTTGAGCTTTTCCTGTCAGTTGTCAAACTTTGCATAAAAAACATTGGCCAAAGGAACACCTCCAACGGGAACTCGGTGCAGTTCCATAACAAAAGTTTGTACTATGATAGGGCATTCTCCAAGTTGCTGCTGTACCTTGCAATGATTTGAAAGGCTGATGTTTACTCGATTGGCACCAGTACTCAGAGTAATTGTGTATATGCACTCACCTTATAAAGTGTAAATGCCATGCATTAGCATTAGTGGGGACATGATAAAAATATGCAGTTTGTTCTCTCTGATGAATGGGAATGATTTGTTTTACATGAATCGACGTGACTATCCTGAGAGAAGCTGAAGTATTGGCTGTGGAGAAACAAGTGAAAGAAACACAAGAAAGTTGAAGACATGCTGGCTCCTAATTCAACAATGCAGTTCTTTAACACCATTTGGCTGAGTAGGGGAAACAATTCAAATGATGCTGATCAAATTGGTCCCGTGAGCACTGTCAGACAATCAGCCTTGGCAAGGAACAGGCTTCCCTGATAAGGGAAGAGTTTCATATCTGTGAGGTAATAAAAAGGCAGCGCTCCATTCTACTGTTTCTAACTCTTTATTTTGTGTGTGCGGAATGTATGTTATTAAAACAACTCGCAGCATCTGAATTAAAGTGACAGTTTGATGGATGACAAGTGAAGTGGAATAGGAGTTCGTTTGCAGTCTTTTGAGCTGGTTGTGGGAATTCTGCCTTGAAGGCACTCGGAGTGGCAGCTGCATCGATCCTGGCTTTGCCTGTGTTTTTAAATATCCCCCCAGAGAGGTGTGGCTTATGGACCAGAGGAGTCAGAAGATGAGGTCCATACAATATTTAAACCTGTAATGACTGTACATTATAAAGAAAGGCACAGCAGTGAACTCTAAATTGTGCAGGATAAATCCCAGGGCTGGAGAAACTGAAGCTGATGGAGAACACCATTAGTGTTGAAAAGTCACTGGCAATCGAGTCAGTAGCTGCAGAAACATCAACCCCACTTCCCGTGCACAAGCTTCCATACCTGTCACCTATAAATCAAAGCGTTTTATGGCGCTGTAGTATTTATACTTCAATTAAAAAATCATAAAGCTAATCCTTATGCACCAGGAAAGAAAAATACAACAGCTACTGAAACAATTGTTAATCAGTAACCCCTAATGGGCCTGATTGCCAGCACTGGAACTTGGGTGCTCGACCATGCATAAACAGTTAAGCAAGATAAACCAGAGAAAGTGTGTTAATGGCAAGGGTGCTAATCATATGCAAACATCACCGCTAGGTGCTCCAAGCATGTTGCCTGCACAGCTGAAGTGTGTCAGCTAAGTTTGCTTTGGGCCTATCTATTGTTGAACAGTTTACAGCTGCTCTACCCAGCCTTAACTTGCTGTTTTCTTTCACCTTAAAGCACGTTCCCAGCAATGACCGTTTATTACCCAAGAAGGAACAAGAAAAGATTTCCAGAAACACTGTAAAAAGTTTCTTTTCGAAAACATTTCCAGGTGCAATGTCTCAAAACTGGCAACCTCAGGACATCAGTGCGGGACCCTGTCGGCTTTGGGGAGAAAAAGATTGGAACCTTAATTCAATTAATTCATTCATTCACATGAAATCAAGTAATTAAGTTTCTTATGTATGTGGGTTACGTGGTTCAGGCGGATCAGGCCAAGCAGGGTCAGGTGGGGTCAAGAGTGCTCACACCCCATAACTAGTATGTTGTGCCAATGCAGCAGTTGGCAGAATTGCCCCAGTAAGAATTTTACCTAGTGACATCGAAACAAACCTGTTGGACTTTAACCTGGTGTTGTAAGACTTCGTACTGTGCTCACCCCAGTCCAACGCCGGCATCTCCACATCAGAATTTTACCCATTTAATAACAAATAACATTGATGGATAGCAGCTTATAAAAATGTCCAATTTTCGAATAAGTCCGGTTTTCGGATAACCAGGTTTGATCCTCGATTTACTCCAAATCTGGATTGCTTGGGAGTCCTTTGAAAAATGGTGGATGGGGTCCAATTCCAGGATTCCTGACCCCCATTCCTAAACTTTCCGATTTTGAGGAGTGCCCTTTAAAGGTGAGGGCTGCTTCAGGTCCAAAGCTTACACCTGGCACTCCCAACATAGCTAGCTCCATTATGGGGATTGGCATGTCCCAGCCCTCCGCAATTTTCATGGAGTTGGGCCAGATTTAAAAAAAATTTAGAGTACACAATTCTTTTTTTTCCAACTAAAGGGCAATTTTAGTGTGGCCAATCGACTTACCCTGCACATCTTTTTGGGTTGTGGGGCTGAGACCCACGCAGACACGGGGAGACTATGCAAATTCCACACCGTGACCTGGGTCCGGGATCGAATCTGGGCCCTCGGCGCCATGAGGCAACAGTGGGTGGCACGGTAGCACAGTGGTTAACACAGTTGCTTCACAGCTCCAAAGTCCCAGGTTCGATTCCCAGCTTGGGTCATTGTCTGTGCAGAGTCTGCAAGTTCTCCCTGCGTCGGCGTGGGTTTCCTCCAGATGCTCTGGTTTTCTCCCACAGTTCAAAGATGTGCAGGTTAGGTGGATTGTCCATGCTAAATTGCCCTTAATGTCCAAAAACGTTAGGTGGGGTTATTGGATTACTGAGATAGGGTGGCGGTGTGGGCTTGGGTAGGGTGCTCTTTCCAGGGGCCATTGCAGATTCGATGGGCCAAAAGGCCTCCTTCTGCACTGTAAATTCTATAATTATAACCAGTCCGCCACCTGGGTCAGATTTTTAAAGACTCGTTCACGGCACCTCCGGGGTGTCCCAAACCATAACCTGCATGAGGGAACCTTTCAAAAGGTAAGTTCCTTGTGAATACCTCGAGCAAACATGTCTCCACCACCCTCTCAGGAAGATCGTTCCAGACTCAAAGAACAACAAAGAACAAAGAAATGTACAGCACAGGAACAGGCCCTTCGGCCCTCCAAGCCCGTGCCGACCATGCTGCCCGACTAAACTACAATCTTCTACACTTCCTGGGTCCGTATCCCTCTATTCCCATCCTATTCATGTATTTGTCAAGATGCCCCTTAAATGTCCCTATCGTCCCTGCTTCCACTACCTCCTCCGGTAGCGAGTTCCAGGCACCCACTACCCTCTACGTAAAAAACTTGCCTCGTACATCTACTCTAAACCTTGCCCCTCTCACCTTAAACCTATGCCCCCTAGTAATTGACCCCTCTACCCTGGGGAAAAGCCTCTGACTATCTACTCAAACCACCCTCTGGGTCAAAATTATTTTCCTCACATCACGTTTACTCCTTTTGCGAATTATTTTGAATCTACCCTGTCAAACCCCCTCAGAACCTTTGATACTTCAATATCTCATTCTTCTAAACTCCAATTAGCCTAGGCCCAGCCTGCTCAACCTTTCCTCATATGGCCTTGCCTCCTATGTCACTCGGGACAATGTGAGTTGCTATTACTTGCTGATTTACCAATACAAGTGATCGGGTTCTTTCATGGCCAACACATCCTGGAGTGGTCGTTAATATTCTGTTGATGCCCTCAATCAGCAATAACTTGTATTGCAATCACACTACTGTGTGTTGAGTCATGTCACTTGCTGAATTGATGATGTTCTAGTCTCCCATGAAAGAAAAGAAAGGTTTGCATTTGTACAGCGCATTTCACACCCAATAGACATCTCAAAACACGTTTCAACCAATAGAAATACTTTCAAAGCAGAGGCACTGTTGTCATGTGAGAAACATAACAGCCAATATGTGCACAGCATACCCGCGCCTCACCACCACACACAGTAATGTGATAACAATCAGATAATCTGTGTTTTGTTATGTTGATTGAGGACTATATATTGGCCAAGACAACGGAGATAACTCTTCTTTGAAATAATGCAACAAGTTATTTTACATCTAGCTGAGGAGGTAGGCAGGCCCTCGGTTTAACATCTCATCCGAGAGATGGCACCGCTGATACAGCACTCCCTCAGTACCGTACTGTGAGTGTCAGCCTGGAATTGTTGCCCAAGCTCTGGAGTGGGACCTGAACCCAAAACCTTGTGAATCAGAGGCAAGAGCGCTACTCACTTTCACACCTAGTGAATAAAGATGCTGCAGAGGAATGTCCTTTTCCACTAACCTGTTACACCCTTGTACTATTTTGGCTGCTGTATTAATGGTGACATGACTACCCAGTTTCAAAGGATTTTTGCATACAGCATATGGTTAAATGAGTGTCAGCTTAAAAAAAGTGATTTGATTTGTCTTAGGCATTCTGCCCATTGTTCTTGACTCAACAGTTGTCAGTACTGGGCTGATATCCACCACAATAAGGATTGGAATTGATCTGCTTTGACTGTGGTCTTGATGTGATGCAGTTTTCTCTCAACACTAATCTCATTGGCAGGGACTTCCATTTTTATTCATTCATGGGAAGGGCCTCATTTCGAACTGCCTGTGAAAAGGTGGCGGTGCGCCATGTGGAAGCACTGTACTCTGCTATAATTGTTTCAATACTGCTGGTCCAGAGAGCAGTTAAGCATCAGCAACATTGCTGTGGAGTCACATATAGACCACAACAGATAAGGACGGCAGATTTCCTTTCCTAAAGGATATTAGTGAACCAGTTATATTTTCATAATAATCTAACTGTATTTTACAACAATCCAATCATTCTATAATCCCCATGATTACTGGTAGCAGCATTTTAATGACAGAAATATTTAATTAACTGAATTTTAATTCCCCACATGATGTAATGGGACGTGACTTCAGATTTGACAAAGAGCCATCCAGACTTGAAACGTTAGCTCCCTTCTCTCTCCACAGATGCTGTCAGACCTGCTGAAATTGTCCAGCATTTTCTGTTTTTCAGATTTGTGCGACTCCAGATTACTAGTCTATTTTATCATACCCAATGTTGCTCAGTTTTCACAACTGCTGTACAACAAACAACTAGATAATGCAGTATACATACAATGAAATAATGCAGTATAACATACGACGAGATAATGCAGTGTAGCACACAAGATAATGCATGCTGTGTACTTTCCTCTCATGATCACCTGAATATTTGGCTAAAATCCATGTTCTGATTTCACAACCTGGAATTCCAGGATCCTGTTCGGTGACATTAATTGTGTACAAAAGAAAGTCTTTGTTCTCAGGTTGCGTGGGTTGACACAAAAGCCATTGATTCATATGTTGCCTTAGTTTAGGCATGAACTGATCAACAAGGGCTTTCTTGATCTGATCATAGTCTGCCTGATGTCCAGTATTCAGAGTGTGTAAATTATAATTCACAGGGACACACAAGGAGGTCATTCAGCCCTTCAAGCTTGTTCAGCGATATCATGGCTTGGTCTGTGACTTAACTCTATGTACCAACCTTTTTCCATATCCCTTCATATACTTAGTTCACAACAATCTATTAATCCATAAAAAGGTCCACAGGAACCCTACAATGCTGAAGTAGGACATTCAGCCCTTTGCATCTACATTGACCCTCTAAAAGAGCACCCTGCCAGGCCCACTCCCCCACCCTAGCCCTATAACTCCACATTGTTGGCACTAAGGGGTAATTTAGCATGGTCAATTCACCTAACTTTGGACTGTGGGAGGAAACCGGAGGCACCCGGAGTAAACCCATGCAGAATGGGGAGAAAGTGCAAACCCCACACAGTCACCCAAGGCCATACATTTTAAATCTAAGTTTAAAATTAACCCCTTTCTTAAATCACAGTGAGACATGCAAGATTTCCCAATCTAAAGAACCCCAAACCAAGCAAACTGTAAAAGATTAGAATTAGAGCATCTAAGTGGGGTCTCACTTCCTCGCCTGTGGCCGGGCTCCACCTCGGCAACGTCCCTTTCTTCTGGGCTGCCAACCACGTCCAAGGCTATCTGCTTGGCCACAGTGAGGGGCAGCAGTTCCGGCGGTCCCCCTCCTGCCTTCTCATGCTCCCGGCGGTTATACGCGGCCTTCCCCATGACACGTGTGTCAACCACCCCCTCCAACACCACCCTCACCCCCAAAACACCCTCACCCGACATAACCTGCATTCCTACCCTCAACCCCATACCACCCTCACACTGCACCACCTGCACCCCTATCCTCACCCCCATACCACCCTCACACTACACCCACCCCTACACCACCAATGCCCACCCTCACCCCCATCACCCCTCAGCTCGTAGTCTAATAATGCGCCTTGTCTTGTGTCTTACAGGACCTGCTAGAGATTGGGTGGGTCCTTCTGGCGCCCCCGCCCCCATCCAGTGCCACAGCTGGAGCCCCCCCCCCCCCACCGCCCCCCGCCCCCCGCGCCGTGACGCTGAGGTATGCTCAGACACCAGCCCTCTGCCTGAGACTCAGGACACCCCGGAGCTCGGGTCAGACAATGACAGTAATTTTCCATCAGAGCTGAGTCCAACACCCTCCACCATCCCAGAGACACTCACCTCAGTTGGCCATATTACTGAAGAGGCTCCTGAGACACTCTCTAGTGAGCACCACACAGCTGCTCCGGTACTGCAAATGGCAGCAGGAACACCCGAGGGGGTGGTCGGTCGGAGGGCGGTGCGACCCAATGTACTGGCTGCTGTCCAGATGGGACATGAGCTTCTGGACCAGACAGTCCCATTGATTGTGGAGATGCAGGCGCAGAGCCAGGGACTACATGAGGGGTTGTCGGCGAGCATCCAGCACCAGCAGGTGCAGGTGGAGGAGTCCAACAGCATGCAGGAACAGGAGGTGGTGCCGACAATGCATGCCACCCAGGCCAATACCACACGGGTGGCATCCACGGTGGAGGCATTGGGGGTGACGGTTTTTGACTATGGATTAGTGTGTCCAAGGCCTGGGGAATTCTGTGCAGGTGCTGGCAGGGGCCCAGGACAGAGTTGCCGCCTCACAGGTGACCATGATCCAGAGCCACCTGGAAATCGCAGCTGCGCTTCTGAGCGTGGCTCAGTCTCAGCAGCCCATGGTTGGAACGTCGGTGGCATTGCCTATGCGCTGGCCGACATGGCACAGATGCAGAGAGAGCTGGCCCAGTCCCAAAGGGAGATGAGGCAGTCACTGGCTGATGTGACACAGACCCAGAAGGTGATACACAGTCACTGAGTGATGTGGTGCAGTACCAGATGGAGATGGTCGACTCCCTGTGCTCCATGGCTGCAAGTGTGCAGACCCTGGTTGAGACCAGAGCAGGACTCCAGGACTGGCGGCACATGGTGGTGGGGGAGTAGCTCTGCCTGCACCCCTGTCCCATGGAGTAGCCCGGGGATCATCGGGCACCGCGAGGGAGGAGGAGGTGACGGGTCCCGTGCCGGTGACATCTGCAGGGGAGGTGCTGGAACAGCGCAGCACCATGGTCTCCCCCCCCCCCCCCCCCCCCCCCCCCACCCTCCTGTCCCTGGTACATCTGGTGGGCAGCTGGCAGAACAGGGCAACACCACACCACCCAGGAGACCTGGGGCTGGATTCTCCGTACCCCGATGGCGAAATCACATTCGGCGCAGGGAATCGGGACCGGCGCCAGTTCCCCGATTATCCGGGCCCCGAAAAGCAGCGTACTCGGGGAGTATCCCCTACCTGCAGCCATTGCTGGAGGCCCGCCCCGCCATTCTCCGCCCCCGACCGGCCGAAGTCCCGACAGCCTGGACCTAATCTGGTCCTGCCATTCGGGATACTCGGACTCAGTCCGCAGCCGCCATGGTCGGGGGCGGGCCGATCGGAGGGCAGGGGGGCCTCATACGGGACCAGGCTATTTTTGGGCAGGCGGTGCGGATCGGGTGCAAGGCCGGTCAGGGGCACTATATTTTTTTCTTTTTTTAAATATAAATTTAGAGTATCTAATTCTTTTTATCCAATTAAGGGGCAATGTAGCCTGGCCAATCCACCTACCCTGCACATCTTTGGGTTGTGGGGGTGAAACCCATGCAAACACGGGGAAAATGTGCAAACTCCACACAGACAGTGACCCAGAGCCAGGATCGAACCTGGGACCTCAGTGCCGTAAGGCAGCAGGGCTAATCCACTGCCACCGTGCTGCCCTCAGGGGCATTATTTAGGAGGTCCAGCTCCGCGGTCTGAGTCCGCCATGCAGCACGGTGCGGCCGCTGGAGGCCGCCGCCGTGCGCACACGCAGCCTCTGACCTGGAATTGCGGGGGCCCATATCTGCAGCTAAAGTTACTAGATTCACAACGGGTCTCTGCTAGCCCCCTGCAGGGCTATGAATATGTGGCCTTTTCCCACCTGTTTTCTGGTGTGACAAGCCACAGTTTTTACGATGTCGTGGGGCATAGTCCTTGAAACGGAGAATCCAGACTCTGAGCAGCAGCCGGGTCCATCCAGGCCCGGTTGCCCCTGAAGATGCCCGCCAATGGGGACCCCTGTCACAGGGCAGGAGTCACAGCAGGTCATCTCCTCTCTTGCTGGACCATCTGGGGAAACCACCTATGCATTGTGTTAGGGCCCGTAAGGCCAGAAAGTTAGACACCTGTTAAGTTGACATGGGTACAGAGCACAGTTTAGTTACAGGGGCTAGGACACAAATCTATAAAAATTGGTGCAAATGAAACACCTGTTGCCAGCATTACAACCTGCCTCGGTGCTCTGTCAGGTGGGTGTAAGGGGTGGCTGGTATGGGTTGGCCGGCGGAGGGGCTAGGGGTATTGGCAGACGTTGGGGAGGATGGGGGTATGCGGTGTCTTCAGGAGGCCGATGCACCACTCGATCATGCTCCTGGTTGCTGCATGGGCTTTGTTGTAGCGGGACTCTGCGTCCGACTGCAGCCTCTGGATAGGTGTCACCAGCCACGACTGCAGTGGATAACCCCTGTCACCCAGGAGCCAAACCCCCAGCCGGTGGAGTGGGGGGGCGTCTCAGACATGTCAGGAATCGGAGAGTGTGTCAGGATGAAGGTGTCGTGCAGACTGCCCGGGCATCGGGTGCAGACGTGTATGATGCGCAGCTGATGGTCACATATCAGCTGCACGTTCATCGAGCAAAACCCCTTTCGGTTTGTGTAGAGGGGCCTGTTATCTGCATCCCATCGATCACCCCCTGGACCCGGGGCATCCCATCAATGGTGGCAAATTCCGCTGCCCGGGCATCCTGGAGGGCTCGGTCCACATCGAAGAGGATGTATTGAGCCGCCTGGACATATGGGGCCTCTGTGACGACGTGGATGCACCTGTGCACCGAGCTCTGTGAGGTCCCGGAACGGATCTCCACTCCCGGTGCCTGGAAGGACCCCGTGGCGTAGACGTTCAGGGTGATCGTCACCCTGAATGCCACCGGGAGCGGGTATCCTCCTGCATATCTCCACGGTGCCAGGTGTGCCATCATCTGACAGATATGTCAAACAGTCTCTGCTCAGCCGGAGTCTTCAATGGCATGCCCGGCTAGCAGGTTCTCGAATGACAAGCGGTGCCAGTACACACAATGCCTCATGTGGCACCTCCTTGGCACCTCTTCCTCGGCCTGTTGGTGGCTTGCTCTCCATCCTGGGTGTCTGGCACCTGCCCCTCTGTGGCACGCTCTGCTGCTGCCTGCTCCGCTGCTGCCCACGCCACTGCTGCAGCTTCTCCTCCTCCTCTCACAGCACCAGGTTGTACAGCCACAGGTCATCCCCCAGTGCTGCGGTGACTAGGAGGAAGGCCACCATTGCTGGTTGAATTTCAATATCCATTTTCTGCAGGGAGTGAAATGCCGACATGTTAGCATGGTGCGTACCCCCGTGCCCAAGCATGTCCACCGGGCTACATGGTGGCCAGTGACACTGCATTCTTTTCCCCCGCATGTCCCTCCCCCCAACCCCATCCCCGCACCCCTGGCCCCATCGTTGGCACTGTGGGTGCCTCTGACCCTGGTACCCGTCCCTGATGCCAGGGGTACCATCCGCTGACACTGCCCTCACCAGCAGTATGCACCGTAGCCCCCGTAGGGGCTACCGTGGGTGGGCTACCGGTGGGTGGTGGCTGGGGGTGCTGTGGCGGGGGGCCTGCAGTGGGAGGGTGGGGTGTGAGGGTGGGTGTTGGGGGCACCCATACGGCCGGTGTTAGATAGGACCTCATCGGAAGAAATGTTTTAGGACTGGACTGGAAGCAAATCATCCTCTCTCTCGGGGGACTGCCGAAGAAGAACATCCTAAACAGTCTTTACAGTATTAATCATCCAAAAAGTCTAATCATCTTAAAGAATCTATGCAGCAAGACAGTTCTTGCAGCAAGATTAATTTCTTTATTTAAATTATTGTGTGAGGGTTGTTTATTTAAGAATGATTTTCAACGACTGAAAGGAGTCCTCCACATCTCACAATCAAACAGCCTTTATGTTATTGAGAATCATTTTTTCAGGAATCCCCAGTGGGGCTGGATTCTCCGTCCCGCCGTGCCCCATTTCTGCTTCACCCCGCCGGCGGGATGCTCCGTTACGCTGGCTGGTCAATGGGGTTTCCCATTGTGGGGCAGCCCCACGCCGACGGGAAACCCCCGGGCTGCCGGCAAAATGGAGCATCCCGCCGGCGAAGAACCCAGAGACATTTTCCTCTTCTTAAAATTTCAGTTTTCATCTGCATTTGGCTTCAATCATGTTTTGCTCCTCTTCCTAAACGGGTTTCTCATTCCATCCCCAGTGCTGGCGTATTAAAGGGACGATGTCCTTGTAAGGCCATGAGTAAAATCATTGTAAGGACATCCTTTGCAGCTGCATTTACAATTTTATAATCTGTAGCTTACAAAGCAAATATTCCTTTGTCATCACAGAAGCTTCACTGAACCATAGCAAGAAACATAAACCCAAGGGTGTTTCAATCATCGAGTCATTAAAGCTTTAGCATCAAATTCAACTTCGCGGTACTGTCAAATTTAGTCTTTTCCCCATGATAATATCACCAGACATAAGCAATAGGAGCAGGAGTAAGACTTTTGGCCCCAAGGGCAGCATGGTAGCACAGTGATTTGCTTCACAGCTCCAGGGTCCCAGGTTCGATTCCCGCCTTGCATCATTGTGTGTGAGGAATCTGCACGTTCTCCCCTTGTCTGCGTGGGTTTCCTCCGGGTGCTCCACTTTCCTCCCACAGTCCAAAGGTGTGCCGCTTAGGTGGATTGGCCACGCTAAATTGCCCTTGGTGTCCATAAAAAAAGGTTAGGTGGGGTTACTGGGTTACAGGGATAGAGTGGAAGTGTGGGGTTAAAGAGGGTGCTCTTTCCAAGAGCCGGTGCAGACTCGATGGGTTGAATGGCCTCCTTCTTAACTGCAAATCCTAATTCTCTAGAGCTTACTCCAACTTTCACCAAGATCATTGCTGATCAAATCCACCTTCCTGCCCTCTCTCCCTTGCCCCTTGATTCCCTTTGTATACAAACATTTCCCAGTTTCAATCTTGAAAACAGTCAACGATGGAGCAACACACATCCCTCTGGAGTAAAGAATTCCAGAGACACGCAATTCTGAGTAAAGAAATTTCACCTCAGCCACAGTCCCAACTGCTGAGGCGCAATGCTGAGACTGTTACCTCATTCCCCAGACAGACGCAGCACGCTCCTTCCATCCACCCTATCAGACCCCTTTACAATTTTATTCGATGTCAGCAGCACACAGTCTCTAAAGGGGTGTATTCTAAACCTAACAGGCACTGAAAACAGGGGCTAAAACCGTTTTGGTTTTAAAATAGAATGAACAAGGCTGGCTCTTTATATTTATGTCATGGAGGGATCAATAATCGGATGTTGAGAGCATTGCTTTCAAGAGTCCAGTATTATCAACCACTGCAAATGACTGAGGGACTGAGTCTTATCTAGGGAGATGCTGCTACTGACTGGGGGAGTGCGCGATGCACAGGGACATGCTGCTAATGACTGGGGGAATGAGCGATGCACAGGGAGATGCTGCTAATGGCTGGGGGAGTGAGCGATGCACAGGGAGATGCTGCTAATGATTGGGGGAGTGAGCGATGCACAGCGAGATGCTGCTAATGACTGGGGGAGTGAGCGATGCACAGGGAGATGCTGCTAATGACTGGGGGAGTGAGAAGTGCGCAGGGAGATGCTGCCAATGACTGGGGGAGAGAGCGGTGCACAGGGAGACGCTGCTAATGACTGGGGGAGTGAGCGATGCACAAGGAGATGCTGCTAATTACTGGGGGAGTGAGCGATGCACAGGGAGATGCTGCTAATGATTGGGGGAGTGAGCGATGCACAGGGAGATGCTGCTAATGACTGGGGGAGTGAGCGGTGCACAGGGAGATGCTGCTAATGACTGGGGGAGTGAGCGATGCACAGGGAGATGCTGCTAATGACTGGGGGAGAGAGCAATGCACAGGGAGATGCTGCTAATTACTGGGGGAGTGAGCGGTTCACAGGAAGATGCTGCTAATGACTGGGGGAGAGAGCAATGCACAGGGAGATGCTGCTAATGACTTGGGGGGAGAGCAGTGCACAGGGAGATGCTGCTAATGACTGGGGGAGTGAGCGGTGCACAGGGAGATGCTGCTAATGACTGGGGGAGTAAGCGGTGCACAGGGAGATGCTGCTAATGACTGGGGGAGAGAGCAATGCACAGGGAGATGCTGCTAATGACTGGGGGAGTGAGCGATGCACAGGGAGATACTTCTACTGACTGGGGGACTGCGCGATGCACAGGGAGACGCTGCTAATGACTGGGGGAGTGAGTGATGCACAGGGAGATGCTGCTACTGACTGGGGAGTGAGCGATGCACAGGGAGATGCTGCTAATGACTGGGGGAGTGAGCGATGCACAGGGAGATGCTGCTAATGACTGGGGGAGGGTGCGGTGCACATGGAGATGCTGCTAATGACTGGGGGAGTGAGCGATGCACAGGGAGATGCTGCTAATGGCTGGGGGAGAGAGCAATGCACAGGGAGATGCTGCTAATGACTTGGGGGGAGAGCGGTGCACAGGGAGATACTGCTAATGACTGGGGGAGTGAGCGGTGCACAGGGAGATGCTGCTAATGACTGGGGGAGTAAGCGGTGCACAGGGAGATGCTGCTAATGACTGGGGGAGAGAGCGATGCACAGGGAGATGCTGCTAATGACTGAGGGAGAGTGCGATGCACAGGGAGATACTTCTACTGACTGGGGGACTGCGCGATGCACAGGGAGATGCTGCTAATGACTGGGGGAGAGAGCGATGCACAGGGAAATGCTGCTACTGACTGGGGGATTGGGCGGTGCACAGGGAGATGCTGCTAATGACTGGGGGAGTGAGCGGTGCACAGGGAGATACTTCTACTGACTGGGGGACTTCGCGATGCACAGCGAGACGCTGCTAATGACTGGGGGAGTCAGCGATGCACAGGGAGATGCTTCTAATGACTGGGGGAGTGAGCGATGCACAGCGAGACGCTGCTACTGACTGGTGGAGTGAGCGATGCACAGGGAGATGCTGCTAATGACTGGGGGAGTGAGCGATGCACAGCGAGATGCTGCTACTGACTGGGGGAGTGAGCGATGCACAGGGAGATGCTGCTAATGACTGGGGGAGAGAGCAATGCACAGGGAGATACTTCTACTGACTGGGGGACTGCGCGATGCACAGGGAGATGCTGCTAATGACTGGGGGAGAGAGCGATGCACAGGGAGACGCTGCTACTGACTGGGGGAGTGAGCAATGCACAGGGAGATGCTGCTAATGACTGGGGGAGAGAGCGATGCACAGGGAGACGCTGCTACTGACTGGGGGAGTGAGCAATGCACAGGGAGATGCTTCTACTGACTGGGGAACTGCGCGATGCACAGGGAGATGCTGCTAATGACTTGGGGGGAGAGCGGTGCACAGGGAGATACTGCTAATGACTGGGGGAGTGAGCGGTGCACAGGGAGATGCTGCTAATGACTGGGGGAGTAAGCGGTGCACAGGGAGATGCTGCTAATGACTGGGGGAGAGAGCGATGCACAGCGAGGTGCTGCTACTGACTGGGGGAGTGAGCGATGCACAGGGAGATACTTCTACTGACTGGGGGAGAGAGCGATGCACAGGGAGATACTTCTACTGACTGGGGGACTTCGCGATGCACAGGGAGACGCTGCTAATGACTGGGGGAGTCAGCGATGCACAGGGAGATGCTGCTAATGACTGGGGGAGTGAGCGATGCACAGGGAGATGCTGCTAATGACTGGGGGAGTGAGCGATGCACAGCGAGATGCTGCTACTGACTGGGGGAGTGAGCGATGCACAGGGAGATGCTGCTAATGACTGGGGGAGGGTGCGGTGCACATGGAGATGCTGCTAATGACTGGGGGAGTGAGCGATGCACAGGGAGATGCTGCTAATGACTGGGGGAGAGAGCAATGCACAGGGAGATACTTCTACTGACTGGGGGACTGCGCGATGCACAGGGAGATGCTGCTAATGACTGGGGGAGAGAGCGATGCACAGGGAGATACTTCTACTGACTGGGGGACTTCGCGATGCACAGGGAGACGCTGCTAATGACTGGGGGAGTGAGCGATGCACAGGGAGATGCTGCTAATGACTGGGGGAGTGAGCGATGCACAGGGAGATGCTGCTAATGGCTGGGGGAGTGAGCAATGCACAGGGAGATACTTCTACTGACTGGGGGACTGCGCGATGCACAGGGAGATGCTGCTAATGACTGGGGGAGAGAGCGATGCACAGGGAGATACTTCTACTGACTGGGGGACTTCGCGATGCACAGGGAGACGCTGCTAATGACTGGGGGAGTGAGCGATGCACAGGGAGATGCTGCTAATGACTGGGGGAGTGAGCGATGCACAGGGAGATGCTGCTAATGGCTGGGGGAGTGAGCAATGCACAGGGAGATGCTGCTAATGACTGGGGGAGAGAGCGATGCACAGGGAGATGCTGCTACTGACTGGGGGAGTGAGCGATGCACAGGGAGATGCTGTTAATGACTGGGGGAGTGAGCGATGCACAGGGAGATGCTGCTAATGACTGGGGGAGTAAGCGATGCACAGCGAGATGCTGCTACTGACTGGGGGAGTTAGCGATGCACAGGGAGATGCTTCTAATGACTGGGGGAGTGAGCGATGCACAGGGAGATGCTGCTAATGGCTGGGGGAGTGAGCGATGCACAGGGAGATGTTGCTAATGGCTGGGGGAGTGAGCGATGCACAGGGAGATGCTGCTAATGACTGGGGGAGAGAGCGATGCACAGGGAGATGCTGCTAATGACTGGGGGAGTGAGCGATGCACAGGGAGATGCTGCTAATGACTGGGGGAGGGAGCGATGCACAGGGAGATGCTGCTAATGACTGGGGGAGGGAGCGATGCACAGGGAGATGCTGCTAATGACTGGGGGAGAGAGCGATGCACAGCGAGATGCTGCTACTGACTGGGGGAGTGAGCGATGCACAGGGAGATGCTGCTAATGACTGGGGGAGTGAGCGATGCACAGGCAGATGCTACTAATGACTGGGGGAGTAAGCGGTGCACAGGGAGATCCTGCTAATGACTGGGGGACTGCGCGATGCACAGGGAGATGCTGCTAATGACTGGGGGAGAGAGCGATGCACAGGGAGATACTTCTACTGACTGGGGGACTTCGCGATGCACAGGGATACGCTGCTAATGACTGGGGGAGTGAGCGATGCACAGGGAGATGCTGCTAATGACTGGGGGAGTGAGCGATGCACAGGGAGATGCTGCTAATGGCTGGGGGAGTGAGCAATGCACAGGGAGATGCTGCTAATGACTGGGGGAGAGAGTGATGCACAGGGAGATGCTGCTACTGACTGGGGGAGTGAGCGATGCACAGGGAGATGCTGTTAATGACTGGGGGAGTGAGCGATGCACAGGGAGATGCTGCTAATGACTGGGGGAGTGAGCGATGCACAGCGAGATGCTGCTACTGACTGGGGGAGTGAGCGATGCACAGGGAGATGCTTCTAATGACTGGGGGAGTGAGCGATGCACAGGGAGATGCTGCTAATGGCTGGGGGAGTGAGCGATGCACAGGGAGATGTTGCTAATGGCTGGGGGAGTGAGCGATGCACAGGGAGATGCTGCTAATGACTGGGGGAGAGAGCGATGCACAGGGAGATGCTGCTAATGACTGGGGGAGTGAGCGATGCACAGGGAGATGCTGCTAATGACTGGGGGAGTGAGCGATGCACAGGGAAATGCTGCTAATGACTGGGGGAGTGAGCGATGCACAGCGAGGTGCTGCTACTGACTGGGGGAGTGAGCGATGCACAGGGAGATGCTGCTAATGACTGGGGGAGTGAGCGATGCACAGCGAGATGGTGCTACTGACTGGGGGAGTGAGCGATGCACAGGGAGATGCTGCTAATGACTGGGGGAGTGAGCGATGCACAGGGAGATGCTGCTAATGACTGGGGGAGTGAGCGGTGCACAGGGAGATGCTGCTAATGACTGGGGGATTGAGCGGTGCACAGGGAGATGCTGCTAATGACTGGGGGAGTGAGCGATGCACAGGGAGATGCTGCTAATGACTGGGGGAGAGAGCAATGCACAGGGAGATGCTGCTAATTACTGGGGGAGTGAGCGGTGCACAGGAAGATGCTGCTAATGACTGGTGGAGAGAGCAATGCACAGGGAGATGCTGCTAATGACTTGGGGGGAGAGCGGTGCACAGGGAGATGCTGCTAATGACTGGGGGAGAGAGCAATGCATAGGGAGATGCTGCTAATTACTGGGGGAGTGAGCGGTGCACAGGAAGATGCTGCTAATGACTGGTGGAGAGAGCAATGCACAGGGAGATGCTGCTAATGACTGGGGGAGTAAGCGGTGCACAGGGAGATGCTGCTAATGACTGGGGGAGAGAGCGATGCACAGGGAGATGCTGCTAATGACTGGGTGAGAGAGCGATGCACAGGGAGATACTTCTACTGACTGGGGGACTGCGCGATGCACAGGGAGATGCTGCTAATGACTGGGGGAGTGAGCGATGCACAGGGAGATGCTGCTAATGACTGGGGGAGTGAGCGATGCACAGGGAGATGCTGCTAATGACTGGGGGAGTGAGCGATGCACAGGGAGATGCTGCTAATGACTGGGGGAGTGAGCAATGCACAGGGAGATGCTGCTAATGACTGGGGGAGTGAGCGATGCACAGGGTGATGCTGCTAATAACTGGGGGAGTGAGCGGTGCACAGGGAGATGCTGTTAATGACTGGGGGAGTGAGCGGTGCACAGGGAGATTCTGCTAATGACTGGGGGAGTGAGCGATGCACAGGGAGATGCTGTTAATGACTGGGGGAGTGAGCGATGCACAGGGAGATGCTGCTAATGACTGGGGGAGTGAGCGATGCACAGGGAGATGCTTCTACTGACTGGGGGACTGCGCGGTGCACAGGGAGATGCTGCTAATGACTGGGGGAGTGAGCGGTGCACCGGGAGATTCTGCTAATGACTGGGGGAGTGAGCGATGCACAGGGAGATGCTTCTACTGACTGGGGGACTGCGCGGTGCACAGGGAGATGCTGCTAATGACTGGGGGAGAGAGCGGTGCACAGGGAGATGCTGCTAATGGATGGCGGGGGACCACGCCATCCATATCTACAATTCGCTTACGTTCGCCGATGGCGAAGACAAAACAAAATTCAAAACAGTCCTGCTGAAGTTCGACAGCCACTGCGACATTGAGGTGAATGAAAGCTTTGAACGGTACATCTTCCAGCAGAGGCTTCAGGATAAGGATGAACCTTTTGAGTCCTTCTTGACCCGTCTCCGCATCCTAGCGCTGTCATGTAACTATGACGGCTGATTCCATGATCTGGGATCAGATCGTTCTCGGGGTCCACTCCGGCTCCCTTCGGCAGCAGCTCCTTAAAATCAAACAGTTGACCCTCTCTGTCGGTATCGAGATGTGCGTTGTCCATGAGCATTCCAAGAATCGTTACTCCCACATCAGGGTGGCAGAAACTGCAAAGCTGGCCTCCACGAGGCGGAACGGGTGCAGGCCATTGCACAGATGCAGGGCCTGAGCATCGAGGAGAGTGGCCGCTTCGTGCGATTTTCTCAGATCCCTGCACATGCGCTCCACGACCGAGTGGACGACAAGA
Organism: Scyliorhinus torazame; assembly: GCF_047496885.1. Lineage (NCBI taxonomy): Eukaryota > Metazoa > Chordata > Chondrichthyes > Carcharhiniformes > Scyliorhinidae > Scyliorhinus > Scyliorhinus torazame. Next base: position 284,108,212 of record NC_092707.1, on the reverse strand, counting down.
TTGAAAAATCGACTGCGCAGGTGCGTACGTCGGCCGACCACACTGTACATGCGCGATGGCGCACGGATCGCACTGACGTCAGCGTCATGACGTGTCCGAATTGTGGCTCCGCCCATTTAAAGCGGCAATGTCCGGCAAGAGGACGCCGATGTCTTCAGTGTGGCAAGCGTGGCCACTACGCAGCCCTCTGCAGATCCGCTCCACCGCTCAGCAGCCAGCGATCCCAGCTGCGGCGCAGAAGTATCCGTTCAATACAACAAGGCATGCCAGATTCTGATCCCGACAGCCCAACGGACCCTGATGCTGACTGCCTCAAGTCTCCATATCGAGTGGGCATCATAACCACACAAGAGCTGGCCTCCACCACACCTGCGCAACGCTTCTCGATCTTCAGTGTGGATCCCGACGACGAGTGGTGTGCTGTCCTCACAGTTAACAAGGCTCGCATCCGATTTAAACTGGACACCGGCGCATCTGCGTACCTCATCTCACAATCTGACCTCGACACCATCCAGGCCCGACCAAGCATTCTTCCACCGGCCTGCCAGCTCCTTGACTACAATCGCAATGCCATAGCTGCCAGTGGCTCGTGTCAACTATCCAACAAGGTGATCAAGGCAACGTTACGATTTGAAATTGTCAGGCTTGACAGGGCGTCCCTGCTCGGTGCTCGCGCCTGCAAGCTCCTGAACCTGGTTCAGCGAGTCCACACCATGTCATCATCACCGGCCTCGCCCGATGGAAATTTGCAAGCCGACATAGACGACATTATCATGCAGTACCACAGTGTATTTGATGGAATGGGCACTCTCCTGAACCGATACAAAATACTGCTCAAGCCGAACGCCACCCCTGTAATCCATGCACCTCGCCGGATGCCGGCGCCCCTCAAGGATCATCTGAAAAAGCAACTACAGGACCTCCAAGACCAGGGCATCATCTCCAAGATCACGGAGCCAACAGACTGGGTCAGCTCCATGGTCTGCGTAAAGAAGCCATCAGAGGAGCTCCGCATTTGCATTGATCCCAAGGATCTAAACCACAACATCATGCGGGAGCATTACCCGATCCCGAAGCGTGAAGAGTTAACCAGTGAGATGGCTCATGCCAAATTCTTCACTAAGCTGGACGCCTCCCGGGCTTTTGGCAAATACAGCTGGACGCGTCCAGTCGCAAGCTGTGCACGTTCAACACCCCGTTCGGTCGCTACTGTTACAACCGCATGCCTTTCAGTATCATATCTGCCTCGGAAGTGTTTCATCGCATCATGGAGCAGATGATGGAGGGCATTGAGGGGGTACGAATATGCGTGGACGACGTGATCATCTGGTCCACAACGCCCCAGGAACACATCGCTCGCCTCAAGCAGGTCTTCCAGCGAATTCATGAACATGGTCTTCAGCTCAACAGGGCCAAGTGCTCATTTGGTCAATCTGATATAAAGTTTCTAGGCGACCACATCTTGTGACAGGGTGTGCGGCCAGACGCCGACAAGGTCTTGGTGATCAATGCCATGAAGACCCCGGAGGACAAGAAGGCGGTCCTCCGCTTCCTCGGGATGGTCAACTTTCTCGGGAAATTCAGTCCCAATATGGCGTCCCACACAATGGCCCTCCGCCATCTCATCAAGAAGTCAACGGAATTCCAATGGCTGCCCACGCATGAAGAGGAATGGTGTGAGCTGAAGGCAAAGCTCACCACAGCCCCAGTTCTAGCGTTCTTCGACCCAACCAAGGAAACCAAGATATCAACTGATGCAAGCCAGGACGGCATTGGGGCGGTGCTCCTCCAGCGAGATGACTCCTCGTCCTGGGCTCCAGTGGCATATGCCTCCAGGGTCATGACGCCCACTGAGCAACGGTATGCCCAGATCGAAAAGGAGTGTCTGGGTCTCCTGACAGGAATAGTGAAGTTTCATGACTACGTTTACGGCCTGCCAAAATTCACGGTGGAAACGGACCACAGGCCTCTAGTCCACATAATCCAGAAGGATTTAAATGACATGACACCTCGGTTCCAGTGAATTCTTCTTCGACTCCGCCGCTATGACTTTGAACTTGTCTACACGCCAGGCAAAGAGCTGATCATTGCAGATGCCCTATCCCGGTCCATCACCACACCGTGTGAATAAGGTGACTTCATCTGCCACATAGAAGCGCAAGTGCAATTGTGTGTCACCAACCTCCCAGCCTCTGACGAATGGGTGGTCCAAATTCGCGAGGAAACGGCCAAGGATCCTTTACTGCAGCGTGTGATGCAGCACCTTACCCATGGCTGGCAGAAGGGACAATGTCCCCAGTTCTTTAATGTTAAAGATGAGCTGACGGTTGTGGAGGGAATCCTTCTGAAACTCAACAGGATCGTTATTCCTCAAAGCATGCAGGCTATGGTGCTGGGTCAACTCCATGAGGGTCACTTTGGAGTTGAGAAATGCCGACGCAGAGCTCGGGAGGCGGTTTACTGGCCGGGCATTAACCAGGATATTGCCAACACGGTCCTCAACTGCCCCACCTGTCAGAAGTTTCAATCGGCTCAACCCAAGGAAACACTGCAACAGCAGGAGATCGTGACCTCTCCATGGTCCAAAGTAGGTGTCGATCTTTTTCACGCAAAGGGGCGTGACTACGTACTCTTGGTCGACTACTTCTCCAGTTACCCAGAAGTGGTGAAACTGTCCGACCTCACATCGAAGGCGGTCATCAAAGCCTGCAAAGAAACGTTCGCCAGGCACGGGATACAGCTCACGGTAATGAGCGACAGCGGTCCATGCTTTTACATCCAAGAATGGTCTGATTTTGCACAGTCCTTCAACTTCCGTCACGTTACCTCCAGTCCCCACCACCCGCAATCAAACGGGAAGGCCTAGAAATGGGTCCATATTGTCAAGCAGTTGCTGTGCAAAGCTGTAGACTCAGGCTCCGACTTCAACCTGGCAATGCTGGCATACAGGGCAACCCCACTGTCCACTGGGTTGTCTCCAGTGCAGATGCTCATGAATCGCACTCTGAGGACCACAGTTCCAACCATCCATGTTCCAGACTTTGACCACCTCCCGGGCCCAACAGAAGGCCACACATGATGCTCATGCCACGGATTTACCTGAGCTGGCTCCAGCCGATCATGTTTGCGTCCAGTTGCCTGAGGGCGGTTGGACATCCACAGCTGTTGTTGTGAAACAAGTTGCCCGAGGTCTTTCATTATTCGCAAGGCTGATCGCTCCCTGCTACAGCGCAACAGACGGGCATTGCGAAGAGTTCCACGGCCACCACATTACCGCAGTGCTCCGCCGGCTATCATGCTTCCTCCGGACGTACCCTGCCACGAGGCCACCGATTTGCCAGCGATCCTGCCGGATCATGCAACCACCGCAATGGCAGCGATCCCACCTCTCCACGTGCAGGCGGCTCCTGATCCACCTCTGCGGCGATCGACAAGAATTCATCGCCCGCCACAAAGACTGAATCTGTAGACTTAACTTTTGTAAATTTTGGTGACTGAATCCATCGACTTAAGTCTTGTAAATATTGCTTAGTTTGCCGTGTATCTGCACTATCGACACCTTCCCATGTATATACGTTTGTTCAATCACCGTTTGTATATAGTCAGGCATATATATATATATCTATATATACATAAACACACCTCAGTATTTATTTAACTCAAAAAGTAAAAGGGTGGAGATGTCATAATATCCACTCATATATATAATGAGATGCAGAAAGGCAGTGATTGACACATAGGATGACCAGTAAGCATACAACACAGCACAGCCAATCACAAGACAGGGCACTGCCACTATAAAGCCAGAGGGCACGAGGTTTCCCTCTCTCTCGGGACCCACCTACTGAGACAGTCAGAGTCCACGTGATGGCACAGTGCAGACACCATGCGGTAAGTCTGGTAAGTCTGGTCAGGCTACTACAAGGTCGCTAGTCAGATCAGTAGAGTGTCGACCCACAGCTGAATATGTACAGCAGTAAATCTACTGACTGGGGGACTGAGCGTTGCACAGGGAGATGCTGCTAATGACTGGGGGAGTGAGCGGTGCACAGGGAGATGCTGCTACTGAATGGGAGAGTGAGCGGTGCACAGGGAGATGCTGATAATGACTGGGGGAGAGAGCGATGCACAGGGAGATGCAGCTAATGACTGGGGGAGAGAGCGATGCACAGGGAGATGCTGCTAATGACTGGGGGAGAGAGCGATGCACAGGGAGATGCTGCTAATGACTGGGGGAGTGAGCGATGCACAGGGAGATGCTGCTAATGACTGGGGGAGAGAGCGATGCACAGGGAGATGCTGCTAATGATTGGGGGAGTGAGCGGTGCACAGGGAGACGCTGCAAATGATTGGGGGAGTGAGCGGTGCACAGGGAGACGCTGCTAATGACTGGGGGAGTGAGCGATGCACAGGGAGGCGCTGCTAATGACTGGGGGAGTGAGGGGTGCACAGGGAGATGCTGCTAATGACTGGGAGACTGAGCTGTGCACAGGGAGATGCTGCTAATGACTTGGGGAGAGAGGGATGCACAGGGAGATGCTGCTAATGACTTGGGGAGTGAGCGGTCAACAGGGAGATGCTGCTAATGACTGAGGGAGTGAGCGATGCACAGGGAGATGCTGTTAATGACTGGGGGAGTGAGCGATGCACAGGGAGATGCTGCTAATGACTGGGGGAGTGAGCGATGCACAGGGAGATGCTGCTAATGACTGGGGGAGTGAGCGGTGCACAGGGAGACGCTGCTCGTGACTGGGGGAGTGAGCGATGCACAGGGAGATGCTGCTAATGACTTGGGGAGTGAGCGATGCACAGGGAGATGCTGCTAATGACTGGGGGAGTGAGCGGTGCACAGGGAGACGCTGCTGATGACTGGGGGTCTGATCGGCGAACAAGGATATACAACTAATGAAGGTGGACTGAGCGATGCACAGGGAGATGCTGCTACTGACTGGGGAAGAGAGCAATGCACAGGGAGATGCTGCTAATGACTGGGGGAGAGAGCAATGCACAGGGAGACGGTGCTAATGACTGGGGGGCTGAGCGATGCACAGGGAGATGCTGCTACTGAATGGGAGAGTGAGCGGTGCACAGGGAGATGCTGCTAATGACTGGGGGACTGAGCAATGCACAGGGAGACGCTGCTAATGATTGGGGGCGTGAGCTGTGCAAAGGGAGACGCTGCTGATGACTGGGAGTCTGACCGGCGAACAGGGACATAAAGCTAATGAAGGTGTACTGAGCAATGCACAGGGAGATGCTGCTAATTACTGGGGGTGTGAGCAATGCACAGGGAGATGCTGTTAATGACTGGGGAGTGAGCGGTGCACTGGGAGACGCTGCTAATGGCTGGGGGACTGAGCAATGCACAGGGAGATGCTGCTCGTGACTGGGGGAGTGAGCGATGCACAGGGAGATGCTGCTAATGACTGAGGGGTGAGCGATGCACAGGGAGATGCTGTTAATGACTGGGGAGTGAGCGGTGCACAGGGAGACGCTGCTAATGGCTGGGGGACTGAGCAATGCACAGGGAGATGCTGCTCGTGACTGGGGGAGTGAGCGATGCACAGGGAGACGCTGCTAATGACTGAGGGAGTGAGCGATGCACAGGGAGATTCTGTTAATGACTGGGGGACTGTGCGATGCACAGGTAGATGCAGCTACTGAATGGGAGAGTGAGCGGTGCACAGCAGGATGCTGCTAATGACTGGGGGAGAGAGCGATGCACAGGGAGATGCTGCTAATGACTGGGGGAGTGAGTGATGCACAGGGAGATGCTGCTAATGACTGGGAGAGTGAGCGGTGCACAGGGAGATGCTGCCAATGACTGGGAAGGAGAGCGATGCACAGGGAGATGCTGCTACTGAATGGGAGAGTGAGCGATGCACAGGGAGATGCTGCTACTGAATGGGAGAGTGATCGATGCACAGGGAGATGCTGCTAATGACTGGGGGAGTGAGCGATGCACAGGGAGATGCTGCTGATGACTGGGGAGTGAGCGATGCACAGGGAGATGCTGCTACTGAATGGGAGAGTGAGTGGTGCACAGGGAGATGCTGCTAATGACTGAGGGAGAGAGCGATGCACAGGGGGATGCTGCTAATGACTGGGGGACTGAGCAATGCACAGGGAGAAGCTGCTAATGACTGGGGGAGTGAGCGATGCACAGGGAGACGCTGCTGATGACTGGGGTCTGATCGGCGAACAGGAACATACAGCTAATGAAGGTGGACTGAGCAATGCACAGGGAGATGCTGGTAATGACTGGGGAGTGAGCGGTGCACAGGGAGACGCTGCTAATGGCTGGGGGACTGAGCAATGCACAGGGAAATGCTGCTCGTGACTGGGTGAGTGAGCGATGCACAGGGAGACGCTGCTAATGACTGAGGGAGTGAGCGATGCACAGGGAGATGCTGTTAATGACTGGGGGACTGAGCGATGCACAGGGAGACGCTGCTAATGGCTGGGGGAGTGAGCGATGCACAGGGAGATGCTGCTCATGACTGGGGGAGTGAGCGGTGCACAGGGAGATGCTGCTAATGATTGGGGGAATGAGCGGTGCACTGGGAGACGCTGCTAATGACTGGGGGAGTGAGCGATGCACAGGGAGACGCTGCTAAAGACTGGGGGAGTGAGGGGTGCACAGGGAGATGCTGCTAATGACTGGGAGACTGAGCGGTGCACAGGGAGATGCTGCTAATGACTTGGGGAGAGAGGGATGCACAGGGAGATGCTGCTAATGACTGGGAGAGTGAGCGGTGAACAGGGAGATGCTGCTAATGGCTGGGGGAGTGAGCGATGCACAGGGAGATGCTGTTAATGACTGGGGGAGTGAGCGATGCACAGGGAGATGCTGCTAATGACTGGGGGAGTGAGCGGTGCACAGGGAGACGCTGCTGATGACTGGGGGTCTGATCGGCGAACAAGGACATACAGCTAATGAAGGTGGACTGAGCGATGCACAGGGAGATGCTGCTACTGACTGGGGGAGAGAGCAATGCACAGGGAGATGCAGCTAATGATGGGGGAGTGAGCAATGCACAGGGAGATGCTGCTAATGACTGGGGGAGTGAGCGGTGCGCAGGGAGATTCTGCTCGTGATTGGGGGAGTGAGCGGTGCACAGGGAGATGCTGCTAATGACTGGGCAGTGAGTGGTGCACAGGGAGACGCTGCTAATGACTGGGGGAGTGAGCGATGCATAGGGAGACGCTGCTAATGACTGGGGGAGTGAGCGATGCACAGGGAGACGCTGCTAATGACTGGGGGAGTGAGCAGTGCACAGGGAGAAGCTGCTCGTGACTGGGGGGAGTGAGCGATGCACAGGGAGACGCTGCTAATGACTGGGGGAGTGAGCGGTGCACAGGGAGATGCTGCTAATGACTGGGGGAGTGAGCGATGCACAGGGAGACGCTGCTGATGACTGGGGTCTGATCGGCGAACAGGAACATACAGCTAATGAAGGTGGACTGAGCAATGCACAGGGAGATGCTGCTAATGACTGGGGAGTGAGCGGTGCACAGGGAGACGCTGCTAATGGCTGGGGGACTGAGCAATGCACAGGGAAATGCTGCTCGTGACTGGGTGAGTGAGCGATGCACAGGGAGACGCTGCTAATGACTGAGGGAGTGAGCGATGCACAGGGAGATGCTGTTAATGACTGGGGGACTGAGCGATGCACAGGGAGACGCTGCTAATGGCTGGGGGAGTGAGCGATGCACAGGGAGATGCTGCTAATGACTGGGGGAGTGAGCGGTGCACAGGGAGATGCTGCTAATGATTGGGGGAGTGAGCGGTGCACAGGGAGACGCTGCTAATGACTGGGGGAGTGAGCGATGCACAGGGAGACGCTGCTAAAGACTGGGGGAGTGAGGGGTGCACAGGGAGATGCTGCTAATGACTGGGAGACTGAGCGGTGCACAGGGAGATGCTGCTAATGACTTGGGGAGAGAGGGATGCATAGGGAGATGCTGCTAATGACTGGGGGAGTGAGCGGTGAACAGGGAGATGCTGCTAATGACTGGGGGAGTGAGCGATGCACAGGGAGATGCTGTTAATGACTGGGGGAGTGAGCGATGCACAGGGAGATGCTGCTAATGACTGGGGGAGTGAGCGATGCACAGGAAGATGCTGCTAATGACTGGGGGAGGGAGCGGTGCACAGGGAGACGCTGCTCGTGACTGGGGGAGTGAGCGATGCACAGGGAGATGCTGCTAATGACTGGGGGAGTGAGCGATTCACAGGAAGACGCTGCTGATGACTGGGGAGTGAGCGATGCACAGGGAGACGCTGCTCGTGACTGGGGTAGTGAGCGATGCACAGGGAGATGCTGCTAATGACTGGGGGAGTGAGCGGTGCACAGGGAGACGCTGCTCGTGACTGGGGGAGTGAGCGATGCACAGGGAGCTGCTGCTAATGACTGGGGGAGTGAGCGGTGCACAGGGAGACGCTGCTGATGACTGGGGGTCTGATCGGCGAACAGGAACATACAGCTAATGAAGGTGGACTGAGCAATGCACAGGGAGATGCTGTTAATGACTGGGGAGTGAGCGGTGCACAGGGAGACGCTGCTAATGGCTGGGGGACTGAGCAATGCACAGGGAAATGCTGCTCGTGACTGGGTGAGTGAGCGATGCACAGGGAGACGCTGCTAATGACTGAGGGAGTGAGCGATGCACAGGGAGATGCTGTTAATGGCTGGGGGACTGAGCGATGCACAGGGAGACGCTGCTAATGGCTGGGGGAGTGAGCGATGCACAGGGAGATGCTGCTAATGACTGGGGGAGTGAGCGGCGCACAGGGAGATGCTGCTAATGATTGGGGGAGTGAGCGGTGCACAGGGAGACGCTGCTAATGACTGGGGGAGTGAGCGATGCACAGGGAGACGCTGCTAAAGACTGGGGGAGTGAGGGGTGCACAGGGAGATGCTGCTAATGACTGGGAGACTGAGCGGTGCACAGGGAGATGCTGCTAATGACTTGGGGAGAGAGGGATGCACAGGGAGATGCTGCTAATGACTGGGGGAGTGAGCGGTGAACACGGAGATGCTGCTAATGACTGGGGGAGTGAGCGATGCACAGGGAGATGCTGTTAATGACTGGGGGAGTGAGCGATGCACAGGGAGATGCTGCTAATGACTGGGGGAGTGAGCGATGCATAGGAAGATGCTGCTAATGACTGGGGGAGAGAGCGATGCACAGGGAGATGCTGCTAATGACTGGGGGAGTGAGCGATGCACAGGGAGATGCTGCTAATGACTGGGGGAGAGAGCGATGCACAGGGAGATGCTGCTAATGATTGGGGGAGTGAGCGGTGCACAGGGAGACGCTGCAAATGATTGGGGGAGTGAGCGGTGCACAGGGAGACGCTGCTAATGACTGGGGGAGTGAGCGATGCACAGGGAGGCGCTGCTAATGACTGGGGGAGTGAGGGGTGCACAGGGAGATGCTGCTAATGACTGGGAGACTGAGCTGTGCACAGGGAGATGCTGCTAATGACTTGGGGAGAGAGGGATGCACAGGGAGATGCTGCTAATGACTGGGGGAGTGAGCGGTGAACAGGGAGATGCTGCTAATGACTGGGGGAGTGAGCGATGCACAGGGAGATTCTGTTAATGACTGGGGGAGTGAGCGATGCACAGGGAGATGCTGCTAATGACTGGTGGAGTGAGCGATGCACAGGGAGATGCTGCTAATGACTGGGGGAGTGAGCGGTGCACAGGGAGACGCTGCTCGTGACTGGGGGAGTGAGCGATGCACAGGGAGATGCTGCTAATGACTTGGGGAGTGAGCGATGCACAGGGAGATGCTGCTAATGACTGGGGGAGTGAGCGGTGCAAAGGGAGACGCTGCTAATGGCTGGGGGTCTGATCGGCGTACAGGGATATACAACTAATGAAGGTGGACTGAGCGATGCACAGGGAGATGCTGCTACTGACTGGGGGAGAGAGCAATGCACTGGGAGATGCTGCTAATGACTGGGGGAGAGAGCAATGCACAGGGAGGCGCTGCTAATGACTGGGGGACTGAGCGATGCACAGGGAGATGCTGCTACTGAATGGGAGAGTGAGCGGTGCACAGGAAGATGCTGCTAATGACAGGGGGACTGAGCAATGCACAGGGAGACGCTGCTAATGATTGGGGGCGTGAGCTGTGCAAAGGGAGACGCTGCTGATGACTGGGAGTCTGACCGGCGAACAGGGACATAAAGCTAATGAAGGTGTACTGAGCAATGCACAGGGAGATGCTGCTAATGACTGGGGGTGTGAGCAATGCACAGGGAGATGCTGTTAATGACTGGGGAGTGAGCGGTGCACAGGGAGACGCTGCTAATGACTGGGGGAGTGAGCGGTGCGCAGGGAGATTCTGCTCGTGATTGGGGGAGTGAGCGGTGCACAGGGAGATGCTGCTGTTGACTGGGGAGTGAGTGGTGCACAGGGAGACGCTGCTAATGACTGGGGGAGTGAGCGATGCATAGGGAGACGCTGCTAATGACTGGGGGAGTGAGCGATGCACAGGGAGACTCTGCTAATGACTGGGGGAGTGAGCAGTGCACAGGGAGAAGCTGCTCGTGACTGGGGGAGTGAGCGATGCACAGGGAGACGCTGCTAATGACTGGGGGAGTGAGCGATGCACAGGGAGATGCTGCTAATGACTGGGGGAGAGAGCGATGCTCAGGGAGATGCTGCTAATGACTGGGGGAGTGAGCGGTGCGCAGGGAGATTCTGCTCGTGATTGGGGGAGTGAGCGGTGCACAGGGAGATGCTGCTAATGACTGGGGAGTGAGTGGTGCACAGGGAGACGCTGCTAATGACTGGGGGAGTGAGCGATGCACAGGGAGACGCTGCTAATGACTGGGGGAGTGAGCGATGCACAGGGAGACGCTGCTAATGACAGGGGGAGTGAGCAGTGCACAGGGAGAAGCTGCTCGTGACTGGGGGAGTGAGCGATGCACAGGGAGACGCTGCTAATGACTGGGGGAGTGAGCGGTGCACAGGGAGATGCTGCTAATGACTGGGGGAGAGAGCGATGCACAGGGAGATGCTGCTAATGACTGGGGGAGAGAGCGATGCACAGGGAGATGCTGCTACTGACTGGGGGACTGAGCGGTGCACAGGGAGATGCTGCTAATGACTGTGGGAGTGAGCGATGCACAGGGAAATGCTGCTACTGACTGGGGGATTGGGCGGTGCACAGGGAGATGCTGCTAATGACTGGGGGAGTGAGCGATGCACAGGGAGATGCTGCTACTGAATGGGAGAGTGAGCGATGCACAGGGAGATGCTGCTACTGACTGGGGGACTGAGCGTTGCACAGGGAGATGCAGCTAATGACTGGGGGAGTGAGCGGTGCACAGGGAGATGCTGCTACTGAATGGGAGAGTGAGCGGTGCACAGGGAGATGCTGATAATGACTGGGGGAGAGAGCGATGCACAGGGAGATGCAGCTAATGACTGGGGGAGAGAGCGATGCACAGGGAGATGCTGCTAATGACTGGGGGAGAGAGCGATGCACAGGGAGATGCTGCTAATGACTGGGGGAGTGAGCGATGCACAGGGAGATGCTGCTAATGACTGGGGGAGTGAGCGGTGCACAGGGAGACGCTGCAAATGATTGGGGGAGTGAGCGGTGCACAGGGAGACGCTGCTCATGACTGGGGGAGTGAGCGATGCACAGGGAGATGCTGCTAATGATTGGGGGAGTGAGCAGTGCACAGGGAGACGCTGCAAATGATTGGGGGAGTGAGCGGTGCACAGGGAGACGCTGCTAATGACTGGGGGAGTGAGGGGTGCACAGGGAGATGCTGCTAATGACTGGGAGACTGAGCTGTGCACAGGGAGATGCTGCTAATGACTTGGGGAGAGAGGGATGCACAGGGAGATGCTGCTAATGACTTGGGGAGGGAGCGGTCAACAGGGAGATGCTGCTAATGACTGAGGGAGTGAGCGATGCACAGGGAGATGCTGTTAATGACTGGGGGAGTGAGCGATGCACAGGGAGATGCTGCTAATGACTGGGGGAGTGAGCGATGCACAGGGAGATGCTGCTAATGACTGGGGGAGTGAGCGGTGCACAGGGAGACGCTGCTCGTGACTGGGGGAGTGAGCGATGCACAGGGAGATGCTGCTAATGACTTGGGGAGTGAGCGATGCACAGGGAGATGCTGCTAATGACTGGGGGAGTGAGCGGTGCACAGGGAGACGCTGCTGATGACTGGGGGACTGATCGGCGAACAAGGATATACAACTAATGAAGGTGGACTGAGCGATGCACAGGGAGATGCTGCTACTGACTGGGGAAGAGAGCAATGCACAGGGAGATGCTGCTAATGACTGGGGGAGAGACCAATGCACAGGGAGACGGTGCTAATGACTGGGGGGCTGAGCGATGCACAGGGAGATGCTGCTACTGAATGGGAGAGTGAGCGGTGCACAGGGAGATGCTGCTAATGACTGGGGGACTGAGCAATGCACAGGGAGACGCTGCTAATGATTGGGGGCGTGAGCTGTGCAAAGGGAGACGCTGCTGATGACTGGGAGTCTGACCGGCGAACAGGGACATAAAGCTAATGAAGGTGTACTGAGCAATGCACAGGGAGATGCTGCTAATTACTGGGGGTGTGAGCAATGCACAGGGAGATGCTGTTAATGACTGGGGAGTGAGCGGTGCACTGGGAGACGCTGCTACTGGCTGGGGGACTGAGCAATGCACAGGGAGATGCTGCTCGTGACTGGGGGAGTGAGCGATGCACAGGAAGATGCTGCTAATGACTGAGGGGTGAGCGATGCACAGGGAGATGCTGTTAATGACTGGGGAGTGAGCGGTGCACAGGGAGACGCTGCTAATGGCTGGGGGACTGAGCAATGCACAGGGAGATGCTGCTCGTGACTGGAGGAGTGAGCGATGCACAGGGAGACGCTGCTAATGACTGAGGGAGTGAGCGATGCACAGGGAGATTCTGTTAATGACTGGGGGACTGTGCGATGCACAGGTAGATGCAGCTACTGAATGGGAGAGTGAGCGGTGCACAGCAGGATGCTGCTAATGACTGGGGGAGAGAGCGATGCACAGGGAGATGCTGCTAATGACTGGGGGAGTGAGTGATGCACAGGGAGATGCTGCTAATGACTGGGAGAGTGAGCGGTGCACAGGGAGATGCTGCCAATGACTGGGAAGGAGAGCGATGCACAGGGAGATGCTGCTACTGAATGGGAGAGTGAGCGATGCACAGGGAGATGCTGCTACTGAATGGGAGAGTGATCGATGCACAGGGAGATGCTGCTAATGACTGGGGGAGTGAGCGATGCACAGGGAGATGCTGCTGATGACTGGGGAGTGAGCGATGCACAGGGAGATGCTGCTACTGAATGGGAGAGTGAGTGGTGCACAGGGAGATGCTGCTAATGACTGAGGGAGAGAGCGATGCACAGGGGGATGCTGCTAATGACTGGGGGACTGAGCAATGCACAGGGAGAAGCTGCTAATGACTGGGGGAGTGAGCGATGCACAGGGAGACGCTGCTGATGACTGGGGTCTGATCGGCGAACAGGAACATACAGCTAATGAAGGTGGACTGAGCAATGCACAGGGAGATGCTGGTAATGACTGGGGAGTGAGCGGTGCACAGGGAGACGCTGCTAATGGCTGGGGGACTGAGCAATGCACAGGGAAATGCTGCTCGTGACTGGGTGAGTGAGCGATGCACAGGGAGACGCTGCTAATGACTGAGGGAGTGAGCGATGCACAGGGAGATGCTGTTAATGACTGGGGGACTGAGCGATGCACAGGGAGACGCTGCTAATGGCTGGGGGAGTGAGCGATGCACAGGGAGATGCTGCTCATGACTGGGGGAGTGAGCGGTGCACAGGGAGATGCTGCTAATGATTGGGGGAATGAGCGGTGCACAGGGAGACGCTGCTAATGACTGGGGGAGTGAGCGATGCACAGGGAGACGCTGCTAAAGACTGGGGGAGTGAGGGGTGCACAGGGAGATGCTGCTAATGACTGGGAGACTGAGCGGTGCACAGGGAGATGCTGCTAATGACTTGGGGAGAGAGGGATGCACAGGGAGATGCTGCTAATGACTGGGGGAGTGAGCGGTGAACAGGGAGATGCTGCTAATGACTGGGGGAGTGAGCGATGCACAGGGAGATGCTGTTAATGACTGGGGGAGTGAGCGATGCACAGGGAGATGCTGCTAATGACTGGGGGAGTGAGCGGTGCACAGGGAGACGCTGCTGATGACTGGGGGTCTGATCGGCGAACAAGGACATACAGCTAATGAAGGTGGACTGAGCGATGCACAGGGAGATGCTGCTACTGACTGGGGGAGAGAGCAATGCACAGGGAGATGCAGCTAATGATGGGGGAGTGAGCAATGCACAGGGAGATGCTGCTAATGACTGGGGGAGTGAGCGGTGCGCAGGGAGATTCTGCTCGTGATTGGGGGAGTGAGCGGTGCACAGGGAGATGCTGCTAATGACTGGGCAGTGAGTGGTGCACAGGGAGACGCTGCTAATGACTGGGGGAGTGAGCGATGCATAGGGAGACGCTGCTAATGACTGGGGGAGTGAGCGATGCACAGGGAGACGCTGCTAATGACTGGGGGAGTGAGCAGTGCACAGGGAGAAGCTGCTCGTGACTGGGGGGAGTGAGCGATGCACAGGGAGACGCTGCTAATGACTGGGGGAGTGAGCGGTGCACAGGGAGATGCTGCTAATGACTGGGGGAGTGAGCGATGCACAGGGAGACGCTGCTGATGACTGGGGTCTGATCGGCGAACAGGAACATACAGCTAATGAAGGTGGACTGAGCAATGCACAGGGAGATGCTGCTAATGACTGGGGAGTGAGCGGTGCACAGGGAGACGCTGCTAATGGCTGGGGGACTGAGCAATGCACAGGGAAATGCTGCTCGTGACTGGGTGAGTGAGCGATGTACAGGGAGACGCTGCTAATGACTGAGGGAGTGAGCGATGCACAGGGAGATGCTGTTAATGACTGGGGGACTGAGCGATGCACAGGGAGACGCTGCTAATGGCTGGGGGAGTGAGCGATGCACAGGGAGATGATGCTAATGACTGGGGGAGTGAGCGGTGCACAGGGAGATGCTGCTAATGATTGGGGGAGTGAGCGGTGCACAGGGAGACGCTGCTAATGACTGGGGGAGTGAGCGATGCACAGGGAGACGCTGCTAAAGACTGGGGCAGTGAGGGGTGCACAGGGAGATGCTGCTAATGACTGGGAGACTGAGCGGTGCACAGGGAGATGCTGCTAATGACTTGGGGAGAGAGGGATGCATAGGGAGATGCTGCTAATGACTGGGGGAGTGAGCGGTGAACAGGGAGATGCTGCTAATGACTGGGGGAGTGAGCGATGCACAGGGAGATGCTGTTAATGACTGGGGGAGTGAGCGATGCACAGGGAGATGCTGCTAATGACTGGGGGAGTGAGCGATGCACAGGAAGATGCTGCTAATGACTGGGGGAGTGAGCGGTGCACAGGGAGACGCTGCTCGTGACTGGGGGAGTGAGCGATGCACAGGGAGATGCTGCTAATGACTGGGGGAGTGAGCGATTCACAGGAAGACGCTGCTGATGACTGGGGAGTGAGCGATGCACAGGGAGACGCTGCTCGTGACTGGGGTAGTGAGCGATGCACAGGGAGATGCTGCTAATGACTGGGGGAGTGAGCGGTGCACAGGGAGACGCTGCTCGTGACTGGGGGAGTGAGCGATGCACAGGGAGCTGCTGCTAATGACTGGGGGAGTGAGCGCTGCACAGGGAGACGCTGCTGATGACTGGGGGTCTGATCGGCGAACAGGAACATACAGCTAATGAAGGTGGACTGAACAATGCACAGGGAGATGCTGTTAATGACTGGGGAGTGAGCGGTGCACAGGGAGACGCTGCTAATGGCTGGGGGACTGAGCAATGCACAGGGAAATGCTGCTCGTGACTGGGTGAGTGAGCGATGCACAGGGAGACGCTGCTAATGACTGAGGGAGTGAGCGATGCACAGGGAGATGCTGTTAATGGCTGGGGGACTGAGCGATGCACAGGGAGACGCTGCTAATGGCTGGGGGAGTGAGCGATGCACAGGGACATGCTGCTAATGACTGGGGGAGTGAGCGGCGCACAGGGAGATGCTGCTAATGATTGGGGGAGTGAGCGGTGCACAGGGAGACGCTGCTAATGACTGGGGGAGTGAGCGATGCACAGGGAGACGCTGCTAAAGACTGGGGGAGTGAGGGGTGCACAGGGAGATGCTGCTAATGACTGGGAGACTGAGCGGTGCACAGGGAGATGCTGCTAATGACTTGGGGAGAGAGGGATGCACAGGGAGATGCTGCTAATGACTGGGGGAGTGAGCGGTGAACACGGAGATGCTGCTAATGACTGGGGGAGTGAGCGATGCACAGGGAGATGCTGTTAATGACTGGGGGAGTGAGCGATGCACAGGGAGATGCTGCTAATGACTGGGGGAGTGAGCGATGCATAGGAAGATGCTGCTAATGACTGGGGGAGAGAGCGATGCACAGGGAGATGCTGCTAATGACTGGGGGAGTGAGCGATGCACAGGGAGATGCTGCTAATGACTGGGGGAGAGAGCGATGCACAGGGAGATGCTGCTAATGATTGGGGGAGTGAGCGGTGCACAGGGAGACGCTGCAAATGATTGGGGGAGTGAGCGGTGCACAGGGAGACGCTGCTAATGACTGGGGGAGTGAGCGATGCACAGGGAGATGCTGCTAATGACTGGGGGAGAGAGGGATGCACAGGGAGATGCTGCTAATGACTGGGGGAGTGAGCGGTGAACAGGGAGATGCTGCTAATGACTGGGGGAGTGAGCGATGCACAGGGAGATTCTGTTAATGACTGGGGGAGTGAGCGATGCACAGGGAGATGCTGCTAATGACTGGTGGAGTGAGCGATGCACAGGGAGATGCTGCTAATGACTGGGGGAGTGAGCGGTGCACAGGGAGACGCTGCTCGTGACTGGGGGAGTGAGCGATGCACAGGGAGATGCTGCTAATGACTTGGGGAGTGAGCGATGCACAGGGAGATGCTGCTAATGACTGGGGGAGTGAGCGGTGCAAAGGGAGACGCTGCTGATGACTGGGGGTCTGATCGGCGTACAGGGATATACAACTAATGAAGGTGGACTGAGCGATGCACAGGGAGATGCTGCTACTGACTGGGGGAGAGAGCAATGCACTGGGAGATGCTGCTAATGACTGGGGGAGAGAGCAATGCACAGGGAGGCGCTGCTAATGACTGGGGGACTGAGCGATGCACAGGGAGATGCTGCTACTGAATGGGAGAGTGAGCGGTGCACAGGAAGATGCTGCTAATGACAGGGGGACTGAGCAATGCACAGGGAGACGCTGCTAATGATTGGGGGCGTGAGCTGTGCAAAGGGAGACGCTGCTGATGACTGGGAGTCTGACCGGCGAACAGGGACATAAAGCTAATGAAGGTGTACTGAGCAATGCACAGGGAGATGCTGCTAATGACTGGGGGTGTGAGCAATGCACAGGGAGATGCTGTTAATGACTGGGGAGTGAGCGGTGCACAGGGAGACGCTGCTAATGACTGGTGGAGTGAGCGGTGCGCAGGGAGATTCTGCTCGTGATTGGGGGAGTGAGCGGTGCACAGGGAGATGCTGCTGTTGACTGGGGAGTGAGTGGTGCACAGGGAGACGCTGCTAATGACTGGGGGAGTGAGCGATGCATAGGGAGACGCTGCTAATGACTGGGGGAGTGAGCGATGCACAGGGAGACTCTGCTAATGACTGGGGGAGTGAGCAGTGCACAGGGAGAAGCTGCTCGTGACTGGGGGAGTGAGCGATGCACAGGGAGACGCTGCTAATGACTGGGGGAGTGAGCGATGCACAGGGAGATGCTGCTAATGACTGGGGGAGAGAGCGATGCTCAGGGAGATGCTGCTAATGACTGGGGGAGTGAGCGGTGCGCAGGGAGATTCTGCTCGTGATTGGGGGAGTGAGCGGTGCACAGGGAGATGCTGCTAATGACTGGGGAGTGAGTGGTGCACAGGGAGACGCTGCTAATGACTGGGGGAGTGAGCGATGCACAGGGAGACGCTGCTAATGACTGGGGGAGTGAGCGATGCACAGGGAGACGCTGCTAATGACAGGGGGAGTGAGCAGTGCACAGGGAGAAGCTGCTCGTGACTGGGGGAGTGAGCGATGCACAGGGAGACGCTGCTAATGACTGGGGGAGTGAGCGGTGCACAGGGAGATGCTGCTAATGACTGGGGGAGAGAGCGATGCACAGGGAGATGCTGCTAATGACTGGGGGAGAGAGCGATGCACAGGGAGATGCTGCTACTGACTGGGGGACTGAGCGGTGCACAGGGAGATGCTGCTAATGACTGTGGGAGTGAGCGATGCACAGGGAAATGCTGCTACTGACTGGGGGATTGGGCGGTGCACAGGGAGATGCTGCTAATGACTGGGGGAGTGAGCGATGCACAGGGAGATGCTGCTACTGAATGGGAGAGTGAGCGATGCACAGGGAGATGCTGCTACTGACTGGGGGACTGAGCGTTGCACAGGGAGATGCTGCTAATGACTGGGGGAGAGAGCGATGCACAGGGAGATGCTGCTAATGACTGGGGGAGAGAGCGATGCACAGGGAGATGCTGCTAATGACTGGGGGAGTGAGCGATGCACAGGGAGATGCTGCTAATGACTGGGGGAGTGAGCGGTGCACAGGGAGACGCTGCAAATGATTGGGGGAGTGAGCGGTGCACAGGGAGACGCTGCTCATGACTGGGGGAGTGAGCGATGCACAGGGAGATGCTGCTAATGATTGGGGGAGTGAGCAGTGCACAGGGAGACGCTGCAAATGATTGGGGGAGTGAGCGGTGCACAGGGAGACGCTGCTAATGACTGGGGGAGTGAGCGATGCACAGGGAGGCGCTGCTAATGACTGGGGGAGTGAGGGGTGCACAGGGAGATGCTGCTAATGACTGGGAGACTGAGCTGTGCACAGGGAGATGCTGCTAATGACTTGGGGAGAGAGGGATGCACAGGGAGATGCTGCTAATGTCTGGGGGAGTGAGCGGTGAACAGGGAGATGCTGCTAATGACTGGGGGAGTGAGCGATGCACAGGGAGATTCTGTTAATGACTGGGGGAGTGAGCGATGCAGAGGGAGATGCTGCCAATGACTGGGGGAGTGAGCGATGCACAGGGAGATGCTGCTAATGACTGGGGGAGTGAGTGGTGCACAGGGAGACGCTGCTCGTGACTGGGGGAGTGAGCGATGCACAGGGAGATGCTGCTAATGACTTGGGGAGTGAGCGATGCACAGGGAGATGCTGCTAATGACTGGGGGAGTGAGCGGTGCACAGGGAGACGCTGCTCGTGACTGGGGGAGTGAGCGATGCACAGGGAGATGCTGCTAATGACTTGGGGAGTGAGCGATGCACAGGGAGACGCTGCTGATGACTGGGAGTCTGACCGCCGAACAGGGACATAAAGCTAATGAAGGTGTACTGAGCAATGCACAGGGAGATGCTGCTAATGACTGGGGGTGTGAGCAATGCACAGGGAGATGCTGTTAATGACTGGGGAGTGAGCGGTGCACAGGGAGACGCTGCTAATGGCTGGGGGTCTGATCGGCGTACAGGGATATACAACTAATGAAGGTGGACTGAGCGATGCACAGGGAGATGCTGCTACTGACTGGGGGAGAGAGCAATGCACAGGGAGATGCTGCTAATGACTGGGGGAGAGAGCAATGCACAGGGAGGCGCTGCTAATGACTGGGGGACTGAGCGATGCACAGGGAGATGCTGCTACTGAATGGGAGAGTGAGCGGTGAACAGAAAGATGCTGCTAATGACTGGGGGACTGAGCAATGCACAGGGAGACGCTGCTAATGATTGGGGGCGTGAGCTGTGCAAAGGGAGACGCTGCTGATGACTGGGAGTCTGACCGGCGAACAGGGACATAAAGCTAATGAAGGTGTACTGAGCAATGCACAGGGAGATGCTGCTAATGACTGGGGGTGTGAGCAATGCACAGGGAGATGCTGTTAATGACTGGGTAGTGAGCGATGCACAGGGAGATGCTGCTAATGACTGGGGGAGTGAGCGATGCACAGGGAGATGCTGCTAATGACTGGGGGAGTGAGCGGTGCACAGGGAGACGCTGCTCGTGACTGGGGGAGTGAGCGATGCACAGGGAGATGCTGCTAATGACTTGGGGAGTGAGCGATGCACAGGGAGATGCTGCTAATGACTGGGGGAGTGAGCGGTGCACAGGGAGACGCTGCTGATGACTGGGGGTCTGATCGGCGAACAAGGATATACAACTAATGAAGGTGGACTGAGCGATGCACAGGGAGATGCTGCTACTGACTGCGGAAGAGAGCAATGCACAGGGAGATGCTGCTAATGACTGGGGGAGAGAGCAATGCACAGGGAGACGGTGCTAATGACTGGGGGGCTGAGCGATGCACAGGGAGATGCTGCTACTGAATGGGAGAGTGAGCGGTGCACAGGGAGATGCTGCTAATGACTGGGGGACTGAGCAATGCACAGGGAGACGCTGCTAATGATTGGGGGCGTGAGCTGTGCAAAGGGAGACGCTGCTGATGACTGGGAGTCTGACCGGCGAACAGGGACATAAAGCTAATGAAGGTGTACTGAGCAATGCACAGGGAGATGCTGCTAATGACTGGGGGTGTGAGCAATGCACAGGGAGATGCTGTTAATGACTGGGGAGTGAGCGGTGCACTGGGAGACGCTGCTAATGGCTGGGGGACTGAGCAATGCAAAGGGAGATGCTGCTCGTGACTGGGGGAGTGAGCGATGCACAGGGAGATGCTGCTAATGACTGAGGGGTGAGCGATGCACAGGGAGATGCTGTTAATGACTGGGGAGTGAGCGGTGCACAGGGAGACGCTGCTAATGGCTGGGGGACTGAGCAATGCACAGGCAGATGCTGCTCGTGACTGGGGGAGTGAGCGATGCACAGGGAGACGCTGCTAATGACTGAGGGAGTGAGCGATGCACAGGGAGATTCTGTTAATGACTGGGGGACTGTGCGATGCACAGGTAGATGCAGCTACTGAATGGGAGAGTGAGCGGTGCACAGCAGGATGCTGCTAATGACTGGGGGAGAGAGCGATGCACAGGGAGATGCTGCTAATGACTGGGGGAGTGAGTGATGCACAGGGAGATGCTGCTAATGACTGGGAGAGTGAGCGGTGCACAGGGAGATGCTGCCAATGACTGGGAAGGAGAGCGATGCACAGGGAGATGCTGCTACTGAATGGGAGAGTGAGCGATGCACAGGGAGATGCTGCTACTGAATGGGAGAGTGATCGATGCACAGGGAGATGCTGCTAATGACTGGGGGAGTGAGCGATGCACAGGGAGATGCTGCTGATGACTGGGGAGTGAGCGATGCACAGGGAGATGCTGCTACTGAATGGGAGAGTGAGTGGTGCACAGGGAGATGCTGCTAATGACTGAGGGAGAGAGCGATGCACAGGGGGATGCTGCTAATGACTGGGGGACTGAGCAATGCACAGGGAGAAGCTGCTAATGACTGGGGGAGTGAGCGATGCACAGGGAGACGCTGCTGATGACTGGGGTCTGATCGGCGAACAAGAACATACAGCTAATGAAGGTGGACTGAGCAATGCACAGGGAGATGCTGGTAATGACTGGGGAGTGAGCGGTGCACAGGGAGACGCTGCTAATGGCTGGGGGACTGAGCAATGCACAGGGAAATGCTGCTCGTGACTGGGTGAGTGAGCGATGCACAGGGAGACGCTGCTAATGACTGAGGGAGTGAGCGATGCACAGGGAGATGCTGTTAATGACTGGGGGACTGAGCGATGCACAGGGAGACGCTGCTAATGGCTGGGGGAGTGAGCGATGCACAGGGAGATGCTGCTCATGACTGGGGGAGTGAGCGGTGTACAGGGAGATGCTGCTAATGATTGGGGGAATGAGCGGTGCACAGGGAGACGCTGCTAATGACTGGGGGAGTGAGCGATGCACAGGGAGACGCTGCTAAAGACTGGGGGAGTGAGGGGTGCACAGGGAGATGCTGCTAATGACTGGGAGACTGAGCGGTGCACAGGGAGATGCTGCTAATGACTTGGGGAGAGAGGGATGCACAGGGAGATGCTGCTAATGACTGGGGGAGTGAGCGGTGAACAGGGAGATGCTGCTAATGACTGGGGGAGTGAGCGATGCACAGGGAGATGCTGTTAATGACTGGGGGAGTGAGCGATGCACAGGGAGATGCTGCTAATGACTGGGGGAGTGAGCGGTGCACAGGGAGACGCTGCTGATGACTGGGGGTCTGATCGGCGAACAGGAACATACAGCTAATGAAGGTGGACTGAGCAATGCACAGGGAGATGCTGCTAATGACTGAGGAGTGAGCGGTGCACAGGGAGATGCTGCTCGTGACTGGGGGAGTGAGCGATGCACAGGGAGATGCTGCTAATGACTGGGGGAGTGAGCGATTCACAGGAAGACGCTGCTGATGACTGGGGAGTGAGCGATGCACAGGGAGACGCTGCTCGTGACTGGGGGAGTGAGCGATGCACAGGGAGATGCTGCTAATGACTGGGGGAGTGAGCGGTGCACAGGGAGACGCTGCTCGTGACTGGGGGAGTGAGCGATGCACAGGGAGCTGCTGCTAATGACTGGGGGAGTGAGCGGTGCACAGGGAGACGCTGCTGATGACTGGGGGTCTGATCGGCGAACAGGAACATACAGCTAATGAAGGTGGACTGAGCAATGCACAGGGAGATGCTGCTAATGACTGAGGAGTGAGCGGTGCACAGGGAGACGCTGCTAATGGCTGGGGGACTGAGCAATGCACAGGGAAATGCTGCTCGTGACTGGGTGAGTGAGCGATGCACAGGGAGACGCTGCTAATGACTGAGGGAGTGAGCGATGCACAGGGAGATGCTGTTAATGGCTGGGGGACTGAACGATGCACAGGGAGACGCTGCTAATGGCTGGGGGAGTGAGCGATGCACAGGGAGATGCTGCTAATGACTGGGGGAGTGAGCGGTGCACAGGGAGATGCTGCTAATGATTGGGGGAGTGAGCGGTGCACAGGGAGACGCTGCTAATGACTGGGGGAGTGAGCGATGCACAGGGAGACGCTGCTAAAGACTGGGGGAGTGAGGGGTGCACAGGGAGATGCTGCTAATGACTGGGAGACTGAGCGGTGCACAGGGAGATGCTGCTAATGACTTGGGGAGAGAGGGATGCACAGGGAGATGCTGCTAATGACTGGGGGAGTGAGCGGTGAACACGGAGATGCTGCTAATGACTGGGGGAGTGAGCGATGCACAGGGAGATGCTGTTAATGACTGGGGGAGTGAGCGATGCACAGGGAGATGCTGCTAATGACTGGGGGAGTGAGCGATGCACAGGAAGATGCTGCTAATGACTGGGGGAGAGAGCGATGCACAGGGAGATGCTGCTAATGACTGGGGGAGTGAGCGATGCACAGGGAGATGCTGCTAATGACTGGGGGAGAGAGCGATGCACAGGGAGATGCTGCTAATGATTGGGGGAGTGAGCGGTGCACAGGGAGACGCTGCAAATGATTGGGGGAGTGAGCGGTGCACAGGGAGACGCTGCTAATGACTGGGGGAGTGAGCGATGCACAGGGAGGCGCTGCTAATGACTGGGGGAGTGAGGGGTGCACAGGGAGATGCTGCTAATGACTGGGAGACTGAGCTGTGCACAGGGAGATGCTGCTAATGACTTGGGGAGAGAGGGATGCACAGGGAGATGCTGCTAATGACTGGGGGAGTGAGCGGTGAACAGGGAGATGCTGCTAATGACTGGGGGAGTGAGCGATGCACAGGGAGATTCTGTTAATGACTGGGGGAGTGAGCGATGCACAGGGAGATGCTGCTAATGACTGGTGGAGTGAGCGATGCACAGGGAGATGCAGCTAATGACTGGGGGAGTGAGCGGTGCACAGGGAGACGCTGCTCGTGACTGGGGGAGTGAGCGATGCACAGGGAGATGCTGCTAATGACTTGGGGAGTGAGCGATGCACAGGGAGATGCTGCTAATGACTGGGGGAGTGAGCGGTGCAAAGGGAGACGCTGCTGATGACTGGGGGTCTGATCGGCGTACAGGGATATACAACTAATGAAGGTGGACTGAGCGATGCACAGGGAGATGCTGCTACTGACTGGGGGAGAGAGCAATGCACAGGGAGATGCTGCTAATGACTGGGGGAGAGAGCAATGCACAGGGAGGCGCTGCTAATGACTGGGGGACTGAGCGATGCACAGGGAGATGCTGCTAATGACAGGGGGACTGAGCAATGCACAGGGAGACGCTGCTAATGATTGGGGGCGTGAGCTGTGCAAAGGGAGACGCTGCTGATGACTGGGAGTCTGACCGGCGAACAGGGACATAAAGCTAATGAAGGTGTACTGAGCAATGCACAGGGAGATGCTGCTAATGACTGGGGGTGTGAGCAATGCACAGGGAGATGCTGTTAATGACTGGGGAGTGAGCGGTGCACAGGGAGACGCTGCTAATGACTGGGGGAGTGAGCGGTGCGCAGGGAGATTCTGCTCGTGATTGGGGGAGTGAGCGGTGCACAGGGAGATGCTGCTGATGACTGGGGAGTGAGTGGTGCACAGGGAGACGCTGCTAATGACTGGGGGAGTGAGCGATGCATAGGGAGACGCTGCTAATGACTGGGGGAGTGAGCGATGCACAGGGAGACGCTGCTAATGACTGGGGGAGTGAGCAGTGCACAGGGAGAAGCTGCTCGTGACTGGGGGAGTGAGCGATGCACAGGGAGACGCTGCTAATGACTGGGGGAGTGAGCGATGCACAGGGAGATGCTGCTAATGACTGGGGGAGAGAGCGATGCTCAGGGAGATGCTGCTAATGACTGGGGGAGTGAGCGGTGCGCAGGGAGATTCTGCTCGTGATTGGGGGAGTGAGCGGTGCACAGGGAGATGCTGCTAATGACTGGGGAGTGAGTGGTGCACAGGGAGACGCTGCTAATGACTGGGGGAGTGAGCGATGCACAGGGAGACGCTGCTAATGACTGGGGGAGTGAGCGATGCACAGGGAGACGCTGCTAATGACTGGGGGAGTGAGCAGTGCACAGGGAGAAGCTGCTCGTGACTGGGGGAGTGAGCGATGCACAGGGAGATGCTGCTAATGATTGGGGGAGTGAGCGATGCACAGGGAAATGCTGCTACTGACTGGGGGATTGGGCGGTGCACAGGGAGATGCTGCTAATGATTGGGGGAGTGAGCGATGCACAGGGAGATGCTGCTACTGAATGGGAGAGTGAGCGATGCACAGGGAGATGCTGCTACTGACTGGGGGACTGAGCGTTGCACAGGGAGATGCTGCTAATGACTGGGGGAGTGAGCGGTGCACAGGGAGATGCTGCTACTGAATGGGAGAGTGAGCGGTGCACAGGGAGATGCTGATAATGACTGGGGGAGAGAGCGATGCACAGGGAGATGCAGCTAATGACTGGGGGAGAGAGCGATGCACAGGGAGATGCTGCTAATGACTTGGGGAGAGAGCGAGGCACAGGGAGATGCTGCTAATGACTGGGGGAGTGAGCGATGCACAGGGAGATGCTGCTAATGACTGGGGGAGTGAGCGGTGCACAGGGAGACGCTGCAAATGATTGGGGGAGTGAGCGGTGCACAGGGAGACGCTGCTAATGACTGGGGGAGTGAGCGATGCACAGGGAGATGCTGCTAATGATTGGGGGAGTGAGCGGTGCACAGGGAGACGCTGCAAATGATTGGGGGAGTGAGCGGTGCACAGGGAGACGCTGCTAATGACTGGGGGAGTGAGCGATGCACAGGGAGGCGCTGCTAATGACTGGGGGAGTGAGGGGTGCACAGGGAGATGCTGCTAATGACTGGGAGACTGAGCTGTGCACAGGGAGATGCTGCTAATGACTTGGGGAGAGAGGGATGCACAGGGAGATGCTGCTAATGACTGGGGGAGTGAGCGGTGAACAGGGAGATGCTGCTAATGACTGGGGGAGTGAGCGATGCACAGGGAGATTCTGTTAATGACTGGGGGAGTGAGCGATGCAGAGGGAGATGCTGCCAATGACTGGGGGAGTGAGCGATGCACAGGGAGATGCTGCTAATGACTGGGGGAGTGAGCGGTGCACAGGGAGACGCTGCTCGTTACTGGGGGAGTGAGCGATGCACAGGGAGATGCTGCAATGACTTGGGGAGTGAGCGATGCACAGGGAGATGCTGCTAATGACTGGGGGAGTGAGCGGTGCACAGGGAGACGCTGCTCGTGACTGGGGGAGTGAGCGATGCACAGGGAGATGCTGCTAATGACTTGGGGAGTGAGCGATGCACAGGGAGACGCTGCTGATGACTGGGAGTCTGACCGGCGAACAGGGACATAAAGCTAATGAAGGTGTACTGAGCAATGCACAGGGAGATGCTGCTAATGACTGGGGGTGTGAGCAATGCACAGGGAGATGCTGTTAATGACTGGGGAGTGAGCGGTGCACAGGGAGACGCTGCTAATGGCTGGGGGTCTGATCGGCGTACAGGGATATACAACTAATGAAGGTGGACTGAGCGTGCACAGGGAGATGCTGCTACTGACTGGGGGAGAGAGCAATGCACAGGGAGATGCTGCTAATGACTGGGGGAGAGAGCAATGCACAGGGAGGCGCTGCTAATGACTCGGGGACTGAGCGATGCACAGGGAGATGCTGCTACTGAATGGGAGAGTGAGCGGTGCACAGGAAGATGCTGCTAATGACTGGGGGACTGAGCAATGCACAGGGAGACGCTGCTAATGATTGGGGGCGTGAGCTGTGCAAAGGGAGACGCTGCTGATGACTGGGAGTCTGACCGGCGAACAAGGACATAAAGCTAATGAAGGTGTACTGAGCAATGCACAGGGAGATGCTGCTAATGACTGGGGGTGTGAGCAATGCACAGGGAGATGCTGTTAATGACTGGGTAGTGAGCGATGCACAGGGAGATGCTGCTAATGACTGGGGGAGTGAGCGATGCACAGGGAGATGCTGCTAATGACTGGGGGAGTGAGCGGTGCACAGGGAGACGCTGCTCGTGACTGGGGGAGTGAGCGATGCACAGGGAGATGCTGCTAATGACTTGGGGAGTGAGCGATGCACAGGGAGATGCTGCTAATGACTGGGGGAGTGAGCGGTGCACAGGGAGACGCTGCTGATGACTGGGGGTCTGATCGGCGAGCAAGGATATACAACTAATGAAGGTGGACTGAGCGATGCACAGGGAGATGCTGCTACTGACTGGGGAAGAGAGCAATGCACAGGGAGATGCTGCTAATGACTGGGGGAGAGAGCAATGCACAGGGAGACGGTGCTAATGACTGGGGGGCTGAGCGATGCACAGGGAGATGCTGCTACTGAATGGGAGAGTGAGCGGTGCACAGGGAGATGCTGCTAATGACTGGGGGACTGAGCAATGCACAGGGAGACGCTGCTAATGATTGGGGGCGTGAGCTGTGCAAAGGGAGACGCTGCTGATGACTGGGAGTCTGACCGGCGAACAGGGACATAAAGCTAATGAAGGTGTACTGAGCAATGCACAGGGAGATGCTGCTAATGACTGGGGGTGTGAGCAATGCACAGGGAGATGCTGTTAATGACTGGGGAGTGAGCGGTGCACTGGGAGACGCTGCTAATCGCTGGGGGACTGAGCAATGCACAGGGAGATGCTGCTCGTGACTGGGGGAGTGAGCGATGCACAGGGAGATGCTGCTAATGACTGAGGGGTGAGCGATGCACAGGGAGATGCTGTTAATGACTGGGGAGTGAGCGGTGCACTGGGAGACGCTGCTAATCGCTGGGGGACTGAGCAATGCACAGGGAGATGCTGCTCGTGACTGGGGGAGTGAGCGATGCACAGGGAGACGCTGCTAATGACTGAGGGAGTGAGCGATGCACAGGGAGATTCTGTTAATGACTGGGGGACTGTGCGATGCACAGGTAGATGCAGCTACTGAATGGGAGAGTGAGCGGTGCACAGCAGGATGCTGCTAATGACTGGGGGAGAGAGCGATGCACAGGGAGATGCTGCTAATGACTGGGGGAGTGAGTGATGCACAGGGAGATGCTGCTAATGACTGGGAGAGTGAGCGGTGCACAGGGAGATGCTGCCAATGACTGGGAAGGAGAGCGATGCACAGGGAGATGCTGCTACTGAATGGGAGAGTGAGCGATGCACAGGGAGATGCTGCTACTGAATGGGAGAGTGATCGATGTACAGGGAGATGCTGCTAATGACTGGGGGAGTGAGCGATGCACAGGGAGATGCTGCTGATGACTGGGGAGTGAGCGATGCACAGGAAGATGCTGCTACTGAATGGGAGAGTGAGTGGTGCACAGGGAGATGCTGCTAATGACTGAGGGAGAGAGCGATGCACAGGGGGATGCTGCTAATGACTGGGGGACTGAGCAATGCACAGGGAGACGCTGCTAATGATTGGGGGCGTGAGCTGTGCAAAGGGAGACGCTGCTGATGACTGGGAGTCTGACCGGCGAACAGGGACATAAAGCTAATGAAGGTGTACTGAGCAATGCACAGGGAGATGCTGCTAATGACTGGGGGTGTGAGCAATGCACAGGGAGATGCTGTTAATGACTGGGGAGTGAGCGGTGCACTGGGAGACGCTGCTAATCGCTGGGGGACTGAGCAATGCACAGGGAGATGCTGCTCGTGACTGGGGGAGTGAGCGATGCACAGGGAGATGCTGCTAATGACTGAGGGGTGAGCGATGCACAGGGAGATGCTGTTAATGACTGGGGAGTGAGCGGTGCACAGGGAGACGCTGCTAATGGCTGGGGGACTGAGCAATGCACAGGGA
Source organism: Scyliorhinus torazame (assembly GCF_047496885.1). Lineage (NCBI taxonomy): Eukaryota > Metazoa > Chordata > Chondrichthyes > Carcharhiniformes > Scyliorhinidae > Scyliorhinus > Scyliorhinus torazame. Next base: position 284,079,322 of record NC_092707.1, on the reverse strand, counting down.
GATGCTGCTCGTGACTGGGGGAGTGAGCGATGCACAGGGAGACGCTGCTAATGACTGAGGGAGTGAGCGATGCACAGGGAGATTCTGTTAATGACTGGGGGACTGTGCGATGCACAGGTAGATGCAGCTACTGAATGGGAGAGTGAGCGGTGCACAGCAGGATGCTGCTAATGACTGGGGGAGAGAGCGATGCACAGGGAGATGCTGCTAATGACTGGGGGAGTGAGTGATGCACAGGGAGATGCTGCTAATGACTGGGAGAGTGAGCGGTGCACAGGGAGATGCTGCCAATGACTGGGAAGGAGAGCGATGCACAGGGAGATGCTGCTACTGAATGGGAGAGTGAGCGATGCACAGGGAGATGCTGCTACTGAATGGGAGAGTGATCGATGCACAGGGAGATGCTGCTAATGACTGGGGGAGTGAGCGATGCACAGGGAGATGCTGCTGATGACTGGGGAGTGAGCGATGCACAGGAAGATGCTGCTACTGAATGGGAGAGTGAGTGGTGCACAGGGAGATGCTGCTAATGACTGAGGGAGAGAGCGATGCACAGGGGGATGCTGCTAATGACTGGGGGACTGAGCAATGCACAGGGAGAAGCTGCTAATGACTGGGGGAGTGAGCGATGCACAGGGAGACGCTGCTGATGACTGGGGTCTGATCGGCGAACAGGAACATACAGCTAATGAAGGTGGACTGAGCAATGCACAGGGAGATGCTGCTAATGACTGGGGAGTGAGCGGTGCACAGGGAGACGCTGCTAATGGCTGGGGGACTGAGCAATGCACAGGGAAATGCTGCTCGTGACTGGGTGAGTGAGCGATGCACAGGGAGACGCTGCTAATGACTGAGGGAGTGAGCGATGCACAGGGAGATGCTGTTAATGACTGGGGGACTGAGCGATGCACAGGGAGACGCTGCTAATGGCTGGGGGAGTGAGCGATGCACAGGGAGATGCTGCTCATGACTGGGGGAGTGAGCGGTGCACAGGGAGATGCTGCTAATGATTGGGGGAATGAGCGGTGCACAGGGAGACGCCGCTAATGACTGGGGGAGTGAGCGATGCACAGGGAGACGCTGCTAAAGACTGGGGGAGTGAGGGGTGCACAGGGAGATGCTGCTAATGACTGGGAGACTGAGCGGTGCACAGGGAGATGCTGCTAATGACTTGGGGAGAGAGGGATGCAGAGGGAGATGCTGCTAATGACTGGGGGAGTGAGCGGTGAACAGGGAGATGCTGCTAATGACTGGGGGAGTGAGCGATGCACAGGGAGATGCTGTTAATGACTGGGGGAGTGAGCGATGCACAGGGAGATGCTGCTAATGACTGGGGGAGTGAGCGGTGCACAGGGAGACGCTGCTGATGACTGGGGGTCTGATCGGCGAACAAGGACATACAGCTAATGAAGGTGGACTGAGCGATGCACAGGGAGATGCTGCTACTGACTGGGGGAGAGAGCAATGCACAGGGAGATGCAGCGAATGATGGGGGAGTGAGCAATGCACAGGGAGATGCTGCTAATGACTGGGGGAGTGAGCGGTGCGCAGGGAGATTCTGCTCGTGATTGGGGGAGTGAGCGGTGCACAGGGAGATGCTGCTAATGACTGGGCAGTGAGTGGTGCACAGGGAGACGCTGCTAATGACTGGGGGAGTGAGCGATGCATAGGGAGACGCTGCTAATGACTGGGGGAGTGAGCGATGCACAGGGAGACGCTGCTAATGACTGGGGGAGTGAGCAGTGCACAGGGAGAAGCTGCTCGTGACTGGGGGGAGTGAGCGATGCACAGGGAGACGCTGCTAATGACTGGGGGAGTGAGCGGTGCACAGGGAGATGCTGCTAATGACTGGGGGAGTGAGCGATGCACAGGGAGACGCTGCTGATGACTGGGGTCTGATCGGCGAACAGGAACATACAGCTAATGAAGGTGGACTGAGCAATGCACAGGGAGATGCTGCTAATGACTGGGGAGTGAGCGGTGCACAGGGAGACGCTGCTAATGGCTGGGGGACTGAGCAATGCACAGGGAAATGCTGCTCGTGACTGGGTGAGTGAGCGATGCACAGGGAGACGCTGCTAATGACTGAGGGAGTGAGCGATGCACAGGGAGATGCTGTTAATGACTGGGGGACTGAGCGATGCACAGGGAGACGCTGCTAATGGCTGGGGGAGTGAGCGATGCACAGGGAGATGCTGCTAATGACTGGGGGAGTGAGCGGTGCACAGGGAGATGCTGCTAATGATTGGGGGAGTGAGCGGTGCACAGGGAGACGCTGCTAATGACTGGGGGAGTGAGCGATGCACAGGGAGACGCTGCTAAAGACTGGGGGAGTGAGGGGTGCACAGGGAGATGCTGCTAATGACTGGGAGACTGAGCGGTGCACAGGGAGATGCTGCTAATGACTTGGGGAGAGAGGGATGCATAGGGAGATGCTGCTAATGACTGGGGGAGTGAGCGGTGAACAGGGAGATGCTGCTAATGACTGGGGGAGTGAGCGATGCACAGGGAGATGCTGTTAATGACTGGGGGAGTGAGCGATGCACAGGGAGATGCTGCTAATGACTGGGGGAGTGAGCGATGCAGAGGAAGATGCTGCTAATGACTGGGGGAGTGAGCGGTGCACAGGGAGACGCTGCTCGTGACTGGGGGAGTGAGCGATGCACAGGGAGGTGCTGCTAATGACTGGGGGAGTGAGCGATTCACAGGAAGACGCTGCTGATGACTGGGGAGTGAGCGATGCACAGGGAGACGCTGCTCGTGACTGGGGGAGTGAGCGATGCACAGGGAGATGCTGCTAATGACTGGGGGAGTGAGCGGTGCACAGGGAGACGCTGCTCGTGACTGGGGGAGTGAGCGATGCACAGGGAGCTGCTGCTAATGACTGGGGGAGTGAGCGGTGCACAGGGAGACGCTGCTGATGACTGGGGGTCTGATCGGCGAACAGGAACATACAGCTAATGAAGGTGGACTGAGCAATGCACAGGGAGATGCTGCTAATGACTGAGGAGTGAGCGGTGCACAGGGAGACGCTGCTAATGGCTGGGGGACTGAGCAATGCACAGGGAAATGCTGCTCGTGACTGGGTGAGTGAGCGATGCACAGGGAGACGCTGCTAATGACTGAGGGAGTGAGCGATGCACAGGGAGATGCTGTTAATGGCTGGGGGACTGAGCGATGCACAGGGAGACGCTGCTAATGGCTGGGGGAGTGAGCGATGCACAGGGAGATGCTGCTAATGACTGGGGGAGTGAGCGGTGCACAGGGAGATGCTGCTAATGATTGGGGGAGTGAGCGGTGCACAGGGAGACGCTGCTAATGACTGGGGGAGTGAGCGATGCACAGAGGGACGCTGCTAAAGACTGGGGGAGTGAGGGGTGCACAGGGAGATGCTGCTAATGACTGGGAGACTGAGCGGTGCACAGGGAGATGCTGCTAATGACTTGGGGAGAGAGGGATGCACAGGGAGATGCTGCTAATGACTGGGGGAGTGAGCGGTGAACACGGAGATGCTGCTAATGACTGGGGGAGTGAGCGATGCACAGGGAGATGCTGCTAATGACTGGGGGAGAGAGCGATGCACAGGGAGATGCTGCTAATGATTGGGGGAGTGAGCGGTGCACAGGGAGACGCTGCAAATGATTGGGGGAGTGAGCGGTGCACAGGGAGACGCTGCTAATGACTGGGGGAGTGAGCGATGCACAGGGAGGCGCTGCTAATGACTGGGGGAGTGAGGGGTGCACAGGGAGATGCTGCTAATGACTGGGAGACTGAGCTGTGCACAGGGAGACGCTGCTAATGACTGGGGGAGTGAGCGGTGCACAGGGAGATGCTGCTAATGACTGGGGGAGTGAGCGATGCACAGGGAGACGCTGCTGATGACTGGGGTCTGATCGGCGAACAGGAACATACAGCTAATGAAGGTGGACTGAGCAATGCACAGGGAGATGCTGCTAATGACTGGGGAGTGAGCGGTGCACAGGGAGACGCTGCTAATGGCTGGGGGACTGAGCAATGCACAGGGAAATGCTGCTCGTGACTGGGTGAGTGAGCGATGCACAGGGAGACGCTGCTAATGACTGAGGGAGTGAGCGATGCACAGGGAGATGCTGTTAATGACTGGGGGACTGAGCGATGCACAGGGAGACGCTGCTAATGGCTGGGGGAGTGAGCGATGCACAGGGAGATGCTGCTAATGACTGGGGGAGTGAGCGGTGCACAGGGAGATGCTGCTAATGATTGGGGGAGTGAGCGGTGCACAGGGAGACGCTGCTAATGACTGGGGGAGTGAGCGATGCACAGGGAGACGCTGCTAAAGACTGGGGGAGTGAGGGGTGCACAGGGAGATGCTGCTAATGACTGGGAGACTGAGCGGTGCACAGGGAGATGCTGCTAATGACTTGGGGAGAGAGGGATGCATAGGGAGATGCTGCTAATGACTGGGGGAGTGAGCGGTGAACAGGGAGATGCTGCTAATGACTGGGGGAGTGAGCGATGCACAGGGAGATGCTGTTAATGACTGGGGGAGTGAGCGATGCACAGGGAGATGCTGCTAATGACTGGGGGAGTGAGCGATGCAGAGGAAGATGCTGCTAATGACTGGGGGAGTGAGCGGTGCACAGGGAGACGCTGCTCGTGACTGGGGGAGTGAGCGATGCACAGGGAGGTGCTGCTAATGACTGGGGGAGTGAGCGATTCACAGGAAGACGCTGCTGATGACTGGGGAGTGAGCGATGCACAGGGAGACGCTGCTCGTGACTGGGGGAGTGAGCGATGCACAGGGAGATGCTGCTAATGACTGGGGGAGTGAGCGGTGCACAGGGAGACGCTGCTCGTGACTGGGGGAGTGAGCGATGCACAGGGAGCTGCTGCTAATGACTGGGGGAGTGAGCGGTGCACAGGGAGACGCTGCTGATGACTGGGGGTCTGATCGGCGAACAGGAACATACAGCTAATGAAGGTGGACTGAGCAATGCACAGGGAGATGCTGCTAATGACTGAGGAGTGAGCGGTGCACAGGGAGACGCTGCTAATGGCTGGGGGACTGAGCAATGCACAGGGAAATGCTGCTCGTGACTGGGTGAGTGAGCGATGCACAGGGAGACGCTGCTAATGACTGAGGGAGTGAGCGATGCACAGGGAGATGCTGTTAATGGCTGGGGGACTGAGCGATGCACAGGGAGACGCTGCTAATGGCTGGGGGAGTGAGCGATGCACAGGGAGATGCTGCTAATGACTGGGGGAGTGAGCGGTGCACAGGGAGATGCTGCTAATGATTGGGGGAGTGAGCGGTGCACAGGGAGACGCTGCTAATGACTGGGGGAGTGAGCGATGCACAGAGGGACGCTGCTAAAGACTGGGGGAGTGAGGGGTGCACAGGGAGATGCTGCTAATGACTGGGAGACTGAGCGGTGCACAGGGAGATGCTGCTAATGACTTGGGGAGAGAGGGATGCACAGGGAGATGCTGCTAATGACTGGGGGAGTGAGCGGTGAACACGGAGATGCTGCTAATGACTGGGGGAGTGAGCGATGCACAGGGAGATGCTGCTAATGACTGGGGGAGAGAGCGATGCACAGGGAGATGCTGCTAATGATTGGGGGAGTGAGCGGTGCACAGGGAGACGCTGCAAATGATTGGGGGAGTGAGCGGTGCACAGGGAGACGCTGCTAATGACTGGGGGAGTGAGCGATGCACAGGGAGGCGCTGCTAATGACTGGGGGAGTGAGGGGTGCACAGGGAGATGCTGCTAATGACTGGGAGACTGAGCTGTGCACAGGGAGATGCTGCTAATGACTTGGGGAGAGAGGGATGCACAGGGAGATGCTGCTAATGACTGGGGGAGTGAGCGGTGAACAGGGAGATGCTGCTAATGACTGGGGGAGTGAGCGATGCACAGGGAGATTCTGTTAATGACTGGGGGAGTGAGCGATGCACAGGGAGATGCTGCTAATGACTGGTGGAGTGAGCGATGCACAGGGAGATGCTGCTAATGACTGGGGGAGTGAGCGGTGCACAGGGAGACGCTGCTCGTGACTGGGGGAGTGAGCGATGCACAGGGAGATGCTGCTAATGACTTGGGGAGTGAGCGATGCACAGGGAGATGCTGCTAATGACTGGGGGAGTGAGCGGTGCAAAGGGAGACGCTGCTGATGACTGGGGGTCTGATCGGCGTACAGGGATATACAACTAATGAAGGTGGACTGAGCGATGCACAGGGAGATGCTGCTACTGACTGGGGGAGAGAGCAATGCACAGGGAGATGCTGCTAATGACTGGGGGAGAGAGCAATGCACAGGGAGGCGCTGCTAATGACTGGGGGACTGAGCGATGCACAGGGAGATGCTGCTACTGAATGGGAGAGTGAGCGGTGCACAGGAAGATGCTGCTAATGACAGGGGGACTGAGCAATGCACAGGGAGACGCTGCTAATGATTGGGGGCGTGAGCTGTGCAAAGGGAGACGCTGCTGATGACTGGGAGTCTGACCGGCGAACAGGGACATAAAGCTAATGAAGGTGTACTGAGCAATGCACAGGGAGATGCTGCTAATGACTGGGGGTGTGAGCAATGCACAGGGAGATGCTGTTAATGACTGGGGAGTGAGCGGTGCACAGGGAGACGCTGCTAATGACTGGGGGAGTGAGCGGTGCGCAGGGAGATTCTGCTCGTGATTGGGGGAGTGAGCGGTGCACAGGGAGATGCTGCTGATGACTGGGGAGTGAGTGGTGCACAGGGAGACGCTGCTAATGACTGGGGGAGTGAGCGATGCATAGGGAGACGCTGCTAATGACTGGGGGAGTGAGCGATGCACAGGGAGACGCTGCTAATGACTGGGGGAGTGAGCAGTGCACAGGGAGAAGCTGCTCGTGACTGGGGGAGTGAGCGATGCACAGGGAGACGCTGCTAATGACTGGGGGAGTGAGCGATGCACAGGGAGATGCTGCTAATGACTGGGGGAGAGAGCGATGCTCAGGGAGATGCTGCTAATGACTGGGGGAGTGAGCGGTGCGCAGGGAGATTCTGCTCGTGATTGGGGGAGTGAGCGATGCACAGGTAGACGCTGCTAATGACTGGGGGAGTGAGCGATGCACAGGGAGACGCTGCTAATGACTGGGGGAGTGAGCGATGCACAGGGAGACGCTGCTAATGACTGGGGGAGTGAGCAGTGCACAGGGAGAAGCTGCTCGTGACTGGGGGAGTGTGCGATGCACAGGGAGACGCTGCTAATGACTGGGGGAGTGAGCGGTGCACAGGGAGATGCTGCTAATGACTGGGGGAGAGAGCGATGCACAGGGAGATGCTGCTAATGACTGGGGGAGAGAGCGATGCACAGGGAGATGCTGCTACTGACTGGGGGACTGAGCGGTGCACAGGGAGATGCTGCTAATGACTGTGGGAGTGAGCGATGCACAGGGAAATGCTGCTACTGACTGGGGGATTGGGCGGTGCACAGGGAGATGCTGCTAATTACTGGGGGAGTGAGCGATGCACAGGGAGATGCTGCTACTGAATGGGAGAGTGAGCGATGCACAGGGAGATGCTGCTACTGACTGGGGGACTGAGCGTTGCACAGGGAGATGCTGCTAATGACTGGGGGAGTGAGCGGTGCACAGGGAGATGCTGCTACTGAATGGGAGAGTGAGCGGTGCACAGGGAGATGCTGATAATGACTGGGGGAGAGAGCGATGCACAGGGAGATGCAGCTAATGACTGGGGGAGAGAGCGATGCACAGGGAGATGCTGCTAATGACTGGGGGAGAGAGCGATGCACAGGGAGATGCTGCTAATGACTGGGGGAGTGAGCGATGCACAGGGAGATGCTGCTAATGACTGGGGGAGTGAGCGGTGCACAGGGAGACGCTGCAAATGATTGGGGGAGTGAGCGGTGCACAGGGAGACGCTGCTAATGACTGGGGGAGTGAGCGATGCACAGGGAGATGCTGCTAATGATTGGGGGAGTGAGCAGTGCACAGGGAGACGCTGCAAATGATTGGGGGAGTGAGCGGTGCACAGGGAGACGCTGTTAATGACTGGGGGAGTGAGCGATGCACAGGGAGGCGCTGCTAATGACTGGGGGAGTGAGGGGTGCACAGGGAGATGCTGCTAATGTCTGGGAGACTGAGCTGTGCACAGGGAGATGCTGCTAATGACTTGGGGAGAGAGGGATGCACAGGGAGATGCTGCTAATGACTGGGGGAGTGAGCGGTGAACAGGGAGATGCTGCTAATGACTGGGGGAGTGAGCGATGCACAGGGAGATTCTGTTAATGACTGGGGGAGTGAGCGATGCAGAGGGAGATGCTGCCAATGACTGGGGGAGTGAGCGATGCACAGGGAGATGCTGCTAATGACTGGGGGAGTGAGCGGTGCACAGGGAGACGCTGCTCGTGACTGGGGGAGTGAGCGATGCACAGGGAGATGCTGCTAATGACTTGGGGAGTGAGCGATGCACAGGGAGATGCTGCTAATGACTGGGGGAGTGAGCGGTGCACAGGGAGACGCTGCTCGTGACTGGGGGAGTGAGCGATGCACAGGGAGATGCTGCTAATGACTTGGGGAGTGAGCGATGCACAGGGAGACGCTGCTGATGACTGGGAGTCTGACCGGCGAACAGGGACATAAAGCTAATGAAGGTGTACTGAGCAATGCACAGTGAGATGCTGCTAATGACTGGGGGTGTGAGCAATGCACAGGGAGATGCTGTTAATGACTGGGGAGTGAGCGGTGCACAGGGAGACGCTGCTAATGGCTGGGGGTCTGATCGGCGTACAGGGATATACAACTAATGAAGGTGGACTGAGCGATGCACAGGGAGATGCTGCTACTGACTGGGGGAGAGAGCAATGCACAGGGAGATGCTGCTAATGACTGGGGGAGAGAGCAATGCACAGGGAGGCGCTGCTAATGACTGGGGGACTGAGCGATGCACAGGGAGATGCTGCTACTGAATGGGAGAGTGAGCGGTGCACAGGAAGATGCTGCTAATGACTGGGGGACTGAGCAATGCACAGGGAGACGCTGCTAATGATTGGGGGCGTGAGTTGTGCAAAGGGAGACGCTGCTGATGACTGGGAGTCTGACCGGCGAACAGGGACATAAAGCTAATGAAGGTGTACTGAGCAATGCACAGGGAGATGCTGCTAATGACTGGGGGTGTGAGCAATGCACAGGGAGATGCTGTTAATGACTGGGGAGTGAGCGGTGCACAGGGAGACGCTGCTAATGGCTGGGGGACTGAGCAATGCACAGGGAGATGCTGCTCGTGACTGGGGGAGTGAGCGATGCACAGGGAGACGCTGCTAATGACTGAGGGGTGAGCGATGCACAGGGAGATGCTGTTAATGACTGGGGAGTGAGCGGTGCACAGGGAGACGCTGCTAATGGCTGGGGGACTGAGCAATGCACAGGGAGATGCTGCTCGTGACTGGGGGAGTGAGCGATGCACAGGGAGACGCTGCTAATGACTGAGGTAGTGAGCGATGCACAGGGAGATTCTGTTAATGACTGGGGGACTGTGCGATGCACAGGTAGACGCAGCTACTGAATGGGAGAGTGAGCGGTGCACAGCGGGATGCTGCTAATGACTGGGGGAGAGAGCGATGCACAGGGAGATGCTGCTAATGACTTGGGGAGTGAGCGATGCACAGGGAGATGCTGCTAATGTCTGGGGGAGTGAGCGGTGCACAGGGAGACGCTGCTGATGACTGGGGGTCTGATCGGCGAACAGGGGCATACAGCTAATGAAGGTGGACTGAGCGATGCCCAGGGAGATGCTGCTACTGACTGGGGGAGAGAGCAATGCACAGGGAGATGCAGCTAATGACTGGGGGAGTGAGCAATGCACAGGGAGATGCTGCTAATGACTGGGGGAGTGAGCGGTGCGCAGGGAGATTCTGCTCGTGATTGGGGGAGTGAGCGGTGCACAGGGAGATGCTGCTAATGACTGGGGAGTGAGTGGTGCACAGGTAGACGCTGCTAATGACTGGGGGAGTGAGCGATGCACAGGGAGACGCTGCTAATGACTGGGGGAGTGAGCGATGCACAGGGAGACGCTGCTAATGACTGGGGGAGTGAGCAGTGCACAGGGAGAAACTGCTCGTGACTGGGGGAGTAAGCGATGCACAGGGAGACGCTGCTAATGACTGGGGGAGTGAGCGGTGCACAGGGAGATGCTGCTAATGACTGGGGGAGAGAGCGATGCACAGGGAGATGCTGCTAATGACTGGGGGAGAGAGCGATGCACAGGGAGGTGCTGCTACTGACTGGGGGACTGAGCGGTGCACAGGGAGATGCTGCTAATGACTGGGGGAGAGAGCGATGCACAGGGAGACGCTGCTAATGACTGTGGGAGTGAGCGATGCACAGGGAAATGCTGCTAATGACTGGGGGAGAGAGCGATGCACAGGGAGTTGCTGCTACTGAATGGGGGAGTGAGCGATGCACAGGGAGATGCTGCTACTGACTGGGGGACTGAGCGGTGCACAGGGAGATGCTGCTACTGAATGGGAGAGTGAGCGATGCACAGGGAGATGCTGCTACTGACTGGGGGACTGAGCTGTGCACAGGGAGATGCTGATAATGACTGGGGGAGAGAGCGATGCACAGGGAGATGCAGCTAATGACTGGGGGAGAGAGCGATGCACAGGGAGATGCTGCTAATGACTGGGGGAGAGAGCGATGCACAAGGAGATGCTGCTAATGACTGGGGGAGTGAGCGATGCACAGGGTGATGCTGCTAATGACTGGGGGAGAGAGCGATGCACAGGGAGATGCTGCTAATGACGGGGGCGTGAGCGGTGCAAAGGGAGACGCTGCTGATGACTGGGTGTCTGATCGGCGAACTTGGACATACAGCTAATGAAGGTGGACTGAGCAATGCACAGGGAGATGCTGCTAATGACTGGGGGTGTGAGCAATGCACAGGGAGATGCTGCTAATGACTGGGGGAGTGAACGATGCACAGCGAGATGCTGCTAATGACTGGGGGAGTGAGCGATGCACAGGGAGATGCTGCTCGTGACTTGGGGAGTGAGCGGTGCACAGGGAGATGCTGCTAATGACTGGGGGAGAGAGCGATCCACAGGGAGATGCTGCTAATGACTGGGGGAGTGAGCGATGCACAGGGAGACGCTGCTAATGGCTGGGGGACTGAGCAATGCACAGGGAGATGCTGCTCGTGACTGGGGGAGTGAGCGATGCACAGGGAGACGCTGCTAATGACTGAGGTAGTGAGCGATGCACAGGGAGATTCTGTTAATGACTGGGGGACTGTGCGATGCACAGGTAGACGCAGCTACTGAATGGGAGAGTGAGCGGTGCACAGCGGGATGCTGCTAATGACTGGGGGAGAGAGCGATGCACAGGGAGATGCTGCTAATGACTTGAGGAGTGAGCGATGCACAGGGAGATGCTGCTAATGTCTGGGGGAGTGAGCGGTGCACAGGGGGACGCTGCTGATGACTGGGGGTCTGATCGGCGAACAGGGGCATACAGCTAATGAAGGTGGACTGAGCGATGCACAGGGAGATGCTGCTACTGACTGGGGGAGAGAGCAATGCACAGGGAGATGCAGCTAATGACTGGGGGAGTGAGCAATGCACAGGGAGATTCTGCTCGTGATTGGGGGAGTGAGCGGTGCACAGGGAGATGCTGCTAATGACTGGGGAGTGAGTGGTGCACAGGTAGACGCTGCTAATGACTGGGGGAGTGAGCGATGCACAGGGAGACGCTGCTAATGACTGGGGGAGTGAGCGATGCACAGGGAGACGCTGCTAATGACTGGGGGAGTGAGCAGTGCACAGGGAGAAACTGCTCGTGACTGGGGGAGTAAGCGATGCACAGGGAGACGCTGCTAATGACTGGGGGAGTGAGCGGTGCACAGGGAGATGCTGCTAATGACTGGGGGAGAGAGCGATGCACAGGGAGATGCTGCTAATGACTGGGGGAGAGAGCGATGCACAGGGAGGTGCTGCTACTGACTGGGGGACTGAGCGGTGCACAGGGAGATGCTGCTAATGACTGGGGGAGAGAGCGATGCACAGGGAGACGCTGCTAATGACTGTGGGAGTGAGCGATGCACAGGGAAATGCTGCTACTGACTGGGGGACTGGGCGGTGCACAGGGAGATGCTGCTAATGACTGGGGGAGAGAGCGATGCACAGGGAGTTGCTGCTACTGAATGGGGGAGTGAGCGATGCACAGGGAGATGCTGCTACTGACTGGGGGACTGAGCGGTGCACAGGGAGATGCTGCTACTGAATGGGAGAGTGAGCGATGCACAGGGAGATGCTGCTACTGACTGGGGGAGAGAGCGATGCACAGGGAGATGCAGCTAATGACTGGGGGAGAGAGCGATGCACAGGGAGATGCTGCTAATGACTGGGGGAGAGAGCGATGCACAAGGAGATGCTGCTAATGACTGGGGGAGTGAGCGATGCACAGGGTGATGCTGCTAATGACTGGGGGAGAGAGCGATGCACAGGGAGATGCTGCTAATGACGGGGGCGTGAGCGGTGCACAGGGAGATGCTGCTAATGATTGGGGGCATGAGCGGTGCAAAGGGAGACGCTGCTGATGACTGGGTGTCTGATCGGCGAACTTGGACATACAGCTAATGAAGGTGGACTGAGCAATGCACAGGGAGATGCTGCTAATGACTGGGGGTGTGAGCAATGCACAGGGAGATGCTGCTAATGACTGGGGGAGTGAACGATGCACAGCGAGATGCTGCTAATGACTGGGGGAGTGAGCGATGCACAGGGAGATGCTGCTCGTGACTTGGGGAGTGAGCGGTGCACAGGGAGATGCTGCTAATGACTGGGGGAGAGAGCGATCCACAGGGAGATGCTGCTAATGACTGGGGGAGTGAGCGATGCACAGGGAGATGCTGATAATGACTGGGGGAGTGAACGATGCACAGCGAGATGCTGCTCGTGACTGGGGGAGTGAGCGATGCACAGGGAGATGCTGCTCGTGACTTGGGGAGTGAGCGGTGCACAGGGAGATGCTGCTAATGACTGGGGGAGAGAGCGATCCACAGGGAGATGCTGCTAATGACTGGGGGAGAGAGCAATGCGCAGGGAGACGCTGCTAATTACTGGGGGACTGAGCGATGCACAGGGAGATGCTGCTACTGAATGGGAGAGTGAGCGGTGCACAGGGAGATGCTGCTAATGACTGGGGGACTGAGCAATGCACAGGGAGACGCTGCTAATGATTGGGGGCGTGAGCTGTGCAAAGGGAGACGCTGCTGATGACTGGGTGTCTGATCGGCGAACAGGGACATAAAGCTAATGAAGGTGGACTGAGCAATGCACAGGGAGATACTGCTAATGACTGGGGGTGTCAGCAATGCACAGGGAGATGCTGTTAATGACTGGGGATTGAGCTGTGCACAGGGAGACGCTGCTAATGGCTGGGGGACTGAGCAATGCACAGGGAGATGCTGCTCGTGACTGGGGGAGTGAGCGATGCACAGGGAGATGCTGCTAATGACTGGGGGAGTGAGCGATGCACAGGGAGACGCTGCTAATGACTGAGGGAGTGAGCGATTCACAGGGAGATGCTGTTAATGACTGGGGGAGTGAGCAATGCACAGGGAGATGCTGCTAATGACTGGGGGAGTGAGCGGTGCACAGGGAGACGCTGCTCGTGACTGGGGGAGTGAGCGATGCACAGGGAGATGCTGCTAATGACTTGGGGAGTGAGCGATGCACAGGGAGACGCTGCTGATGACTGGGAGTCTGACCGGCGAACAGGGACATAAAGCTAATGAAGGTGTGCTGAGCAATGCACAGGGAGATGCTGCTAATGACTGGGGGAGTGAGCGATGCACAGGGAGATGCTGCTAATGACTGGGGGTGTGAGCAATGCACAGGGAGATGCTGTTAATGACTGGGGAGTGAGCGGTGCACAGGGAGACGCTGCTAATGGCTGGGGGTCTGATCGGCGTACAGGGATATACAACTAATGAAGGTGGACTGAGCGACGCACAGGGAGATGCTGCTACTGACTGGGGGAGAGAGCAATGCACAGGGAGATGCTGCTAATGACTGGGGGAGAGAGCAATGCACAGGGAGACGGTGCTAATGACTGGGGGACTGAGCGATGCACAGGGAGATGCTGCTACTGAATGGGAGAGTGAGCGGTGCACAGGAAGATGCTGCTAATGACTGGGGGACTGAGCAATGCACAGGGAGACGCTGCTAATGATTGGGGGCGTGAGCTGTGCAAAGGGAGACGCTGCTGATGACTGGGAGTCTGACCGGCGAACAGGGACATAAAGCTAATGAAGGTGTACTGAGCAATGCACAGGGAGATGCTGCTAATGACTGGGGGTGTGAGCAATGCACAGGGAGATGCTGTTAATGACTGGGGAGTGAGCGGTGCACAGGGAGACGCTGCTAATGGCTGGGGGACTGAGCAATGCACAGGGAGATGCTGCTCGTGACTGGGGGAGTGAGCGATGCACAGGGAGACGCTGCTAATGACTGAGGGGTGAGCGATGCACAGGGAGATGCTGTTAATGACTGGGGAGTGAGCGGTGCACAGGGAGACGCTGCTAATGGCTGGGGGACTGAGCAATGCACAGGGAGATGCTGCTCGTGACTGGGGGAGTGAGCGATGCACAGGGAGACGCTGCTAATGACTGAGGCAGTGAGCGATGCACAGGGAGATTCTGTTAATGACTGGGGGACTGTGCGATGCACAGGTAGACGCAGCTACTGAATGGGAGAGTGAGCGGTGCACAGCGGGATGCTGCTAATGACTGGGGGAGTAAGCGGTGCACAGGGAGATGCTGCTAATGACTGGGGGTGTAAGCGGTGCACAGGGAGATGCTGCTAATGACTGGGGAGTGAGCGGTGCACAGGGAGATTCTGCTAATGCCTGGGGGAGAGAGCGATCCACAGGGAGATGCTGCTAATGACTGGGGGAGAGAGCAATGCACAGGGAGATGCTGCTAATGACTGGGGGACTGAGCGATGCACAGGGAGATGCTGCTACTGATTGGGAGAGTGAGCGGTGCACAGGGAGATGCTGCTAATGACTGGGGGACTGAGCAATGCACAGGGAGACGCTGCTGATGACTGGGAGTCTGATCGGCGAACAGGGACATAAAGCTAATGAAGGTGGACTGAGCAATGCACAGGGAGATGCTGCTCGTGACTGGGGGAGTGAGCGATGCACAGGGAGACGCTGCTAATGACTGAGGGAGTGAGCGATGCACAGGGAGATTCTGTTAATGACTGGGGGACTGTGCGATGCACAGGGAGATGCTGCTACTGAATGGGAGAGTGAGCGGTGCACAGCGGGATGCTGCTAATGACTGGGGGAGAGAGCAATGCACAGGGAGATGCTGCTAATGACTGGGGGAGTGAGTGATGCACAGGGAGATGCTGCTAATGACTGTGGGAGTGAGCGGTGCACAGGGAGATGCTGCTACTGACTGGGGGAGTGAGCGATGCACAGGGAGATGCTGCCAATGACTGGGGGAGTGAGCGGTGCACAGGGAGATGCTGCTAATGACTGGGGGAGTGAGTGATGCACAGGGAGATGCTGCTAATGACTGGGGAGTGAGCGATGCACAGGGAGATGCTGCTACTGAATGGGAGAGTGAGCGGTGCACAGGGAGATGCTGCTAATGACTGGGGGAGAGAGCGATGCACAGGGAGATGCTGCTAATGACTGGGGGACTGAGCAATGCACAGGGAGACGCTGCTAATGACTGGGGGGGTGAGCGATGCACAGGGAGACGCTGCTAATGACTGGGGGAGTGAGCGGTGCACAGGGAGACGCTTCTAATGACTGGGGGAGTGAGCGATGCACAGGGAGACGCTGCTAATGACTGGGGGAGTGAGCGATGCACAGGGAGACGCTGCTAATGACTGGGGGAGTGAGCGATGCACAGGGAGACGCTGCTCATGACTGGGGGAGTGAGCGATGCACAGGGAGACGCTGCTAATGACTGGGGGAGTGAGCGGTGCACAGGGAGATGCTGCTACTGACTGGGGGACTGAGCGTTGCACAGGGAGATGCTGCTAATGACTGGGGGAGTGAGCGGTGCACAGGGAGATGCTGATAATGACTGGGGGAGAGAGCGATGCACAGGGAGATGCTGCTAATGACTGGGGGACTGAGCAATGCACAGGGAGACGCTGCTAATGACTGGGGGGGTGAGCGATGCACAGGGAGACGCTGCTAATGACTGGGGGAGTGAGCGGTGCACAGGGAGACGCTTCTAATGACTGGGGGAGTGAGCGATGCACAGGGAGACGCTGCTAATGACTGGGGGAGTGAGCGATGCACAGGGAGACGCTGCTAATGACTGGGGGAGTGAGCGATGCACAGGGAGACGCTGCTCATGACTGGGGGAGTGAGCGATGCACAGGGAGACGCTGCTAATGACTGGGGGAGTGAGCGGTGCACAGGGAGATGCTGCTACTGACTGGGGGACTGAGCGTTGCACAGGGAGATGCTGCTAATGACTGGGGGAGTGAGCGGTGCACAGGGAGATGCTGATAATGACTGGGGGAGAGAGCGATGCACAGGGAGATGCAGCTACTGACTGGGGGAGAGAGCGATGCACAGGGAGATGCTGCTACTGAATGGGAGAGTGAGCGGTGCACAGGGAGATGCTGATAATGACTGGGGGAGAGAGCGATGCACAGGGAGATGCAGCTAATGACTGGGGGAGAGAGCGATGCACAGGGAGATGCTGCTAATGACTGGGGGAGTGAGCGGTGCGCAGGGAGATGCTGATAATGACTGGGGGAGAGAGCGATGCACAGGGAGATGCAGCTACTGACTGGGGGAGAGAGCGATGCACAGGGAGATGCTGCTACTGAATGGGAGAGTGAGCGGTGCACAGGGAGATGCTGATAATGACTGGGGGAGAGAGCGATGCACAGGGAGATGCAGCTAATGACTGGGGGAGAGAGCGATGCACAGGGAGACGCTGCTAATGACTGGGGGAGAGAGCGATGCACAGGGAGATGCTGCTAATGACTGGGGGAGTGAGCGATGCACAGGGAGATGCTGCTACTGGCTGGGAGACTGCGCGATGCACAGGGAGATGCTGCTAATGCCTGGGGGGACTGAGTGGGAATTACATATTATGGAGAAAAGGCAGCAACGTGGAGTTGAGGATTGTCTCATCAGATCAGTCATGATTTCATAGAATAGTGGAGTAGACTCGATGGGCCAAATAGCCTTGTCAGCTTCTACATCTATGGGGCGTCATTCTCCGACCCCCCGCCGGGTTGGAGAATCGCCGGGGGCTGCCGTGATTCCCACCCCCGCCAGTTGCCGAAGTCTCCGGCACCGGATATTCGGCGGGGGCGGGAATCGGGCTGCGCCAGTTGGCGGGCCCCTCCCCCCTGCTGGATTCTGCAGCCCAGATGGTCCAAAGTCCCGCTGATAAATTGCCTGTCCCACCGGCGTGGATTAAACCACCTTTTTAACGGCAGGACAATGCGGCATGGGCGGGCTCCGGGGTCCTGTGGGGGGGGGGCGTGGGGCGATCTGGCTCCGAGGGGTGCCCCCACGGTGGCCTGGCCCGCGATCGGGGCCCACCGATCCGCGGGTGGGCCTGTGCCTTGGGGGCACTCTTTCCTTTCCGCCTCCGCCACGGTCTCCACCATGGCGGAGGCGGAAGAGACTCCCTCCACTGCGCATGCGTGGGAAACTGTCAGCGGCCGCTGACGCTCCCGTGCATGCGCCGCCCGGGGATGTCATTTCCGCGCCAGCTGGCGGGGCAACAAAGGCCGTTTCCGCCAGCTGGCGGGGCGGAAATTCCTCCGGCGTCGGCCTAGCCCCTCAATGTTGGGGCTCGGCCCCCAAAGATGCGGAGCATTCCGCACTTTTGGGGCGGCGCGATGCCCGTCTGATTGGCGCCGTTTTGGGCGCCAGTCGGCGGACATCGCGTCGTTTCGGGAGAATTTCGCTCTTCTGCTTTTGTTACAAACTCTACTGATATCATGTTCAATGCTCTGCCCCACTATATCGTTCCTATCAACTACATTCACCATATTTCTCTGAGTTATAGGTCTGGATTCTCCAATTCAGCGGCTAAGTGCCGGTTGAAACGGCGAATGTGCAGGCGTTTTACGATGCCAAGTTCGGCGCCGATCCCTCTCCGCTTCCGGGACCGGTGTAGGGCTAGCAGCAGCATCGGGTGAAACGCCCAGCCAAAAACGGCCGCAGAATTGCCGGGTCCCTGTCCGTGCATGCACATGGTGACAACCTGCAGCTGTCACGCCATACAACCTGGTGCCAGCCATGCGTGGACCCACCCCGCCAAATACGGTCCCACAGGCCACCCCCTGGCCACCCCCCACCAGTCCCCGCAGCGCTCGCGAAAGCCCCCCTGGCCAGCGGCATGGTTCCCGGCCGGGTGTGGCGACGCTGGGCGCAATCCGCAGCCGCCTCGCCAGATTTCCGACCGCTCAGACCAGACATCAAACGCGCAGCCGGGAACTCGGTCCATCGGGGGCGGAGCACCGCGGGAGGGCCTTATGATGTCGTGCCAACGCCGTTTCAACAGCATGCAGTGTGCAACAACGCCATTTCGGTTGGGGCAATGACTCAAAACCGGCATCAAACCGGCGCTGCACTCGATTTGCTTGTCGGAAGGGATTCTCTGCCTGATTGCCGATTACGATATCGCCGTTGGGGAAGGGTGAATCCCGTCCACTATTTCTAATTTCTACCTGATGTGTTGGGTGCTCTGCTACACAGATGAATCAACACAGTTGCGAATGGTACAACTCAGTTTTATTACTAACATTTATTTACAGTGGTAAACTGGTTACTGAGGTTCGATCATAACCCTAGAATCTGTGGACCTATTCCTAACACTATCTTGGAGTGGCACTCAGCACATGGTGGACGTCTGAGTGGCTTGCTGTGAGCTCTGTGCCCTGAGCTGTCTCCTGCTGGAATGAACGGGAAGTGTCGTGTTCCCTGTTTTGTAGTGTGTATGCTCTTGCCTGTGATTGGCTGTGGTGTTGTGTGTGTGTTGATTGGTCCGTTGATCTGTCCATCAGTATGTATGTCTGTTTGCACCATGATGTTTACCTGAATATCATGACATCCCCCCTTTTTAACAGGAACATGTGCCTATGTGGTTATAAATAGAGATGTGTAATGAGTGCAGCTGAATGTGTGTGTGTGCAATATCAACAGCATGTACATGGGGCTAAACTATATACAAGGGGCGATGTCGAGTGCGACATAGCAACGAGGTTGTACCATAAACAAAGGATGTGGAAATGTTGAACGACAAAACAAACTCCTGTAACGACAAGGAAGAACAGAAACATATTAACACAGTGGTATTATTAGTTCAATGTACAAACAGGCTCATAAGTCCAGTCTAGTAGGTGGGCGGCGAATTCGGGTTGACCGCCTCAAGGGTGGGTCAGGATCTACCAGCTGAGGAATGGGCCTGGCCACGGGCGATGACGGAAGGGGCATGGTGGCAGGAAGCTCCACGAAGTCGACATCAGGAACAACAGGAGGGCGTGGTACCGGTGTAAGTTCCCGTAGCGAGCGTGCAAGTAGGCGAAGAGCCCTGCGATTGCGCCTGCGAATGGATCCATCAGGCATGCAAACCAGGAACGAGTGGGGAGCCACGCATCGGAGAACTTCGGCAGGTGCTGACCAGCCACCTTCTGGTAGGTGGATGTGGACGTCATCTCCAGGCGCCAGGGCGGGAAGATCAGTTGCCCGTGGGTCATGTGCCACCTTCTGGCGAACGTGCTGCTGTTGCATTCTGTGTAGTACCGGAGCATGGTTGGTTGTGGGTACCAGAATGGATAGCACAGTGGTCCAGAGGGCGCGACCCATCAACAGCTGGGCTGGTGAGAGGCCAGTGGCTAGTGGGGCCGAGCGATAGGCCAGCAGGGCTAGGCAGAAATCCGATCCAGCAGCAGCAGCCTTGCAGAGGAGCCGCTTGACGATGTGAATGCCCTTCTCTGCCTTTCCAGTGGACTGGGGATGCAGAGGGCTGGACGTCACGTGTATGAAGCCATACGAAGCAGCAAAGGACGACCATTCATGGCTGGCAAAACAGGGCCCATTGTCCGACATGACAGTCATCGGAATGCCGTGGCGAGCGAAGGGGTCTTTGCAGGCCCTTATGACAGCGGACGATGTCAAATCGTGCAGGCGTATGACCTCTGGATAGTTTGAAAAGTAATAAATGACGATTACATAGTCCCTGCCGAGCGCGTGAAAAAGGTCCACACCCACCTTCGCCCAGGGGAACGTCACCAGCTCATGGGGCTGAAGCGTCTCAGGAGGTTGCGCCGGTTGAAACCTTTGGCAGGTGGGGCAGTTGAGCACCATATTGGCAATGTCATCACTGATGCCCGGCCAGTATACCGCCTCTCGGGCCCTCCGTCTGCACTTCTCGACCCCCAGATGGCCTTTGTGTAGCTGGTCAAGGACCATGCTGTGCGGAATCACAATCTGGTCCAGCTTTAGGAGGACACCATCAATGACGGCCAAGTCGTCTCAGACATTGTAGAACTGCGGGCACTGTCCTTTGAGCCACCCTCCCGTCATGTGGCGCATCACCCGTTGTAGAAGGGGGTCAGCCGCAGTCTCCCAGCGAATACGGGCCAGACTGGAGTCGTCAGCTGGCAGATTTGCCGATGTGAAGGCCACCTGCGCTTCACCCTGACAGACGAACCCCTTTGAATCGGGCGGTGTGCTTCCTGCTCTGGATAGGGCATCCGCAATGATAAGGTCCTTTCCCGGGGTGTAGACCAGTTGGAAGTCGTACCTCCTGAGTTTAAGTAGGATGAGCTGGAGGCGAGGGGTCATCTCGTTCAGGTACTTATGTATGATGCTGACCAGGGGGCGATGGTCAGTCTCAACGGTAAACTGGGGGAGACCATACACGCAGTCATGGAACTTGTCTATTTCGGTCAGCAAACCCAGGCACTCCTTTTCGATCTGCGCCTAGTGTTGTTCTATGGGGATCATGGCCCGCGAGGCATAGGCGACCGGGGCCCATGACGCAGTGTCATCCTGCTGTAGGAGTACCGCTCCAATGCCGGACTGGCTGGCATCAGTCAAAATTTTAGTGTCACGAGATGTGCCGAAGAACGCCAATACCGGGGCTGTGGTGAGCTTAATTTTGAGCTCCTCCCATTCCTTCTGGTGTGTGGGCAGCCACTGGAACTCCGTGGACTTCTTGACTAGGTGGCGAAGAGCTGTCGTGTGGGAGGCAAGGTTGGGAATGAACTTCCCCAGGAAGTTGACCATGCCTATGAAGCGTAGCACTGCTTTCTTGTCTGCCGGCTGCGGCATGGCTGTGATGGCGCTCACCTTGTCTGCATCCGGACGGACCCCTGACCGGGATATGTGGTCCCCCAGAAACCTTAGCTCAGTTTGGCCAAAAGAACACTTGGCTCGGTTGAGGCGCAGGCCATTTTCCCGTATGCGCGCAAAGACGCGCTGGAGACGATTGATGTGCTCCTGTGGTGTGGTGGACCAGATGATGACATCGTCCACGTAAACGCCCACCCCTTCGATGCCCTCCATCATCTGTTCCATGATCCTGTGAAAGACCTCGGATGCCGAGATAATGCCAAATGGCATTCTGTTATAGCAGAACCTGCCAAAAGGGGTGTTGAAGGTGCACAGCTTTCGGCTGGACTGATCCAGTTGGATCTGCCAAAAACCCTTCGAGGCATCCAGTTTTGTGAAGATTTTAGCCTGGGCCATTTTGCTCGTGATCTCTTCCCGTTTGGGTATGGGGTAGTGTTCCCTCATTATGTTGTTGGTGAGGTCTTTTGGATCAATGCAGATCCGGAGCTCGCCGGAGGGCTTCGAAACACACACCATGGAGCTGACCCATGGCGTGGGCTCCGTGACCCGGGATAGCACCCCTTGGTCCTGGAGATCCTGCAGCTGCTGTTTGAGGCGGTCTTTGAGTGGCGCTGGGACCCTGCGAGGTGTGTGAATGACCGGGGTGGCGTCTGGTTTGAACCGTAGTCTGTGGGTGTAGGGCAATGTTCCCATGCCCTCGAATGCCTCCTGGTTGTGGGCGAGGAGTGATTGGAGCTGTGCCCTGAATTCTGCATCCGGGAAGTCAGATGTGCTTCTGGAGACAGAGCGTGGACCCGTTGCACGAGGTGGAGAACCTTACATGCCTGTGTGCCTAGCAGGGAGTCCTTTGATGATCCAACTATCTCGAATGAGAGTTTGGCTGTGTGTGTGTTGTGTGTCACCTGGAGCTGGCAGGATCCCATAGCCGGGATAACGTTTCCATTGTAGTCGACCATCTTGCAACGGGATGGCCGAATTGGTGGTCTGACCTTCATGGCGTAGAAGGCTGACCATGCTATGAGGTTGGCGGAGGCGCCAGTGTCCAGACGGAATGTTATCGGTGATCGGTTGACCGTTAGGGTGGCACACCATTCATCACCCGGATTGACAGTGTTCACTTGCAACGGCTGGTGGGTCCTGGCTGGAGACATCCGGTTCCCATCAATGACCACAACACGGAAGGTGTCCAGGTCATCTGTGGTACTGGTCTGGATATCGTCTGGGCACGACTCGTAGTAAGGAGGCTGAATGGCCCGCACGTCCCTGCGAGGTTGTCGGATTTGGGGAACATTGGCAGGTTGAGCTGCTCGACAGCAGGCAGTGTAGTGGCCCATCTTGCCACAGAGGAGGCATTGTTGGTTTCTTGCCGGACATTGCCGCTTTAAATGTGCGTTCGTTGCGCCACCGCGCATGCGCAGTTCGGTCTTGCATCGAGCGCACCTGCGCATCACGTTCCTCTGTGTCGACGTCTTTTTGGCGCGCACAAACGCGGGAGGCCTCGGAAAGCGCGCGAAATGGCCGCCTTCGTTCAGGCCACGGGCCGGGAGGAACTCGATCGCCTGGACCCGGTCAGCCTCGTAGGACGCCTGCCTCGCCGATCCAGCCGCGTAGGACCCCTGCCGCGCCGATTCGGCCGCTTGAAATTGGGAGTAGCGGCTAGTCGCGTTTTCATGCAGGACACAGGCTTCGATTGCGGAGGCTAGGGTGAGGCCTTTTATTTTTAGGAGCTGCTGGCGTAGGGTGCCTGAGGTGACCCCAAAATCAATCTGGTCCCGAATCATTAAATCGGAGATGGTGTCATAACCGCAGGACTGCGCGAGGATACGGAGATGAGTAAGGAAGGATTGAAAGGGCTAATCCTTACCCTGCAGACGCTGCTGGAAGAGATACCTCTCGAAACTCTCGTTGACCTCGACGTTGAAGTGTTGGTCGAGTTTGAGAAGGACCGTCTTGTACTTGGTCTTGTCCTCACCTTCCGCGAACACCAGGGAGTTGTAGACATGGATGGCGTGTTGACCTGCCGTGGAGAGGAGGATGGCGATCTTTCTGGTGTCCGAAGCGCTCTCCTTTTCGCTGGCTTCCAGGAAGAACTGGAAGCGCTGTTTGAACAGCTTCCAATTGACGCCGAGGTTTCCAGCGACTTGTAGCGGCTGCGGTGTGCTGACGGTGTCCATGGCGCAGGATGGCAGATTCCTGAGGATTCGTAGGTAGGTCCCACAGTTACCGGGTTCCAATCCTGGTACTATGATGTGTTGGGTACTCTGCTATACAGACGAACCAACACGGTTGCGAATGGTACAACTCAGTTTTATTACTGACATATATTTACAATGGTAAACTGGTTACTGAGGTTCGATCATAACCCTAGAATCTGTGGACCTATTCCTAACACTATCTTGGGTGGCACTCAGCACATGGTGGATGTCTAAGTGGCTTGCTATGAGCTCTGTGCCCTGAGCTGTCTCCTGCTGGAATGAACGGGAAGTGTCGTGTTCCCTGTTTTGTAGTGTGTATGCTCTTGCCTGTGATTGGCTGTGGTGTTGTGTGTGTGTTGATTGGTCCATTGATCTGTCCATCAGTGTGTATGTGTGTTTGCACCATGATGTTTACCTGAATATCATGACACTACCCATGCTGACTCTATTTTATGATCGTCTCAGACCAGATCCCTAAATCTGT
This sequence comes from Scyliorhinus torazame, assembly GCF_047496885.1. Classification (NCBI taxonomy): domain Eukaryota; kingdom Metazoa; phylum Chordata; class Chondrichthyes; order Carcharhiniformes; family Scyliorhinidae; genus Scyliorhinus; species Scyliorhinus torazame. The sequence goes on along the minus strand of NC_092707.1, from coordinate 284,055,306 downwards.
CTACCTCAGACTTGAACACACTCAACAATGGAGCATGCACAATCTTCTGGGCAAGATAACTTCAAAGATTCACAACCCCCGACATGAAAAAACGTTTTCTCATCTCAGTCCTAAATAATCAATGTCTTATCTTGCGACTGTTCTGAATTTTTAAACACCCCAGCCAGGGGAAACTACCTCACAAACACGACCACGTCAAACTCTTTCAGAATCTAATCGTTCTGTCAAACACTGGGTGGGATTCTCCTTTGGCCGACGCCAAAATCACTAAACACGATTGGGCAGAGAATAGACTTCAAATCGACAGCGGCGTCAATGCGGTCCGGAATGCATGTACAGTAAACACCGTCTGCATGTCATTAGCGGGCCCGATTTGGTATCCTCCAGGGCCTCTGCCTTCGATTGGCCGAGTTCGGCGGCGCAGTTCACTTGCGCTTTTAAATAATCTTTATTAGTGTCACAAGTAGGCTCACATTAACACTGCAATGAAGTTCCTGTGAAAATCCGCTAGGCAGCACACTGCAGCACCTGTTCGTGTACAGTGAGGGAGAATTCAGAATGTCCAATTCACCTAACAAGCACGTCTTTCAGGACTTGTGGGAGGAAACCAGAGCATCCGGAGGAAACCCACGCAGACACGGGGAGAAAGTGCAGACTCTGCACAGGCAGTGACCCAAGCGGGAATTGAACTCGGGACCCTGGCACTGTGAAGCACCTGTGCTAACCACTGTGCTGCCGTCCCTTGCAAAAAAATCGTGAAACCGATGTCATGGCTGCTGAGGGAGAGAGAGGATTATGGAAAGTGTCCAATATCGTCATGGTTTGCTGACAATTGTGCCGCTGGCCGGGGGCTTCTGCTAGGCCAGAGGAAGTAGCGGGGAGTGGCCAGGAGGTGGGCTGTGGGGTTGGGGTGGATGGGCATGGAACACCATTGCTGCAGTTGGCAAAGCAGCCATGCAGATGCATACCCAGCTAATGGCTCACTGTAAACCGAGGGTCGTATAGGTGTCCCCCCAGGCCACGCCTTAGGTGCCCTCTGGCCCCAGCTCACCCATCAGCTGTATGGGCACGCTCCAGCACAACCAGTGCCATCTTGTTGGCTGGAATGAGCGTGTCTGGGGATTGTAATGTGTATATGCGGCTGCAGCTTGTCAGCCTCCCGAATGTCAATCATGGACCAGGCAAAACCCGCACAGTCTTTCATTGGAACCATTTGTATTCCACGTGGCGCTGGTACTAACCCCTCCACAGTTGCTGAATCGATCCAGGTTCGGCGCTAGTTTTGCCGTCATGAAAGTCCACAAATCCTGCGTCGGCGACAACATTTAGTCTCAGAAACAGAGAGTCCCGCCCTGTATTTTTGAGGATGTGACTAGCAGGGTTGACAAAGGGCAGCCAGTGAATGCAGCAACTTGGATTTGAAAGGCAATCGATAAACTGCTGCAAAAAAGGTTAGTACACAACACAAGGGCTCTTGGAGTTGAGTTTAATATATTAGAATAGTTTGAGGATGTTAAAACACAGGAAACAGAGAGTCTGGAGAAATCATAATAAAAATAATTGTCTTTATTGTCATAAGTAGGCTTATATTAACACTGCAGTGAAGTTACTGGAAAAAGCCCCTAGTCGCCACATTTCGGCGCCTGTTCGAGTACGCAGAGGAAGAATTCAGAATGTCCAAATTACCTGACAGCGTGGGCTGGATTCTCCGTGACATCACGCCAAAACTGCAAAATGCGATCGGCCGGAGTACAGGCTCCGACATCGAAATCGGGCTTGATGCTGGTTTTGCGCTGATTTGGAATTCTCCACACCACACAACGGGGGGGGGGGGTACGGCCCAGAAGTACAGTACGCATCTCCTTATCGATCTTGATGACCGATTCTCCGGGGCCTCAGCAATTCTGAGGCCCGGCTGGGCCGATTTCTCAACGTGTTTCTAACCTCCTTTGTGCAGCTGCCGTGCTGGCTGAGGCGGCTGCGAGGGGAGGTTGTAGGTGGAGTGGGGAGACTGCGAGGGGATGTGGGGTTTGGGGTGAGGGGGGGTTGAGGTATGGGGTGAGGGGGTTGGGGTGTGGGGTGTGGGGTGAGGTGGGTTGGGGTGTGGGGTGGGGGTGTGGGGTATGGGGTGAGGGGGGTTGAGGTATCGGGTTAGGGCATTGGGGTGTGGAGTGAGGGAGGTTGGGGTAAGTGGGGAGGGGAGTTGGGATGTGGGGTGTGAGGGGTTGGGGTGTGGAGTGTGGTGGGTTGGGGTGTGCACACATTTGTCGTGAGGACCCGCAGCCAGGCATGGGGTCTCATTTTGTAACGCGCCGCTGACCTCCGCGTCGGCACCTCCTTCTTCTCCTTCCCAACGACAATATCTACTGCCCTCTGCATGGGCATGGTGAGGGGCCGCTGGTCTGGTGGTCCCCCTCTGGTCTTCTCCCACTCCCGGCGGTTGTGCGCAGCCTTGTCCTGGTGGGGCGGGGCGGGGGTGCAAACACAAACAGCAACAGTGCTAGTCAACCTGACACATGCAGCCCAGGGGTTGGGTATCTGATGGCATCAGTGGCCAGGGCACCCGGCCATTGCAGCTGGCCTGGATGCAGCCATGTGGGTCAGGGTGGGGGTCCGACTGACCCCCTGGAGGGGCGGGGGGAGGTGGTATGTAGGTCACATGTGTGTGGGGGGTGTCATGATATGCAAACATGCAACCAATGAACACTCAGAATAAAACACCTCCAATGGGCAGTCAGGACACTCAGAGGTGGCATCACCACAAGGAGGCATGACATAAACACTATAAATAGGATGAGGCACTCACACTCTGCCTCTTTCCACAGACATCTGGAGAGTTAGACAGGGTTGATCAGCAGCATCACACCCCAGCACATGGCTTAGAGCAAGCTGGTACAGTTAGACTGAGTTACTACAGTTAGATTAGCAGAGAGTCAAACTCATTTGAGAACTGTGTTAATAGTTCAATAATCACGTTGAACTCATCTCAGAGTCTGGAGCATCCTTTAGTTAAGACTGCATCAAGTAGCAGCCTGCGTTATCCAAAGCAGCATAACACAACAGGGGGTAGGGGTGTTAGTGTCAGGGGCACAGCACTGTGTACTCACCCTGGCCGCCCTGAGGAGGATGTGCAGTTTTTTTCTGCCCTGGTCTCCTGTTCGGGCCACCATCCCGATGGAGCTGATGGTGGCTCAGACCACCGCCCAGGCATGGCGAACGATGGAGCCTGCTGACCTCCGTCCCGGCTCGGGTTTTAGTATCAGCTTCCTCTCCTCAATAGAGTCAAGGAGGGTCTCCAGTTCGGCATCCCGGAAGCGCCGCGCTGCTCTCCTTGCGGCCATGTTGGCTGCGACGCTTGTGTGGGAGGGCGAGAATCCATTGTGAGCTGCTGCGGTGTCGCGTCAACAACGGAACCGGCGAATCGGCCGCCGGTCCATTAACGGCGTGTCGTGGTTCCCGTTACGTCCCTGCTAGCCCCTTGGGAGCGGTTGAATCGCACAGCTGTGGACCCGATCACACCGTCATGAAACTCCATCGTTTTGACGACGGCGTCAACACTTAGTCTCCAGAATGGAGAATTCAGCCCCATGTCTTTCGGGACTTGTTGGAGGAAACCGGAGCACCCGGAGGAAAACCCACACATACACAGAGAGAACGTGCAGTCTCCCCACCGAAGTTGACTACTGCTTTCTTTTTATACAGGCTCTTACTAGAACCATAAGTATGAGTTTAAATGAATGTTTGAATGTGATATGTTTTCCAGAGTTAACCATAGGTCGCCATGAGGTGTTAAGGCAGCTTCAGACGTGTTACAGAATGAGGGGATATAGCAAGATGCCATCGGAGAATCGAAGTCGGTCCCAATCCTTGCGGAGGGCAGTTCAGAATTGGCATCTTGTGATTCTCAAAGAGGTTGCTTACACATCAACAGGAGCACAGCAACATAGGGAGCAGACATAGGAGCTTTGAACTCATCTGGTTTCGGACTCTACAGTGAGCAGGCTTTCGAGAAATTAGTAAGATGGAAACCAGACGTTAAAAACAAAACAAAAAATTTCAAAAATAGAAAGCTGCTTTTCTGTTTAGATGCCTGATGTGAAGTCATTAGTTACGACCTTCCCTCAATTCAACAGAAAGAAAAATTGGAATGAAGCCACGATCCTACCCTCCTGTCTCACCGATGGTCTTGGTGAGAAATACCAACTTTAAGATAGCCTCTCCTACTACATACCTAGTACAGCATGGCTGACCTTGAAAACAAACGCTGGACAAAACTTCATGCCAATGGTATTTTTTTATTGTCACAGATAAAAAAAAATCAACTTTGAAACGAATAATTAGACATGCCTATGCAACAATTGAAGGCTGCTTCACATTAAACTATGAAATGTAACTGTGCACATGGTTTAGTAAGTTAACTGTTATAGATCATCCATGTTCCCTTTCATAAGAACACAGGAAATAGGAGCAGGTGTAAATCATATTCCCAGTCATAGCCTTCTCCACTATTTAGTGCCTTCACGGTTGATCGTCTGCCTCAACTTTATTTTCCCGCCCGCTCCCCATATCCCTTAATTCCTTGAGAGATCAAAAATGTGGGGCGGTATTCTCCTTCCAGTGACGGCGGAGTCACAAAACGTGATTGGGAGGAGAATTCACGAGTCGAAAATCGTGGCTGGCGCCGGGCGTCCGATGGAATGCCATGTTCCGGTGCCTCCACAGCGGCATCAATGCGAATACAGTAAACACCGTTGGCATATCATTAACGGGCCTGCCCCGGTAATCTCTGGGGCACCCGTGATGCTCCGCCTCCACCAGAAGGAATTACCGACAGCGAGCTTCACTTGTGGTATCGGGAAACAGGCGCCGTAGCTGCTGAGGGAGAGAGGATGAAGGACATGGTCCCAGAGGCATGGCCCTGGGCATGCTGCTCCTGCCACTGGCATGGCTAGCTGCCGGGGTGGGGTCCACCAGGGCGTGTGGGGGGAGCAGCAGTGGGTAACGGTGGCTGCCCAGAGGATGGGGCGGGGTGACCCCCAGTGCTGTGGCCTGCAACGGCACCCATTTTGCTGCGCATCCCCACTGACCAACAGCCACTTGTGCAGAGTGACAACGGCCCGGGGCAGCACGGTGGCGCAGTGGATAGCACTGCTGCCTCACGGCGCCGAGGTCACAGGTTCGATTCTGGGTCACTGTCCGCGTGGAGTTTGCACATTCTCCCCGTGTTTGCGTGGGTTTCAAAGATGGGCAGGCTAGGTGGATTGGCCACACTAAATTGTCCCTCAATTGGAAAGTAATGAATTGGGTGTTCTAAATTTCAAAAAAAGAAAAAAAAACAAAGAGTGACACCAGTCCTATGGTTGCCCCTACTCCATCACCACCGTCGCACTCCACCCCCCCCTCCACTCCACCAACCCCACCCAGTCCTCCACCCCCCCACTTCACCATCCGCCCACTCCACCCCCCCAAATCCACCCCCCCCACTCCACACCCCCACTCCACCATCCCCTCACTCCACCACCTCCGCACTCCACCCCCCCAATCCACTCCCCCACCCACACCCCCCAGTCCACTATCCCCGCACTCCACCCCCCCACTCCACCATCCCCCCACTCCACCCCCCCCCACTCCACCATCCCCGCACTCTACCCCCCCACTCCACCCCCCCACTCCACCCCCCCCACTCCACACCCCCCAGTCCACTGTCCCCGCACTCCACCCCCCCACTCCACCATCCCCCCACTCCACCCCCCCCACTCCACCACCTCCGCACTCCACCCCCCCACTCCACCGCCCCCCCACTCCACCCCCCCCACTCCACCCCCCCCACTCCACACCCCCCAGTCCACCATCCCCGCACTCCACCCCCCCACTCCACCCCCCACTTCACCTTCCCCCCACTCCACCCCCCCACTCCACCATCCCACTCCACAATCCCCCCACTCCACCATCCCCCCACTCTACCCCCCACTCCACCATCTCTGCACTCCACACCCCCACTCCACCGCCCCCCACTCCACCCCCCCACTCCACCCCCCCAGTCCACCATCCCCGCACTCCACCCACCCCACTCCACCCCCCAGTCCACCATCTCCCTCTCCACCATACCCCCACCCCACCCCCCACTCCACCCCCCACTCCACAATCCCCCCACTCCACCCCCCGCCACTCCACCCCCCCCCACTCGACCACCCCCCCACTCCACCCCCCCACTCCACCCCCCCACTCCACCGCCCCCACTCCACCACCACCCCCACTCCACCCTTCCCACTCCCACCCCCCCACTCCACCACCCCCACTCCACCCCTCCCACTCCACCCCCCCCACTCCACCACCCCCCACCCCCCCTCTCCACCACCCCACAACTCCACCCCCCCACTCCACCCCCCGCACTCCACCCCCGCACTCCACCCCCCCCACTACACCCTCCACACTCGACCAACCCCTCCACTCCACCCCCCCACTCCACCACCCCTCCCACTCCACCCCCCCACTCCACCCCCCCCCAACTCCACCACCCCACTCGACCAACCCCCCCACTCCACCCCCCAAACACCACACCCCCCACTCCACCATCCCCCCACCCCACCACCCCCTCTCCACCACCCCCCCACTCCACCCACCCCCCACTGCACCCCCCACTCGACCAACCCCCACTCCACCCCCCCCACTCCTCCCACCCCACTCCACCAACCCCCCACTCCACCGTCCCCGCCACTCCTCCACCCCCCACCGCCACCATCCCCCCACTCCACCACCCCCGCACACCACCCCCCCCAATCCGCCAACCCCCCCACTCCACACCCCCACTCCACCACCGCCACTCCACCCCCCCTCTCCAACCCCCCCACTCGAGCCCCCCACACTCCACCACCTCCGCACTCCACCCCCCACACTCCAACCCCCCACTCCACCCCCCCACTCCACCTTCCCACTCTACCATCCCCCCACCCCACCACCCCTCTCCAGCCTCCGACTCCACCCCCCCCACTCCACCACCCCCGCACTCCACCCCCGCATTCCACCCCCACTCAAACCCCCCGCACCACCCCTCCCACTCCACCCCCCCACTCCACCACCACCCCCACTCCACCCCCCCACTCCAACCCCCCCGCACTCCACCCCCCTCTACCCCCCACACTCCACCGTCCCCCCACCCCACCCCCCTCTCTACCAACCCCCCACTCCTCCACCCACCCACTCCACCATCCCCCGCACTCCACCATCCCCCCACGCCACCATACCCCCACACCACCATCCTCCCACGCGACCATCCCCCCACACCACCATCCCCCCACGACCCCACCCCCCACGCCACCATCTCCCACACCACCACCCCCCACTCCACCGTCCCCCCACTCCACCATCCCCCCGCCATTGCACTTTCCCCCCCACTTCACCATCCCCCCACGCCACCATCCCCCTGCCATTGCACCATCCCCCCACTCCACCGTTCCCCCGCCATTTCACCATTCCCCCCACTCCACCGTCCCCCCCCACTCCACCCCCTCCGCCATTGCACCACCCCCCCCACTCCACCATCCCCCCCACTCCACCCCCCACTCCACCACCCCCCAACGCCACCATCCCCCTGCCATTGCACCATCCCCCCACTCCACCGTCCCCCCGCCATTGCACCATTCCCCCCACTCCAACGCCACCCCCACTCCAACCCCCCCCGCCATTGCACCATCCCCCCCACTCCACCATCCCCCCACTCCACCGTCCCCCCGCCATTGCACCATCCCCCCCACTCCACCATCCCCCCACTCCACCCCCCCCACTCCACCACCCCCGCACTCCACCCTTCCCACTCCACACCCCCACTCCACCACACCCACTCCACCCCTCCCACTCCACCCCCCCACTCCACCACCCCCCACCCCCCCTCTCCACCACCCCACAACTCCACCCCCCCACTCCACCCCCCGCACTCCACCCCCGCACTCCACCCCCCCACTCCACCCTCCCCACTCGACCAACCCCCCACTCCACCCCCCCCACTCCACCACCCCTCCCACTCCACCCTTCCCACTCCACACCCCCACTCCACCACACCCACTCCACCCCTCCCACTCCACCCCCCCCACTCCACCACCCCCCACCCCCCCTCTCCACCACCCCACAACTCCACCCCCCCACTCCACCCCCCGCACTCCACCCCCCCACTCCACCCTCCCCACTCGACCAACCCCCCACTCCACCCCCCCACTCCACCACCCCTCCCACTCCACCCCCCCACTCCACCCCCCCAACTCCACCACCCCACTCGACCAACCCCCCCACTCCACCCCCCCACTCCACCCCCCCGAACACCACACCCCCCACTCCACCATCCCCCCACCCCACCACCCCCTCTCCACCACCACCCCCACTCCACCCACCCCCCACTGCACCCCCCACTCGACCAACCCCCACTCCACCCCCCCATTCCTCCCACCCCACTCCACCAACCCCCCACTCCACCGTCCCCCCACTCCTCCACCCCCCCACGCCACCATCCCCCCACTCCACCACCCCCGCACTCCACCCCCCCACTCCGCCAACCCCCCACTCCACCCCCCCACTCCACCATCGCCACTCCCCCCCCTCTCCACCCCCCCCACTCCACCGCCCCACACTCCACCACCTCCGCACTCCACCCCCCACACTCCACCCCCCCACTCCACCCCCCACTCCACCTCCCCACTCCACCATCGCCCCACCCCACCACCCCTCTCCACCCCCCGACTCCACCCCCCCACTCCACCACCCCCGCACTCCACCCCCGCATTCGACCCCCCACTCCAACCCCCCGCACCACCCCTCCCACTCCACCCCCCCACACCACCACCACCCCCACTCCACCCCCCCACTCCAACCCCCTGCACTCCACCCCCCTCTACCCCCCCACTCCACCATCCCCCCACCCCACCCCCCTCTCTACCAACCCCCCCACTCCTCCACCCACCCACTCCACCATCCCCCGCACTCCACCATTCCCCCACGCCACCATCCCCCCCACGCCACCATCCCCCCACACCACCATCCCCCCACACCACCATCCCCCCACGACCCCACCCCCCCACGCCACCATCCCCCACTTCCACCCCCCCCCACTCCACCATCCCCCCACGCCCACACTCCCCCACGCCACCATCCCCCCACTCCACCCCCCCACTCCACCCCCCCACGCCACCATCCCCCCACTCCACCCCCCCCACTCCACCCCCCCCACTCCACCATCCCCCCACGCCCCCACTTCCCCACGCCACCATCCCCCCACACCTGCACCCCCCCACTCCACCGTCCCCCCACTCCACCATCCCCCCCGCCATTGCACTTTCCCCCCACTCCACCATCCCCCCCACTTCACCATCCCCCCACTCCACCGTCCCCCCACTCCACCGTCCCCCCCGCCATTGCACCATTCCCCCCACTCCACCCCCCCACTCCACAGCCCCCCACGCCACCATCCCCCTGCCATTGCACCATCCCCCCCACTCCACCGTTCCCCCGCCATTGCACCATTCCCCCACTCCACCGTCCCCCCCACTCCATCCCCTCCGCCATTGCACCATCCCCCCCACTCCAACATCCCCCCCACTCCACCCCCCCCACTCCACCACCCCCCCACGCCACCATCCCCCTGCCATTGCACCATCCCCCCACTCCACCGTCCCCCCCGCCATTGCACCATTCCCCCCACTCCACCGTCCCCCCCACTCCAACCCCCCCGCCATTGCACCATCCCCCCCACTCCACCATCCCCCCAACTCCACATCCCCCCCACTCCACCATCCCCCCACTCTACCGTCCCCCCCGCCATTGCACCATCCCCCCCACTCCACCATCCCCCCACTCCACCATCCCCCTCTCCACCGTCCCCCCACCATTGCACCATTCCCCCCACTCCACCTCCCCACCCACTCCACCGTCCCCCCGCCATTGCACCATTCCCCCACTCCACCATCCCCGCACTCCACACCCCACAACTGGGCCCCGCCTGCTGGCGAGGCAGCACACGGCCCACCCAAGGGGGCGCCCACAGTAGCCCCTACAGGAGGGGCCTGGACGGAGGTCGCAGAGCATTCTGCTGCCATGGGTAGGGCCAACAGCTTGCCGGCAGGGACGGGTGCAGGGGCTAGAAGACCCCACTGTGCTGGGTACTGATGGGGCTGGGGTGCAGTGCCGAGGGCAGAGTGCAAGGGGGAACAGCTGGGCGTAGGTGTGGGGATTGGAGAGGGCAGAGGAGGGGGAGCGTCATGTGGAGGCCACCGTGTAGCCCAGTGGACCTGGTTGGGCACACGGGTATGCACCATGCTAACATGTCTGTCTTCCACCCCCTACAAGCAATGGGCTTCGAAATCCAACCAGGAATGGTGGCCTTCATTCTGGCCACCGCAGTACAGGGGGCGCACTGAGCTGCACGAGCAGAACTGCACGAGGAGGGCGCAGCAGCGGTGGAGCCTGCCCCAGAGGAACAGGCAGCAGCCGGTGAGGATGGCGATGCGGCCGCCCAGCAGGCAGAGGAGGAGGAGGTGTGTATCGGCAGTGCCTGTTTTTCGAAGACCGGCTGAGCCGGGAGACAGTGCGACATATCTGCCAGATCATGGTGCACCTGGAACTGCGGGGGCATGGGAAAGGACACCTGTTCCCAGTGACTGTCAAGATGATGGTCACCCTCAACTTTTATGCTACAGGGTCCTTCTAGGCACTGAGTGAGGACCTGTCTGGGATCTCACAGACCTCAGTGGACAGATGCATCCGCGCTGTCACGGAGGCCCTATATGCCCAATCAGCACAATATATCAAGTTCAATGTGAACCGAGTCCAACAGGAACCCCAGGAATCGGGTTTTGCCATCATTGCCGAGATGCTCGGGTCCAGGAGATGATCGACGGGATGCATGTTGCCCTATGAGCACCGGCCTATGAGGGGCCTGTATTTTGGATTGGATTGGATTTGGTTTGTTTATTGTCACGTGTACCGAGGTACAGTGAAAAGTATTTTTCTGCGAGCAGCTCAACAGATCATTAAGTACATGGGAAGAAAAGGGAATAAAAGAAAATACATAACAGGGCAACACAAGGTATACAATGTAACTACATAAGCACTGGCATCAGATGAAGCATACAGGGTGTAGTGTCAATGAGGTCAGTCCATAAGAGGGTCATTTAGGAGTCTGGTAACAGCCGGGAAGAAGCTGTTTTTGAGTCTGTTCGTGCGTGTTCTCAGACTTCTGTATTTCCTGCCCAATGGAAGAAGTTGGAAGACCCCTCCGGGTGGGAGGGGTCTTTGATTATGCTTTGATTATGATTATGAGATGAGAGAGATGGAAAGCACACAGTGTTAGACAGTCAGACGCGGGCAGCAAAGGTGGTAGGCAGCTGGTGGCTTTCGTGGCCAGGGTGCCTGGCCATGGTGGCCAGTATGGGTGCTGGTATATGGTACAGGGTGGGGAGCGTGCAAATTGTCAGTGGTGGGGTTTGGTTGCCCTGCAGGTTAGGAGGGTGGGTTACAGGTGTCAGGGACAGGGGTTAGTGCCAAGGGGCACGGTGCTGCTTGTACTGTTATGTATATATGGAGACATATAAAGGGTTAATAATTACATCTTAGTGTAACACAACCCACTTGATAGGGCTTAAGTGGATCGGTGCAGACTCGATGGGCCGAATGGCCTCCTTCTGCACTGTATGTTCTATGTTCTATGTTCTAGATGGCACCACTAGATTCCAATATAAATAAGAGAACTCAAAGGATCTTGGGTCTCTTCGAACCAGGAGTGACTAGACAGCAGAGTGTTAGAGAGATAGATAATAGCATAGTTAGCACGTGTAGTTTAAAATAGTTGATACTTTATTCTGAATTACTTGATTACTAGTTTTAGTTCTGTAGAGTGTGCAAACTCAATATTAATCAATTCGTTTTTCATTAAATCTGTTTTGTTTTAAGTTGAAGATTGGTAATTTCTTGAGAATCACACCATCGGACCATTCTGGATATATAAAGCAAAGAGTAACAATATATTACCAAAGAGTAATATAACACTGCCGACTCACCCTGGCTGCCCTGTGGAGGTCATGCAGCTTCTTCCTGCACTGCTGGCTGATCCTGGTGGTTGGGTCCACGGCGCTCACGTCCTCTGCCACCTGTGCCCAGCCCCAGGGTAACATGGTGGGTGGCTGTCTCCTTCCCACCCAGGGAAACAGGGTAGCCCGCCTCACTTCCACGGCATCCAGCAAGGTCTCCAGCTCTGTATCCGCAAACCGGGGTGCCGCTCTCTGTGCTGCCATCTTGTTGGCTGGGATGAGTGTATGTTTGACTGAAATCGCCTCTCACTGTTCTAAACTCCAGAGATTACAACCCCAATTTACTCAGCCTCTCATCACAGGAACCAATCAAGTGAATCTTTCCAAACAGCCTCTGAGACATGTATATCCTTCCTTAGATATAGAGAGCAAAACTGTGCCCAGTGCTCCAGGTGTGGTCTCACCGAAGCCCCAGACAACTCCAGGGAGACTTCCTTGCTTTTGTCGACAAGTTGCAATCAAAGCCAACATGCCATTTGCCTTCCTAATTGGTTGCTGCGGCAATGGTGCATTACAATTCGCTCAGGGAGTCTGAGTTGCTGTGGTAACATGCATGTTGTAATCAGGAGCCATAAGTCGTGATGATAGAGGCTCCAAGATTATTTCCATCACATGGATGACCAGGGTTCTCTCACTCTTACCACCAATCATTGGTGCATGTTTGGAGGATTTCGCCGAATGACACTCAACCTGTTTGGCCGCATTATGAACCTTCCTCAGGCATCACGTCCTGGGGTGAGACTCAAACCCAGAGCTTCAGACTCCGAGGCAGAGATGCTCCCCACTGCACAAGACATCCTCAATTGCTTGCTATAACTGCATGCAATCTTTTGGGTTATTGTTACACGTAAATCCAAGTCTCTCTACACATCATCATTTAGGAGTTTCACGCTTGTGTAAACATATTCTGCTTTTCTATTCTAATGACCAAGGTGGATAACTTTGCATTTCCATCTGCTCCCTTGTTCCTGCTCACTTAGCCTGTCTAGTTAGAGGGGGGGGGGGGGGATTTTCCTGCTCCCCCTGTGGCGTTTTTTTCTGGTGGAGGAGGCGTTTCGCTATCATCTGCCGATGGGAACGTCCAGTCCCACCGAAGTCTATGGTGTTTTGCGCGGTCCACCCGTTTGGCCGCCATGAACCCGCCACAGCTGTGGGGGACCGGAAGATCCTATCTGGGGGAGGGAATTGAAAATCCTACCCTTTGTCTTTTTGCAAGCTCTTTGTGTCCTCTCCACAGCTTCCATTCTAACCCAGCTCTGTATCATCAGCAAATTTAGATATATTGCTCTCTGCCTCTTCAGCTAAGTCATTAATATAGATTTGTAAATAGCTGAAGACCTAGCACTGACCCTTGTACATTTCACTAGTCACAGTCTTCCAACTTGAATATGCTCATTTATCTATACTGGCTTCTTCCTGTCCATTAACCAATCTTTTAACCTTGCTAATATATCACCCGCAGCCCCATGTGCCCTATCTTACCCCATAAAGTAACCTTTTGAGTGTCACCTTATCAAAGGTCTTTTGAGAATCCACTACTGCATCTACTGTTTCCCCTACAAATTACATCCTCAAAAAGACGCTAGTAAATTTTAACAACAAGATTTCCTACTTGTGAAACTGCATTGACTTTGTCTGATCACACTATGATCTTTTAAGTGTATTCTTAAGACATCCTAATATTGATTCCAGCACTTTCCCGATGACAGATCTCAGGCTAGCAGGTCTCTCGTTCCCTCCTTTCATTGGCTAATTTCCAATCCTCTGGCATTTCATGGCTTTATTCTGCTATTGTAGAATCCCCACAGTGCAGGAGGAGGCCATTCGCCCCTATCCTGTAACCCCATTTAACCTCCACATCATTGGACACTGAGGAGCAATCTTTAGCATAGTCAATCCACCTGACCTGCACATCTTTGGACTGTGGGAGGAAACCGGAGCACCTGGAGGAAACCCACGCACACACGGGGAGAACGTGCAAACTCCACACAGACAGCCACTCATGGCCAGAATTGAACCCAGGTCCCTGGCACTGTGAGGCAACAGTGCTAACCACTGTGCCACCGTGCCACTCACAAGAACAACAATATTTGTATCAGGGACGAGGTGCTACTGTTAAAGTCATCACATATCAGTGAGATCAGTTCTCTAGATAGAGAGTCACAAAAATTCATAACCCTCTGAGTAAGGGATTTGCTTATGATTTCAGTCCGATAGAACAAGGGATCAGTGCTGGGCGGTGCTCCCCCCCTCCCCCCTTGCTGGTGGGGGGATCGGGGTTCATGCCCGCACGCCAGCGGGGGGGTGCAAATGTAAGCAAATGGGTCTTAATGATCCATTTGCATCTACTTAGCAGGCTGGGCACCATATTCTCTGGGCCCTCGCGATTCTCTGGTCCTCTGGGCCGGGAATCACATCAGCAAGGATCACTACAGGTATTACAGGTATTTACCAGCATGGCCCTGACATAGGGGACCTTGCCGTGGGCCAACGGGTAGCCCCTTAAGAGACTTGTCCCCGAAGTCCACCCAAACGCCGCTATTCACCCCTACAAGCCAGATCTGCCAACCCCCCCGCCCCCCCCCCCCACCAGACAACCCCCCCCCCCAACAGTCCCACCCAGAGACCCCCTAAATAAAATCACTGTCCCAGAGACCAACTAAATATGGGGACCCTCCACAGAAACCTCCTAAATAAAGTGACCCCATTGAGATCCCCTAAATAGGGAGACCCCCCCTCCCCCAGAGAGACCCCTAAATAAAGGGATCCCCCTCAGGGGCCTCCACAGAAAAAAGACCCCTGTCTGGAAACTAGAGAGATGTCCAGGCATGGGCAGTGAAAAACATTACTGTTGTAATACTCACCTGGGCATATAGCTGCTGGCTCAGACAGAGAAAGTACTATGTGTCAATTTTGGGAAAGAGTAAACCAATGACCTGTGTTTAAACCCCTCAGAGCATTTTCAAGTTGTCAGGCTGTGACTAGTGAAGTGTACAAGGCTCAGTCATTGAGCATATTAGAATCATACAGAACAGAAACAGGTCCTTTGGCCCACCATCTTGAGGCCGACCATCAAATACCAATCTATACTAATCCCATTTACCAGCTGTGATTGATAGCCTCCACAACACAGCTCTGTGCCTTGCTTCATTCATCTTTTTCATGGTTCAGTAACTCTAAAGTGCTGTAACCACGATGTTCATGAACATCAACTACTTCTAAGAGAGGTAAGTGCTGTCAATTTCCAGCTGAGCACTTCAAAATCACTCAAGCATGAAGGGGGTGATTGGAATGCACTTAACTCTCTTTGAAGTGGTAGATGTTTAAAAACATTGTGGCTACAGCACTTCAGAGTTACTGAACCATGAAAAAGATGTGGGGTCCCCCTATTGAGGAGGTCTCTGGGGTTCCCCTATTCAGGAGGTCTCTGGGGGTTGTCCTATTCAGGAAATCGCTGGGAGGTGCCCTCATATTCAGTGGATCTCTGGGGGGGGGGGGTCCTTTTAGTTCGGGGGTCTTGAAGGGGTGGTCGAATCACCCCGTACTTGGGGGAAGGTGGGGACCTGCTGTGCGATGTGGGGAGGAGGGTCGTGGCAAGCCCTGGGACCTTGCTATCGGCCACCCGCTCAAAATGGCGCCTGGTAGCGAGATTCCCTTGGGAATCTCTCATATTCCTCGCCATGCATGAATTTGGGGGCATAAATCAGTTCCAATTCATCTCCGGCAGGAGCATAGTCTCCCAGACAGAGAATTCCGGCTTCTGTTTCTCTCTCCCTACAGACGCTGTCAGACCTGCTGAGCTTTTCCAGCATTTTCTGTTGTTTTTATTTCAGATTTCCAGCATTAGGCTTTTATTAAAAAAACAAGGCCTTGCAGGTGAAATGCAGTGAACTATAGAAAAGTACCTCCCACCTTATATCTGTTGTAAATTGCACTCCCTTTCCTCAGATTCTAACACTTTGAAAGCATACATTAATTACAATTGCCACTGGATAACAATGATTGGCCTGATCTTCACCTGCTTGTTCTTAACCCAAAATCTGAGGACAATTTTAGTGATAGTTTGTGACCATTCGCCCCTGCCCCCCCTCAAATCCCTCCCGCACACTCCTCCTGAAGGACTGAAGCCGAGAATTTTCTTTCCTGCCAAACACCCCTGACTAATATATCCCAAAATATTAAAGAAAAGGTCTTGCAGCAATTAAACAGACAATGTTCTAGGGCGGCATGTGGCGCAGTGGTTAGCATTGGGACTACGGCACTGAGGACCCGGGTTTGAGTCCTGGCCCTGGGTCACTATCTGTCTGGAGTTTGCACATTCTCCCTATGTCTGCGTGGGTTTCACCCCCACAACCCAAAGATGTGCAGGTTAGGTGGATTGGCCACGCTAAATTGCCCCTTAATTGGAAAAAAAATAATTGGGTACTCTAAATTTTTATTTTTTTTAAACAGGCAATGTACTTGGTGACTGTAACAATTTTGATTTTAGGTTAACCAGTTTGAACTCAAATACTTATGGTAACTCAGGGGGGTGAGACCCACATGCCAGACCCACAATATTGACTACTTGTTTTAACATGGAGATTGTGGTAATGTGGATCTCAGACGCCACCTTTGTCCAGTTCATGTAACTGCAGTGACAACAAATTGGAGCAAGGGCACCTCGAAACAGGTCTTTAAGCCAACAGGCCCATTGAAAAATCCAAACTCTTTTGCTTCATGTGGAACTCGTATTTGCATTGCAAAAGGTTAAAGGCTGAAATTCAGATTAGAAGTGGACTAATTGTATTCAGTTCATGTTCGTCCTGTGCTGGCATCAGTTGTTACACAGTGTTGGTCCACTTTATTAACGCAAGAGCAGGGAAGCGGAGGCCTAATCTTTAATATTAGTCCATGCCGCGTCCTCTTGTGCCAATCACACTTACTGCTTCCCAATTTTAATAGCATTAGATCTTTAGACAGCAGGGGCGCCATTCTCCGCCGGCGGGAGTCTCCGTTTTGCCGGCGCCCGGGGGTTTCCCGACGGCGTGGGGCTGCCCCACAATGGGAAACCCCATTGACCAGCCGGTGTTACGGAGACTCCCGCCGGCCGGTCGGGGCAGAAATGTGGCGGGGCGGGACGGAGAATTTCGCCCCAGGTGTGGGTGATGGCAGAGGGAGACATGGGATGGAGGTGGGTCGAGAGGGTCAGGGTGTGAAGGGAAGCAGAGGAAAGAAGCATGTAAGCCCAGTTAAGTCTGATCCCTACTGCATGCCCCTGTCAGTAATCAGAATGTAACACCATGAAATCACCCCATTGCATATTACTACAGAGTTGATATGTTTCAAATGACTTCTTATGAAGGTTTAAAAAGAAACAAACAGTCTGAAGTAAATCACTTGCTTCCCTGAGTGCTTACAGATAAAAACCAGTTTGCAAGAACTGAATGTTGTAAAACGCCTACGAGTTCTGATGGAGCCCAGGAGCTTTGATTTTAATGAAAACCTCTCTATCCTACCAGCATGGCTCCTACAGGACACAGGGCATATTTTCCCCTTGAGTTAGGGTGGCTTATGACAAATCATGATGGGGAAATCGATAGACTGAAGGCAATATCTGGAGAGATATCCATATGAATCTGCGAGATAAATTATTGACTTTCGACATAGCCCTGTCTCCTTTCTCAAAGTGTTTCTATCCCATCTCACTAACAATCTGAAAGAAAATCAAATATTTTTGTTTGGGCTTCACTAATATCAGCAACTTTTACTGTCTTAATGGCATTTTTATTGATTCTACCCTTAATGGGAGCTGTATATATTTGATGTTGGTCATTTAAAGGAGATGTGAGTAATGGACTTTCTCACCCAGCATCATAAAGCAGCCCATTGTCTGACAAGCAGTGTGTGCTGAATATAAGAAGGCATTTAATCTACTGTTGGCCACACTTATCGGGAAAGAGAGAGCGAGCGAAAAATTAAAAATTAAAGGCTCTCTTCTCACACGCCTGAATCCCAAGCAGTCTGGCCATCAGCAACCAAACAGAAAGGGCATTGGTAGGATGACCTTGGCTGTGACATCATGTGCTGTTGGAAAGAAATGAAGCCATTAGATTGAGGCAGTGGAGGGTTATAAATCAAGCCATTTCCAATAAGCTGCTGTACAGGTCATCCATCATTGCCAGCAACAGCACACAGCAGACCATGGAGACATTGGAGCTACAAAAACAGAGACATAAACAATAATAATCCCAATTTGATATTTCAACCCTTCAGGAAATCCAGTTACATATTCTTTTTTTTTGTTTGTCAGAAGTGATATTTAAAGGTTGAGAAGTAATTTACGAGGAAAGTCGATGTGTAATTGCGGTCAGGAACACACCAGAGTGGGTTCATTAAATGAAGCTATCATCAGATCTGTATGATGTATAAGCCACTTTCGAATGCACTTTTTTTTAATCATCTGGTTTTTCGTGCAGTGTTTTCTCAAAGTCTTTGTTTCTCTTCTGTGGCAGGATACCTGGGCAATCACTGTGCCTCTGTTAAAAACAGCCCGTTTCCTCCGTTGTAAACCTAATATTTCTCCCCCTTTCTCAAAGACTTGCTGCCGTCTCCTTCGCACTCGAAACCAAACCTGTTGTCCTGAATCACCCCATGTTCCATTGCCCATCGGTGATCAAGGAGCATCAGACACAGCCGCTCAAAGTTTGCCCCAGCCAGCTTAAAGATGTAGCCAGGACTCCATAATCTAATCACGCTAGTCACAGACAAAACAAAGTCAAGGGCTGAAGAAATCAAATTGGGAAAATAATGCAGCATAATGTAAAAAATGTGACAGAATATTAAAGAAATTTGATTAACAAAGATTTGATTACCAAAATTAATGAGCAAGCACGAGCAAGGCTCCGTGACATCAACAATGCAGCTAGATTGCCTTGTAGCCCCCTGTAACAATGGCAGTAGAATTCCTGCCCTGAAGTAACACATATACAAAATAATTATTAGGCCCCAGGTTTTCATCCCCAGGTTGGGTGTGAGGAGTAGGAGATTACCCGTCTTGGCAGACCCAATCTTTAAGAATGGCCGCTTGCAGGTGGGATTTTCAGTTGGGGGGAGGGGGGCTGTTGCTGAAATAGGAGCAGGGGCAGGTGAACTCAGAATAAGCACAAAAGCTGTCGGCTGCAGATGAGGACCAGGTGCAAGGCTTACCTCTGTGCTCCATCACTGGGTTTAAATGAATAAAATATAATAATAAAATCAAAAACATCCCTCTGCCTTTACCCCTCGCTCTCCCATGCAGTCCCTATGCCACATCCATGCAAACAATGCCAACTAATTCCCCCCCATCCACCATCATTTGGTCTGACTCCCTCCATGCCAACACACCTAATGTTCTGAGTCAGTTCCTTGACAGCTTTGACATTTCCTGGACAGCTTTGGCCACTTTGGCACTTCCTGGCTAGCTCCTCAATGATTGCTTGACATATGTGACAGTCCCTTGACAGTTGGATAGCTCTGTAACTGGTCTTTGACAGCTGGACAGCTCTTTATCACTTTGTTTACAGATGGACAGCTCATTAACAGTTCCTTGACAGTTGGACAGGTCCAATAAGTTTGTGCATAAAAGTGCATAATCAGTTAACAATCACAAAGGGTGCCTTACCTCTCCCTAAGGGTGTCTTATCATTTCCAAATGTGATCCAGGACCCCATCCAAAGGGTTAACCTGGCTATCCAAACAAATCCACCAAGTTCAGAAATTCTACTACTTTTTCTAATCTGCACAATTCAGATTCCACATCCCTGGCCTTCGAACTCCCACTTTAGTGAGGCGGCTGGTGATTTAACCATCCAAATGCCTCCACGGCCGTGCATGAAGGCTGTGGCGACAAAATCACTGGGTGCAATTTAACTAAATGGGATCAAAGTCCCACAATTGGCGGGATTCCCATCATTACATCTCGTGAGATCGTGTTAGATCCCACGAGATGTTGCGAGCTGAGTAGATCCCACAAGCGGTGTCTCCCAGCTTCTATCGGCCACACTGCGCCACGGCAAGCTGTTTTTCGGGTGCAGCAAGATCATGAAATCGTGCTTACCGAATATATTGAAAAGGGAAATAGATAGGTTTCTGGATTCGTAAGGTGCCAAGAGGTTTTTGTGAGAGCACGGGAGTATGGCATTGAGAGAGAGGATTAGCCCTGATAATGCTGAATGGTGAGGTAGGCTCAAAGAGCTGAATGACCTATTACAGCTGCTATTTTTTATGCTTCAATCAATGCCAATGACGTCTGAGTCTTCATCTGTCTGGGCTGTAAGAACTCCCTCGTTAAACCTCTCCACCTCTCTACAGATCTCTTCCCTCCTTCCGATGCTCCTTAAAGATTGCCTCTTTGACCAAGCAAGATTGCCAGCTGCCCTAACTCTTCCTTATGTGGTCTGGTGTCAAATTGTATTTGACAATGTTTCCAGTGAAGCATCCTGGGATGTTTAATTATGATATAGGTGATAAATGTAAATTGTGATTGCATGTGTTTTACCTTAGTGATGCTAGGTTGCTTGATAGGGGGTGATCTACTGCTGGCGTTAGCCACTCACAATAACAACGACGCAGGTGCAAAATCTCGTGAGAGTCGGGAAACACAATTTTTGCTGACAAGATCGCGTTTCCCGATTTTCCAGGCCCCTCACTGATGACACAACGAGGTTACCACCCACAAAGCACAAGAACCTCATTGTAATAGATTTCAGTGTAATTAAAGAACCCCATGATCTTCCCACACTTAATATTCATTATTTTTCTTTTATAAATTTAGAGTACCCAATTCATTTTTTCCAATTAAGCAGCAATTTATCGAGACCAATCCACCTACCCTGCACATCCTTGGGTTGTGGGGGCGAAACCCACGCAAACACGGGGAGAATGTGCAAACTCCACATGGACAATGACCCAGAGCCAGGATTGAACCTGGGACCTCGGCGCCGTGAGGCAGCAATGCTAACCACTGCACCACCGTGCTGCCCCACTTAATATTCATACTGTGACATTGGTGAGGTTTATAACAGGGATACGAAGGTGTGAATCAGCCGAGAGGATCCCCCCAGGAACGCAGAGGTAAATGTAGCCCTGGGAATGGGGCGGTGGGGGAGGGGGTGGGGACATGCCCGGCAGTTCCCTGGCTCTTCCTCCTGGCACAGGTTGAAGTTGTGCTGGGGGTAGTGCCAGGGGTGAGCCCTATCATGGAGCCCCATAGGAGGGGGTTCCCCTTATGTGCATTTGGAAGAGCTAATACTTGTGGAGAGAGAGAGTTCCCCTGAGACTACGGTGCTGCCCAGATCCATGGAAGGGGGTGGGGGGGAGCCCCAATGCCTACAAAGGGGAGGGGGCGAAGGGCGAGCTTCGATGCCTGTGAAGGGGAGGGGGGGGGGAGGGGAGTGCCTCGACTCCTGCGAAGAGGGGGGGGCGATGTTTGTGTTATGTTGGGAAGGGGGAGCCCCATTGCTTGTGCTGCGGTGGTGGGGCCTAATGCTTGTGAGGAGGTTATTTGTGTCTGTGGGGGAGTGGTGAAGAGGCGGGGGGGTGGGGGGTTGCTGCTGAGGGTCATTTACTTTCCTTGCTGATCACCGCAGCCTTTAAAGATGGCATGCCGATCTCTGTAGGGCCAGCCTTGCCAGTTTTATGAGGCCCCACACTGCCAGATTGACGGGGTGAATCCCACCCACTCATGTTTTTTTTCAGAGTACCAGAAAATCTTGTCTGAAACCCTGCCTGTGCAGCTGGAGAGCTAAACACAGTTTTCAGTCAGATCCTGACACTCTAAAGGAATATGGGAAAAGTTTGAATGGATTCATCAAGAAAGGAAATGGTCCATGCTGAAGTTTACTCTGCGACCTGTGGGTAAGAGGCCCTTTCAAACCACCAGGACTTGACTGGCATTCTCTGGGCAACAGTTAAGCCCAACAGGTCCTGGCTAGGAATGTCACAATGGGGTTGAAAGTAAGATCCGATCAAGGGGATGGAGAAGGGAGGATGAGGGGCCGAGTGGTCACGCGAACAACGGCTTACAGTTTCTATGTGGAGGACAGAAGGGGTGGTCCGACTCCTCTTGGCTTCATTTCCCAGTAAGGGAAAAATATCGGCTGACTTAGCTTCTTGGTAGCAGCCTCCATTTTTAGAAAGTGCTGGTTTGGCTCCCTCAAGACCAGAGAAAACAGGGTATGTTGGGCACAGCACGATTCCACAGCCAGGTGCAATCAAATTCAGCAGAGTGATCAAAACAGACTTTTAGGCTGCCATATGCATTGGCAATGGGCATGTTTCAGAAGGACACCCAAGAGACTAACAGACACCCATACCAATTTGACATGCCATGAATAACCTGACACTTCAAACGTCTGTGATCAGAGGCCAAAGCCAGTGAAGCCAGAGCAGGTTTTGTCCCCACCTTCTGTTCCTTGTTCATTTTTCTTGATAGTTGTTAATAGATCCGGTCCTGACTGGATGAAAATGAGAAATGGTATACTAGCACAAAACGGCCACCAATTCCCCGTTTTTCTGGGGCTAGCAGGGAGGCAGCGTAGAGCACCCGGCTCTAGCTGCCGATGCGGCCTGGAGAATTGCCGGGTCCGTGGCCGTGCCGTGCTTCATGGCGGATGCCGCTCGCGGACCCGGCCCGCGAAAGAGTACCCCCCTTCGGCCGGCTTGCGCGCCCCGGCCTGCCCCATCACAGTGCCCCCAGCCCTGGATATGTCCACCCCTGCCCGCGGATCGGCCCTTCCCCGACTGTGGCAGTGCTGGACTGAGTTGGGAATTCGGCCCAGTGGAAGCAGAGAATTGCGGAGGCCCCTGTGAATATCGGGAGACGGCGAATTGCGATTTGGCGTGAAACCGGCGCCCGCCTCGATTTTGCCTTCGGAGCCGATTCTCCGCCCAATCGCATTTCCCGATTCCGGTGTCGGCCGATGGAGAATCCCGCCCTTGATACTTTATATATGTACAGAGTTACTAGTAGTTAATAAACATTTACTTTTAAACAATACAAGACTCAAAACCTCTTCATGTGACCTACCCAACTACTCACAACATCCTATAACAAGGACAAAGGTCCATTTTCAAGGCTCAATGTCCCCTGATGACTAACAGTTTCAATTAGAACCATCGAACCATAGAAAAGTTACAGCACAGAAGGAGGCCATTCAGCCCATCTTGCCAATGCCATGCCAAAGACACCCATGTGCCCTTTCTAATCCCAGATTCCTGCAACACGGCCCATAGTCCTGTAGCTTACAGCACTTAAGGTGCAGATCCAGGTACTTTTCCAAAGAGTTTAGGGTCTCTGCCTCCACCACCAACTCAGGTTGTGAATTTCAGACTCCCACTGCCCTCTGTGTAAAAAGCTTTTTCCTCATGTTCCTCTAATCCTTCTGCCACTTAGCTTGAATCAATTACCCCTGGTTTTTGAACTCTCTGCCAAGGGGAACAGGTTCCTCCTGTCTACTCTATCTATACCCCTCAAAGTTTTGTACACCTCAACCATGTCACCCCTCAGTTTTCTCTGTTCTAAGGAAACAACCCTGACCTCTCCAATTCTGGCTGTTGGCCTATTGTTGTGGGCAGCAGTCAGCTGAAACAGGCTTTAGGACCCTCACTTATATAAAGAAGGAGTCTACTGCCAAATCTAGGTTCACTGATTAAAATCGGGTGTCAGTCAGTGGAAGGTTGTGGGAACCTTTCTGATAAGGATCTTGTCTGGGGCCAGTTGTCTGGGTGAAATTTAGATGCTTTTGTTCAATTTATCAACAATGGCTGCTGAGGGCAGCTGCGTTTCCCCGCCATAAGTTTGTGACTCTCGTGATTCACTCCTCCACCTCGAATGTTCAAACCCTTCTCCCAGGATGTACCATGAACAGGTGGTACAATGATTAGCTCTTCAACTGGGCAATGGGACTGACATGGGAAGGAAGGCTGCTGGCCTAAATTGTTGAAACAAGACCCGATGCTCAATTTTACATCCTTGGGAACTCTCAGTTGGAGCTGTTGGCCCCAAAGTCAGTCACAACCAACTTACATCCACAAAACATCTCCAGGTCCAATGCAATGTTACGTGGGGGCAATCTGCACCTATGCGTCTGGTATTGCATGTTTTAGATGTGGAATAATACATATGCTTCCAGCACTTGGCTTGGTATTTATACAGGTTTACTATTGGTTTAGACAAATTAAGGTCATTTTGTTTTCCGTAGTATGTTATGTCTACTGATGAAATGTAATTCTCCACAGGTTTATGAAGCATTCTTCGGAATAAGCGCATGTTTCCTCATCCAAAGAAATGTTGTAATAAAACAGAAAATAAATAACCAATTGTGTGCTCCCCTGGATTTTATTTGCGTAAGGCTTCGCAAAAACATTGTGTTGGCGACAGGCAGTGAGTGGCAGTCTACAAATACAGATGGAACAGAAAATGCTGCAATGCCCGGGGTGGGGGTGGGGGGGAGAGAGACACCGCCTTTTCAGTGGTCAAATTCCATCCTCTGGAGCTGAGGTGGCCTCCGAGAGGCAACTGGCCCCAGTGTGATACAGGCCAGTGTGTGGGGGCCTCTACAGCTGCTTATTTTGGCCTCTGACAAGGAAATGGGGCAATTTTCGGAGCACAAACATAACACATGGCTGGAGATGAGAGAGAGGCTAAAATAATCAGATTCCCTCCAGCTGGTTTTGTTTCTACAGTAAAGGTGGAAATAGTTCCGTAAAAAAAGACACCGTTAAGCAGAGTGACCCCAGCTCAAGGACACTGCAGTAGGTGAAATTCCTCACCTAACACAAAATAGGGAGAATTCTTGTCCTTTTTCTCCCGAATCCATGGCCTGTCAGTGAAATCACGGGAAGTGATATCTTTGAGGCCTGTCGTTTTTAATCGCCTCGTTTTTTTTTTTGCGAATTCGTAATTACGGAGAATAGAACTGGCACCTTTCCACTCATTAAATATGCAAAATATACATTAAACTAAATTAAGAAAAATGCCACCTGCTGTTCATTTTCTGTGTCAGATTTTTAAAGATTTAACATAAACGTTCTTCAGCAAAGAGCTGTTTGGTCAGTTTTAGTAGGAATGGGCAGAAGCCATTTGACCCATCCAGCTTGTTCTACAAATAAATCAGATCATGGCTAACCAGAAATTTGTCTGTGCTCAGCAGGCTGCAGATTTGAAAGTGCTGCCACATGGAGTGGTTGAGGCAATTAGGAACGGTATCTTTAAGGGGAAGCTAGGTAAGTAAATGGGAGAGAAATGAACAGAAGTTAATGTTGATCACTTTTGAGGTGAGGAAGGTTGGGATGTTCATGTGGAGCACAAATGCTAATATAAACTTGATGGACAGAATGGCTTTTTCTCTGCTGAATAGTCCATGCAATTTTATGAATCCTCGCTGCTGGACCACTTGGAAATCAGCTATTAGTGTCACTAGATCTTTTACATCTGCCCAAATGGACAGATGCAGCCTTGGATTTGACATCTCATCCAGAAGACCGCACCTCTGACAATGTGATACAGCACAGTTTAGATTTTATGCTTCAGCCTCTGGAGGTGGACTTGAACTCACAGCTTTCTGACATATCAGTGAGTGTGTGCTACCCACTAAGTCTAGGCAAAGATCTGTCCCATAGCTCCTGAAGAGCACCAACCATTAAAGAGGTGTGGTTCTGTTCTTACCAACTGTTCTTTGATACAGTGCTTAAGAGACCATTTATGCTGTGTAAACTCGGACAATGAATATTAGCAGATCACTCTTGGTTGCACTGCCACCCCTCCCCCATCGCCCAAGCCCCCTCCCCCACCACACTCCCGGTAGTGAGGGGTAATGAGGCTAATTGACTGTTCTTGTATCTTCCAATGTTCGGACTGTGATCAACTAATTTACCAGTGTCCAGGGATTGAATCAAGAACCTTGCTTCTCTGGATGTCCCTGCCCCACACTGACAAGATGCAATGTTCACTTGTTTGCCCATTTATTATATTATAGGGAAAATCTTTGTAAAAGTCAAGAAATCCTGATAATATCTCCAAATGAACCACACTTGCTAACAGCACTGACAATGCGCCTGAACCTCTCTGTGTCTACGTGAGAGCTCAATTGATTTTTCAAGGGCAAAGATTTTACTCAAAAGTTTTCTGAAATGTATTAATAGCTGCATCTCTTGTAAATTGAGCATTTAGATTCTCGAGCTTGCAAAGGCACCAGGAGGAAACAAGTCTCCTAGAATCAGTGAGCACATCATTTTTCAATTTAGGAAATGTCAGTAAGCATCTTGTAATTTGTAAACCAAATAAAGCTTTTGAGGAACACTACACTAGCATTCTAGCATGTTTTAAAGCCATTTGAGGTTTCCTTAAACTGCAAGGTGAAATGTCAAATAGCTGGTTCTGATCGCAGATGTTATTGACAAAAAATAATTCAATTCTAATTTCAGTTGGGTTCAGCTTTTAATAAATATTTCAGGCCTAAGTGTGTTATGATATGCAGACATGCAGATAATGATATACAGACAGGCACAGACAGGCAGCTAATGAACACAGAGAACAGGACATGACCAATGAGCAGGCAGGACACTCAGGGGGGGTATCTCACTATAAAAGGCACGAGGCACTCACACTCCGCCTCTTTCCACTGATGAACATCTACAGAGTGAGTCAGGGTGTATGTACAGTATCACACCTCCAGCACATGGCTAAGAGCTAGTCTGATTCAGTCAGACAGAGTGACCACACTTAGGTTAGCAGAGAGTCGAACTCACAGAGAACTGTGCTAACTGTGCTACTGGTTCAATAAATCAGATTGAACTAACTTCAAGGTCTGGAGCATCTTTTGGTCAAAGCTGCATCCAGTTATCCCAGAGTACATAACACAACAAAGTGTTTTGCCCTGCCCAAAATATCACAACAGTTAATGCCACTCAGCAATAAAGGATGGTTTTAGTGATGAGTAGTTCCATTCTGGCAAAAAGAGGTGACGTTACAGTATATTAGGAAGTAAAAATTAAAAGTTCTGCACAGTCGTTAGTAACGCATTCAAGGTGTGCGTCTGCCCTTAATGAAAAGATGTAACACATCGAGCGGACCACAAAGAATTAGTGGTGTTAAAACGTCAGGTAAAATCACAAAACCAGGGTAAGGTCCCAATTACAATCAGTTCGGCAATTGCACAGGTGAAGCCAAGGAGTGGTTCATACTCCAGGTAGCCTTGTCTGATGATTTCACTTTTCTATTCTCTTTGTGTTTTACAGTATTTTCTGAATGAGGTAACATGCTGAGATATAACACACTGAAGAGAGGATAATGACAAAATAACTGTAATTTTCAGACTGGTAAGCATTACAAGGAGAAGGCAGGACTTGCAATTAAGGCTTGCTGCATATTGTGACTGCAACCTGCAACAGTTTAATCAGATTCCTCCTTAAATTCAGATTTAATCTGATGATTAGAATTTGAATTCTGTTTGATTACAAAATCAAATTGAATCCGTCCAATCAGATGAGGGGTTATCAGATAAAATTGTTACAAGGTATAATGCAACATAGGGCAGGATTTTACACCAACCAACACCCTACCACTCCCCACCCACCCCAACAAACTCCTATTGCTAACCCACCTGACTGTGAAATTCAGCCCAGAGGTCTCCTTTCTTGCTAGCAGAGGATCAATACATAGATACAACCATTTTTATAAGTTTAATATTGCAACATATTTTGATGATTTATTTTATACATTGAACATTCTGTGTCCAATATTATGAAGATAACTGGACATCTACTCCTCCATGTGATCATAAGTCCTACCAGATGAATACAATAAGACATTGGATGAATCACTTTAATTTTACTAAGGACATATTCCAACTACTAGCTTTTGCATTTTAATTACGATCAATAAAGTTCATTTTTTTTAAACACTGGGAAACCTAGTTCACCTCTTAAAAAATTTACGAAATAATTTCTGCATTAGTATGTAATGTGTAGAAAATATAAATAGCACAAAGAATTTAATACATGTTGACAAAGCAGACATGGCACAGTGGGCATGTAAATATGTAGACAATGGCACAGTGGGTAAGTGTGTGGCAAAATGGGTTAAGCCACGCATATTGATCAGGAAGGTCAGGTCAAAGTCAGGGTTAGGATGAGTTTTCTGGTCTCGGTTGGGGAATAGTGAGATGGCCCATAATCATCAATATTCCAGGGTAATGATGGGGAAAAAGGAAAGGTTCAACCAGGGTTTTTATATACGATCGTTCGCCAGTTACCTCCTTGAATGGTGCAGTGGAGCACAACTACTACTAGCCCTCTCAAGGTTAGACAACCTGGCAACACTCATTGGTTGTGCACACACATCAAAAGCAAGAGCATGGAGCAATTGTCAGTGAGTCCCCAGCTGACGATGACAGCGTCTCTCATCATCATCAAAGAAAGGAAGAACTTACATTTCTGTAGCACCGTTCACAGCCTTGGGACACCTCAGAGTGCAACAGCCAATGAAGAACTTTTGAAGTGTAGTCATTTTGTGATATAGGAAACATGGCAGCCAGTTTTCACACAGGAAGTTCCCACACACAACAATATGATAATGACCAGATGATCTGATTTTCAACGTTTATCGAAGGGTAAATATTGGCCTCGGGACACGGGAGAGAATTTCTCTACTCTTCCTTTGTGTCCAGCTAAGAGGGTAGGTGGGATCTTGATTTAATGTCTCACCCAATAGGCAACATCTCTGACACTGGAAGTGTCAAACCCAGATCTCCAAGAAAGGAGAAGACAAAACTGGGAGAATGAAAGGGTAAATTCCAGCTCCTGCAAAGAGTTTTCTGTGATATCTTGAGAATTCGCTCGAAGATGAATAAGGGGTTTGCCTGAATTCTTAATGTGTCTTCACTGAATGGAGAATCCCGGCACAGAATCAAGGAGGAGAAAAGTGAAAGCTGTAGTTTGAAAGTAGGATGTGTTGGAATGATTACGACAGTAATTTATTGTTGGTTAATGAACAGCTTTAGACCCTAATGATCTCGTGCAGAATTACAAATTAAAGAGGCAGCAACATATAGTTAGTCAACAATAAAATGAAAAAGGTGAAATCAGTCAGTTGAATGCAGTAAACACCCCCTTCCCAACAGAACTTTGAGGCCACTTTTGCTTCTGTTCCTTAGTTCACAGTCAATGAGAAACATAACTGCATAAAACGTAATTCTCATCATGAATGCGATATGCCGTAGATCGTGGTGTATAAATCAACCTGGCATATAAGATATTCCCAAATGTTAGGATCCAACATGTACATTTAAGCCTATGCTCAGCATATAAGTCGACCACTCCATTTGTTAGTTAATAAATATATGTTTAGGGTTATATTCACATTAGGAACTGACCGCAATGTTTCAGTTCAAATTTGCATGTTTAGGGTTATATTTGCTTTATAAGTCAGTACATGGAATCAAGCAGGTAATACAGGCCTGTTGCCAAGAAGATGTGCAGGAGTTTAAGACACACTCACACCGAACAGACCATGCCTGGCAACTGATTAACAAAAATGGGTCCTCTGGCATAAAGAACAAAGTAGAAAACTAAAAGTCAACGCTTGGTTTCATCACAAATTGGGGGATATTATTAATGTTCAAGCTATCGTCATGGCCGGAATTCTCCGGTCGGGAATTCTCTTTCCCGGCCAGCAGTGCATCCCCGTCCATGGGTTTCTGGGCGACATGGAGTGTTTTCAATGACAAACTGGGGGAGTAGAGAATCCGTTCACCAGCGAGCAGCAAGCTGCCTAGAAACACTCAGCTGGGGGAACTGAGGATCCAGCCCCATATCATTCAAGATAATGTGGAATATCCAATTTGGTGGATGGAGAGGAAGACAATTTGCTGCGGAGAGAATGATTCGGAAAGTGAAATTGCCAAATCTGAACCAGAGTGGGATCCTTACAATGGTATCAGAGCCAAATTGATTCAGGATGAACTTGATGAACTCATTGTGTCGAGTTGTGTAGACAATTATGACTTTTAAAACATTGTTCAAACTATCCTAGTAGAATTATTTCACTTAATGAAACTTAACAGATTGATTTAATTTGAATTAGCGTGTTTTTTTTCACATTTCAAAATGGTGTTCATCCACTGGCAGTTCATATTTTATACTTAACGTCTAGGCCGACCCCTGTTTTTGGAGGAACATTTTGAGGCTTCAAGGTCAACTTATACTCCACAATCTACAACATGATTTTAATTACTGTAAAACACTGATCAAATCACCCAGTTTGTCCTAAGCTCTCCTGCACTGGTAAAAATGTTCAACTACCTCCATCATAATTTTAGAGTGAGATGGTTAAGTTAACACCAATTCTAAGGGTGATTCTGCAGTTGATATTCACTGAGTTGTGCCTGCCCAAACTCATTGCAGGCAAAGTCTTTGTGGCCACTGAAGAAATTAGACTTTTAGCATCATCCGTTTGAGTTGGATTCGCTCGAAGTCGATTAGACTTTGCATTGAATGTTCAATATCTGTGCTCCAAAATAACTTGCAATGATTCTCTTATGTGGCAAACTGCAATTCTTGGTAGTGTGGTCATTGGGAGCAAGCAATAGAGGGGAAGAAACCTCTCCACACTGGAAGTATGCCTGAGAAAATGAGTCATCCAAGCACATTCTCTCTCTGGACCAAACTTGGAAGTGGGGAACACTTAACTTAAAAGAGATGGTAAAATAGTGGCCATGGGTCGTGGGTGGCTCGGTGGCACAGTGGTTAGCACTGATAGGACAGGGGAGTCAGCCTAGGTAGGATTGTCTTTCAGGGGACTGGTGCAGATTTGATGGGCCAAATGGCACTGCAGGGATTCTGTAGCAAATACATTCTAATTCAGCAAATGAGTTCAATTCTAATGCACCCTGTGTCAGAGGTAGTAATTTTGTCTCTGGGGTCCAAGGTTGTGGGTTTCAGTCCCATTACAGGACTTGCGAAAATAAATCAATTTCAGTAATGAGGGAGGCGCCACCTTTAATGAGGCGTCAAACCGAGGCCCTTTCGGCCTCCTCAGGTGGACGTGAACGACCCCGTGGGCTGTTTTGAAGAAGAGCAGGTGAGTTCCCTCTAGCGCCCTGGTCAATATTTATCCTTTGATCAACATCAGAAAAAACAGGTTATCTGGCCATTTGTCAAATTTCTGTTTATGGGATATTGCTGTGCACAAATTGGCTGCTGCATTTTCTGCATGACGTCTCCGGATCCCTAACATATAACAACAAATCGTCATTTACCATTATGATGTTTAGTTCCTTCAGATTTCAATGACTGTTGAAGATTTTTGAAATAATGTTTTTGGATTTTTTCATTTTTTTTAATAAGCAGGGATTTGAAAATTGGAGTTCCAATATTACCAGTAACAGTTATTTGTGCGTGATTGTGTATTTTATTTTTGGTCTTACAAATAAAGGAACTCTTGAACAAACTGTAAACTAGTCTCTTTGATTATTTGCAGCAATAAATCAATAGTCCAGATGTAATCTTAGGTGTCTAGAATGCATGGGAGAGATTTTGAAGCATAATGCCTTCAGTTGTCTCTTGTCATCCAGACATGAGCAACATCAGAAAAAGGCTTGTGTGAAACTGATAAGAATTGTTCAAAAGTGGCTCATAAATCATTGGCGAAAAAGACCATTTTGCTGATTTCAGACACGAGTGTGTGGGGGGTGGGGGCGGCTGATAGGTACACAATTTACTTCTTATCGCATTTAGCGGAATATGCTTGCTATAATAAAAAGAAGTCTGATTTTCACAGATTAAAGATACTTTTTCCCCATGTTGCTATGGCACACCCAGCCCGCACATATGGAGGTGCAAAACTCGAGCAATGCAGGGGAAAAGAGAATTGAGCAATCAAACATTAAAAAGCGAGCTATTAAAAAAAAATCTTTCAGCTTTAATTTATGCTGTAGTTTAATTCATTTTCACCCATTGGAATATATTGACAGATAAAATCTTTCTCATTCTAAAGGAGTGTTCTTTGCAAAAGGAAAATGAAACAAATTCATAAATGCCTGAAAGACATCTCATTGCACCATTTGTTTTTTGGAAAGTGGGGGAAGGTGGGGGGGGGGGGGGGGGGGAGCGGGGGAATGATATCACCTATCTTTATCAGAAAAAAATTCAACTGTGATGAAGCTTGCAGCCTGCCATTTGTTTAAAGTTCCAGTCCGAGCCCTGGGAAGGAATGTGGAGAAGTGCTTTCTCTCAATCCCAGGCCGCATTTTTCATGTAAAACATTTTACAGCTTGTCTCATTACAGCGTTTGTAAAAACACTGCCTGAAAGCAATGGTGCATAAATGAATTATTTAAGATTTGCAGCGAATAACCGCGAGGCTGTGTGCGCATTCTTAATGTACACTAAGTGAACCCAAGGAGGCAAATCATGGCAGACAAGGGTTATAATGTAAACTAAGTTTTATTAGCCACGGAAAGCCACAGCTATAACATTTATTAAGTAAGAAGGCAGTATGCAAAGGTCCAGAGCTACACCCCTTTGCAGAGATAAAGCGAGATCAGCATTTGACACAATGATTTTTTTTTTTGCCAAATTTATACCGGCTTTTAAGAATTGCCGCCAGGTATAGCAATTAATATGGTGCACCATTATTAATAAATCTTTGACTAATTTCTCCTTTTAATATTTTTTATTTCAAGAATTGTTTCAATGAATTTGCTATAAATAATCCTGAGAGACGAGATGGTGGCATTTACCACGGTTAAAAAGACCATCACACCCAAACTGCCGCACATTATTTACAGTACGAGCAGCTGCGTCACTCTCAACACTGAGAAATGCAGTCCATGAATATTTAAGAAATAATAGATTTGCTCTAGTCACGATTATCCCCGTTACCATCAAATTTTATTCACTGCCAACATTAACCTTTATTGCGAGTCCGTTACCGTTAGGTTCCAGTGAAAGTAAAGTATATATATCTTTTAAAATGGTTCACCACAGTGCAGAAAGTATCTGTGGCGAGGTAACGCAGCATTGAGGCTTCCAGGAGTTTGAGAATAAAAGGCCTCAGGATCCCAGAGGGTAGAATCGTTCAGAAATGTGACAAAGAATCCAGCCAGCCTGATATTGGTGTATTTTTCTCCCTGAGAATATGATTGGATGATAGTTTATCCTCTCAGTTCAGGAGCTCATCATTCAACTATTTAGTTCCGACCAACAGTATTAGTTGTGGTTCATATCCCCCACTTTGAATAAGATTCGATCATTCTGTATTGGGAAGAAGTGTTTGAATGTCCTGGTGCAGGGTGACAGGTTGATCATTTGCTTCTGTATTGTTTGGCCATCCCGCTTATCAGTGAGAACACTGGGTGAAGGGTGATAGGACCGTGCACAGTACTGAAGACAGCAGAAGAGAAGAAGAAATTAATCAAGCTGCAGCGATTGGTGACATTAACCTTTGATTTTGTGATTGGTAAAAGAGAGGGAGCCAAGGAGGTATTGAACATAGATTTTACTTACGTATGTAATAACATTTAAAATTATCAGCCACATTTTTTAAGAGGAGGAACAATCATGGAATGCCTGCAGTGCAGAAGAAGGCCATTCGGCCTATCGAGTCTGCATCGACCCTCTGAAAGAGCAGCCTACCCACGCCCACTCCCCCACCCTACCCCCGTAACCCCACCTTTGCACACTAAGGAACACTTTATCATGGCCAATCCACCTAACTTGTACATCTTTGGACTGTGGGAGGAAACCGGAGCACCCAGAGGAAAGCCACGCAGACACGAGGAGAACCTCAACACTCCACACAGTCACCCAAGGCCGGAATTGAACGCGGGTCCCTGGCGCTGTGAGGCACCATTGCTAACCACTGTGCCACCGTACGTGAAGAGTCAATATAAACTGAATGGTTTAATTTTAAAAGGAGTGCTGGAACAAAGAAACCTGAGAGTTCACATACACTATTCATTGAGGAGAAGTGGACAAACATTTTTAAAAAGCATTTGAGATCCCAGGCTTTATAAGTAAGAGTGTAAAAGCAAGAAGGTTGTGCTAAAACTTTATAAATTACTCCTTGGGCCTCAACCCAAGTACTGCATCTAATTCTGGGAACCGTCTTTTAAGAAGGAAGTCTAAGCCTTGGAAGAGAGTGCAGGGAAGATTAACTGGAATGGTCGCAGGGATGAAGCGCATCAGTTAATGTGGAGAGACTGGAGAAGCTGGGATTCTTCTCCTTACAGCAGAGAAATAGGTGAACTTTACTGGAGCTGTTCAAAATTATGAAGGTTTTGATAAAGTAAAGTATGGAAAAATGGTTTCCAGTGGCAGGCGGTTCAATAATTGGAAGTCGAAGATTTAAGATAATTGGCAAACGAGCCAGAGGAGGAGATGAGGAGATTTATTTTTAAACGTGGTGAATTATGTAATGTGGAATATTCTGCTTGAACGGGTAGATTCAACAGTAACTTCCAAAAGGGAATTTTATATAACGTACATACTGGAGGATGAAAAATTGGCAGGTCTATGTGGAAAAATTGGATAGCTCTTCCAGCGTAGGCATGATGGGCTGAATGGCCTCACTTTCCCTTTAGGATCTTATGAGGGAAACTTAAATATAGGAGAACAAATGGGATTGGGCAAGGGAGGGAGTTAAATTGGAAAACCTCTGAGTGTGTTGAGGCTCCAAATCACCAAAATCTGAGTTTTACAGGGGAGTGCAATCAATCTGCTCTCAGGAGGCAAACTGGTATTTTAAGTATGTTAATGAGGCTGCCAGCCCTGACGTACCCTTGGTGCAGCTTTTACAGTGGCTGGTTGGGGTTCCCAGACCTCGGCCAACCCTGCAGCCAAAGTAAGGTGAGGAGTAAGGCTTCATGGAGTAGGACAGTGCCTTTCCAGCACTGATTATGGACCAGCAGGAGTAGGAGAGCTTCCCTCTTATCTCCTAACCTCCCTAACATTAGACTGCCCGGTCCTTAGGCATAAACTCCTGGAATCAGGGTTTGATGGCCTCTTCCCCCGCTGGATCACATGCCCCTAATCTGGGCATGTCATTCAGGACCTGTGGGAGGAAACCGGAACATCAGGAGGAAATCCACGCATACACGGGAAGAACGTGCAGACTCCGCACAGACAGTGAGCCAAGCGGGAATCAAACCTGGTGTCATAATATACACCAGTATGTCATGGTGCAGACACACACTGATGGGCACACAGTGGGACCAATCAACACACACAACACCGCAGCCAATCACCAGTTAGAGCACATGCACTATAAAGACAGGGGGCATCAGAGTTCCCACTCATTTGAGCTGCAGCTAGCTAGGAGGACAGAGCTCACAGCCTGCAGCACAGACATTCACCATGTGCTGAGTGCATCGACTGGTTAGGACAAGGCAAAGGTCTTTAGTTAAAGCTAGTATCGTGTTAACCCTGAACATCAACTTATAATATCTTTGTCAATCTCTTCTTACCTCCGATGTATCACTGGCTTTCCATTTTGTC
Source organism: Scyliorhinus torazame (assembly GCF_047496885.1). Classification (NCBI taxonomy): domain Eukaryota; kingdom Metazoa; phylum Chordata; class Chondrichthyes; order Carcharhiniformes; family Scyliorhinidae; genus Scyliorhinus; species Scyliorhinus torazame. Next base: position 284,019,722 of record NC_092707.1, on the reverse strand, counting down.
TCACTGCCTCTCCAAGTATATAATTCATCACATTTCTATCCCTGTTCAATTCTGTAGAAGTGTCATGTGGATTTGAAATGTTATCTCTGTTTGTCTCTCCACAGACGCTGCCAGACCTACTGAGTTCATCCAGCATTTTCTGTTTTTATTTCAGATTTCCAGCAACCGCAGTATTTTGCTTTTATTATAATGGGCTAAGGCTCACAGGATTGTCATACACAATCAGCAGATGGGACACCAGCACTGAATTTCAGCCAGTCACTTTAAACTCACCATGTCGTGTAAGATCCTGTGCAAACGGCATCTTGATCCATCACTGGGGAAGCTCAGCGCACACAACGTACATGCATGCTTCTGAACTGCTCTTACATCCGTGCTCACAGGTAATCTGGCTTTATCCAGGATTAGATCTCCCACACAACAGATGGAAGAGAGCGAAGACCAGAGTGGGTAACCCTTAGCTGAGGGCACTTTCCTCCCATGAGGAGCAGACGGCAGAGCTTACTGGAGAGGAGCGAGATTGTTCCAGTTGGATTTACACTCGGACTCGCACACTATCACTCTATCCAAGGGTGCATATCAGCGGTGGCTAGGCGAGAGGGGAGCGGGGAACCTAAATTTCCCTTCAGGTGCCCCTTCTCAGGGAGGGGCTCTTAGGCACCGAAAGGGAAGAGGAACACCAACTTATATATTCTCAGGGCGTCTGCTCAGGACACTGCAAGGGTGTCCAGCTGTTTCAAATCTCCCCTGCCTGGGACATGTTGTTAACTTTCTCCTTGGTTCAATTGCTCTGTTTTATTACCTTTGCTCTCGAGTCGCCAGGTATCTTTATGATACCGCCACGAGGTTCAAGTCCGAGTAATGATCAATAACCCAATACACCGATTAGTAAGATTCAAATCAAAGCACATTTATTATACACAGTAATCGCTACTCATGCACAAATTCTACGTCTAAGCTACTTCTACAACTAACAGGCCTATACTTAACTTCGGTCTGGTCCACCAGGTCAGGGGAAAAAATGGCCTTTCGTTCGGGTTCTGAGTCTGCGGGATTCGAAGTTGGTACGGATTGGTAGCTAGGAGCGCCTATCTCGTAGCGAGCGTTGAATTAAGACTTACTTTGTTCGGGGGTCACTGCACCGGTCACGGTCAATGTTGGTTCATGTTGCTGGGTGACCCAGGCAGGACGCAGAGGTGAAGAGAGCAATTTGAACTTGCGGCTTAACTCTTATAGTCCCCAGGGGCTTCCCGCCTTTCGGGGGGAACCCTGTACCTGGTCCCAAGTGATTGGACTTTGTCCCAATCGCTTGGTTCAATTTCTCCAATACTGGAGCGGTTCCCTGATCGATGGGCGGTCTTGAGGTGCTCGTTCACCTCCTTTGTGTTGGCTCCTGCTGGCGCCGAGGAGTCTGGCTTTGCTTTGTGTATCCAAAATGTTACTTATTGTTCCCGGGGATTGCTAATCAGTATGCAGATGGCTGCTATATTGTTATGCTGATGGTCGCTGGTATCGATGTTGTCTGGCCTTTGCAGAGGTAAATACACAGCAAACCTGCAGCTGCTGGTTTCTGTCTATGTTGGCTGACTTTCCCATCAGCCTTTGCCGTTCGCCATTTTAGATCGATCGGGAATTGGCCAATTTAGGTGGCTACAGACACTATGAACTCCAGTTGGTCAGGCTGAGGAGCCCCAGAGCAGGAAACCTTTAGCAGGTCCAAACCCTCCAAGCCTTTGGCCATCTGAGGACACCCGCCAAATTAATTTCGGATAACAGGGCGTAGCAGTTCCCATGCTGCTGCCTCCTCCACTGCAGATGTTGGGACTGCACCTTGAGGTAGTGATGAAGTTAGAAAAATTAAGACGTTTTGGGAGCACGTTGGCGGCAAGAGTGTTCATTCACTGTATATATGTATTTCGCATTCATCCCTCTCCCAGTCTCAGGTACTGAATGACTAATCAATATGATACATGGCCCATGTTCATTCAGGGTACTAAATGAGCACCTCAGCCCAATTGTCTCCCATTTTGTCCCTCTGTTCCATAAAATCTCACTTAATCTCAACACAGTGAATTGCTTTTAGTTCCACATCAGTGACATGAACAAAGGAATTTCCTATGTGACAATACACATGTGATTCTTGCATCTCATTATCTGGCTCATAAGAATTGATCAGTAAAGTTAGTAATTATCCTGATTCTATCGCATTGAAGTCTGTAGTTTGTGGAGGTTACCAGAATTTGTCACAACCAATGCTCGAGTCTTTTCTCCCAAGTGCACTCTGCAATGGCATTTATTTTATAAATTTGTGTTTTAGGGGAAAGTAGTATTCATCAGTTTTTGTTTCCACTTTTAAGGCTGAAGGTTATTCCTTTATTGGTTCCCACTCTCTCCATGCATCATGCACAACCCTATCGGAGCATTGGAAGAATCCGCAGGCAGATTCAAAAGTTCAGTGTTGCGGTAACCTTCAAAGCAACCAGCATTGGATGCTCTCCAAGACCATGCAGCGTGAGTTCCTCATAGAGAATGTGACAAATATGAACTACCACACTCTGAGGCAAGCAGAGGTGCCTGCAGCACTGTGTACCAGCTGCGTCTTCTGTAGACTTTTGGTTGTGACAAACATCTTTGAGGATTTGGCCCCTCTTAGTCAGCATTGGGTTCTTTCTGGGGCATCCTGGCTCTTACTTCTCAATCAGCCAGGAACTGCTGTACTGAATCCTCCCACAAGCTCAGACGCCATTCCCCAATTGATTTTTGCGAGCTTGTTCTTCGAGCTGCATCATTGTTTTGTTTTTATTTTATGAAAAAAATTTTTTTTTTTTAAATTTAGAGTACCCAATTCATTTTTTTCAATTAAGGGGCAATTTAGCGTGGCCAATCCACCTAGCCTGCACATCTTTGGATTGTGGGGACGAAACCCACGCAAACACAAGGGGAATGTGCAAACTCCACATGGACAGTGACCCAGAGCCGGGATCGAACCTGGGACCTCGGCGCCGTGAGGCCGCAGGGCTAACCCACTGCGACACCATGCTGCCCGAGCTGTATCATTGTTAGGTGAGACTGAAAATGGTGCTGCTGACCTTCAAACAGGACACCAGCTTCCAATCTCTCCTTATCAACTACCAAGTTCTTCTTATCTTCAACCATACTCATTCCTCTTCCTCCTATCACTATTCAGCCTCCCCTTGTTACCCTTGAACCTATAATTTTCCATGTGGATATTCTGGTTCTCCTCCGCACTCTTTAAAGTTGTTGCCCCCATGTCCTTTGTCGACCCGACCCCTTCCCAACTGTACCCTCACTTTTTGGGACCTCCACCATATCCCTCCCATGAGATCATCCAATAGCGACCCCCCCTCCCTCCGCCCCCCTCCCCATGACTTTCTGGCTACAAATTTACAGGATCCAAATGCCTCCTCTGAACATTTCTGTGCCCTCTCTCTGCCTCACAATACAATGACTCAAACCCCCAGGACCAAATTCTTTAGGTGACTGACCGCACCCTGCACACCACACTGTGCATGAGCAAGAGAGACCTTCACCACCCCAAGATTGGTATCAAGTCGTGCAGAGCCCTCTAACATAGCCAGTTGAGTCACAGGGCCGCCTCTTCAATATGTCCTGACAGCGTGGCCTCAGCCCCAGGACAGTCACTGACTCCTCCTTGGACAGTTTAACAATCTTGGGCCAGGACAATCTTGCAATATTCCATTCTGTTTGTAGCCCACCCCCTGGTCTTACCTCTGTCTCCCCCTTTCACTCGGGTGCACCACACACACACACACATACACCCGCCAATCCTGCTTCTGTCTCCCCCTCCCTTTCTGTGTTTCACAGACCATCAACTACCCAAGTCCAGCTTCTGTTTTCCCCCTCCCCTCTTGTGTCCCACCCCAACACCCCAATCCTGCCTCCATTTCCCCCTTCCCAAATCAGCGGGAAGTTCAACCCACCTTTACCCTGCCATCAAAATTGGGAGTACCAAATTCCAAAGCGATTTCCTGCCACTTTTTCCATCAAGCCAAGTTTAGCGGCCTGTCCACCCCAATTCCCGCTGCAGGCAGAAGCAGAAAATTCCACCTTTCAGCATACAGGAACTCTGCACATCCATATACTCCCACCCCGCATCCCACCTCTGAAACCTGCCCAGTGTAAAAGCAGATGGTTCTATGCTCTTTCGCATTATTTACAAGTAACAAACAAAGCACCAGCTACATATATTCATTGAAGCCATTTGGCCGAAGCAGCCTGTATCAAACCTCCATGTGAGGAGCCAATTTCTAATCCAACATGTTTTACAATGTGAGGAGGGTAATCACATGTATCAGATTCATTAAATGTACTGAAATCTCAGCAACCGGTTTAAAACAAATAACCTGCTCATGATTGATTTCTGCAATGAGTTAAACAATCATAACTAAACATGTATGATCAAAACTGCATCTACCAAAGGGGTCATTTAACACCTCACGGCTGTGGTGAAGTACAACACTGGGGAGAAAACAAAATGAATACTCATGTCATTACAATTAACATCCCTTCTCCACATTATTATCAATATTCCCATTTGGTGGCTTTACACCTAATAAGGCTTGTTAATTAAACACAACCATTAACAAAGCTTCTATTAAAACAATTCATCTATGGCTCTGTGTAAGCATCTTGCTTCCTGCGACTGGTTAAGGCTTCACTCTGATCGATCAGAGCCGTGCAGTAGAGGCGGGCTCATAGCAGAATATCATGTAACTTTGAGGTTCACTACATTAGGCTATGATGGATAACCTGTCCCCTTGTCAGTATTTTGAATCAGTCAGCAGATATAGTATTTCTATATTGTGAAGAAGCTATCTGCCATGATAATTAACACACTTGTCAAGGTTATGTACTTAAGAGGAAATTCACAGTCAATTATAGATGGTCAGATATGTCAACTGCAATTGGTTAAATACCACTCTGATATCAAGAATAAGCTCATAAGACTTCTTTCAATACACAAAAGAAACACTGCCTCATTGTGCCAGCAAAGGATTATTTTATCATGAGTTCCACCCATCAGGATCAGTTGGACATTTGATTTTCACCAGTGCTGGTTCACTGATGTAGGTCGAAATCTTCCGTCCTCACTCGTGGCTGCGATTTTCCGCTTCTGCTGAGAACGAATGGGGTTTTGGCTGGAACGCCAAATTCTCTGTTCTCACTCGCAACGGGTCCCACCACAGATGAGACCAGAGAAGCCCGCCTGTACTGCACACAGATTAGGCTACTGACCAGGAGATTCAGGTTTCGAAACCCCCAGTCTTCAGATGGGCTCCGTTACAGGGCTGGAGTTTAGAGAAGGGAAGGTTGAGGGGGGATTTGACTGAGGGGCAGAATCATGAGGGGTCTGGGCAGTTCAGGAGAAACTGCTCCCATTGGCAAGACGATCATAAACCAGAGGTCACTGATTTAAGATGATTGGCAAAAGTGTCAAAGGTGACACAAGGAAAACTTCAATCACGGCTTTCAAAACGGAATTGGATCAGTATCCGGAGAGGAATAAAGGCAGTGCTTTTTTACCCAGCTCTACAACACTAGAATTTAGTTCTAGCACCAGCAACTCTTCCCCCCTCCCCAACCCCCCCTTCATAAACCTTTTCTCTAGTGGCAAGGGGAGATTTCACCATGTTTCCTTTTTTTTGTTCATTCATTCTGGGAATGTGGGCTTCACTGGCTTGGCCAGCATCTATTGCTCATCCCTAGTTACCCTTGAGAAGGTGGGTGATGAGCCACCTTCTTGAACCAATGCGGTTCATGTGGTGTAGATACACCCACAGTGCTGTTTGCGAGGGAGTTCCAGGATTCTGACCCAGTGATAATTGAGGAATGGCGTAATATTTCAAAGTCAGAATGGTGAAAGGCTTGGTGTGGAACCTCCAGGCATTCGTGTTCCCAGGTAGCTGCTGCCCTTGTCCTTCTAAAAGAGATAGCTGAGGAGATTGTGGCGGCATTGGTGATAATATTTCAGGAATCACTGGAGGCAGGGAGGGTCCCAGAGTACTGGAAAGTGGCTAATGTAATACTGCTGTTTAAGAAGGGAGGGAGGCAGAAGATGGGAAATTATAGGCCAGTTAGCCTGACTTCAATCATTGGTAAGATTTTAGAGTCCATTATTAAAGATGAGATCGCAGAGTACTTGCAAGTGCATGATAAAATAGGAGTGAGTTAACACGGCTTTGTCAAGGGGAGGTCATGTCTGACAAATCTGTTAGAGCTCTTTGAGGAAGTAACAAGGCAGTTAGACAAAGGAGAACCAGTGGACGTGATTTACTTAGATTTCCAGAAGGCCTTTGACAAGGTGCCGCATTGGAGACTGTTAAAAAAGTTAGAGGATTGGCTGACTGGCAGGAAGCAGAGAGTGGGGATAAAGGGGTCTTTTTCAGGATGGCAGACGGTAACTAGTGGTGTGCCTCAGGGGTCTGTGCTGTGACCACAACTTTTCACAATATACATTAATGATGTGGAAGAAGGAACTGAAGGCACTGTTGGTAAGTTTGCAGATGATACAAAGATCTGTAGAGGGACAGGTAGTATTGAGGAAGCAGGTGGGCTGCAGAAGGAGAATGGGCAAAGAAGTGGCAGATGAAATACAATGTGGAAAAGTGTGAGGTTATGCACTTTGGAAGGATAAATGAAGGCATAGTCTATTTTCTGAATGGGGAAATGCTAAGGAAACCCTAAGCATCCTTGGGAGTCCTTGTTCATGATTCTCTTAAGGTTAATGTGCAGGTTCAGTCGGCAGTTAAGAAGGCAAATGCAATGTTAGCATTCTTGTCGAGCGGGCTAGAATACAAGACCAGGGATATACTCTGAGGCTACCGAAGGCTCTGATCAGACCCCATTTGGAGTATTGTGAGCAGTTTTGAACCCCATATCTAAGGAAGGATGTGCTGGCCTTGGAAAGGGTCCAGAGGAGGTTCACAAGAGTGATCCCTGGAATGAAGAGCTTCATAGATTATCATAGATTATCATAGAGAGGACTTCCGGGTTGCGGCGATGCGGAGCTAAGCCGCGCGATTCGGCAGCTCCCACGAAAACGGACTTTTGGGCCCGCTAACGGAGCCCCAACGGCATTTTTTTAAAAAACCAACCCGTGGGGAAGGAAGGAGAAAGTCCCCTACAGACCTGCATGGATCGGACCCGCAGCGAAACGGCAAAAAAAGCAACCCTGGAGCAGCGGGAGAAGGAAGAAGAAAAAGAAGGGAAAAACAAAATGGCGGCGCCCACGGACAGAGAGGAGATGAAAGAGTTCATCAAGTGCTGCTTCGAGGAGCTGCGTAAGGAGATGGTGGCGCCTATACTGGCAATGGTTGAAAGACTTGGAACAACCCAGAGAGCCCAAGAGGTGAAGATCCAGGAGATCCAGGAAAAAGTGAGAACGACGACGAACTCGTGGGCCTGGCGGAGAGAGTGGAGCGGCACGAGGCGCTGCACAAGACGTGGGCGGGAAGACTCGAAGACCTGGAGAACAGGTCAAGGAGAAACAACTTGAGGATCCTGGGTCTCCCAGAAGGAGTGGAGGGGGCTGATGCCGCGGCATATGCGGGCACAATGATCGGGACGCTGATGGGTGCAGAGGCCCCCCCGGGATTGCTGGAGCTGGATGGGGCGCACCGAGTGCTAGCGAGGAAGCCCAAGGCAAAAGAGCCGCCAAGGGCGATGGTGGTGAGATTTCACCGGTTTACGGACAGAGAGAGGGTCCTGAAATGGGCCAAGAAGGAATGGAGCAGCAAGTGGGACAATGCGGAGATCAGAATATACCCAGACTGGAGCGCGGAGGTGCTAAGCGGGGAGCGGGTTTCAACCGGGCCAAAGCGGTGCTCCATCGGAAAGGAGTGAAATTTGGAATGTTGCAGCCAGCGCGACTGTGGGTTACACATAATGGCCAACACCACTACTTTGAAACGCCCGAAGAGGCGTGGACCTTTATACTAGCTGAAAAATTGGACTCTAATTGAGGGTTTGTGTGGGAGGGGGGTGTTTGAGGGTTGAAGTATGATGGTTGTTGTACATAGGGGGTCAACCACGCGCAGGAAATGCTATATGGGCTGGGGGAGAGGGACAAGGCCACGACAGGAGCTGCGCCATGGGGGGCGGGCAGGCTTTGGAAAACGCTGGGTTGTCTTTCTCGCGCGCGGCAAAAAAGGCGGGAAGGGGAACAAAGGAATGTACATTGATTGGGAGATTCCCACACGGGGGGGTTAAAGGGATGGCGGGGGAAGTCGGGGTCAGCAGGTGTCAGCTGACTTACGGGAGGGATATGGGGGGGAGCAAAAAAGCTAGACGGGGATCTAGCGGGGGGTGGGGGGGAGGGGGGGAGAGGAGAGGGGGGGAAGGGGGGGGGAAAGGGTTGCTGCTGCACTGGCCGAAAGAGAACGGGACACAGAAGAGGTGGCTGGGACTGGGGGACTGGAGAGTGAGGGAGACGCGGACAAGGGACTTGCCCAGAGAAAAGGAGATGGCTAGTCGGCGGGGGGTGGGGGGGGGGGGGGGGGGGTGGGGGGTGGGGGGTGGGGGGTGAGAGTCCTTCCAATCCAGCTGATAACGTGAGGGGCCTGAATGGCCCGGTGAAGCGGGCTCGAGTGTTCGCGCACTTGAAGGGACTGAAGGCAGACGTGGCAATGCTCCAAGAGACACACCTGAAGGTGGCGGACCAGGTCAGGTTAAGAAAGGGATGGGTAGGACAGGTATTTCACTCGGGATTGGAAGCAAAAAATAGAGGGGTGGCAATTCTGGTGGGAAAGCATGTGTCATTTGAGGCCAAGACTATCGTAGCGGATAATGGAGGGAGATATGTGATGGTGAGTGGTAGGTTGCAAGGGACGTGGGTGGTGTTGGTAAATGTATACGCCCCGAATTAGGATGATGCGGGATTTATGAAGCGCATGTTGGGGCGCATTCCGGACCTGGAGGTAGGAGGACTGATAATGGGAGGGGACTTCAATACGGTGCTGGACCCAGCACTGGACCGCTCCAGATCAAGGACGGGAAGGAGGCCGGCAGCGGCCAAGGTACTTAGGGAGTTTATGGATCAGATGGGGGGAGTGGACCCATGGAGGTTTGCAAGACCGCAGGCCAGGGAATTTTCTTTTTTCTCCCACGTACATAAGGCTTACTCCCGGATAGATTTCTTTGTTTTGGGCAGGGCGCTCATCCCGAGAGTGGAGGGGACGGAGTATTCGGCCATAGCCGTTTAGGACCATGCCTCGCACTGGGTGGAACTGGAGCTGGGAGAGGAGAGGGACCAACCCCCGCTGTGGCGGCTGGATGTGGGACTGCTGGCAGATGAGGTGGTGTGTGGGAAGGTGAGGGGGTGTATTGAAAGGTACCTGGAGGCCAACGACAACGGGGAGGTGCGAGTGGAGGTGGTATGGGAGGCGTTGAAGGCGGTGATCAGGGGAGAGCTGATCTCCATCAGGGCTCATCGGGAGAAGATAGAGGGAATGGAAAGGGAGAGGTTAGTGGGGGAGATCTTGCGAGTGGACAGGAGATACGCAGAGGCCCCGGAGGAAAGATTACTTGGGGAAAGGCGACGGCTCCAGACGGAGTTTGACCTGCTGACCACGGGCAAGGTGGAGGCACAGTGGAGGAAGGCGCAAGGGGTGACTTACGAGTACGGGGAAAAGGCTAGTCGGATGCTGGCGCACCAGCTCCGTAAGAGGGCGGCAGCGAGGGAAATAGGGGGAATCAAAGATGGAAGGGGTGCCACGGTTCGAAGTGCAACGAAAATAAATAAGGTATTCAAGGACTTCTATGAAGAGCTGTACAGATCCCAGCCCCCAGGGCGGGAAGGGGGGATGAGGCGATTCCTGGACCAGCTGGGGTTCCCGAGGGTGGAGGAGCAGGAGGCGGTTGGTTCGGGGGCACCAATTGGGTTGGAGGAGTTGAGTAAGGGTTTGGGGAGCATGCAGGCGGGGAAGGCCCCGGGGCTGGACGGGTTCCCGGTGGAATTCTATAGAAAATATGTGGACCTGTTGGCCCCGCTACTAGTGAGGACCTTCAACGAGGCAAGAGAGGAGGGAACCCTGCCCCAGACAATGTCGGAGGTGAAAATCTCCTTGATTCTAAAGCGAGACAAGGACCCACTGCAATGTGGATCGTACAGGCTGATTTCGCTCCTCAATGTGGATGCTAAGCTATTGGCGAAGGTACTGGCCACTAGAATTGAGGACTGTGTCCCGGGGGTGATTCACGAGGACCAAACGGGATTCGTAAAGGGCAGGCAGTTAAATACCAATGTGCGGCGGCTCTTAAACGTGATAACGATGACATCGGAGGAGGGAGAGGCGGAGATAGTGGCAGCTATGGACGCGGAAAAAGCCTTTGACCGCATAGAGTGGGAGTACCTTTGACAGAAATCTTTGGATCCTCGCTGTCTTCAGGGGATGTCCCGGAGGACTGGAGAATAGCCAATGTTGTTCCTCTGTTTAAGAAGGGTAGCAAGGATAATCCCGGGAACTACAGGCCGGTGAGCCTTACTTCAGTGGTAGGGAAATTACTGGAGAGAATTCTTCGAGACAGGATCTACTCCCATTTGGAAGCAAATGGAGGTATTAGTGAGAGGCAGCACGGTTTTGTGAAGGGGAGTGTCTCACTAACTTGATAGAGTTTTTCGAGGAGGTCACTAAGATGATTGATGCAGGTAGGGCAGTAGATGTTGTCTATATGGACTTCAGTAAGGCCTTTGACAAGGTCCCTCATGGTAGACTAGTACAAAAGGTGAAGTCACACGGGATCAGGGGTGAGCTGGCAAGGTGGATACAGAACTGGCTAGGCCATAGAAGGCAGAGAGTAGCAATGGAGGGATGCTTTTCTAATTGGAGGGCTGTGACCAGTGGTGTTCCATAGGGATCAGTGCTGGGACCTTTGCTCTTTGTAGTATATATAAATGATTTGGAGGAAAATGTAACTGGTCTGATTAGTAAGTTTGCAGACGACACAAAGGTTGGTGGAATTGCGGATAGCGATGAGGACTGTCTGAGGATACAGCAGGATTTAGATTGTCTGGAGACTTGGGCAGAGAGATGGCAGATGGAGTTTAATCCGGACAAATGTGAGGTAATGCATTTTGGAAGGTCTAATGCAGGTAGGGAATATACAGTGAATGGTAGAACCCTCAAGAGTATTGAAAGTCAAAGAGATCTAGGAGTACAGGTCCACAGGTCATTGAAAGGGGCAACACAGGTGGAGAAGGTAGTCAAGAAGGCATACGGCATGCTTGCCTTCATTGGCCGGGGCATTGAGTATAAGAATTGGCAAGTCATGTTGCAGCTGTATAGAACCTTAGTTAGGCCACACTTGGAGTATACTGTTCAATTCTGGTCGCCACACTACCAGAAGGATGTGGAGGCTTTAGAGAGGGTGCAGAAGAGATTTACCAGAATGTTGCCTGGTATGGAGGGCATTAGCTATGAGGAGCGATTGAATAAACTCGGTTTGTTCTCACTGGAACGAAGGAGGTTGAGGGGAGACCTGATAGAGGTATACAAAATTATGAGGGGAATAGACAGAGTGGATAGTCAGAGGCTTTTCCCCAGGGTAGAGGGGTCAATTACTAGGGGGCATAGGTTTAAGGTGAGAGGGGCAAGGTTTAGAGTAGATGTACGAGGCAAGTTTTTTACGCAGAGGGTAGTGGGTGCCTGGAACTCGCTACCGGAGGAGGTAGTGGAAGCAGGGACGATAGGGACATTTAAGGGGCATCTTGACAAATATATGAATAGGATGGGAATAGAAGGATACGGACCCAGGAAGTGTAGAAGATTGTAGTTTAGTCGGGCAGCATGCTCGGCACGGGCTTGGAGGGCCGAAGGGCCTGTTCCTGTGCTGTACATTTCTTTGTTCTTTGTTCTTTGTACCTCTGGGAGGTATTGTGCAGGTTTGGGTTTGGGGGAGGGTTTATTAGATGGGTTAAGCTCCTTTACAGCGCCCCGGTGGCGAGCGTAGTGATGAACCGGCGGAGGTCGGAGTACTTTCGGCTGTACCGAGGGACGAGACAGGGGTGCCCCCTGTCCCCCCTGTTGTTTGCATTGGCGATCGAACCCTTGGCCATATCACTGAGGGAGTCTCAGAAATGGAGGGGGATAGTCCGCGGGGGAGAGGAGCATCGGGTATCGCTATATGCGGATGACCTGCTGCTATACGTGGCGGACCCAATGGAGGGGATGGTGGAGGTCATGCAGACTCTGAAGGAGTTTGGAGAGTTCTTGGGCTACAAGCTTAATATAGAGAAGAGTGAGTTTTTTGTATTACAGGCAGGGGACCAAGAAAGAGGGATAGGGGACCTACCGCTGAGGAGGGCAGAGAAGAGTTTTAGGTATCTCGGGATCCAGATAGCCAGAAGTTGGGGGGCCCTACATAAACTGAATTTGACGAGGGTGGTGGAGCAAATGATGGAGGATTTTAAAAGATGGGACATGCTCCCGCCCTCGTTGGCGGGTAGGGTGCAGTCGGTCAAAATGGTGGTCCTTCCGAGGTTTTTGTTTGTGTTTCAGTGCCTCCCCATCGTGATCACCAAGGGCTTTTTCAAGAGAGTAGGTAGGAGTATTATGGGGTATGTGTGGGCAAATAAGACCCCGAGGGTTAGGAGAGGGTTCTTGGAACGCAACAGGGACCGGGGAGGGTTGGCTTTGCCAAACCTAGAGAGTTACTACTGGGCAGCAAACATGGCGATGACCCGCAAGTGGGTCATGGAGGGAGAGGGGGCGGCATGGAAGAGGATGGAGATGGCGTCCTATAAAGGAACGAGCCTGGAGGCGTTGGTAACGGCACCGCTGCCGCTCTCGCCGACAAAATACACCACAAGCCCGGTTGTGGCGGCAACACTAAGGATCTGGGGCCAGTGGAGAAGACACAGGGGTGCAATGGGAGCATCGGTGTGGTCCCCGATCAGGGGTAACCACCGGTTTGTCCCGGGGAAGATGGACGGGGGGTTCCAAGGCTGGCATCGGGCGGGGATAAGAAGAATGGGGGACCTGTTCATTGACGGGACATTTGCGAGCCTAGGGGCACTGGAGGAGAAATTTGAGTTACCCCCGGGAAATGCATTTCGATATAGGCAGGTGAGGGCGTTTGTGAGGCGACAGGTGAGGGAATTTTCATTGCTCCCGGCATAAGAAGTTCAAGATAGGGTGATCTCGGGGGCATGGGTCGGGGAGGGCAAAGTGTCGGAAATATACCAAGAGATGAAAGAAGAGGGGGAAGCGCTAGTAGAAGAATTGAAAGGTAAATGGGAGGAGGAGCTGGGGGAGGAGATTGAGGAAGGGCTATGGGCGGATGCCCTGGATAGGGTTAATACCTCCTCCTCGTGTGCCAGGCTCAGTCTGATACGATTTAAGGTGGTTCACAGAGCGCATTTGACGAGGGCGAGGCTGAGTAGGTTCTTTGGCGTAGAGGATAGATGTGAAAGATGTTCAGGGAGCCCGGCGAACCATGTCCATATGTTTTGGTCATGCCCGGCATTGGAGGGGTTCTGGAGAGGTGTGGCGGGAGTAATATCCCAGGTGGTGAAAGTCCGGGTCAAGCCAAGCTGGGGACTAGCAATATTTGCAGTAGTGGATGAGCCGGGAGTGCAGGAGGCGAAAGAGGCCGGAATTCTGGCCTTTGCGTCCCTAGTAGCCCGGCGAAGGGTCTTGCTATTGTGGAAGGAGGCGAAGCCCCCTAGCCTGGAGGCCTGGATTAATGACATGGCGGGGTTCATAAAATTGGAGAGAATTAAGTTTGCTTTGAGAGGGTCTGCACAGGGGTTTTACAGGCGGTGGCAACCGTTCCTAGAACATCTCGTGGAGCGTTAGAAGAAGGTTGATCAGTAGCAGCAGCAACACTGGCGGGGGGGGGGAACGAGAGATTGTTTGAGGGGATGGACGAGCGGGAGATAGCATGGAGGGTGGGGGGAAACGGTACGTGCGGCCAAGAGCCAGTGTATAAAGCTATGTAAATATACCATCTTGCCATGTATATATCTTGCTCAGGGAGATAGCTATGTAAATATACCATTTTGCCATGTATATATCTTGCTCAGGGAGATTTTGCGTTATTTTGTTACGGGGGGGGGTTACTGTTTGTAAGGGGAAAAATTGTGTTGTTAAAAAACCTTAATAAAAAATATTTTTTTTAAAAATAGATTATCATAGAATTTACAGTGCAGAAGGAGGACATTCAGCCCATCGAGTCAGCACCGGCTCTTGGAAAGAGCACCCTACCCAAGGTCAACACCTACACCCTATCCCCATAACCCAGTAACCCCACCCAACACTAAGGGCAATTTTTGACACTAAGGGCAATTTATCATGGCCAATCCACCTAACCTGCACATCTTTGGACTGTGGGAGGAAACCGGAGCACCCGGAGGAAACCCACGCACACACGGGGAGGATGTGCAGACTCCGCACAGACCGTGACCCAAGCCGGAATCGAACCTGTGACCCCGGAACTGTGAAGCAATTGTGCTATCCACAATGCTACCGTGCTGCTCCTGTGTCTTATGGTCTTATAGTGGTCATGGGTTTGGAAGGTGCTGCCTAAGGAGCTTCGGTGAGTTCCTGCTTGTATTTACACATTCAATATTTCCTGATGGTCCCATCATGATTTCCTCCTCTTGTCTACATCTTTCCTCTTAGCTTCTACACAAAGCTAAGCTGCTCCACAGAACTTCAGAAGACTTCAACAGGGCACACACACAGACATTTTCACTCCTCTTGGAGGATACACTGCCATATAACTGGGCAGAGAAATCATTAACACTTCCACCATGTTGGAACACTCCCGTCATTGGCAGTGTGAGTTCAGACTGAACAGTCGATGGCAAGGCCAGAGGTCAGACATAGCAGATCACAAAGGAGGGTGTTGAGGTATTTCATCCTCCTGATCAAAAGGAAGTCAGAGTTCAATGACCAGCTCCAACCGAACATTACACAATACCCATGATAACCACTTGTACAAGGCAACCATCATCATCAACAACAGCATGCATTGATAGGTCCTTTACTGTAGCACAAATCCTCAAGATGCTTCCCAGGAGTGATTATCAAACAGAAAATTGACACGGAGTCATGTAATGAGATATTAGGGACAGATGACCTAAAGCTTGATCAAGGAGGTAGATAAAAGGAAGCGTCTTAAAGGATAGCATTCGAGAGATGGAGAGATTTAGGGAGAGATTCCAGAGCTTGGAACTCAGGCAGCTGAAGATACAACCGCCAATGGCAGAATGATTAAGATCAGGAATGGTCAAGAGGGCAGAGTTGGAGGAGCACAGATATCTTGCAGTGTCGTAGGAGTGGAGGACGTTACAGAGGCAGGTCGGGTGAGGTCATGAAGGCATTTGAAAAGAGGCTTGAGAATTTTAAAGTTGAGGTTTTGTTGGGCTTGGAACCACTGCATAACAGAAAGCACATGGGCAATGGGTGAATGGGATTTTGTGTGAGTTAAGATACAAGCAACTGAGCTTTGGATGAGTGATCTTTATGGAGGATGGAAGATCAGTGAGCAGCCAGGAGTGGGTTGGATTCGTCAAGTCTGGTGAGAACAAAGGCATGGGTGAGGGTTTCAGTCGCTGAGGGACATAATAATAATAATCTTTATTGTCACAAGTAGGCTGACATTAACACTACAAAGAAGTTACTGTGAAAATCTCTGAGTCACTACATTCCGGCGCCTGTTTGGGTAAACTGAGGGAGAATTCAGAATGTCAAATTCACTTAACTAGCACGTCTTTTGGGCCTTTTGTGGGAGGAAACCGGAGCACCCGGAGGAAACCCACGCAGACATGGGGAGAACACGCAGACTCTGCACACACAGTGACCCAAGCCGTGAATCGAACCCGGGTCCCTGGCGCTGTGAAGCAACATTGCTAACCACTGTGCTACCGTGCCATCCATACAGGGTTGGAATCCAGTGATGTTACCACAATGGAAGTGGGGAGTGTTGGTGATGCAACATGTTTGTGGTCAGTACCCATCTTGGAGTCAAACACAATACCAAGATTGTAAATGGCTTCCTGCAGCTAGGGAAGCGGATAGAAGATTGGTCAGAGCTCAAGAGTTTGTGGTGTGGACTTTCGATAATGCACCGGCTCTCTGAAAGAGCACCCTACCCAACCGCACACCTCCACCCTATCCCCATAACCCAGTAATCCCACTCAACACTAAGGGCAATTTTGGACACAAAGGGGGAATTTAGCATGGCCAACCCACCTAACCTGCACATCTTTGGACTGTGGGAGGAAACCGGAGCACCCGGAGGAAACCCACACACACACGGGGAGAACGTGCAGACTCCGCACAGACAGTGACCCAAGTGGGAATCGAACTTGGGTCCCTGGAGCTGTGAAGCAATTGGGCTAACCCCGATGCTGCCGTGCTGCCCATAAATTTAGAATACCCAATTAATGTTTTTCCAATTAAGGGACAATTTAGCGTGGCCAATCCACCTACCCTGCACATCTTTGGGTTGTGGGGGCGAAACCCATGCAGACACGGGGAGAATGTGCAAACTCCACACGGACAGTGACCCAGGGCCGGGATCAAACCTGGGACCTCGGCGCCGAGAGGCAGCAGGGCTAACCCACTGCGCCACCATGCTGCCCAGAACTACCAGTGTCATGGAGAGAGACTGCAGAATGGTGACGGGGGGACGGGGGATGAGGGGGGACGGGGGGGGGGGATGGGTAGGTGGTGTGTGTGGTAAGTGGAACCTATGGTCATTACTGGGTATAAATAATGAATAATTGTTTCCACTGGTTGATGGATTGGGAACAAGGTGATGTTGACCGAGACCTCTCACTTGAGTAATGTAAGTGCAAATAAAGCAATGTGCCTATCACACCTGATGACCGGTTAGTCTTTTCTTATACCTGTCACAGAGTTACAAATTCTACCCCACCCTCATGGGAAACCATGAAAGTGCAGAGGCAATACTAAGTGAGAAAAAAATCTGCCATGCCTCTGCCCTTATTCCTTTCTTTTAAGCTGGAGAATTCATTATGAAGAGGAGAATGGATCATTACACAATAGGTAATGGTTGGGTATGAATAAATGAATTAGTCTGTCCATCAGGTGTTCCCAAGTCCTGGATCCCAACAGGTCAGGTCATTTTGGTCATGAACTCTGAGGCAGCAATGATGACTATCGAGTTTAGACTGGCTGGAACATAAACTATTTTCCCCAAAAGGTTCATCAATGGGACAACCTATTGCTACCCAAATTGGTCATTCTTTCAGTGTCCTGGGCGGCACAGTGGCGCAGTGGTTAGCACTGCTGCCTCTGGTGCTGAGAACCCGGGTACGATCCCGGCCCCGGGTCACTGTCCGTATGGAGTTTGCACATTCTCCCTGTGTCTGCGTGGGTTTCACCCCCACAACCCAAAGATGTGCAGCTTAGGTGGATTGGCCACACTAAAATTGCCCCTTAATTGAAAAAATAATAATTGGGTATCTAAATTTTTTTTTAAATTTCAGTGTCCTGATTGGCTGTTTAGTTCAGCAATTCAATTGGTTAATCATTGACCTCTTCGGACCTGTTCACAAAGGAAGGAGCACTGAAGAAGGCTGTGTTGAATGGTGGAACAGTTTGGGATTGGCCTTTTCATTATATGCATGTGCATACACGATTCTTAGCTCCGATCTCCCAATCAGTCTTCAAAACTACTATGGACAAAACCATTCATAACTGCTCAACAATGGCCTCTACAGCTCCCCCAACAACTAACCCCCATCCTTCCCTCACTTTGAAGTCGCACCAATATTCACAAATCATAAAGTTTTGGGGAGCACTGCTATACATATTTCATTCACACCACATTTTTTTAAACTTTAGAGCACCCAATTCATTTTTCCCATTAAGGGGCAATTTAGCGTGGCCAATCCACCTACCCTACACATCTTTGGGTTACGGGGGTGAAACCCACACAAACACGGGGAGAATGTGCAAACTCTACACGGACAGTGACCCAGAACCGGGATCGAGCCTGGGACCTTGGCGCCGTGAGGCAGCAGGGCTAACCCACTGCACCATCGTGCTGCCCCCACTCCACATCTTAAACTGTGATGGTACATCAGTATGAAACACGTAAATCACAGAGGCTGGAAACGTGTATTTTAAGACAAACTAACAGTGCAATAACAATGTCAAAGGACTGGTAACAGAAATACTATGGGTTACAAATACAACTCTTAACAACATGTCGGGCCAATGAAACGTAATTATTTTTTATTTTAGTTGCTTGCCAGCTCTTTATTTTATGTTTTTTTATCTTGCTGATTCGAAAACTGCAAAAATGTCACGCGTGACGTGATGGACAATGCCAAAACCTGTTATAAATCTAAGTCAAAAGGTCCCTGGCCAAAAGGTACAAATCTCTCAGAAAGGTAGACAGCGTAAAAAAGTTAGAAATCAGCATGATGTAGTGCCATAAACAGGACCTGATTTAGTGTATACCTGAACTTTCCACTAATGTGAAAGTCATAAGACCTTGCTCAGTCTGCCGATGTTTCAGGGCTGACGTGGGGCCTCAGTATTTTGTTGTTCTACGCCTTTTAATGTGATGCGACTCTGGTGCTGCTGCATTGCCATTTTGATTGGGAGCTTTTCCTCACTTTATTTTACCGGTTTCCTCTCCCTTTCCCCCTTCCTTCTCTCCTGCTGGTGTTCACCACTTGCTGCAGCATGACTGGATGGATGCCTTTGCCCAAGTGCCCAGTCTTCTCATTTGAGCCAGGAGCAGAAAGTGTTAGTGAGCTAATTAATCCCAATGAGTAAGTCACAGCTGAGATGTTGCTTTCTGCGCATATCCAGCAGTGATTCTTACATTACAACAGCGCTACACTTTGAAAGTTCTTTCTTGGCTGTACAGGTCTTTGAGACGTCTGGGTGATCATGAAAGGTGCTATATCAATGCAAGTCTTTGGTCTGGATTTTCGACTATGCTCTGGGTGCTCATAGTTGGGAGAATTCCAGGCTTTGCAGACTCAATTTCCATAAATGGTCTGCCTGTTGGTCAGATTTTTGGACTGAGGGTGCGGGCCATATTCGGAGGCTGGGTGGGTAACCCCAAATGTAATGAGAGGAGTCAGATGCAGGTCCACATGCGCTGAGCAAAATGGGTGCAGATAAAAAGCGTGCCCTCATAGAGTCCCATTTGAGAGACTGGTCATCAATGGTAAAGTCCCTTGTGCCTCAGAGGGGACATCATTGCCTTGTAAGGTGAGTATCCAAGTTGTAAATATTGTCTAACTGTTAGCTGACCCGAGAATGAATGGATGGCCCATCAGGGGATTTCCCGATGGGAGAATTGTAATTGTTGCTGACTAATCAAAGTGTACTCTACTCACCCATTGAAAGCATGGAGCGGATTCTCCAAACACAGCCATAGAGATGGCATTGTCTGAAGCCCAATACCTGTTACAGATATTCTGCAGTCATGTAGTTAGCTGCTGAGTCAGTGGGTGAATGATGATCAATGCCATCCTCATGATCCCATCCACTTGCCCTTTTGTCACCCATCTATCAGGATGCACCCACAGTGTTGACCCTTGACCAGATTCCTCAAAGCCGTACACTGTCACAGCATAACAGTGTGACTAAGAGGGAGGAAACCTGTTGGGCTGTCAGTGCTCCTGGAGCATAGAAAACTAGCTTAGACTCACAGCTGCAACATACATGACACTTACCATTTGCGTAGAACCATTTTCTCCACCAAACCTTACCTGTAATCATTAATGATATGGTGAAAGTGGTTAATGAAGGAGAACATTGTAATCTGAATGGCTCATGTCACTTTTTGCCTTACATTTTTATTGGTAAAATGTCACGTGGAGGGTCCAGCTGCCTTACACTTCCCTGTTTCCTCAACCAAAATTTGGTTGGTGGAAGATTCCAGAACAGTAGAGCAGTCCTGCTCTCTGTACATCCAAATAATCCACCTGCAACAATCAAGAAGACCTGGATTCAAATTGTGGCCATGGTGAGTGCAGCAGGAGACACCCCAT